>NC_050576.1:160433743-161633743 GCF_011100635.1 Trichosurus vulpecula | reverse complement strand
CACTGACGCAGAACATCGGTGGGCAGAATTGGTGCATTAGAAAAATGGGCTGTGCTTCTGTATTCCATAATAATATTATTTCTTGCCTACACTATATACCCCATTCCTTCTTTAGCAGATTTGATACTTACTGACAATGAAAAAGCACAAACTGAGTAAAATTCACAAGGCTATGCTTTCATACCTGCCTTCTGTACTGGAATTCAAAGGGAAAAATCTCTTCTTCCCTCTGAACACCAAACTTCACCAAATTACTCCTAGACATCCTAGATTACCTAGAGTCGGATGTGCTTACCTGGAATGAATCCATGCAGACTGGACTGCAAGCCAGCTCTTCATCTACTGCATGCAGTTTCTCCATAAAAGTACTATCCTTGTTCTGTTTGGGCTTAGGAGGCGGGGGAGGCCCCATGGGTACGACCTCAGCACTGATGTGCCTGATGGGAAGGGTGGTGATTTTCTCAGCCTGATTAAGAAAGGCAATTATATTCAACAAAGACCTTATAAGTATAAAGGACCCAGCTCTCTCCATCCAGACAGGGGCTGATTCTATTTCATTCTGTTTTCTACCACACAGTGGTCTTACTGAAGCCTTCTAATGAGACCAAATGGGATGCTACTAAAGTGGCCATGAGGTGAGAAAATTATTAGGCCTTTAACTTGATTTTTTTAAGAGCACAAATGAAAGACACAAGGTACTAGACAAAGGAAGGATAAGTGAAATACAGGGTCTCTTGCCCTTTCCTCCTCTCTACTGAAGAACTAAGCAAACTCTTCTCTCCCTGGTAAGTTTCAATGAAACCTTAGTCACTCATTCCAAAGCAGCTAAGAATAAATGACAATTTTCAAACTCAATGAAACTATGTCGTGGCTTAACATTTTGCCAAATTCAGAGGTCACATAAGTCAATGAGTTTACCCTGGATATATAAGCAAGAGAATAATACAAAAGCCAGGGCTGACTACAGGCTGAGTTTATGGACAACTCTTAATTATTTATATAACAAAGCCATGCAGATCATATAACATAGCAAACAATAATAAATAATAGAAAAAAGTTGGCTCTAGATACATATAGTCAGTGACATACTGTCAGTCACACAAACATACTTGCTCACAGACAGACATACTCATGCTCATTTCCTCTTTCTCTCTCACTTACTCACTCTTACTCTCCTCTCTCTCACGATATAATTCTTTTTCTATTGAACTAAGTATTGGGCTGGAGGAGAAGTCTCAGGTTTAGAATAGATAATTCTTAAGAGGGTAATCCAAATTCATTCATGTTCACACAACTGAAAGCTGACTACATTACTTATTTACCTCTGAGAGTATTCCTCCCTCCTCATCTGTCTCAGTCATCTCTGAAGACTGTCTCATCCTGGACCTCTTTGATCCCCGTGGAGAAGAAGCAGTGCTTTCCACATCACTTTCCAATAAACTCTACAAAAGGAAGTCAGTAATCCAAGTCATTATTCTTTGCAACTGCCCTTGACAGAATTGGGGCTCACTTGCTTTAATTATCATTGCCAAACAATTCTATAAAAATGTCAAAATGATATGAATAATAAGCAAACACAATCATTTGATCTAAACCGCAAGGAAATGAGCTGACAAAACGTACTGTGCCTCCATCTTCTCTAAAGAATAGGCAATCTTATAAATTCAAGATAGCGAAGTAAACCTAGCCTTGTGGAGACAAACCTCTGATACGCAATCAGTAGAACCATGGAAGCTATCTGCTCACCTCTTCAGCTGTCTCATCTTCCTCCTCATCTTCTGGCTGGTATTCTTCATCTGAAGAATCATCCTCTTCAAGAGGAATATCCACAAATTGAGGAGGCTGCAATAATACAACCATAAGACAACAGAATGGAATAACATACAAGACACATGAACTTTAAGGAGGAAGCAAGAGAGAAACCTGGTGGCAGACTACATTCATCCCTAAACGTAAATAAAAAGGACATGGTTAAAGAGGTCACTACATTATTAAAGAGGCAAATGTACATAGAGAGCAGTAAATGGTAAAAACACAAATAGGATGAGCCACGAAGTAGTAAACAAGGAGGTTGTTAAAACTGACCACTGATTACAAGAGTCTTATTGGCAAAGCTTACCTTGATTTCATTGGCCTTCTTAATTGGAGAAATGTTCCATGTTGGAATTACCTACCAAAAAAACTAAGAAAAGTAAGTTCCCTTATATATAAACACACATTACTTTATGAGTCTTCTTTCCTTTCCTCCTTTACTCTCACAATGGGCTACAGACTGGATGGGGGGAGGAAGGGAACAGGACAGATGATAGTGTCTGAGAATGCTTTGTGTCTGCGTACAAAAAGAAAGAGTAAGAGGTTCGGAATCTATTGATACTATTGTTACAGCTGCTCTCCGAATTTACCTTGTCTGAGCAAACTCCAAGTTATTAGCACCTAAAGCACTGAGGACCTAAAGAAGGGCTGCACCTGCTCCTGAGTTTCCACCAGAAACAGAGATGATCTCCACAGATACAGGTGATCATAACAATAAGGTAAACTATCTGGTAGCAGTCCTATGGGCCAGTGGATCCCTGAATATGATTTCTATATCTCTAAATACTTCCACTGTTTTAAGGTTATATGATCACTAGGCAGCTCAGTAACATAGAAAATATAGTTCTAAGTTCTAGACTTGGAGACAAGAAGACCCCAGTTCAAATCCTCCTCCAGACACTATTTATTAGCCATATGATTTTGCAAGTCACTTAACTTTTCTCAATTTCAGTTTCCTCTCTGCACAATGAGACAGCATCATTTCATATGGTAGTTAGGAGGATCAAGTGAGATAACATGTATAGAAAGTGCTTAGCACAGTGACTGGCATGCAGTAAGTGCTATATAATGCTCATCCCCCAACTTGTCTTTCTTATATCTCTTTCTAGGAAGTATCAAATCCAACCTGATGTATCAGACATCCAAAGCAAAAGCAAAAAGCTACTCACCACTCCTTTCTCCACAACTTCCTTCAATTTTGAGCGTGTCATTTTAGGTTCCTGAGAGAGAGAAAAAAGGGAAAAGAAATTGCAAATGAGGTTGAGTTTTCTAGGTAAACCATATGGTTTCCAAATAGATATTTGTTTCCTTTATATTAATGTTTACTTCTTTATTTCTCTTATCTTCTTGTATGGCTAACACTTATAGCACAATGCTAAATGAAAGTGGTAAAATCTTGGCCCCTAAGAGGACAGAGAGACACACCTCTATCTTTGCAGTGGAAAGATGAGGGACTATATATGAAGAATGTGACATACACTGTCAGACACTTATTTGTCAGCTGGCTTTAACTGTTTTTCTTTGTTAGGAAAGGTTTGGAGGAGTGAGGGTGGAGGGGCAAAACATGGAGAGAGAAGGAAAGGGTATATATTCAGAAATGACTATGTCATAAAAACAAGTTATGAATTAAGTCCTATTTTTAACAAAAAAAAAATATGATGAGACTGGAAATGCTTGCTTTACTCCTAATTTTATTAGGAAGGTTTCCATTTTTTCCCTCACTTCAAACAATGTGAGGTGTTCATTTTAGATAGCTTTTATAACGAAGGAAAGATGCTTTCACTCCTATGCTTTCTACAGATTTTTAACATTAAGTACTGCATCTCATCAAAAGCCTTTTATGGACCTATTACCATAAAGTGTTTATTGTTTTGATATTGATAAAAATATTCTAATCATTTAAATGATGTTACATTCCTGATATCTGCTGATAAACCTAAGAATAAAAATTACTGGGGAAGGAACTCATTTTTCTTTCTTTTTTATTTTGTAAAATTAATCGTTTTCAACATTCATTTTTATAAGATTTTGAGTTCTAAATCCATGTCCCCCTTTCCAAGATGGCATGCAATCTGAGATAGGCTATGTATGAATGATCATATTAAACATATTTCCACATTAGTCATGTTGTGAAAGAAGAATCAGAACAAAAAGGGAAAACCATAAGAAAATAAAAAACAAAAAACAACAAAGAAAGAGAAAACAGTATGCTTAGATCTGCATTCAGACTCCATAGTTCTTTCTTGGGATGTGGATAGCATTTTCCATCATGAGTCTTTTGGAACTGTCTTAGATCAGTGTACTGCTCAGAAGAGATAAGTCTAAGTCATTGCACAATGTTGCTGTAACTGTGTACAGTGTTCTCCTGGTTCTTCTCACTTCACTCAGCATCAGAGGAACTTGTTTTTCAACACAATTCCAAATGTATACATGGGGTAAATATAAAAAGCCACACCATAAAAAAATTAGGGAGAAATGAAGGGTTATATTGTAACTGCAGATGGGGGAAAATCTTGAAGTAGTCAAATATACAAAAAGTCATAAAAGGTAAAAGATCATTTTAATTATGTAAAATTAAAGCTTTTGCATAAATAAAAGCAAAGCAAAGAGAAGAAATGCAAAATGGGAAAATATTAAATGGATTAAGCATCTCTGATAAAAATCAGAAATTCAAATTCAAATATGAAAGGTTAAAAGCTGTATCTCTAAAGAACATGAATTTGGGGTCAAAGAATAAGAACAGATAGTTTGTATTCTGAAAACTATCATCAATAACCACTTGAAAAGTCTTCAAATAGCTAATAACCAAAGAAATGAATATTAAAACTCTGAGTTATCAATTTACACCTGTCAAATTAGGAAAGATGGAGAAATTCAATGTTGGCAGAACTGTGGGGAAAAAAACGGGTATAGTAATTCACTGCTGGTGGAGCTGCAATTTGTTACAACCATTTTGGAGAGCAAAATGGAATCATTTAATGAAATACAAGTTATAAAATTGTTCATATTCTTTGACCCACAATACCCTGCCACTAGGTTTATAGCAACAACTCTACCTTCAAGAAGATTAAAAATAGGGGGAAAATGCCTACCTATACAAAAATATTCCATTTTAAAATAATATTTCTATTTGGAATAGCAAAAAATTTAAAACAAATCATGTGCCCAAGACCAGTGAAGAGCTGAATAAATATGAATGCAATGGAATATTATTACTCTATAAGGAACAATGATTATGAATAATTCAAAGAAACATGGGAAGGCTTGTACGAATTAATGCAGAGTGAAGAAGCAGACTGAAAAGAATACAAACTGATTACAATTGTGGATAAGATAATATGGCCAAAAACAAAACTAAGTTAAATACAATGTAAGAACGATTTTATTACAGTTAAAAAGACTTCTATTCTTTTAAAATACTAAATTACAAAAGGGTAAGATTGCATATATTCTCAATTACAAATACTCTTTGATATTGTTTTACTTAATAAGTTTATCAGGTATTAAAACAAAATTATCAATTTAAAAATAAGAAAACAACATTGAAGTTTGAGAGTTTTGATATGGCAATTCTACTGCTAATGCTGTTAAATCTATTTTTTAAGTCTCCTCTCAAGTCCCACCAATTTTTCTGGCCAAATCAATCCCATAACATTAAACAGTTAATAACTCACAAACACGGGCAAGTCGTCTGTCTCACTGATGGCTGCCTTCATCATTGCTACCACATGTTCATTTGTGATCACTTCCTGGAGAAAAAGGATATTTTTGCTTTAAGCATCAAAGATTCGTTCATTTGATTTAAAGTTCTATTATAGAATCAAAAACACAAGAGAATTGGAAAGGAACCTTATGGCCATCTAGTCTAATCTATACAGGAAAGGAAATCCCCACTGCAACCTACCTGACAAATAAAAACAGGGACCCACAGCACCTCTTTAGGCAGTACATTTCACTTCAAGACAGCTCTAATTCATAGGAAGTTTTTTCCCTGATATTAAGCCTAAATTGATTAAATCTTTGTACTTCAACCATATGCTCCTGATTTGCTCTCTGGGTCAAACAGAAAGAGTCTACTCCACAAGACAGTCCTTCTTTCATGTCACTCCTAAGACTTCTCCAGGATAAACATGCCTAGTTCCTCTCACCAATTCTCAATAACTCAGGGCCATCCAGACTATCCTGGTTGTCCTCTTCAGGAAAATCTCTAGCTTATTAATGCTCTTCTACAGTACTTAGAATTGAACACAAAAATGCAGATGAAGTCTGACCAATGGGACGATCACCTTCCAATTCCTAGAAGCTATGCCTCTCTTAATACAACTGCTGACTCATATTTGACCTTGCAGTCCACTAAAACCTCCAGACCTTTTTCAGAACACCTACTGTCTAACCACACTACACTTATCTTCTACTTGTGAATTTTTTTGTATCCAAGTGCAAAATTTTACATTTGTCCCTAGTGAATTACATGTTACATTGGGCCCAATATTCTAACCTTTCAAGATGCTTTTGATAATGATTCTGTTGTCCAATGTTGATGAGCATACCATCTATATCTTTATTAGTAAAAATGTTTTTTATCCTACTATAAATCCTTTGAGCTAGACATACGGCACAGGTAAAAAATAAGACACCCAAATAACTTTTGTGTAGAGAATGAAAGTGAGGAGGTCCATAAGGCCCTCTTCTCCCTAGTTTTTTTTTTTGACATTTTTCTGGTTATCCTCCTCCTTGTCTGACTGCTCCTTCTCAGCCTACTCTTCTGGATTTTCATCCAATTAACATTCATTAACAAAGGATATCCCCCAAAATTCTGTTTTGGGCCCTCTGCTTTTTACCTCTTAAATGCATAGTTGTAATAGCCTCCTAACTGGTGTTCCTGCGTCCAATTTCTCCCTTCTGCAATCAATGCTTTACACCACTGCCTACATAACCTTCCTAAAACACTACCTTAAAAACATCCCTGTTTCAAAGAGGTTCACTGGCTACCTGCTGCCTACTAAGAAAATACTTAGTTGGCACTCAAGGCCTTTTGACTCCAGCCTATCTTTTTAGCTACTCTCACGATGATCCTCTTAATGCACTGTTTCTTTCAGTTAAACCGGTCTACTGGTGGCCCCCGATTCTTGTCCTGCTCTCTTCCATCTCTATGCCTTTGCTTATACTCTCCCTCATGTTTTAATATGGACCTTTTCCTCCTCCATTTCTACTTCTTGAAAGCTTCTCCAGTGCCAACCCTTCCATGAAACCTTCCTTGAATTCCCAGATAGAACTGATCTAATGTCTTTTCAAATCTCCCTTTTTAATCAATCTGAACCTTTCCTTTATACTTATTATATTCTAATGTGCACTAAAAGTTATTTTCATGCAAATTTTATTGGCAGCAAATCTTGACAGTAAGGATTGTGTTTTATTTCATCTTTGAATACATGGGACACGGAACAGTACTCCACAGATAGTAAGTGCTTACTGTTTGCTAAGTTGATTTGAAAATGATTTGATTTGCATAATAAATTTCTGTCTCTGGGCCCTCCTCCTCCTCATCCTAGCCACATATCTCCTGCTGGCCCCTCTGCTCCCAAACCCACCTCAGCCTTACTCACATGAAGGATGTTTCTCACATTGACCACTGTTAGGTTATGCTGTTTGGCACCATCTTCTAAGGTACGGTCAAGCATGTCATCCAGCTTCAGGTCATAAGCCAAGGCCCCTTCCTCCTGACTTTTTCCATCCCGTTTCCTCTTGGTGGCCTTTTTCTTTCTCCGTCTTTTCTCACCCTCTTCACCATCTTGTTCTTCTGTTAACAAGTAAGGAAAACCATCAATGAAATACACTGAAGTCAACTGTGGTGTAAACAACAAGAAGCAACAAGAAACTTTTTAAAAATCTTTAGGCTTAAGAGCAAAATAAGCCAAATGCTTCTTCACTGTTACTTATTAATAACATCATCAATACAATTTATTTTTCAATGCATTTACAGATAATATATATTCTTCTCTAAACCAGATAAAATGACTGCTTCATAAACCTAAAAAAAAATTCTAAAATTTCTTTTTAAACCTCCCAGAAGCCAGAAGGCAAACGATACTACTGATGAACAGTTATATGCTGTTTAATATTGGGGAAAATGAAACTGCTCAGCCTGTAGCTCCAGATCTCAGAAGGAATGCTATACAGAAGGGAGCCTTTGTTCTTTGGAATGGAAGGGAAAGAACAAAAAGAGGTAACAGGAAGTACAAACCCAAGATAAGCAAGAAGAGAATAAGAAAGTACCCAACTGCCCTGGATGAATTCAGGTTATCAGATCAAGACACAATATATTCCAAGGTACTGAAAAAAGTGTCAAACATGATAGTCAATCCCTGCGAGAAACATCTAAAACATTATGAAGAACAAGAGAGGTGCTGCTGAACTAGAGAATAGCACATATCTAAAGGGGAATGAGAGTCTGCTAATTATATGCCAGGCCAATGAATATGATTTTGATCTCTGGCAAAATTCTAAAATGTACCACCAAAAGGAATGTTTGCAAGGACTATTTTACTTTTGTCTTTATATACAGAGTACCAAGCACGGGGCTTGGCACCTAGTTTGTGCTTAATCAGAGCTTTGACTGTCTTAGCAGACATCTAAAAATGGGAGAGGTGATCAGAAAGGGCCATGGCTTCATCAAGATCAAGTCCTGACACACAGACATTATTTCCTTTTTTGAAAGTGTTATAGATGTCTTTGTTTGGCATTTATATCCCTTTTAGATCTAGCTCAAACCTACCTATCCAAGCCATAATACTGTACATTACTCCCCTCTACATATCTTTTGCTCCAGCCAAACAGACCTACTTGCTTCTTCCAATACATGAAATTCCATCTCCTGCCCCCTTGCCTTTACACAGGCTATCCCCCAGGACTGAAATGCATTCTCTCCTCATGCAGGTTTTAGTGTTCCAACTTAATCTTCTACATGAAGTCTTTCCTAATACCTCCAGCTACTAATCTCCCTCCCCAAATCACTTGACATTTGATTTGCATATATTTTTAATTCATTTGTATGTATATGTTTTCTCCAATATTCATGAGCTCCTTGAGGGCAGGGAATTTTTGTTTTTTCCTTTATATCCCCAACTACTAACTGTCTTGTAGAAAGCAAGTGTTTAATAAATGCTTGCTGATTCAATGACTAATCAAGAACAGGTCATGAAGGTGAACAATGAGTTCCCATAAAAACTAATCCTTGCCCTGGAGAAGAGATGAGTAGTGCATCTCTTCCTTAGGTAGAGTACATGATAACGCATTCTGTTCAGGCTGAGTGTCAGCTGATTTTGCCTAACTTTTTATTATAAGGGAGAGCTCACTGCGGTGGGAAGAGGTTTATCTGTGAATGACATGGAACATTAAAAAAAAAAAAGGCATCACCAAAACATTTTTTTTTTAAATGAAAAGAACAGTTAATGACAGATTAACCTCATTTCCTTTTTACGACATGGCTAATAGACTGGTAGACCAGGAATGCTGTAAATACAGTTTACTTGAAGTTACTAAAGTATTTGACCAAGTTGCTCCTATTACTGCTTCAGAAATGATGGGAGAAGTGAGCAAGCCAGAAATACATTTCTATGAATTTAGAATTGTTTGACTAGTTGGAAGCAGAGAAAAATCATTAATGATCCAATGTCAACTTTAAGCAAAATCTCTGTAGAGTGCCCCAGGGATCTGTGCTTGGTTTTCTGCTAACATTTTTGTAGATCATTTTGATAAAATAGATGCCACGCTTAACATACATGTAGATGACACAAAATTGGGAAGGATATGTGCAAAGACAGAGTCAAGCTCTAAAAGACTTCAAATGAGCTAAAACTTTAGGCCAAATTTAATAAGGTGAAATTTAATGGAGATATATGTCAATTATTATACTTAAATTTAAAAAAAATTAACTTCACAAGTATAAGACAAGACTGGGCTAAATCATACAAAAAAGATATGGGTGTTTTTGTGAACTGTAAGCTCAGTATGACTCAATGGTTTCAAATACAGCACCAAATTAATATCAAGCATGTCAAAAGAGAAAGTGTCCAGGACAATGGAAGCAATAGTCATGTTAAATTCTGCCCTGGTTCAACTACATCTGACATACTGTATTTGGTTCTGGATGCCACAACGATAGGCTGGAAACCTTCCAAACAAGGGCAACCAGAGTGATGAGGGGTCTAGAGACCACATACTATGAGGATAAAATGAAAGAATGACAGATATTTAGCCTGGAGAAGACAATATTAAAAGGGATATGCTCACTCTCTTCAAAAATTTGAAGGGTCATCCTGTGGGAAAAGATAAGAGTTCAATCATACAATCAACAAGCATTTATTCCAGGCATTATGATAGGCACTAGCACATTCTCTGTACTAGTACAAAGGTATTTTGTATTAGTACTAGGCATTCTTTGTGTAAGTACAAAGAATAAAACACCCCTACTCTCCAAAGAATGAAACTCTGGAAGAGCTTACATTCTAATGGCGGAGGCAATGTGTACATATATAAGCAAATAAAGAATAAATACAAAGTGGTTTAGAAACGAATGTGTTAGCCGTAGGCAGTGCTTAAGTTGCATCTTGAAGGGGAAAAAAAAGGATTCTGTGAAGCAGAGATTAGGAGAGAGTGCATTCCAGGCATCAAGAATGACCACTGCAAAATCAATGAGATAGGAAACGTAGTATGCAGTATGAGGAACAAAGACAAGGCCAGTAGAACTGAAAGGCAGAGTGTTGCAGGGGGTGTAATGATCAGTGAGGCTGGAAAGATAGACTGGGGCCAGACTGTACATTGCTTTAAAAGCAAAACCAAGCAGTTAATATTTGATCCTAGAAGCCATAGGAAGTTACTGGAGTTTGCCAAATGAGGGAGGGACAGGGTCAAATGTGTGTTTAAGGAAAATCACTTTGGCAGCAAAGATAGGACACCAATTAGGAGGCCTCTGTAATAATCTAGTTGAAAGGTGATGAGGACCTACAGTGCTGTGTGAGTGGAAACAAAGGGTCAGATGTGAGAGACATCAGGAAGTAAAAAGGGTGTTTGGCAGCTAGATATGTGGGATAAGTAAGGACCCCAGGATAACGCCACGGCTATTAACCTGGGAGATAGAAAGGTTGGTGGCATCTTCAAAAAGAAAAAGAAATGGAAAGTTTGGAAAAGGGAAGGGCTTGGTGGGAAAGACAATGAGCTTGGTTTTAGACATGCTGAATTTCAGCTATCACTATGACATACAGTTTGAAATATCCAATAGGCAACTGGTAATGTGGGACTCTCAGGGGAGAGACTTTGGATGGATAGATAAATTGGATATGTGAGTCTGCATACGTTTGTATGTGGTCACATGGTCAGCAGCTAGCTGGCAGAGTGGACAGAACTCGTGACCTGGAGTCAGGAAGACTCATCTTCCTGAACTCAAATTTAGACTCAGACATTTACTAACTGTGTGCCTTTGGACAAGTTATTTAATTCTGTTTGCCTCAGTTTCCTCATCTGTAAAGCTAGAGAAGAAAATGGCAAACCTTCCCAATATCTTTGCCAAGAAAATCCCAAATAGGGTCACAACTGAAATAACATATCAACAATTATTAATTACTATATATACATATATATGTATGCACATGTGTGTGTGTGTGTGTGTGTGTGTGTGTGAGACAGATCTGAGAGTCATCTGAACACAGATGATAATTAAATCTATGGGAGCTAATGAGGTTACCAACAATGTGTAGAATGTAGACAGAGAAGAGAAAGGGCCTAGAACGGTACCTTCGGAACCACCCACAGTTAGGGGTCTTAATGTAGATAATGAGCCAACAAAGGAAACTGAGGAATAGTCAGACAGGTAAGAAGAGAACCAAAAGAGAAAAGTATCATGAAAACTCAGACTGGAGAAAGTTTCCAGATGGAGAGAGTGGTCAACTATGTCTAATGCAGTAGAGAAGTCAAGAAGGATGAGGACTGAGAAAAGTAGGTTGGATTTGGCAATTAAGAGTTCACTGGTAATTTGGAAAGAGTGCTTTCATTTGAGTGACAATATTAGAAGCCAGAATGCAAAGGGTTAAAGACTGAGTGACAAGAGTGGAAGCACTGAGCAGAAATGACATTTTCAAGAATTTTGGATAAGAAAGGGAAGAAAGATGGGGCAGCTAGGTGGTGCAGTGAGTAGAGCACTGGCCCTGGAGTCAGGAGGACCTGAGTTCAAATCCAGCCTTAGACACTTGACACACTTACTAGCCGTGTGACCTTGGGCAAGTCACTTAACCCCAAATTGCCCAGCCTTCCCCCCTCCAAAAAAAAAAGTTAAAAAAAAACAAATAAATAAGAAAGGGAAGAAAGATATAGCATGATAATTGTCTAATGACATTTTTTTATTATTTTTGGAGGGGGCAGGGCAATTGGGGTTAAGTGACTTGCCCAAGGTCACAAATCTAGTAAGTGTGTCAAGTGTCTAAGGCTGGATTTGAACTCAGGTCCTCCTGACTCCAGGGCCGGTGCTCTACTTACTGAACCACCTAGCTGCTCCAATGACAATTTTTTAAAGATGGGAAAGTTGTGTTTGAAGACAGCAGAGAAGAAACCAGTAAATGAGATGAGGTCAAACAATAGAGAAGGGATGACTGAAATTGTAATATGCTAGAGAAAGTGGAAAGGGAATAGATCAAGTATACATGTAGAGTGGTTGGTCTTGGCAAAGTGAAGGGCCACCTCACTGACAGAAACTGGCAAGGAGGAAAGAATGAAAGATGACACCAAAGAGTTTTGAGATGAAGATCACTGAAGAGGGAGCTCATGTCCATGGGTCTCAATTTTCTCAGGAAAAGTCAAAGTCCTGAGCTGACAGAGAAGGAGAAGGAGCGGATGTTGGAGGCTTAAGAAGAGATGTAGTTTTGGAATGGCTTCTGTGGGAAGTGACATAGAGAACCAATAAGGGAGGAACAGAAGTACTGCCTTATTAATGCTGGAAAACATGGATTTATAATGTACCCAGTCAGCAGAATTCTGTGGCTTTCTCCAGCTCCATTTAGCAGCCTTTGAGTAGGACAGAGGAGTCCTGAGTACCTCGAGTAACCTGAGGACGACAATGACAAGATATATGAGCAGCAAAAGGACAAGGAGCCAAGAGATTTGAGAGCAGAAGCCAATGCAGAGTTGATATGGCTATCTAGTGGGTCGAAAATGAAAAGGGAAGAAACTGAAGTCAGACCAGAGCTAACTGCCCAAGAAAGAACTGAGGGATGGAAAGAGTGGAGGTCTCAATGGATGAAAAATAGATTTGGGGGTGTTTCAAATTAATGAAGTGAAACACTTCTGGGTAATGATGAGATCCGGTATGTGACCATGTGTAAGTGTGGCTGAGGTAGAGTTATCATCATAGGATTTAAAGAGGCTAAGGAATTGGGAAGTTAGGGAGATAAAACACTTCTGTAATCTTCTTAATCGATTAAGGTACAATGCATGCCTTTTCCAAAGATGAAAGCAATGAGAAATAAACCAAGGAGGGCAGACTCCTCAGCACAAAATCAATTCTCTCTTGAGATGGCTTTTTTTAAGATCTGAAGTGCAAATCCCTGAACATCATAATGACTGGGTCTAGGGACTAAAATAAATCAAATCTCTGACTCCTTTGATTCTGACGATGAGTTTGTTGGGGAACACGAGCCTGTGTAAGAAATTCCAGCATAGACATATCTCAATTATCCAGACAAACAAAAGGAAGCTATTACAGAGATAATCTAAAGAACTGATAATCTCCAAATTATGTTTTATCTTGCTTTGAAATGTATCTGTGTTCTTTAATTTCAGCAAAGACTTCAAAATGTTCTGGGATTTCCCAACACTTCATATGAAACAGAGAAGCTATATTTATGAAAACAAGGTCCTGAGATGACCAAAATAGCTATATAGTTTCTTGATCTTCAAGAGAAGGTATTCAGCAAGCAGATGAATATTATGGAGTGGCTAATAATAAGATCTGCAGTGATAAATACAGACTGTGATATCAACAAAAAGCTTAATGAAAAATTCACTGTATTAGGTGTGAACAAGGCCAGTGAAAATTTGGATTTGTTCACTTGATTCCCCGAATCAATCTGCAGGTCTTTTTGAACATATGACCATGCTAATCAAATCTTCCAGACACCTACCAAGTGGAATAAACAGTCCAATATCCTCCATCTCTTCTTCATTCTGATGAGCTGGAGTTCTGGCTGGCTTTTCTTGAGGAGAAGTAAACCCTCCTGGCTGGGAAGATTTCTTTGGCTGAATTCCAAGCCTTGTAGAGTGGCTGCCTGCCTGATGTAAAGGCCCCTCCTCTTCAGACTGCATTTGAGGTTTTCCTGTAGAAAGGTCACAAATATAATGCCTTATGGTCAGTATTAACACTCTTTTGTCCTATAAAAAGCTTTCCAGTTAGTCAATCAACTCCATGATAACAATGTACGCCTACATATTAGTACCCATGTATTACTACTTATGTGGATGGAAAGCCCTCAAACTTAAACCAGGTTTCTGAAAAAGTTGCCACAAGTCAAAATTATACAAGCAATATCTGTTTGTGCTACAGAAATAATGTGTGATAGATCATGTTCCTGATCCAGGTATAAAAACCACAAACACCACACTAAATGAACCACAAGTTATAGGTGAGCAGGAGATGATTTTCATGAGTTGACGTAAAAGAAAAAGTTAATCTCCCTGTAGCCAACCCTGCGGTCAGAAACATGTCCAAACTAAGTTCTGTCCTGTACTGGTTGTCGAAACAGCCTGCTTGAGACAGTCACATCAGCTTGCAAGGATTCAACCCAGTAATGATCCCAAATCTACATTATCAAGCTCCCACTTCTTTCCTCAGCCATGGGCCCATATTTCCAACTGCCTGCTGCATATTTCCCCCTGGATGTCCCACAGACATCTTAAACTTAACATGTCAAAAACAGACCTCACAATCTGTCCCTTAAAACCATACCTCCTCCTAATGTCTCGATTTGTTAAGGATACCACCCAGGTTTACAACCTAGGAGCAATCCCCTACTTTTCACTGACTCTCCCCCCCACATCTAATCACATACCACAACCAACCTAGTTCAGGCCCTCATCAACTCTCACGCAGACAACTGCAATAGCCTCTTAATAGGCCTCCCAGTCTTGAATCTCTCCCTTGTCCAATCTTTCCACTAATTTGCCAAACTAATATTCCTAAAGCACAGGTTGGATCATGTTACTCCTTTGCCTCTAGGATAAAATACAAACTCCTGTTCAACGTTTAAAGCCTTTCATATTCTGACTCCAGCCTACCTTATTGGCCTTCTCTATACTATGCCTTTACAAACAGGCCTGGAATGCTTTCCCCAGTCTCCCTCCAAAACTCACTGTATTGGTAATTAAGGTGGGACTTTTTTACTCTTTTAGAAATGCTAAAGTAATCAAATGCCTTTGATTAAGTCTTACTAGGTGCAAAGCTCCAGGAACACACCCTTTTGCTAACTAGGTATAAAGCCCCAGGCTCATACCCTTTTGCTGATTAGATGTGAATCCTTCAGGCCCTAAACAGGATACAAAAACTGAGAGGTTAGCATTCTGTTTAGGGCTCTCACTCACTAGAAGAGTGGTGTGTGACTCTGGGCAAGCCACTGTTAGGAGCCTCCTGGCTTTGAAGAAACCCAGATGTTTTGTTTTGGGGCTCTCACTTACTGAAAGAGTGTCGTGTGACTTAAAGAGACTTTGGCCAGCCCTTGTTAAGAGCCCCTCGGCTTGTAAACCCAGATGTTGATGCTTTCCTGGTAACCATGAATTGTGATTTGAATCAGAGAAGGTCTGTCTGTTGATGTTTGTATTTGCTCTGAAATTCAGGTTGCTGCCTTTTTTCTCCTGAACTAAATGAGTTATATTTGTATGTGTGACTAAAGTGAGATTGTTAACTCCTTACAGTTACTTTCCTTAGTAAAGCAGATCAAAAAACCTGTGTTAGCAGCCCTTCTGTATGCTGGTGTTACTGGTCTTACGCAGTCACAGTACCTGCTAGCAAAATTGTTGTTACACTCACTCAGCTCAAGTGCTTACTTTTGTTCTTCTTTCATTCTCTAAGAAGACCAATGGCATCATGAAGGTGATGTCTTGATTTGTACATAAACTGGACTGAAGTGAGTCAGAGTCCTGATTGCCAGTTATTGGTGCCCTTGTCCCAAACCACTGCATATTTATTTTGTAGTAAGATAGTATCCCTTTCTTATATGGATATTTTATTTACTGAAAAGAGCAGAAATGGGACATGTGTGAAACTCAGAGAAAAGCAGTTTGATGAGAAACACAAATAGCTGCTTTTTAAAAAAATTCCAATTTACTATTTTTTTTGGCATTCATTTAAAAAAAAATTGAGTTTCAACTTTTCTCCTTCCCACCCCCTCCCACTCATTGTGAAGACAAAAAATGTGATATCAATTATGTATGTGAAATCATGCAAAATATACTTCTATACTGGTTATGCTGCCAAAAAAAAGCAGTCAGTTTGTATTGCTTAACTGGCTTTTCTTTCCTACAATAGGAGGATTTATATGATGAAAGGAGTTAAGGTATATCCAGGAATAATCATGATATAAAAACAAAAGATACCTGCATGTAGAAATGGGGAGAAAATTTGTAATTCAAACTCTTGTGAAAATCAATGCTGAAAACTAAATATATTAAATAAATAAATTAAAAAAAAAAAAGATACCAGCATGGCAGAATGGAAAGAGAACTGACTGTGGAGTCAGTCAAATCTTGCCTATGACATTACTATCAGTGTCATTTGGGCAAATTCTCAGGCCACAGTTCCGAAAGTATAAAAGGAGTGGGTTCAATTAGATGACTTCCTCAATCCCTCCCAGTTACAAAGCTATGATTCTATTATCGTTACATTAAAACAACGTAGTTGTCCTATGCATACTGATTTCTTTCCAGTCAGGAGACAATCCACAGCACCAATTCTTTTAATGCTCTATTTATAAACAATCTCCACTAAGTACATAATTTTGTACCACAAATATATTCTCTAGTCCATGCCCATGTAACAGTTTATCTAAGCTATGTGCTATTCTTTCATTTTGCATCCTACAACTCTCTCCATAAAACCCGTAATTTCTGTATTAGAATATGATCCTGAGAGCAAAGAGAAGTCTCACAACCAACCCCCAGCCTAGTCTGAAATGTGCAATGGAATAACACGGACAGGAAGTTCAACCCAAAGGGGAGCCTGAAGTTCTATACTCTGAACCTACAAAACCTTCCAAATAGCTAATGGGGCTTGAATTTAGCAGTAGTGAACTGGAACAGGAACAAGCTCACAGGTGTACTGCTCAGATCCAAACCCAGATGAAGAGTATGCAAAGCTCAGAAGGAGTTAGGCAGCACATAATGTAAGCCTAAAAGTCCCTAGACTGAGCTGATCCTGATATCTTTGAAGAACCTAAAATACAGAAGGACCCAAAAGAACACCAAACACTGCCATAAATTCCCTCTGGAACTCTATACAGCAAATAACAAATAATAAGAACAAGAATAACAATGATAATAGCATTTATGTAGTGCCTTGGTTATCTCATTTTATCCTCACAACATACCTGGAAGGTAGGTCTATTTATATCTCCATTTTAAAGATGAAGAAACTAAAACAAAGATTAAGTGACTTGCCCAGGATCACACAGGTGTGTCAGCTAGCAAGATTTTAATTAAAATCTTACTGATTATATGCCTAGCAGTCTATCCACTGAACCACCTCTAGTCCAAAGCCTCAAAGCAAAACCTCAAAGAAAAACCACATCTTAGGCACTAGAATTACTAGAATATATAAAGCAAGCTTTTTTAAAGCCGAAAATTAATTTATAAGTCAGAGCACTAAAGAACTGTAAAAGAAATGAAGTATGGAGGAAAGCCTTGGAAAGAGAATTAACAGCTGAGCAAAAGAGGTACAAAACCTTACCAAGCAACAACAGATCCCTCAAAAAATTAGAGTTGACTGGGGCAGGTAAGTGTTACAATGGATAGAGCACTGGCCCTGGAGTAAGTAAGACCTGAGTTCAAATCTAGCCTTTGAACTGCCTCCAAAAATAAAAAATGAGAATAGACCAAAGAAAAGTTAATGACACCTTGAGATAAAAAAATATTATAACAAAGTCAAAAGACTGAAAAAGTGGAAGAAAATCTAAGATATCTCATGACAAAGAAAAACAACAAAACCAGCAGAAACCATATGATCATCTCAATAGATGCAGAAAAAGCCTCTGACAAAATACAACACCCATTCCTATTAAAAACATTAGAAAGCATAGGAATAAATGGAGCCTTCCTTAAAATTATAAATAGCATCTACCTAAAACCATCAATAAGCATTATTTGTAATGGGGATAAGCTAGATGCATTCCCAATAAGATCAGGGGTGAAACAAGGATGTCCATTATCACCCCTACTATTCAATTTGGTACTAGAAATGTTAGCTATAGCAATAAGAGAAGAAAAAGAAATTGAAGGAATTAGAATAGGCAAAGAATAAGCTAAATTATCACTTTTTGCAGGTCATATGATGATTTACTTAGAGAATCCTAGAGAATCAAGTAAAAAACTACTTGAGATGATAAACAACTTTAGCAAAGTTGCAGGATATAAAATAAACCCACAAAAATCCTCAGCATTCCTATACATTACTAACAAAGCCCAAGAACAAGAGATAGAAAGAGAAATTCCACTCAAAGTGACTGTAGACATGATAAAATATTTGGGAGTTTATCTGCCAAGACAAACCCAGGGCCTATATGAACATAATTATGAAACACTTTCCACACGAATAAAGTCACATCTAAATAAATGGAAAAATATCAGTTGTTCATGGTTAGGCCGAGCTAATATAATAAAAATGAAAATTTTACCTAAATTAATCTATCTATTCAGTGCCATACCAATTGAACTACCAAAAAATTATTTTACAGAGCTGGATAAGATAATAACAAAATTCATCTGGAAGAACAAGAGGTCTAGAATATCTACGGTATTAATGAAAAGAAATGCTAGAGAAGGTGGCCTATCCATACAAGATATTAAACTGTACTATAGAGCAGCAGTCATCAAAACTACCTGGTACTGGCTAAGAAACAGAGTTGTGGATCAGTGGAATAGAATAGGTACACAAGAAGCAGAAGTCAATGACTATAGCAATCTACTCTTTGATAAACCCAAAGAGGCCAGCTTCTGGGCTAAGAATTCACTATTTCACAAAAAATGCTGGGAAAATTGGAAAATGGTAGGGCAGAAACTGGGCACAGACCAATATCTTACACCATATACAAAAATAAAAGTCAAAATGGGTTCATGATTTAGGAATAAAGGCTGAAACTATAAGCAATTTGGGAGAGCAAGGAATAGTTTACCTATCAGATTTATGGAAAAGAAAAGAATTCATGACCCCACAAGAGATAGAGAACATTACAAAATGCAAAATGGATAATTTTGATTATGTTAAATTGAAAAGTTTTTGTATAAAAAAAGCCAATGCAACAAAGATTAGGAGGGAGGCAGAAAATTGGGAGAAAATCTTTACAACTAGTGTCACTGATAAAGGCCTCATTTCAAAAATATACAGGGAACTGAACCAAATATATAGGAATACAAGTCATTCCCCAATTGAGAAGTGGTCAAAGGATATGAACAGTTTTCAGAGGAAGAAATTAAAGATATCTATAGGCATATGAAAAAATGCTCTAAATCACTACTGATTAGAGAAATGCAAATCAAAACAACTCTTAGATACCATCTCTCTCCTGTCAGATTGGCTAAAATAACAAAACAGGAAAATGATAAATGCTGGAGAGGATGTGGGAAAACTGGAACATTGTTACATTGCTGGTGGAGTTGTGAACTGATCCAGCCATTCTGGAGAGCAATTTGGAACTATGCCCAAAGGGCTATAAAAATGTTCATAATCTTTGACCCAGCAATACCACTTCTAGGGTTGTATCCCAAAGAGATCACACAAGTGGGAAAAGGACCCATACGTACAAAAATATTTATAGCGGCTCTTTTTGTAGTAGCAAAGAATTGGAAATCAAAGGGATGCCCATCAATTGGGGAATGGCTGAACAAGCTGTGGTATATGAAGGTAATGGAATACTATTGTGCTATAAGAAATGGGGATGATACGGACTTTATAACAACCTGGAAAAACCTACACGACATAATGCTGAGTGAGTGGAGCAGAGCCAGGAGAACATTATACACAGATATATGGATTCTGTGATGACTAACTCTGACAGACTTTGCTCTTCTCAGCAACACAATATGCAGAGACAGCTCCAAAGGACTCACGATGGAGAGTGCTATCTACATCCAGAGAAAGAACTATGAAGTATGAATGCAGATCGAAGCATACTTCATGCTCGCCTTTTTCTCCCCCCCTTTTTTTTCTCTCTTTTGTATTTGTTGTTGGGTTGTGGTTTTTTTTTGGTTCTGTTTCTTCTTTCTCATGATTCATTCCATTGGTCATAATTCTTCTCCACAACTTGACTAATGTGTAAATTAATTCAATGCGAAGTTATACATGGAAATTATATGGGATTCCATGACGTCTTGGGGAGGGAGGGGGGGAGGGAGAGAAGAAAATCTGGAACTCAAAATTATGTAGAACCGAGTGTTGCAAACTAAAAATAAAAAGAAAAAATATTAAAAAAAAAAGCAATGTCAGTGACACAAATAAAGAAAAGACCACAATAAAACATTTAAAATTAAAAAAATAATCATAATAACATTTCACTTAACAGGGAAACAGGAGTGAAAGTGGAGAAAGGATGGGGGGGAATAATAGAGAAAACAGTATCAGGGAGGAATAAATCATATACAAAAAATCTCTAACCACGGAGAATGGACCATGAAGAGGAGTTTAAAAAGAAAGAAAGATTAACATATCTCTTTCACAAAAGACAAATCTGCCCAAAAAATAAACAAGAAAGGACATGAAGAGAATTTTAGAGAAGTTAAGACCTATATGATAGATATATGGTGATTATTGAATGGGAATAGAAGGGGCTATACACATTTCTCAGTTGTGCCTGGCATCTTCACAAAAAATGATCAGGTATCATATTAGGGCATATAAACTTCCCCAATAAATGCTGAAAAGGAGAAATATCAAATAAATCTTTTACATAACACAATGAAAAAAATTATATTCAATAAATAACCACTTACAAAATAGAGACTAAAAAACTTAAAGAATGGGTCAATCAAAAAAACCATAGAAACAATAGATAATTTCATTAAATACAAGGACAACAACGAAATAACATAAAAAGTTTAGGGATATAGTTAAAACAGTCCTTGGAAGGAAATTTTTATCTCTTAACACTTTTATCAAAGAAAGAACTGATGAACAAGTTGGGCACGCAACTAAAAAAAATTTAAAAACCCAAATTATACATCAAATAGAAATCCTGAAAAATCAATTGGATTAATGAAACCAAAGCAAAAAAATGTGAATTAATAAATCAAATTAGGATATTTAAAAAATAAAATAGACAAACCACTAGCTAATTAGATGCAAACCAAATTAGCAGTATCAATAATGAAAAAGGTGAACTGATAGCAAATGAATAAAGGAAACTGTTGGAAACTACTTTGCCTATTTATAATTAAAATGAAATGGATGAATATTTACAAAAATATAAAATGCCCAATCTCAGGAAAAGAAACTGAATAAGTAAAAAATGAAATCTTGAAGGAAAAAAAATCACAGGACAAAATGGATTTATAAGTTAATTCTATCAAACACTTATACATTATGTAAGCTGATTGAAAAAATAGGAGAGAGTACTACCAAACTCCTTCTATAATATAAATATGGCCTCAATACTAAAGCAAGAAAGAATGAAAACAAAGGAAACTATAGACCAACATCCCTAACGAATAATGATATAAAAATGTTAAAATATTAGGAAGGAATTTATAGAAACACATCACAAAGACTGTACATTTATGACCATGTTGGGGTTATAGCAGGAATGCAAGAGGTTCAATATTAGGAAAACTATCACCATAAAAGGCCATTTTAATAACAAGAACAAAAATCACATGATTATGCCATATATAGAAAAAGTTTTAACAAAACAAATACCTATTCTTGTCAAAAACATAGGAATAAGTGGATCTTTCCTTAATTAGTAGTATCTATCTAAAATCAAAAGCCAACATTATAACGTTAATAGGGAAAACTAGAAGCCTTTCCATTAAAATCAAAGCTGTTCATTACCATCATTACTATTTTACATAATGCTAGAAATGCTGGCTAAAGCAATAACATAAGAAAAAGAAATTGAGGGAATAAGTATTGGCAAAGAGGAAACAAAAATGATCACTTTTTGCAAATGATATATGATGGTATCCTCGAAAAATCTTAGAGAATCAACTAAGGAATTAATTGAAACTATTAATAATTTCAGCAAAGTTGCAGGATATAAAATAAACCCAATAAAATCATAAGCATTTCTGCACATCACCAACAAATCCCACCATGAAAAGATAAACAGAAAAATTCCATTTAAAATAACTACAGAATAAGTACACCTGCCAAGACACACATAGAAACTATATAAATACAAAAACTTAAAATCCTATGAAAAAGACCTAAATAAATGGAAAAATAATAGTTGCTCAGGGGTGAGCTGAGCCAATATAATAAAAATGGCAATACTACCTAAATTAATTTACTGATTTAGCAGCACACCAATCAAGCTACCAACAGATTACTTAATAGAGCTAGAAAAAACAATAACGAAATTCATCTTAAGGAACAAAAGATCAAGAATTTCAATAGTAATAATGAAAAAGGGTGAATGATCAAAGCCTAAAAGGGCCAGATTTCAAACTATACTACACAGCATTAATGATCAAAGCAACTTGTTACTAGCTAAGGAATTAGTCAATTAGTAGAAAAGATTAGATACACAATATACCAAAGAAAATAAGCACAGTAACCTAATGTTTGATAAATGCAAAGATGCCAGGTTTTGGGTAAAAACCTCACTATTTGACAAAAACCCCTGGAAAAACTAGAAAGCAATATGACAAAAACTAGGCATGTACCAGCATCTTATGTTGTATAGCAAGACAAACTTCAAATGGGTACACAACATAAACAGCAACATCACAAACAAATCAAAATAGAAAAAAAGAAAATACCTTTCAGAATTATGGATAAGAGAAGAATTCATAACCAAACAAGAGATAAAGAGAATCACACCAAGATAAAATGGGTAATTTTAATTACATAAAATTTAGAAGTTTAACCAGTGCATCTAAAATTAGAAGGAAAGCAAGTAATTGGGGAAAAAAATCTTTGCAGCAAGTTTATCTGAAAGAGGCCTTATTGATAATATACAGGGAACTGATTCAAATTTTTAAGAATAAGAGACTTCCCTAATTGAGAAATAATCAAAAGGGATGAAGAAGCAATTTTCAGAGGAAAAAATACAAGCTGTCTATAGCCATATGAAAAAAATGTTCCAAATTACTATTAATTAGTGATACCTATACCTATCAGATTGGCAAAGATGGCCAAAAAAGGAAAAGGACAAACACTGGACTGGATTTGGGGAAACGGGAATATTAATGAACTATTTGTGGATCTATGAACTGTTCGATCTCTTCTGGGAAGCAATTTGAAACTATAGCCTAAAAGTTACTAAACTATGCACACGTTTTGATCCAGTGACACCACTAGTGGGTCTATACCCTAAAGAAATAAAAAAAAAATTTTTAGAGGAGGAAAAGTTCCCATATACACAAAATATTTACATCTAGGTTTTAATTAGTGCAAATAAAGAATCCCTTAAAGTGACTGCATGTATTTGAATTCAAATAATTATGTAAAACATAGTAATTGGTTCTAGCCCAATGAAAATATGCAGTATGAATTGGAATAATGTGACCACTTAAAGGGACCCTTTATTCACACTAATCAGTACCTACCGGTCTAGCAGTTCTTTTTATGGTGGCAAAGAACTGGAAACTAAGGGGGTGCCCATCACTTGGTAATGGCTAAATAAATTAGGGTATATTAATTTAATGGAATAGTATTGTGCTACAGGGGATGGTTTCAGAGAAACAGAAGGAAGGCCTGTATGAAATGAATCAGAGTGATGAACAGAATCAGGATAACAATTTATACTACACCAATAACAACATAAAAACAAACAACTTTGAAAGACTATCCACCTCCTGACAGAGAGGTGACGGATTCAGGATGGAGAATGAGGCCTATTTTTTGGACACAGCCAATGGGAGAATTTGGTTTTGCCTGACTATGTGCACTGTGCTTTTCTTTCCTTTTCAATGGGAGAGGTAGGTATAAGAGAAGATAGATTTTTATTTAAAAACAAACAACTGCCTTGACTTTTGCAAAACAACTCTATCCTGGTTTTCTTTCTACTTCTGCAATGATTCCTTTGTTATTTATTTCCTCCTCCAAATGTCCATTCCTCAGCTTCTCTCCTTTCAGGAGTGAGTGCCAATTCCCTCAACTCAAATAATCATCTCTATGCTGATGATTTCCAAAGCTACAACTCCAAGCCTAGCTTGTTACCCAGATTTCCACCTTATATTTTCAACTGCATATTATAAATGTTTTCTCTCAGTCTTCCTCAAATGCAACAGACTGAAAACTACTCATCTGCTCTCTTAAAGCATCTGCCCCTCTCCATTGCCCTATTTCATTAAAGGTACCACCATTCTTCCAAGCAGCCAGGCTCAAGACCTTAATATCATCTAATTTTCCTCTTCTTTTTCCCCAATATCAATCAGCATGTCCTATCAATTCTTTTCTATTGTATCTGTCTTTTCACCCCCTTCCCCTTCATTTCCACTGCCACTATTCCATGCCAAAGGCCTCATCACTACATATACTGAGATATATATATATATATAGAAGCACAGTTATGACACCGAGAAATATAGGGATCTAAAAAATCATCTAGTTCTCTTATTTTGCACCTAAGGAAAATGTAGCCAAAAGTTAGGCAACTTGTCCAAGGTCATACAGTTAGCCTGGACCTTAAGAGATCCAGGACTCCACTCTTCCCACCTGACCAATGCAATCTTACCTCACATTACAGATATACCTTGTTTAATTGTGCTTCCCAAATATGATGCTTTTTACAAATTGAAGGTTTGGGACAATCCAGCACAGAGCAAGTCTATCAGCAAGTCCAACAGAATGTGCTCATACCGTGTCTCTCTGTCATATTTTGGTAATTCTCACAATATTTCAAACTTGTTCATTATTATTATGTCTGTTATGGTGATCTGTGATCAGTGATCTTTGATGTTACAATTGTAATTGTTTTGGGGCACCACAAATTGCACCCAAATAAGACAGTGAACTTAATAAATGTTGTATGTTCTCACTGCTCTACCAATTAGGCAGTCTCCATCTTTACCCCTTTAACTTCAACCAAACTATTCCCAGAGACAAAACAATACTGATATTAGGCCAATTAATAGCCTTACAATTTCCTTTAAGTGTTCAAGTAAAAGGAAGAGTTAATCCCTGTGGCAAACTTTATTGTTGTCTTATTTTAAGAAATTGCTACAGCCACCCCAACCTTCAGCAACTTATCAGTCAGTAACCATCAACACTGAGGCAAGACCCTCCACCAGCAAAAACATTATGACTCACTGAAGGCTCAGACAATGGCTAGCATTCTTATCAATAAAGTATTTTTTAATTAAGGTATACACGTTTTTTAAGACATAATACTACTGCACACTTAACAGACTACAGTATAGTGTAACATAACTTTTATATGCACTGGGAAACCAAAAAAATTCATGTGACTCACTTTATTGCAATATTTGCTTTATTGTAGTGGTCTAGAACCAAACCCACAATATATCTAAGGTATGTCTGCATTTTTCTCATGGAAAAGCTCCACTTCAATGAAACTATTCTCTTTATCCATGGAATATGTCATACTCTCCCTGAACCTCTCTACATATTCAAATTCCACCTATATTTCATGTCTCTATCCAAATCGTACTTCTTCCAAAAAATGTTACCTAACTATTCCAACCTATTGATCTCTTCCTACTCTCACACCAAAACAACAGCACAATGCAGGTTTTATTCCTAGATCTAACTTGCTATTTGACCTTGAATAGGTCACCTTGTACTTCTCTGAATCACAGTTTTCTCATCTGTATATGAGAGGGCTAGATTAAAATAATCTCTAAAATTCCTTCCAAATCTGAAATCCTATAATTTTTAAAGCATCTTTATTGTCCTTGTCACCCATTTTGGCTAAGAATCATTATGTTGCTTTATATAGTTTTCTTGTTGCTTCACATTTTTTCATTGTCTCTGAATGAGAGTGTGAGCTTTGTCATAGCCCTACAGATAGTAGAAAAATAAACAGCCTTCAATAAATACTACAGAATCACAGAAGTTAAATTTGGAAGGAACTTTAGTGCTCTTATATACTGATCTCCTATGTAAAACAGGAAGCTCTTCTACAACATCCTTTACAGATGGTTGGATACCAATACTGTCATGAGGCATTTGCTACCTATTAATTCAGCCTACTCCATCAACTCAAACTATTAAAATGTTCTTCCATTTGTCAAGCTGAAGTCTGCCTCCAATTTTTAGCTATTGCTCCTACTTCTATCCTATGAGGTAAGACAAATTCAACTTCCACATGATAGCCCTTCAAAAAATTAATGACATCTATCTTTTTCCTCTCTCTCCCAAAATTAATAGCCAATATCCATTAAATGATTACTCATAATACATTCTCTAATTTTTCAATATCCCTTTTGAAATGTGGTACCCAGAACAGAACCTAATAATCCAAATGTGACATGGTCAATACAGAAAAAATAAGCTTAATGTCTTAGGACATTATTTTTCTATTAATCCAGCCTAAGATAACACCAGAATTTTTTGGAAGCTACATTAATAAGGCTCACCTTAACACTATACTGGATCCATCATTCCATTCTGTTGAGATTTTCTTGAATCTTGATTCTACAATCAAGGCTTCTTGAATCATCCTCAAAACTCCTAAAAATCTGTATCTTTCTTAAAGTTATACTTACTTTATTCTCTTCTGTAATAATTTTTTTGTGTGTGTGCATGTCCTTTATTCCCTACTCAAGTTCCTTGAGGGAAAAAAATATATCTTATTTAATTTTGTGGTACCTTCAAGATAAGTAAATACAAAATACTTACAAAGTAACTTGGTAAAAGGCTGTTGACAACTAGGGGGATCAGAAATGGCCTTTTTCAGAAGGTGACACTTTCTGAGGCTTGAAGACTAATGGGATTTCTAAGCAGAGGCAAGGCAGGGGGAAATACATTCTAGGCAAAGGGAACAGCCTGTGCAAATGTCCAGAGGTGAAAAGATAGAACACTATGCATGGGAAACAGTAAGTAGGCCAGTATGACTGAAACACAAAGAGTAGGAAGGGAAGCAATATGTAATCAGCCTGGCCAGAATTAGATTGTAATGGGTTTAAACATCAAACAGAGAAGTTTATCCTAATGGCAAAAGGGAGCCAGTAAAGCTTCTTGAGCAGAGGAGTGATATGGTCAGACTTACACTTCAGGAATGTCAATTTGACACCTGTGTGCAGGATGAAATGGTGAGAAAAGAGACTAAACAGAGAGACCAATTAGGTGGATACTGAATTGGAATTACACTAGGCAAGAGGTAATGATGTACCTGACCTAGGGTGGTAGCTATGTGAGAAGAGAGAGGGGAAGAAAGAGGGAGAGAGATAGAGAGGGAGAGAGATGAAGGATGTAACAGTAGAATCAATAAGACTTGGCAAATGACAGGTTATGGGATAAGGGAGAGTGAAAAGTTGAGCATATCTGCTAAGTTACCAACTAGAAGAATGGTGAAGTCCTCAAAAGATTAGAGAAGTTAGGAAGGGGAGTTTCTTAGACATATCAGGGGGCAAAAGAAGGGGAAGAATGAATTCTGTTTTGGATGTGTTGTGTTTGAGATGCCTATGGGACATCCAGTTGGAAATGTCCAGTAAGCAACTGGTGATGTGGTCCTGGAGCATATAGAGAGATATATCTGGTAGTCTACTGCTCAGAAATGATCATGGAAACCATGAGAGCTGATGAGATCATCAAGCCAAAGAATATAGAGAGAGAAAAGAAGAGGACCCAGGGGACAGCCTTGGGGGATAACTAGCATAAAAAGACAAAACAAGGATGAAGATCCAATAAAGGAAACTGGAAAGAAGTGGTCAATTGGGTAGGAAGAGAATCAAAAGAGCAGTGTCAAGAAAATCCAAGACGGAGAGAGTATTCAAGAAAGCAATGGTCAAAGGAGCCAAATGATGCAAATAGGTCAAGAAACATGAAGACTGAGAAAAGGCCACTAGATTTGGCAATTAAGAAATAACTGGTGGCCTTGGAGAGAACAGTTTCAGATGAGTGACAAATCCAAAAGCCAGACTGAAAGGGAATTATAAGAAAAAAGGAAGTGGTTGCTTTTAGAGAAGACGACTTTTTCTAGGTGTTTAACTGTGTGAAATGTTAAGAGATATATAGGCTACTGGTATGAAAGGATGGCAAGGTCAAAAATAAAAAAAAAAAAAAGCTGTCAGCTCTTTTTTTTTTTGTAATCCCCAGAAAATATGATCTTTCATAAACATAACAGAAGCACTAAAGAGCTTGCAGAGTTCTCTCCAGCACTGCCTTAACCTTTCAACTACAAAGATTTGTAGTGTCTTGGGAGAAGAGAATATGCCTATTATCTCTTTGAAATCCAAAAGGAGAGTTCCTCTCACAACTGGAATTCTGACCATTTAAAATGGGCAAATGGAGAAGGAAAAAGGGAGTTGGCTCTCTGTGGCTACTCCTGACTTTTCAATCTGCCTTTCCCTTTCCTTTCTCTCTCTAGAGATCCTAATTCCCCAAAACTCTATCTTTGGCATTCTTCTCATCTATATTCTCTCCTCTGGTGAACTAATTTACTTTTACAGCTTCAATTATATTTATGTAAATGTCTCCAAAATCTATAGCCTCAGGATTACTTCTTTATCTAGTTCCATACTCTCATTTCCAACCATTAACCAGGTTGTCTCAACACTACCTAACTCAACATGCTCAAAACTGAACTCACTGTATCTCCCCAAAAACTTACTGTTTCTTCTGTCTTCACTATTTTTCTTAATGGTACCAACCTTCTCACAGTCATACTTGAAATCCTGGAGGTATTTAAGACCCTGTCAACACTGTCCATTAGATATCTAGTATATCTCCTGTATCTATCTGTCCCCACCTCTACTTTCTAATGCCACTGACACAGTGCTACTTCAGACCTCATTAACTTTTGCCTAAACTATTATAATAGCATTTAGCCAGTCTCCTTAACTGTAGTTTCTTACTAATCCAAGGGTTTTAAATCTGGATCCATGAACACTTTTAAAATTTTGATAACTGTATTTCAATAAAACCGATTTCCCTTGTAATGCTATTAATTTTATTTTATTAAAAAACATTATTCTGAGGTGTCCAGAACCTTCACCAAACCACCAAAGGGGGTTTATGACATTAAAAAAAAGTTGAGCCTCTGCTCTACTCTATGCTGCACGCTACCAGATCAAAGAATTACAAGGTACTGAACTAGAAGGAACCTTAGAAAATCATCTAGCCCTCATTTTAAAGATGAGAAAACTAAGGCCCAAGAAGGCAAAGAGAATCGCCCAAGATCACAGAGAGAGTAAGCAGAGCCAAGATTTGAACCCATGTCTTATCTCTCCAAACCCAATGATTTTTCCACTATACTATGATGCTTCTATTGATACTCTTCAATAGCTGAATTCTAAATCCAAGTTACTGGGCAAATATAATTTGCAAATGTAAATGTGCAATAAACTGGAAGGAATATATTTGTGTATTTCAGATTGAGGCAATTCAATTAATATGCCTTGCTAACCCACCAGGTATATAGCCTTCCATCTTCCTACTTCCAAATGTAAGGCACTTTCTGACTGATTGAATGATTCACCCTGCAGCTCAAAAACCTCCAATGCTGACTACTGAAAAAAGTCGAAAATTCATTTAAGTACCTTCACAATCTGGCTCATATGTGCCTTTCTAGTCTCATCTCACTTCTACGACCCTTCAGGTGAATTGCACTCCTGACAAACAACAATTTTCCTCTCCCAAAACATCTAGGGTTTTATAATCTCCATGCCTTTACTCACATCATTCTCCATGCTTGGAGTGCCCTTCCTTCCTGACCCAAAATTTCTCCCTACTGTATTCCTACCCCTTCTTCAAACACTCACTCTTCTGTGAAATCTACCTGACCTATAGTAAGTGCTCAATAAATGTTTATTGATTAACTCCTCCTCCCAGGACTATTTGTTCCTTCCTCTGAACTCTCACAGAATTTTGCCTTTCATGTATTTGTCACACAGTATTTTGCATTACATTTTGATAAACTTACTTTCTTTCGCCTAACAGACTTTAAACTCCTTCAGAGCCATATGTATTTTCATCTTCTTATTCTCCAACTCAGTATCAAGCATAATAGCTAACAGACAGTGAAAACGCAATAAACATTTATTTAATTCGCTTTCATCAAGCTTCTGAGCTGTCAGTAATTTTTGAAGATAGTGGAGAATAGGAAAGATGTGGAAGAGTAAGATGTAAAATAGCTTCCCAATTTTTAAAAAGGGGGGAAGGGAAGAGGTTATTTCTACAAATTATTGCCCAGTAAGATTAACCCTGATTTCCAGGAAATTCTAGAAAGATGATTTAGATGGGTAATGTGTGAGCGTTTAGACAAAGATATATATAGGATCATAGATTTACAGCTGAAAGGGACCTTAAGAGGCCATTTACTACAACTTCTTCATTTTACAGATGAAGAAACCGAGGCCCAGAGAAGTGAAGTAACTTGTCTGAGATCAGACAGGGACTGACAGATGTGAGATGTGGACCCAGGTCCTTTTATTACAACCCCTTCCTACTGAACCATGCTGCTTCCCAGGCACACTAAGTACAGCAGCATCAGGTCAGTTACTTATTTCAATTTTTAACAGTATTACTAGATGAAGAATAAAAGAAACAAACACCTACTATATGCCAGGCACTGTGCCAAGCACTTTACAAATATTATTTCATTTGATCCTCACAACAACTCTGGGAAGTAGGTGCTATTATCCCCATTTTCCAGTTGAAGCTGAGGCAGTCAGAGGTTACATGACTTGCCAAGGGTCACACAGCTAGTAAGTGCCTGATACAGGACCCTAGGACCAGTGCTTTGTAAACGGTGCCACCTAAGCTGCAGCAGATATAGTTTATATTAATTTCAACATGCTATTTGACAAAGGTGTTAGTGATAAACTTATTAAAAAACAGGTGTAGGCCAGATTATAACAACGTTAAATGGTTTGAAAGTGCTTAAAAAACTGTATCCAAAGAGTGCTGGATAATGGATCAATGGCCACCTTGAGGAAAGTCTCTAGTGGCAAACCATGTGACCCTGTCCTCAACCCATCCATGACTTGGATGAAGATGGAAATGGCATGCTTATATCAAATCCAAAAATATTTCAAGCTAAAACAACAGATAAACTATAATGTGCTGAATTTAATTAGGAGAAATGTGAAGTCCTGCACTTGAGTTTAAAAACTCAAATACAAAATGTAAATTTGTTTATTGGTAGTTCATATGAAAAAGATAGTGTTTTTTAGTTAACTATGAGCTCAATAGCATCAACAGTGATGTGATGTCAAAAAAAAAGCTAGTGTGATCTTAGGCTACATTACAAAAATACAGTATAAGGTATATAACAAGAGAAGTACCAGTCCCCCTGTATTCTATATTGATTAGACCACAACTGGAATACGGTTTTCAGTTCTGGGCAGCATATTTTAAGAGGAACATTGACAAAGTAAAGTGTATCCATTCAAAGGTTGATCAGAATGGCGATGGGCATGAAATTATGTCACAAGGGCAACAGATAAAATAATAACAAGAATAATATTTTACATATATATTGCACTTTAAGATTTGCAAAGCACTTTACAAATATTATCTCATTTTATCCTCACAACAACCCAGGAGGTAGGTGCTGTTATCAGCATCATTTTACAGATAAGGAAACTGAGACAGATTAAGAGGTTAAAGTGCCTTGCCCAGGTTCACACAGCTAACAAATGTCTAAAGCCACATTTGAATTCAGGTCTTCCTGACTCCCAAATCCAGCACTCTATCCATTGCACCACCTAGATGCCCCCAAAATTGTGATGTTCATAGCTTGAAGAAGACTTAAGAGGACTGAACAGGGCTTGAATATTTGAAAGGTTATCATGTGAAGAAGGGATTAGACTTATTCTGTTTAGTTCCAGAAGACAGAACTGGAACCAATGGATAGAATATAGAGAGGTAAATATCAGCCCAACATAAAAACAAGCCTGGTAACAACAGAGTGGACCATCTAGTGACTAATGAGTTTCCCATCATCAGACATGTTCAACTAAAGGATAAATGACCACTTGTTAGGGATGTTGTAGAAGGAATTCTTGGACCTAGAATGAGGCTGGACTAGATGACCTCTAAGGTATTTTTCAATTCTTAATATTCTTTGATTCTATTATTCTTTCAAAGTGGGACAAAGAAATTGTTCCAATAAATGGAACACAAATACCAAAATAACAATTTTTAAGATGAAGAAGTAATTGAGTGTCTGCTATATGCAGGAAGCTGTACTTTATTTAAATACTCTATGATCAAAAACCAAATTTATTTATATAATTCATAATGACTAGAAAACTAAAATGAAGCCACGGAAATTTAATGTGTTCTAAAACCACTGGTCCAACTTTTTCACTTTACCAAAAAAACTCCAGAAATAGAAATATACCAGTAAAGGTACACTATGGTTAACCATAAGAACTACAGCACTCAATTGGACATCTGATAAACTTCGTCATCTGTAAAATAACAGTTAGAATAAACGAGCTAACATCCTTTCTAATCCCAAAAATCTAATTCTAATTCTAACTTTGGATGTGATGGAACATAAGTACCACAGAGCCAACAAACTAATTCCAAATAACCCAACAAAGCAACAAATGACTTTCTTCCTCTAAAAGAGATTCTATCCCTGTCACCATGCTTCAGAAATTCAGGATACACTTCCTTGGTTAGGTACCAGGATCGTAGACCACATAAAGAAAACTGCTACGGTGCAGTAGTGAAAATTTTGGTAACTACACAGCAAAGAAATTTACTGAGTACGTACAAGATAACTCCTCTAAAGGTAGAACAAGAGATAGTGGCTTAAATTGCAGCAGGATGGTTGTAAGTCAGACATAAGAAAAATTTTTCTGACAGTATTAGAAAATGGATACTTAATGACCATAATCAGGATTCATATCTTACCACTTTCATTGTTAATCTTCTCACATGCCTCAGCGGAGGATGAAGATTCCTTCAAGTTTGGATGATCATCCCGAGGCGCTGGCCCTGGCCTGAGTGCAATTCTCTTCCCCCTCCTCATACAAGTCCCCTGGATTTTTCCTTTAGTGATAGTGATATTACAAGGCTGAGAGGACTCCAGGGAAGGCAGGTTGATTTCCTGAGTGTTAGAAACATCAATTGCTTCTAGGATTGCTACATCTGTGTCCTGAGCAAGCAACCTGGAGGCAGATAGATCTTCCTTACAAGTATGGTCACCAGTATCCTGCATAGGTTGCACATCCAAGCCTGGTGTTCTGACATGGCTCAGCCCCCAGGGTAAGGACACTGTGCCCAAGTCTGTAATTTGGTCAGGTTCTGGGGCAGTAGCTGATTCTAGGTCTAAACTGGTCTCCTCCTGGCTGTCTTTATGCTGAGGGGATGATATCAAAGTAGTTCTTCTCTTCTTACAAGGAAGCATTTTAAAGGTAAGCAGAATCCCAGTTCTGCTCCATCCTGAAAAGACAAGAACAAGTACTCAACACTCCCATGCCAATTAGTGATAATTATAATAACACCTCAAAGAAATTCAATGCTACTATATTCATGATACACACGCATCCCCAGTAAATGAACTAATTCCCTTAAACAAAAGCACCTGTCAGTGTTCTCTTCCCTGAACTACAAGCAGAACCCAGCTATTCCTCAAAGTACTGATATACGCATAGTTTTGCACCATATTAATTTCTTTCACCTTATGTTTTTAAAGCATTTTTGTGTCTAGATAAACAAATCCAGAGGCCTTTAAAGATGGAAGAAACATTTTTTAGGTGTAGGTTTCTTCCATAACAATAGGAATAAATATAAAGTCCTGAACTTTACATTTATGCTAAAAAAAAAAACACAACTACATCAATTTTAAATGGGGAAAATATGATTTAGTAATTCATATGAAAAAGACCTGGGGATTCAGATGAATGCAAACTCAAGATACCCACCAATATACTGGCTATCTTAAAAGCTAACACAAACTTAGGCTTCATTAAGAGAAGTATGGAGTATAAAACAAGGTAGAGTAGCAGTCCTGCCACACTATACTGGTCAGAAGAGAGCAGCCATGATGGTGAAGGATCTGTAAATTATGTTACAAGAACAGTTTAAGAGAATGTGCACTATTTAGACTAGAAAAAGGACTTGGGCTAACAGGATAGCTGTCTTCAAGTAATGGCAGTTATGAGAAAGATTAATTATACTTTATGTATCCTCAAAGGCCAAAACGAGGACAAAGTGGGAGAAATTACTGCAAGGAAACCAGTTCAATATAAGAACTTTATAACAATTAAAGCTTTTTAAAAATGTAATGAGTTGCCTTGTGGGACACTGAGTTTGCTCTGCTGCATAGTGATAAAGCAGAATCTTAAATGACCATCTGTCAGGTATTTGTTGAGAATACTCCTAAACAAGGATGGTTTGACAAGATGATAACCTCGCAAGTCCTGTCTGCCAGCTCTTAGGTTCTAAATTGTAATGTCATCTGGGAAACAGAGCAGCACAAATAACGAAGAAGGGAAAGGGAGATGCTTTCTATGTCAGGAAGCCCTAGATTCAAGTTTGACACATACCGACATAGCAAGTCAGTTAACCTCTCAATGCCCCGCCCCGCCCCCCAAAATTTTCTAAGACTAAGTTCCAGAAGTTTTCAATCCGCACTGGTAGAAAGTTTCTTCACAGGGAGTTCCCTGAACTAATGAAATCATGAGTCAGGACACCACCTCCTCCTCCTCCTCCACACACACACACACACAAAAGATTATTCCCCCTAATTCCTTCTTTTTACAGATGAGGGCACGGAGCCCTAGAGAGATTAGGTGAGTTACACAATTAAGTGACTTGCCCAAAGTACCAGTACTGGGACCCAAACCTGGGCTTCCTCCTACTCTAGTCTAGTTGTCTTTCTGTTGCACCCCCTGGGGCTCAATAAATACTCAAATGTTCGGCAACACGACGGTACACGATCGGATGAAGATACCCTAGCCTGGTATGGCACAGCACCATAAAAGCAGCGTAACAGAGTTACTTGCCCAAAGTTAGTCTGTCGAAGGAGCTTGGACCGGGACCTGGGTGCCAAGCTCCCAGCCCCTCAATAGCATACACGGGGAGTCGGTTCCCACAGAAGTCACCTGGTCCCTCGGGTACCGTGGCCTCACGGGAACAAACAGCGGGGGCGACTGCACTGACCGCTGGAGCAAGGCCTCAGGCTCCCCGTTCCTGGAAAGTGGCCTCAGGCTGGCGTTCGCCACCCCCAGCACAGATAGAACCTTCCCAGGTACGGTAGCCTCCTCACGCCTTCAGGCCTCGGCTTCCCACAAGTCCCCTCAGGCGAACGCTGACCCCCGTAGTCCACCAGGTGACCCCTGACCCCCAACTCCCGCCTCCCACCGTCCCTCACACATCCTCCTATATGTCCGTCTGTTATCAGCTCCCTCGCTCCGTCTCTCTTACTGTGATCTACACTCCCCGAGTTCCACCCCCGGAAGTCTCCTTCCCTCACTGCCGCCTGATTCTTTCCCGCCCGGACCCCGCGCGACCCAGCCACCCTCACCGGCCGGCCTGAGCCCGCGGAAACTCCGCTCAGGCCACCGCCGGAAATCACTCGACGTCAGGGACGGATATGCGCGCCCCCGAACCGCGTTCCAGGAGGTTGGACTGAAACTGAGCATGCGCTCGTGTCAGCCGACATCTTGAGTCAGGGCAAAATGAAGCTAGAGCGGACAAGTTTGTCATTGGCGAAAAAGTTAAAGGGACCATCCCTTGGAGTCTCATTTCTTCCCCATCTCCCACCCTCAGCTGAGACCTAATATTTTGAGGTGCACGAGGAGGGCTGTTTGCTCGCCATAAATCATATGGCATGAAAGATTTGGGATCTTGAGAATTGAGAAATAAAGTGTTAACTTAAGTGGTATCCAAATACAGTCAGTACCTTTACTGGAGCAAAGTCAGAAGGACCTTGGAAAGAGATTCAGGGACTGTATTAAATCAAAAATACATAAAATATTGATGTATTTATGTATTATGAGTTCTTACAAGGACCTAGCTCCGTACTAAGTCCTACATGCATACGAAGAAATTATAGGACAGTCCAAATTATCTTATACTAAGATTTACTTAAAATCTTGGTGAATTTCATACAGTTTTAAAAGCAGGATCTTTAGAGGCCAAATTTCCATAACTAAAAGGATGCTGAGAGTTGGTGTAAGGAATTATTTTAGAGAAAGGTGTTTCTGTTTGGGAGTGGCTTTTTGTTTTGTTTCCCTAGAAGGATAATTGGAGATAGGATATTCTAAATCATAAGGTCGTGACTTTTTTAATGCACAGCTTTGGTGGTTTGGTCCTTAATCACTAACATCTGGAGTTTATGAAGGGGTCCGTAATAACACTCTGTGGTCACATAGAAATGCACCGTAACAGTAATGACCTAATCAATAATGGAATTCAAACAGTCAGGAATTTGTTTTTCCACTTCTCTGTGTTCCTTGTCACCCAGAACATTCTGCTACTATTTTAAGACCTAGTCATCCGAGCTATAGGATTTCCTATGATAATCAAGGAAAGAAAGATTTAAATTGCCAGTCTCCTCCCTCTGGCCTCCAGATTTTTGCACTTTTCCCAGAATACTCGTAAAAAGGCGGGGCCTTAAACCCAGGCGCTTCTAAACTAGGCGTGGTCTCTTCTTCGGTATGTTTCGGAAAGTAGAAGGACCTCTGGTCTGAGACTGTTCGGAGAGAGGCGGAGCCTTCTGCCTGGGACTGTTCGGAAAAGGGCGGAGCTTACCTCGCATCAGGACCAGTCTGGCAGCACCTGCATCTTTAGCTCAGAGCATCCCTAGAGCATCTTAGGTGGACCCGCAGCTCGCACGGTGAGGCCAAGCCATCGCAGAAGTCTTCCTTCTCTGCTGCCCATATCGGCATCTTGCAGCTGCGGCCTTTGCACTAACAGAGGGGTGCAGGAGTTCTCAGGAAGCTGGGAACCCATTTACAGCAAGTGCTGCTGATTACGCCATGGCCGAGATCACCAATATTCGACCCAGCTTTGGTGAGTGGGGTTTAGGGTTGAGGAAATGAAGCAGGGGGTGGTTGGAACCATAGCAGAGATACTAGGTCCTAGCTGCAGAGGAATGAGTTTGACCGAGACCAGGGCCCTGGCAGTGTCCGACCCAGAAAAACCTAGGCCAGGAATGCTGGGCAGCCAGCAACGGACAGAACCCAGACCTTGGAGATGTAGACCGCAGGAGTGGGCAAGGCCAGGACTGGCACCAGACCAGAGCTAAGTAGTAGGGAGTTGGGGTGGGAGAAAGGTTTGAAAACCTTTCCTGTGTCGCTGTCAGCACTGAGAGAGGTGAGAAGCAAGAGGTGCACAGCCTAGTTGAACCCTTCCTTTTGGGGTGCAGGTATGGGGTGGCCAAACCCTCCCCCTTAAGGCACGAAGGGCGGTGTCCCTTCCCCTCCCCTACATCATAAGGCTGCAGGGGAGGGAGGTGGCACTGGGGATGGGGTATTAAGATGGCAGCTTGGGGATTGTGGGCTGAGTGGCTGGCAGCCAGGGGAGGCGGCCTCCCGGGAGTGAGGTTGGGGGAGGGGGGTGCAGGAGAGGAGCAGCTCCGAGCTGCTCTGCTGGACCTCTTGGACTGAGGGGCTGGGCAGCTCTCCTGGCGGCTTCATTCTGCATAGTAATGGTGGGGTCTGTCCGATGCTACCTAATGGCGTTTGGCGATGCTGGGCTGAGAGAATGACGTGATGTCTATTTCTGGGCTGCCTAGCTGCGCTTCGACTCTCCTTCTCCGGGCCTTTGTTCCCGGGGTCCCCGGGGCTGGCTCTTGGAGAGCGGCGGGAGGGGGATTCGAACTCTCACCAGCAGGGCCTGAGCCGAAGCTGGAGAAGGAGGGGCGGGAGAGGCCAGAGCCCGGGGGAGGCCGCTTTGTGTACCAGAGAAAGCATTACGTCATCTCGGAGCGGCCCGTCCCGGCCCAGCCCCACTTGGCCCCTGCTGGATAAGCTACGGCCCTGGGGGAGGGGAGAAGAGAAAAGAAGAGGGATGAGGTTGGGAAGGGAGGAAGCAGCCTTTTTCCTGTATGGGGGAGTCCCACTATCTGCTAGCGGGCAAACCTTTAAGCCCCCAACTTTCTCAGTCTCCACTGCCCTGAAAAAGGAATGCCCCGTGTTCCCTGTTAGCTTACCCTACTAATGGGACGGTAATCAGGAGTGGTGAACAAGAGAGCTTGTCTTTCCGTACATGAGAGTCCCTTCTCTCTGCTCCCACCTATCCAGGAAGCTTGGTCATCGAGACTTGAATGACCAGAGTGATGACAAAATCTTGCTTGGATTTGGTGGTTTTCCCCACTCCCGAGTTTGAGGCCTTTGGAAGTGGGTCTAGGAGGAAGGTATACAATTTTTAAAATAATAATAAAAACCCATCTTGTAAACTTCTTTCACTTGGACCACTTCATCCCAGAGAAATCCCCAAATCTAAATCATTAACTTTATTTCTTTCTCCCACAATCTCCTGCATCTCCAGCTTTCTGTTCCCTATTTGTAGTCATATATTTCACCTTGGGGATGTCAATGATCTTATCACTTATTTCTTCTTGTGACTCTGAGTTCTCCCCTCTACCAATTCACTTCCTCTACTTCGGTAATAAGTTGTTTAATTTTGTCCCAGATCCCTAGTAGAAATGATCAACATGGAAAAGGATTCGGAAAGATTATCTTTCCTTGAACTCTGAAGGGGTAAGAATTGTCTTGCACAAGGAAATGGAAAGAAGCCTTTTTTGGAATCTAGGAAAGCTGGGAAAAACCCTAATGAGATGTTGATTTCTTCCTCTGTACAATGAGGAAATTGGACTAGTTGGCCTCTGAAGTCTTCCAGCTCTAGATCTGAAATCCTATGATGCTATGACATCTCCAAGTCTGTTTCCTTGTCTGTAAAATGGGAGTGCTCCCAATAGTACCTACTTCATAAGGTGGCTATGAAATAAAGCACTATATAAAGTGCTTCAAATATTTTAAATCTTTATAAAATCCTTTGTAGGTGAGAAAAAAACCTCAGAGAGGCTGAGTAACTTACCTAGGGTCACACAGAACCATTAGATTCTAAGTTCCATAAGGGCAGGGTCTGTCTTTTGCCTCTTTTTGTATCCTCAGCCCTTAGCCCTGTGCCTGGCACATAGTAGGCACCTACTGATTGTTCATTGATTGAACTAACCCTCAAACCCAGGCCTTTTGACTTGAATACCAGTGTTTGTTTTTCCAAAAGAACAAAGCTCACTGTAATACACAACCACCCTAAAATTCTTTTTAACCACTATTTTCAATTGCCTCCCCCATCAAATCTTTGACTATAGAATATGAGTTTCTGGACCCTGTCAAAGATGATGTAGAGGTTTGGGTTTCTTTTTTAAATTCAGAATGCATTGAATTAAATGACCTTTGATGTCTCTTGCTGTGTGTGATTTCTTCCTGCCAGGTCTCTTGATATGGAGTAGGGTCCTATAATGATCAGGAATATATATTGAAAAGTGGGAGATAGTGAGAAGTGGTCTCTATGGGTGGTGTCAAACACAAATAGAAATGGGGGCTACTAAATCATACATAAGTATCTCTGCACAGGATGCATATTGGCTTACTTTTAAAATGCAATATTATGTATGTTCTATTGTATTTTTATGTATTTTGTCAAATATCTACCAATTATATTTTAATCTGGTTTGAGCTGCACTCAGGAGCGTTTTGGGCCAGATGCAGCTGAGCTGTGAGTTTGACACCTACTGGAAAATCAGTATCTTTTTCATCCTCAGTTCCTCTAGGAGGTGGAAATTTCACAAACTATGATAACAAGAAGGATGGTGCTGGAATAGCAAAGTAAATCAGCACATAGCTGAATACAGGACCTGAATTTTGTAGGTATCCTCTCACCTAGTGTTCCATCTCTTAGATCTCAATTTCGAATATTTCTCAAAAAACACCTTTCCTTCTCTGCTAAATGTGGAGATTGGACTATCACTAGCATTCCATGGTTCTATATTTCTACCCTCTCATAGTCCAACCCAATTTTTCTCTCCTAGAGTCCTTCTACAGCCATGTTCATTAATCAAGAACAAATAATTTTCATGAAAGCACTATATTGGTGAATAAAAGCCACAGAGAGCACATCCTTCTGATTGTTTAAAGCTTCCACCTGCCTTTCTTCATCCTTGATGAAGCTTCTACATTTCTCTATATATTGATTCAACTAATATTTATTAAAAATATATATTATGGATGACATTATGTTAGGCACTATTTGGATAGACTACTACAAAGGTTTAATAAGCCTTGATTTCTCCACCCCTTCTAGGAGCTTACTATATACAGTGCTACCATAATAGAATGTGGCTCCCCTTCCCCTTTTATAGTCTAAATATTATACATCAGTCTGGGTATCTTTGATTTATCTTATTTACGTTGTTTGTACCTTAGAATTGCTTTTTTAAGCTGGGTATTCTAGTGCATACCTGTAATCCCAGCTACCAAGAAGGTTGTGGCTGGTAGATCTCTTGAACTTCAGAGTTCTGAATGGCAGTGGGCCAAGCTGTCCATACTAAGTTCAGCATCAATATGGGTGAGCTGCCAGGAGTGAGGGGGCTACAGGTCACCTAAGGAGGGGCAAACAGGCCCAGGTTGGAAATAGAGGAGGTCAAAGTTCCCTTGCCAATAGTAGTGCCATTGGGCGCCCGAATAGCCACCGCTCTTCCAGACTGGATAAAATAGAGACACTCAGTCATACAAAAATTTTCCTTAAAAATTGCCTTTTAAAATTTATTACCTTTCCCTTTTTGGCTCATATTGGCGTTCATATATTTCCAGAGCTGGATACGAGCTAGAGATCATTTAGTATAACCTGCCACCCCCAAGTAAGAATTCTCTCCTCAGCATCACTGACAGGTAGTCATCCAGTTTCTTCTCAAAGCACTGAAGTGACAGAGAGCTCACTACTTCATAAGACAGCCAGTCTCATTGTTGTACAGCTTTAAATGTTAGGAAAACCTTTATTTTGAGTGAAATTTGCTTCTTTATAACTTCATTCAGCGGGTTTTTTTATTTAAAATTTTATGGATAGCTTTTATTTTTACATCACTTTCATCTTCCAAATGTATCCTTTATCTTCTCCTACCCAATGAGTCATTACTTGTCACTAAGACTTTAAAAGGATAAAAAGGGGGGGGGAAGTAGTTAATTAAAACTAAGCAGCACATCAACTGAGTGTGACAACGCATGCAATGTTCCATGCCTAACCTCCCCCTACCTTTGCAAAGTAGAGCAGGAGGAATATTTCCTCATCTCTCCTTCAGGACCAAGCTAGGTAATTATAATTAAGCAGTATTCACTTTCAGATTTTCGCTGTTGTTCATTCCATATATATTGGTGTAGTAAATATACCAGCTAGCATTTTATTAAGTACCTGCTATATGTGTGTCGGGCACAGTGCTAGATGCTGGGGAAAAAAAAAAAACACCTAATCCCTGCCCTCAAGGAGATTACATTCTTATGGAATTATGTGGGAATTAGGACAACACGAACACAGATAAGCTAACAATTTATCAATTGTTCCGGTCTTTTAAAAAAATATTTTTTTTATTAATTTGACTTTTATTGTCAATTCTATTTTTTCACCTTTAATCTTAGTAATTTCTTCTTTCATGCTTCTTGGTATTTGTTGATTTGTTGGTTCTCTAATTTTTAACCACATATTCAGCTCATTCTTTCTTTTTGTCAACACAAGCATTTAGGGGCATAAATTTGATTCTGGGGATTGGTTTACCTGTATCCCATATATTTTTATATTTTATATACTACAATTGTCATTTTAAAGATATTTATTTTTTCTGTAATGTGGCCTTTGACCCATGCATTATTTAGAAAGTCATTGTTTAGCCTCCATCTAGGGCTATAGCTTTCGGTCAAGTATAGACAGTTGATTATAATTTTACAGTCAGCATATTTCATAGTCTATTAAAAGAATACCTAAGATTTCTTTCTACATTTATTCATAAATTCTTTATGCCCTAGATCATATACAACTTTTATAAAACAACAATGCAATTTTTAAAAAGAAACATATTCTTTACTACACTTACTCTATGTTCATCAAATAGATGGGTTTTTTCAATACTCTAAGTTTGTCCCTTCTGTCTTGTTTATTTTTGATGTCATATACCATTAATGGAATATTGAAGTTTCCTACTTTTATTACCTTGTTATTTTGCTATATACATTTTGATCCTCTTTCTTTAAGAATTTGGTTGGTTTGACGTGTAGTGCACGTGTGTTTAATAGCGATAGCCTTTGATTGTCTACGGAACCTTTAGGTATCATACTTCTGCTTGTCAGTCAATAAAGATTTAAGTGCTTACTATGTGCCAGGCACTGTGCAGAGCGCTGAGGACACAGAGAAAAGCAAAAGACAGTCCCTGACACAATCTAGTAGGGGAGACAACATGTAAACACTATGTACAAATAAGCCACATACAGGATCAGTGGAAAACAATCAACAGAGGAAAGGCAATAGAATTAAGAGGGATTTGGACAGGCTTCCTGAAGAAGGTGGGATTTTAGCTGGGACTTGAGGGAGGCTAAGAAAGCCAGGAGGTACAGGTGAGGAAAGAAGCACATTCCAAGCATGGAAGACAGCCAAGGGAAATGCCCAGAGTTGGGGAGTTCCTTGCTGGAAGACCGAACAGCATGGAGGGCAGGGTCACTGGATCACAGAATATTTGCAGGTGGATGGGGGTATAAGGTGTTAGAAGACTAGAAATGAAGGGGAGACCGAGTTATGAACAGATGAAGGGCTCTGAAGGCTCTTCATTTGTTGCAAAGTTCCTCTTTCCTTGAGCCATTGCTGAACCTTAACAAGTTCCTCTGGCTATGAGTGATTATTTTATTGTTTGCTTGTTTTCTTCACTGTCTCCCGGAGAGAGTGATAAGAGAATTGGCCCAAATATATCAATGCTAATAATCTTACAGCGGGAACCACTTCACTAAAATCAACTGCAACAGTTAATGGCAATAAATTAAACTCCACCCACCTGGTAGGGGGAGGTTTAATTGTTTAGCCATTCCTTGCCTATTTTTTTTTTTGTTTGCTTGTATTTTATTCTGGAGGCAATAAGAAGCCACTGGAGCTTATTGAGTAGGGGTCAGACCTATACTTTAGGAAATTCGCTTAGATACCTGAGGATGGACTGAAGTGGGGAAAGACTTATGGCATGCAGACACAGCAGCGGGCCATTGCAACAGTCTAGGGGTGAGGTGAAGAGGGCCTGCGCCAAAGTGATGGCCGTATCAGAGGAGAGACAGGGGCATATACGAGAGATGTTACAAAGGTAAAATTCACAGTCCTTGGCAACAGATTAGATTTGAGGGGTAAGAGAGAGTAAGGAGTTGAGGATGATACCTAGATTGGGAGTCTGGGTAACTAGAAGGATGATGGTAGAGTCAACAGTAGTAAGTATATTTGGAAAGAAAGGGGATGTTGGCAGGGGTGGGGACACAGATTATGAGATCAGTTTTGGACATGTTGAGTTTAAGATGTCTACAAGACATCCATTATAGGATATCTAATGGGTGGCTGGAGATGTGAGACTGGAGGTCAGCAGAGAGGTTAGGGCTAGATAAGTAGCGTTGAGAATCATCAGCTTAAAGATGATAATTGAATACATGAGAGTATGATAGTATAGAGGGAGAATAGGAGAGGGCCCAGGATAAAGCCCTAGGGGGGAACACCCAAGGACTGGATGTGACCTAGATGAAGATCCATCAAAGAAGACTGAGAAGTAGCCAGTTAGGTAAGAGAAGAACCAGGGGAGAGTGGTGTCAGGAAAACCTAGAGAGAGAGAATATTAAGGAGGAGAGAGTGAGCCACAGTATCAAAGGGTGCAGAGATCGAGGAAGATGTGAATTGAGAAATTGAAAAAAGAAATTAGGTTTGGCAATTAAGAGATCATTTGTGTCTCCTGTTACTTTCTACTTTGAACTAAACACTTTCTCAGAGGCAGCACAAGATTTGGAGTCAGAGGACTTAATTTTGAATCTCATGGTATGGTGTAGACGGAATGAGAAAATTGAGGAAGAGAAGAAGTTTGGGGGTGAAGGGAGGGAAGATAAGTGACTTCTGTCACTTCTTGTATGACTTTAGGCAAGTCTGGACCTCAGTTTTCTCATCAGTAAAATGAGTGGGCTGGACAATATACCTCTAAGATCCTGCCAGGTCTAAATTCTATTATACATGAAGTAAATGCAAATTTAGACTAAGTAAATATAAAGTAATTTCTGCCTGAATGGCACTAGCTAGTATAAACCCCCTTGTAGGACGTGGCACTTGAAATAAGTGAAGGAGGGTGGGAAGTCTTAAGTGAAGCCAAGGAGAGAGTACATTCTAAGCATGGTGGATGGCCTGTGCAAAGGCATGAAGGCAGGAGATCATGGAATCATAGATACAGAGATAGGAGGGGTCTCAGAGGTCATCTAGTCCAACCATGGTAGAATGTGGTATGGGGAAAGGCAATTAGGCCATTGAAGATTAGCAATATGCAGTATTCCTGGAAAGACAGGCTGGAGCCAGATTGTGAAGGGCTTTATACACCAAAGAGAGAGGTCTGAATTTTATCCTGAAGGCATTTGGAAGCTACCAAAGCTTATTGAGCAAACGATAACATTATCAGACCTATTATTTAGAAACAGCAATTTTAGAAGCAGCTAGGTAGCACAGTGGATAGAGCACCAGCCCTGGAGTCAGGAGGATCTGATTTCAAATGCAGCCTTAAACCCTTACTTAGCGGTATGACCCTGGGCAAGTGACTTAACCCTGATTGCCTCCCCCCAAAAGAAATATGCCTTGTGTAGATTATAGAGGGGCAGGATGAAGGGGTGGGCAGAGATACTGGACTGATTTAAGAGATGGTTAATGATAAGGGCCTGAACCAGGGTGGTAGCCATGATGGGGATGGATGTAAGAAGTATGGTGGAGGTAGAATCCAACAAGATTTGGCCACTCACTGATTGGATGGGAATATGTGCGAAAAGTCAGGGTTGACTTCAAGATCGAAAACCTGGGTGACTAGAAGAATCGTGGTACAATTATGATATGGTGTAGGCAGAATGAGAAAGTTGAGGACGAGAAGAAGGTTTGGGGGAGGGGAAGATAATGAGTTGTATTTTGGACATGTTGAATTTCAGAGGTCTACATCCATTTGAAAATGTCCTATAGGAAGTTGGTGATACAGAATGGAAATTTAGGAGAGACAATTCTCTGTCCTTGTGTTACCCTCTGAAGCTGCACAGAGAAGTCTTCTCAGCTTTCCACATGACAATCCTCCAGAATGTTAGAGATGGCTAACGTGTCTTCACCAAGTTCAACATCCCCAATTCCCTCAACTATTTCTCATCATTTTGTTTCTAGATCCTTCATCATCCTGGTTCCCCTTCTCTGAATGAGCTCTAGTTTGTCGCCTTCCCCTTTTAAGATATCCCCAGAGCTAAAAACAGTATACCCAATGTGATCTGAGTAGCTCAAGGTGGTGGTTGATCCCCATGTTCTGAATATTTGACTCTTACAGTACAGCCTAAGCCTTTTTTCCCCCTTTCATTTATTTATTTTTAGTCTTAGCTTTTTTTGTCAGTCACTTTACTCACTGACTCATTTCAAGTTTGTCCTTCTCTGAAGCCAGACTCTGGATCTTCATATGAATTGCTATCAAGCATTTTCTATGACCCTCCTTTAATATTTTACCATCTGTGATTTTTTTTAACCTGAATGAAAGACTATATATTTATCCTTGTTAAAATTCGTTTTGTTGGTTCCAGCTCGGCCTTCCAATCTGTCAAGATCTTTTTGACTTCCTATTCTATTGAGCACATGCATGAATCAACTTGTATTGCCATGACAGCCCCAAAAAGCTAGTGCCATCTTAGGCTACTTTAAGAGAGGTGTGGCTTCCAGGAATAAGAAGGAGATAGCCCTATTGTAACTCGAACTGATCAGAACACATTTGGAACACTGTGTTCAGTCTTGGGTGCTACAGTTTGGGAGGGACATTGATAAGCTGCAGATCTCTGAGAGGAGGGACACCTAGAGTCCTGAGTTCATGATATAGGAGGCTTTGTTGAAAGAACGGGGATGTTAGCCTTGAGAAAGAAATACACAGGGGGTGTCTAATATCTGCCTTCAGGTATTTGAAGGGCTAGCATGTGGAAGAAGAATTAAGCTCTTTGTCTTTGGCCCAGGAAGGCGGAAGGAGGAGCAATGTACAGAAATTGCAAAGAGTCAAATTTAGTCTTAAGGTCAGTCAAGTCAACAAGCATTTATTAAGCTCCAACTATATACCAGGCACTATGCTAATGCATTAAGTGTTATGTCAGGAAGAACTTCCTAACAATTAGAGCTATCCAAAAGTAGACAGTGTTACTTTGGGGGGAGGGGGGTAGTATTTTCCCTTCCTTAGAAGTTTTAGATCAAGTCAACAAGCATTTATTAAGCCCCTGCTGTGTGCCACACAAAGAAAAGCAAAAACAAAACAAAAAACAGTCCCAGCTTTCACAGTCTAGTAGGGGAGACAACATACAAACACCTATATGCAAACAAGATATGTACAAGATAAATTAGAGATAATATCAGAAGAAAGGAAGGCACTGAGATTAAGGAAGTCTGCCTAGGAAAGGTTTCCTGTGGAAAGCGGGTCTTTCACTGAGACTCGAAGGGAGCTAGGGAAGGCAGAAGGCAGAAGGCAGAGCTGAGGAGTGCATTCCAGGAGTGAGAAACAGCCAGAGAAAAGGCCCAGAGCCAAATCTTACTTGAGGAAAAGCAAGGGGACCAGTGACGCCGAATCATAGAGTATGAGGATGATAGCAAGGTATAAGAAAATAAGAGACTAGTTGTTTGAGTATATTGTGGTGAAGATTGTGATGAATTCTTTTTTAGGTACGAGTTGTCACTAGACAGCTCCTGAGGTCCCTTCCAATTCTAAAATTCCGTGATTTTTTAACTCTCTTTCCCCACTCCACCCCACCCTCACCCAGTTTTCTACTTCTTCAGATCTTTAGGGTCTCTGGCTTTAGTTACCTAGGAAATTCAAGTAAAATCTGGAATTGTCCAGATCAATACACCTGCAGTGCTGGAGAAGGCACAACCAGGGAGAGAGAGGAAGAAAAAGTCTGGTCCCAGCCATCTACATCAGTGTAATTAGTCCCCTGACCTTATTTTTATTCCTAATATGCCCTCATTTAAATAACTGAATCAATCTCAATGCATGTTTGGCTTCTAGTTCTAATCCACTCCCTCTTTACCTGTGTGACCTAGGGCAAATCATGTACAACCTCGTCTGTAAGGCGGCTAATTGATCTCTAAATTCCCTTCCAACTCTGATACTCTAATTCTCTGATATAAAATTAGGCTAATCTTTACTTCTCTTTTTCTTTCTTCCTATCTACCCTCTTATCCCCCAAACCTCAGCCCCACTAAGGCCATTTCTTGTGTCTGTGGCCACACCATTTACATCTTCAGCATGGCTGAAATTGACCTGCCCTGAGCACTTAGATGGCAGAAGATTCACCTGTTATAGAATCATAGCATGTCAGAGCTGGAAAGGAGTTTGGAGATCATCCAGTCTAATGTCCCTGTTTTATAGATGAAGACACTGAGCCCTAAGTGGTAAAGTGGCTGACTTATTATCAAATGAGATAATTTTCGTAAAGTGCTTAGCACAACAGTGCTTGGCATGTGGTAGGCACTATATAAGCGTTTCTTTTTTCTTTTTTTCTTCCTTCCTTCTTTCCTTTCTTCTCTCCTTTCCTCTTTCCTTCCTTCTTCCTCTTGTCCTTCTTTCCTTCCTTCCCTAAACCCTCAGTGAGTTCCAATGCCAGGACTAAAACCAAAGTCTTTTGGTGGACAGTACCTGGCACATAGTAGACACTTAGTCAATACTGGTTGACTTGATTTGTCCAAGTCCTGTGCTTTCTCAAACCTGGCACAATACAACTTTTGCAGGTTTGTGACTAGAGTGACCTCCTAGTTATACATATATCACTGACTGAGTGCCCAATGTACGGAGAAACTTGTACTGGGAGCTCTAGGAATATCAAGAAAAATCATAGAATGTCAGAGCTGGAGGGGTCCTCAGAGGCCATTTAGTCCAACCCATCCCTGGACAGGCATCCCACTTACCACATCCCTCAAAGGCACTGGCTCACCCTACTGACAGAAAGTATAAAGGAGAGAAAAAGGTCACACCCACAGAGAAGAAGTGAGAACATTTACAAAACAACACGGCATCAGTATCCCTGCCATTCCCCTCTCCAGGCCATCTTCCCCAAAGCACAGGTATGATCACGGCACCCCCCTACTCAAGATCTTCCAGTAGCACACTGAAGGCCAACCAAACTCACCTTCTTGCTCTTCCTCACACATTATATGCTCCATCTCCCCTCCAGGTACCTTTGCTCTGGCATGAAATGCTGTCCCTCCTCAGCTCTGCCTCTTGGAATCCCTAGTGTAGTCGGAAGCTCAGTTCAAGCTCCATCCACATGAAGACTTTCCTAATCCTCCCAGTTGCTGGTATCTTTCCCCCCCAAATTACCTTCACCTTATTTTATACATATGTATAAATATACATGTACTTATTTTATGCATATGTATATATTTACATGCATATATATATTTATATGTGTATATATTTGTATATGTTGTCTTCCCAATAGAACATAAGCTCCTTGAAGGTGGGGCCTATTTCATTTTTGTCTTTGTCTTGTCTGGGGCAGATGCAGATCAGTTCTGATAAGTAGAATGACTGGAATGGAGACAGCTAAATGGCTCAGTGCATTCTAATGTTGGGATAGAGTGCTGGGCCTGGAATCAGCAACACCTAATGTTCAAATCCAGCCCCAGATACTCCCTAGCTATCTGACCCTGGGCAGGTCACTTAACTATGTTTGCCTCCCTTTCTGCAAGTGTAAAATGGAGGTAAAGACAGCACCTACCTCACAGAGTTGTTATAAGGATCAAATGAAAAAATTGTAAAGTGCTTGGCATAGTGCCTGGCACATAGGTGCTATATAAGTGTTAGCTATGATAATTATTACCTACCTGGCAGGGTTGTTGTGAAGATCAAATGAAATAAGCTCTTAGCACAGTGCCTGGCACTTAGTAACATAGTAAGTCCTATATGACCGTTAGCTATCATTATTATTATTATTTGTAGCCCCAGGCCCTAGCACAGGATCTGGCACATAGCAGGCACTGGTTCAATGACTGTCAAAAGTTATTTCAGTAAGAAGTAACAATGTTGTAATTCGAACCCGAGCCTTCTGTTCCCAGGTCTAGTAATTTTTCCAATATTAGTTCTACTTAGCCCCAGAGGGCAGAAATAGGAACAAAGAGAGAGTCAGAAGAGAGAAGTCCCAGAGGGAGAAATTTTGACTCAAAATAAAGGAAAATGTCCCCATAGCTAGAACTGTTCAAAATGGAAAGGGCTGCTTTGACAGATAGTGAGTTAGAGATGTTCTGGGGTGGGTTGGTGGGGAGGACCCTGTTTAATTATGGGCTAGATTAGATGACCACTGAGTTCCTTTCCAGCCCTGAGATTCTGTGACTCTGGGACTGGATAAGAAGTGACACGGGGCAGGGGAAATGAGAAAGGTGGTCCTCCAGCCTTGACCGTGTTCTGTTCTCCCTCAGATGTATCCCCCGTGGTGCTGGGGCTCATCGGGGCCACCGTGCTGGTGGTGTCTGTGTCTGTGACAGTCTTCGTCTGGACCTGCTGCCACCAGCAGGCTGAGAAGAAGCACAAGACGCCTCCTTACAAGTTCATCCACATGCTCAAGGGCATCAGCATCTACCCGGAGACACTGAGCAACAAGAAGAAAATCATCCGTGTGAGGAGAGACAAAGGTGGCCCAGGGCGGGACGGCGGACGAGGAAATCTATTGGTGGACGCGGCTGAATCGGGTCTCCTGAGCCGAGAGAAGAGCCCTGGGGTGCTGAGTACTGCTAGCCCTTGCATAGACCAGCTTCCCATCAAGGTGGACTACGGGGATGAACTGAGCCCAGTTCAGAGCCTGACCCCCGGGGGAAGCAAAACAGCTTCCCCATCTTCCCCAGAAGAAGATGTTATGCTGGGGTCCCTCACCTTCTCAGTGGACTATAACTTCCCTAAAAAAGCCCTGGTAGTGACAATCCAAGAGGCCCACGGGCTGCCGGTGATGGACGACCAGACCCAGGCTTCCGATCCCTACATCAAAATGACCATCCTCCCAGACAAACGGCACCGCGTGAAGACGAGAGTGCTGCGCAAGACGCTGGACCCTGTGTTCGACGAGACCTTTACGTTCTACGGCATCCCCTACAGCCAGCTGCAGGATCTCGTGCTGCACTTCCTGGTCCTCAGCTTCGACCGATTCTCCCGGGATGACGTCATCGGTGAGGTCATGGTGCCGCTGGCTGGGGTGGACCCCAGCACGGGCAAGGTTCAGCTGACCCGGGACATCACCAAGAGAAATATCCAGGTGACGCGGGCAGCGCTGGGCAGGGGAAAGGGAGGTGCCTCTGGGTGGGACGGAGGAAGGGAGAAAGGGATAAAAGCTGCTGAAGCATGATGATGATAATTCACATTTATGTGGTGCTCTAAGGTTTATGAAAGTTTCCCCTCCTGTAAAGTAGAAGTTGGTACCGTAAGATTTATTATGCTTGTTTTACAGATGACATAAACCAAGACTACAGTTAGAGGACTAGACCAGAGACACACGGCTAATGAGGATCAGGAGAAGAACTTAAACCCAGACCCTCTGATTCCACACATCTAGTGCTCATTGTGCTTCCAGTGTCATTGGGGGTGGGGAAGGGAATAAGCGTTTATTAAATACCTACTCTGTCTTTGCTAATGAATATGATCTCAGTGGATCTTTATGACAACCTGAGACGTTGAGGAGAGACAGAAAATAGCAGTAGCGGTGCTATATAAGACATTCCTAGTGGTTGAGTGGGCATTTGCTTGGAGCCTCTGAGATAACCTAGGAAGGAGCAGTTATGATGATAAGCTGAGCTCCTGAGATTCTGCTCATTTGTACCATACTGAAAGTGCACTGCTGTGTAGTAGAGGGAGCATTGAATGTGAAGTCAGAATACCTGGATTTGAGGACTGGGTGTGACCTTGGGCAACCTCAGTTTCCCTATCTGTAAAATGGAGAGACTGCTTACACTGTCTGCCTCATCAGGCTGTTATGAGGCTCACACAAAGTAATGAATGCAGTCATTCTGTCAGTAAGCATTTAATGAGTGTCTGCTTAGTGCCAGGCGCCGTACTAAGTGCTGGGGATACAAAGAGTCCCTGACGTCGAGGAGTTCACAGTCTAATGGGGGAGACAACACGCAAACAACTGTTTACAGACAAGATATGCAGGGCAAATTGGAGATAATCAACAGAGGGAAGGCACTAACATGAAGAAGAATCAGGAAAGGCTTCCTGTAAGAGGTGGGATTTTAGCTGGTACTTGAAGAAAGTCAGGAAGGCAGGAGGCAAAGATAAGGAGGGAGAGAATTCCAGGCACTTTAACTATAAATCAATGTATAAATGAATTAATGTTACTGTCGTTATTAATATTATTATTATTATTAATCAATACTTCCAAAGGTCCATGACTTCACTGGTTTGGGTACTTCCTCTATCAATGCAGACAGCAACCCCTCCCTGGTAGTCTTATGAAACAATCTCTGTGGATGGCCAAGACCAAAAATTAATTCATCCCCTAGTGACTGAGCCTCACAGAAATTGGCTGGGTCGGTCCTTGGACAACAGACCCAGATTCTATTTCTTGGCTAGTATTTACAAAGCATTTCCAACTTAGTAGGACCTGCCAGAGCTTCTACACTACTAGAACAGCTGTTAAGAACTTAGGATCTCACCCTCAGCATGATGAGGCATTGAACTATTAGTAATAGTAGTAATGACATCATAATGGCCTAGGAATAATGATGTAGTCATCATGCTTCTTCTTCTACAGAACATGTTCAGGCTGCCCAGTAGAGAGTATCCCACCCTCTATCACTAGCTCCTACTCCTTGGATCCTTTCTGACTGGTTGACTCTATAGCTTAACCACCGACTCCCATTCACAGAATGGGAGGGCCAGGGGGGCTCATTTTCTGCCTGGGGGGAAGTGTGGTGTCTCCAGTGAATTATTTCCCACAGCCCAGAAACCATGACAACCTCTTAATATATTCCTTTCCCAGCCCCAGCCTAGAGCTGTAACTCATCTATTTCCTATCCAGGCCTTGACAAGTAAATATACACCGCTGGTTCACCTTATATATGCTTCTCTTCCCCTTTCCTACTCTGCCCTCATGTATATTTGAAATGGAAGGCTCCCATTCCCAAGCCCACAGCTAACTTTCCCTAGGCAGGGCCAGTGTTAAGGATAAAGGAGTAAAGGACCACATTGTGGATACCTCTCTTCCTTAATTCAGTTAAATTCAATAAGCACTTATCTAATAAGCATTTTTATGCCAAGTGATGAGAATAGAAAGGCAAAAATGAAATAGTCCCCGTAAGCTCCTCAAGGAGCTTACATTTTAAGGGCACGTAGAGAAGGAGTAGATAAAATACATACAGATGAGTAAAGTACAAAATCTTATATAGATATGTATTGTGTGCATATATATATATATTACATAATGTATATAACTTTGTTATTGTTGAGCCGTTTCAGTCGTGTCCAACTCTCCGTGACCCCTTTTGGGGTTTTCTTGGCAAAGATACTGGACTGGTTTGCCATTTCCTTCTCCAGCTCACTTTACAAATGAGGAAACTGAGGCAAATAGGGTTAAGTGACTTGCCCAGGGTCACACAGCTAGTGTCTGAGGCTGGATTTGAATTTTGGTCCTCCCAACTCTAGAGCCAGTGCTCCATCCACTGTGCCACCTACCTGCACATTATATATAATGTCATAGTATATATATAATATCATTATATTATATGTAAATACATATGTAAATATATACATATACAGATACATGCACACATATTATGGGGAGAGAGAGAGAGTGTCATATCAGGGATAGAACATCATAGCTGGAAGAGACCTTGAAATTATCTGGTGCCTTATTTTACTTATGAGGACAATGATACCCCCAGAAATAAAGTGACCTTGTTCAAGGTCATCCAATGGTGGTTCTGGAAGTAAAATATAAGTCTCCTGGCTCTCAATTCTGGCCTTAGAGCTTCATTCCTTTAAATTAACAGGGAATAGTGAGTGTCCCCATCACTAGAGGATTTCAGGCAAGGGAGGCTATCAGTGCTTTTGCAGATTAGATTCATCTGTTAGGTTAAGGTTAAACTAGATAACCTGTGAGGTCCCCTCTGGCTGTAGTTCTGGGATTAAGGCTTTGATTCCTGCTGCCGTATCCTCCCAGGAGAGCAAATACTTTAGTCTGTTCTTGGACATGCCTACTTTTGCGTGTGTTAAACCTTTCTTGAAAACACGTCTTTTATTAGAGGGGGTCTGGTGAGGGTGTTTGTTGTTCAGTTGTTTCAATCGTGTCCAATTCTCCATGACCCCATTCGGGGTTTTCTTGACAAAGATACTGGAGTGGTTTGCATTTCCTTCTCCAGCTCATTTTACAGATGAGGGAGCTGAGGCAAACAAGGTTAAGTGACTTGCCCAGTAAGTATCTGAGGCTGGATTTGAACTCAGGTCTTCCTGACTCCAGATCCAGCACTCTAAACACTTGACCACCTAACTTATTAATAAATATTTATTGAACACTGTGTGTACAGAGCTCTGTGCCAGAAGCCTAGGGAAATTAAAAAGTTTCTATAAAACATGGTCCTGGCCCTACTGGAACTCAGTCTGGCAGGCATCATCCCAGATGGCTGTAATCTACAACATCCCATGAGAATGGCCTTAAAGAGCTACAAAACAAAATGCTATGTGAAGTCCAAGGGGGTGACAGTGGTTGGTAGTGTTGAAGGAGCAAGGAAGAGATCCTAGAAGACGTGGCATTTGATTGGACATTAAAGAGTCCAGTTGAACAGGTAAAAAGAGGTCATTCCAGGCTTACAGAGCAATGTGGATATAGGCTCAGAGAATATGTGTGGAGTTATGGGGAAAGAGATTATTCAGTCTCCCTTCCATCCTCACCCCCATTGCACCCCCAAGCATTGATCTCCCCACAGAGCCTCTCTCTGCCATGGTGGCTGCCTTTGCCTTCAAGTCTGGCCAGGCTCCTGCCCTTCGCCTAAGCCCTTGACTGGCCTTGTTCCCTCTCCTGTGCCCCATTAGTCAGTCCCTCTTCCCTGACCCTTTCCCAAAACATCTATAGCCTTTGGTGGTCAGCCAGATTCCTACTGACTACAGCCAGGGCCTCACCAGCCTTTTGGACCCCTCTTATGGTGGTGGTGGTGGAGGGAGGGGGAAGGAAGATGGGCCCTTCCCCCCAGAAGCCACAGCTGAACAACAGGCTGGGCCTGGCCTCTATGGAGAGAAGAGAGGGGGGAGACGGGGGATAGATTTGGTCTGGGAACATAGCAGCCCCAAATCCAGGGCACTAGGCAGGGAACTCAGTCAATGACATTTGCTAAACAGCCAGGGGCTCTTGGCAGGAGCTGTGTCTTTTTCCACTTTATTAATTCTCTTCAGAAGGAATAAGCTGGGACTGGGAGATAGCTGCCCTTCCCCCCGCTCCCAGCCCCCTCCAGAAGGCCCCAGAGCAAGACAATGCAAGAGTTTGTACAAAGAAGTCCCAGACTACCAGGGCTACAGAGGTGTCTTCTCATCTCAACCCCTCCTAACAGAGGCAGGCAGCCAGCCATTAATTCAGTAACCATTTCTTAAATATCCACTAGGCTTCTGTTGGAAAGGGAGAAGGGGACATGGTCCCTGCCCTCCTGGAGCTTACAGACCAATTAGAATGAAGAAATAAGACACAAAAACATAAGTACAGTACAATATTATTACCCAACAAGTATATTAAAGAAGCACAAAGTGCTGGGTGAGGTCTGAAGGGAAAGAGCATTACCTGTAGGGGAAATCAGGAAAGACTTTCTTGAGGAGGCAGTATAAAGGAAAGACAGGAAAAAAGAAGTCAGAAGTAAGAAATCGTGTTTAGGGATCACCTTAGACATCATAAAGCCCAACCCGCTGTTGCCACACTACACCTGTATGCCCTTAGATGCTGCTCATCTAAGAATTAGCTAATTTAATGTTATTGATAAAGGGATTGAGGCTTGGTGAAATGTACTTGGGGTGAGAGAGGCAGAGGGATAGAAGAGTCCAGTTTGGCTGGAGGATATCATACACATTGGAGAAGAATACAAGATAAGACTAGAGAGATCTGATGAAGCCAAACTGTTTCTAGAGGAGACAGTGTGATGTGGTGGTTCAGTGGATAGAGCCCCAAGCCTGGTGTTAAGGAAGACCTGAGTTCAAATTCCATCTCAGATACTCACTAGCTGTGCGACCCTAGGCAAATCACTTAACTGTGTGTCTGTTTCCTTGTCTGTAAACTGAGCTGGAGAAGGAAATGGCAAATCGCTCCAGTATCTTTGCCAAGAAAACCCCAAAGGGGGTCACGAAGAGTTGGACACAACTGAAAAACGACTGAATGAAATCCGATGACTCCAGATCGTTTCTAAGGGAGACAATGTGATGTGGTAGAAAGAACACAAGATATGGAGTCACCTTTGCCTGCTGTGCAATTTGGGCAGATCACTTAACCTCTCTGGGCCTTTTTCCTTATCTATACAAGTCAGGGATTCTTAATCTTTTTTGTGTAATGTCCCCACCTTTGGCAGTCTGATGAAAAGGCCCATGGATCCCTTCTCACAATGTTTTTAAATGCACAAAACAAAATACATAGGAATATAAAGCAGCCCCCAGGTTGAGAACTCCCTTGGTAGATGATCTCTCTAAGCTCCCTATTCTTCCGTATTCTTTTCACCATCCCCTAGTTCACCCAATGTGGTATCTTTGAGAGTTAATAATACATTATTTTTCTAAAAGTCTAATCTTGATCCATCTGCTGTAGCTAAAAAAAAAAATAGCCCTACTGAATGTCCCTTCTCCAGATAAAATCTCTGAAGGGCTATCTCCTGTTCTGCTCTGTTTCATGCTTATGCCTTGTTTCTCTTCCTTCAGTAGTCCTTAACAAGATCTTCGTGCATGCTGCTTAGTTCTAGAATCCCCCTGAATCCTCAAGCCTTCCTCCACCACTGAATAGGGAAACAAACCCCCTTCTTTCTTCTGGCTTGGCTGCAGGGTGACCCTAATGGAAAGAGCCTGGCAAGATCTTTTGGCTCTGGCTTTACTTCCATTGCACTGTGACTCTAAGCAGATTATTTCTCCCTTCTGGATCTCAGGCTGTCTGTGGGAGGGCTACCTTATGCATAGTAGGTGCTTAATCAATACTTGAATTAGCCCTGCTGAGAAGGTACAAATGGAATTAGCCATTGGGCAGAGGTTAAGGCAATCAAATTCAATTCAAGCATTGATTAGCACCTACTGTGTGCAAGACCCAGTCCTAAAGGTTTTGGATTAAAAAACACAAAAAGCAAAATGGTCCCCACCTTTAAGGATTTTACAGTCTGCTAGAGAATCATTCCATTTGCACCAATAAATATAATCTGAGGAGACAGCAAACTAACTAGAGGAATCAGAAAAGACCTCATTAGGAAGTTGTACCTGCAATGAACCTTAAAAGAAAGTAAAAATTCTGAGAGGCAGAGGTGAGGAAGGAGTGCATTCCAAGCAGGGTGGAGGGGGGACAGCCTTGCAAAGGCAGCAAGGCAGGGATGGAATGATGAGTTTAGAAGCAGCAAGTATCACAGTTTGGCTGCATTACCGAGTGTGTGAAAAATCTAAGGTTCTCCTTATTACATTCACCCTCGATTGCCTTCCCTAGTGGAAGGGGAGAGGCCAAGATTAAGATTAAGGCCAAATTAAGAATTTACTGTGGATGTTTCATAATGGGAATCAGCCAAATGAGGGTAATGGAAGAGCAGTCTGGAAGATTATGATTGTTGTTGTCATGCAAGTTCTTCTCTTCTTCAGGTCAATGTATTCTCGACTGTCGAATATGGGAAAATATAGTCCTAGAGGCAGTTAATACCCCTCAGATTCTCTCTCATTTGCCCCCATGGTTCACCCTGACAGAGATCGACCTCTGAGCATCCACCTCTCTCATTGTAGAGACGAGGAAACTGAGTCCACGAGATGGGAAGTGATTTGTTCAAGGTCACAAAGATATAGGGACATGGAAACATGTCTCTTGACTATGGGTTCAGGGTTCTTTCCATTGGACTGGAGAAATGATTGTGGGTAGGAGGAGTGAGGAACAATAGGAAAAAGAAAAAAAGCAAGAAATGCCAGTCTTCTGGGGAACAATAATGAAATTTTAACTAGAAAATTGCTATAAAAGAAGGATGTGAATTGCCTGCTAATTATACGCATAGATGGACATGGCTCTCTGAAGCATTTCTTGCTGCTGCGTTTGTCCCTTGGGACCACTGTTCCTAATTCTCTCTACTCTTGAAGAGGGGAGGAGAGTTGGAGAAGGGAGGAGGCTGGGATCTCAGCCTCTTCTAAAAATATCTCACAACCTTACTAGAGACAAAACCTTCTCCCCCTTTTTCTTCTGCTTGAATGTCTCCCAGGGTCTTTGCTTTAATAGGCTGAAGGGCTGAGAAAAGCAGCTCCCTCCCAGCCCTGCTGAATAGCCCTTTCTTCTGAAAGGCCCCATTCATTGATGCTGCTATTTGGCATGGGAATCAGGGGAAGGGGAGAAGGGGGTGAGAAGGGGGATGGAGGATCAGAGAATAGCTTTAGGCCTTCAATGCAGAATCTAATGGCATTCAGGTGGTAGTGTGGCAACAAATTTGGACATCCAGATGGGAAGGCTGGGGGAAGGCATCAGCTCCCAGGCTGTGAGGTGGGGCCTTATGCCAAAGCAGAGACCAAAACAAACATGAAAGGAGTTGGGGCATTCAGCTTAAAGAAAGGATGTCTGAGGAGCATCTGAATAAGAAGAAGGGGAAGGTGTAGGGTGGGGGGAGGGTAATGTAAAGCACATGCAAAGTATGGAAGAAAAGAGGTTTGAAGCCTGGCTCCACCCTTTCCTGACAAGCAGTGTGACCTTGGGCAAATCGGTTCAACTCAGATTTCTCCTCTGCAAAATGGAGAGATTAGATTAAATGATCCTGGGGGCTCCTTCCAGCTCTCTGTGATATGATGACCCCCGTGAATAGCATCACCAAAGAATATCCGATTCAGACGGAAATAGGAGAGCCCCTGGATGTTCATGTCTGAACATGATAAAAAGGGAACAGGCTTAAGTGGTAAGTGGGGGGAACTTCAGTCAGACATCAAGATCCTCTTCCTGATTGGTCACAAGACACTGGAGAGCGTGATCAAGAGGAACCAAAGAGGTCTTCAGCTATAGGAGACACTCCACTATGTCTGAAGTGGTTTAAGGTTCATCTCTCTCTAATGCCAAGAGGAGAAACCAGATGAATTCTGAGGTCTCTATTAGGTTTTAGGAGGGCAAGTCACCCCCACCCAATCTTTTTGTTTTTACTTGCCTAAAGTGAATTGAACTGTGAAGTACAGTGAATTGTATCCTGAAGGATACAGGGTGTCCCCAAAATCTTAGTGCACATTGAAGCTGCCAAAGATTAAAATAGCACTAAGACTTTTGGGACACTCTGTCTAGGATTGAATATTTGATGTATCTAGCTATTTTGTTTTCCAAAAAGTTAGGTTCAGATGCTGAGTTTTAGCACAGACTAGCGATCAACCTATTTCACAGCATCCTAGAATTTAGAGCTGCAAAGAAACTGGTTCACTAGTTCAGTTTCCCACTTAGTACAGAAGTATCTATAGCAAAGGGTTCTTAACTTGAGATCCATGGATAGATTTCAGGAAGTCCATGAATGTGGATGGGAAAAATGAGATGTTCATTTCAACAGAATTACCTCATTTGTAGTCCTCTGTATAACATTATTCTGAGAATCTGTCCATAGGCTTTGCCAGATTCTGCCAGAGTGGTGCATAACATTAAAAAAAAAAAAGTTTTATGAACCCCTGACTTATAGCCTCCCTAACGTATTGGTATCTACCCACTGCTGTCCTTCAGGTTAGGGCACTCACTGCCTCCTTTGGAAGGAGAACTGGGCCTTGATCCAAATCCCAGCTCTGCTCCTTACTATCTGTGTGACCTTGAGCAGGCCTCTTCATTTCTCAGGGCTTCTGGAGGTCATTCCCAGTGTCCCCATCCTCAGTCTTATGTGATGGATGTTATTAGTCCATTTCTAGGAATCTCTGACTCCCTGCAAGGCTCATCTCAGATGTCGCCTCTCTACTCTTCCCCAATTATTAACACTTTCTGCCCCTACACCTCCCCCCAATCACTTGGTACTCATTTAACATTTCTTTTTATCTGTGAATATCTGTGCATATATTGCATCACACATATAGAATGTCAAATTCTTGAGACCTGGGACTATTTTTCCCCATGCCTGCATCCCCAGCACATGCTAACATTGAGCCTTGTACTCATTAGATGTTTATTAAATACTCATTGAATGAATGAGTGACTTCTCTGGCCTTCTCCTTCCCTTGGAGAGATCCCTTGCCCATAAGGTAAAGACCAAATCCCTTAGCCTGATACCCAATAATAATAGCTCATAGATAGATATATGTGTGCATGTATGTGTACACATGTGTATATGTTTGTATGCTTATGTGTTCACACATAAAAGAGGGCATATGTACAGTATATGTATAATGGTAATATATGTATGTGCATTATGTATACATCCCTATATGTATTTATACATATATACCCACTTGTGTATATGTAACTGCACATGCATATGTATGCATAAGTACATATGTGCCCACTTATGTGTCTGTACATGTTTATTTATGTACATAAATACCCACTTTTATATATACACTTGCATCTATACCTACTTGTGTGTATATATACGTATATGTGTATATGCCCACTCTGTATATACATAGATAAAGTTATGCATATATATATATATATATATGCATACATACCCACTTAAGGCTTACAAAGTACTTTCCTCACAATAACCCTGCACGGTAAATAGTTCACATAGTTGTTTTAGCTCTATTTTATAGAAGAAGAAACAGACTTCCTGAAGTAAGTGACTTGGCTAAGGCAACACAGTTAATCTTTGTCCAAGTCAGGCCTTGAAACCTCTTCTCCTGGATCCCAGTCTTTTTACACTATACCATGTTGCCTCTCTAAAAACTGGAGAACCAGATTATGACAGTAAGCTCTGCTAGATGTCGACACTTCCCATGCCAACAATTGAGTTGCCATGAATATTTTTGCAGAGATCTAGAACACAGGCATTCATGTTTATAGGGAAGAACAGTTAAGAAACTCACAATTCTCCTATTTATGCTTTAGTGTATACTTTAGTTGAAATGTTAGTTGACCAATCAGTCCAGAAACCTTTATTAAGTACCTACTGTGTGCCAGCCAGAGCCACATACTGTGCAAAGGAAAGCAAAACAAACAAAAACAGCCAAGAAGAAAAAGAAAAATTGTCCCTGCCCTCAAGGAACTCACAGTCTAATGGGGGAGACAACATGCTAACAACTATGTACAAGCAAGATATATATAAATACACACACACACACACACACACATACATATCAGGACAAGTTGGAAACCTTCAACAGAAAAGGCACTAGAATGAAGAGAGATTAGAACAGTCTCCCTCTAGAAGGTGGGATTTTAGCTGGAACTTGAAGGAAGCCAGAGAAGGCAGGAGATACTAGAGTGGTTTGCCATTTCCTTCTCTCATTTTACAGATGAAGAAACTGAGGCAAGCAGGGGTAAGTGGCTTGCCCAGGGTCACACAGCTAGTAAGTGTCTGAGGCTGCATTTGAACTCAAGAAGATGAGTCTTCCTGACTCTAACCACTTACCCACCTAGCTGTATTACTTATATATGTAAATGTTGAGTAAAAGCTATTTTTGGCTCACTCCAGAAAAGATTCCCTGTTTAAAAAATAAAAAGGACAAAATTTATCACTGGGAAAGATGAGTATTGTGGCCATAAATCAGAATGACATCATTTAAGAACAGGTAGGAATCAGATTGCCTTCTGTCTGGCAGAGGTGGGAGGGAAGGGAGGGAGGGAGAAAAATTTGGAACTCAAAATCTTATAAAAATGAATGTTGAAAACTATCTTTACATGTAATTGGGAAAAAATAAAATACTACTAAGTGCAAAAAAAAAAAAGAGAATAGGAACAGATTAGTCCAAAACATGTCCTCCCTTCCCCCCCTTTTTTTTTACACGTGAGAAAACTGAGACCCAAAGTAACTTCTTCAAGGTCATATAAAGATCATGTAGTAAATTACTGGAAGAACTGGCATTAGAACTCAGATTACCTCATTCTTTGTCTCAGTACCTAGCACCTAATAGGTGCTTGATAAATATTTGTTGAATTGAATTAAATTTCTGGACTAGAATTTTTTTAAGGCAATTGGGATTAACTGACTTGCCCAGGGTCACACAACTAGTAGTGTCTGAGGACAGATTTGAATTCAGGTCCTCCTGACTCTGGGCCTGTGACCCCCTTTCTAATTTAGAGAGAGCTTTACATCTGTTATCTCATTGGACGCTCCTAATAGCTTTGAGAAACAGACAGGGCAAGTATTAGCTCCATTTTGTAGATGAGGAAATTGAGGTTCAGAGAGGTCAAATTACTTGTCCAAGGACACACAGCTTAAAGTGGCCATGCTGAGTTTGAACTCAGCCTCATGGCTCTAAGCCAGGTGCCTGCCCCTCTATACACCATGCTGCCTTCAGAGTCTTTATAGGTTTTACTACAATTCCTCATGAAGACATTATAATGACAAAATGAGAGAGTATACGTGAAAGCAAAATGCCCTGGAATGCCAGAACTGGAAAAGACCTTAGGGAGCATCCAGTCTATGCCTTCAGTTGCATTGTCAATTGATAAGCATTTTTAAAAGTGCCTATTGTGGGGCAGCTAGGTGGCGCAGTGAATAGAACACCAGCCCTGGAGTCAGGAGGACCTGAGTTCAAATCGAGCCTCAGACACTTGACACACTTACTAGCTGTGTGACCTTGGGCAAGTCACTTAACCCCAATTGCCCTGTCTTCCTCCCTCCAAAAAAAAAAAAGCATCTACTGTGTGTGAGCTGCTGTGCTAAGGCCCCAAGGAGGAGCAAGATGGTCTAGGGGCTTGCCAGGTGTAAATATTTGCCATCTGAGCTTCGTCACCCAGGGGCAAAGCACCAACAGCCCTGCCCTGGTTGCAGAAAGGCTCACATTTCCTGGTACTTTCCTTTCCTCACTATAGTCCTGTGAGGTGGCTAGGGCAAGTATAGGGGAGGCCCAGAATCACATAGCCAATGAACTGCAGAGCCCGGACTCAGACTCAGGTTTTCTGAGTTCAGTGTTCTTTTAACTACCCCATGCTGACAGGGCACAAATTCTAGCAAGCCCTACCCAACTGGAAAGGTGTCAAGTTTGTTCTAGCAACAGATGGCGAATCTATTGTTTGAGGACTAACCTAGATATAGAAAGGACCATCACAAGAGGTCTGGCTATTGGACGATGACACTTCTGGACCTTAGCAACTCACAAAGCAATCTACTGGAGTGTGCAGGAGAGGCTGTGATCTGCAGACACGGAGGGAACACCTCCACAGATCAAATAAAGGGTCCTCACACTCTCATGACCCTGTCTCCTCTCCTTTTCCGTCTCAGTTCTGCATTTCCTTTCCTTTTCTCACACTTCTTGCCTTTTTACTGAGTTCCCCCCTCTATATTTTATTGATGATTTTGGAGAAACATTTCCATCCTTTGCCCAACAATATCTCACTCAATGTAGAATTATCTATCCCTTGTTACATAGAAGTGTAGTTAAGGGAAGCAAACTGATCCATTAATCATATATACACGAGTACATTTTTCTGCACCTGGAGTCTACCATTTATTTCCTTATTGAGAGAAGGGAGGTATCATTATCAGTCTTCAGAAGTCAAATGGTCATCGCGGTAAGCTGATTTTGAGTTTTATGTTTTAAGTATTGCTTTGCCTTAGGCAGTCATTGTGTGTACCATTTTGTGAGTTCTGTTTATTTTGCTCTATGTCAGTTCACAAGAATCTTCCTAAGTGTCTCTAAATACTTCGTATCCACAATTTCTTATACAGTTAATTATATGTTAAATTCATATACCCAGGAGTGTGCTGATAAATGTTCAATCAGCTCTTGGGGCGTTGGAGGAAGGAAATGTATACACAACACACTTTTAAGTTTAATCAGAGAAAATTAACATTTCCGATATCACTTTCTTAGGTCTAGACAATTGACAAAACAAGCCCTAATAAATCAAGCCCTAATTTGTAACATTTGCCAGAGGTATAAATGCTCACACTGAAAACTTAACAGTCAGCTCTCCAGAGGCAGTAGGAGCTTTGTTCAGCACTCCCCTGCATATGCCATGATTTGTTTTGCTACTCTCCAGTTGATAGGAACAAGCTTTGTTTCCAGTTCTTGGTTACCAAAAATATGAATATTTGATATATGTGGGACTTTTTCTTTTCTTCTTCCAAGACTCTCTTCCAAGTCCTCTGTACCCCTCATATTCCTTCCCCCACACTCTCTCCTCACATTTGGTCTCCTCTTTGCAGAAGTGTATTAGCAGAGGGGAGCTGCAAGTATCCCTGTCCTACCAGCCGGTGGCACAGAGAATGACAGTAGTGGTCCTTAAAGCAAGACACTTGCCAAAGATGGATATCACCGGTCTCTCAGGTAGCAGCTATTTACTCCAATCAGCCAATGGGTTTCTAAGCTCTCATCTCTCTCTTCTCTGTCACCTTTAACTTTTACCCTTAGCTTATAGACATCTCCCATGTTTCTAAGAGGGAGGTAGCACAAAGTATTCTCCCTGGAGTTGGAATGAATGGGCAGGTGGCCAAGACACTCTGTGATGTGCTTGCTGAGTGTTGCAGCTGTCACCCACAGGGTAACTAGGTATTTACCTAGAAGCCTGTGTCCTTAAAAATGCTGCTTGCTATGAGGGCGCATACTCTGGTGAAGTTATTCAGTTCTGGCCCATTCCCTTAGCCCCTTGCCCTACTTATGGTTCTGACCCTAGATTTTCAGTCCATCATTTACCCAGTCAGCTAATACCATTTAGTGGATAGGTCCTACCCATTTTCTTCAAAATGCACTTGGCAATAGAGATCTAATTTTTTTTTCTTTTTAAACATTTTTATTGGTATATTTTACTTTTATATTACTTTTGTTCCCAGATACATCCACCAACACCTGTAATTATCCATGAAGCCATCCTTTCTAACAGAGAAATGAATCCACACATCAGCTGAATCTGACTGCCTATGTAGCTGACCCTTAGAGTTTTAAATTTGGATGGCATGTTAGGGCTTATCTAGTCCAATCCCCTGCTTCAAGCATGAACGCCTTTCACCATATCCCTGATAAGTGAGACTCTGGGGTTGGGCACCACAGCTATAATCCCTGCCTTTGTGGCAAATAAGAGAGAACTTTGTCATAGGTCTGTCTCTCTTTTTTCTGTCTCCCTGCACTGCCCTGGGCACCCAGATCCCTACGTCAAGATGAACCTCTATTATGGCAGGAAGCGCATTGCCAAGAAGAAAACCCACGTGAAGAAGTGCACTTTGAATCCTGTCTTCAATGAGTCCTTCATCTACGATATCCCCACTGACCTGCTGCCTGACATCAGTATTGAGTTCCTCGTCATCGACTTCGACCGCACCACCAAGAACGAGGTGGTGGGGAGGCTGATCTTGGGGGCCCACAGTGTCACAGCTGCTGGTGCAGAACACTGGCGAGAGGTCTGTGAGAGCCCCCGCAAGCCAGTAGCCAAATGGCACAGTCTGAGCGAGTACTAATCCTGACCCCCTCCCCTCCAAAACCCAGGGGGGGAGGTGGGATGGCAAGAGGATTGGGGGGGGGAAGGGGAGATGATGGAGAGAGGCGGACTCAAAACCTCATTTTAGTCATAGAAGAAACTTTCGTACAAAACGCAACCCACAAAGGACACCTCATACAACCCCAGCAACAGATTGGTTCTTTGGTTCCTAGCAATGATGATTTTTTTTTCCTTTTACAAGGCACTAGAAATTTAAAAAAAAAAAAGGAAAAAGGAAAAAAAATGAGGAAAAAAAGAGTGAAAGACCCCATACAAGTCTATATATAACAATGTAACCACATAATTGCATGTCTAATACAAACTGAAGCGATTAGTGTAACTTCCAATACCAAGTTACAGATTTTAATCCATGAAAAAGTCATGTTCCGTGCTGAATTGTTTGATGAGGTTCACCTGAAACTAGCCTCTCTTTACCAGGCTTCTCTGGAGGGTGTTGTGGTTTGTTTGGTTGGTTTTTTTATTCAAAATTTTGCCGTTCAACACCTCATCTCCTCATCTACCATCTTGATCTCGGCCTCCTTTCTGGCCACTTCCCAGGGAATGGGAGAGATCCTTGGCTGCTGCCTAACCAAGGAATGAGCCAAAAGCTAAAAAAGTCTGCCCTCAGCCAAGAAATAGACATGGGGCTTCTCTTGTAAAATAGAAAGGATTATATTTTGTTTCGTTTTGTTTACCAATAGAAAGAAAAATCTAGCTAAATGAGGTGTGGGAATGGCTGTCAGATACTGTCCCTTTTTTGCATATAGGTAGCAAAACACTAGGGCTTGCCCTGGTGGAACTTGGGTTTGTGACACAGACAGACTTCCCCATAAGGACCATGGAGGTGTTAATTCAGAGGATCTCTTGTGGCAAAAGGGGGAGGGGGAGGGGGAGGGAAGGGAAGGGAAATCCAAAGGGCCAGGACCCAAAGAGAATGCCATTGTCTTGCTATTTGTGTAATTTGTGTAATGGTCCCCAAATACCACATTCAGCCTCTTTCTAAATGAGAAAGATCGGGGAAGGGAGGAGAGAAAGACACCTATCTGCCCATTTTGCTGCTATATACAGAAGTCATCCATTGGTGGCTGGACTAAAATCTGACAGTGGTTTAAAGGGATAGATGGGTCTTTGGTTTTTCTAAACATTGTCCAAGGAGTTTCTTTGGAATGGCCTAGAGCCTTACTTGGAAGTTAACTTTTGTTCTCTAAAGGAAAATATTCTCACAAATTACTCTTCCTTGAAGTTTCAATGATGGCCCTTAGAAAGAAAATGATGGTGATGATGCCATAAAGGTTAGTAGTAAATGCTCACGTTCCTATAGTGCTTTCCAAGTCAAAAGTGCCACCCTCATCAAAAAATGTGTTGCCACCACTCCTGGATTTCTATAGCACCTTTTCCACCCTCCCCCAATCCCCAAAGGTACAAAGTTCATGTATAAACTCACTGAGTTTCAAAACATCCCTGGGAATTGGGGAGTGGGAGTAGTTTAAAGATTGTAGTCAATTTCTTATATATGGTGAAACAAGGCCTCTTGAGAGATTCAGCCACTTGTCCAGAATCTCAAGGCAAGTCGGTGGTGGAACTGAGAATTTAGGTCTCTTATCTCCCAGCCCAATGATCTCTCCCTTAGTTTTGAGATGGTTTAAAGACTCACCTCCCCCTGGGGATAGCCTGAATATTAGTAGAACACATAATGCCACATAGGGCATCCCTTGGCCTACAAAAGTGACAGACTAAGCCAGGCCCCTGAAGATTATCCATCTATATACCAATGAGGTATCACTACACTTAAAAAGTTCTCCCCAGTTTGCTTCCAAGGAGGGCTACAGAAAAGTCCAGTAGTTTATCAAAGATTATACAACTTGCCTTGAGCCTTCCAGGTAGCTCTGCAGATATATTAAAAAAAAACCAAAACAACAAAATCCTTCCACCTTACTCCTCCCAGAAGAATAAAAAAAAAAATCCTCTTCTTTTTTTTTTCAATCACTCTCTCTTGAAAACAAGAAGATTTGAGTATGTAGAAAGATAACAAGAGTGCCCCTTCCCACTCCAGCATTCTAACTCACACTTCCTCCAACCTTTAAGTTGTGTTTGGAAGATGAGTCTCTGTCCTGTGCCCGGAGGATTGTAAATACTGTATCATACGTAGGAAAAAATAATTTTTTTTTGTTTTTTAAAAGCTCACTTTGAGATAGTTTAATGTAAATCCAACAGGCGCGTTTTGAAGCCCGTTTAGGAAGAAATGGAAATGGTTCCTCTTCATCGCCTTAATGCCTAAAGATCAGAAATCCCTGAGCATCCCCACTTCTGTTTCCTTCCCAGAAACAATGCAAAGCATCTGGTGGAGATAGTTGGGCCTTGGCCCAGCTGTGTGTGTGCCTCTATAGCTCCTCCTGACATAAGTTTGGGAAAACTGCCTCTCCCCTTCCCCCCCTACCCCTCCACTCTCCCACCTCCCCTGGTAGCTTTATTCTTCCCATCCTTTGGATCTCCTGAGTAGTGAGTGGGTGGGGAGGGGATAGGGGAACAGTCAGTAGTAACTGGGGTGGGGGGAGGAGGCTGACCTCCTTGACTGTCTTTCTCAAAGAAAGACAATGTTGGGGATAGGGGTGGTTGTACCAGGTTCTCCCCACCTACCTCAGGCCTGATCCATTGGTGACCTTGACTTTGTTGACCCAAAGTTTCATAGCTGGCTGTGGTCCTCTGGCCCATTCCTTCCAAGGCTCACTGTCAGGGCAGAGCCAGAGGACTGTTTCCTCCTAGGATTCATTTGGTAGGCAAGAGAGTCACAGCCTCACTTTTTTTTTTTTTTTTTTTTTGCACAAGACTCTCTCTCTAGAGGTCAGGAATAGGTTTGGGAAATTGTCGTTTGTCTTTGGAGGCTCCCTTCTAGGAAGAATAGAGCTTTTATCAGCATCAAAAGCCCCTTCTAGAGTGGTTCCTTTTTTCTAGCTCTTTTTGGAGAGGAGCCACCAAGAGAAATGCCCCTATGGAATTGGAATAGAGCTTGCTCCCAATCCAAAAAAAACAGACATAATTGGTTTTCCGGACAGAGACAGCTTGTTCAGGGGAGGGACTGAGGAGGGCAGGCTGCATGTCCGGGAAGGCTCTCACCATCACCAAGGTAGGGACACTGCCCTCACCACAATCCCTCTCCAATGTGGTCTTTCTTTACCTTGTGTCTTCTCTTGTAAAAATGAAACTCAGAAACGTCTAAAACAATTAAATAAAACTGTGTCAAGAATTTTAAAAAGAAAAACACAACAAAAAAACCCAGAAAAACATCTAACATGAACTGTGTGACATTGCATAACGCTGTGATGCTAACTCTACACTATGTAACGCTATCTTGTATGTTGGATTTGTTAATGCACAGTGCGCGTGCAGAATAAAGACTGATTCACATTCAGCATGGCTGTCTCTCTGAAACTGGGGAAATGAAACAAAGTCAACCTTTAGGGGGTCCACCCCACAACACTATGAGCTTTTCTTGCTACAGGAGGTCAGGTAAGACCAGGAGACCCCTCTAGATACCCTGAGATTTCTAGGCTGTTGAAGGGGAAGAAAGTCACCTGAAGACAGTGCTGCTGGAACCCTCTAAATTTCCAACCCCACAGCAAAAATCTCCAGGCCCGACCCAAGTGATGCCTCCACTCTGGTCTCTCAGTTCTAACCTTGGATGGCGATTTTGAGGAATATGACCAACAGGGCAGCCAGGTGATGAAGTGGATAGAGCACCAGGCCTGGAGTCAGGAAGACTCCTCTCCCAGACTTCAAATCTGGCCTCAGACATTTCCTAGCTGTGTGACCCTAGGCAAGTCACTTAACCCTGTTTGCCTCAGTTCCTCATCTGTAAAATAAGCAACGCCCTCCCCCCAGTCTTTGTCAAGAAAACCCCAAATGGGGCCACGAAAAGTCAAAGATGGCTGAATAAATCACCAAGTGGTAGGGTGGGAAGAGAACTAGACAGTGTTGGAAGCCTTGTGTTCAAATCCTATCTCTCTTGTTTACCACCCGCTGGGGAAAACAATATGTAAACAAATGAACAAATACAAAATGATTTGATGCAGGAGAGAACATTAAGAACTAGAAGAATCCAGAAAGCCTTCTTGTAGAAGTGAGCTTCAGAGAAACCCCAGGGAGTCTAAGAAGCCAAGAAGACATGGGAGCCATGCTTAGCTCCTCTGCGCCTCTCCAGGCCCAGGGATGAGTATACCCAGCCCTGGATAATCTGTCAGGTGGAGGATGAATTCAAGAGAGGTCCGAGGCTAGAGGCAAGAGATTGGTTAGAAGGCTATTGCAAATGATCCAGGAGAGAGGTGATGCAGGTGTGAACTAGGAAGGTGGAGGCAGTGGGAATGGAGAGGAAAGGAGGAGGTGAATTTGAGAGATACTGTAGTCCTGTCATCAATCAACTGGTAGCTGTTGTTTAGTCGTGTCCTGACTTTTCACGACCCCATTTGGGGTTTTATTGGCAAAGATACTAGAGTAGTTTGCCATTTCTTTCTCCAGATCTTCTACAGATGAGGAAACTGAGGCAAACAGGGTTAAGTGATTTGCCCAGGTCACACAGCTAGGAAGTGTCTGAGGCTAGATTTGAACTCAAGTCTTCCTAATGCCAGGCCCGATGCTCTATCCACTTTACCATCTGGCTTCTCCTCAATTAATAGCATCTGAACTAATTGGGTGTGGGATTGGAGAAGGAGTTATATAAACTCTTTAAATAATTTTAGAAGCAGTAGGGATTTCCTGCAGGATTCAGTCAGCTACTGACATTTTTTTTCCTTTTAATATTTCATTTAATTATTTTTAGTTTTCAACATTTGCTTTCATACGATTTTGAGTTCTAAATTTTCCCCTCCTCTCTCCCTTCCTCCCTCCCCAAGACAGTGTGCAGTCTGATATAGGCTCTACATATACATTCATATTGAACATATTTTCACATTAGTCACGTTCCTCATGGGAGGAACCATGGGAAAGAACAGAGAGAGAGAGAACAAAAAGTATTTTTCGATTTGCATTCAGACTCCATAGTTCTTTCTCTGGGTGCAGATAGCATTTTCCATCATGGGTCTTCTGGAATTGTCTCAGATCATTACATTGCTGAGAAGAGCTAAGTCTAACAAAAGTGTTGCTGTTACTGTGTACAGTGTTGTCCTGGTTCTGCTCACTTCACTCAACATTAGTTCATGCAAGTCTTTCCAGGTTTTTCTGAAGTCCTCCCGCTCACCTTTTCTTATGGAACAAGCTATTGACATTCTGGGAGAAGTAAGTCTTTTAGTTCTGTATACCCTCCTGCCGTTATATGGGTAAATGCCGCTGTTTGGGCAACACCCAAACCCCTCCAAATTTGGCCTGGTCTCCCGAGAACTTCAGACACCATGATAGGTACAGATGCGAGAGCACTGAAAATGAGACCATAATTAATTTAGCGATGACTGGCCCCTTTTTAAGGGCTTGGGACCTGGTAGATAATTTACCTCAAATGATCTGAGCAGCTCTGTCTTAACTACTGTGATAAATCCTAATTAATCTCTAGTCTTCTCCAGTTCATCTTCTATGCAACTGCAACATTGGTTATTTCTAAAATGTAGATCTGACTATGTCACTCTCCTACTTAAAAACCTTCCATAGCTCCCTATTACCACAAAGATAAAACTTCAAAAATCCTTAGCCTGGAATTTACAGTTGGATTCTTATCTATGTTTCTGATCTGAATTGGCCTTTTAACTGTCCCCAGTTACGTGACACTCATTTCCTGCTTCTGTCTTTACACAGGCAGTCACCCTTCTCTGGAATGCAGCCCCTCCTCACATCCTCCTCCTCTTAGAATCTCTAGCTTCCTTTCAAAGCAGAGGTCAGCTGCCCCCACTACTCGTGGCCTATCCCGATTCCTCTTAATTGTGAATGTTCTGACCTTCTTGAAATTACTCTGCTTTTTAACTTATCTGCATCTAAGTTGTGCCTTCCCACTCATGGGATATAAGCTACTTTAAGGGCAAATATCTTTTTTCTGTACCTAGCATAGTGCCTTGCACATAGTAGGTGTTTAATAAAGTTTTGTTGAATTGAATGTTTATAGGATTCCATCAATTCCATCAAAAAATGATAATGGACATTTTTATGTCCTAAAGGTTTGCTCATCTTTTTGGAATCTTACCTGGGAGATAGGTATTATACTGCTATTATTATCCCTACTCTGCTGATGAAGAAACTGTGTGCGGGGTTGGGGGGTTGCTTGACTTGTCAAAGGTCATACTGGGAGTAAAGGGTAAGGTGAATATTTGAATTCTTGTCCTCTGACACCAAAGCCAGTGTTCTTTCCCCCACCTTGGATTGCCTAGATTAAATTTTCCTAAGGGCCACCAACAGGTGTGTGGAATGGGGAATTTAGCCGTGATTTGCATGCACCAACACATACCAGCTATTTCTCCCCAGATATTGATTTTAAAGTACAAATGAAATTACTGCTGCCCTAGAGAAGGCCATTTGTTAATCTTCTCTCCTCTATCCCTCCCCTGACTCATCTGCTAGTACTGACCCAGATTACCTCCAGCAGAAAGGGAGTCAGGTGTTTTACAGAGCTGGATAAAATAATAACAAAATCCATCTGGAAGAACAAGAGGTCCAGAATACCTAGGGAATTAATGAAAAGAAATGCTAGGGGAGGTGGCCTAGTCATACCAGATATTAAACTGTGCTGTAAAGCAGCAGTCATCAAAACTACTTGGTACTGGCTAAGAAACAGAGTAGTGGATCGGTGGAATAGGTTAGGTACACAAGACACAATGGTCAACAACTATAGCAATCTACTCTTTGATAAACCCAAAGAGGCCAGCTTCTGGGCTGATAATTCACTATTTCACAAAAACTGCTGGGAAAATTGGAAAATAGTAGGGCAGAAACTGGGCACAGACCAATATCTTACACCATATACCAAAATAAAGTCAAAATGGGTTCATGATTTAGGAATAAAGGCTGATACTATAAGCAATTTGGGAGAGCAAGGAATAGTTTACCTGTCAGACTTATGGGAAAGGGAAGAATTCATGGCCAAACAAGAGATAGAGGGAGTTACAAAATGCAAAATGGATAATTTTGATTATATTAAATTGAAAAGTTTTTGTATAAAAAAGCCAATGCAACAAAGATTTGGAGGGAAGCAGAAAATTGGGAGAAAATCTTTACAATTAGTGTCTCTGATAAAGGCCTCATTTCTAAAATATACAGGGAACTGAGCCAAATTTATAGGAATACAAGTCATTCCCCAATTGAGAAATGGTCAAAGGATATGAATAGGCAATTTTCAGAGGAAGAAATTAAAGATATCTATAGGTATATGAAAAAAAAATGGTCTAAATCAGTACTGATTAGAGAAATGCAAATCAAAACAACTCTTAGGTACCACATCTCTCCGGTCAGATTAGCTAAAATGACAAAACAGGAAAATGATAAATGCTGGAGAGGATGTGGGAAAATAGGAACACTGTTACACTGCTGGTGGAGCTGTGAACTGATCCAGCCATTCTGGAGAGCAATTTGGAACTATGCCCAAAGGGCTATAAAAATGTTCATACCCTTTGACCCAGCAATACCACTTCTAGGGTTGTATGCCAAAGAGATCACACGAGTGGGAAAGGGACCCATATGTACAGAAATATTTATAGCAGCTCTTTTTGTAGTACCAAAGAATTGGAAATCAAGGGGATGCCCATCAATTGGGGAATGGCTGAACAAGTTGTGGTATATGAAGGTAATGGAATACTATTGTGCTATGAGAAATGGGGACGATATGGACTTCATAACAACCTGGAAAAACCTACACGATATAATGCTGTGTCACCAGAGCAGAACCAGAAGAACATCATACACAACCACAGATATATGGATTCTGTGATGACTAACCTTGATAGACTTGGCTCTTCTCAGCAATACAAGGCTCAAAGACAACTCCAAAGGACTCACGATGGAAAGAGACATCTACATCCAGAGAAAGAACTATGGAGTCTGAATGCAGATTGAGGCAAACTGTTTGCTCTCCGTTTTTTTCTTTTGTTTTTTTTTTCTCTTTTGTTTTTGGTTTTGTTTCTTCTTTCTCATGATTCATTCCATTGGTCATAATTCTTCTTTACAACTTGACTATTGTGTAAATAACTTCAATGCGAAGTTATATGTAGAAGAAGATATAGAGGATTCCATGCCATCTTGGGGAGCGGGGGGAGAAAATCTGGAGCTCAAAATCATGCAGAACTGAGTGTTGTAAACTAAAAATAAAAAAATCTTAATTTAAAAAAAAAGAAAGAAAGGGAGTCAAGGCCCATCGGAAGGATGAGAGACCCTAGACCATCAGGGCCCAAAGAGCCAACCCCTAAGGGAAACGGGCAACAGTCCAATTCTATCTAATTCAATTAAACAAAATACTTCACTGAGTGCAAGGCACTGTCTTGGGCTCAGTGCCATGTCCAGGCTGGATGACCAGTGAATGGGACTAATGTGCAAAGCTTTTCGTGGAACAAAAAGGAGGCTTTTGTCAGCCTGGGCTTGATTTCAACACAAATGTGGGGCTCCCCTGCATGTGTGCACCCAGTACCCTTGAGGCCACCCTTCTCCCCCCAAAATAATGAAACAAAACACACACATTCCCAAAGGTTCTTGTGTGAGGAAGATAATATTACAAGGGTGATTCTGCAGCTTGGATGACTCTCTGCTTTGGCTCAAGGGGTACTGGAAGCTGTGGCAGTGACCAGCTCTGGGGAAGGGCAGGAAGTAAGCCTGGGCCCCACCCCTGGAGCTTTTGTTCAGAAAGCTGGGTGACTTAATGGTGAAGCCATGTGTGCTGCTGAGGACAGAAGAAATTGCACCCAAGTCCATCGTCTGGAATCACTAAATAAAGCCACAGATTTGTGTCAGCCAGAGCTCAGCCACTCTGAAGTTAGGGTCTCAAGGTCAATGCAAGTCTAACTTTTGATGGGAAGCTTCTGAATCCCACATAGTAATAATGGTGACAATGATCATCATTGACATTTATATGTATATGTGTATGTATATATGTATGTATATATGTGTGTATGTATATATATGTGTGTGTGTATATGTATAAGTGTGTGTATGTATGTATATATACATATATATACATACACAAACCTATACACACACACACACACTTCTTTTTTTGAGGCAATAAGTGACTTGCCCAGGGTCACACAGCTAGTTAGAGTCTAAGGCTGGACTTGAACTCAGGATGATTCATCTACCTGATTCCATGCCTGGCATTCTAACCACTTCACCTCCTAGCTCCCCCAATCCAGTAACTACTTTAGGATTAATACTCCTAAATCACAAGTTTGATAATGTCACTCCACTACTCCAAACCCTTGCATGGTTCCCCATCACCACCTATATATTATATAACATATATATAAAGATGGACATAGATCCGCAACACACACACACACACACACACACACACAGACACATTTGTATGCGTTGAGAAACACTTTATACCATTTTATATCGTTTTTGTAATTTCAATAAAACCCAGGGCCTGAATTAATGATCAACTGGAAGAAGAGACTGGACCTGGGCTTCTTTGTTCTGTGAGTAACTCAGAAAATGCTTCTTCTTATGTCAACATGCCCAGATGGAGCATTCCTTCCCCTGTCCATGGCTATTAAGGGTGAGAACCTTGACCCCAGACACTGTCTTGAATTACGCGACTTTTTCTTATCTTAGTATTTTACGGGCACATACTATGTTATGGAATGTTAATGGCAAATTAAACACAAAGATCCTGGGTTGTAATTCCAATTGACATTTTGTCAACTATCCTGACTTCTTGTATTTATAACCTATTCCATTAAGGAAAATCCTTTTCTTGTATCATGGTTAAACAAACATGGGGATCAAAAAAGTGAAGTAATGCAGACATGCTGAGTCTGTTAAAGAAAAATGTATTTAAACTTCCTCATTTCCTTTGTTCAGGCAGTCAGACCCTTTGTCTGACTCCATGCATGCATGTCCGCTATGCTTAAGGGAATAAATAAATAAGTTATACGAATTTTTCTATCACCTAGCTCTGTTTGCTTCCTTTAACCAAACTTTTAGGTTAACAGTGTGCCAACATGTGTGTATATTTATTTGTTTGTTTTATGAGGGAGTGGATAGGTAGTTCAGTAGACAGAGTGCTGGGCCTGCAGTCAGGAAGACCTAAGTTCAAAATCTGGCCTCAGACACTTACTAGCTGTATGACCTTGAGCTAGTCACTTAAGCTGTTTACCTTAATCCACCGGGGAAGGAAATGGCAAACCACTGCAGTATCTCTGCCAAGAAAACCCCAAAATGGGTTCATGAAGGGTCTGACACAATTGAAATGACTCAACTCAACAACCCTGATCCTAGGCCCCTCCAACATAGCCTCAAAAAGGCAGCAAAGGTGAGTTCAGCACCAGCTTTTAGCAGTCTGAAGTGGAGGAATGTCTTTCCCTCCTTCAGATGAGAACTAAAAGTAGCCAGAGAGCTTCCTTCTTGGAGGTGAGATGCAAACAGGCTTAGCAGGTAGAACAGAGCAAAGAAACACAACACCCAGCCAAGGGGGATTAGTGATGGAGGCACACTCTTTGTTTTAAAGAACAAACGAGGAAAACTATGTAATCTATCTAAGAGTTGTAACTACTTTCTCAGATCTCCTAATGCCACCGCCTGAAAGACAATATCTAGTTCCTTAGGGATTTTCCTCTGGGAGTATCATGTCATGGGGGAGGATGAGAAGAGACAAACAAAGAACTTGTTCCATGGAAGCTCTTACTCGACTCATCCCAGGGGATAAGGAAGCCATATCTTTAGTCAGAGAATTATGATTTCCTAATCCATTTTGTGAATTTCTTCCCTGTAAGTTTTCTAGTACCAAAGTTCGAGGCTAGCCATCCAGCAGGTGAAATGTGAGAAGAGGTGACCCGAAGAGGTAGTAAGATATCCGGGCAAATCTAGGATTATCTTGCAAAGATGAAAGACATTTTCTCACTGTTGAGCCCACCTTAATGCCAAATTGCTCTTTGGAATTTCCCACTCTTTAAACTCACAAAGATGTGTAGAAAAGTTTACCAGTCCCTTCAAATTACCTCCCTCTTAAGACTGACTGTCCAGTGAGTTGGTAAGTATAGTACACTGTTTGGTTTCTTTTTGGGAGGGGAGGGGGGAACGCAGAGCAATTGGGGTTAAGTGACTTGCCCGAGGTCACACAGCTAGTGTGTCAAGTGTCTGAGGATGGATTTGAACTCAGGTCCTCCTGACTCCAGGGCTGGTGCTCTACTCACTGCGCCACCCTGCTGCCCCTTATTATCTGGTTTCTAAAAGAAAAAAAAAACCCGCGACTTGTAAAAAATTTGAAATAAGTTGAAAATGGCTATAGATGGTTGAAATTGTCAAACATTTAAATTTCTCTTAAACTTTTTATTGTCTCTAATTTTTAAAGTAAAATCCCTTAACAGTAAATAAATACAAAAGTGGTCTGAAGTGAAAATGGACCGGAGAGGCTTAAATTAGTACAGACAATAAAGTAGTAGAAGTATATGAATACAGATTAAAAACCTAAATTCACAAATCCAAGCCATTATAATATTAGTGGGATTCACAACTATTATTATTGATAGAGAGGAAAGGCTAATAGTTTGTTCTGTATAAAATTTATAAATATTTCAGCTGCACTAAACCTAATAAATTAAAACATTTTGAATTTCCATGCAAAATATATTGGCAAGACAAAGAACATATTTCCAGGGGAAATTAGGTGCTTAAGAGCAAAAAAAAATTTTTTTCAAAAGCAGTGACATCAGAAAAATTCCTTAGTATCCTATCAGGCTACCTGCCAAATTAGGAGTTTTAAAAAGCCTGATTTAATAGGAGAAACATTGTTTCTACCTGCATCTATTGAAATGGTTGAAACAATACTTGGTGAATTGAATGCAAAGCAGTTTTGAATGGATCCACATGCAAATAAAACAGCAGAGAATTGCCTATTTGTCCAATCAAAAAGAATATATTGCAATTTTTACAGTGCAAGTGGGGGAAGCAACAGATGCAGCTAAATAATCTCATTTGATGATATACGTGTGTGCATGTTGTCGTTCTATAAACTTGTTGGTGGCAATGCCAAGATTAAAAATCAATTTTCGGTTTTCAAGATAAATTTTCAGTTGATGGAAAATCACAAGTCGTGGGAGAACTGCATGATACTCTGCACTAACAAAACACAATTGACATTACAACAAAATGGAAGCCAACAAACACTAGTTTAAAACGTGATCCCTTGTAGAATTTGGTTACCTTGTCTGCATTACAGATAATCACTTAGACTGAGAAATGGGTGAGGAGGTACAATTTTTTTCAAATTACTGCAAGAGCAATCAACTTTACAAAAAACAAGTCCATCAAAAGGAAGGCTCCTTGTGTGACAATATGGTGGCAGAGGATCAGAGCATTTCTATATTGTTCCAAAATACGCTTTTCTTGTGCCACCATCCTTCAAAGTATATTTGAGCCAAAAATAAATCTCATTTTTCTTGTTGTTGTTGACATCACAGAGAGTGATTTCTTGATTTTCAAATGAATTGGATTTAAATGAGGCAGAGCTGTGCAAAGTAGCAAGTCCTGTGGCAAGACAAAGGTCAAGACTACTGGTGATGATCTAAGATGCCACCATTTTTCTTACTGATAACAATAATGATGAAATAAAATTATTTTATAACCATTTCCTCCTGAAACTTGTGTATTTGCCAGATGCTTTTAAAAAACTAAGCACTATGAATAAATTAATACAAGGGCCTCAGATTTATACTCTGACATAGAAAGACAAAATGATGGTAATTATGAAAGTTAAGAGGCAAAAATTGTTTCCTAATTTTAAAAAACACCTGACCTACAAACGAAATAAAATAACCCACTTATTGATCACTTGACAAATCTATAAAAGAAATCCTCATTTTATCTTAACGGCCTACATATTCCTAAATAAAGATGGGTAAGAAACCCACTTGCCATGGACACATATCAGACATTTGTTATTGCTCATCTGAATAAGTGTGATAGTACAAACAAGCGCATGAACCTGGAAATTGTTTCCTCTACTGGTAAATAAAGAGTTCTATGTACAGCATGTACATAAATTAGTAGAGTATATATATAAAACAATACAAATTTTACTACCACTCCCATCTTCTTTGTATGAAATAGAAATTTTCTACTATGGCTGTTATAAATAAAAAATAGCAGTCTTGGAAAGGGGTTAAATAGGAACTCTAAGTAGCCATACCACTGACACCACATCAAGAAATTTTTCATGAAAGAAGTTTGTACATAGTAAGTGCTTAATAAATTTTTAAAAGTCTACATTAGTCATTTGTTATAAATATGAAAAGCATAAATTGCTTGCCAATGTTATTTTTAGCATTTAGGCTTAAGACATGTTATAAAATTAAAACAGTAATTGCTTATGAGCTGAGAACATGTTAGTATAGGAGGCACTAAATAGCATGAAAAAAAAGTGAATACTAAAGTTTGGAAACCACTAGTTTAGTGTCTAACCTGAATACCATTTATACCCATTTGTTCTAGGACTGTCCTTAACAGAGATGGGGAGTATTGTTCACTGTCCTCCATGATAACTCTTCTAAAACCTGCTCTCTCTCTCTCACACACACACAACACATACACGTCTTTGGGCATGTGATTTTATGAGTAAGGGGAACTCCCAGTGTGGAAAACTCCCTCCAGAGATGCACATTAACATCTTATCTGCAATTTATAATCGGAAGAGTTGCCTGGCTCACTAAGATGTTAATAAGCAAGTTATCCCCAGTCATAGAGCTAGTTTGTGTCGGAGGCAGGATTCCAAGGCTGGTCCTCTAATCACCACATCCCACTTTTATCCTATTAAGTTCACACTCCCTAAAAGGTTTCAAATATTCTTTTTTCACATATTTGTCCAATCTATCCATGGAGGGCATAGGCTCTTTGAAGACAGGGACCACCTCTTCTATTTCTCTGGCATCCCTTTGAAACACAATGCAGGAGAGAGCAAAGGGAGGGTATATGTCCAAATGAAGGTGTACATGTGTCATATTTGTGTAAAAAAGTCACAAAATCAAGTAACCTAAGAGTTGGAAGGCACCTCAGAGGCTGTCTACTATGTCCAAATCCTCAAAGAACAGGAATCCCCTCTACGATAGAAATCTAGACATGTGATCCTCTAGCCTCTACCTGAAGACCTGCAATGATGTCCTGAGACTGTCCATTACATGTTCTAATTTTTGGCAAATTTCCCCTGTATCATGCCAAAATCTGTCTTCCTATAAACTAATGGATTGGTTTTAAGTTTTTTTAAAACACAAAAGTACTTCTTTTGTCATGCCCTTTCACTCACAAGTAGACCAAAAAAAGTGAACACTAAGACTGTCTTTTTTTTTAAAGTTCTGTATTTCGTCAAGTACAATTAATGTCTTCATATATGTGAATACGTGAAAAGCATTATCTTCCTTTTCCTGATCATCACAGACAAGTACTTGCTGTTAACTTAACTAGTTGTTTTAAAATCAAAACATGCCCCCTTCCCATTTCCTGAAAGCAAATCCTACTAGGTGCAGCAATTTAACGATCTGGCCTAATTGTTCTGCCTTTCAACTTTTAAAAGTGATAGGCTAAGAAGGCCTGAAAGTTAAAGATAAAGAAAAGATTAGTTAACCTGGCTAATTCTTGGATTGTAAATTTGAACACTTGGCAGTACACTTTTGGAGGAAAGGTGGGACTGTGCCTTATTTGGCTTTGTAGCCCTCACAGCACCTGGCACAGTGCCCTGAACATAGTAGGAGCTTAATAAACATTTGCCAATTGACCACAGAAACCGAGAAAAAAAAAGTCATAACCTTAAAAAGAAAAGCCAGCTATTTCCTTTTCCCGCTGTATGGCAGAGAATGGCCCTTTGTCTTACAGATCTTTTGGGGGTGGGGGGTTGAAAGGGAAAAGATGGAACAATATTTTTTGCTATTGTAGTTATTAGTTTCTGGGATACATAAATGACTTCATAATCCATGAGATGCCTCACATCTCCCACGGAACTTCAGTCTCAAGACATTTAAAATAAGGTGCAATGCTGCTCTACTGTACTGTTTTATCTATCCTCTGACCCCCAAACCATAAAGTCATTTTTCCCTGAATATTAATTTTGGGTCATGCTTTCTGGCTTGTCTCGAATCAATGCTGAACACTGAATCGAGCAGCAATATCCAGATAAAACAAGCACTTTTCTTCAAGCCCATAAGGGGAAAACAAACTTGACTACCCTGTCCTCTCCAGTATCTGAGGAAGGGTGGAACAGGGAATTTTAATTCTTTTTAAGGTGCTATATAAATACAAGGTCAAAGCAGAAAAAGGTGGACACAATGTCAAAACTTTTTTTCCTGCAAATACGGATTACTTTGAGCACTTTTGAATCCCATCTCTGTACATTCCCAGGTCTCTTGTCAAAATGATTACTGACAAGACAGAGAACTCAAATATCACTGATGGCATTTCAGCATAGGTAAGATAGTTCTCATGAGGAAATTCAAGGATAAACTGAATTTGTGGGAACTTAAAACTTTAAAAGTATGGCCCCCTTAATGACAGGTACAACTTGGTAAAATCTAAATGTTATAGTCACTGTTTTTTTAAAGCACCAAGTCTAGTGGCTCTGGATGTCCAGAAGGCACACATACAACTTCGCCTGATCTCAATAGTGTGAAGATGAGCCCAAAAGACCATTTCCCTACGTCTTGCTCCTTCCCAAGGCAGTGTATTACTGTCTTTTTAGAGAGCAATGGGAGATTAAAAAAAGGGAGTTAGAAGCAAGGCAGGTAAATGTACTGGTCTATGTGCCTCTGAAAAATGTTTTGAAAAAATTATTCTGATCAAGATGATGGTAAGCTGGCTGAGGATTTATAAAATGAAGGGTTTGGCAAGCCTCTGATGGTTCCTATAGTATTAACCTCAGTGAGGCTAAAGAAATACAAAACTGTGGAAGGTGAGCAAATAAAGAGCACAGGAGAAACCTCACTGTGTTTGATTTGTTTGTATTCACGTATCCCAGCAGACCTGGCAATTTTGGCACATTTTAGGAGAATGAGGCCTATATTAGTATGCTGTGAGGATCTCACGATTTGCTCACCTATCCACTGCCAGCCAAGCCCCTACACACACACTTAATGGCCTCACCACGTCCAGGCTTTCATCTCACACATGGCAACATGAGTCAGCTCACCGGCTATCTGATGATCTTTAGCACTGACTTGAACAGGTTTCCTGGTTGGGCTGACTTTCTGCACTGCTTTTAGAAAGCTGAGTATGAACAGGAAAGACAAAGGTCCCTCCTTTGGTGCAACCCCAGGAAACTGAAAGCTGAAAAACAATAGATTGCACAGCAGAAAAATTAATTCTCTGGGGAGCTTGGTGCAGCTCCCATGAGGGATACACCCCACCGTGGGTGTAGACATTTTGTGCTAACATATTAACACCAACAACTGAACTGAGAGAACTTATGGGTTAAACTCAAAAGTGACAATTTAAAACAAAAATGGAGGCACTGTCCCACTGGGCTCATAAGCCTGAAAACTAGGAGACATTACTCCAAATACCACCTCATTGGAAAACCCCAGTAGGCACGTCCCTTCAGCTCTGCCTTATTTAAGAAAACAATGGTCCAAAGAGGAGGAAGAGCAAGTTCTGCAGGTGACTGGACTGCTCTGGTTATAGGCTGCAGTTCACAGGTACAAACATTTTCATTTGTCCCTTCAAGTTACTGAATCTTTTTTCTTTCGGAAAGGTGACTTCAGTCTTTTCCACACACTGCTTTTGGGTTTAGATTTCTTCTCCATGGCCAGCACTGCCTCCTTTTCCTTCCTACGGATCTCCCTCACGAGGGCATGGAATACATCATCGATGTAGTACCGATAGGCAGCTGAAGTTTCAAAAAAGGGGCAACTGAATTCACGGGCCAAAGCTATACCTTCTTCTTTGGTGACCTTGGAGAAAAAACACAACAGAAAGTTCCAGGTTAAAAAAAAAAAGTTGTTTCCTGCCAATGGGATGGGCTGCTATCTTGGGAAGTAATAAGCTCCTCATTATTCAATGTATCCAGGCAGAGGGTGGATAAGCATTGGTCAAGGAGGCAATAAAGACTTCTGAAATATGCAAGAGATGGGACTCGTGACTTCTATATTTCCTTCCAATTCTAAAATCTATGATGTTATCAAATAAGCTAAGCACTAGTTCATGCTAAAACCAACTGATCTGAATCTAACTTTTTAAAAAACAAAACGACTGTATGTATCAAATTCTATAATCTTGATGATACACTTTAGGCGGATAAGCTAATAGGGATCTCAGAGCTCATCTTGTTTCTCTCCCTGCTCTTAGGGAAGCTGTTTTAAACAGCTAAGAGTGTCTCTTATACCTCAAGTCTTCCTTTGTTTCTCTTAAGTCATCCTCACCAGGGTTATCAGGAAGTGAAACCTCTGAACTAAGTTCCTCCTGTTGCAACTCACCTGTTTTAGGGGACGACCTCCAGGGTCCCACTCTAGCTTATTTAAAGTGGTCTACATCTGTCATCTGATCCTCTTTTACAACAGAGAATCAAAGCATCATGGATTTAAAGCTAGAAGGGACCACTGAGGTCATCTACTCTTACTGCCCTCATTTCAGAGATGAGAAAACTCAAGTGTAGAATGGCTGGAAGACTTCCCTAAGATCATGCAGGTCTTCTGGGCCCTTTCCACTGTCCATGCTGTCTGCTTTATGGCGTAAACCTCTGGTTTGTTTCTTTCACAAAAAAATGTTCCCCATAATAGTATGCATTCAATGTTTTCACATAATGTTGGTAGCAGGGAGATTTTCAGGTGTCCCCCACTTAGAGGACACAAATACTAAAATTTCAATTCAGGGTAAAAGTAGACAAAGGGATATAAGGAGAGAAGTCATCAGATAGCACCAACAGAGGCTCCATCTTGGTTCTTACTTGGCGCAGCTGTCTCAGGTCAGACTTGTTTCCCACCAGCACCACCGGTGTGTCATCTGTCCGTCGAACTCGATAGATCAGTTGCTTAAATTCCCGAACTTCGTGGAAACTTCGACGGTCCGTAATGGAATAACAAATGATAAATCCTTCCCCTGCCCTCATGTATTGGTCCCTCATGGCTGTGAACTCTGCCTACAAAAGAAATATTGAACATTCTGGTTTGTCAGAACTAGAGGCAGATGCAGTAAGTGGGTGCTCCAGATTAAGGAAGAAGTATATTGATTACCTGCTATCCTAAGTCAGAGTGCATGAAAAGAAAAAGATAGAATTGGGGTAGTGATATCGTCTATATAAACTTTTCCCATCCCTTCACTAGAGTCGGAAAGCTTTCATTCATGGCACTTAGGGTTTTAAAAGTCACGCACCTGTCCAGCTGTATCCAATATATCCAGATTCGCAGGTTCATCATCAATACGAATTCGGATTTTATATGCATCTTCTACAAAAGAGAAGACATGCAGAAATTTTGCTGGTATTATATACCAAAGGGCATGATTTGAGTAAAATGTGACACATGAGATCTTATTTTAATCATTACATCTTTTTCTATTTAGCAGACGTAGGTACAGGCTGAGTTCCCTAAAGACCTACATTTTCTTAGTGAAATGGTTTAAATCCACTGCCCTCAAGTGAGATTTGTCTCATTTAAGCACACCACATACTAAGCTTCCAATTTAAAAATTTTTTAATAAGTTTTTATTGATGTCTTTCATTTGCTTACACATTTTTTAAAATCCAGTCTAAGAAAATTTTCATTCTTCTACCTATTACTGATATTTTATATACTATCTAAATCATGACAATATAACCTCTTTTAAAGATATCTAGTAAAAAGAAATGTTGCAATATGTTTTGGCTTGCCAGGGGCAATCCTTACTGTCTCACTTGGATCTTTCAAGCATCCTTTCTTTGGGCTGGTACAAAGTGACTGACATTCAGTGGCTATAGATATGTGTATCTTTGTAACATATGAAAAATCCCCTCCCTGTCCCCTGCCCGGAAGTCCCAGATCTTGGTCCTTCAAGGCTATGCTCTGTCTAAAAAAGGAAACAAGGAATATGGCTTCTTCATAAGGAATTAACATATAGAATTATCCATTTTTTCGAGTGTTTCTGGAACACTCATCAACCTTGTTACAGTGGATAACCCAATATATTGGCCAGAATACCGACTGGACTGGAAGTCAGCAGTCCCAAGTACAAATCCTGACTCTGGCATTTGTGTGACTATGGGCAAATCGCTTCACTTTCTATGTCTCAGTTTCCTCTGCAAAATGAAGGAGCTGGATGAGATGATATCCAAATTCCATTCTAGCTCTAAATCTGATGAGCCTATGATTTTATAATCCAAACCAAATTTATTTCTAAAATACCCAGCACAGCGGATAGTAAATGTTACTAGTTTGACACGGCATATAAGAAACATGCCCTGTATTTCTCTAGATTCAGCCCATTAGAAAGATCATGTACAAGGCTGGTCTACTCTGGCACGCCTATGGGCTCAGACTCAATTAGCAGTTTTTAGTATTTACAGAGAAGGGGTGAGGAGCCCCAGAGGGGCTATCCCTATGGAATTTCTTCCAGGTGGGTGACCTGGCATTCAAGATGGTTGCCTGATCTGCTTTGTGGAGGCTGTCCCTTGGCCATAACAACAGCTACAGTGGTCCCTGAAGGATTTTCTTAATACCATTGGGTAAGCTTTCTAAATCAACCATGATTCTTTGGAACTTTGGGGTAACAGTCACATTATCTTGTGCCCTGATCAATCAACAAGCTTTTAAATGCCAGGCAGTGGGCTATGTCCTGGGGATACAAATGCAAAGAATGAATAAATATACTCAAGGAGCTTACAATCTATTTCATGATAAGGAGTCATTCATATTTTTCTAGGGCTCTAAGAAAGAACAAAGAACTTTCATCAGAAGAACCCAGTAAAGCAGGTATAGGTATTCCTTTTTTTTTTTTTTTTTAATTTCTAAAACACGTCTGACAACGTCACTTTCCTGCTTAAAAAGCTCCAGAGCCTCCCTATTGGTTCTAGTATAAAACACACACTGCTGGGTCTGGCATTTAAAGCCCTTGACAATTTGACTACAACCTATTTTTCCAGGTTCACCGTACATTATTCCCATTCATACATTCCACATTCCAGCCAAACTGATTTAAATGCTGCATTTTCCATTTTGCACAGATTGGTCCCTATGCTGGCCTGTATTCTCTCACTTCTGCCTCTCAGAAACCCTAGGTTCCTTCAGGACCTAGGGCAGGTACCACCTCTTAAAAGAGGCTCTTGATTCCCCACCAGCTATTAAGGCCCGCCCCCTTCTTGCCAATGCACAGTGCTCTGCACAGATTTTGCATTTACTTATGTGTGTACCTGCTAGTCCCCCAACAGAAAGTAAGTTCTTTGTGGGTAGGTTCTGTTTCATTTTGTGTCTCTGTATCCAGAGCCTAGCACACGGGAAGCACTTGATAAGTGTTTTCTGAATGAATGGATCCAAGCATGATTATCTGACTTTTACATAAGACGATTTTAAAAGGTTTTTAAAAGGTTAAATTGCCCAGTCAATCAACAATAAATAAATATTAAGCAGTTACTATGCTCCAGGTGCTAGAGGTACAAATTCAAAAGGCAAACAGGTAACTAGTGGCAGAGCTGGGACTGAAGCCTAGGCTATTCTCTGACTCCAAATCCAGTGCCTTCTACTAAATCACAAAGTCATCTTTGAGAGGGATGATAATTTTTCTTTAAAGCCCAAGCAATACAAATAGTAAATTTCCTCCTCTCATGAGTCTCTTGCTATCAGCAGAGTAGAAACTATGGAAAAGGCACTGGATAAGGCCTTACCAAATTATCAACTCCAGGTAAGAGGAAGCAAAGGAAGGGGATCATGGGGAGAAGTCCAGGCCATGTCTGGGGTAGTGACAGTTCAGTGGGTTGATTCTACTTGCTTTTCTGCTTCCCTTTGTGGAAATGTGAACAGGCTGACTCATAGCTACACAGCACCTCTCCAATCAGGCCTTCAGAAAAGGGACAAACCAGAAAGGGCTCCAGGCAAGTGGCATCTCAGCTTTTTTTTTCCCTCCCCCTTTCAATATAATATATTATATTACCCAGCCATAAAAGCTGAAGGGAAAAAGTGGTGGCACTGATGTTCAACATAGGAGGACTTAGAGCCATTCAGACGTCGGCAAGAACTGAGAAATTAGGTGGTTCCGCTAATCGGCTTGTTACCAAATAAAAATATCGGCTCTCTAGGGAGGTTCATAAAGGCCCTCTCGAGAGGAGCTTCTTTCGGAACCGGGTGCATCCTTCATCAGCGGACAGTGAAAGATGTGAGATCGGCTCTGATGCCGCACAGGACCTCAGGGCTTAGACACGGAACCGGCTAAGGAGGAAACTTCGGGGGCAAATTGGTGAAGTAACTGGCTCAAGGTTACACGGGGGCAAGGAGCGATGTCAGGGTCTGACACCTGGTGCTCAGATTCCAAACCGAAGAGGGTAAGTCCATCCATGATAGGAGCCCTGGTACGGCATCCTGGGGGACACGGGGAATATCGGAGGGGGCAAGGGGGGCGCGCTGCCGGTTGGTGTGTGAATCTCCACCCCCCCAACCTGTCTCTATGGGGGGTCGGGGGGTTAACCCGACTCACCGATGGTGGGATCGTGGTCCTCGGGGAATCGATGGCTGATGAACTGCATGGTCATGGCTACGAAAGAGGAAGCGAGAGTTCATGAGGACACGGGGCTCGGAGGCGGGGGTACCCTGGAAAAGCTCGTCTAGGCAACTCGTCCGCTCCACCCCCATTTTCACACGTAAGGAAACTGAGGCGGGCCGGCCCCCGCTCCGAGGGATCAGGGTACGACCGGCTGGCGGCGGGGCCAAGCACGCTCCCCCAACCTAGCCTGCCGGGCCGGGCGGGCGCGAGGAGTCACCTACCGCTCTTGCCCACGCCCCCGGCGCCCAGCATCACCAGCTTGTACTCGCGGGACTGCGCCGCTGCTGCCGCCGCCGCCGCCGCGGACCCTCCGGAGGAGCCCCCGCCGCCGCCCGCGCGCGCGCCCGCCTCCATCCTGCCCCGGGCACGCGCCTGGCCCCCGCGGGGGCGCGGCGGAGGGGACACGGTCCCGCGCCGCGGCCTGGCCCCTTCCCCGGGCGTGCACGCCCCCACGGCGGCGTCGGGCCGGGGCCAGGCGGGGGGCAGCGCCGGAAAGGAGACCCCGGGCTATCGGACAGAGGGGCCTGGGGCCCCGTGGCCGCCGCTCAGCCCGATCCCCGAGGTCCTCTCGGTCTCCCCGGCCCGCGTACCTCGGGCTGGGACCTCAGCCCGACCCCGCCCGGCGCTCCGGGAACCCTGACCGGTAACCCCTCCCGCGGCTAGGGGAAAGATGGCAATGGCGCCTGCAGCCGCCACCGTCCGGACGGGAGGGGGATGGGCCCGCTGCCCCGTGACGCGTCGGTGCCGAGGCCCCGCCTCCCTCCTTCCCTCCCCTTCTCGGTCCCTCCCCCGGTCCCGGACCGCGCCTCAGCCGTCCGGCTCCAGCCCGTGCTCCCACCCCGGAGGCGCCTGTAGCTCGTCCCCGATCGCATGGGCACCGCTGCATTTGGTTTCGTGGGAGAAATAGCCCAGCTCAGGCTTTTTGCCGGAGTTTACGGAAGGGCCCTCTTCTCATGTTGGTGACACTCCCACGGCAAAAGTGGAGTGAAGCAAAGAAGGGGGCCATGCGTGACGCCTCTGTCCAAACGTGCCTAAAATACAAGTGACGGGCAAAGAGGCGTAGTCGTTTAAAGACCCGAGAGTCCTCGCCCAGAACAGCCCTAATAACAGGCGCGGGCAGCTGGGCGGGGTAGGTGTCTACCAGCCCTGTGCTCAACAGGTCAATGCTGTGAAAACGGCAGCTGTTGTTCCGAAAAACGTTTTTCGTGAAGATGAGGTGACCTTCCCATAAACAAGGGAAAGCAAACTCGTATTTCACTTCCCAGAATTTACGTGAGTAGAATTAACCGGGCAAAGCTGGGTTGCAGCTGTCCTAAGCTTATGACCTCACCCTTCCACTTCCCGTTTTCTGCCTTCCAGACCTCCCAGGGCTAGGAAGATGAAAGTCTACGGAATGCTACCGAGACTGAGAAGCAGTGGGCAGCAGGGGCAGACCAAAGAGCCTGCCTTGGAGTAAATTAGACCAAAGCCTAGGCCAGGCCTCTGTCTTGCAGAGGCTGTGACCTTGAGAACTTAAATCAACTTCTCCCTGTCAAAGGCCATTCTCGGAGACAGGTTGCTAAGAGGTTGCAGTGTAAGTTTCCTACAGTGATGAAAGCACCAATTTGAACACCAAAACTACATGTAGTTGCTGTGTGGCGCAAATTAAGTCTGGTACCACATGGCCTGGTGTGTTGGCCATCAGGATGGCCTCTTAGCACTTACTCAACCAAATGCCATTTAAGACTTTGACCTTTGTTTCTTTGATTAAATTAGGAGTCTTTGATGACCTCCTTGCCTCAGGGGAAAGCCTAATTTACATGGGTTTGAGTGACATTTGTGACATCAGAGACGTTTTAACGCCCACATGGGTTTAAGTCAAATTTTTGTGATGATTTTACATCAAGTGGGTGAGTGGCATGTGTGACCAACCTTTGACCCTCAACAAGATATATAAAACCAGAGGTTGGCTTTTTTCGGAGCTCTCAGCTACAGCAGGAGTTACACGTGACTCTGGTCCAGCCATTGTCAAGCTCCCAGCTGAACTCAGATATTGGTAACAATGAATTGTATTTGGTCTGTTCACAAACGTATGTTTGTAATTTGTCTGTATTTGCTCTGAAGTTCAGGGTGCTGGCTTTTCCCCCTGAACTAAGTTAATGATATTTGTATGCTGGATTAAAATTGAGATTCTTAATCCCTTAACTTTGCTTTCCCCAGTAAAGCAGATCAAAAGAACCTGGGCTTGCAGTGTTCTTGTTCTCGGGCTGGTGCTGGTTTTTCACCCCCCCCCCCCCCAGCAGCTGCTAGCTGCATTGATGACACACCTGGGAAGTCCTTAATAACCCATCTCCCCAAGGAAGTTAGCACCAAGAGCAAGGATACAGGGCATTTAAAGCGGCTGCTTTCTTACCTTCTATTAACATTGCTCCAATTTGTGGCATCCTTTGTGTTGGAGCTTAGCATCTCCTAACAATTTCTTTTTGGATCTGTGCTTCAAAAGCAAGCACCATTAGTAACCTTTTCATACCTTCAGTTTTCAAATCAGTTTTACTCAGTTTAGAGTTAGGCTGGTAGCAATTTACAAGTTTTGGCAGAATCTTATGTAGTCATTTCACATATGGGAAAACATCTTCCTTCTTCCCCTTTTACTTAGGCCCTAACCATCCCCAAAATGGTTATTTTTCTTTAAACCTGATCCAAAACCTGGTTAACTGCATATATATGTATAAACAATATTAGCTTATCTGTATAACATTATACCAATCAGCCTGATTTTGCAAGAATGTCAGTCATTAATATTCCACTATAAACTGGTGGTAAGGTTATTACACTTACACAATTCCCTCCTCTGACAGCTTTATTTTTGTGAAATCACAAAAATGGTATTTGCCAGCACTTAACACTCAGGATAATCATCCACTAGCATATGACAAGTTTTCTGTGCTAGAGAACGTAAAATACGATGCACCAAGGAAAGAGAAACAGAATGCAGAATATTTATATTTATTTATAATGAAATTATGGTTCTAAATATTTACAACATATAGGAAACCAGAGAAATTTTATACAAAGCCAGCCTGCAAAGTGTTCAAGTGTGCAAAAAACGACAGTCCCAGTATCTCAAACACTAACTCCTGCTCTGCAGGCCAGCACCGACGTTCTCAGTGGATTCACATATCAATATTCTCAATACAAAAAAAGTTCTTTTGGCAAGACCTTTGTAATGCCAAGAAAAAAGGAACTAGCTGCAATTTCAGTCATTCTAAATGATTCACCAGCCTAGTCAGAGCAGTCAAGTCTCTCTACTACAGCTGCAACCAGTTCTGTGGAGACATACAATTTCCATGATGATAAGCTATGCAGTTGGGAAAAGAACCTGGTAAACTGAGAGTAGTAAGAGAATAACTTCAGATGCTCTGACCTGCTCATAGTCAAGGAGTTTCACCTGGACCAGCTGAAGAGAGGGAAAGTTTAAAGTGATGAAATAAGGTTGCAATGACTGTCTTAAGACATAAATATGCTGAAGGTGCTGGTATGTAGCTAATCCCAATAAAGATGAGGAAGTAATTTCCACTTTCCACCCAAGAACTGGTAAAATCCAAGATTCTCAAATGAGAAAACAGCATTTCTCAAAACAAAAGTAATCCAACAATGGAATATGGAAAAGGGTCTCAGAAGAATTAAATATTAAAAGGTAGAATGTAAGATCTCAAAATTATGTCCCCATTAATGCCAAGATTTTGGCTGCCACTGCTTATAATCATCCATGGACTGCAGGGAAATACATATAGTATTTGTACTATGTCAGAGCTGGGGTCTTATATTTGTAAATAACATGGGGGCCAGACCACAAGCAACACTTTGCTCCTTTTATCAAGCAAGCACATTTCATCTTCTCTCAAGACATCCTCTCTCCCCTGAAGTAAGCCTGTGATTCTAAACATCTTTTAATGGATGGTATGCTGCTGCAGAAATAATAACATTTTTAAAAGAATGGAACTCCTCTGAAAGGGGACACAGCACCTCTAACTTCTGGGAATGTTAAAGATGGCTCCCCCAGCTCCACAGTCTGTTCTGTTATGTGATACACATGCATTATTGCTAGAGAAGAGTCACTGATGATCAAAGATCTGCTTTGTTGTCTTCTACGGGGCCATCCAGAAAGGCATTTGTTGTTTAGCTCGATGCTGTGATGAAGGGTATTGATATCCCAAACTCCAGCCCTGTGGGAAAGTACTTGCATTTTTATGGCCTCCATGCTCCTCCTCTTCATCAGATGAATCCCCAGCATAAGCTACTAGCCCAAATCCCTTTTCCGTGGTTTTCATCTTCTTAGCTGGATAATCTAGAATAGAGAAATGCAACCCCAACCCCCATCCCCACCAAGAAAAAAGATAATACCATAAAATTGTTAATAAAAAAAGATGTTAATTGTAAGTGGTTAGTTGGACACCATTTTGAGGTCACAGGGTCAATGGTCACCCAAAACCGTTGAAGATCACACGAAAACAGCACCAGCATCAGCAAATGTGAATCCACCAGAACCATGTAAGAAAAGAGAAAGAAAAAGAAACACAAAAAAGAAAAAAAAGGAAAGTTAGCAAGTGAGTTTCTAAGGACTGACATTTCACCTTTTTAAAGAGTTAAAAGAAAGAAGTTAAGTATAAAAGAAATGTATTTGCCTCTGTTTATTTTTAATAAGGCCACTGTATGAAAAAGCACCACATCCTATGGACCTTTTACAGTCCAGAGCAACTATTCTGGGTTGAGAGGGGAGATTCTCAGATTGAGCAATGGCTCAGTGTGAGATCTATAAGGTCCTAAGCATTATCTTCACTAGTTCTGAGAAAGTTAACTCTTGGTGTCTAAAGAGCATGCAATGCTACTTTTGAATTTTGAAATTTGCTACTTAATTTAAAAATTCAATTAGTAGCCTTTTTGGTGGGTTTTAAATGTGGAAGTTGATGCTATGTGCCATGTAAACTGACAATATTTTCTAAAATCTTCCTGGACGTACTAGTTAAAAGATAAAAGGTTAGGTTTCTACAGGTTATGTGTTTGAACATAAAGAAAAGCAGTTTATCATTCAGGATCACCCACGTGAACATCAGATAAGAAAGCTAAAAGCTACAGCCCAGACTAAAGAGTCTCCCACCTACACCATACTCACCATGGCTGCCTGATAAGGCCCCAGACCCATTTCTTTCATCAGATTCAGTTTTTATTCCAGTCACTGGGAAAGCTGGTGGAGGCATCAACTGCCTGTTAAAAGACAAGAGATTCAGAACCAGCATAGCTAGAGGCACCAATTGTTCATTTAGGGCTTCATTCTAAAGCAAGTCCAATCAATCCTTGAGTATTCGGGAGGCAAGTAAAGAGAAGAAAATAAAAAAATCTACAAATAGTCCCTTAAATTCACTCTGTCCATAAGTTTTAAGTTCCCATCCACAAAATTTTTTAAAAAGAAAGAAAACAAAAAAATTCCAGAGCTATTAACAAGTTAACAAATTTGGCTGAATTATATTTCTCCTCAGTCAGTTCTTAACCATTCTCAGTGCACTGGCCAAAATGCAGGTAACAAGAAGTAAAAGCAAATCTGCGGAAGATAGGGGCCAAAATTAAAATAGGCTAAAGTTCTTCTGGCCGCAGATAGGTTAGACTAGAGACAGACTGACAATGGTTGCTTGACTCAGGTCACATGACAAACAGGAGAGGGTACAGTGGCAACCCATTTTCCATGGGCTGGCTGAAATCCTTTTGCAGGCTGCAAGCAGCTCTCCAGCCGTATGTTGTGCAGGCCTAAATAAAGTAAGAGGCCTGGATAACCATGCCCTCAAAAAGTTATAGTTGATTGCACCTACTTCTTAAAATGGGCTCTAGAGAAGAAAATTAATGTTCTCCAAAGAGAAGCTTGTTTGACTCGTATTCATTTCAATCTCATAAAATTGATGCCTGTAGCAATTACTCAAACATCATCTTTTAGGTCATATTAACTGTCCACTGAACAATTCATCCAACTTACCTGTCCCTCTCTCTCTCCTTGCCTGAGGAACTTGCCGGCTTCGATCCTGCAGCCTCGATCTCACTCTGACTGGAGAAGCCTGTACCTAAATTAGTCATATGAATGGGTCCATGCTATGAGCAGAAAAATACAGCGGCATTAGCAAATCTACAACTGCTGTATTAGTTTAGCTCCTTAATGTAACTGTCACGTGCCCCATCTTTCAGGTAAACTGTAACTAGTCTGAACTACATAGTTCTTTGAGATCTGACCAACTAATAACTACCCTCCAAATACGAATTTCAACTTCTTTTCCTTAAACACAGAATGTTGTTCCTTACTAAGTGATTCAAGTGATGTGACTTGCTTGTTCCAAGACCGGCCACAACTTAACAGCACAAGCCCAGTCACATAACAGGAAAAGCTATTAATTTTTGCATACTATATTAATATGGGCCAAACTTAACATGATTTTTGTCTTGAAAGTGATCAAGACCCTTTTATTGAATGGGGGAAAGGGTACCCCAGAGTAATTAGGTAATATATTCCATGTTAACATTTCTGGCAGCTTTCCTATTTGGCATCTGGGGGAAAATAGTGAATTGAAAGCCAAGGTGCAACAACAAAAAACCCTCCACAAATTTGTAGACTACTAGATCTTGGTGATGCCTCCAGTGAGACAAGAATCATCATTTTCCAGAACCAGAATTTTCTATAGCAACAGAACCTCTTTTCCTAGATGGGAAGTACAGGCTTCTACTGAATTCCTTCCAGGTTCAAGTTAAAGGGGTCTTTTTCTCCAGGTGGGATGCTCGGTAAACACACCACTGTTCCCTTTTTGACTTAAAAAACAAAGGGCAGCCCTGGGGTTGCACATCAATTTCCCGAGAATAAAATCATAAATGGCTTAACTATATTACAGGTATATCAAATATTATTATCAAGAGAACTGCTGACGTAGATTTGGATTTCTGTTTCTTTAGAGGGAGAGTAAGGTTAAGAAGGTAAGTTGCCGAGAAAAGTAAGACTGGATATTTTATTTGACCTGGTATCCCAGAAGTCCAGATTCTCGTTCATCTGGTAGCTCCTCTGTGAACCGCCTCTTCTGCCCCTGGGGCTGGGCTGGGAGTGGGGGCTGAGGCTGGGGACTAGTAGGCAAGGCAGTTTTGACAGGGGCAGCAGGAAGAAAAGGACCACTCATCGGACTCTGGGGGCCAGAACAAACCAAGAAGGGGAAAATGAGAGAAAATGAGAATACGAAACTTGTAAAAAGGTAAACAGAGAGAATAATGTACTTTTATGAGATACACTGATTATAAACTTTCATCTTCTCCTAGGCACCAGTAAAATTACTGCAATATTAACAAAATATAGTAATATTATCTACCTCCCTTCTTCCTAAGGCTATGTGGAGATAATCTAAACAAAGACTTTGAACTTCTGGGAAGAAAAGACCTGTTACAAATGCAATGTGTCATTACTGCTCTTATTAAAAGGCAAACATACTCATTAAAATCATACCCATTCTCTATAAACAAAAACAGTCCAGAGGGATTCAAACAATATTTGTATTTAAAGACATTTATCAAGCATGATAGCTCTTTCAGTCCACAACCAATGGCAATGTGTGCTGCAAAGAAAATTACATTTCCTATTTCCAGTCACTAAAAAGTAGTTCTTCTGACACTGTATTCTTCTACTATTTTAAGACGCTATTATTGGTACAAAGAATCTGGATCAAAGTTGTCTTTATATAAAAAGTAGAATTTAAAACCTGCATTGGAAAATAAATACAATGAAACTTTATACAATCTTAAAAATTAAGGATGGTACCTAATCTATTGCAGAAAGATTACCATCTACTCTTTACTTTAAAAGTCTAGGGGAATTTCTTTAACATTTGGTTATACATTTCAGTAACAGAAGCATAGCATTTCATAAATCTCTTAAGTCAATCTTGTGGAAAGGAGCTAGCTGATAATATAGTCTGGCAGATTCAAAACCAACTGAATGACTGGACTCAAAGAGCAATCACTAATGTTCAATGTCAACTTAGAAGGTAGTAGTTTTCCAATGGAGTAAGTCACAAATCTGTTTTGCCAAGTGCTGCTGATATTTTTTGTTGATGACATAAAGTTGTAGATAATATGCCTATCAATCTGCAGATAACATAAAACTGGAAGGGATAGATAATGCATTGAATCATTCAGGTACCAGCTAAAATCTGATCATCTTTCAAGAAACCTTTGCTGATCTCCCTTAATGTCAGTGCCTTCTCTTTTAAGATTACCTCTCTATCTCCATCTTGCTTGTGTATTATCTCCCCCATTAGACTGTGAGCTCCTTCAGCAGAAGGATTATTGTTTTTATTTTTTTAGATTTGCCTTTCTTTTTATCTCTACGATTTAGCATAGTGCCTGGAACACAGTAGGAGGTTAAAAAATGTTTGTTGACTTGACTTTCACCCAAAAAAGAAAGTTAGAATTCAAAAGTATCTTAACAGGTTAGAATATTTGGCCTAATAAAATAAGATGGCATGTGATAGGGATGTGTCAAGTCTTACACTTGGGTTCAAAGAATAAACTTCACAAGTGCAAGATGGAAGAGGTATGGCTAGATAGCAGTTTGTCAGAAATAGATCAGAGGGGGAGCTAAAGAGATTGCAAACTCAGTGAGTCAATAGTGTGATTATATCAACTAAGAAAGTTAATGCAATCTTAGGCTGCATTCAGAGAGGTGGCATTTTCAGAAAGAAAGTGGTGTTCATCCTATTTACTCTGTTCTGGTTAGATCAGACCTGTAGTATTATGTTCAGTTCTGGGGATAAGAGTTTAGGAAGAACACTGATAAGTTGGAAAACATCCAGAGGAAGCCAACCAGAACAGTCAAGAGCCTGAGTCCAAAACATAGAATCAGTTGGAGAAACAGGGAATGTTTAACATGTATCAGAGAAGATTTGTGGGGGACATAAGAGCTATCTTCCAACTACCCGAAGGACTATTAGATGGAACAAGAATGAGACTTACTCTGCTTGACCACAAAAAAAAACAAAACACAAAACAAACAAAAAAAACCAACAAAACCAAACAAACAAACTGAGAGCAATGGACAGGTTGCCAAGGCAAATTCTGGCTTTACATACATAAGGAGAAAATTACTGACAATTAAGAGTTATTCAAAAGTAATGAATATACTGTTTTGAGACACAGTAGGTTACTCCTCACTAGAGGTTTCCAGCAAAGACCAGAATGCCCCCTTGTTGTAGTAGATACACTCTTTGGGGTTCAAACTAGATGGCCACTATAGTCCTTTCCAACTCTAAAGCTGTGGCTAAGATCTCTTGTTCTTAACTTTATAAACCTGAATATGGCACTGTTTGGGGAGGTTATAAAAATGTCCAGAGAAAAAAACAGCTTTTCATGGTAGGAATGGGATGAGAAGAACTGGCCCTTTCACCTTGTGGACCTTCTCCTAATTTAAGGATACAGTAGATGTTTGGAGAGGTGTTTTTTTTTGCTTTTTAGAGTGACAAAGTGATTTAGTGGCAGAGGGTGCAGGATGAAGATATCTGATGTCTTTATGTTACAGGTTTTCTTTTTCAATGAGTAAAATAGGTTATTCTTTCCTTAACCTTTATGTTCCCTACCCCACCCCAAAGCATGCCAACTCATATGCCCTTTAGCATCTTACCTGTCCAGTGCTAGCTGGAGGCTGCACTTGTGAAATCGGGTATTGTGTTGGCACAGGTGGGACTCCAGTAGGTAACGTTGGCAAGACTCCAGGTGCCAATGAAACAGCTGGTGGCACTATGCCTGGTACTCCATAGGGAGGCTGAACTGGCTGCTGAGGAGGGGGAACAACAGGGTAACCAGACTGATAGCCATTGGATGGATAATATGGTGGTTGAGGAGGGACACTATTTATAGCAGAGGGTTGTGTATAGCCTGAGGGGGGAAGAAAAAAAGTGTTTATTATCAGCTGCAGCAGCAGGAGACGATCAAGTTGAGTTACACTTATTACCTAACAGGAAAGGAAAAAAAAATGAAGCAAAATGTTTTTCCAAATTACAAGTAAGTGTGAGGTAATGTTACTTGGGAGTTAAGGGCACTCTAAGCCTAGCCTCGGTTTCCATGACCCATATATATGCATTGCTTACAATAAATTGATTCACAATCCTAAAACAGTAAATCGAAGCCTACATACCTGGTAAAGGAACGGCAGTGTTAATCTGATTCACAAATCTAGAGTATTCCGCATGAACCTGAGAAAGGCAAAAGAACAAACTGATAAGTGAGTATGTCTGGATTCAGTTAATTAACTAGCAAAAGCTTCCTGGAATTTCTGGTAGGTCTGGTGAAGGCACTTCTTTCAGGCCAAGGCCTATGTAAGCAATTCTAGAGCTTCTAATTCTCAAAGAGAACCTGGGAATTTTGTAGCTGCTGTGAAAATTAATTTTCAAATGACATGATAAACATTAACTAAATTTAATATTTTCACATGGGGCTCTAATCTAAATTTCGACAGGATGAATGAAAAGGCATTTATTAAATATTTACCATCTGCCAAGAACCGAGCTATGCACTTGGGATACAAACAGAAAAAGCAAGGAACTTAACACTCTAACTAGGAGAGAAAACATACAGGAGGGCTCAGCTATTTCGCAGAGGTCGGGGCCTAGAAGACTAAAGAGAAGCTTATGAAGCAATGGACTTCTTTATCTTGGCCTAAAACACATGTCCTCCAATCTACACAGGTAACATTCTACCTAACATTCATATGCTCCACCAGACAGCAATCAGGAATTTCAAAGTTGCTAATGTGAACACAATAATCAACATTCCTTGATTTTTTCATCATAAATGTCAACCATTTTTTTTGCCCCCACTCATCCCTTAGTGTGAGTGCCACTGCCCCATTGAGGGCCAACCACAAACCCCAAGACTGAGGCTCAATTTCATCTCAGTCTCAGCCTTACAGACTCTCAAGAAACAGCTACATAATTAACTTTGATCACCCACACTACCTTCCTGATTGAACACATTAACAGAATGGCTCATCCAAGCAGCAACTAGCTCCACAGTCACTGGTTTTATTTAGACTGTACCCTAAGATCTACCTAGTTTGGCTTTGACAAATATTCACATTTGTACTTCTGAACTCCCACATCATCTAGGCAGTAAGAGAGTACAGGCTATCTAGGGTTAAAAACAAGCAACAAAGAAGCCCCACAAAATGGATAAAAGATGATCAAACTAATGCAGTGGTGCCTTCCAAAATCCAAAAGGAAAGGCGAGACTAGGCATGTAACCTGCAACCCAGACCTTGGTGATTCTGGCCTCTCCGAAGTGTGTCCAGGTGGCAGGGTGAGAAATGCAGCCACGTCAAGCCCCAAAGGCAGCAAAAACCGCTTTTGCAAAAGTGGTAAGACAATACAACTCACTGTTTGTAGGAGATTCTCACAGAGCTTCTTGGCAGCAGCAAGGCCTTCTGGTTTGGGATGACTGAAAAGAAACAAGAGCAAGGAATTCAGTGGGGAAGAAAAACAAATAATCCAGCACACTGCTTTGATTTCCAGTCTACTTTCCATGATCTAATCCAAATTCTCATGGTAGCTCAAATTCTAGGCCTGAGAATAATGTAACATAGAAACATGCCCTTAGGTATTTGGAGTATGTTCAGTATTGTGGCCATAAACATTTTTTACTACCTTTCCTTACACAGAGGCCCCCTCCCACAGATCCCATATAGCCAAATTAAGGGGAAAAAATACATGCTAGGCTCATCCAATTTTCAAAGAAAATAATAAAAATAATCACAGGTTCAAAAAGAACTTGTTATAATTAAGAGTATCATGTCATTTCTTTTACAGCAGGTGTTCTTAATCTTTTTTTGAGTCATGGATCCCTTTGGCAATTGGATGAAGCCTACAGATCCCATGTCATATGCTTTTAAATGCATATTAAAGCAGTTATGAAAATATTTTTTAAAAAGTTAACAGATACCAGATTATGAAAACTTTGTTTCAGAATTACAAATTGCAAAACTGAACATGGGAATTGGAAAGGGTGTTATGAAGTTTACATGTCTATGAAGTTCAACAGTTTACAAACCACTTTCTTACCATCCTATTAAGCTTTACAAGTTTTAATCATTATTATTATTATAATTTTATAAATGAGGTTTCATGAGGCATAGAGAGGTTAAGTGACCAGTCCCCTGCCAACACAGCTAGAAATTATCAGGGCTGTGACTGGAACTCAGATCATCTGATAGTAAATAGAACATTTTTCCAATATAACATCTCTCTAGCTCCTAAAAGCAGAATTGCACTGAGACTAACTCAGAAAAAGCAAGACAACCCTTGGGCTTAAAGGCTTCCAGAGAAGATTCTAAAACTTCCTTTAATCATATTCAAGACATTATGTCTAAGGATTATTTTTAGTGTTTTAGCTAAATATTGAATAATTTAGGCCTATTTTCTTTTGCTCAGTCTGCATCATTCCATAAATGCTCTGAGCAATAGCTAAGGATCTACTCCCACCTTCTCAACCCTCCCTAACCCTATCCAACTTACCTAATATAAATATACATTGGTTCAAAAGCTTCACGGCCTGAAGCCGGCTCTATGCAGCCTGAGCCTTTGCCTCGTAGGAAGACTTTGGCGCCAGTTTCAATTTGAATATGTTGCAAGTATGAGCAGCTGGGACCTTCTACCTTTTCCTTGACATTAAATGTGGGCACAGCATGTTCCAGACCCACAAATAATTTGTCTTGAACATAATGCAGCTGTAGACAGAATAGAATCACATCTCAGTCCAAAAAGAACACACAGGTAAATCTTATTCTTTGAGAAAACACGTACAATAGATATACTTAATTCTCTCAATGATAAACACTACGTAAGACATTCATTATGCCTTTCAAAATCCCCATGTACTGGGTCCTCACCCACAATACAAATACTTTACAAAGTTTCTGATTTATATCAAACCCCACCATGTTACTCACCATTGCCTACCATGTACTTTACACTGAATACCAAGGAATCTAGCAAGGGATCCTTGCCAAACAGAGAAACACTTAAAAGGTCAGCAGGGAGCACTGCTCAGAGGGATGGCTTCCTTCATCCCTTCATAATAACACGTATGATGTACATATGAAATTATTATAGATAGCCCCTTCCTATGAAGAGACAGAATATAATGTTGGGTAGTACAGTCAGCCCTCTACTATTCTCCAAGTGGGACTGCTCTCTCCAACCCTTTTTTTGTAGGAGGATTGTATCAGCAGAGTCTAGCTTCATCAGACTCAGCCTTCTTAGTCCTCCAGTGGTTACCAAGTTCAGAACTAATCCAAATCAGCTAATCATACATGTGAAGAATGATTCCTTAACCTCACCTTTTCTTTTTTAAATCTCAAGTGAAGGCATAAAGTACCTTTAAAAAATATACTGATTACTGTGGTGTAAAAACAAAATCATTTCTCCTAAAATCCCACTCCCTTTGAACCCCTGCAACAAGAAAAACATTTAAGCAAGACCAACAGACAGAAGCAGGAGACACTACATATGGCATTCCACATCTACAGCCCTCATATCTCTAAAAATACATGCTTCATAATCAGTTTTCTGAGACTAGTCATTAGAATTAGTCAGAATTTAACTGTTTTTTGTGGTTTTTTTATTCATACTATTGTAGTCATTCTGTATCAGTTCATACAAATTTTCCCTTATTTCTCTGAATTCCTCATACTCAATATTTCATGCAATAGTTTATTACATTAATGTGTCAAAACTTGTTGAGCCATTTCCCAATGATGGGTACCTACTTTGTTTCTGTTATCCAGCTTCTTTGAGGTGTATAATCAGTAGTAGAATTCCTGGGTTGAGGGTTAATAGTTAAAAACTTCTCACAACTCAAAATTACTTCGTAGATCGAATGGCTGTACTAGTTCAAAGTTCCACTAACAGTACATTTTTATATCTGTCTTCCCACAGACCGTACAACATTGAGTGTTTTGTTCTTTTGACATCTTTCCTAATTTGCTGTAACGTGAAACTTCAGAATTGTTTCAAAGTGCGTTTCTCTTACTATTGTTTGGAACGATTTTTTCATATAGTTGTTGATATGTAGTTGCCTGCAATCCTTCTTTTGAAAACTCTCATCCGTCCCCATCTCACCTCCCAATCCACTTAGCTGTTGGGGATCTCAACTTTTAAACAAAAATACTTTGAAATTAAACTCAAATATTTGTATACCTGCAATATTCAAGACACTGTGCTGCTGGCCTAAAGATGGTCAAAGTACATTACCTACCCCTGACTGGAATGGAGGCTTCTGACCAATAGCTGGTGACAGTTGGGCAACAGGAGCAGGCTGGTGATAGACAGTGACTGTTGCTCCATTGAAAGTTGGACTAGTCCCTGTGGCAGCCTTCACAACCCCATTAGTGATGATTTCTTTGATTCGGTTCACAGCTCCTAAGAGGGCATAGAAAGTAAATCTCCTAATGAATTGATTAGTGCCCCAAAATAAATTAGGCCCAACTCTCAACAACCCAAGGAATAGATAATCCATCTTATGCATTGTCCAAATCTGTGGCTTTCTCCAAGCATTTACATATTTGGAAGGTGAATAGAAGATGAAATTGGTCAATTTATTTCCTCATTACACAGCCCCAAAAAGTCAACTTGTACTTCAAATAGAGTACAATAAGTAGCTGCTATACTGAATGTAAAGCAAAACCATTACTTACTGTCTACTAACTCCCGTGTCTGGCCCTGAACATGAAGATATAATGGACGGTCCCTGGAAGTGAACATAAAGCAGATCTTTTAAACTAAAAGGAACATATGTCAATTTTCTAATTTTAGACGTGTTTCAAATTCCAAATGAAAAAATTAAACACGAATGCAGGTGTCAAAGGTAGGCAATTTACTTCTACTTCTGGATGCAAAAGAATGAACAAATTAAGAAAGAACATTCTATGGATCTAAGTTTATATTTTAAGTATTAATTTTCAAAAACATATCTAAGTTTAGTCCCTCTCCTTTACATTAGTCCCTGATGGTAAGAGTTTAAGACTTAAACCATATATTTCACAAATGCTGACTACAGTGGTATTTGCAGGACAGTTCCTAAGGACAGTGCACTAAAATGCCAGACAAGTTCTAACCTGAACCATCTGGTGAAAGATTTGTTAGTTTTTTTTTCGGGGTGTGGGGGTGGGGGTGGGGTGGGGAAAGAAGGCAATAGGGATTAAGTGACTTTCCCAGGGTCACACAGCTAGTAAGTGTCTGAGGCTGGATTTGAACTCAGGTTCTTCTGACTCTAGGGCTGGTGCCCCACCCACAGTGCTACTCAGCTGCCCCTAATTTCCATTCATTTTTTAAAAAATTCTCTTCAACTTAAAAAATCTCTTCAATTTTGCTTTGCTTCATATGTAGGTTAAAAAAAAAAGTCCTAAAAAAAGTTTGACAATTCCAAGGAATGACAACAGTGAAAGAAACTGATTTTGGTGCTTATTTTTAGGGAGAGCTAGGCAAAGCACTAACTAGATGCTTCCTTGAAATGCTATTCTAGTACATTAGAACCCCTCTGCTCAATAGGGACATAAAAGACAGAAGAATCGCAACATTATACACTAAGAACATAATCAAAGAAATGGATTATTCACCATCACTATCAAAATCAACAGTACAAAGCATGTTTCTACAAATGGTCCAATCAACGAAGGCTTCCAGTAACCTAGCCAATCTCCAAAATGCTTAAGAAAAGTGACTGAGGGGGAAAAAAGCTATGTAAGGCCCTATTATGAAGCTGTAATACTCCTGACTTAATAAGGCATGTGAGTTGTGCTTTTCCAACATCCATCCACATTTCATTTAAAATCTACTGCTAACCAAGCATGAATTTACTACATCTACTTGGCAATAGGGGTGCACTGTAGCTGTGACTTCATTAGTACTATGTGCTAACCAAAATATGAAAGAATAGATTGTGTGGCAATCACATATTAGTAAGTCAAATAAGACTGTGGGTCTCAAAACTAAAATTAACTTTAGTTTAACCATGATAAAAGTTGGCAGTGATGTGGATAATTAATAATAAAATAAACCCAATATTAACAAGTACACCAAGAACCATCTTTATTTGTAAGAGATTTTTGTTTTTATTTCAAATTTTATCTCCTAATTGTGTTTTGTCCAGGCCAATATTTTTAAATGTTTGCAAATCCCCAAGGCCAAATCAACTGACAGCTGGAAAAGGAAAAGTCAAGTACAATTAAGTAGCAGGTAGAAGACCATGTGGGATTAAAATTTTAATACCCGACATGCAAACAGTCAATAACCAACTACATTGCATAAATCCTACCTGAGATACCCAGGACGCAAATGTTACACAACACCTTGGAATGCCCAAATGGGCTTTTTAAGCAGTCATTATAACAAGCTCCTAATTAAGAAGTAAGAACATCTTTAAAGTATCCCAATAAAATGGACCCAGCAGACCCAAAGAACAATTATCAGTTGGTGACTCCCACTCTCACACCCTGAACCAAGGAAGAAAATATTAATCTGTACCCGGGTCCCACTTTGGCTTTCTCCTCAGCTGTCATGAACCTCCCTCTAGTGGAGACTGCAGCCCCACTCAGGCGGCTGATCTAAAAAGAGCAAAGAAGCACAATAAACAAAATGGCATGTTCATTAATAACAGAGGCTGCAAACTGCATGTTTTCCCAAGAGCCAGGAAACCAAGACAAAGTTGACAGTTATGAATGAATAAACTATAGCTTCATGTTTTAATTCTGCAAAGTTGACATTTCACTGTGTCTCCATTATTTAGATGCTTCACTTGTATGTGGATCAACATCAGGAGCCAAAGAGCCCATAATTACTACCTTAAAGCGCCACCCTGGCAAAATGTCAAATTGCAAATAGGGTCTCTCCCTGCTTTAAAAAGTTCCATTTCCCTGACTTCATTACCTCTTGCATTCTCACAATGCTGTTGAGTTCTAAACTTCAAATGTATATTTTTCTTAACATAAAACTGAGTCTTGACTTTGGAGACCAGAATAATAATCCCTTATCTAGACAGCAAATATCTAGATCTTTTCATGTGTTTTAAAAATCTTTTCTAAAATGCCTCTATATACTACCATTCTAAAAGCAGATATCAATTCCATACATACCTCATCCTGAGTCTGTCCTCGTGTCAATAAGTTCCTGCATGTAAGGGGGACATCATTGATTTCCACTTCAGCTACCACCAGGTCATCTTTGCTTTTACTGCTGACCAGGCCTTTGCCTGGGACCTGAAGCTACAAACAGAGAACAAAATCAGAACAAAAGCAGATAGAATAATAAAATCAGTAAGTTGATAAATATTCACTGGCCTCTCTCATGTCTCCCAAACCTTTTTCCTATTTGTCCATCTCCCTAAGCCATCTCATTCAATTAAGTGACCACATATTTATTAAGCACCTACTATGTTACAAAGCAATGGGGATATAAAGAAAAAAACAGTTGCTGCCCTCAGAGTTTGTCCATACATATGAGTCTTCCTTGAACAAAGTAGAAAAATGGATTATTAAGACATAAAAGGGACCTTGGACATCATCTAGTCTAACCCCTTTATTTCACAGACAGGGAAACAGAAGGCCAGTAATATGAAGTAATTGGCTCAAGGTAAAATGGTTAATTAAATATAGTGTAAAAAGTTCCAGAATAGGATATAGCAGACTCTGCCTGACATAGCTATGTAACCATGGGCATGTCACTTGGCCTCTGTAGGCCACGTTTTCCTTATCTATTATTAAAAAATGTATATAGTTGTTGTATCTACTACCTTAAAAGGGTGTGAAGATATATGTAAAGTGATTTATTTACCTTAAGTAACTATATAAATTATTTGTGGCAAAGCAGTGACTAGAACTTTGATCTCTTGACATGGTTTTTATATTATACCATGCTTCCTATAGAAAACCAAAGGAGGGCAAGACATCATTCTGAGTTCCCTGCCAAATTGTTTTTAATCTTAGGATGTCTGTATGGATGTTACTACACAAAACTGTAGAAACGTGCCATTAATTACCCACCAAAGAGAACGTGAGAGGACTGAATTATGATGGTTTGTAGCCTAATGCAGACGAGTAATAAGCATGCAGTAAAATGGGAGAATCCACTGCATGACATTCCTCAGACCAGACCTTTATCCCACATCCCAAAGCCACAGAACCTCAAATCTGTCTAGCTTATCAACACCCCAAAAACCTTAGATTATTCATCCTTTCAGCAACCTTAATGATGCACATAGCATGCAGTAAAAACTATGTAAAGTAAAAAACCCTAGTTCATTGTTCTCAAAACTGATAGTACTATTGGTTTTTAATTATATGCCATGACATTCTAAAAAGAAATCTTTTTCACAAGTACATGTAAAAACAATTTTTCGCATTCTTTTTTAAAAATTTTGAGCTCCAAATTCTCTCCCTCTATCCCCTCCTCACCCCCCCACAGCAAGCAATTTGATAGAGGTTATACATGTTTGGCATGACTTTTTAATCTTGGAGTACCTTTTTCACACTTCTGGATGCCTGCCTCCAATGTTCAGCAGGTTTGTGGTTTGACACTAATTTGTACAACAGGTACAGTCTACAAAATTTCTGTGTAAGGCAAAAATGTGGATACAGCACTATATAGTCACATTTTCTAAGTCAGCTGTTATAATTTCAGAAACATATATCCATGGAAAAATGTGGGGCCCAGGGAGTCAACATTTACTTCCAGGATTATCCTGCATCAGTATGCATTTAGTTCTTTGCCCCTACCACTATCACAAGAAATGGACAATTGTTTATAATACTAATTAAAAGCATACACATGCTGAAATACTCCAGGAAAAAATAATTTACTTCTACTTGGCTGGAAATTCCCATTAACTTCACAGAAACTGAATGTTCAAGTAGTCATTCTGATTCTAATAATATGGAGCTTCTAACTCTCTAGACTTTGCTATCATGATTCAACTGCCTTCTCACTCTGGAGCATTCCTCTGCTCCCCCTTCTCCCAAAGATGCGTTCTTCCAGGGACCAGGCCAGACATCCTCCATTCCTTTCCAGGATCTGCTTTCGACTCTCTGGACTTTACCACCATTAAGTCACATGCTTTCCTAATTCTTTTTAGCTCCCTTTTGTGTGTGACCTTCCCCCAATTAGAAGATGGACTCCTTTAGGGCAAGTATTATTTTCTTTTTGCTTGTGGCTCTGCACAGTACCTGGCAGATAGTAAGCACTTATTAATCCTTGTGGCCTGCCTGGTACAGCTATGAGGAGATACTTTTCCCAAACAATTGTTCATTACCACCAGTATTGACAATAGGTAGAAATAACTAGGAGAAAGATATCCTAACAATTAGAGAGCTTCCTCGGGCAGTATTAAGTTCTGTCACACTGAAGCATAGGCTGGATGGCTCTTAAGAATGCTACAGAAAATTAGGGATTGCTTCAAAGAGTGAAAGTGTGAACTTAATAATCTTTGACTCTCTTTTGAAGATTCTACAATTCCACATAATATTAAGCAAAAAACGTAGAGTACCCAACATATTACACACACACACACACACACACACACACACTCTTCAGTTATTAAATTTTAAGGTAGTCATTAAGAAAATTAGTCTATTAAACTTTTAGGCTCATGCAACACTAAAAAAATTACTTTCATTCAGAAATTAGCTAAATGTATGAATCTTAAAACATATTAATTTATTTTAAAATGAACTATTTGACCTCTAATTTAGTGTTAGAGAAAACTGGTCCAATAAATAATCACCTATGATATCCCTCTAAAAAGAGAACATCAAAAGGTGAGCCTACTCTTGAAATACCTTCTCAACAGCATTTTGGGTTGGTTTGAGCTTTCCTTTAGCCATCAGCATAGCGTTGATTTTGGCTGCCACAGCAGCTGCTGCATCTAAGGCTCCTGAGGGAGCAGCTGCTGATCCCCCAGGACTCCCCCCACTGTTGGGAATCTCTCCACCAGGGGCAGCAGGTGGGAGGAAGAGAAGTGGGGCTGGTGCTGGCTGGTCCCATTTACTTCGGCGCCTTAAGGAATGAGATAAAAATGTCAACCCTCTGAAAGCCCTAGCTGCCCTTCCTTTACCTCTACAATTTCAACTCATTATTCTTTCTTTATCTCCTCAAGATAATTTGCCCTACTTTAATACTTCAATCCCTATTTTCATATATATATACACACACACACACACACACACATATATACACACATACGTATATATATGTATGTGTCTATATATAGTATATATGTATGTATATGTGTGTATTTGAGACTGGGTCTCCTTTCACCCAGGCTGGAAGTGCAGGAGCCATTCAACTAGCTGACCCCAATACTGATCTATAAGTAAGCTATACCCTATACTCCCAATTTTTTCCCTACTTCTATCAGTTAGCCCCTCCTTAGGGGGCCTGGAGGCCCTGCACTTTAGGGGGCTCGATATATTAGTACCTGATTTAGTTCAGACACCCATTTGGTTTCAGCCCTACTGCTACCAAGAACTCAAGTTATCCACCAGCTTCAGCCTCCTAAGCTACAGAGGCTCCAGGTTTGTGCCACCCCATGCTCTATAGTTGCACAACCTGCTTTGCACTTCCCTCATAACTAGTAAGTAACAAAGAAGCATCGCATGTTGTTATTCAGCCTGTCACTTGAAATTAAAGCTCAAGGAATCAGAGTTGTGTCCCACTAAGCTGCCAAACAAACTGAGGCCCTCTGTGAAGCTGTAGACGTAGCAAAGGATTTGTAGTCTTCAAGACCTAGGTTAAAAGTAGGTTTTGCTACTGTTAGCTTTTGACCTTCACCAAGTCATTTCTCTTCTCATCCCTAAGATAATGTAATGGATAGAAGGAAAGAGATGATTCTTAAGCTCTCTTCCAGTTCTAAATGCAGTAACTTTTAAGTCCGCTGTTCTTGGACTAATATATGTTCTAACACATTACCTACTGTTACTCCCCAAATTTCAATGACAAATTCGGTAAACTTATTTAGCTTCTATCTATGTGCAACTCCATTCCGTCTACCCTTCCTTCTGAGCCCCTTTAATTGCCCCCGCCCCAGCAGCCCTGTCACCTTCCCCTCTCGGTCAGCCCCGCCTCTTTCCCCGATTGGTCGTCCGGCCTCCCTCGCCTCGGGCTCCCCAACCCCCAGCGACCTCCCCAAAGCTCCTCCTCCCGCTTTGTCCCACTCTCCTCAGCCTCCCCTCCGCCCCTTCTCAGTGACCCCCCCCCTCCTCCCTCACTCCCCTTCCTCATGTTCCCTTCCACCTCCGCTCCCCGGGCCAAGCCTCACCTCACCTCCTCCCTCTCGCTACCCTGGCCCCTCGGCCTCTCCTCATCCCTTCCCATTCCCGCCCACCACCTCCTTCACCCTCCAGGCCTCACCCGCCACCCCCGGGATGCGCCGCACTCCCCGCGGACATGGCGACAGGATCAGCTCAACCACCCGCCAACTACCACCCCACACCACTAACACCCCTCCCGTCACTTCCGCCCCCAACGCCTTCGCGCACAGTCCTTTCCGGTCGCGAGGCGGGGCGGTTCCGGTGTCAGCGTCTACAAGGATTGGACGTGGAGCGGAAGAAGGTGCAGGGATGGCGGGAGCCGACTATTCACTTGAGGCATGCGCAGTGTGTCCTTCCGGTCCCCCCCCCCACCTCCACCACGGGCTGCCTTCGAGAGGACGGAAGCCGAATTGCTTTTCACCGGTGGGCGTGGCCTCTGTGACCGTCTTTGCTGTGGGCACGTGAGCGAGCTAGGTGGTGGGCAGGGATTAGATACGCATGCGTCAGAAGTATAGTTGGGCCATCCGCTTCAAGAGTTTTCTGTATAGCGAATCCTGATCGAAGTGTTATGCCTGGGTAGCAATGAGGAAGGGGGGATTACATACTTCAGTTTTTCCAATAGTTCAGCAAATTTGTAAAAATGCTTTAAAGTTTTATTTTAACTTAGTTTGTTGTTATTCAGCCCCGTCCCAGTCTTTGTGACCCAGTGGACCATGTTGTCCATGGGGTTTTCTTGGCAAAAATATCGTAATGGTTTGCCATTTCCTTTTCCAGTGGAAGGCAAGCAGGCGTTAAATGACTTGCCCGTTTATTTCAATTATTTTGTATTTTGTACATGTATTCAGATATGAAAACAAGAGCATTAAGAAAATAAGGAAAACAAGGAGAGAAAATTGTATTCTTGTCAGTTAATTCCTCCTATTTACCCATTTCAGCGTTTACTAAGAGCCTGTTGTGTTTTTAAAAAAAAAAAAACTCACAAAAAACCCTACTGTGCTCCTGCCTGGAAGAGATACAAGTTGTAAATATTACAGTGTTTCTGTTGTCATGATGCTTACATTCCATTGAAGGCATAGACTCCATTCATGTGTATATGTGTTGCAGTTAGGGAAACCCTCCCCCAATTTCCTTCACTTCCTTTCTTCCTGGCTTACGGCTGCACCCATTATGGCACATAAGGGGTGTTTCCCCAAAAGGTGGCTATGCTGCTACAATTCAGTCTTCAGGAAATCCTGCTGGGGAAGGGGAGATGGGGTAAGACATACTTCTTTAAACAAATCAAGATGACTGTAACTCTTAATCATGAAATATTTGCTGAACAATGCAAAGCAATAATGTTAATAACGTAACTGTCTGTCCATAAACCTGCCAGATCACAATGGATAGAGTCCGTGGAGGCACAAAATTATAGAAACTTATCAGGGAAGCAGGTGAACAGGGAAATAAATCTTTGTGCCTAGAGCTATCGGTCTTAAGGTCCTTATGATCGCGCATGGGACCTGAACCTTTAAAAAAGGTCCTTGAACTTTCCCACAGATTTCAGCAGCCCAGATCCCTGGTGTTTGCCTGAGCAATCCCAGTCAATAATCCATTTAACTGTCCTTTCATTGTACCCCCTTTTCCCCCACCCCAGCACAGTCCTTCATTCTCTTTTACTTCCAGACCACCCCAAGCTACTAGCTACTCCTTAATCCCATCCAGATTTTCCCACGGTCTTTTTCCGTATAAAAATATCAGTTCCGTCCTCATCCAATGCACAGATTCCTTAAGAATTTGACCTGTTTGTATTGGCATCACAAATACCTGCAGACTCGCTAGGAACCTCACTCACCCAACCAGTGTCATAATAAACTTGCTGCTTGGATTGAAGAAAGGCTTGAATGGTCAAATTCTTTCAAGGCAGACCCCTCACCCTCTACCCTTGAATTGCAGGGTTCCTAGCACCCCAAATTGCAACACTTCCTCTCTTGATGGCCCAGTCTTGTCTAGGCCTCTTCACTTCCCTGACAAACAAAAGCTGCTTCCTTGCTACTCTCAGCCTGCACTATTCTTTTTCAGATCTACTCCCTTGGCTGAATGCTGATGCAGCATTACAAACTTTCAGTGAAAAGCAGTTCCTGTAAGCCTAATATCTATAAAGCTATTTAAGTCTGTTCTCTGGTTTTGAGTAGTTTCTCCTTCTTTAGCCACTGAGAGCAATAAAGGGTACGGTAGCCAAACTTCCAAGGAGTTTCCCCACTTTCCAGGTATAGAAGGTACTGTGAGAAATGGTGGAAGGAGTTTTATTTCCACAGGATTAAAAGCATTCCCCCCACACCAGCTTTAGCAGAATATAAATCAGGTGACTGGTTCTAATCTGTGATCTAGCAGAAACCCAGCTTCTGATCAGGTGAAAGGTTAGAGGCTTGTACTCAATGCTTAATGAGCCATTTGAGGAGGGCATGATGTAAGCAGTCAGAGGGTTGCATCTGGCCAATGAAGAGCCAGGTGGGAGATTTGAATTGGGAATCAATAAAAGGACCGGCATTTGTCTGAGTCCTTGTAGTCTCCTGTACTCCGTTCAGGGGACGTACCCATTTATTCACAATGAATAAATGTAAAATATAATGAAAACCTTCCTGGCTTTCCAATGGGTATTGTTTATTCCTAGACTAAGTATATTTATAACACTACTAAAAACCAAGGGAACCTTTCTACAGTTATCTCCCAGGATCAGTTGGAGCTCCCTCCAGTAAGATCAGCAGCCTATATTGACAAGGTTAGAATTGGGAGAGTTGGTCCACATGTGAAAAAATTCACTTCAACCATCTCTGTAGCCACTGGGATCTTTATCGACGCAAAAGCAGCAGGGTAGCTCTGGAAGAAGGACTAGCAATTTACAGAGGGACAGAGGCTTGTTTTTATAATGACAGGATAAGGGAAACAAGGGAAAATTTATAACCCAGGATAAGGGAGACAAGGAATTTTGTGGTCCAGGATAAGGGAGAGTTTTTATGGTATTGCAAGATAAGGGAAAGAGACTCTAGGATGCCCTCAGGCTCAGAAGGGGCCACACAAGGTACAGAAAAAGCAACCCTTAATATTATTTTTAACCCTTAGGGAACCACATCATATATCAGGGCTGTCCAAAATGTGGCCCGCAGTGCAATTTGCAAGGCCCGCCTACAAGCATAGAAATTTACATAAATGCTTTAGTAAACGGAGCCCAGCTGCTGCCCAGCTACTCACTAAAATGGCAAATCAAAATATATTGTCCATCGTTTCAATAAAAACCTAAGGTTTGACAGCCCTGCCATATATCATCAACGGCAGGGCCCCTGCCTCATTAGTCAGATGGAATCAGCTGGGCTATTATCTCTTGACTTCTGTATTCTGTCTTCTGGCTTGGAATGTCTCAATTTCTGTAAACAGCTTATCACATTGGCTTCTACCTTCTAATGCCCCAGCCTCTCATGTGACTTCTCAATCGACTTTCCCACCACAATTTAAGGACTCCTCCTAGATAGCTACCCACCTCTGTATTAGGTTGAGAAACGCCAAATCTACATTTGTCAGATGTGATAGAGCCAATGTTCAATTTTCCCATAGTTTTGAAAGAGTTCTCTGACTCATTTCCATAGAAGGGAAGTTCCGGGTCTGAAAAGCAGTCATATGTAAATTAGATGCTGGGAAACAATGTCTGTACTTTTGCCAGCAAAAGAGGCTATTTTCACTCAATTTCTCTCAGAGCTATGTATCTCTCCGGGCTGCTTTTCTGTTTCTTACTCAAATGCACTTTTTATTCCTCCCTCAATAAGTTAAATGCCCACATAAACAAAAGGGCAGTACTTACATATATGCAATATGTAATTATAATAACTACCATTTGTATAGCACTATTCGAGTGTGCAAAATGCTTCATAAAGATTATTTAATCAGCATGACAACCTTGGCTGGTAAGTAGTACAGTTATTATTCTACCCATTTTACAGATAAGAAAACCGGAGGTGGAAAAAATTCAAGTCACTTGTGTAAGGTGGAACAACTAGAGTAGAACTTGAACCAAGGTCTTCCTTGCTGCAAATCCAGCACCCAACAAACTGTTTATGTTGCTTATCTTGTTAAGCATGCTCATGATAAGGGCACCAGAAAGTGCAAACAAAGGTCTATGTGAAGTGTGAGCAGCAGGAAGGGTGTTTATGGAGTTGGAATGAGGGAAAGCCTCATGGAAAAGGTGGAATTTGAGTTGAACTTCAAAGACCAATGGGATTTCAGCAAACTTCTCTACTTTGGTCCAACATCTTTCTATATGCACCCACTCGCTGCAGGGAAGGAGTGGAAAATGATAGCCTTAATTAGATAGTTTCAAAGTCTTATGGATTCTACTTCCACAAAATTTCTTTGGTCATCTCTTCATTCATATAGTCATATAGTTCAGAAGTCTCTCTCTGAAATATTGCAATAGCCTCTAAATTGGTCTACCTACTTCAAATCTCTCCCCTTGCCAATCCATGCTCCACATAACTGCCGAAATAATCTTGGGCCTGGTCTGTTTAAGAAACCTTTAGTGCTTCCTGTTCCCTCTATGGTAAAATAAAAATTCCACAGGCTGGCATATAAGACACTCCAAAATCTGATACCAACATAATGGAATAGGATTGGTTGATCAGGAAGCCTTGGATCAATTTAATGAGTTCCTCCCAATCAATTTGAAGAGATTACAGGATATTGACTTTGCTGCATCTCACATCACTCAGCTTTCCCAACTATATCCTTCTTTATCTCTTTTTCATAAGAAGAAATGGCCCTTCTCTTTGCCAAGACAAACCTCTCAATATGTACGCGTAACCTATTCCTTCCTGTCTTCTCCAACGGATTGCCCCCCTCTATCATTCCCACCCTCTAATCTTTAGTCTCTCTCAACTGACTTTTTACCTGCTGCCATATTTCCCCATCCTTAAAAAAAATCCTTACTTGATCAAACTGTGTGGGATGAAAAACCCTCGCCAATTAAATGTATAATAAGGAGCCATCTCAGGGTGGGAACAGAAATAAATTTTATTCAATTCCCGAGAATAGGGCATCCTCTGCCAGAACAGCTCTAGCAAGGGAGGCGCTTTACAAGGAGCAAAGCACCAATAATTATACCTAACACAAGAGAATTTCCACCCATCTCTGACCCTTCTCACCATTGGCTGGGAGGTGGGCTTACAATCTGAGCAGGAAAGCTAGACAAAGAACCGGGAAATCGAGGCACAGAAACTCCAATTCCCATTCCCTTAGTTAATGATTACAACTGAGGTGACATCTATAAATCTAAAGAAGGAGAATAGGATAAGGGGAGGGGGAGACCCTCTCCATTCTTCTACAGTACTTTTACAGTAAAGGAAAGCAGGTCACAGTGACCCTATTGTTACTGAGCAAATCTTTAAACCAGAACCAGAAGAAAGAACAAAAAGTTTCAGGGTAAACTTTCCCAGAGGCTGAGCCATCAGACTCTCACAGCCTCAGAATTTTTCCACTTCCCTATTTCCCTATTTCTTGATTTTTAAACATTTCTTAGTATATATGTTTAAAATATATATATATATATATATATATATATATATATATATATTTCTACATATCTTACCTGTGAAGTCTTCACATTTTATTTACCTCACACACAGCATTCCCATTAGTAATTGTCATAGTTAAACTGCTTGAGAAAGCTGTTTATACTAACTGCTTCCATATCCTCTCCTCTCACATCTAAATCCTCTGCAATCTAGCTTCTTACCTCATCACTGAAACTGTTTTCTCTTTAATTACTAGTGTACTCTTAATTGCCAAAATAATATTCTTTTCTTAATCTTTATCCTTTTTGACTTCTCTGTAACTTTTGACACTATCAATCACCTTCACCTGAATACATTCTCCTTTCCAAGTTTTAGTGACATTGCTCTTTCCAAGTTTTTTTCCCCCAGTCTGCCCAACCACTCACTTCTTAGTCTCTTTTGCTAGATCTTCATCCAGGCCACACCCACTAAACTTGGGGGTCCTCCAAGGCTCTTCTCCCTTTATACTCTCATTTAAGGATCTCATCAGTTCCCATAGGCTCAATTATCATCTCTCCACAGATGATTCCCAGATCTAATTTCCAGCTCTAATCTCTCTCTCTCTCTCTCTCTCTCTCTCTCTCTCTCTCTCTCTCTCTCTCCCTCTCACCCCTCCTCCCACTCTAGTCTCTGATCAATAGTTAATAAACATTAATGAAATGCTTACTATGTGCCAGGTACTGTGCTAAGTGCTAGGGATACAAATACAAATAAAGAAAAATGGTCCCTGCCCTCAAGGATCTAAAACAGGGGAAGACAATTCACAAAAGAGAGCTGAAAAGTTGGGGTGGGGGTTCCCAGCATGGGGGCATGGTAAAGAAATCAAAGAAGTTCAAAATGACTGTTGCTGGTCAAGTCCAAAAAGTCCAAAATTGGTTCGAATAGGTTATAAATGAAAAGGTATCTGAGGAGAGGTCTGTCCTGTCCCCTCCTTCAGTGGAGGAGCTTATGGCTCCACTATCCAATCAGAGGGAGCATCAAGCAATCAATAAACATTTATTTAGCACCTACTCTGTTTCAGGCACTGTGCTAAGCTCTGGGGATACCAAAGGAGGAAAATGGTCCCTGCTCTCAAGGAACTTACAATCTACCATACAAATATATACAAAGCAAGCTACATGTAAGATAAATAGGAAATAATTCATAGAGGGAAGGCACTAGAATTAAGATGGGTTGGGAAAGCCCTCCTTTAAAAGATGGAATTTTAGTTGGGACTTAAAAAAAAGCCAGGGAAGTCAATGGGCAGAGTTGAGGAAGGAGAGCATTCCAGGTGTGGGGGATGTCCAGAGAAAATGCCTGGAGCCAAGAGATAGAGTGTCTTGCTCATGGAACAGCAAGGAGGCCAGTGTTGATGGATCAAAGTAAGGGAGTAAGATGTAAAAACACTGGAAAGATAAGAGGGGGCTAGGTTATGAAGATCTTTGAATGCCAAACAAAATTATATTTAATCCTAGAGGCCATGGGAAGCCACTGCAGGGAGGAGTAACATAGTCGGACCTATGCTATACGAAAATCATGTTGGTGGCTGAATAGAGGATAGGTGAGACATCTGAGGCAGATAAACCCACTGACCAGTTATTGCAGTGGAACAGGTCTGAGGTGATGAGCACCTGCACTAGAGTGGTGGCATTGTCAGAGGAGAGAAGGGGGGGTGTATGGGAGAGATATTACAAAGGTTCCCTACTACCTTCAGGATCAAATATAAAATCCTGTTTAATGCATAAAGTCCTTTACAATATATCCCCTTCCCACCTTCCCAGACGTCGTTATTTTATTATCTTTGACATACTTTATGATCTAGCTACACTGGCCTGTTTTGCTGTTCTTCAAACACCAAACTCCATCTCCTTCCTCCAAACCTTTTCACTGGCTGTCCCTCATGCCTAGAATGCTCTCTATCCTCACCTTTGCTGCCTGGCTTCTCTGGCTTTCTTCAAAACAGCTCATGTCCCACCCTTTACAATACACTGTTCCCAATTATTCACTTTCCCCCCTACCCAATGCCTTCCCTCTGAGATGATTTCCATTTACGCACGGAGACACCCTACTCATTTGGCTCAGCAATTATGTCTGCCTCCTGATGACTGGTTTACTGAGGGTCAAGAGGACAGACTTTGGTCAGGGAAGTCACCATTTTATGGTCTATAAGAATGTGCTATGAAACAGCTCATCCTTTTTCTTTCATTTTTTTAAATGTATTTTTATTGGTATTTTGGTTTTTGCATTACCTTCATTTCTGAATATTTTCCTTTTCAAAAAGCCATAAAGGTGTGGAAGGACAGAAAAAAATGAGTTCAGCCAAACCAATCAAAACATCAACCTTGTCTGACAGTATTTTGAATATTACACACCCATAATCCCCCAACTCTATAAAGAGATAATAAAGGTACATTTTTTCTCAACTCTTCTCTAAGGCCAAGGCGGGATATTATAATTCCATGAGCTTCTGTTTTACTTTTTTGTTCCATTTTCATTGTTGCAATCATTGTGTATATTGATTTCCTGGTTCTGCTTACTTTACTAGTAATGAATTCATATAAGTCTTCCCATGTTTCTCTCCATTCTACATACTCATTGTCCCTTATAGCATCGTAACATTCCATTAACGATACTTTGTTTTGCCAATCCCCAATTGATGGACATCTACTTAACTTGGTCCTTGCCTCTGCAGTATGGGGTGTACTTCTGTCTGAGGAGCATGGTCTACCGTATCATTTTCTGGCTCAGGAGCATCATGCCACAAAGTATCATTTCTTGCCTCAGCTCCTAATATTGTACCATTCTCTCCTCACTCTCTTCCTCTGTTACCATGACAAGACTGGTAACTAGACTCAACCTGGGCTACACTCAAATGCACTTTTGACCTCCTTGGCTTCTTATTTTTTCTAGGCAAATTAACAGCAAAATCAGTCAATTCCTGAATAATAATCTGTTCTTCTGCCACCTGAGAGTCCCCATCTTGCTGTGGCATAGAAATATTCCCATTCAGGCTAGCTAATTCTCTTTCCATCTGAGTTTTCTCTTTTAACAATCTGTCCATTCTTTCATATATCAGACAATAAGCTGATAACAATATCTAGCCTCGCCTAGAGAGTGCTGTTGGCAATTCTCTCCCTGGTTTAATTTCTTGCAAACCATCTTTCCAAATCTCTAGGTTCTCCCCTCTGCAGCTTCTGTTTCCAGTCTTCACAGAGTCCTGCTCCAATAGACCATTCCTTTGCTAGGGAGGAATAAAGTACATCATCCCATCCTGAGATAACCATTTCTTCCTCTAAAGCCCTTCTACCTCCAAATAGAGATTTTATACCTTGCGATCCCATCCCCCTAGTCACCAAATGTATTAGCAAGACAATAATCACAATATAGACAATAATTGTAAATATGCCTATGTAGTTCTGTATCGCAAAATATAAGAGATTCTCTGTATAGAAGGTAGAAGAAGTAAATCGTTTATTCAGACACCAAAGAACCAGATCTCAGAACCAGTAAGTCCGACCCATCCAAGCAGCAAGCAAATTACAGAACCAGTAAGTCCACTTTATAATAACAGCAAAGGACCTAAAACACAACATCACAGCAGGGAGCCAAGCCATCCCATAACCTTTCTGCCCCTGCTGGGGCCTTGCCACTAACAATCACTCACAGCACAGCCAGCACACACCTGCTCTCTGCCTCAGCTCTCCCTCTCTCCAGTTCCTCTTGGTCAGCAAGCTCCTCCCACCACATGAGACTTAGGCTTCCTGTTACATAAGCAGGTCGCATGGGCCTAATGCGTGGGAAAGATCTTCAAATTTAACTTACCATTACAACTATACACAGTTATGGGCCAAGAAAACTGAGAATTCAAGAGAGAATTATCTACCAAAATATATAGTATCTAACTGAACAGAACACCAAACTAAGTTCTCAAATTATCGAGTCTCAGAAAAAATAAATTGATTCAGCTGTAAAGGAACTACTAAGGGGGAAGGGAGGAGAAAACTTGTGGTCCAGATAGATTTCCAGGAGATTTTTGCTAAACTTTTAAAGGAAGATTAATATCTATGCTACACAAACTATTCCCAAAAATCGTTAAAGAAAGCAGTCCACTAAATTCCTTTTAAGAGACAACTATATCGCTGATAACTAACTTAAGGTAGGACAAAGCAAAGAAGGAAAAGTCTAGATCAATAATATTATTGTTTCATTGTTGTTCAGTCATGTCCAACTCTTCGTAACCCCATTTGGGGTTTTCTTAGTAAAGATACTGCAGTGGTTTGCCATTTCCTTCTCTGGCTTGTTTTACAGATGAAGAAACTGAGGCGAACAGGGTTAAGTGCATGCCCAGGGTCACACAGCTAGTGTCTCAGGCCTCTTTTTAAATTCACCAAGATGAGGCTTCCTGACTTCAGGGCTGGTGCTCTATCTACTATGCAACTTAGCTGCCTGCAATAATAATAATGAACATAAAAGGCTTTAAATAGACTACAGCAATGCATCCAAAAAATCATTGGATTCATAGAAGGGATGGAAGTATGGTTCAATGTTAGGAAAATAATGAATGTAATTAATCACATTAAAAGGGAAAAAAATCCCTCAAACCACATGATTATATTAATAGGTGCAGAAATAGCTTATAACAAAGTACAACATTCATTTATGCTAAAAAAAAAAATAAACCCTGTGAAGCATAGGCATGGAAGGGTTTTTTTAAATATGATAAATTATCTATCTAAAACTAAAAGAGCATAATGCAGACCCTCCTACAAGCCTCTAGGGACCAATGAGATAGCAGCCTAGGAAAGAGAACTGTCTATTGGAGCTATATTGGCTTTAGTTGGAGAGGGGATGAGATCTTGCTTTAGCATGAAGTTTGGTGAAGCAAGAGGAGCTTAGCTAGGAAGCAGCAAGGCCACCTGCAACTGTGTAAATACAGAAACAAGAAAAAGACTAGCCAAGTAGAAAACAACCCAGAGATTACACTGGTAGGCATGTACCTTGAGAAGGCATGGACAAAAAAAAGGCTTCACATATACAAAAATATTTATAGCATCTCTTTTTGTGGTAGCAAAGAATTGGTAACAAAGTAGATGCTCATCAAAGTAGATATTAGTGTGTTATAAGAAACAAAATGAATACAGAGGATGAAAAAACAGAAACTGATGCAAGGAAAAGTAGGTAGAGTTAGGAAAAAGATGCACATGACTACAACAATATGTATGAAAAACAAAAACAAAATGATTGAAACTAAATGTTTCAAACTTAGAAAGATTAAGCTTGGATCCAAAGGAGCTTTTTGAGAAGAAACTTCCCTTTGTTCCTTTGCAGAGGTGGAGGTCTGTGAGCATGGCATATTGAATATAACATCAGAATTTTCTGAGGTCTTGATTGGTTTTGCTAATCATAGGTGCTTACAAGGAATAAAACTAGTTCTGTAAAATGAAGTTTATAACAGGATGATGGAACATACTAAAGAGGTGAAAAATAGAAATACTTCACTTTGTGATCAGCCCTCACAGATCTATATCTCTTAGCCAAACAGCCCCCTTCCCCCCTTTGTCTGGTCTTACTTTCCCTGTATCCCAGTGGTGGAAGATGGAGCTAGAAATCTGTATCTCTTGACTGTTTTTCAAACTGCTACATCAGCTCTCACTGGCCAAAGGTGTCAAACACACAGCCAGTAACACTCCTCAAGTTATGGCACTGATTAGATTAAAAATGCAATTGGGAAATAATAAACAAAATAAATAAAACATAATTTTATTGTTTAGTTATTTTTCAGTCATGTCCAGCTCTTCATGACCTCCTTTAGGGTTTTCATGACAAAGATACTAGAGTAGACTGCCATTTTCTTCTCCAGCTCATTTTACCAATGAGGAAACTGAGGCAAACTGGGTGAGGTGACTTGCCCAAGGTCACAGCTAGTTTCTGAGGCCAGATTTAAACTCAGGTCTTCCTGACTCCGGGCCCCGTGCTCTATCGCCTGTGCCATCTAGCCACCCCCAAAACACAACAGAACATAGATAATGTTACTATGCAGTTTTCTAAGTGAATATGCAGCTGCACAGGTTAATGGCCCTCTGCCCCGCTCTGTATTCTCTATGGATTCTGCAGCTCCATAGTCTCTGGGAGGTTGGGGGTTAATGCTGTGTGTACCTTCTCTCTGCTAGGTGTGCTTCCTTCTCTTTTTTTTTTTAATAGGCTTTTTAGTCCAAGTCCAGTTCTAAACTATGTAATATTTCCTTACCTCAGGAGATGAATAGAAAACTCCAAATCCCAGAAGTCTATGCAGATTCAGACTATTCTTCCCACAGAAACAAATGAATAAATTCCTTTACAAAGTACATTCCCCATGCTCCCTTCCCACCCCCTACCCCCGGATTACAGATTGTTAAGAGTAAGTATAAATGTGTCACTTAACTTTGGCAATATGGTATTGAAACTCAGCTAACTCTGAAATATGCAGGAACAGTGCCTGAGGGGTACTGGACTGGAATAGCTAATTTGCAGTACAATATCTCTACCAGGTTGTGATCTAAGCACTAGCTTCTCTAATTCATTTCCACTTCCAACAGATGAGCAGCTTCTAGGGTCCAGTCTTAGATGTCTCAGAGACATCTCAAACTCCCCATGTCCAAAAATAGAATTCATTATCTTCTCCCCTAAACTCAGCCCTCTATCAAATGTCCCTATTTCTGTTGAGGGCACTACCATTCTTCTATTTTGCTAGGTTTTTAACTTTAACATTATTCCCTATTCTTCACTCTCCCTCACTTTACATATCCATCAGTTGCCAAATATTGCCATTTCTTACTCCACAGCATCTGTCAAATCCATCCTCTTCTCTCTATTTACAGAGCTACCACCTTAGTTCAGGTGCCGATTACTCTCACCTAGGCTATTCCACTATCTTCCTCATGAGTCGATTTTTCTCAAGTCTCTCTCCACTCCACTCTGCTGCCAAAGTGATTTTCTTAAGTGCAGATCTGTATCACTCCCTACTCAATAAATTCTAGTGGCACCCTATTATCTCCATGATAAAATATAAAGTATTCTGACATTTAGGACCCTTCATATATACTTCAAAGAGACTGAATAGACAGAAAAGACCCATATATACAAAAAATATTTATAGCAGCACTTTTTATTGTAGCAAAGGATTGGGAAATAAAGTGGGTACCCATCAGGTGGGGGAATAGCTGAATACAGTGAAATAGTATTGTGCTATAAGAAACGATGATACGGATGGTTTCAGAGAAACTTGGGAAGACATTTATGAGCTGATGTAGAATGAAGTGAACAGAACTATGAAAACAATTTCTATAATAACAACATTGTAAAGACCCACAACTTTGAAAGATTTAAGAAGTCAAAAGGACTGTTTATATTTCCAAAGGACCAATGATGAAGTATGCTACCTACCCTCTGACAGAATTGTGATGGATTAAAGGTGCAGAATGAGATTTTTTTTTAGACATGACCAATGTATATTTGTTAAAGAATTTTAGTTTTTTGTAATTTTTTAATGTGGGGGGGTGGTGGAAGAGAGAAAAATATTATTAAAGAAATAAAAAACTTAAAACCCATACATACCTCCAAAGTGGCCAAAGAAAGGACTCATATGTACACAAATATACATAATCCTGTTTTTTTGTTATAGCAAAGAACTGAAAATGAAGTATGTGCCTGTCAATTGGGAAATGTTAGAAGAAATAATAGTATATTAGTCAACAAGCATTTATTAAGCACCAACTATGTGCTAGGCACTGGGCTAAGTGCTATGCCATTATTTGAACATAATAGAATATTATTTTGTGATAGAATATTATATTATTCCATTATGTTCATATAATCATATTCAACATATTATTAGTCTATCATTGTCTATATGAACATATTAGAATATTATTGTGCTATAAGAAATAAGAAAAGGGACAAATTCTGAGAAATCTGGGAAGACTTAGATGAATTGATGCAGAATGAAGTGAACAAAAGCAGGAGAACAATTGTGAGCAGAACCAAGGGTACAATGACTACAAATTACAAAGAAAAACAAATATAAAACAAATATAAGAATTAATTCAATGACCAACTACACTTCCAAAGAACTAATGAAGCATGCTACACATCTCCTGACAGAGAGATGATGCATTTGAGGTGCAGATTGAGACATACATTTTGGGGCATGGCCAATGTATGAATTTGTTTTACTTGATCTTGTTTGTTAAAAGGATTGTTTAAAAAATTATTACATAGAATATGTCTCAGTAATACAATGATCTAAAAATATGAATGGTGTCCACTCTAATTCCTGTGCACTTAACAGATCTCTAGTTGCCTGTTGGATATCTTCAACTAGATGTCCAGTAGACATCTTAAACTCGACATGTCCAAAAGGGAACTCATCTTTCCTCCAAACTATCTCTTCTTCCTAACTTTCCTATTACTGTTAAAGGTACCACCATCTTCCTAGTCACCCAGTATGACTTTAAGCAATTTCTATTACATTAAATGTCCTAGGCCATTCACCTCCCTACTTCCAACTTTTCTCTGATTCCTAGAGATGTAAAGAAAATGCAGAGTAAAAAGACACTTGAACAAATGGAGAAATTATTAATGTAGCCAAAATCTATTTGTATGGGACTACTGCCTCAGTGGAGATCAATGTCCCTCACCTATTCAAGGAGTAGGGCAGAGTAGGGGACAATAAGAGAAAGGAAAGGTCCACTCTCCTCAAGCTCAGGAATTTCTCAAGTTGTTTTAAGTCTCTTTAGGGCTCTTTAGTCTTCTTTAAGTCGCTTCAGGTGCTTCTGGCTTCCAATTCTGAGAGAGAAGAAAGATGGAAGAAACTAACCCCAGATCAGATTGTTGAAGGAAAAGATTCTGGAGAGAAGCCTATATGAGAGGAGCTGGCAATCTCCATCATGTCCCTATCCCCACTTGCTACACTAGAGACTTAAGGAAGTTTCCCCTTGGTGAGATCTGAGACTCTTTTGGTTAAGCTGAGTTACCTTGATCCCAATGGGAGAGCTCCTTCACTCTGTATTATCTGGCACATATTCTCCTATATATACTTTCTCTGACTTCTATTTTGCTACCAATTTGGATACAAATTGCTAGTTGTTATGCATATCCATTGTGGAACTGGTATTCAGTGGGATGGGAGTCAAGCCTTGAATATAAAGCTTAGGGTCTTTCTTTGTTTATTAATGAAACAGCAACCAGAAGTTAGCTTCAACTAAAAAATTATATCCCTTAGACTAGCAATATTTAAGGGAACAGAGTGGGATATTATTTTAGCTTAGTAGCCATTCTCTCTGAGGAGAGCAGAGTAGTCTCTGGACCCAACCTCCTTCCTTCTCCTTCTGGTGGGAATTAAAGTCTCCCTTGGAGAAGGGTAGGAGTAGAAGAGGCTAGACATATCTATTCTGCCTCCCTTCAAGCCACACAATGATATCCCCATGCTACATGTGGGGGATAGCCCTTGCCACATGAACACTGACCATTCTATTTGACTAGTTCTGTTGCCTCTGTATGCTTACTGTAGTTATTTGTTGGCTGTTTTCTCATTCTTCTTCACTTCAAACACATTTAAATGTTTGGATTTTTAAGGTTACTTTAAAGTTCATTTGCCCCTACATTCATGTGACAAATGTGGTGGTGGCTTCACCATCCTTAATAGTAAAAAGAGTTTGAATAAACATCTTTGCAGATCTTTGCAGATCTTTTCTATTTTTTGTCTGTTATCCTCCCTTCCAATCTCACTCTTAGATTCCGTCAGGATGAAGATATTTAGTCTCTCCATAATCACAATAAAAGGTAGCTTGGCATAGTAGATGGAGAACTGGTCTAAGAGTCAAGAAGACCTGAGTTCAAGTTCTGGCTCTGTGCCCTTAGGTACGTGACTTCTTAATGCTCTAGGCAATTCTCAAAGACTGTATGTTGCAGAGAAGATGCCAAGGTACATTGACAGAGGGAGTTTCCCCATCTGAGAGCTCTCTATAGCAATAAAATTCCAGGTCCTATCGTTCTCTCTATAATCACTCAAAAAAGTTTGGCCTATCTTTGGAAAAAACCAAGTGGATATATGTAGAAATGCCTGTCCTTTACATAGGCATAGCAGGAAGGACAGGTATGAAGGCATTAATGCCCAGGAGTCCTTTTGAATCTCCATCTCCTAGTGTTCTGGCCTAGGTTCCTCCTCCCAGTGTTTCAAATGCCAATTCAGTGTTTAAAATGTAAACTCATTCACATACAATATTTCACATATTTGTCATAAATTGACTCATTTGCCTCCACCCAGAATTTAAACTGGGAAAATGCTCAATATATGCTTCATTTCCTCTTTAGATTTTTATCTCCCTTCATATGACCCAAAAGGAAAACACTCTTGTTAAAAATTAGCACAAATTTACTGCATGAAATCATAATTAAATGATATAGTATTAAACTTCTAAGCAACTAGGTCCTACACTGGCAGATGAAAGGTCTATAATTTCTACCCAATCTCTCATCTAGGTATTCCCAGCCCCCTTAAATGATATGTAAGTCATAATTTATAGTCATGTCAAGACATGACATACAAGATTCATATGGAATGAATTGGAGGCAATCTCAGAGGGAATTGTGGGGGGGGGGGAATCAAGAAAGGCTTCTTGAAGAAGGTAGTATTTGAACTTAGGTCTTGAGGGAAGCCAGGAGGCAGAGGTAAGGAGGGAGAATGTTGTAAGTCTGGAGGACAGCCTGCGAAAGGGTATGAGAATGGAACTTGAAAATGGAAGTTGTGTGCCAAGAAAATGCAGAAGGCCAACGTTGCTAGATCACAGAGTACATGGAAGAGAGTAAAGTGATAGAAAACTTTAGAGTTGGAAGGAGCCAGGTTGTAAAGGGCTTTAAATGTAAAATGGAAGATTTTATGTTTGGTTCTCAAGGTATTAGGGAGCCACTGGGATTCTTTGAGTGGGGGAGTTGCATGTTCAGATTTATGCTTTAGGAAGATCCCTTTGGCAGCTGAGTAAAGATGGATTGGAGTGGAGAGCTTCTCAAGGTAGGGAGACCAGTTAGGAGGCTATTGCAATAGTACAGGTTTGAGATGATAAAGACCTGTGCCAGGGTGACAGCTGTGTCAGAGGAGAGAAAGGGGCATAGAGGAGAAAAGAAGGCATAGAGGAGAGAAGGGGGCACAGAGGAAAGGTGTTTTAAAGGTAGAAACATAGTCTTTCTTGACTTCTCTAAAGCCTTTGACTCTATCACCCTCTTCACCTTGCTACCTCTCTAGGTTTTCATGACAGTGTTCTATCCTGGTTCTCCTCCCACCTCTCTGATTCCTCCTTCTCAGTCTCCTTTGTTGGATCTTCATCCAGGTCACACCCGCTAAAGGTGGGTTTTACCCAAGGAGCCGGTGAAACAGACAAGGAAAAAAGATATACTATGATGCTCATAAAGTCAAAGGAGAATGATCAACAGTGTCAAATGCTGTAGAGAGGTCAGGGAGATAAGGACTGAGGGAAGGCCAGTAGATTGAGAAATAAAGAAGTGAAGAGTCAAGGGAGGAAGCCAAATTGCAAGGAGCGGGTGGTGAGGAAGATTTTTTTTCCTCCCCTAGAACAAATTCTCCCAGAACCCAGAAATATGTCTCAACTTCTTCAAAATCTTGAGAGAAAAAACATGTTCCTACCCCAGTTCTACCCTTTGGGAAGTCCTTTCTATGGTCTAACCTTTTCCCTTCTGCTGAAATATTAGCTTCTTCCTCCTCTTTCTGCCCTCCATAGAGATGAAAGACAGCGTAGTACCTCTCCTATGTGTAGGGCCAACAGTAGGGAACTGGAAGGAAGTGTGGGTATGTTGAGGGAAGGATGGATCAAATGCGAGGCAGTTTTCATTCAATCAATGCTGATTCACCAAAAGATGATGAGGTACAAAGAGGTCCTGGGCTGGGACTTGGGAAACCTAGGTTCTTCTAGACTCTTTCAATAACTTGATATATGACTTTAAGCATGTCAATTCCCTTCTCTGGGCCTCAGTTTCCATATCTGTAAAATGAGCAGAATGGGACTTTTAGTCATCTTCAGTCCTGTCTGACTCTTTGTGACCCCATTGGGGGTTTTCTTGGTAGAGATACTAGAGCGGTTACCATTTCCTCCTCTATCTCATTTTACAGATGAGGAAACTGAGGCAAACAGGGTTCTGGGAACATTAGTCTTCTTGGCTCCAGGCCCAGTGCTCTGTCCACAATGGCGCCACCTAGCGGCCTTCTCTGAATATGAGGAATGGCTCTTCTCAGTGCCTTTGAGCTCCCTGAGAGTAGGTGTGATAGACTCTTCTCTGTCACTGAATCTTGACATTCCAAACACTCGAGAAAAAAGGGAAGATTCTTGGGAGGAGGGAAAAGAGGAGGGGTGTTATGTTGTAATGGAAGGCATCCTGACCTGGGAAGCAGGAATCATTGGGGTTCTAGTCCTGGCTCTGCCATCAATTAGTTGTGCAATCTTGACCAAGCTATTTTCCTTCTCAGTGCCTCAGTCTCCTTACCTCTAAAATGAGCACGTTGCACCAGGAGGCCTCTTAAGGCTCCTTCCAGCACTAAATGAGGCTGCACGGAGGGAGCTGATCTTGGAGTGCAGAAGACCTAGAAAATCCTGTCTCTGACATAGGTTGCCTGTTTGACTGACCTCTCAGTGCTCAAGGCAATTTCTCTGAGACTGGAAGATGAAAAGTGTATGCCTCTCTATTGCTACAGGGAGTTTCCACATTAGGCTTTCTTTCCCTATGGCAGTGAAGGGGGCAGCTAGGGGGCGCCATAGTGCACAGAGCACTGGGCCTGGAGTTAGAAAAAACTCATCTTCCCCAGTTCCTGTCAGGCCCCAGTCACTTAATAGCTGTGTGACCCTGGGCAAGTCACTTAACCCTGTCTGCCTCAGTTTCCTCATCTGTAAATTGAGATGGAGAAGGAAATGGTAGACCACTCTAGTATCTTTGCCAAGAAAAAACCCAAATGGGTTTTTCAAGAGTCTGACACGAATGAAAAATGACTGAATGACGGCATGCCAGCGAAATCACAGATCTGGCCCCAATAAAAGTCCGTGACTCCAAATGACTACTTGAGGGAAATACTGTGTCTTATCCATCTTTGTTCCCCTGCAGTATAGAGCACGACACCTCCCACATAGGCGCTTACTATTTTAGAATGTTAAGACATTTTATTTCTGGTCTGGCATGCAGTTTGTAAATCTAGCCAGCGGGTGGCAGTGCCTCTCCAAAAACAAACAAAAAACAAAACAAAACAAAACAAAACTTGAGCACGAGAAATTTAAATTTCAGATGAAAACGAGCATTTGAAAAACGAGGAACAGTCCTTTGGAGGAAATGGCAGAAAGGAAACCTGGCTTCTTTCCCTACTACCAGCCACCCAACCAATTTAACATGTACCTTCACTACTAGACCAAAGTACATGGTTCATGTGTAATTGGAGCCCATGAATTGCCTTCTTGATTATTTATTATTTGCTCATGAGAAAGCACAGGTTTTTACCACAAGGTAGAAAGAATGAGTGGTGGGTGAGTCAGGTGCTGAGGGTCACCGTTTCCCTTTCTGCCAGGGTAGGAGGCGACAAGGAAGGGGGAAATTGACAGAACCCACAAGGCCAAATGACTGGCACAAAGAAATTTCCACAGACAAGACTCAGAGCCTTCCTGTGGGAGGGCAGAAAGGTTTCCTAAGATGTGGGCATAAAAACACCACCTTCACCACCTCTCATCACACACCATCCCTTTGTCTCCCTAAGCTCAGAAACTCAGGTGTCTTGGCACCCAATCCAGGTCCGACCAGGAGCTCCTGGTCTGTTCTTTACTGGCTCACTGAGTAGCCCATCCCAGATTTATTGTCCTGAACCTCTCCTCCCAGACTTTCAGAGATCTAATCATCAAATTTTATCTTAATTAACATCTGTGTTTGGGGTGGGGTGGGGGATGGGAAAGTAGGCGAGGAAGGGGAGCTAGATTAAAGTCTATGAGAACAAAATGACCTCACCCTCTCCCCTGGAACCTTAGCTTCTTATCTCCCCATTCTAACAGTGGTTTTCCCCCAATCACTTTTCCTTTCTTTTCAGGACGGGGGTGGAGGAAAAGAAGCTTGGCGTTCAAGTTGGTAGGTTCTGAAAACAGCCTTTTTACCAAGGTGGTTTGTATGTGTTGAACTGGGTACTGCTGGGCTCTGTCTCCACAAGGACAGACCTAGAAGAGGGGGTGTCTGCAGTAATAAAGATACCTGGAGACAAGGCAGTACTGAGAGCAGAGTGGGTCAGCAAGGGAGCCCGGGGTCTTCCTCTCCCTTCCTCGTTCCCCTTAAAAGCACTAATTCCTCAACCTAATGCCAGGCAGTGTCTGAGAGGGTACTGCCCCTTGAACATTTGGAAAATTGCTAGATGACCCCTAAGACAATCCCTTCCCCCAATCCAATTCCCCTCTCAATCAGTCATTCAGTCACCTTCAGGCAAAGGTAGGGGGAAGATACTAGACACTTTCTTAGGGGCAAACAGAGATTAGTGTCATGTCCCCAGGAAAGAGGCCTGGGGGTAAGCCAAGGTAGTATTGTTCTTAACCCAGAAGCAAAATCTGCAATCTGAACTTTCCTCTCCTTTATCTTCTCCATTTTCCTTTTGCTCTGGAACTCCCTCCTGCTGCCCCATCCCTACCTAGTTATTTTCCCAGCTCTTCCCTCCACCAAGAGGACAAAAATTTTCAAGTGTTCCCTTGGAGTAGTAGGAGGAGCCTATCTATTTTGTCCTGCCCCACCTATCACCAACCTTGACCCACAGGGAAGGGGTGGTGTCCCATAGCTACCTCACCCCTAAAGATGTGGGTGTGGCCTTGGACTGCTGACAGGTAGATAGATGCTGTAAAAACGACATAAAGTCAGAGCTGCCTGCTCAGACACAACAGACAGCTGATACCCTCAAGATGTCCACACCTGATGTTTCTACACCACTGCCTATGTCCTTCTGGGCCAATGCCTCCAATGGTGAAGTGTTAAGCATGGATGATGCTGCCATAACAGCTGATTACCTGGCACTTAGAGTCATAGTTGCCCTGGTCTATGGACTGGTGGGAGTGATAGGCCTCCTGGGCAACCTGGCTGCACTATGGGTGTTAGGTGGGTGTAATCAACAGGCCTCACGTCCAACAACCGACACCTTCATCTTCAGCTTGGCATTGGCTGACCTGGGGTTGGCACTCACCTTTCCCTTTTGGGCAGCTGAGTATGCCCTGGATTTCCACTGGCCTTTTGGAGGCATTCTCTGCAAGGTGGTCCTGACAAGCACTATCCTCAGCGTTTATGCTAGTGTCTTCCTCATCACTGCTCTCAGCATTGTCCGATACTGGATAGTGGCCATGGCTGCTGGACCAGGAACTTGCCTCTCATCCTCCAGAGCCTTTGGGACCAGCTTGGTAGCATGGGTGGCTGCAGCTGCTGCAGCAGTCCCCACAGCAATCTTTGGGGTTGAAGGTGAGGTGGGGGGATTTCGACTGTGCCTGCTTCGCTTCCCTAGTATTCGATGGCTGGGTGCTTACCACTTACAGAGGGTTGTGTTGGCCTTTGTGGTGCCCCTGAGTGCCATAGCCTTGAGCTATCTGCTGCTGCTGGCATTTCTTCAGCAGCAACAGCTGAGGCGGAGGAACAGAGTGGTGGCTCGATCTATCCGGATAATTATTGTGTCCTTTTTCCTCTGCTGGTTCCCTAACCATGTTGTCACACTCTGGGGGGTCCTAGTGAAGTTTGACATCGTGCCTTGGGATAGCACCTACTATGCCCTTCACACCTACGTCTTCCCCCTTACTATCTGCCTGGCACACAGTAACAGCTGCCTCAATCCTGTGATCTACTGCTTCTTGCGCCAAGAGTCCCGGAGGGCACTGGGCAAAGCCCTGAGGAGGCTATGGGCACAGTTGCCTGGTAGGAGACACGCTGGGCCAGAGCAAGTAGCCCTACGAAAGAGAAGACAGCAGAAGGTGGTGGACACCCGTAAGGGCAGTGGGTTTTCCACCACTCTCACTAATCTGGATAAGGAGGGTACAGAAACAAGACCTTCTACCATATAAATTTTATCTCCCTCCCTTCCTAGCATCTACAGGACACCAGACCCTGGCACCCAAACTCTGTCAGGCCATGACACCTCGGGTTGTTTGATCTTTGATCCTTAACTTCCCTCTGGGGTGGAGTAGATGAGTTCAAAGCGCAAAGCAGGATTGGGTGCCAAGAAAACCTAGGTCTCCATTTGTTGTTGGGGTGGGGGTGGAGGGAAAGAAAAGGGGAAGAGTTGTGAATAAACTTTTTGGTTTTCTACCATCTCTGTGTTTCCATCTCACCCAGTGGCACCACTGCTCTGTCTGGGGAGGTATTCTTGACTACTTAGCCCTTCCTGACCTCTCGCTACAGCGGTACTCTTTTTCCCACCATGAATTGACCCTCAATAGAACCAGCTCAAAAGGGTGAGGTCTATGACTAGCTCCAGCTGATCATAGCCACCCCCACCTTCCTTCTTCCTTCCCACCTTCTATTCGGACTATTTTCAGCAGTTCCAGCTAAAATCCAACCCCCAAACTAGTGTCCCCCTTGTCCTTGAACATTAGCTATGACTAGACAATGCCAGGGTCATAGATTTACAGCTGTTAAGCTGTAGAAGTTGTCCAATCACCTCATTTTACAGATGGGCAAACGGAAACCTAGATAGACAAAAGTGTCTTGCCCACATTATTTAAATCCTAACTTAGGAAAACTAGATCTCCCCTAAACTCAGTGCTCTACCATACTGTTTGTGGGAAACACAACCTGCAGGCTAGGGTTATCCCTATCCCTGGGGATTCCTGGGGTTACTACAGGAAGCCTGTTGCGAATAGGAATGGCCAAGCCTGAAATCCTCCAGGAACATTAAAGTGGGGAAAGGGGAGAAGGGAACTGAATCCTTAGCTTCCCATCTAGCAGCGGTCTCTCTAAGTGCCAGCTGGAGCAGGATGGGTTTAGGGGCTGGGGGTGGAAACTGGGGGGGGGGGGAAGGAGAGCAGGAAATAACTTCTGAGGAATAATCTTCCCCTCCATTCTCTCCACATTTCCCTTGTATACCCCAAAGAAAGGTGGGAAAGATGATAAAAGGAGCTCCGAGATGCTGTTTTATTCCCTGAAGACCCTCAGAAAAGGAATGAAATGAATGCCCACTTCCTAAAACACTTGGTGGATTGTTGGGGGAAGGGGAGAGTGAGAAGCTGCCACTGAAGCTGGGAGAACAGCAGTCAGGAAGATATGAATTATCTACTGGATCACAACATGGGAGCTTGGAACCATGGAAGCCTTTCAATTGCAAAGGTCCAGGAACCGGGAAATGGCAGCATGCAAGGAAAAGGAGACTCCTTTGTTTTCTGTAGGTGTGTGACAGGGGGCCTTACTGAATACCACTTAATGGCAAAGCTCCAGAGTAAACAGATTACCTCCAGGTAGTCTCAACCAACTTCATCTCTATCTAGTTCTTGGAAAAAAAGTGCATTAAACAGTAACCTAAATTGCAACTTGTTAAGCAATACTGCCAATGAAGTATAATTGGTGTTTAATTTCCTCTTTTCTGTGTTGAAGCCCAGCTCCAAAATTATGTTCATTCTTAGTCAATTCAAAATGGAAAATTCTCCCCTGGCCCCTTAGGTATAGGGCTTTCTCTAGCCCAGCAGTTCCTCTGAGGGCTATCTATACCTAAGCACCAAGCACCAACTAGATACGGATTCCTCTGGGGGCACCTCTGGTCAATATTGACAGATGAAAACAAGGAACAAGCCATGTGGGTGTGGCCTGGGACTGGAAACAGCTTGTGTAAATTTGGTGGGAAGGAGGGGAGGGAGGAATGCAGAGGACAAGTAGCCCTAGACAGAGGCCTAGGGAACAGTTGGGCTCCTGGCTCCCCAAAAAATAGAATAAGAGGTGGTGAGGTGATTCTACAACAGTAGGGGTGGGACCAAAGGAAGCTTTCTAAAGTGTTATGAGGAGGAGGTGGAGATGGGGAAGGGTGCAAACACCCTCCTCTACAGATTATGTGACCTTGGGCAAGCCATTGACCTTCTCTTGGCCCATTTCCTTATCTGTGAAATGAAGTACTAAAAGTGTTGAAGATCCCTTCTAGCTCTCCGATGAATTTAGGGCAGAATGGTGGGGAGGATTGGAGCAAATGTCATTGAAAAGATTTCTAAGATTAGGCTTAAGGGTCAAATAAGGAAATAAAGCAGGATCCTAGTTTCTAGACTTTCAATGGTGTGACGTATTTTTCCACATACTTCTTTCAGGGCCTTTGCCAGTCCACACCTCTCCCTGTATCAGGGCATACCCCATTTGTTTTGCGCCTGTTTCTGTACTTCTGTTTTCTAGTCGACTAATCCAAGATGTCACCAACTCACTCTCCCTACAGACCACTCTTCCTAATTTCTGGCTCCTCTTTCCATTTAAATTGTATTAAGCTTCAGTTGGGAAATTTTAGTTGAATAAAGAAAACTGCAATGTAATATACCAATAGATCTTGGAACTCTGGTACTTTTAGGAAGAATACTAAAGAGAACAGGCCAGTACCCTGAGCCTCACTCAATTTCAACCTCATATTCTGGGTCCTTAAAAGGCACCAGACTATTGGGAGGTGGAGGTGGAGAAGTAGCAGGGGAGGGACCCTTCTCTCATCACTACTAACCTAGAATATGAAACTGACTAGAAACAGGAAGGTACAAAGGACCAAAAAATGAGAAGTGAAAAGAATCAGCTTCTTAGTGGGGCAAAGAGCAAATAAACAGCTCACTCTGCTTGGGGTGGGGTGGGGCCATCTTAGTGAGGTCACCTAAGGGCTTGTGGCAGGAAGGATAGGGTGCCTGAGAGGGAGCCTGGTAGCGCATCGATTTTGTACCTCCTTATATACCATCTCCCCAAGTGGAACGTAATATTGTTTAGTTTTATATCCCCAGTGCTTGGTACACAGAAGAGCTAAAGAAATGCTTGTTGATGGATCATTAAACTGAACTTGACGTGAGGAGAGATGGATGGACTACGGACGAGCCCCCTAAAGATGGTCTCCAGCTTAGCAGCTCAAACCTGGCTAAGTTCTCTTACTGGGAACTCCAACTGCCCATAAGAGAGAACCTGCCTCCAAACACAGAGTATTTTCCGGCCGAAAGCTCCTTTAAATTTTCATTTTCCTGCATACAACAAAAGCAAGTCCATGGGGTTCCTTGTCTTTAATTCTGTGTGCTTGGTCTTTTTACAATCAAATCATCAGAAAAGTGCTGGGGCCCAGGGGGGAGGGTATTTGACACTTGCTAACAATATCCCCCAAACCAAAATTCAAGATTGGTTTTCAAACCAGATCACAAGGCCCCTAGATATTTCCTACACCTCCTTGATGCATTCCCAACTGGTTGAGTGGAGACAGGCTGGCGAGAGGGGCCAGAAAAGGTCCCCCACCAGGGTAGATTATGATGAGCAAGTATTGTTGCCCAACCTTATTCCCCAAGCTTCTTCTGAAACATGGGGTAGTTGGAGTCAGCATCTCTAATTGCCTACGATCTTCTCTTAAAAATATAAAACACGTGCAGTCAGCTTTGGTACAAAAAACAAAATGAAACAAAAAAAACCACCAAAACATTGTGGTCCCAATGGATCTCTCATCATTACCACTGGTCCCACCCCAATCTCCACTCCAGACCACTCTGGGTTCCTAGAAACCCTGGATGCCCCCAGGAGCTACAATGGAGGTTGGAATGAGCAGCATTAGGAGGTCTGTAGTGGGAGGGACACTTGCCCTGTCCATATCCCTTTTTAAAAGGCAGAAGGGTTCTGGTAATTTTGGCCCCCACTTAAATATGAGGGTAAGGGGTGCTGGGCTGCAGTCCAGTAACTGAAGGGTTAACCCCTGGTTGGTCTTCCCTCTCCCCCCTCCCCCAGTAGTGTTAAAGGGCCAGGTTTTCTGTCCCTTTATGGCTTGGTTCCCTTGTCCCTGGTCCTTTAAGTCCCTCCCTCCCACCCACCTAATAAACAATAAATAAATAAATCTTTCCAGATGAGGGGGGGTAAGGGTGGGGTCTGAAAAATTGGCATCTACGGTGCTGCTTGTGGATGCCACCAGAGGGCATATCCCACAGCTTTCTGACCCCCTCAAGCAACCCTGCTCTCCCTGAGCTGGGAGGTTCTGGGGTGTGGGGGTGGGGGACACACAACAGTTACAGTTCTATTAGGTGTCCCCCTCACCTATGTAACATGGACATCCAAAGGCTACTCCCCCAACTCTTCATCCTCCAGTGATAGCCCTGGAGGGGATCGGGAAGGGGGGAAGAGCCCCTTTAACTTTCTGAGGCAATAGGTTCTCCATCTCGACTCTCGCTCTCCTCTGGGATGTCCTGCATTCGGGGGAAATCTGCAAAAAGAGAGGGTGGCCAATGGGCAGTGGCCCAGAAAGGAAATGCCCACCACTTCCAACTTTCCTGCCTCTTCGGAGGCCCCGTGGTTAACCAATCACAGACAAAACAGGAAACTCGCCTCCCAGAGTACTCCTTTCCAATCAGCACCTGAAAAAACGGGAAGACCAGCCTGCCCCCATCCCCAAGGGTCTTCTGCCTTCAGAAGAATTCTCATAAGCACTGCCATTCCAGGGACCATGAGTGAGCTGAGGCAGTCAGAGATGGAAATGAAGGGAGCCCCCCAACCCATCCCTTACTATCTTCACGTCCCAACTGCCTTCCTTTTGACCTTCCAGAGACTCACCTCGGGGGCTATGTGGTGGGGTCAATCGACTGCAACAGCTCTCCTCCTCACTGCCGGTATCAGGATCGCTGCTGTCTTGAAGCCGCTCCTCAGGACTGCCTAGCTCAGGCCCCTCTCGGTCCTCAAAGGTACGATGAATAGAGCGGGTAGACAAGGGCAGATCTAGGCGGTCGTGGCCTCGGCATATCTGGGGCACAGCCTGGTAGGTGGGGGAAGAGGATCCAGACTGACTGCCTAACTCTACATGGGTGGGTTCAGGCCATGGGCTGGAAAGAACCCTCAGACCCTACTCTGTGCTCTCTCCCCATCTTCTACCTGCCCTTGGCTTATCTGCTCCAAACACCAAACACCTTTTCAGGAAATACCTTAGGATTTCTTTCAGGCCTACCACTCAATTTCTTCTCAGTCTACTGTGATGGAGGGATGTCCAGTCCAGCCCATAACTGAGTAGGCATCCCCTCGATGCTAATAAGGCCCAGCACAACCCACTCATTTTAGATTCTCCAATGTCTGTGTATCGGCAACTTCCCATCAAAACACAAGGGAGGGGCTCTGCTCACCTGGGAAGGGGGGGTGAAGCTCAAGTAGAGGGCATCCCCTGCAGGGAGGCTTCGACGCCGGGGGTCCAGAGGCCGGCGAGCCCAGGGAGCCTCGGCTGGGAGTGGCTCAGTCTGGCCCAGGGCAGCCAGTTGCCTTCTCGCTTCTTCCGCCTCACGCTCCAGCCGGGCCCGGGCCTGCTCGCTCTCCCGAAGCCGAGCCTCTAACCCGCCTGCCTCGGCTGCCCTCTCCTCCCCCTGACGCCGGCATCGACGGAGCTCCTCTTGTAGCAAGGCATGTTGTCGCTGCAGCAGGGCCAGCTCTGTGGCCTGCTTCTCCGGAGCCACAGGGGCACCCCCAGGCCTGCCTGCGTCCCCATCTCGAGAGTTGGCGCGTGACAACACTAGCTTCTCTCGTCGCTCAGGGCCCTCGGATAACCTTGCTTCCATCAGGGTGTCTTGCTGAGCCACCGCTGCCTGGGGTGGAGTGAGTAATGAGGGTGTATGGGTCCCAACTCTCCTTCCCTGACCATCCCGACTAAGGACTTGGTATAGTCAATCCTTCCTGGGATACCCAGGCTGTAAGTACTGGGAAATATTCTTGAGAATAGTGGGTCTACCTGCATCCCACCTCTATGAACTGGCTTTCCATTCTGATTTTACTTCCCCTCAGAGTCAGACTCCCTTCTACCATGCTAGACCTTGTTCCCTATACCCCAATCAGTCCTCACTCACCTGAAGGCCATGGAGAAGTCCATACAGGTTGACTAGTCGCTGCAGGGCCTCCTGAGGATAGAAGAGGGGTGGGAAGAAGACACATACATTCAGATTCAGGGCTAAATGAGGGGTGGAGGGGAACATGTCAGCTGATCCCAGATAGGTAATGTGTCTTGCCATCACCCTAAATTAGGCTCTAATTGCTTTTCTGGTCAGGGGCCTTGATTCTCCTGATCCTTTCATCATCAACCTTATTACCTTGTCATCCCATCTTACCTCCTGAGGAGACCTCAGCTGGTTCCCATTTCGATCCTACAGTGAAGAGAAGGACAGGGAGTTAGAGACTATTCAGGACTCAGCTCCTTAGCCCTCCACGGTATTGGCCCTCGGCCCCCACAGAGAGACCCTAGATGAATAGAGGCCAGTCATCTAGTCCCCATCATGGCCAGGTCTGAGACCCCCACCGAGGACTCACCCTCTGACTTGAATCTGAGTCAGCTCTGCAGAGCTCAATGGAACCATTGAAGGTCCTTGTTTCACCATCTATCAGGGGAGAAAAGAAAGAGATGGGCCTAAACTCTTGGTAGAGTGGAGAGGGTGCTGGATTTGGAAGACTGGAAGATCTGACTTTAAACCCTGCACCTGACATGAACTAGACAGGTGACCACAGAAGAGTGACCTCTGTGCTGTAAAATGTATACTAACACCTGTAATACCTACCTCACAGACTTCCTGAGAAGCTCCAGTAAGGTGAAATAGGCAGAGGGCTTGGCACACTTTAAATGGCTGCATAAGTGCCTGTTACTTATTATAATTTCTCTCAATCCAATCTCCTTCCCCTTGGTCTCTTTCCATTTTTTCCCTTTAACTCCTCCCATTTTGGTCACCATCTTCTGGTCCTGCCTACTTTCCCTCGGAGTCCTCCAACCCCCTTAGCCCTGGACACTCACTGGTAGTGACCCCAGGGCTGGTGTTGCCACTGCTGTCAGGCTCCAAGGACAAGGCTGATTCCCGCGGTGGCAAGGGCAGATCTAGCCCAGGCCCAACTAGCAGGTCCTTCAGACTTTCCACTAGGGGAAGGAAAGAAAAGAGAAGGTCAGGGGGAAAGAGCTGGGTACTAAATAAAAAGGGAACTAACCCTAACGTCTAAGTATTGAACATCAAGGGGAATGTCAGATAAAATGAAATAAGAGGCATACCCATGTGAGGTAGGGATGGGGGAGGGGAAAGATAATGGCCATCCCAGGCACATCAGAGATAAGGTTAAGCACAGTGTATTCAGGCCTATGTCTGTGTGTGCACATCTGGATTCTGGACGAAGTGTGTCTTTGTGGTCTATCCCTGAGGGCTCTCTTACCTTCACGGATAGCGTCCTGCAGCAGTCTCTCCCCACGAGGGGATTCCAGGGACTCAGAGCGGAAGAGGCCACGAGGCAAGGTGGGCAGTGGCCCTCCACCCCCTCCATCTTCTTCTGCCTGGAACTGGGTCATCTCAGCAAAGAGTCCCACCTTCTCCTGCAGCAGCTCCACCAGCGCCCTGTCCTTCTGCTGCAGCTCCGCTGAAGACACAGGGCAAGCAGGGAGGGAAAGACAAAGGGCAAAGAGGGTGAGAGGAACCAAGCCAGAAGGCTCCAGGATGAGCAGGAGTCAGGGACAGAGGAAAAGAAGCTAGAGAAACAAAGTGAGTATCCATCAGTTGGGAAATGGGTGAACAAATTATGGTATCTGAATGTAATGGAACATGACAGCACCATAAGAAAAGATGATGGATTCAGAGAAACCTGAGAAGACTTGTATAAACTAATGCAGAATGAAGTCAACAGAACCAGGAAAACAACTTTGAAAGACAAGAGTGTAATGACCAAGATTGATGAAAGATGCTTCCCACCTCTTGGCCAAGAGCTAATGGGTTAGAGGTGCAGAGGAGACATCTTTTCAGAGATGGCCAATGTCTGGATCTATTTTTCCTTTACTATACTTGTTACAAGGGAGGATTGCTATTTGTAGGGGAGGGCTTTAAGTGAAGGGCACTTGGTTGGTAGTGATTGTGATGAAAAAAAAAAAAAAAAGGAAGAAAAAATTCTAGAGTGGGATAACCAAGGGCATGGGTATGATGCTTACTTTTGATCCGTCGAAGATAGGCCTCGTCTTCTGTTTCAATCAGGGGGAAGTCCTCTCTGGATGGACACCTATGATGGAGAGATGGGGCAAATTGGAGATGAAGGTGGGAAAGGACTTAGAGGCCAAAGGTTAAGGTACACCTATGACCTCTCATGTCTGCTGTTTCCTCTTTCCAGGACACCACCTACTTATACCATGCTCTAGACTGACCAACTCCCTAGCCCTGGTTGTGCTCATGTAGTCAATCTTTGCTTTACAAAAGAAGGCAGTAGATCTGGTCTAGGCTCTAAACAGCACCTCCCCCCCCAATATATAACATTCAACACAATAAATACTGTTGATTGACATACATGGAGAGGCAGACACGGGCCTTCCCTTGAATACTCACACACGCACACTCTGCTGGATGACACGGATCCAAGTGTTCCGGTCCTCTCTAGAGGCTGTGTGGACCTCATACATTTCAGGGGGAGCAGCACTGATCAAAAACATCCCCTTTTCCTGGTTAGCAATGTCACGAACAATCAGGTTCTGCAGTGAGATTACTGCTGGCTTATCCTGACAGAGAAGGGAGAGAGAAAAGAGGAGGGAGTTGAGGAGTCCAAACATCTCAGACTTCCTAGGAAATTTGTCTTTTCAAAGTGTTTAAAGATCTGTCAGAACTATGGGGTTGGGGTAGGGGCCTGGTATCTTGCCAACTCAAAGGAAAAAATGGACTCTGGAGACTCTAAAATTCTTTGGGATTGGGATGCCTACCTGACTGAGAGGTAGGAAAGGAGAGAGATGGTCTTACCAAGGCAGGAAAGATGTATTTCTGGTCCTTCTCCTGAAGGAACACTAGCACATCTGTCATCAGCAGCATCAGCACATCTGGCAGAAGGGGTGACAGGTCAGCATTGGATGAACTAGAAACCTGATTTTCCTTTTCTCTTATCTCTCAACTCAGACCAGTCTTGCCTCACTAGGTGATAGCTCCTAATTCCTCTCCTTCCCCCAATCTTTGCCTTTCTTCTCAAATTCTTCAAATATCCTTCCTTTCTACATTTCAGAAATGCGGGTGAAGGGCAGGGAGGAAGTGACTTGTGAAATTCTAGGTTCACCTTGGGCTGGCAGAGGACTTGAAGGCTCATTCAATTTATTCCATGCCGTTGGACAGGACAACTGATGCCCCATCCGGTCCGATGTGACTATCTCCTATAATCAAATTCTCCATTCCTTTTTAGACTGCAGTTCCCATACTTTCCAACTCACTCAAGTCCTTTTTGATACCTAACCTAAATCCCTCCTACTGCAGCATATGCCCACACCCTCTCGTTTTATAGTCAGTGGAGAAGAACAGCAGGTCCCTCTCTGCTGCAGAAATAACCTTCACAGACTCTAAGATCCTTACCAAATCTTACTGCCACCACCCCCAATCTCCGATTGATCTTCAGGTTAAACAATTCCATCTTTCTTCAGCCCAACAGCTCCCTTTTCACAGTCTTTCCAGCTCCCTCCCCTGAACTTTTCCTCCCCTCCCTCTGACTCTGTGGGGCTCCTGAGCAGGAAACAAAGGTCAATCCTATAAAATGGAGAAATCAGCTCTGGAGAGAGACATCTTCTTCCCCCTTGCCCTTAGGGACCTTACAATCCTTTGGGCATGGCAGGGAGAAGGGGAGGTGTTTTGTCAAATACTTCAGAAAATAAAGCTCTCCAGCCTTGCTATTTATAACCTCCATGGTTTATATTCTTAGCTGCAGCGTGGGAGGGATGGGAGAGAGGGGAGTGGAAGGAAGGAGGAGGTTGGTGAAGACTGACAAGATCCAAGGCAGAAGCTTGGAAGTTTTATAGAGAGTACAAAGGTCCAGTTTAGCTCTGGTGGAGCTAACTTGAACCAAGGAGAATCTATTCCCAGTGCAAACCAATTCTGAGAAGAAGGGGAGTGGGAAAACCTGCCCTCATTCTCCCACTGGAGCCACTCTGCTCTTTGTCCACTCCTGTCTTTCCACTGCCCTCCTCCACAAGCCTTCTTGCAGGAGATCAAATCCCAACAGCCTGCTTAGCACTGGGATTTTAGGGCAGACCTTTTTGTTCCATCCATCTGTGCCCAGAAGAATTGTCTCTCACTGTCTAAAACTGGGAGCTCCCCAAGGCTTCAGCATTGCCTCGGAAGCATGTGGGGTCTATAGAGGATGATGATGCTCTCATAGGGCAGTTTATCTTTCAGTTAACAATAGGAACAAGGGCCATAAATTTACTTAACTGACAAAAACTCTCTCTCTTCCTCTAAGGTTATCTTCAAGGTCGGATATGAACTGCCTGTCTTTCTTTCTGTCTGTGTCAGATCATAGGCCACAGGGTCATGAAGAACTGACCTTTGAAACGCCCTGTGGCTGTCTTCCAGAGCAGGCAACCATCATGTATCAGCTTTCGACGAAGAAGTTCTTCTCGGCCAAAGGGACCCTTGCCAGGCACTGGAGCTTGGGCACGGGGGTCTGTGCGTCCATAGATCTCCTGCAGGCGAGCTCCCTTCTCCAACTCATGTACCTCCTGGTCTACTGCTGACAACAAATCCTTCACCAGCCCCAAGGCTGTTGTCAGGTCCCGATGTTCCTCTTCATTGCCTGGGGGACAGCAAGGGAAGTCAGGAAGAAGGAGAAGGTCTCCCTCCTACCCATCTTCACTCTACTTGACCCTTCTCCCAAAGGCTGTCACTAGTCCTGTCAGCTTCCTGGGATTCCAGGTCTACCCCCATAGGCTGGTTCTGCCCCATCCTCAGGCTCTACCCTCCTTACCACGGGAATGCAGCAAGATCCGGTCGAGGAGTACAGGGTACTTGGTGATACGCTGTGTCACCAGCAAGATGCATTCCTGCACCCCATGCCGCCGAAGCACTGTGGAGCGGGTCACCTTCTGCAGAATCAGGGTCAGACCAGAAGAAGCAAGGTCAGATGGGGTGGGATTTCTGGGGTGGGGTGTGATAGGGCAGAACAGAAGGGACAGGGTCAAAGACAGGGAGATCCAAGACGGTCAATGGAGCTTCCAATCCCAAAGTCCTTAGTTCCCTAGCCAATATATAAGCTAGGGATAAAGAAAGTCCTTAGAGTTAAGAACCAATTGGAGTTCTAGGTAGAGGTTGTAGCAAAGTCTTACTCACTCTGATGAACTGCTGGAAGCGTTTATCCCGAGCATATAGTTCCTTGTATAGTTTTAGTGCCTTGGTGTGACGGCTACAGAACTCTGAATAGGCCTTACGCATTTGATCTGCACTGGAGCCTGAGAACTAGAGGCAGAGACATAGGTTAACATACCTGAGGCCCAGACGATGTGGGGCCTTCTCCTTCTAAGGGAAGTCTGCTTTCCCTAACTCTCCTCTTCTCTTGCAATCCTTGAGGTTGCAGAAAAACTTCTGTCTCCACAGCCTGTCCTATTCCCACCACCCACACACTCCAGCAGGCCCGCTCTCCTCTCCTCACCTGGCTAATGAGCAGGTCCCCTAGCCGGTGGATGACAAAGTTGCGGGTGCTGCCTGGGCAAAGGGCCTGGCGCCTGCGCTCCAACAGCTGACTGAGGAAGCGGGTGTGGATATCGCTGAGCTCGTCCACACAAGGAAAAAGGCCTTGCACCAGGGCTGGCTCCAGCTGTAGCTCCTCCAACAGCCCCGTTCGGAACAGCCGGGTCATAATCTTCAGTGTCCTCACATGGTGCAGCTCTGTCTGGATCAGCTCTGGGTGAGGCAGGCCAAAGTGTCAGGCAAGGAGCAGGGGGCAAGCCGACTGACCATTTACTATTCTGCATCACTATCTAACTGTTTCAGGCCATAATAATGACAACAATATTTACAAAATGCTTTCAGGTTTGCAAAGCACTTACATCCATTTCTCATTTGTTTCTCACAATGGCCCTTAAGGTAAGAGTTACTGTTATTTCCATTTTACAGATGAGGAAATAGCCTTGGGTTAATGGATTTTCCCAGGATCATATAACTAAGAAGTATCTAAGACTGGATTTCAATTGAAGTCTCCCTGACTCCCAGCCTGGCTCTCCATCCACTATGTCATGATGCTTTTAGCTACTTGGCTCATAGGCTCAGAGATCTTGAGGCAGAAGCAGAAACTGAGGCCCTGGGCCCTGCCCAAGGTCACACAGATAGCTCTTCAGGGAAGATCTGTATCCTTCATAGTACTGAGCACAGTCCTAGGCTCCATAGCAGGGTTCCATGAAGAGCTGGTGGTTACCCAAGTTGAATGAAAAGGACAGAAAGAGGCTAATAGGGATTTAAGTAGTGAGTCAAAGAGTCAAGGAAAGGGTCCTACCCAGAAACCAACTGGGCATTGGGGAAGCAACTGGGCATAAGGGTCCTTAGGTTCCACTTGGGCCCCTGCTTACCATAGATGACATCCTGACGTTTCATCACCTCTTTTTTGTGCTGCTGTAGGAAGCTACTGTCTACTGCCAGACTCCAGGAATCGGCAGCAAAGTCCTTCTCATCTGTCTCAAAGTCACTCATCAGCTCATTGTAAATCACCTCTGCACCTGCAGGAAAGGCATGATGGAGCCCCAGGGCAGTGTTTTCTCCCGCTGGAGCCTAGATTCCAGTTTCCTGAGGCCCCCAAGCACTCCCAGGCAGAACCTCCTCTGGCCTGGCTTTTGGCCTGTTTCCACTCCTTACCCTCATCTATGAGAGACTCCACAGACAGTGTTCGGTTTCGCATGTTGAGGGAGTCTGTAGACTGAGAAAGGATCCTTCGAAGGCCCAAGGGGGACTCATCATTGAAGTGCCTAAGGGGAAAGGGTATATGTATTTCAACTGAAAGGAACTGAGGCAGAAATACCTGGAAGCCCCTACTCTATGCTTATCTCTAATTCTCAAGTCAGGGATAGGAGAGGTACCTATCATGCCTCTCATCTTCCCAATTAAACAAGAAGCCAGGAATGCTTCTGGCATCCGCCTTCCCATTTGTCTAGACAAATACTCCTTTTCCCCAGCAAAAGCCCCAACAGCTCACCCAGCAATGTTGGTAGTGGAGACGCTCTTAGACAGGGAAAGGGAGGACCGGCCTCGTCGAGAGCCAAGTAGGGACTGGCGAAAGCTGTCGGAGGGGTAGATAGCAGAGCTAGGGCGCTCCCGGATGGTGGCTGTGGGAATAAGGAAGTGGGGAAAACCCAGCCCAGGTAGTGAGGAAAGTAGGGGAGACACATGGGTCTCTTCTTTGCCTGAGGCAAAGCTCCTTCTCTATCCTGACTCAGAATTAGATATCCCTACCTCACCACATACATCCTAAACAAGGCAGGATGTAGGTTAACTCACCCTCCCCAAGCTTCTTTCTTAACACTTATTTGGACACTAGTGTCCTCGCCATCAGCCCTATCCAGGAGGACTCCAAGAGTATCCCTCTAGTTCTGCCGCTGTGAAGGAGGAAGGGAGTGGCCTGAAGATGGCAGCAGAGCCCAACATCTAGACAACCATATGGGGAGTGGGATGTGGGTTGTACTTACTCTTGCTCCGAAGGGAGACGGACTGCAAAGCCGTACTGTTCTTGAGCAGGGCAGCCTTCTGTTGCTTTAGGTCAGCAGGGCAAACAGAGAATATCCATTACCCAACAGCTACAGAGCTAGTTAACTGGCCCCTTGGCTGACGCTCAAGTAAAGGGCCCACCTCCCTCGGGTAAGCCAGGGATGGGAGAGCACTGCCCAGAGAAGTTGTTCAGTTCCTAGCAGGTAAAGAGGGGCACTGGGGCCTCAGAGGATAGCTTTTCAACACCATGTCTGGACTTCCCCAGGGAGACTGGAGGAGTTTAGAGACTACACCAACCCAGCTCAATACCCATAGGGGCATGGCCTTCTTCTCTGGAACCCTCTGTACTTGCTCCCTGCCTTCTCACCTTCTGCTTGACCTTGGTGCAGTTGGCAAGAGCGTCTTTACAGCGGTTATGGATGGTCACGTTGCAAGCTGGAAGGACAGGATAATGAAGATGAAAGGAGGGGAAACACACACACACATTATATACACCTCGACCCACAGAAGGACAGTCTCACCCTTTACCCTCACCCCCAGTTCTTCATCTACTCCCCCTCTTCGAGGTCTCAGCCTCCTGTTTCATCATTTCATAAAGTAAAGGATAAGGAATGCCCTCACCTGCCCTTATGCCCTACTTGGCTCCTTCTAGTCAATAGGGAATAAATAGAGAAGGGAACAAGTTCTGGGGGCTTAGCTCAAAGATGCCTGGGGAGATGAAGGAAGGGGGCGGCCTACTGCTGGGCACCAGAGTTAGCACAGGGTTGGGTACAGAGCACAAAGCCAGCTGGAAGACAGAGAACTCAGAGGAGTGGTTGTTGCAAAGGCAGCAAACTGGCACCAACATGGGAATGGGGGTAGGAACGTGACCACAGATGCTTTCTTTAGGCCTAAGCAGCTCAGAGGTGAGGCTGGGGAAGAGTGTGGACCTCTAGGGTAGGCCAAGGCCCCGAATTTAGTCTAGCTCCACCTTTGGCCTGTTTCTCTTTCCTTCCACCACTTGGTTCCTACCTCTAAGAACTCAGCAGTACTTGCCCTTCCGGGACTCAGGCCCTGAGAGTCCAGTCTTCCAAAGGGGACAAACCAACCACATCTGCCCTACATCTGCCTCTTACTCGCCAGGAGCGATTTCTGAGGTGGGGAAGACCCAGGTGAACAGCAGGCAGGCAGGAGGACAATGACACTGAAGCAGGGCTGGTCAAAAAGCCAAACCTAAGAATGAGACTGACCAGCCCTCTCCTTCTCCATCATACACTCCGCCTCCTTCAGCTTCCCCTTCCCCACCCCAACCCACTGCATCAACACCGGAAACTCTGCTAACTCCTTCAGACAATACCCAGAACCCTGTTCACTTCCACAAATACAAGTCAAACAGGGTGGGGCCAGAGGGGCAGGGGAAAATAGGTGCTGGGGGAGTTTCATCCCCTCCAGAGAGCCTTCTTCCAACCCCCATCCCTTGGTGTCTCTGGATCGAACCTCCGCATTCCACCTGCTCCCAAAATAGCGCCACCCGCCTCCCTCTGTTCCCGTGGTAACAGGCTTCCGGATTGGGAATTTTCTCAGGATCTCTGGAGGGATCTAGATTGGGGATCCCTTCTCACCTCCACATCCTTCTGCCACCCCCCACCTGAACTAGGGAAGAGGTCGGGAAGGTCTCTTAAGTTCTACTTCAGTGTCCCTTCCCCAAGCCCCACGGGCATTTGATGAAGGTCCCTTATATTGCCAGACTAAAAAACCTTTTTCAGTGCATTTTCAATCCAGTCCTTAATCAAAACCATTCCTTTGGCTCCCCATATTTTTTTTTGGAGGGGGGGGGAACCTGGGAAGCAAGGTTAAATGGCTCTTCTCTAAAGCCTTTCTAGGGGTCTCAGGGACAGAGTGACCCCTCTTGATCTCATTCCAGCCCACTAGATGTGGATCTACGTGAAGGTTTAGGAGGTGGCCTGAAGCGAGCATTCACATCATACACTTGATGTGCCCTCCCTCTCTCATAATGGAGCTGGACTAGAAATTGGGGAAAGTCAAAACCCATAATCCCATTCTTTTCTCTAGCCAGAGATCTCAAGACCTGTTCCCAGCTTAAATGAATAGGAAAGAAAGGGCAAATGGATCCTAGAGTCCTGACTCCTAGTCATCTCCAAGGGGATTGACAGGGCCAGCTGCAGAGTTGGCAGTTTTCTAGTTCCACCCCCTACTGCCCCACATTCCTTATCTTCCTTCATCCTATTACCCCCACCCTTCCAGTTGTTCCTGGGACAGATGTTACAGAACTGAGAACCCAAGGAAGAGGAGGAAAGTCACTGGGGGGGATGCCAGAAGAACAGCTGCAGGGGAGATATCCCACCACATGTTTTCTTTCCTTTCCCCATCTCCCTTTGACATCCTCTTCAGACATGTTCCCACGGCTACCCACCCCTCAGAATAAGAAAGGGAAGCAAGATTTAAGCCTCTGACCCTGATAGTTAGAGTTTACAGAAGCAGGGAATCTTTAAGGTTCAAAGAAGGAAAGGAGGGACAAAGACATACAGGCCAGATAAGAGCAAGCTGGTAGCAAACCTCAGGGTCCTGGTAACTTACTTGGGCAGATAAGGGCTTCCTTGGCTGTGATGCTTTTGTTACAAGCATAGCACATCGTCATGCCTGATACAGAGATGGTGGTGAAAAGGTGCCCATTGGTGTAGCGGGCATCCTTGGCTTCCTTCATCTTCTCTTTTTCCCGGTTCTGTAAGGAAGATGAAAAGATGGAATCAAGCTAGAGAAGACCTGGGGCAGAATTCCAGAGGGTCTAGAGAGAGAGTTAGATAGACAGATCACGGTTATTGGTGATCAGAAGGACCTTCCCGGGGACTGCCAGAGAGACAGCAATTTGGAGCAGTGATTCCTACCCAAGGACGCCAAGGAAACAGCTAGCTGCCCAGAAGGGCCCTCCATTTATCTTCCAACCATCAGTGACTTGATCCCAAAAGAGTCACCTGGCTTCCCCTACCCACCTGGCCCCGACGGCTTGGCTGCCTCCGATTGCCACTCATCTTTTCTGCTTTGGTCTTCAGAATCCTCACCCACAGTCCACCCTCACCCCCAAGGCCTGGGCTCTCCTTGTCCCCTTGAGCTTCTGTGTTCCCTCTGCCGGGAGAAGATGCGCAGAGAGGAGGGTAGTGCAGGCAAGGCAGAGGATGCCAGCTCACCAACTCTGGGAGTTAGCTCCTCTTATAACCATGACAACCAGTGTCAGAGCCGCCGTCACTGTGGCAGCCACAGCAGGGGGAGCAAGGAGATTCCCCTGATCAGACTGGGTGGGGGTGGGACTCCCACCCCCAAGACCAGCAGTCAGAATCTCCAAGCTTTGACCCCCCTCCCCATTAGAGGTACACTTTTCCCCCTTCACTTCACCCTAAATAGATAGGGATTTTTCCTGGGGGATGGGGGTGAGGTCATTATGTCTATCCCCCTGTCTCTAGGCAAGATGAACCTTTTTTCAGACTGAACCAATTTGGGGTACTCTTTTTCTTTTAGACCTAGATCTAGGAAAGGAAATTCTAAAGTCTCCCTTGCTTCTGTCATAAAGTCTGTCCTGGAGTCTAACTCTGATGTCTTTTATCAAATTAACCCCTTCACTTTTACTTTACCCTTTTCAGAGAGAGGAACCTCTTTCTTCATTTCTCTTAAGTTTTTTAAGCTCAGAAATGCCCTTCTGCTGTCTGGCCTAAATCCCTTCTCCATGACAGTATTAGTTCTAACTTCACGGATATGGAAGAAAATGCAATTTCCCCCTATGTACATACATACCAACCTGAGAACTTTATGAAGTCTCAGGTGCCAGATACTGTCAACCCTCCTTTTAGCCTTGTTTCTTCTGTTTCAGTAGAGATTAAAAGTTTACAAAGCCATTTCATCACTCCAACCTTATGAGATAGGTATCATAGGTATTATCTCCATCTTTAAAGATGAGTAAATTTGAGGTTCAGAGCACAGGAATTTGCCCAGGGTCACACAGCTGATAGAGTTCAAATGTGAACTCAAATCTCTCCTGACCCCAGAAGGGCTGTTTCACTATGGCACACTGCCTTGTCCGTTTTCCAGACCCCTGATTAATTCAGACAATTTCCTAGTTCTAAGGCACTCTCCTCCGAACTATCATCTATCAATCTCCAGCACCCTAAACCTCCCCAAGAGCCCGTGAAGATGGAGGGATGAGATAACCATCATTTCTATGGGTCCATATACTCTAGGACCCTCCTAAATGGCTTCCTGAATTTGATCCTTGGATCTCTCCTTTACACTGGAAGGGAAAGGGCGAAGGGGAATAGAAAATGCCAGTCTCTTGAGAGGCATCATGATATGGAAGAAAAAACACTGACTAGACTTGAGGGCAGGAAAAACCCGGACTCAATCTTCACTGACATTTGCTAGTTATGTGACTACTGGCCAAATGACATAACAACATCAGGGCTATTTGCTTATCTGTAAAATGGGCATGGTAATATTTATAAACCATATAGTTTTTGTGATGCTTAAACCCTAAAGTATTATATAAACATTAGCTATTTTCCTCCCCCAACCTCGAAAACAGAGACTAGAGATACAGCCCTGAGTCTTCCTTAGATGGAGATATGGCCACAAACCCTCCAAGACCTTCAGTAGCTCCCTACTTAACCAGGCAAATTCAAACTCCTTTGTCTGGCATTTAAGATCCTCTGGTCTATCTTTCCAGCCCCCATCAGTGTAGAAAGCCCTCCAGGGATGTTATTTCCTTTATTAGACACAACTATCATTTGGAAATAGGTTCTAGGTTTCACTATTCCCCTTCTCATTCTGACTTTTCAGATGAAGAAATTGAGACTCCCAGAGGTTAACATACTCCCCCATTGTCCCAGAGTAAGTAACAACTGGAGGCAAAATCAAACAGAAGCCTCCCCAATTTTAAGTCCACCAGGCCACTGAACCATGTTCCCCTTAAGCACTCTACACTCTGGCCAAACTAAATGAGTTGCTCTCCTAAACCTCAATTTTCCTTAACCCCTGTACTTCTGCCCAAATTACATTCCATGCTTAAAATGTTCACCCTGCTTCCTTTATCCAGTGAATTCCTAACCTCCTTTAAAGCTTAATTCCAATGCTCCCTCCTTCCCATTAAGCCATCCCTAAAATCCCTTGTTAAAGGTAACTCTTCCATAGGTTTTTGACTTTGGTCCTAGTGCAATACCTTTATTTTACAGGTGAGAAAACTGAGGCCCAGAATGGTTAGGTTTCTCGTTCAAAGTCATAGAAGGTAGTATGTGCAAAGCTGAGGTTCAAATCCAGGTTTTAATTTTTTTTTTTTGGAATGGGTAAGGCAGGGCAATTGGGAATTAAGTCACACAGCTAGTAAGTGTGTCAAGTGTCTGAGACGGCATTTGAACTAAAGTCCTCCTGACTCCAGCGCCGGTGCTCTACTCACTGTGCCACCTAGCTGCCCCAAAATCCAGGTTTTCTGACTCCAAATTCTGCATGCCTTCTCTCTCAGACCTCACAATACTTTTATATTTTCCTAATATACTTCATATGTATATTGCAGGTAACAGTAATCATTTTATCTTATCCTCCTACTAGACTGTAAGTTCCATGAAGGCAGGGCTACATCTTATCCTAAATGGTGTCCCTCTTACATTATGGCACTAAAATATCTAAAACAGTACATACATACACGTACACATATGTACACACACACAGACCCAGGTACTTCATTATATTGCTGGTAGGACTGTAGACTGGTACAAACTTTTTGGACAGCAGTATGGCCATATATAATGAGTCACAAAACTGATCACACATACTCTTTGACAGTTAAGACTTTATCCTAAAAATACCATATAAAGAAAAAAAAAGAACTGTTTTGATGAACTTTTTATCTTCCCTAGCACCTGGCATACAGCTCTGTGCCCAAGAGCTCTGCAAACTCTAGATGAGTGCCAGGTATAATTAATGACTTAGGAATTCTAGAGGACTCAAACCCACAGTCTGGGAAATTCATTCAGAGGGATTATATAGCCCTGGTTCCCAGTCTGAATCAACCTCGCACAGAGAGGGTTAAAAGTGGGGAGAGGGTTGCCATGGTGCCTGGGGTCAAAAAGAGGAAGTAATGGAAGGCTGAGTCACAAGCAGGAGCTGTACAAGGGCACAAGACCTGGATTGGGGGTTCCACTAAGCATTCTTGGGGCACCCCAGAATTGTATCTCCCCTTCCTTGCTCTGAAGGGTCTCCCGTATTTGGTCAGAAATAAGCAGTCAGTGGTCCCTTATATCCTCCCTATTTCTTGCCTCTTTTCTAAACCTCAGTGTCTCTTCCTGCTCCATTTTTTCATCCCCTTCTACTCCTCCTATCTCCCTCTTTTTCTTTATTCCTTTCCTCCCCCCACCCCAGTTCCCATCTACCTTTTTTTTTTTTTTTAACTCTACCCACTGCCTCCGGTCCTCCCCATACCACAGTCTTCATCTACTGTATCCATTTCTTGGCCTCCGTGTAGATTAACTTCTATCTACTACTACTTTCATGATAACTGGAAATCCACCTTCCACTCCCCCATTCAGAAACCTCTCACCCCACCTGAAAATCCTTCGTCAGCAGTTTAACCTCCCTCCAGCTTGATCTAGCCTCTCCAGTATTACAGGTCCCCCCATAAGCTTTCAAATCCTTAAGGATTCCCTCCAAAAAAATCCATCCTTATCTTTCTTCCACCCTCCTTTACCTGGATCAGGGTTGGCTATATAGTTATGCCATCCTTATAGCATGGTGCTCCTGAATGGCCCCACACTCTGGCACCTCTTTCCTTCTTTTCATACTCCTGCCTCAGATCACAATTTTTCCAACCCCCAACTCCATCTTCAGACCTCCAACAATTTCACTGGCCCAGATCCTCTTGTTGTCTTCTACATTTCAGATTTTGGAGGCAAAGAACCCATGGAATTAGGGAAGGATACAGACAAAATCAAGGAAGTAAGAGGCTTAGGGACACACCTAGAAAAGGGAGACATGGGATGAATTCCATCCTTCCTCAGGTATCTATGGCCTTGAGCCCATTGGAAGCCTTGAGTGGCTAAGTCCACTGGCACGCTGGTGCTTGAGATGCTGCCTAACTCAAGCTCCAGGAACTTACCCTCTCCTGAAGTGATCCCCTTTCTGGCCCGGTAAATAGTGGGCAGCAGCAACAACACATAGCGGCTTGGGTGCTGCCAAGAAGGGAGCTGGCCCCTGGTACTGCCTAGTGCTATTGTAGGAGGTAGTTTGTGCCCGCCCTAGTGTTCTGGGTTGGAGGGGATGAACCAGACTGCCAGAGGAGCAGCTCTAGGGTAAGCCGGACAGTTTTATTATTTTTTTTTTACAAAGCCCTTCTGGTATTATCACTCCTTCAATAATAAGATGGGACCTCCTCTAACCCACTTCCCTCTCCTCTAAGACCTCCAGGGAAGGGAATGCTATTCTTAAATCCAGGGTCTCCCAGCTCTAATCATCAGAAAACCTTTCATGCTAATTTCCATCTTTCTTAATGCAATGTTCAGTCCTTTCTGCCTAGTTTGTTCCCTATGGAGTTAAAAATACATCAAGGTCTCACCCCCTCATTTCTGGTTTCACTCCCCAAGGTGTCCTCCTTGTTGCCTTCACTTCTGTTGCTGTAAGGCCAGCCCCTTCCAGACCACAGGATCATAAATTTAAAGAAGAAAGAGATTTATAAGGCATCTAGGTCCCACTCTTTCACTGTATTTTTTAATTTTTCCTTGCACAGGGTGGCCTTTATCTCACCTCACAGAAAATGCATTAAACATGATACAAAAGACTTACAGAAGTCCACAGAGCAATATAATTCTTCTCCCTAGCGAGGTCCACCTTTCAGAAACCACACAGTCCCCAGATCCTACCAGTACCCTGTGCGCCAGGACTCCCCTTGAAAGGAAGCCAGCTGGGTTTGCTAGGAAGGAAAGCTCCCAACATTCTAGTGAGTGAAAAAGAACTGTAACTGATGTTGCTAGAGTCAAACTCCCTTTTAGCTGGACCTGATGGCCAATTAGCAAAGGGCAAATTCCGGGTCTTTTGTTGCCCTGTGTTATCCCTTAAACTTCCCAGCTGTTCTTCCAGTTTCAAATGCTGTGCTCTCAATCCTCTCCTCTAAGAGGCTGGTGCTAACCAAGAACTTGCCTTTCTTTTAAAGATTAGATTCCAGAACTCTTGAACTTGGGAGTGTCTAGAGAGGCAACCACAAGACTGAGGCTAGAATTCAGGAACTCTTCCCATTTGGCCATTTGGTTCCCCCTTCTCCCAAGGTTGCTATTTATTGGACTGAGAACTTGGAGCCCAGGAACTCTAGCCACACTTTCATCTTACAAATTTGTAAACTGAGAGCTGGAGAGGTGGAGCAACTTGTCTATAAGTGGAAGAGTTGAGGTTTGAGCCTCTGATGGGCCAGAATAGTCCCCATGCTCTAGGGCAGGGTTCCATTAACTTTTTTTGTGTCTTGGACCCCCCTCTGGCAGACTGGTGAAGCCCACAGACCTGATCTCTGAATAATGTTTATAAATTCACAAATTAAAATATATGAAATATAAAATAAACCAATTATATTGAAATAATTATTTTTTTTAAGTCCCCTACTCCAAGTTGAGAACCCCAGATGCAGAGAATCTTCCTTCAGGGTCCTAGAGCCCAAGATAATATTTCCCCTTTGCCTCTAGTCCCTGGGCTTTATTTCCCACTCGCAGGTCCTTTCCTTGCTCCTGGTCCTTTCCTGCTCCTTATTGCTCTCCTACCCAAAGCCTCCTTTTGGAGGTCTTTGAATGGGGAAGGTTGAATGAAAGGGAGAGGGAATTGTGGGTTATGGCCAAGATGTTTTCTCTTATCTCCTGCCATTCTCCCTTTATGTTGTCTCTTAAAAGGGGACATGAGGAAAAGGATGACCCACAGGAAGGGAAAAGCAAGGCCAAAGCTTAGACCTTCGCTTCCTGCTCTTTACCAGCAAGCAGCTGGGGGCCTGGGGAGCCTCGCCTGGGATGTCTGGGAGACGAGAAACAGTAAAGGCCCTGGTCCCCAGCCTCTCATTCTTCCAACAGGGCACACCCCCCACCCCAACCATTGGGAGATTTACCAGGAAGTCTAATTTCCCTCTTTATTGCTGCCCCCTCACTTCAGACAATAGCCTTCAGTGTTTTCAGGAGAGACCTGGGCTTGTAAGAAAGGACTCAGGCATCCTGGCTCCTGCTGGAGGACTCTATTAGGGTCTGGAGTCACCTGTGGCTCCGCCCTATGACTACAGGACTGGGGTCATCCATTAGGGAGGCAAAGGATCTCTAACTGAAAGGATTTTGAGGGAAGGCATAAGATGATCCCAGCAAGGCCTTACCCTCCTAACATTCTAGAAATCTGATCTCTTCACTACAGGAGATCATTTGGAGGAGGGGAGAAAAGTAGAACTAAGGCATTCATTTCAGAGTAACAGAAAAATCCCAGAGAAAATGCTGGATTCAAAACAAGCACTTCATAAATGTTTGGTGGATGAATGAAGTAGAGGTCACTGGAGCAGAGAGACAAAGGAGGAGAGGGGACTTTGAAGCACAGGGGCAAAATGAGGTAGAAGGGGATGGGGAACAGGGGTCCTAAAGATAATGGAGATGTAAGACTGAGATAGAGACAGGTAGAAGAGTCACTGAAAGTCTGCTTTAAGACCCAGACATTCTGGCCCCTAATCATTCCTCAATCCAGCTGCACCTGTCAGGCCAGGAGAGAAGGCTGAGCAGGGGGTTGAGGGGGGAGCAAAGCAAACAGACAGGCATTTGTGCAGATGAACAATGGCTGTGCCAGTGCTCCCTGCCCTCCTGGCACAGGGCAGGCCCGCTGGGCTGCGGGGGGGCGGGGGGCAGCTGCTGTCTGCAGCCTATGCTCTTGTCCCCCCAGTCTCCTTCAACAAACCCGGCAGGGCCCAAACACCCCAAAGCCAGTTCACCCAAACTAACAGACGAAATGGACTACCTCTCTCCCTATCTCTTATGACCCGTCCCCACAGACTCCAAACAATTCCATTTACTTTATTCTAACTTGCGGGAAATACTGTGGTCTAAGGACTGAAATTGAGGCTGTGTGTATTCACAAACTATCTTCCATACTTAAGACTCCAGAGTTTCTACCTTCACCTCCTCCTGTACAGAAAGCTTTCAATCTGGTTGCTTCTGCCCTACCCCCCACATTTGGAGATGAGAGATCGTAAAGGCCCCCACCTGATTCAGGGAATCAAATGAAATACACACAGGTACATAAAAATACACACACACACACACACACACACACAAAATGCTTACAGCCTTGGGCTCTGAGCTTCTCATTTTAAATTCCTTCAACCTATAAAGATTCCTCCCTAACACACCTTAATTCCTCTTTCCCCAGTTGATTCTCTAGTCTATTTTCCTTCCTTTCTCCAGGCTCCATAACTCCCTAGATTGTCCAGTGTTTTTCTAGCTCCCAGAGTGTCAGCCTCCCCTAGGGAACCCCAATTTCCTCAGCCTTCCCTCCAGGACTTCCGGCCTCTTAGTCCCCTCCCCAGCTTTCCCAGCCCTCCCCCTAGCTGCGCTCAAGTCCCTATACACAAAGCCAGCCACCTCTCTCCACCACTCAGAACAAAGAAACCTTCTCTCTCCTCTTTCCTCACACCCTCAGTTCAGCTTCACACCCAGATGCCTGGGTCCTAGAAATCCTAAGAAGATCCCCAACTCCCCAGCGCCATCCTTTACATCCTGTCTCCTGGCCCCTGACCTTTCCTAGTCAGAAAAGGGGCCTTTGTCCTGGGAAGAAATCAGGCTCAGGGTTTGGGGGGCTGGGGAGGGGTGGGAAGAGAAAGAGGCTTATGGGAATTGGGGAGATTTGTGGAACAGGGGGATGTTGGGGGCAAAAACGTTGGTGATGTTCTGAAAGAAGAGACATAAAGAGTTAAAGTATTATTTAAGTGTTCCAGAAGAGAAAAAGGACAGTTGAAGAGGTAGAGGAGAGTAGCAGAAGAGGAAGATAAAAGCAGAGTTCTCCCCTCATGGGTGACCACAAAAGATGGGTAAAGATCTAGATGAAACTAAAGACCTAGGTACAAAGCACCATCTGCCCCAAACTAGGGATTATGGAGATTCATCCTTCCATCTCCCCCCATTTCCTATCAAGTATAAAATGAAAAGAGAAGGCAGTTAGATTGGAGAGAGACTTAAAATATGTTGACCAAAGGGGTCTCCTTTCTGTAACCAGTTCCCTGGAGGTGGCCCTCCCCTTCCAATAAGCCCAAGCGCACAACACTTTCTAAAGGCTCCCCCTTTTTTTTTTGGCCCCAGTGGGTTTTAGCCTCCAGGTCTCAGTTTTCAATGGGGAGGAAGAGACTTATGAATCCAGCCACCCCTATCATCCAGAAATGGGGGCTGAGGAAGGAGTAGAAGGTGGTGTGAATATAGACAACCCAGGTGACTGGCCTGCTAGATTCCAAACATCACTCATGGAAGAAGAATACTGAGGCATCTGACTTCCAGGTTCCCAAATCTCACACCCTCTCTCCTCCTCCCCCCAGACAGAAGACCAAGTAATTCTGCCTACTCAGAACCCTTTAACACTTGCCTAAGTCCTTTCCTCCCACCCTCTGGTCTTCCCCAACCCCCCCCCCCCTTCCTTTTTAGGGTGGAACCCAATTTCCGTGGTTTCAAAAAAACCTCTCCGCCCCCCTTGGCCTCACTCCAGGGTCTCAATTTTAACGGCCAAAAAAATAAACAGACTTTTGGAGCATAAGCCTGGCCAAAGTGGCTGCGGAGAACAGGGAGAGCCTGCTACTCTCTACTCTCCCTATACTAGTTTTTCCCCCAGGCTGTCCCAACCAATGCCTCTATTGATCAGGACTCAACTGAAACCTCAAGTTTTTTCCAGGATACCAGATCTTCTGCCCAAGGGTCAGGCTCTCCCCTCATCCCTCAGGCTAGCCAAATACAAATCACATTAGATTTGGCCCTTAGACTTGGGAGCACAGGAGAGGCCAGGTGTCTAGGGGCCGGGGAGAAAATACAAAGGGGGGGTTTCCATCACCTTTGGGGGTTCCCAGAGGGCACAGCATCCAAGCTTCTGAGTGATCTTGCTAAGCACCTGGGCCTTCCAGGGCAGCAGGGTGTGGGGGATGATGATATGTCAGAGATTAAACCAACTCTGAAATTTTAGTCTTGGCCCAGATCACAATGAGGCCAGTGTGAGTGAGGAATGGTGTCTGTCTACTGAGGAGGTGGGAGGATTGTCTAGCCTAGGCATGGGTCTTCCACAAGCCCTTTTCCAGGATCCCACTTACTCATGGTAGAGTCAGTCCTCTTATTTCCTAGAGGCTAAGGAATGGAGGGATCATTGCTCTTGGGAAGTGGGTCTAAGGTCCCACAAGTGGGAATTAAATTTACAGCTAGAAAAGGGGATTCTTGGGGAGACAGGTGCCCGGGTTGGGGAAGAACGGATAAGAGGCGAGAGGCGGAAGGCCTAAGTCTGGGAACTTGGGCAGTAGAGGGAGAGCCTGGGGTCCCGGAGGAGGGGGAGAGGGGAGCACACTGAGTTGGGGAGTAGGATACAGCTCTCCAGAGGGTTCACAGCTGGCTAAGTAAATGGAATACCCACACAAAAGACATTAACTCCCTTCCTCAGCGGCGTTGGGGGTGGGGAATAATGGAAAGGAGACGAACCCTTTTCCTCCCCCATCCCAGCCCAGACTGAATGTGAGTGTGAGTGGCTGTGTGGGGGGTGGGGGGAAGGTTAGAGAGGGTGAATCACAGCTGGAAAGTCCATTTGTGACCGCGCCGTGTGCAGTTTGGTCCCGGGGAGAGAGCGCGCAGGGAAAGCCCCCAGCGCCACCGGCGGGGACAAAGGTGGGAGCCCGGAAGCGGCGCTGGCCGGACGGCCGGGGTGGGGGGGCTAACGGTGCAGTGGTGGGACGGGGAAAGGGGCTGCGGGGAGACCCCCCCAACCCTGCGCTTTACCCCTGGCCCACCGCGCTGCCGCCCCGTCCCTGCCCGGTTCAACTTCCTAGGCGCCCTGAGCCCCTGCTCCCGTCCACACCCCGCCCCCGAGCCCCCCTTTCCCGTCCTGGGCCACTATAAACCGCTCCGCCCAAGTTCAGCACCCCAAACCCGGAGGGGAGGGGGCGCCGCGGGCCAGCCCACCTTGATCGCCTGCTCTCGGCTCCGGTCGATCCTCGCCCTTGTGAGGGATTCGATCCGAGACATAATCCGGGGGGGAGGGGGCCGGCGCGGGCGGGGGCCGCCCAGGGGGAGCCGGGACTCGGCCTCGGACCCAGGCGTGCAGCTATTGTCCGAGGGTCAGGATGGGGGGGCAGGGGGAGGGGTCCGCCCAGCACGCGTCTGTATCGGGGACAGGAAGTCTGACTCCCCCAGCTCAGCACCCAGCATCAGTTCCTCAAACCTAGTCTCCACCCCCGCCGGAGCTCGGGAGGGAGGGGGGAGGAGCGGAGCGGGGGGGGGGGGAGGGAGGCGGGTGAGGGGAGGGGGCAGCCGCGCGCCTGCCGAATGGGGGGCGCCCCTCGCCCGGACTCTCTCCCTCCCACCCTCGGAGCGCTCTCCTCGCCTCCTCCTTTAGCCTCCCTCAAACCCGTCCGATCACCCCCCGGCCTCTTCTCTTACCTAGCCCCTTTCCCTTCAACTTCAGGCTTTTAGAACTAGGGGTGAGGTGCCCGGGGCCCACCCCTCCGATAAAGCTGGGCTTTAGGAGACTCGGAGGGTGGTGCGAGGGGGGGGGTGGAGGGGAGAGGAGGGGGAAGGGATCCCAAGAGCTAAATATTCAGTGTTTAAGAAATGCAGCCAAAGGGTCAGGTGTGAAGCGCCCGGTAAACGTGGTCCCTTATTTTTTTATAGGCTGGCAGAGAATCCGTTGCCCCGTCACTGGGGGAAGGCATGGCCCCGAGAGTTCTGGGGCAGCCCTCATGGTCGGCGCAGCCAGACTTTTCTTCCCCGGTCCCAGCTGGGGAAGAGTCCCTGACCTCTTCTGAAGGTTAACATCCGTTCTGCTAAGGAAGTCTGTCCTTATATCTAAGTCCCACCGCTCCTGCTATAGTTTAATTAAGTCTTGTGTTTAAAACTACGAGCAAAGCCTGCTCTGTTCCCTTCACTTTTCCCTTCACAGGCAAGCCCAGGAATGGATTTTTTTTTTTGCTCTTTCTTTGTATCCTCAGCGTTTAGCACAGTACCTGGCCCATAGTAAACACCTAATTTTTTTTTTTTTGGTGGCTAAATAATCCTCACCTTTGAGAGATTCTTCCTGAAGAATTCTTTTGCTTTTAGGAGAATTCCTCTTTGAATCTAACCTCAATCCCTCACCTTGCAGCCTGTGACTGCTTCTCAGCAGGTTCCACTTTTCTGGAGGAGCCAAGAGAAGGCAATTGTATACCATCTGTGCTGGGAATTGGCCTGGTTCTGGTCCATGAGGGTGTGGCATGCGTTAAAGGGGGACAACCTGGCCCAACAGCTAGCTGCTCTCTTTTCCTGCCCCCTCCCCCCAATCCGGTTTTAGCTCCTGCCACTATTTTGGGAACCTTCATCTTTTCATTGGCTGGGTTTGGCTTGGCCTCCCCCCACACCATCAGTGTGTTTTCTCCTCCCTAGCAACCACTTTCCCAGGGTCACTAATTATCTCTATTTCCAAATCCAAGGGCCTTTTCTCAGTCCTTATCCTTCCTGACCTCCACCAAGTCTTTCACACTATTGCCCACTCCCTTCCTCCAAGGTTTTTGCTCTTCCCTGGTTCCAATTCTCTCCATGATGGTTCCTTCTGAGCACCTTAGCAGGATCATTTATCCAAGTAACACCCACTATGTCCGGTTGCAGCGCTCTTATAGATTCAGTTATTATCTATATTCAAATGACACTCAGACCCACATATCCATCCCTCCTCTCTCCCCTGAGCTCTAGGCCCACACCACCTGTATGGCCTGTAGATACGGCAGACTCAGCCTGGCCAAAATTGAATTCACCTTATTCCCCACCTCAATAGATCCCTAGCTTACTTTTTTCTGCCAAGAGCACAACAATTCTCAATTCTTGACCCTCTCAACTCCTGACAACCAGTCACAGTTGTTAAGTCGTGTTGATTCTGCCTCAGTAACCTCCTCCCTCACACTTGTCCCCTCCTGTCCATTCACTCAGCCACCACTCAGTCGGGCGCTCCCTGCCTCCACAGTGCACCTGGGCAATTGCCATCCATGCCGTTTGTCTCTGGGCCTTCCCACTCCGTGCTTCTCTGTAGCCAGTCATGCCCTCTCCACATCCTCTGCACAGCTGCCCAGTCTCATCCACATGTCAATTCCCTGCTCAAGAAGTTTTGGTAACTCCTAATGTGTCTTGCCTCTAGGATAAAATACAGACTGCTGTGTTTGGTATTTAAAACCCTTCCCACATCCGGTTTTGGAGCTCCACTCAAGGCTCCGCTCAAGTACCTCCTCCTACCAAAGGCCTTTCCCTACGACTTCCCCTGCTTGTTATTGAAGGGTGAGAATAAGCATTTCAATGGGGCCTACTAGGTGCCAGGCACTGTGCTAAGTGCTTTCTAAATATCTCATTTGATCCTCAAATATAATTATCCCCATTTTACTGATGAAGAAACTATTAAGTGACTTGCCCAGGGTCATACAGCTAACAAGGTTCCCATTTCACTGGCTGTCCTTTATGCCTGGAACTCTTTTTCCTCATCTCTGATCCCTGGCTTCCTTCAAGTCTCAGCTAAAATCCTGCTCTTCAAGAAGCCTTTCTTGGTCTCCCTTAATGCCTTCCCTCTGTTGATTCTCAACACTGTCCTGTCTATAGCTGTTATGGATATAGTTATTTGCCTGCTGTCTCCCCACTAGACCTTGAGCTCCTTGAGAGCAGGAACTGTCTTCTACCTTTCTTTATTTCCCCAGCATTTAGCACAGTGCCTGGCACATAGTAGGTGCTTAATAAGCGCTTCGGTTTTTTTTTTCCATTCCTGCTCTGAACCTAGAGGAAGGACCAACAAAAAAGGCACAATAACCCCTTACATCAACTGGACCCAAGCATCTGGACTCTGTCTCCCCCAAAGGGCAGCCAAGCCTGACGAATGAGCTAAATTTAAAAACAGCCTGCAAGAGGCCAGAGTCAACCAGCCCCTCTTTCCCCTTCCCTGCTCCGCCCTCTAAGGGGCCCAGAGGAGGGGACAGGCTATGGCTCCGAGTCTCCTCCACAGAGCTGGGCAGGCTCTGAGGCTGCCAACCTACAACTGAAGAACATATTTACGCAGACTTCCCCAAATGTACCTGAACAGAGATCTGAACCCTAATCCTAAATAAGCCCTAGAAATCAGTAAGCCCCTTCTCACCCTTGGCCCCTAAACTCAGACTAGATACGGGGAAAATGAAAGGCGCTACTCATTTCTATCTCCCACTCTCAAACTCTATCCCACGCATTGCAGTGTCCGTCTGTGATCTCTCATGGAGCCTTCCCTCTGTGAAGACAGAGGAAGAGAAGGTGAGGCAATCTGCATGAAATCCAAGGGATTTAGTCTTATTAAAAAACCTGTACTCTGGCCACAAAGATAAGCCATAGAGGTCGTTCTGTCTCTGCTCTTTCTCCCTCAGCGCCTCCCAGTCCATGGTTATTACATAGACACTGGGAAATCAATCCCAACCTACCCAGTGACGCATCTCAGATGAAATGATATGTTAAAATGCCATAGCTCCCAGTATGATGCAGTAGAAAGAATACTGGTGCTGGAGTCATAAGACCTTGGGTCATGTCCTGCTTCTAACACTTATTTGTGCGACCTTGGCCAACTCCCAGTTCCCTTTTCTATAAAATAAGGGGCTCTAGATTTATTGTCCTACCAGACTCAAAGTAGCACTACTTTCTTTATCCCATCCAACATGAGAAACATTCTATCTCCTGTTGGAGAATAGGGAAAAGGGGATCTGGATAACTGGCAACACCTGGTCTTTTAAGCCATATGAGCAGTTGGGCAATGTGGACTGTCGGCTCTGTCCCTTTTACACTGACCCTTAGTGAGGGATACGGGAAAGGAGCTAAGGCATGGGTAAGCAGAGAACGTAAGGTATAAATGAGACCCAGGGGGAAGTAGACAACAGTGCCTCAGATTTCCTCAACAGAGAAGCTTACAAGGTTATTAGAGAGCCTTGAGAGAAGAAAAGCTGACATGAAAGGCAAGACAAGGAATAGAGAGACTTCTAACACTCTTCTTTCCAACTGAGCACTCAAACGGGGTGATGTGGGTCTTATGCCCCACAACATCTCATGACAAGGTTCAGCAACAAGATGAGAGATCTGGGGGTCAGTGCTGGGGCTGAAAAGAGGGACATCAGAGGCTCTCCTACCTCCTGGGCTTTGTCCTAGCCCTCGAATATCTAAGGATGAGGAAAGTATAATTATTGCTACCAATGCAACTCTGAAACATTCCCAAAGTCACATCTTTCTCTCTGTACTTAGTAGGACTTCATCTCCTGGAAGACATAAAAGGTTCTTTCCCTACCCTATGAACCAGGACAGGAAGGGAGAAAAACAGATAAGGTTTGAAAGGGAGGCAAAGTAAATATAGACAAAAGATATATACAATGAGGGAGAGACAGAGGAAGAGAGAGAGCTGAGACAGGAAAAAGATAGAAACAAAAGGAGTAAGCCAGAAACAGAGTACCCTAGAAGGCAACTGAGAGCTAGAAACAGTGAATGTAGGGAAGTAAATGTTGGGTGGCAAAAATTCCCTGACTTATTCTATTCCCACTTGAACACCAGGGTCCCTAAACACCCTCTGCTTTATCAGGACTGGCCTTTTCAGATCCAGGCTGGGTAGGGCCAGCTTCCTCAGCCAAACGCCACCTTATAGGAAGAGAGGAATTCCATTATCTAGAACTTATCTGTCTGTCCCTGAGCCCCCAGGAAGAGGAGACAGGATCTTAGGACCTTGGGATTCCTGATTTCATTCTCTAGACTCTAGAGTCCAGAGGTTTGCATTTCCTGAGAGGAGAGAGAAGACCTCTTTTCTTAAAGGTTTTCATATTCCCCGCTTGTTTCTCTTCCTCCCTCTGTCTCTGTTTTCTTACCTCTTTCAGCCTCATCCCACCCACAGCCCTCTGGTGAGAAGATGCTAACACAATGGTTTTCTCATCTTTACTTTCCCTCCCAACTAGTCCAGGAACAAGGGGGTGCCCTGCCTAAAAGAGCTGCAGAGGAAGCTCTCGTATGTGGTTGGGAGGCACCTAGAGATGCACAAATGGCAACAATCAGACTTCTTCCCCTTCCCTGTAGAACCACACCACCCTCAATGCCCTGCAATACACACAGTTGGGAAGTATGTGTCTGAATCTACATCAGCCTGGGATACAGGATTGAAAATAGCCACAAGTATGTGTATATGTACACATGGATACAAGAAGTTCTGCCCATGGTCTAGACACCAGTTGTATCTGCCCCGAAGCAGGGCTTACGTCCTTTCCTGCCCATCTTTCAGCTCTATGGGGAAAAGGGAGAAGAGCCATATCAACCTTAAGCTTATGGAGCTTTGCCTTTCCCTTAATCCAGCTGTCTACAGCTGGCAGCTAAGGGGGAGGAAGAGTTGGGGAATAGTAGACTGGGTGGGAACGCAAGAGAAGTGAGTTGTTGGGAAAGGCAGCTTGTTTGGCTCTTTCTTCAAAACTGAACCCATGTCCAAAGTCTCTGTTTACAGGGATAGGAATTGAAGGGAGAGGGGAAGAAGAACAAAGATGAAGACCTGGGTTCCCAGTGGTTCCTACCTTGGCCTTGCCTGTCATGCCCCAAAGGAGGCTGAGGGTCCGTTGAAGGGAGTGGCCGGCCCGTTTTCCTGAGAGCTTTACGTCCAGCTGGCTGCAGCTGCCTCCCCAGAGACTGAAGAAATAAAGAGACAGAATTGGAGACGGAGACAGGATGGAAGGAACAAAGCCACCCCCAGAAAGTTAACAGATAGAGAGACTAAAGACACCATGTTGTAAAGAGAGAGAGAGAGAGATAAGAGATGAAGACACCCAGAGAGTGAGTGAGAAATAGTGAGAAAGAGAGGAGAGTCAGAGGAAAAGCCTCAGAGAGAGAGATACCAACCTCTTCCCTCCCCTTCCAGTTGTCTGGACCTCCCAGCTCTGGTTTATTTTATCCCTCTGTTCCAGAGGGTGGCTCTAAACTCCTCCCAGTTAACCAGAGACTCCCCCCATCCTCCTGAGAAGTTAAGGATCAGGGCTTGGCTTCTCTTGACCTCATGCAGACCCCAAATAGAAGCAGTATGGAGTTTGGGCGCCTCAGGGACCATGTTTTTCCTGTTGCCAACCTCGGTGGTTAGGGAACCCTCAGTGACCTATACCTGCCCCCCCTTCTTTGTTTGAGAATGGTCCCTGGGCTCATTGCCAGTCAGAGCTGAGTTTCCCGGGATTTCATCAGCCCTATCCCATGAGCTAATTCCAAAGCCCGGAGCCAGGAGGGGGCTGTGTCAGCTGGAGACTTAAGGGACCCAAAAGCAGAACTTAGTGTTTTAAAGGGCCCCTTTACAATGCTGTCCTACTAAACAAGCCACAGCTGTGGGATTCAAACAGGTGCTGATTTGCATGCTCATTTACATGATACTTATTGAAATCTTCCAGCACAAGGTTTTCTCACCCAGTGGGGCCTCTAGCCCCCTCCCTTCTCCTCTACTGTTCCCTCAGCTCCCACCCAGTCCTGTTTCTTTCCTGTATCCACTGCCTTCCCAACTCTTGCCCCATCCCACTTGTCAATTATCTGAGTCCCTTAATGTCTGACCAATGCTCCAAGGTCACTGGCTCTACCTACTCTCCCTCCCTAAAAGCTAGCTTTCCCAGCCATTTTCCACCCTCTAGCCTTTTGTTGCTGGCCTTCCCACCTCGAACCCCATCCCTGTATCCTGGACACCCCCTTCCTCCTAATTTCTCCTCCATACAGTAGTGAATCACCTAAGTCTCCTCTCTTCATCAGCCCTGGGAGAATGGGTCAAATTCCAAACCTTCCAAAGAGAAAGGGGTTTCTTGGGTGCTTGGAGAATTACAAGCATTAGAAGCAGAAGGGGTGTTGGTTGGGGAACAGTGTTTCTGAAAACAAAGTGACCCCTGAAGGTCACAAAGTCCACCACCCATGACCCCTTTGACTGACCTACCTTCAGATTTCTGAGGGGCTCGTTGAGCTCTACACTCACCCGTTGTTGAAGTCAGGGCCAGGAGATTCGGGTAAATTCTCTGCTAACACAAAAGGAGAAGAGATGTGTCTGGCTAAAGCCAGACAAAGGCACCTACAGCTATCTCCCTTCCCCCCCCCTACACCTTGGATCAGGTTCCCAGGGCTACAGGTGCCTATGACTCCATCTTCAGGGCGGGCACTGAGGACTTCCTGGAGGGAGGTTGAGGGTGGAGTCTGAGCAAAAAAAAAAAGGGGGGGGGAGGGAAGCTGAGAGCTAAATTAGAACACTTAGGAAAACTAAAAGGAAGCTGGAGGTCCAATATCTAGGCTCTTAATGTTGTTTCTGGTAATTGGGAAAGCTGGGGAGTGGATGGATGCGTAGGATCCAATTCCCCATCTTGGATAGAAGGGGAAGTGAGGATTGTACTCTATCTATGGTGAAGACATAGGCTGGAGCTCCAGATGCTTGTGTCCTGAGTCCCTGGTTTTTGATGAAAGAAAAGGCCAGGAAGATGTATATATTCACTCTCATTTTGGACAGGAATTTGGGGGAGCTCCAAAGGCAGTATGGTTAGGGATAGACCAAGTTGTAATGAAAAGCCAGGCTACGTCCCTAGTACTGCCTAGCCCTTAACTAGAGTTCCTGACTCAGATAAAATAGTTCAGTCTGGTCTCATACTTCAAGGAAGAAGGGGACACATCCATTGTTCCCTGCCTACCCCCTTCTGGCATCTTCCCCTTACTCACCATCACCATCTAGATCCAAGTAGCCATCAATACCACTCATGGATACAGATTTGGAGAGGATGCCACAGGCAGAACCATTCAAGGGACCAGAGGATGGATGGTGGGAACTCCGAACCTATAATCAGCCCAACACCCCCAAGAGGTTAGAGTTCACCATTCTACCAAACTCTCCCCACCTTACATCATTTGATTCCTTTCTACATATGGGCCTCCCGGATAGATGCTACTCCTTGCTTGTCTACCCACTTAGGATCTTTCACTTTAGATGGCTGGGAAATTATTATCGCATCCCATCCTCCCCACCAGGTGCAATCCAACTTTAGGCATCCTTAATGGATGAGACCTTTAAGAAGAAAACATTATTTTGAATGACCTAGTCTTGTGTTTCTCAATCTGATTTAGTGTATAGACAACTCTGGTAATGCCAATGATCTTGTGAATCACCCAGTCTGATTTGGGGTGGAAGGAGGGAACCTTATTAGAATCAATGAGACAAATGGCACTAATTTAATTAGGCAGAAAAGAGGAGATGGAATAGAATGCTTGGAAAGAAAGGATATGGGAAAGAGGATTCTACAGAAAGAAAAGGAGGAAAAGTGGAAGACAGCTTAAAAAAATAATGAAGAAAAAAAAATGAGCAGAAGGGAGAAAGATGGTGAGGAGAACAAAGGAGGGAGAGGAGAGGAAAGAAGGAAGGGAAGGATGAGAGATGAAAATGGGGAATATATACTCAAACACTGGTTGAGGGATGCAGGTGTCAGGGATAGCACTGCTACCTGGCTATCCTCCTTAGCCATGGCTTCCTTTTACAAATGAAAGCAAGGCTAGATTACCCTTTGGCTGTTTGGGAGATAAACTATGACAAGGCTTTGAAAAGACCTAGGTATCCCCAGGTCTGGAAGGGGAGAAGGGGCAGAAAAGTTGGGAGGATGGGGCACTTGGGCCCCAGACTGGATAAGGTCCCAATGGTTGCAGCAACCAAAGAATCTGATGTGGAAAATGCAACTAGGCTTTCCTGAAGCTGGCTGCCCTCCCCCTCCTCCGATTTAGATTTCCAACAAATTAAGCATCTTGTCTTGATGAGGAAACCCTCAATGAGCTAGATTGTTTCTCTAATTCCCAAACACTGGGTTAGTGAAGAGCTGAGGTGGGGTAGCACAGGACAGGAAAGGCTCTAGGTACATTGGCCAGACAGAGGTGGCAGAAATGATAGGTTCTCCCCTACCTAGTGGACCACTACTATTTAACTACTATTGTTTATCAGGGTCCCAGATACCTAGGCTTACCTACATAATACTCATAAAGTGCACTCATAGTTAAGAAGGAAGGCGTTTGTTTCAAAAGCAACAAGGGGACTTGGGGGTCCACAGTTGAAAGGGCCACAAAAAGGGGGGCCGTTTCATACCTCTGGGAAGGAAATCCATCTGTTTTGGAGAAGTTCCTCACCCTTCAAATTGTGGGTGATTTAGGAAGCAAAAGATTAGAGCAATCAGTAGATGAAATCAATGACAGAGAGACTCATACACAGACAGGAAGCATAGAGGCCCAGAAAGATCCAGAGAAAATAGACACAACGGAGAAGGATACGGAAAATTGCCGGGATGGGGGTGGAGGCAGGAAGTAGAATGGAATGGAAAGAGCCCAGCCCTGCTACTTAGTAGATGTGACCTTGGGCCTCTATAAAATGAGGGGCTAGACCCCAAAACTTCTAAGCTACTTTCTAGCCTTAACTACTCAATCCCTATTAGATGAAGAGATAGAGAGACAAGGTAGAGGGAGACAAATGGGCACAACCTCTGACAAAAGCCCAGAAAGGTATAAGATAATCAGTGTTTTGAGGAGGGGAGTGGGGAAGAGGCAGATGGTGCCGTAGTGGGGGGGGTAAGTGCCCAGTGCCCATGGAGAGGAGTCTATCCATACCAGGTACTGGGACTGGGGACTCTGGTCCTGTAGCTTCAGAAGTGTCTCCAGCTCCTCCTGACTTTGAAGTACTGGAATTCTCCGGGGGTCCCTGGGCCCCAGTTTTTGTAGGTTCCTGCTGAAACACATTTTCACTTTACTAACAATATTCCTTAGCACCATGCATACCCAGCACTTGGAGAGATACCAACCAGCACCAGATCAATAAACAAGGCATTTATTAAGGTCTTACATACAAAAGAAAAAAGCAAAAAACAGTCCCTGCCTCAAGGAGCTTACATTCTAGTGGAGGAGACAAAAACCTATTTAGTATACAAAAGATAGTTACACTAGATGGAGGAGGGGATAGCCCAGGAAAGGTCGGCTGCACAAGGTGGCACTTGAGCTGAGTCTTGAAGAAAGTCAGGGATTCCAAGAGGTACAAGTGAGGTGAGGGGGCACATTCTAGGCCCAAAGAAGGGGTAAAGGGCAGGTACTGCAAGAGCATGCACACAAGGCAAGCATCTTGTGTAAGGAGCATCAAGGAGTCCAGGAGTGGAGGGAAGGGAGTAATGTGTAATCAGACTGGAAAGACAGGAAGGGGCCAGGCTATGAACTGCACTGCCCGAGTTAATCCCTAGCTAGACTCTTCCATCTCATGTCTATGGCAGGGGACACAGGCTGGCCTAAACTGGCCTCTCCATTTGGCTCCTCCCAAGCAAATAGAAGACAAGGGCGGCCCCTGCTGGTCAAGAGCGAGCTCTGTCCCAGAAGAAAGTTAGAGATGGGGCTGGGAAGGGAGGGAGGGTGGTAGTGCTAACTGGGTCTCCCCACTTCCAGGCACCTTCCAGTTTTTTTTCTCGGCTATTACCTCCAAACCTGCCTCCCTGATTACCTTACAATCTCGGCCCTATATACAGATGTAACCTTGGATGTGGCACTGTGATGACTGTGGAGCAACGAAGGGGAGCATCGCATCAGCTGGGGAGGTTGCGTGCCTTCTTAGTCCCTAGATGCTGGAGACATGCTTGGTTCCCCAGAGCCTTCACTCCCACCTGGCTTAGCACAGGGATACAAGTTAGGTATCTATCTCCTCAAATTCAGCCTAATCTAGCCCTGAACCAACAGGAGATGGGTATACTTACCAAAGCCAGAGGAAATATGCCTAATCCCAAATGGCAGGTCCCTACATTCACTCTACATTACTCTGTTTCAATCTGACCCTGGATCTTTTCCTCCTGACTTGTTCTGTCTTTGGAGAAATAGGGATTTTCCAGGGGAGATGCCTCCATCTGCCTCCCTCCTGGGCCTAACTCGGGAGGTGTAGACTGTTCTCTTTACCCATATCCAAAAGACCCCTAACTCCTTAGAATATCCCAAAAGCTGAGAATTTATTCTGTCAAAATGCAAGTTTAGTCCACTAAATTTAAAATTATTGAGAAGTTACTTTTGTGCTAGCCTCAGGGGGTCAGTGGGCTGGCATATTCCTGAATGTGGGGTAGGAACTCAAGTCTCCCTAGAAATCTCCCAAACAATTTAACTTCTCTCTTTCCCTGTTTTTTCATCTGAAAAATTAAAGGAGTTAGACCAGATAAACTATAAGGTTTCTCTTGGCATTGTTCATGATTCTGTGAAATTCAAAATTAAAGACGTATGTCAAGCTTAGGAAGTAAGGGAATGAATAGCAGCTGAAAAGAGGGATGGAACCCAATACTGACAGAAAATAGCTAAGAAAGGGAATCCTGTTCTCTTCTCCCTCAATTTTCCCAGTTCTACAAAAAGCAAGAAGAAAGGATCATTGGAGGAATTTAGGGCTACTAAGAGAGATCTATCTCTGAGACCATAGGCAGGAACCCCCAGAGTCCAAAAGAGATTCTGAATTAGATACCTGGATTTTGTCCACCTAAGTCCCTTAGGCAATAACTAGAGGTCTCAGACTCCCCTATGCTACTCATCTCCTGAATCTGAGGGCATCTGTATGCAGGCGATTAAAATGCCAAGACAACTTAGTCCTTCTCATTATTCCATCTTCTTCTAGGTCTAGGGATTCCGAAAAGATAGGTGGCGAAACAGAGTACTTAGGTCCCTTGGGGGCTTACCCTCCCAGTGGATCATTTGTAACATCCTGGAATACACTGCCAGGTTCCCAACTATGACGTCTGAGAGGGTCACTAATGGCACTTCGGGCACGAAGGGCTTTTGATCTTCGGAGGGGCACTGGCTGGAAGCCATCTTCTTCTTCCTCCTCTTCTTCCTGAGACTGCCCACTAGACTCCACGGCTGATAGGCATCTCCGAGTTCTTCCTTGAGGCACTGGGTTTCCTCCTGCCAGGAAGGCCTCTGGGATTTCGTCATTCATGGAAGTAGCAGATAGGCTGGCCTAGGCAGAAGACAAAGAGAGGTTGGGGGAGGCAGGCTTGGGTCCTCTCCTTCAAGGAGGCCCCCCACCCCGAACTGGGGATGAAGAGGAGCAACTCTCATCCTTCCAGGCTAGATTCCTAAATATCTTTCATGCTTGCTTTTTTTTAAGCCAGGGCTTCCAACTTTGGTTTCTGCTCCCCTGAGACAAAGACTTCTCTCACCCTGTCAACTGCACCCTCTCTTGAATGAATGAAGAAAGCATTAAGTACTTACTATGTACCTGTCCTCAAAGAGTTTATACTCTAAGAGAGGAAGACAATACATATAGGAGAGTGGTGGCCAGGGAAGCATACTTTAGAAATCAGAGGGAATGGTGATTGAAACTATGGGGCAAACGATTGACATGTTCTTCCCAGGAATGGTAGTGTTGATATGAATACTGTTCCCAGAGCTATTGTTCAAAAGGGGTGGCGTATAATCCAGGTGATTTGTCATGGAGATGGGTTGCAAAGTGGTAAATGGGCCCATCCCACCTTCTTGGAGGCAGACACTTTGGCACCAGTGCTCATGCTAGAGTAAATCAAAGATCCATGAACTCTCCAAGGACTCTTGACATTGAAGGTGATGAAGTCCCAATCCATGAAGCAATTGGAACCAGTCCACAAAATGCCACACACCTAGTCCACAATTTTAGGCCCTTTGCTGTGATGGAGATACAGGCATCTAAGCTTCCAGGGACTAATTCTCTAAGGATTATACCTCACTATCCAGTGAGATTTCAGGAGTGGTTATGAAGAGCTGAAAGGCAGGATGTCTGGGTCATTCCTTCTGCCAGGTCCACCAAGGGAAGGAGTATGAGAGTGGGGCATAAGCTTCTCCCAAATCCATTACCCCAGGGATCTCCTGAATGTTAAAAAGTTCTTCCTATCATCTATTTTCCCTCCCTCCCAATCCAATCTGCCCACTATCCCTGGCCATACGCAGAGGCTACAGAAAAGAAGATTCTTGGCCAGTCACCAACCTTGTGACCCTTTACCACCTAAGGCAGACAGGGAGTTAGGACCTTAGACTTCTGCAGCTGGTAAGTCTTAGTTCCTGACCTGCAGTACCCAGGGATGGAAAGGGAAACTGGGTGCAGCCATTGTGCCCATCCATGCCCTTCCTATGCCAAGGAGGCAGCTAATGTGCAGCCAGCTACCAGAAGGGCCTTTCTTCCTTCTCCACACCTGGGCCTGATGCCATCTGTATAAGCTGGCACCTGATCATGTTGGCAGCCAGGATAGGTATGTCTGAAAGGAGTGAGAAAGATGGTGAATAGCTCTGGGGTCAGGGAAGGATTCTCTGCCAACCAGGCACTTTCCAGGGAAAGGTAGATACAAAATTGTGTGGAACTGTGTCGGAGAGAAAAGGGACAGGAACTAGAGAGGGACTGGAGAGGGGCAAATGAGGAGAGAGCTTTGTTATCTCTAGATTCCAATGTAAATAAGTAGAGTCTCCACCCCTAGCTCTAGGCAGCTAGGTGATAAAATAAAGTGCTAGGCCAGGAGGCAAGAAGACTGGAATTCAAATCTGTCCTCAGATACGTACTAGCTGTGTGACCCTGGGCAAGTCACTTAACCCTGTTTGCCTCAGTTTCCCCATCTGTAAAATGAGTTAGAGAAAAAAATGGCAAACCACTCCAGTATCTCTGCCAAAAAAAAACTCAACGGGATAATGAAGGGTTGTACATAACTGAACAACCACCACCACCCCTATCTCTCTCACCTGCTTTTCCTCCCCTCCACCCCATAGCTCTTCCTCTAGAATTAAAATAGGAAGGGGCATGGCAAGCAGAAGGAAATGAACTGAAGTATTTTCCTGTTTTCTCTCCCTTCCTGGAGACAAACCACCTGGTCCCCTCACCCTACAGACACAGCCCCTGATCTTGATATCATGGGCTTCCCATCCCTCTTCCTCCCAAAGCCCAGAACTACAATCAGTCCCCACTTCCCCGGTGCCAGTACCATGCTGGTCCATCCAGTGGAAGGCCTTCTAATTCCTTCTACCAGTAGTGTGATTCCTTCTGCTCTCATTCTAGCCTCTCTGAAGATGGAGTCCCCAGAAGTTCCTCCTCCCTCTCATGATATAGAGACATAGGACTTAGAGCTGGAATGAATCTTAGAGATCATAATGACCAATAGCATCATTTTACTGATGAAGAAACTAAAGCCTAGTTAGGCATTTCTCAAGCATCTGTGAGGCAAAAGCCTCTTGGTTCTACTCCCAGAAAATCCTTTCTTTTGTCCCAGTGATGTAACATAGGAGCCTGACTCTGCTCTTCAAGGGACTGGGGTTTAGCTGCCTCCCCCACAATACCAGCTCTTGGTAATTCCTCCTTGGTGCTCCCTTCCCCAGACCCTGGCCCCCTCGATGTATTTCCTTTAATGTTCCTTGATCTTCCTTCCTTCCAAAGACTCTCCCTCAACCCCTCTCCCCCCACAGGCCTCCTGAGCTTAGGAAATGGAACAAGAGAGTAGTAGCCAGAGCTGGGTCTCACACAATGGCTTTATTTAGCTTCAGAATGAGATCATATAATGTCACATCGCTGTTTCCGCTGAGCATAGATAGGAGGTTCTGAAATAGATCTGGGTTGTCAAACACTTTGGGGGGTGGGGAAGAACATCAGGAAGAGAGTAGGTCATTTCGTTCATCCCCCTCAGGACAGGATGGTTCTCCAGCCCAGAAGTGTCAACATGCGCTCCCTTTCAAGCACCATCTCTAACTTCTAGGAAGCCTTTTGGGTGTTTCACCTGCATTCCCTCTGCTGCAGTTAACAAGCAAACTAGTCACTCAGTCAACATTCTTTGAGCAATGAGCAAAGTACTCCATGTTGGGTGATAGAACAATTAAAAAGAAAAGAATGCAGAGGGGAGAGAGGCATTCACTGAACTGAATCCAGGTTGAGAGGAGGGGAACCTTGTCTCTAAACTGACCATGGTACTCAAAGAGGTTACCACCTGAGATATAAGCTTTGGGGGGGCAGGAGAGGAGTAGGGAAGAAGGGAGAAAGTGTTACTCCATGTCGCAGTTGGAGAAAGGGAGTCCTGAGGGACCTGGCCAAGGCAGAGAGAGTCAGGTATGGGAGTCTGAGCGTCTGCAGTTATTACCTGAATTACATGATAGTGAACCACAGTCTCCATCTTCATAAAGGAAAGAACAGAAGACAAACAGCCTGAAATTAATGCAAGGCAGGTGGGACAGCTACCCAGTAGAAGGAACTTTCTGATTGACTAAAGTAGAAGAGACCCAGACCATGGAAGGAACAAGAAAATAATAGGTTATATTTATGACTCTTCCCTAGGGTTTTACATACATTATCTCTGTAAGGTAGGTGCTATTATTATCCCCATTTTAGAGATGAGGAAACCAAGACTCAGAGAAATGACTTAATTAGGGTTACACAGATGGTTAGTGTCTGAGGCTGGATTTGGACCTGGGACTTCCTGATAGCACTTCCTGCCCAGGACTCTAACCACTACAGGAGGCTGCCCTGGGCACCCTGAACAGAAGACACAGTGCCTACCCACAGGAACACACCACCAGTCTGTCAGTGTAGCTTGCAGGTGTCACTGGGTCCAGAGGCAGACACTCACTGCCCCAGTGTATAGGGAGAGACTTGGGCAGTTGAGGGAGTGCTGAACCTAAGGGGGAGTATATAGAACCAAAGCATGACCAGCTTCCAATCCCCCTCACCTCCTCTCTCCCCCGTTATATAACTGGAACGAAGAATCATCTCCTAACAAACCAGGAGACAAGTCCCTAAAGAAACCAAGCACGTCCTAAAAGAAAGCACATAAAGACAGCCCCTCCACTGACCAAATTTGAACTTTTTTTTTTCCTGCTCATCAATTTCCCTAAAAAGCTGGGTGGGGGAATGAGTGGAGGAACTGAGAGAGAGAGAGAGAGAGAGAGAGAGAGAGAGAGAGAGAGAGAGAGAGAGAGAGAGAGAGAGAGAGAGAGAGAGATGGGTGTAGGTATAGAGAAGAGTGGGAAAGGAGGCAGGGAAACACAGGAGAGTAGAAAGATGATTGTGTCAAACTAATAACCAAGCACTGTCCAGCTGTGGGCAACTTTGATCTTTTCTCAGGCCTAGGAGGCTCCTAGGGGCTGAGTTTTAGGTTTTTAAATCTTTTCAAAGGAACTTAAAAAAAAAAAAAGATACCTCCTTCCTCTCCCCCTCTTCCCCCCATCCCCTCCCTGCTCCAGAAGAAGGAGGGGCTGGATGTTATGGTTTAGTGGCTTCTCTACAGGCCTTATAGCACTGGGGAGAGGGGCCACAGAAGGTCCTTTGATGGTTCAAAATTTAACTACTACTCCTCGTCTTTTTGGGTAAACCATTAATCCGAGTCCTAGTGTGAGGGCTAAAACATGTACACTTAAGACTCTCTCCTAAAACACTCAGTGAGAAAGGTCCCAGTAGATCCTGTATTGTCTCTCCCACCTACAGCACATGGTTACTGTCCTAGCCTAGGGCTGATCCCAGGAATCCAGGGCTCCAGGATTTCCTCATTACTCTGGCAGTTTTACATCCTGAGATTACTAGGACGCTGGGCTTTGTACTCTCAGGTCACAACCCCATCTCTGAGGACCTGAGAAGAATTTCTGACAAATCTTAGCTCTCCACCCTGGGTATCCTGGCACCTAATTAAGCACTTAGCCCCAACCTCTCAGTCAAACACTGACAAGAAATGCAGACCCAATTCTGAGATAGGAGGAAGAAGGAAACAGATGTGACTAGAATCCCTAAATCCAGAAACCCAGCCACCTCCTGACACACAGAGACCATGAGATGGGGCACAGGCACTAACTCTGGAAGGCAGCAAGGCTGGGGATATAGCAAGTACCCCTGCCATCTGCTCATACCAGTTTCCAGGTTTGCTTCCTGCCAGTCACCCACTCATATAGTCCAGGGCCAGTCACCAGCTCTCCAGCAATGATCCCCAGAAATTCAGTTCTATTAGGAAGGGAGCCTCTTAAGACTAACCACACATTCTGTTGCTATAACATCAGAAACCAAGGCATCTCAGCTTCTTCCCCTCCACGATAAGCAGCAGTTTGGCAGGGTAAAAAGGCTGCTGGACTTGGGATCAGGAAAACCTGCTGTGTTCAGATCCCATCTCTGACAATTGCTGAGTGACCGGGGTAAATCACTTAATCTAAGCCTGTTTCCTCATATATAAAATGAGGAATAGTAATTACAGTACCTACCTCACCAGGATGTTGTGAGGCCCAAATGAGTCAATGTAAACTATTAAGCACTGTGGGTATCAAGTTTTCTTATGATCATTAACCATTACTATTCCCACCATTCCAGAGCTGCCTTTACCTTGAGAGAGCAATTCCCTTGCAAGAAGCTAAGAGACAGGTATGGAGGTATTCACCGAAGAGCATATTAAGCTGGGGAGAGAGGGGAGAACATCTAGTCCTCTTTGATCCAAGGCTGCTTTCTTGGCACTGATTCCAAGTACAGTGGTAAACAGGTAGGGCAATCTGAGGTTCAGTAGGACACACATGAAGGAAGAGACTTTGGCCAGGGAATGAGTAACCCTAGAATTTCCACCACCCCCAACAAAACATTTCTGGAGAACAACTAGAAACAGGGCTGGCATCCCCAAGTCATAGGGGCATAATAACATGGGAGCTGGAAGGCTAGCGTCCCTGTTGCCTTCCCCACTTATACCCAGGGAGGAGAGACAGTATTTGCTTGGGGGGAGGGGAAAATGGCTTGATGGCTGATTGAGGAGCTCCAACAAGAAAACATACATCACAAACATACTCCCAAAGACATCATAGAATGTTAGACATGGGTGAAAGCCAATGAGGAAACAAAGGGTTTAGTGATTTATCAGGGGACTAGAGAGGCTTCTTTCTAAAGGCTGCCACTTTTCTGGTTACCCCTGCTTTTGGACAAAGAGCCTGGGTTGGAGGAAAGGGAGGAACGAACTCACCGTTGTTGGGGAACCTACTCCAGCCCCTTCCTGATGAACTCCTTCAGGAGGAAATTCTCTTCCCAGGTGGCCTAAGCAGGTTTCTGTCCAATTCGGCACCTCAACTGGGGATCTTTCTCTTGAGCACAGTAAGAGGGTCCCCCATGGTCCAAAGAATTGCCCAGAACAAGGGCAGAGAAGTGGGAGACTTGCTTGAGTCCAAACTAAGTGCCTATTCAACTCCTCCTGTCCTTACAATCTTCACTTACAAACACCAGACAGTACTGTGCCTGACTCCTTTAACCCCTTGGATTCCACCACTACACTGAGAACTCCGTAATCCACAGCCCTGGGCACTCCCTGGGCAAAGGGCAGCTCAAGGACCCTGCCTGGGGCAGACTATACATAAAGCCACGAAAAGTTTACCTGGGGCGGTGAGTGGATAGGAGATTGCCCATGGGACTCACTTTCCTGGGGTTAGAGGTGGAGCTTGCAAAGGGGAGGCTGAAGAGGGGTGGGATTAGAAGTGGTGATCTCAGGGAAGGGAGCCACATCTATATCTCACTGCTCAACAACAGGCAAGACTTCAATATGGTACAGATGCATGCCTCTGGCCCTACCTCATTTGGTTTAGAAGCCCGGTCCCTTTAAGAGAGAGATTATGGCTGGTGGAGGGGAAAGATTGTGCTTTCATCATTTAAAAAAAAATACAGGGAGGAGCAGTAGCTGGGGCTGCTACATCTGGGCAAGGCCCTAGTTCCAGCCAACAGGAATTAGGATTGACCTAGTGCATGGTCACATAGCTTGTTGTGGATACTGTTGGGAGGATGTTTGACTAGCTCCCCTCCCTGATAACAGCCTCTCCAAGGGGCTGACTCACTCCCCCACTCCCCACCCTAGGCACATTTTGGACAAGTTCTCCTGGGGGAAGGGAACAGTTGATGCCTGACATGGAGACCTCTTGCTTCTTTCCCTGGGCCACAAGCAAAATCTGGGGTTGGGGGTGGGTGGGTGGGCAGTAGTGGCTGATTCCCAGGCTACAGCCACAAAGGAAAGCTCCTGCTTCATCTTACTGACCTGGACCTATGAGAGGGAAAGGGCACGAGGTGGACAGAATTGCAGTGTTCAAGGCGGAGATCTTAAACACTAGTCCAATGTTCTCATTTGGTAGATGAAACTCCACCACAGAGAAGCTGAATGTCTTGTCTAAGATCACATAGTTAGGACTAAACTCCAATCTCCCAGGTCTGGTATTTTTTATACCCTACTGCTTGGTGTCCATCTCCACTCGAAGATTACCTCCCCAGCACGTCCAGCTCCTTGTAAAGTTTTGTCCATACTTCCCTTTTACCCCCAATTAGGCATGGCTCCAAATCCCAGTAAATAATGAGGGTGGAGGTCCTTAGACCTCTCTCCTCCTGATACCAGTGTTGTTGCGTGGGTGAGGAGATGCCAACTGAAAGGACGGATGATGTAGTAGTGAGGATGGGGCCCTGGGCTGACTTCCAGGGGACAAAAAAGCTAGAGATGGGCTGCCAGCCTCACTGCCTTTTAGGGAAGGGCCCTTTAGTTATGGCCCCCCTCTTCTACAAAGGATAGGCACTGTGTTAACAGCCTTTCCTCCTCCCCAAGCTCCTAGCTCTCAAGAAATCAGGACTCAGATCTCACCAGGATGACTCTGGGTGTGAATAAAAGTTGCTTCCTGCCTCCTTCCACCTCAAACAATCTCAAGTAGCTTTGAGAGCTCAGACCAAAAGCCAAGAATTCTAAGTTATTCTGTCTATAGATTTTAGAGACTCTTAGGTGCTCCACCTCACCACTCAAGGGAGTTTTAAATTCCACTCTGGCTCTGAGGAAGCTGACTTTTCCAAAAGATGAAGTCTCACTATGACACTGAATGCCGACTTCCCTCCCTTGACTGCCACCCTGGTCATATGCTTTCAATTCCCTTTTTATCATCTCTTTTCTGTCTAAGAAGGGTTAAGTTACAAAGTACTTTAGGCTCTTCAAGGAAAGGTACTTATGAAAGCCTCCCTTGGTTTTTAGGCAAGAAAGGACATCTAAGTTCAGAATGACTTAACATTAGAAATGTTTCCCTGCACCAGGAAACCTGTTCTAATGTCTAACCAGAATTCTTCCTTCTGTAAGGATGCCTCTCATTATGCCTTCTGTGAAGAAGGCAAACAGCAGATTATTCCCTCCTCTTTCAAACCTAGAAACCATGATAATTCTTCCCTTAACTCCTATCGAGACCCCAACCCTGCTCCTCTTCTCTCCCTTTCCATTGGACTACACTCACTTTTTGTCATTCTCCTCTAAACATCTCCCACCCTCCCATCTCCCCATCTTCTGGGAAGCCCCAGCAACTTTTGATGTCCTTCTTTGCTGGTTAATTGAAGAACCAAGATAATAACTGCCAAAACCAAATCCATGCTCCACACCCCCTCTGACCTGGCCATTCCTAGGGTGTCCAAGCTGCAACCCCTGGAAGAGGGAAGTAAGCTGGCGGAGAGCTATTCCATTACTGGCCTCCCGTTGCCTCCATGTTCTTTTCATCCTTCCTGGGTCTCAGAATTGAGATTCTCTGGTTGCTGGGTGAGTGAAAGGTTAAACCGGTTGAGCAGGGGAGAGGGGGAGCAGAATCTAAACTGGGAAACTCAGTGGCGGGAACAATGCGGGTTTTTGTTGGGTTTCCCTCCCGCCTGGGAGGTTGTTCTCGGACCACGGCATTCCTGGGTTGGACAGAATCAAGCTGGGGTGGCTTCTCCCCCTTTGCTGCTACAGCAAAATCCAGCTTCTTCGTCACTCTTTTACCCTAAGATGAAGTTAACAGCGTGCTAACTCAGGGGGCTTCAGCACTTTTCCTGGCCCTGGCTCAGATCAATGAGGCATTACAAATGAAATCACAACTCAGGAAGATCAAGCCTTGGACAAGGGGATCTAGAAACAGTTGGGCAAATGGGGAACAAAGCTACCATCCTTTTAACTTTTCATTAGCAGGCAATCAGTTAAAATTAAATGACATCTGAAAGAACAAAGCTCAGAATCTGGGGTAATGAAGCTGGCTGATATCTGGACCATCATAGCCCTTACTTCTCTGGCTAAGAGGAGGGACACTAATGACAAAGAAGGAGAAACAGGAGCAAGTGATATGAGAGAACAACAGGGAAGAAAGTAAAGGGTGAGGGAGTATTCTGAGGAGGAGAAATCTCGGGGATGAGGCTCCACAGCTGCAGGCACTAAGCAGCTCAGCTTGGCTAGCAGCATGGTTTTCAAGGCCTGGGGCTGCAATCGAAGCTGAGGTCACCAAGCTGGGGGAAGGGAAGACACACAATTGAGGTGGAGTTTGTTTTTATTAGAAAACCCATTTCAGTAAGCGCTTCCCTGCCCCCAAACCAGGAGGCCTCCAAGAGACTAGTGAGTGGTTCTGATTTCCTCTTTCCAGAGGTGGTCAGGCAGCCTCTGAAGTTCCCCCTTCTAAACCCCTGAGAAAGTCCTCATTGCCAGCTTTGCACCGAGCAGCCCCAAAGTGAGGAAAAGGCCACTTGGGCTCAAGGTCAATGCTGGGGTGTTTCTGTTTATATAAAAACCCAACGGATGGCTTCAAAACTGCACCAAGGAGGCTCTCTTGGGCCCCTAGGCCTGTTCCTTTGCTCTGTGTGAGAGCACGGCCATGGAGAAGGTGGTGAAGGACTAAGGGAAGAGATTGCATTTTGAGACATCCTTTGGAGTCTGGAAAGCACCTGGATTTCTTGGGAGGGGAGGGTGCACATTCAGTTCTTCTTGGTCTTGGGAGTGTCATATTTTCTCTTGCTTGAGTACCACAGGAGCAGGGGAATCCCAATGGAAGGAAGAGTCATCACACCGAATGCTGCCCAATCCAGCTACAGAAGAAAACAGACGTCTTAGAGCCTGAATTAAGAGAAGATGCATCTAACAGGAATAGAGCAGACTAATCCGACTATCAAACCAGTCTTTGTTTTTGGAAGGGGGAAGGCAAGGCAATTAGGGTTAAATGACTTGCCCAAGGTCACACAGCTAGTGTCAAGTGTCTGAGGCTGGCTTTGAACTCAGGTCCTCCTGACTCCAGTGCTCTACTCACTGTGCCCCCTAGCTGCCCCAATTTTGAGCAGAAAGTTTCTCAGGCAATTCCAGTTGGAGCCTCTCTGGAGGACATCTTGTCCTCTGTATCTGTAAGACTGCATCTAATACAACCTTGGTTAGTGGAGAAATTATGGCTCTTCTGAAAGACCTCTGAAGAAGTGATGCTGCCACTACCTCCTGACTCCTTAGGTCCAGTGTCATGGCTCTAACAGGAGATTTTCTTTCACCTCTCCTCAATAAAAACCTTTCCCATAGTCAGTCAACCATCAATCATTGGTTAATTGCCTACTATGTGCTAGGCAATATGCTATGTGCTAAGTATACAAAGAAATGCAAAAAACAATCTTTGCCATCAAGGAGCTTGCATGAAATCCCCCAGTCCTCCCCTCTCTAGTCTCCATCACATCAACTTTCTTCCTTCTGGGGCTTTTGAACACAGCACCACTGTCTCTGTAAATTTTTTAATCTTTCTGCCTCAATGCTTCTAGAATCTATGATTTACCAGATGTGGGTACCAATAATGCAGGCTGCAAACCCTACACACCTTAGTAAATATTCTTCATGTGTTTTTATGGCCAAAAATATATCACCCTCTGGCCAGCATTCAAATAACAAAGCCTTCTTGGGTGAGCTGGTCCTTGGGCAACAGATCCAGTCCACTTAAGCCTAACTGCGAAACTTCACTAGCCTGCTGGAACCTGCTAGAAACTATGCTGCACTGGCACCAGCTTGGAGAACTCAGAGTCACTTCCACACCGAGATGAAGTCTTGAAGAACTCTAAGGAAGGGGATATCATCCTACACTCTTCATAAAGCATTGAATCTCATATGGGATCCAGGATTCTAAAACCACAGACTATCTAATGATGAGGAAGAAAAAGGAAGCTTCTTGGTTAACGGAGTTAAATTCTTATTTTTGAAATTTCCAAGCACAATAAAGTCTGTAACAATCTTGGTGGTTCTATTACATCAGAAATCAACCAATAGGTAGATACAATAACAGTCAATCCAAGAGAGGAATTCTAACAATGAGTCTTGGGAACTATAGTATGGGGGAACCCATAGCCAAGGTTGGATATCTTTTCATGCCAGAGTAAAGACAAAGTATAGAAAGGGGTATTGTGAAACTTACAAAATGGGGAGAGAATCTCCTGTCAAATTCTCGCTGGGCCAGAATTCCTCCCTGCCCAGGGGCACTGGTGAAGCCAACCTGAAAACATGAACAGAGGAGACATCATAGCACACCTCTGAACTCACCTTTTCTAAAAAGGCCATTCCCAACCAATCTAGTTTCTCCTATAGGTATTGACTCTATCAGTGGGATGTTACTGGCAGGGGACCAGGGCCAGAGATCTGGGAGAGAAACATATGGTGAAGAACATGATTTAGGTCTGGAAAGGGGCTGGATTACTTCTCCTGGGAGGAAGAATGAGAATGAATTGGAAGCCAGTTCTAGGATTCCAAATCCAGCTCTGCTACTGCCCTTTAAGCTCTGCATCTAAAAATATTGCCTTTAAAGAAAAACAGTCAAAAAATGGCTGGGCAGACCTTATTAGGGCCATATTGATTCACTTTGAGATTGTGAAAAGGATTGTCAGCAGTGGCCTGAAACTACGATCTTGGGCAAGTCACTTAATCTCTGTGGGCCTCAGTTTCCTCATCTGACAAGTAGAGATAATCTTTGTGCTACTTGCCCTGTCCACAGGACTTTTATATGGTTCAAGTGAGAAAATGAAGGTGAACTCACTTTGAAAATATAAGCCAATTTACAAATATAAGCTGTTAAAGAAAGGGCAAGGCCTAATTCACATTCCATTCTCCTGGAGAAAAGGCAAAGTTTGGAGCACACTGCAAACAACTTTGTTAAAAGGGACAGCACGTGAGACTTTATTTTGGCTCTGAGGACAACTGTCAATTAACTCATTATCTGGAAGAACTGAAGTATAAAACAGATTTGGAGACTGTACCACAAACAGTGTCCCTGGGTTTTATCTAATTTTCTGGGTGGCTCTAGGCAAGTCCTTGCCCTTTTCTGCACTCAGCAAGTTGGCCAAGACCCCACTTTTCAATTAACGTCAGCTTGCTTTGAACATCAATAATTATTAAGCACGTACTACCTGCCCTTTGATATGAGACTTAAGAGAAATACAGAAAATGTACACTCTCTACTCTCAAAGGAATTTATATGAAGAAATAGGAGATAAGGCTGGAGCGCTAAGGTCACTGTTGGACTATGAAGGCTTTTGAATGGCAGGGAAATTTTAATTTGATATAATAGGCAACAGGGAGTCATTGTACATTCTTAAGCAGGGAACTATCATGATAAAATTGGGCATTAAGACAACTTATTAGTGAAGGGGAGTAATTGGAAGGGAAGGACAAACTAAAAAAGTGGGGGATTATAGACTAAGATGCTATTGCACTAATCCAGGTACCAGGTGATAAGGGCCTGAACTAAGATGGTAGCAGTAGGAATCAAGAGGAAGAACAAGGTTAGAAATGCCAATATACCCTCCTTCTATGACTTTAGAATGTTCTCTTCTGAGCCTTCAGAATCTAAAATGTTCTTTGAATCAAGGCCTCCAAACCCCTTTCACAACACTTCTACTTCCCCTCAAAATTTATATACTCTCAGCAACATGAAGTCAGAAGCAGAATAGAAATGTTACTTTTAAGGGACAGCTTACTGAAATGGGACTGGGACAAGGAAATTTTGGAGATCAGAGCCACATCTGTTCATCTTATTAGGCACTGTCCCACCTCACACTTCCCCCCAAAAGTCAAAACAACTTACCACCACCGGCCCTTCTTCCTGGGCAAGATATGTGATGGTTGCAGAGGTAAAGTTAAAATAGCCAGCCTTGAGTGGGCGTAGGACCACAGTATGAGACACATTGCTGGCACTGACCCAAAAGTCAAGGAGACACATGGAATACAGCCCAGACTGCAATAACTCTCTAGTTCATCCTCCTAATTCATTGCAGGTACACAAAGCGGACCTGTAAGATTTCATACCTCTAACAACTAATGAATGAAAAACCAAGTATTGTTCACTATTCAATGGAGAAGTCTTGTTCTTATAGTCAAAGCCTAAAGGGTACATGCATACCCTAGCCTAAGTTTGGAAGTAAACTTATAGAACGGGAACTATTTTAGGGGTGACATGCTGTAAGGGAGGGGTATTTACTTACAATGTTATGACTTTATCTGTGTGTTCCCTCTTATGCTTTGGAGAGCAGGGGAAAGGAGACATCCAATTCAAATCCAACTAATGAAGCATCAATCAGAATCAGATTAATAGACCTCAAGAGGTCTTTTCCCACTCATTTTCATAAAAAGCATTAGAAGAGTTTGTATGGAATTTGTATTAAGGTCTTACATCCCAAACACCACAGAATCCTTCCTAATGTTTAACCTAAATTACCCTCACTGCAATTTCAATCCATCCCTTATCTTATCCTATCCTTACTTAGTGAGGCTAGGAGAAGAGCTAGCTGTTAACTACTATAAAATGATGTGTGTAGGGTGCATTACTCCCATTATTGCCATCTTTCTCTGTTCCCCCATATTCCCTGCACCAGCCTTTATTTGAGTAAAATAAAATAAAAAGCGCCAGCAGGATACGGAGCAATTCGGTCCCATTTGACATTGAGCATTCCTGAAACAATACCAAAGTCTTCTGGGGGAAAAGAATCATCAGATAATTCCACATCTAGGGCTGCACTAAAAAAGAGAAGAGATACAGAAAGGATTAAGGAACAACAAAATTAAGACAAATGAAAAAACTTCAAAGCTGCTCTCCTTGAATTCAAAATCTTCTGCAGGGCAGACACAATAATGTGGCTCAGGGACCAACACCATGTTAAAACTCCTAGAACAGAGATTCTTAACCTTTATTTTTTTTTGGGGGGTGGGGTGTCATGGACCCCTTCTCAGAATCGTGTTTTTAAATTCAAGAAATAAAATACATGGGAACGTACAAAGCAAATCGACTACATGTATTGAAAAATTACCAAAATATTTTTTAAAACAAAGTCAAAAAATATGTTTAATATGAATGTATATGTAGCGTCTATATCAGACTGCATGCTGTCTTGGGGAGGAGGAGAAAATTTTAAACCCCAAATCTTATGAAAGTGAAGGTTGAAAACTAAAAATAAATAAATACATTCATTAAAAAACATCATCATCAACAACAAAAACAAAGTCAAAGACCTGGGTTAAGAAACTTCTATTCTAGAAGCAAGAAGGCCCGAATTTCTCCTGATTTCCATCTCTCCTCTCTAAAGAATGTGCACGTGAAGGAGAAATATGACCTATAAACAGCGGAAGAGATTCTACACAGCTCCAGCAAGGAGTAAGAGGCACCTCATTCTTAAAAGTGCATAAAGCTGGAATGACACTTAGAAGTCACATAAATGATTCAAACCTCTCATCTAACAAATGAGGCAAGACAACAGGTGTAACAGTCCAAGGTCACACTACTAGTTAACAACAGCAAGAACCAGGGCCTCAAAGAGTATATAATTGCTTCCATGTGCCAGGAATTGTGCTAACCATTGGGAGGATGAGGGGTGGGTGGGAAGGAGATGATACAAAGAGAGGTACAAACAGTCCCAGTTCTTAATAGGGGGAACAATATATAAATAACAACAACTAGGCACAAAAAGATACATATTAGAATACTTGGGGGGTTGTCTCAGAGGAAAGGCACCTGACAGAAAGCAGGATTTGAAGTGAAAGAGATTGGAAGGAAGCCATTGAAAGCAAGAGGTAGAGGTGAAGAGAAAGTTTTCCAGACACTGGAGACAGAGAGTGAGACTGGATAATAAGGAAAGTAAAGTATAAGAATACTAGAAAGGTACAAAGAAGCCAGATTAGGAAAAACTTTAGATGCCAAATAGGCAACAGGGAGCAACTGGGTCTCACTGTATGTGTGTGTAGGGGGAGGAGGGATGTTAATACAGGAAGACTAGAAGGAAAATAACTTTGGTAGCTGAGTGGAAGATACATTAGAGGGGAGAGACACCTGAATTATCAATCAGAAGGCTAATGCAATGGTCCAGGTACAAGATGATAAGGGCTTGAACTTGGGTGGTGGTTGTACAAGTGGAAAGAGGGGGGCATGTAGGAAAGGTGCTGTGAAGGTAGAAACAACAGGACCTAGAAATGAACTGAATGTGGGGAGAGTGAGCAGTTGAGAATTACAGAGTTGCTAGACTAGATGAATATTTATACCATGTTTCCTGATCCTCTCCTTTTAGAATTCTTTAAAATTGGAGATGCTTAGGTTACTTTTTTCCAGTAGAGGAAGAACTAGTTTTCACTTTGTATCTCTAGGGGCTAGTACAATAACTTGAAGATAGCATAAATTTAATGAATGTTCATTAATCTGAACTGAATTCTACTCCTCGGAGTAAGATTCTCCTCAAATCCAACCTGGGGGAGTCCAAATGTGTGCTCTTATGTACCTGGTATTAGAGTCCTACACCACACCTATAAGATATTGTTTCTCTACATCTTCTCTGAATGCCTACTGTGACCAACTAGAGATCTGAAGATCCAGAAAGTTCTTCTGGTGTCTAGTTTATTACCTTGAGCCGACATTGTAGATGTTGTATTGCAAGGTCAGGTCCTTTCCTTCCACAGCATATCTATTCAGCAGTGACTTAGAAGCCAGAAGCCTGGCCCCTTCTTCACTTTGTGCAGCAGAGAAGAGACACAACACCGCAAACACAAACAGCCTCATCTTTGGAGTGAGACAGGACCATTAGCTACTTAGATTGAATTGAGGGATCAAGATCCAATCACCAGACCTCTGGAGCCAGTCACCCTCCTCAGCCCGTCTGCAAAAGAGGCTCTACAGCCATATCTCTTTACACTCACCAAAGCATTGGGGCATAGTGAAAAGAGAACTGACTCCAGAGCCAGAGGATGCATTCACATTTTATCTCTGATGTTTGCTACCTGTGTGATCTTGGGCAAATTCTTAACCTCCCTGGGCCACAGACTGCTCATCTGTAAAAGGAAGGAGCTGGCCTAGATGGACTCTGAGGGTCCTTCCATCTCTACGTCCATAATCCTAAGCCCCAGCACCTTCGACAGTAGGATTTCTAATGTGCCACATCTGGGATATCCAGGGGATTATTCCATCAACTAAACTTGATGATAACAACGAAACTCATAGTTTCCCCTAACCAACCATTGCTTTCCTAAATTCCTGAAATGGGAAACAGGCTGGAACAAGCTCTGTTCAACTAGCTTTTTGACTGAGGGATGGTCGAAAGGGAGACAGCCTGCAAGTGGCTAGAATGGAGGGCTCTCTGAGGTAGGTGAATGCAGTACAATCCAGTTTCTAGGGTATCTGACCTTAAGACTCTCAGAATATCTGGGCTAAGTCCCAGTTCTGGCAAATCCTACATTTGTGACTATGGTAAAGTCACATAACCCTTTTGAACTAGTTTCCTCACCTGTAAAATGGTGACAGTGATACTCTTCACTAACTCAAGGGGCCGTTAGAAAGAAAGCACTTCCCAAACCTCAGACCATTATGTAAATATCAGTTACACTGTGTCAGGAGAGAAGCCTCAGCACCTTGATGCTTGTAGCAAGCGCAAGTAAGGGAGGCCAAGGATGAGAATGCCACAGGATGAGTAGTTAAGGACGGGTTGCTCTCTACACTTTTTAGGGGAGTGGGAGGGGAGGACAGCCACACCCAACGGGCTCTGGGATATATTCTGGAAGCTTGAGAATTGCTGTTCCCATGAATGATTATTAAGGTTCCCATCACAAAGTACAACCCTAAGGAGCCTCCCTGCTTCCATCGCTACAGTTGAGACCACTCGCCGCCGCCCCCCTCCCCGCCCTCCTCGGACCACTCCTCATATACCCACAACTCTGTCCCCCTCGACCCTCCTCGTACCACCTTCACCTCCCCCAGAGTCCCCATGCCACGCCCCCCACCCCCGATGCCCAGAGCTCGTCCCAGCCGCGGACCCCTCGCAGTCGCCCTCCTTTTCCCTCTCACCGTGGCTCCCGGCCCCACTGCCTTCGTGGCTCCAGGGGCTGTCAGGTCGACGTGTCTCCTCCCCCTCCCCCAGCCCCCCGCGAGCCGCAGCAGCAGAGCTGGACCAAGGAAAGAGAAGGCCGGAGACACGCCGCCCACCCCCACGCCTACCCTGACCCCACTCTATCCTTCCTGTCCGCTCCCGAGGGTCCGGTCTCACCGCGTGTAAACTAGACCCACTTCAGCGCCACCAGAACCGGAAGACAGAGTCAGCGCCGGGAGGACCGAAAAAAACAATTTCCGCCGGAAGCCATTGGGTGGAAGGAAGTCCTCCCACGCGATGTTTTGTGGGGATTGTAGTTGTACCACCGGCCCCATCTTAGACGAGGGTTACCTTCACCTTACAGGAAAAATCTTGTTTCGGGTGTGTCCGCCTCTGGGCATACTCGTTCTCGACCCCTTTTGCCGAGGTTCTTGCAGTTTGTTGTGGGTCACCAGCCTTGGAATCTGGGGAAATCTTCCCTTCTCTACCAATCAAAATACTACTCGTCATGGGACAATGAAAAGAGCACCGACTTCGGAGTCAGAAGACTTGAGTTCAAATTAAATCACACAAGTCACTTCCTGGGCTTCCGTTTTATTTTCCCTAAAACAAAACTAAAATATATGCACGGATCTGTCCATCTTTGAAACAAATAAAAACTGCACCTTCTTTTGCTTCCTTTGCAGAGTCGTCTTAACATATGCGAGTTGCTCAAAAAAAAAAACCTTACTTTGATTGGATGCATGGTGTCGAGCGTGTGCATTTCTTCTATTGATGAACCATAGAACTACAGAATTTCAGAACTGGAAGGGCCTTCACAGCATAGGTACATACACGTATATACATTCTTGCGAGAGAATTCTCAAGTGGTTATACAGCCTTTGCTTGAAGATTTCTAAAGAGGGAGAGCATTCTGGTTTTTGTATAGCTTTGCTAAATTTGTTGATAGCAATCCAATATTTGCCTCTGCTTTCTATCAGTTGCTCCACTTCTGCCCTCTAGAGCCATCGGGAACAAATCGAATCTCTTTTATGTGACAGCGCTTCAGATACTTGAGGATATCTTTCATGTTTATCCTGAGTCTTCTCTTTTCCAGCCTACACATTCCTATTTCCTTTAACATTATAATAAAGCACAGACTTAAAGCCATTAGCTGTCATTTTGGTGAAGACCCACCAGCTGGTGGGATCTGGCTGCCTCAAGTCTCATTCCCCACTCGAATCCATGCTCAATTTATCGAAGTGACATGGAGTGAAGGTCATCTTGGCTATCAAAGTGATTTTCCTTCACCAGGAAAATCCTTTCATCCGCCACCTCGACCGCACTACTCAATAAAGTCCAGTGACTCCCAATTGCTTCCAGGATAAAACACAAAATCCTTTCAAAGCCCTTCTTAAATGAAACTAGCCTTTCCATACCGGTCCAGTCTTCTTACACCTGACTCCCTGCGTGTGCTCTGGGATACAGTATCTGATGTCAAGGACTTTAGCCAGTAACAGGATACAAGATAACATATAACTATATATAACAATTCTTAACATGTTACATATAACAGTACTATTATTATATATGATAATAATCGTTCACATTGTTTAGCAAGCACTCTAAGGTTCACCAAACCAGTGGTGTGCTGGTAAATATTTAAAAACCAGCCCTCTGAAAACACACTAGCCATTTTTAAGTTTGATGTGAATTAAAATTTTCTTCATCATTTTCTTATGTCAAGGCAATCCACAGAATAATAAATCAAGTCCTGACTTGTACCATTTGCCTATTTCCAACGTGTAAAAGAAAATTTGCCAATCATACCAAGCTGGCTTCTGTATACCCCTGCCAACCACTTTCCTCCCAGTGACCTTAGGCAATGAGACTATTATTCATCCCATTTTATGGATGAAGGAAACTGAAGCTCTGAGAATTGTCCAGGGTAACCAAGCCAGTTTCAGAGATGCCATACAAATCCAGGTGTTTTTTTTTTTTTGTAGATTTTCCCAATACAGTGTTATAAATGGCACAAGAGGTAGAAAGTACCATGGGATCCAGAGTAAAAAGGAGGTCATTATCTGTGGAAATGAGAGTATTTCATGGAGGTAACATCTGAACTGTCTTAGATTTTGATAAGCAGAGATGAGGGTGAAGGATAAAGGCAGGCACTTGTAGAATTACAGGACTTTTGAGTTGGGGGGGACTTTTAGAGGTCATCTCATAGTATAGTATCATAGATCTGCTGCTGGAAGGGTCTTCAGAGGCCATCTCATCTGGTCCAGGCCCCCACTTGGCACACAAGGAATCTGAAGCCAGGAAGGCTAAGTGCTTTGCCCAAGATGAGGCATATAGTAAGCACAACCTGAAACATTCTAGGTCAAGAGAATGCCTTGAAAAGGGAGGGGTATACAGGCAGAAGTTTGGGGGAAGTTTGGCTGGTTTGTTTAAGCCAACAGTAGGATATAACATTTCATGTAGAGCTTTATATGCCAGGCTTGGGAACATGGGGACTATTTGGTAGGCACTGAAGAGACAGATTTTTCACAGGAGATTGATGGTGTCAGAGCCCGCTTTAGAAATAGTTATCTAGCAGACTGGTGTGAGGGATGGATTAGATGGAGATTGGAGGCAGGGAGACCTGTAAGGAGGCTATTGCAATCTTTCAGACAAGAAGAAATGAGGATGTGAACCAGGATGCCAGCCATGGGAACTGAATGGAGGAGATAGCTGGGAAACACTGGAGAGAACTGAGAGAGGGCTGGCATAGTACAATAGAAAACGCAGTATCTCTGGAGCCAAAAGGCATGGATTCAAATCTTGTCTCCACTATTTGAATGACCTTGGGCAAGTCTGCCTGACCCTGTTTCCTCCTCTATTAAATGAGAGAAGACTGGAGGTTCCTTGCAGCTCTAATTCTAGGACTACAGGTAGCCAGCTGGATAGGGGTGGCAAAAGGAAGTTAAGGAGGATTAAAATTTTAAGGTTTAGCTGGCAGCACTCATCAGAAAGAGAAGGAGCAGCTCCGTTTGGTGGAGGGATTTAAGTTCAGTTTTGGACATGTTAAGTTTGAGGCTCTGGTGGGACATCCAAATGGTCCCTTAAGCAGATAGTAGACATTCGGGACTTGGCATCTAGAAGGTAGGGAATGGAGAGAAAAACAATTTTGAGGCATCTGTACCTCCACCTCTATATCTATATCAGGTATGTGAACTACTGTGAACTGCCAGGGAGGGATGATGTAGGAAGACAAAAAGGGACAGTGAGGAAAGGGCCTAGCACAGATATTTAATGAAAAGGACAGCCAGAAATAAAATTTTAGCAGCACACCAAGTCAGGGATACTTTCCAAATCATTGTATTGCTTGAGAGACTAAAAAGAAAGATCCTCCTGGATCCCTTTTTAGACCCACTACCCAAATCTTTGGGGTCTACTGCCTGCTTAGCTTCTTCAAAGGATTGTCCCGAGGAAAGCACCTTGAAAACCACAATGAGCCACATAAATTTGAGTTCTCATAATTATCATTATTTCAAACAGTCGTGACACAAGTTGTTTGAGCAGTCTATGCCTTTTGTAGCTGAATGTCCCTTTGGGTTATGGACTACTTCCTTCTGATTTTCTCAAGTTTGTCTTATCTTCCAGAAAGTTTGCCTGGCCAGGAGAGAGAAGGGAAAGGGTGAAAGCCCCAAGGGACAGGGCTCATTAAGCTGTGGAATCTGCCCCCTCTTCAGAGAAGAGTCCTTGAGCTCTGTGGAACTGCAGACCCCACTCTCATTGCCATGACAACTGCTTCTGTGAGGCCATGGAGGACTGAAGAACTTTAAGTGTGGGGGTGTAAAGGGAAAGCAGGGGTACCATGTCTGGGTCTCATTGTTTCCAATAATTATTTAACTTGAGACTTGAATGAAGAAGACAAATAGTTTGATCTTTTTGTCAAAGCAACCCAAAGTGAGAGTGAGATTTGGGAATGGGGCAGTGATTGGCGATATGGGCAAGGGGTTAGAAGCCAGACCTCTGGGGTTCCTGGTTGAACTGAGAGGGCTTTCCTCTTAACCGTTCTCCTCCATCCTCTCCCTTAGGAGCCCAAGGAGGCATGGGGAGATCTAGATACAAAATCATGCCTCTTGGACAACTTTTCTACATCACGGACTTCCATCTACAACCTTGGCAAAGATCCAGGCTACGTCAGTAGTCAAGACAAGACCACTGTAAGAAACTTTTTCATTCAGCCACTCTCCCCTTCCCTAGTGCCTCTCTGCCAAACACAGTAAGTGTTCCTTCCCCCTTCAAGAACCAACATCAGTGACTTTTACCCATAATCTCCATTTTCAATGCCCCTCGACCAGTCAACTCTATTGGGTCATCCTCATTTCATTTCCTGAGGTCAATTTGCTGACCAGCTCCCCTCTAACCTCCCCCTCCCCCATCCTGATGGCCAATAACCAGCTCCAAGCTTTTCTACAAGCCATTCTCCTGTTGAGATGACCTTCACTCCATATCCTTAGTGCTCTTTGAAAGCCTGGTTCAAAATGTTCTTCCTCCAGGAAGTTTGGCTTCGTTCACACATTTATAGTGCGTCCCAGCACTTAATTCTTATCACATTTATGTCCCACTCTTTAAGTAAGCAGTAAATGAACCCATATTTAGAAAACTCATCAAATAAGGGATGACTATGGTCCTAATTATGCTACTGTATATTTGTGTGACCTTTTTTTTTGTTTTTCAAGGGGGGGAAGCAAGGCAATTGAGGTTAAGTGACTCAGCCAAGGTCACACAGCTAGTAAGTGTGTCAAGTGTCTGAGGCCGGATTTGAGCTGATGTCCTCTTGACTCCAGGGCTGGTGCTCTACTCACTCTGCCACCTAGCTGCCCCTACTTGTATGATCTTCAGCAATGGTTCAATAAACATTTATTAAGTGCCTATTACATGACAGGTATGGGGCCATACAAAGACAATAAATGCTACAATCTGTACACACTTTCTAATGAGAACAAATCACTTCCTCTTTCTGAGCCTTAGTTTATACATTTGTAAAGGGGTTGAATAAGAAGATTCTGCCCAGTGTGAACATTCTGTGGTTCTAGAAGTTTTTAACAAAAGGATTCACCATGGGATCCACCTAAACAGTGGATTCCTCTAGTCACTAGAGTCTAGCGCATTTAAAATTATTCATTTTTCAGAAACCTGAAGTTATGCCTGTATGTTCATCTAAATTGTTTTTAAGATTCTTCACCCATTACATGTAGTTGTCTTGTTCCCCTAAATAAATGGTAAACACCACAAGGGTAACTGTTATTATCATTATTATTTTTCATGGCCTTTTCATGTAGCCTCTGCATAGTACCTATATGCAGGAAGGCAGATGCCTCCCTGTATGCAGGAAGAATCACTGAAGTTTCCAGTGATCTCAGACTTCTTCCAATGCTACTTAGTCCTTTTCATATTTAGGATAATAGATAATTTAGACCAGGGAGAGACTTCAGAGTTCATCTAGCCCAACTCCCTAATTTTGCAAATGAGGAAGCTGACCTTCAAAGATGGGAAATGCCTTACCCAAGGTCATCTATATATTAAGTAACAGCTGAGATGTGAAGCCAGGCCACCCTGACCTCCAGGTTACTAAATCTTGACCCCCAGTCTAGGTCTCTTTCCATTGCACTATGCCACCCTAACTTAAAAGAAGGCATATTTAAGTATGGTGGCTGGACAGGTTGAGGCCTCATCCCTCACTCTTAGATTACCCCCAGGAGGAAGATTTCATCCCACCCATTCCTCCTGTGCCACGGAAGCGAAAGAGGAACATGTGTGCCAAGACTCAGGCGTCAAGGACGAACGATGAAAGTAATGCTCAACGCCAAATGCACTACCAGTCCTTCAGGCCACATGGGCCATCCGTGGCTCAGAGATCAAGTCCAATCCGGCAGGAGAATTCTATGTTCTTCTGGAGTAAGAGAAAGCATATATGGGCTCACAAGGAGCAGAGTCATCCTGGCAGGTCATCCAATCGCCTCTGGAGAATGATTTCATTCTTTAGATACTTATGCAGGTGTGGCTATACTAGTCAGAATCCAAAGGAAAAAAAAGGCATTCAAAGGCAAGAAGTTTCAAGCTAGAGTGCATTACCATGAGACTTGGCTGAGAGCCAGAATAGGAGCCAAAGATGATGATGCCTTAAGGACAGCTGGGGCTGTCTAAGAACTCCCAGGGAAGAGATGTTTGGATGTTGGAAATGACACTTCTCCTGGTTGGAAATAAAAGCAAATTTTTACTTTTGCCATTGGTACTTCTTTGGGGCCTACTAATTCTACTTTTTAAAAATATTTGCTCTTTCTTTTTCCTTCTTTTTCTCTTATCTCCACTTCACCTGCTGTTAATTTCTTTACCTTCCTTGTGTCTCTCTGTACCTCTTTTTCACATCTCTATATCTTTCTACCTGTTCTTACTTTACTCTTTGAGAAAAAACAGCATTCAAGCCCTTTTGCTAATCCTGCAGAGGTTGGGGGGAGGGCAGGAAAGAGGAAGAAAGGCATTCAACTTTTATAAGTGAGGAGTTGAAAGCCCAAAAGGCTGTTTTGATTCCCTTCTCCCCAACTCCTTTGTCATCCGTGGGGAGGTAGAAGGATCCCTAATACTATGGTCACATCTCTCAAAGTGAGGGAGGATGCTCAGGGGGAGTTGGCAAAGGATCAGAGCTGAACCTTTTCCCAGTAGCTATTCAGATTCATAGAATTTTAGAGCTAGCTAGAAAGGAGAAACCATCTAGTCTAATCCCTTTCTTTTACAGATCAGGAAAGTGAAGACCCACAGATAAGTCTTGTCTAATCAGAATTCCAGAGATGGAAGGCAGAGAACATGTTGTCTAGTTCTAGCTGTATTTGAGCAGGCCTCCCTTAATCCTCATCCCCAAGGGGTCATCTAGCCTGTCCTTGAACACCTCCAGAGAGGAGAACCCCTCAAAGCAGTTCATTTTACTCATGCATGGCTTTAAGTGCCAGGAAGTTTCCCCCCAGCATTAGGCCTAAATCTAAATGTATTTCTGCACCTTCAGGCCATTGTTTCTATTTCTGCCCTCTGGGACCAAGTACAACTAGTCTAATCCTTCTTCCACACAAACCTTTTCCAAATAGTTGATGACAGCTATTATGTCTACTCTGGGTCTTCATTTTTCCAGGTTAAAATCTCCCAAGTATCTTCAATCAATCTTTGTATAACACAATCTCCAGACTATCCCATCCTCAGGGGTGGAGAACCTGTGGTTCAAGGCCACATATGGCCCTCTAGGTCAAGTGCAGCCCTCTGATTGAATCCAAACTTCATAGAACAAATCCCCTTAATAAAATGATTTATTCTGTAAAACTTGGACTCAGTCAAAAAGCCCAGAGGTTGCAGGTTCCCCACCCCTGTTCTAGACTCATTCCTGCCTGTCAAAGTCCCCCCTGCCTAAGACGTGGAGCCCTGAACTGGATCCAACATAACACTGGTCCAAAGAGTTGTCACTGGAATCCAAATCTGGCTAACCATTGCATTAGGTCCCCAAAGGCTGCTGGCTGTGATATGCACAAGCAGACTTCCTGGCTGAGGCAAGAAAAGGGTAAAGTAATGACAATGACTTTGTTGTTTCTTCCAGGCTTCCCTTCATCTTGCTCCTTAGCCTGGCCAGAGCTATAAGGAAAAGTACTTCTGTATTCCTGCAAGGATGACATCTCAATTTCAAATTTCTCCTAAGATACTGTGATAATCAGAGAGTTCCTTACTGTTGTCTAACATTTACTTATGATGTTACTGCAACATAAGCCTCTTCTTCCTCCACCTCTCGAAGGGACAAAACCCACCTTTCCTGCCACAGAATCCCTTTCAGAGCCTCAAACCATAGGTTGGTTTCTGCCAGTTTTCTCTCTCCCAGAAAACAACACCAATACAGCCTCACGACAAAGATCACGCCATTTATTTACATGGGATTGGGGGAATGGGGTAGGGATGAGGCGTCTGTTCTCTACTATCTTGGTCTCCAACCCCAGCTCAAAAAAAATGACTTCATCACCACTTCCTCCTTCAAATAGGGTCTTCTGGCATAGAGGACAAAAGGAAGAACTTGGAAGGGGGGAATGAACACAGAGGTAAGAAAGGCATAGGCTCAGGATGCAGAGGCTAAAGGCCCCCATCCCTCTTCTATCCTATGATCTTAAAGCACTTACCAATATTCAGAGATTGGGGTGATTATGTACATGTGTTTGTATATGTATAGAGTGAGTGAGTGAGTGAGTGTGTGTGTGTGTGTGTGTGTGTATATGTGTGTATGTGTGTGTAGGGGGAGGGGATGGTTGGGTGATATCCCTGCCCCTTTCCAAAGGGGCATGCTCATCCTTATTCGGCATCAAGACTTCTGCATACCAGCTACTCCCATCCCACCCCCAGACTGGCAAACCCCCATTTCTCTTTGGGGGAGATGGTTCTGAAACAAGAACATAGGACCCTCCCTCCTGCAATATCCCTGAGGGGCAGGGAAAAAATCTCAGCCCCTTCTGGGACAAACCCTAATTCCCAGGGGAGGGCCAAAGGCACTGGTCACTTCAGACCTGGACAAGCCCCTGGTGGTCTTGAGCACATGGAGAATATGTTTGTGTCTGTGTTGGGGGTGGGGGGAGGGAGAGGGTAAAAGGGATGGGTATCAACATTCTGTGCTTGGGGGTTATGTAGTCAACAGGGACCATTATGGGTATTGAGAATTACCCTCTCTCCCTTCTAATTCCAATCCCTAATTAGGATTTATAAGTCCCTTTTCCTAGATTCACTCTCCATCCCAATCTAGCAAACCACAATTTGCCCTTAGGGTTGCTGGCTTTTTCTAGCTTCTGACTCCTTCATTCTGACCTGCTCCAACAACTGGGACATCCACTCTCTCCTCCAGGAAGCTTCATTGTGCCCCACTCTGTATCTGCAGCACTGATGTCAAGATCCCTATCTGGTAGGATCATCCCACCTTATTTCTGTATCCTGAAAGAGTGATCCATCTCCTTCCCCAACAAGGAAACAATTTCTCCTTCCTCTCTCACAGAAGAGCCCACAAAAGAGCTGTGCACATAAATGGTGCTCAGAATAGAAGTATATACTGGGTGAATGGAAAGGGGGTGTCTTAAACAGACTAACTGCCTTCTCCATCTGCCCTCTCCCATTTGGAAGCAAAACTCACAACCCTTCATTAGGGAGGGCGGGGCGGGATTAAGGTTGGAGATGGGACTGATAGGAAGTATTTGGGAGGGTTCTGATAAGAAAGCTGGGGGATGGCCAGAATTAGACACCAAAAGATTCCATAATCAACTAGGAGGGGCAGACCAATATTCCCTGATAGATTAAGCCAATCAATCAGGTCATCCCATGACTCAGTTCTATTAATGATAAGTTATGGAGAATATGGGTGGCAGTCAGGGATGGAGTTGGGAAACCCCCCAAAAAAGTCAGAATTGCTTAAATATCTCTTGCCAAAGGTCAGGCAGGGGCAGAATGGAGGAGAGATGTACAATTAGAACCAAGAGACTCAAGAAAGAGCTATGGGGTAAGGTTGCCATGCCCCAAATGCCTCTCCCCTCACTGTCTGAAGAGGCTTGAAGACCAGAGAGACAGGGGATGAAGAGTCGTAGGAGATAAGGTTATGGATTTGGAGAGGTTGGGGAGCTGTCAAAGGAACCAAATGATGTAGGGGAGGTCAGTGTTTAGGTGTGCATATGTGGATGGGGGTGTGGGGTGGAGGGGATGGACTTAGGGATTAGGAGGGCTGAGAGCCCAGCAGTCTCTCAATGGCTGCATTAATATCCCCACCCGTAGCGATCAGGGCCTGCAGGTTAGCCTCTCGGTTGATGAAGCCCATGGCATTGAGCTGCTCCAGCTGTTGCTGAAATCGAATCTCTGGTGTCTGCACCTGGAGGGAAGATACCCTGATGGTAGGATTCATGCTGCAAGTTTATGTTCTTGGGGACTGCTGGCCAAAGAAAAGGGCTGGATGGGAGTCAACTCCCTTGAAAGGAACACAATTTGCCTAACAACACAGAATACTGCTCTCGAAATCTTGCCTTAGTTTTCTGAATCCAGTGGGTGTAAAAATTAAATGGAGCCTCTGCTGGGATCTCAAAGAACTGTCTGGATTCATGGATTCAGAGTTGGAAAGGACCTCAGAGAATTAACATCCAGTCCAACATTGGCCTCACAAAGCCCTCTTCTCTGGAATATGGAGAAGTGAAGCCTATAGCTCCATAGCCAACATCCCATGACTCCCTTTATGCAATTCCCCTGATACATACATACAGACACATGAAACCCAGCCCAGCAAATACACACCTGGGAATTTCCTCCTCCAGCCAAAAGCTGAATCATTTGTTGCATCAGCTGCTGCTGGGGGCTGGTGGTGCCCCCTCCTGGAGAGGCACTAGCTGGCGTGGATGGGGAAGTGATGGGGGGCTCTGGGCCGCTGCTACCTCCTGCAGGGGGAGGTGGGATCCGGGGTGCCCCAAAGTTGCCAAGGCTGTGGGCAGGAAGAGATGGGAATCAGTCCATGGCAAGCTGAGAGATGGAAAGACACCAAAGACACATGGATGGAGCTAGAATGAAAGTAAGACAGAGAAATACAAAAGAGACACAAAGAAAACGCAAGAGTTCGATGGAGACAGATACACAGGAGCCAAGTAGAACAGGACAGAGTGTAAGATTTGGAGCCAGGAAGACATGATTCACGTACTGCTGCAGAAATTGACTATGGGACCTTGGAGAAGGGGCAGGGGGTGTCTCTTAATGTCTCTGAGCCTCAGTCTTCTGGTCTGCAAAATTAGGATAACAATAGTACCTACCTCATCTGGTTGTTGTGAGGCTCAAAATGAGATAAATACAGTAAGTGATTTGTAAACTTTAAAGTGCTCCATAGCTAACAGCCACCATAGCATGACTGAGTAGAAACAGCCCTGGACTGGGAATCTCAAAACCTGGCTTCTACTCCTAGATCCATCATTAATCTTCTGAGTGAATTGGGGCAAGTTACTCTGGCCCTCAGTTGCAAAATGGAGCGCATGAAGCAGGAGCGGGGAGGAGATGGCCTCTAAGTTTTATCTCCCAGCTCTAACATCTGACGGTGAGGAGATGGGCTTTCTGAGCTGCACAGCCGCCTCACCTGGGCACCAGCCCTGGGGCCTCCGTCTGCAGCGTCTGCAGCCCCTGTTGAATCTGTAGCAGGGCCTGCATGGCCCGGGGATTGGTGAGAATGGACAGCGAGTCTGGGTTCTGCATCTGGTGGTGGGAAAAAAAAAAAGAGGAGCTTGGGAAACCCCTCCCCCCACCCCAGAGAGAAAAGGGGAGGGAGAGAGGAAGAAGAGAGGACTCAGAGCATCCCTAAGTCTTACACCCTAGGACAGGTGTCAAATTCTTTGCCTCAAAACTCCCCAGGAGTTAAATTACATTAAAATGTAATTGTAATTGGGAAATGTTTAACAAAATAAATAAAGATACAACATAAAAGACAACATTAATTTGTGGTTTCCTGAGTCAATATGCTATCCCAGGGATCCCTTTCTATTTGAACTTGACAACATTGTCCTAGGAGCCACCTTATCCCCACCATGCCACAAGGCACCTCCTCTCCCACATACACACATTTTTTCCACTAGGTCCTCTGCCCATATCATTGGAATTCCTCCCCCTAGCAATTTAAGTCTTTCCCTTCAGGGATTCAAACACCACCCCTTCCTTAGAGTCTCAGATCTCACCTGCTGTAGAAAGACAGGGAGCTGGAGCCTGAGCTGCTCCTGTAGCTGGGGGTTTCCCGCAAACAATGGGACATTCACCATCATCTGCGGAGACAAGGAACCTATTAACTGGGAGCCCAGACATTTGAGTTCTACACAAGCACCAAGGAGGGAATGGGGAACCAAGGCCTTGGAGGAAGCTTGGATGATGAGTCCTTTTCAGCTCAGATACCAGCTCTTCCTCCAACAAAGCTCCCCTCCTCTCCCCCCACCCAGTTCAATACCTGAGCAGCAAAGTCAGGGTTCTGGGCAAGCGTCTGCATCATACTTCGCATGTATGGGGCAGAGATCATATTTTGCATTAGCTGGGGATTCTCTGAAATTTGCTGGAGAAGACCTTGCATCTCAGGGCTATTAAACATCCCTAGAATGCGGAGAAACCACAGGAGGAGAAAGAACTCAGACATGAATCAGAAGTCGTATTTCATTTATTTCTCATCACATCTCTATGTGCACAGCTCAAAAAGACCAATAAGATAACACTCACTTGCAGAGTTTTCCTCCCTCCCTATCCCCATTCAGAGCTAGAACATTTCCCTGCCATTTCACTAAGGAAAGACCAGTATTCTCAGGGGATCTGAGTCTGCTCCACTCTCCAGGAGCAGAGAAAAAGAAGAAGGGCCAAATGTAAAGTGAACATATCTTCCTGTCTAGTTGCATAAGGTTGCAGTTACTGACTGAACATAAGCTCCTTGAGGGCAGGGCCAGAGCCACCATCATTTTGGTGTTTAGCATAGTACATGGCACATAACAGGCACTTAATAAATGCTTAGTGAATGACTGATCTGGGAGCAGATGTGTCATGTCAGGTGTTCAGTATTTCCCTTCTCTTGGAATAATTCCAGGAGATTCCTAACCCCTTTGACATAGCCAAGGGAAGCAAACCCACTGGATTAGATTCCCCCCAGTAAAATGTAAGATCCTTGAAGGTGGGGATAGTTTTCTGTTTTGGTTTCCCCCCAGTCTATCATTTGCATGTATTAGGTACTAAATACTTGCTGGATTGGATTGTTGGATTAAATTGAGAGAAACCAGGATGGGATGGGAACCAGCTGCTTTCTAACTGACTCCCATCTCTACCCCACCCTACAGGGACTTCATGTCACAAGGCTAATAATCCAACCGCAGATGTGAATATCTTTCGAAGGGGTGAATAAACTTTTGTTCCTGGGCAGGGGGATGCTGTGTTGACCCCTCTAAACTCCCCCATCCCCCATAACATACCTGACCCCAGGCTAGCTGCATTGATCCCAAAGGGGTTGGAGACTGTTGGGTGCACCTGGCTGGTCCCTGAGCCTCCGGTGCCTTCCCCAGCGGGCCCTGGGGCCTGGGAGGTGGGGGCTGAGGGACTCCAGGGGTTAGGGAGGGGCTCCCGGTTCTCAGTCCGGAGAGGCTGGGAAGAGGAGCTGTCAGAATTCCCCGCCAATGAGGAGAAGGGATTGTTGCCAAACTGGGAGGAGGGAAAAGTTTCATATTAAGGAGTGAAAACAAACCTCTCCCTAAAGCTTCCCCCTCCCCATGGAGAAAGAAGCAAGATGGAAATCTACTGAGTTAACTGTACATACTAGCAAATAAGAGCCTAGAGATAATCCAGAATCAACTGTTTCTATGACTGGCATCAACATTTCTGCTCTTCTTCTTTCTCTTGCTGAGCCACCATCACTGGGTCTGAATCCATAGCCTGTAAATTCTGTCTCTAGCACCTGGCATAGTCCTTCACCTGCAAGGGCCACTGAGGACATGGGGTGCTAATACATTTTCTTATCGACTGTGTAACTTTCAGCCTGGTACATACCATACCCTCATGTACCCTTACTGGGACCATCTCCTGGCTAATAGAGTTTTGGGGTATGAGGGATGAGGAGAGATGATCACCTCAATCATCTCAGCTTCATGTATGAAAAGTCTTTGATCTTTAACCAGCCCCTCCCTCTAAGACACTGAGGTCATGGAGTCCCTCAGCCCCACTAGTCACTGGCTCCCACCTGTTCCCGAGCGGCACTGAACATGGGCTCCTGGATGTCTGTGTACATGCGGCGCAAGGCATTGTATCCCCCAGGGATGCTCTCTAGGTTGCTCAGGGCCCGGTCCTGGTTTCGCATCATCTCTTGCATCATGGCAGGGTTTCGAGCCAGTTCCATGGTCTGGCAGAAGGAAGAAAAACAGTATAAGACCTGGAACCAGAGGGAGCTGAGGATGGGGCGAATCTACTCTAAACCCAGCTCCCCATCCTATCCTGCCTTTCTGAGGGAGAAACACTAGCAGATTAGGAAGTAAGAGGAAGTGGAAGTAAGGAGAGCAGATATCCTCCTTCAGGGCTGGTTATGTCAACAAATCATTTAGGGGCAATGGGGAGACAAACATATGATGGGACTGGGCAGAAAAGAGCCAGGGTTTTGGGAGGAGCCTGGCCTGAGGTCAAAATGAACTGCCAAGAAAATCCAAGTAAGAAAAGTCAAACTGGTTCTATGCACCCTCTTCCTTGCACCTCTGGCTAGAAGGATCAGGGATAGGGGCTCCTTTGGAGCCAGATGGCTTCCCCCCCTCCAGGTAGTCTTCCCAAATGGACCTCAACTTTATGCCACCAACTCCTTCCCACCCTCCCACCATACATCTTCCACCAAACCCAAGCATCTCAGCATTAATTAGGGAAAGAGGTATTAAACCATCTGCACAGTCTGTGAATAGACACTCTCTACTCCTCCACATCCAGTCTCCACTCCTCTTGTGCTCCACATTCCCTCTTCTGAGTAACAGTCCCCCTCCCCACTTCCCTCCCTCCCATCCCTGGCCCAGTAGAATGTAACTTCCTTGAAGGCAAAGATTGCTTTTCATCTTGTCTCCATATTTCCAGTGCCTTACACATACTAACCACTTAATAAATGCTTGTTGGATTGAACTGAATTGGATTAGAAATCTTCCCAGACTTCCCCACCTCGACCCACTTCCTTCCATGATAACATCTAATAGTCTGTCCAGCTGGATTGGCAACTTCTGTCTCTGGGTTGGTGATTGTGTGTGCTGGGGATGCATGTTTTCCCTATTAGACCTGAATCTCTCCTAGGGTAGGAACCATTCCTCTTTTTGTTCCCACTGAGGGGTCAGCATTGGGAGAGAAATCATCTGTCAAGGAAGTGATAGTGACGGGAAGGTTAAGGACAAAGGGGGTGAATGGAATTCCATCTGCTTCCTGAAAATACGTACACACCTGCCTCATTAACTCTGGGTTATTGAGCATATGGCTGATCTCTGGATTCCTCTCCATGAGCTGCTGCATCTGTGGGTTGGCCATGATCATGTGGCGCATCAGGTCAGGGTTGGACATCATGTCTTGGACAAGGGGGTTCTCCATGATCTGGGACAGCATCTCAGGGTTGGACATCAGCTGCCTCTGCATCTGCTGTTGTAGCTCCATGAAATTAGCTGAGCCAAGGCCTAGGTTGCCCAGTCCTAAGATGCCCCCAAAGCCAGCTGCAGGAAGGGGAGCTGAGTCATGAACACAGTACAGACATGCTGCCATGGATCCCACCTCCTGTTCCTACCGTGACAATACTAACTCCTTCTAGGTTTGGTAAAGGCTGTCGGCTCAGAATTGCTCCTTCTCATTCCTTTTAACAAGGCCCCATAGTGGTCCCATCCCTGCATTCATGGAGGGCTTCATTACACTGCTCCTCAGCTCATCCTTGAATCACTTTCCTTAAGAGCTCTTCTATTTCCTTATCCTGCTCCTTTACCAAATCATTAGAGCTTCCTTCTTGCCAATATCCAAACCTAACTCGGCAGCCAAGGCCCCCAGGATTCTCTCTCTTTATCCTGATTCTATCTCAGGCTCCTCCTTCAGAGCAGAGGCTGTTTTTGCCTTTCTTTGTAGCCCAGTATTTAACACAGTGCCTGGCAGACAGAAAGTACTTAAGAAAAGTTCGCTACCTGATCTCTTAGGAACCCTCAGCCTTGGTCCATCTGAAGCACCTGAATTTCATCCCCACTTTTCCCTGTCACCCAACCCTCCCTTTCTAATCATGCTTAATTAATACTTCCCTCTTCCGAGAAGCCTTCCCAAACTGACCCCAACCTTACCCCACAAATTCCTTTTTGATCATCCCAGCATTCACAACCATGAGAGAACTCTGACCCCAACCTAAGGGTATATTACATTTCCCTCAGTATACTACACTGGGAGTTCTTTAAGAGCAAGGGACACATTTCTGCCTCTGGATTTCACCCCCTTCCCCCCCAGCCTAAAGTGCAACATAAGCATCTGAGTACACCCTCCCCCAGTTCCTCAAGTGGCTTACAGAGTATGGATGCAGGCCCACTAGAAGGCCCATCCCCAGCTCCTGGGGTTGGACCACCTCCACTGTTCCTCCGGTTTCCACTAGCAGCATCAGGGACAGTGCTGCTTGAGGTGGATGGTTGAGCAGGGGCAGCAGGTGAAGCTGTTGTGGGGGCTGGAGCAGAAGCAGCATCCAGGGCAGAGGAAGCAGCAGTAGCAGCGGTGGCAGCAGCAGCAGCAGCAGCGGTAGCGGTGGTGGCAGCAGCAGCAGGATCTTGAGCCCTGAGGACAGAGGAGGGAAAATCCTAAACTGGGAACCCAGGAATCAAAGAATTATGGAAGCATGGAATGTTAGAGCTAAAAGAGATCCTGTTGATCACAACTTCACACCCCTCTCCCATCCCTCATTTTCAAGGAGGCTCAGATGGGAAAACAGTGCTAACTTAGGAGGACTAGCCCAGCATTCAGGAGACCTGGGCACCAGAACTGGCCCCCTACCAACCTGCTACATGACCACAGGCAAATCATTCAGTCACTCTGAGCCCCAGGGGGAGACAGAGAGAGAAAAAGGATGAAGAGGAAAAGGCATTCCCTCCCCATTGGAAACGTTTCTTACCCAGGGTCACATAGCCCCTTGGGGGCAGATTGTCTTGCTTTTGTGTTTCTAGCCCTAGTCCTTAGCACATAGTAGGGCTAGGGAAAGGCACCAGAGCTGTGATTTCATTGGTACTCTCTAGGTGAAGAAACTCCCTCTAACAACTTAGAAAACAATTATTTATTAACACCTACTATGTACAGGGCACTATGCTAAGTTTTTTACAAATATCACATCACTTGATCCTCACAATAACCCTGAGTGGTAGATGCTCTTACTGTCCCCGTTTTACAGATGAGGGAACTAAGGCAGACAGACCGTTTAAGTGACTTGCCTAAGGTCACACAACCAGCAAGTGTCCACCATACCATCTAGCTGCCTACCAACATAAATTGACAACTTCTCAGTAACTTAAGGGTCTTAAGAGAACTACCTAGAGCAGTGAGAAGAGACTTGCCCAGGGTCACACAGCTGATATGTATCCTAGGTAAGACTTGAGCCCAGGTCTTTCTGGCCTGAAAGCCAGCTTTCCATCCACTACAGCACATAGTAAGTGCACATTCCTCCCTCACAACTTCCTGGGGGATGCGATGCAGCATATACACTATTCCCATTTTACAGATGAGAAAACTGAGACTCAAAGAGGTCAATGATTTCATTGCCCATAGTTAGTAAACAGGAGTTCCAACACTGGAACTCAGAGCTTTCAGCTCACCACTCTCGGCTCTTCACTCATGCCACCAGCATCCCTAGACCGCCACGGAAGACAATGCTCTCTTTCCCAGCACCCTGTTGTTCTCCAGGTCACTTTCAGGAAGTCCTTTCCTTCTTACTCTAACCTCCAACATCAGTGCTGGAATTCAGCTTTAAAAAATGTTCTTTTTAACACTACTGATTCTTCTCAACTCTCAGGGTCCCAGAAAAGAGCCAAAAGGGACAAGAGAGCTAGAAAAGGGAAGTCTGCCAAGATACAGAAGGAACTCAGACATATAGACAGCTAGGGGGAGAAGATTCCTGGACAGGGAGCCAAGAAGACCTAGGTTCAAAACCTGCTTCAGACTTTTACTACCTGTGGGACCTAGGGAAGTCATTCAACCTCTCTCAATCTGTTTTTTAATCTGTGAAATGGGAATAATAATAACAGTATTGACCACCCAAGGTATGGGTGCTTTACATTTAAATAATATACGTATATGCATATTACAGGAATTTACACATACACACACACACACATATATAAAAGAATTAGAGAAACTTCTCAATATATAAAATGATTAAAAGCCATGGGCAGGCAGTTTTCAAATGAAAACTGCAAACTATTGACAACCACATGAAAGAATGCTCCAAATTGCTAGTAATAAGAGAAATGAAAGTTAAAAGAACTCTGAGGTTTTACCCTACACCAGGCACACAGGTGAAAATGACTCCATGGTAAATGGTAAATGTGAGAAAATATGAGGGAAGATGAGTACATTCATGCATTATTGGTAGAGCTGTGAACTGGTCCAACTGTTCTAGAAAGCAATTTTGAACTCGGCTAGAAAAAGTCACTAAACTAACTCTCTCATATTCTCTCTCTCTCTCAATCTCTCATATTCTCTCTCTCTTTGCCCCCCCCCACCCCCAGTAATACCAGTATTGGCCATATACAGTATTGGGTCTCCTCGTTCCACCCCTGACTACACTACTCTGGTACATCTGTGACTTCCCAAACAGGCCCCAAGAAGCTCATTATTGGCAAAATCTCATCATCCTGAAAGATCTTTTCAGCCCTGGGACTTTACTTCTTTACTACCCTCTGCCCTTCTGACTGAAAGGTGGTGCCGTGAACTTTCAAATCTCTGTTTAAGGGGGAAGCTCAGCTCAGAATATCCTATTTCTCAACTGGCTTCACTCCTCTGGAACTTTTCTGACTTCTCCATCATGTTCCTGAATCAGGTATCTACCCCTCCTCCTTCATCTGTCTTTTGTATATTATCTTCCCCTATTAGATTGGAAGCTCCTTGAGGGCAAGGACTTTTTTTCCTTTTTGGCACAGTGCCTGGCATATAGTAGGTACTTAATAAACGTTTACCGACTTAGAGACTGATTTACTGACATATCCTAAGGAGGTCAAGGACAAAGGGGAAGGGCCCACATACACAAAAATATTTATAACAATACTTTCTGAGATAGCAAGAAACTGGAAATAAAGAAGGTGTCCATCAATTAGAGCATAGGATCATAGATTTAAAGCTGGGAGCCCATTTTTCGTTTTATAGACAAGGAAACTAAGGTCTGGTGAGGTTAAGAGGTTTGCCCAAGGTCGAAGAGGTTACACGTGTTAGGCAGGGTTTTAACCAACGTTCTGACCCTAAATCCGATGCTCTTCTCAATAGAACCATGAATGTAATAGAATTGTGCCATAAAAAATGACAAGTAAGAAGGGTTCAGGGAAACTTGGGAAGACTTGAATTAACTGATACAGAGCAAAATGAGCAGAACCAGAAGTTTATTATGATCATTTACTCAATGACCATACTGATGTAATGGAAAACAATGAAAGCCATCAGAACATTAGGCATCTAGGTGGGACAGAGGGCAAGAGTACTCCCAATGTTGAAGATCAAATGAGGTAAAATGGTTTATAAAACTTAAAAGTGCCATAGAAATGCTAGCCATCATTACCTGATGCAGGCAGTGACCAGTATCAACTTCAGAGGACTGAAAATGGCCAAAAACACTTTTCTCTCTTTGACAGAAAAGTGAAGGACTACAAATGGAGAATGAGTTATCTGGCTGAAACAGCCAATATGATGGTTTGTTTTGCTTTACTATGGTTTTTTTGCTACAGAGAAGAAAGACTACTATTTTGCAGGAGAGGAGGATAGAATTACTGGAAAGTAACACGGAATGAAAAGAAAAGTCACCAATAAAATTTTTTTCAAAATATATTTTTTTAAGAAAATAGAAAGCTAATAAGGGATTGAGCTTCTCAGCAAGGATTTTAAAAGGAAGGGTAAGACTCTAGCCTCCATTTTTCTAGGAAACTAATGCTATACCAGGAGGATATTAAATTAAATTTTAAGCACTTAAAAACCCCCAAATGGCAATCAAGACTATAGCATCTCCTTCTCTGACCTCTAAATGAGTCCCACTGGATTAGGATGAGTAAGAAAGAGGGACACTGACCCCGGTAGCCTTTCAAGGACCATTCAAAGGTCAACTCCTATTGGTTATCCCAAACTTACTTCTGTGGGGTCTTGATCACCAAGTGGACAGTGAGCCCATCCTTGATCCCATGCTGATTTAACGTGTCTCCATCTTTGAGAATCTTGCCAGCGAAGATCAGGACAAGCTGGTCTTGCTGGGCCTTAAACCTCCGGGAGATCTCCTCTTTGAACTGTGACATCAGGTCAAAAGTCCAGGGTCAGTGTGGCCTGCCCCACAGCAAGACTGTCCAACAGCTCAGATTCTTCATTAGAATCCTTTTACTCCCTTGATCCAATTTCCAATCCTCAGAAATCTTTCCTCCAATCTAGCATCTCTATGTGCTGCTGTATACTCTCTCTACTGAGATGAAGTCCATAGGGGCTAGTCTCCTTTGATCACAGGATCTGGAGCTGGAAGGGACCTTACAGATCACTTAGTCCAACTCCAAAAGATGCGTTAACTGAGGGTGTGAAAGGGCTTGTCCAAGGTAAGCACAGGAGCTTAAATTAAAACCCAGTTTCTCTGACTCTGGGTCTTTTGTCCCTAACACAGCATATCACACCCCCTCCCCAAAAGTCCTTGCTACTATCTAACCTTGGATCCAAAGCCCACGTCCCCCCTTCAGTTTTCTTACTCTCTACCTTCAAATGTGTGTGTGTGTGTGTCGGGGGGCATTACCTTTAAACTCACTCTAGGACGGAGGCAGTGAAGGAGGAGACCAGGGCCAAGCCAGCCTACACCAACACCCGGTGGGGGCAAGCAAGGCCTTAAAGACAAACGTCTGAATGGGGGGCTAGGGGCAGGGGCACATCCTCCCCTCACCCTTTGGGCCAGCTTCGGTCCTCTCCGAGCTCCAGGACTGGTCCTGGGGCCACGCTGCCCCCTCACTTTCTCCCCTGCCCCGACCCTCGTGGGTCAGAGTGCCCCCCAACCCCACTTCTGCAAACCTCTCTTCGCCCCACCCCCCCGTCTGCTTCCAGGGATGGACGAACCTCCCCCCTTCCCTTCCCACCCCACCATGTGCCACAGGCTCCCTCCCTCCCTGTCCTCCCCCCAGCCTTTCCTCCCCGCCCCCTCCGGCCCTCCCCGCGCGCGCCATTGCCCGGCGCGGCCCGGCCCGGCCCCCAGCGCGCCGCTCCTCCCGCCTCCGCGGCCCGCAGGACGGACAGCGGCGCCCGTACCTCCTTCACCGAGGCGCGATCACAGATCACGATCTCCTCCTTGTCCTTGGGGGTCTTGACGGTGACCCGGATGGGGGGCCCCGGCCCCGGCTCGGCCCCGGTTCCGGTCCCGGCCCCTGTCCCGGTCCCGGCCCCGGCCCCGGCTCCGGCTCCAGCCCCGCTCGGCTCCGCCATGCCGCCGCCTCCGCCCGCCCGCCCGCCAGCCCGGCTCCTCCTCCCCGCCCGGCCCGGCCCGGCCACGGCGTCCCCAGCCCTCCCCCCCCCCCCACCCCAGCCTCCTGCCCGCCCTCCGTCCCTCCTCCCCGCCTGCCACCCGCCCCGCCCCGCGGGTCTCCGCTTTCCCTCCTTCTCTGGCTCTTAGCGGCTACAGCGCCCCCAGCGGACCGGGGGGCGTCACGTCAACGCCGGGGACACTGCTGTGCCGGGAAGGGAGGAAGCTCACTAGACCGGACAGTCATTGACTTTAATGGGTCCTGAGGGTCGCTGGATGACGAGCTCACTGGACAAAGAGGAATCAAGAAGACCTGTGTTCATTACGGCCTCAGATGTTTACTGTATGGATGGATGGATGGATGGATGGATGGATGAAAAAAAATTATTAGGCATTTACCCTGTGCAAACCCCGGTATCTGGTCCCTAGTAGGTGCTGAATATTTATTGACTTACTGTTATGCCCTGTGGAAAAAAGAAAAGAAAGACAGTCCCTGATCTCAAGGAGCTCAGGTTCTAATGGGGGAGACAACGCACAAGGAAGATTTCAGCCCAGAGAAATAGGAAAGCAGTCAGTGAGGCAGTTACTCCTCATCCTGGGAAAGTCAGGGCCCAGAACAACGCTTTTTCTGTATCTTGGCCTTATAAGCTTCTGCCCTTCTGATAACATTATTTATTATTATAGGTTAGGGGTCTTGCTTCCACTTCAGAATCAAATAACCTCCAGTCCCTCCATCTTTTTGGAATCCTGTGTAAAGTGTCTCCTAGTCATCTAGGTTCTAGAGTCTGGAAGATCTTGTACTTAATAGGAATAAGGATGGGTCCCTGTGATTTCTTTGGTGCAGGGAACTCCTGGGTGAGGACATTCCTTTTACCAATGCAGGCCAGCACCTTCTCTGCAATTTATACCCTTAGTTGCCTACAAGAAAGAGGTTAAGTGACTTGCTCAGATTTACCCAGTCAATGTATGGCAGGGGCAGGACTTGAACCTGGGTATTTTTGGCTTAATATATGCTTGTTGATTGATTGGAATCTAAGGCCTGATGCCTTATGCTAAATTCCCTCTTCTTCTGACCCTCTCCCTTAAGTAAACAAAAGCAGTATGTTGTAGTGAAAAGAGCACTAGACAGGGAAACAATAGCTCAATTAGAAGCTAGCTGTGTGACCTTGGGCAAGTCACAACTTTTCATCCCCATTTATATAAAATGGAGATTAAAAATAACTTGTCCTTTCTACCACACAGGGTTGTTAGGGGAAACTTGGGTTTAGCACAGCGCCTGGCACATAATAAATGCTTGTTGATCTAGATGAAAGTGCCTTGCAAAGTGCAAAGATTTGCGCGCACACAAAAATTAAATGAATGACTTATTACATGCGAACCACACTACTCCCCTTTCCCAGAACGGGTTAAATGTCCTCGGGACTCTTTACTCCTCACAGGCTTGACTACAGCCCCCAAGATGCCTCGCAGGCTGAGGAAGAACTACAATTTCCAGGGTGCCCTGCAGCGGAGACCGGCGAGAATCATTCCTCGTGGAGACTACAACTCCCAGTGTGCCCCAGGGGAAGCGGCCAGGGCTACGGGAAGCGTCCGACAGAGCCCAGCGGGGGGAAGACCCTAGGGAGCCGGGAGGGAGACCGGTTTGCGGGGATTCGGAGCCGTCATCATGCTTCGCCCCAAGGCCCTGACGCAGGTGCTAAGTCAAGCCAACACCGGAGGCGTCCAGAGCACACTGTAAGTGTTGGGGTGGGGGTCCCCCTGAGGAGAGGGGGGCAGTATGCGGTGCATTCTTGCTGGGATTGGGACAGCCCTTTAGTCCGGCCTGGGAGCGGGGAGGGGGAGTGGAAGCTCGGTGTACCCCAGGAAAGGGGGGAATGACCCCAGGAACAGGAAGGTGTAGGAGGAGAAGGGGCAGGCTATCAATCAATCCATCATTCGTCAACCAGCATTTATTAAGGCATCCCTGCTAGGTGCCAGACACTGTGCAGGGGTCTGGGGGTTTCAGAGACAAAAATGAAACAAACTTTGCCTTCCTAGAATTTGAGCTATTGGGAAAGTGACACTTGGATGAGGAGGCGGTGGAGGGAGGGAGGGAGGAAAAGAAATTTGGGCTGGGTGGGGCAGGGGAAAGGGGGAAGAAGAAGGCGGTGGTTTTCAGACGGTGTAGTGGGGGAGGCTGATAGCTTTTAGCTCGGGGCCCCACCCCCTGGGGAAGCACTCAGGCTTCTCACCCCTGGCACATTCATAGGACTCTCCTGTCAGTCATTTTAACCATTTCCCCTCTCATCAGGCTGCTGAATAATGAGGGCTCCCTGCTGGCCTACTCTGGTTATGGGGACACCGATGCTAGAGTCACCGCTGCTATCGCTAGTAACATCTGGGCTGCCTACGACCGGAATGGGAACCAAGCCTTTAACGAAGATAATCTCAAATTCATCCTAATGGACTGCATGGTATGAAGGGAAGGAGGGGATGAATTTTGACTAAATTACCCTGGTGGGTGGCTCTTAGGGTCATTGATTTAGGGCTGGAAGGAAACAGAGATCCTCTAATCCAATCCCCTTGTGTCTTATGGATGAAAAAACAGAGCTAAATGATGTGCCCAGGTCACAAACGTAGCAAACGCCCAGATTAGACTGTGTTGATAACGGAATGAGTGCTAAATTTAGATTTAGGGAACCTGGGTTCGAATATTGTCTATATTACTTAAATGGTATTCTCAGGCAAGTAACTTAGCCTCTCAGAGCCTCAGTTTCTTCATCTGTAAAATGGGAAGTTTGGACCCATTGACCTTCAAGGCCGATTGCCCTTGCAATTCAATTCAGTTTGACAATCATTGAGCCCCAGACCCTGTGACTAAGAACTGGGGTTACAAAGACAAAACATAAAACAATCCCTACTCTCTGTGAGTTTACAATCTTCTGGATCTTTGGTCCTCTGACTTCAAATCGGTGTTATTTCCACTGGACTCTGATTATCTTAATTCGGTGGATAGACCAGAGCAGATCCTGGATGGTTGGAGGCAAGAGGAGACAGAAGCTCCCGAGTGCATCATGGGGATGGGATCCCAACAACATTCTTAAGGCAGAATCTCAGACCTGAAAGCAAGGATCTTTAATTTTCCACCTCATCCGAAGATGCCTGGGTCTCTGCTCTGACAGCTTATAGTTTTGCTGAGAATTAAATAACATCAAACTGAGAACAATACATGAAAGTATATGACAGTATATGATCATAAAAAAGATCATAGAATCCCAGATTTAGAGCTGGAAGATACCTCAGAGTTTGTCTATTCCAACTCCCTAAGGAAATTGGGGCCCAGGGAGTTTACCTAAAATCACACAAGGATTACATTATTCCAAAAAAATGGATTCTAGAAACCATGATGGTGGGGACACCTGGAGCCAATAAGCAGTCATATATCACATTTCCTACCCCTGCAGGAGGGCCGAGTAGCGATCACTCGGGTGGCAAACCTGTTGCTGTGTATGTACGCCAAAGAGACTGTGGGCTTTGGAATGCTGAAGGCCAAGGTGATCCCTTATCCCATCTCCTTTAAAAAATAAAACAAAAACCTCTCCTGTTATTGCCATGCCATAGGGTTACCTTTTCTGCTTCAGACCCCCACCCCTTCATGCCCTCCTCTTGCTAGTTCTGAGCTCTCTTCCCTATTCCCAACCTTTCTCTAGAGCAGGTAGAAATGAGGAGCTCAGATATTTATGTCTTATTCCCTGGGGAAAAGAGTGTATGGGGTTTAAAAGCTTATGATGATGGGGAGGGAGGGAGTGGAACTGGGAGTCTGAATGTCTCAGTCCCTGACTCTGTCAGGTGTTGTTTTTGTGGCTAAATCAACCTAACCCTCTTACAGGCCCAGGCCCTGGTCCAGTACCTGGAGGATCCCCTCACTCAAGTGGCAGCGTCATAGCAGTTGGGGGATAATGGTCTTGAGAGTGGGGATGAGGGTGGAGGGCTAACCCTTTTGGGGGGGCAGGGCCCCCAGGAAACCCTTCCTGAGGTCTGAAGGGAAAGTTTTCCAATCTTATTGAATAAACTATTTAACACTTGTCATATGTCTTAGATTCTTTCTTGATGGGCATGTTTAGTGGGGGAGGTACAGAGAATTAGATTTGTTCTGTTTGGCCCCATTGAGAAGTGAATAAAAGTTTTGGGGAGGCAGACTTAGGCTCCCACAGGTGAGGGAAAACAATTAGAACTGGCCAAGAGCAAAATGGGCTGCCTTGAGAGGAGGTGGGCTCCCCCTCCTTCGAGGTCTTAAAGCAGAGAAAAGATGACCACTTGTGGGGTCTGTTAATGGGAGATTTCTCTCCTGTATGTATGGATTGGACTAGAGAGCTGCTGAAGGCCTTTCTAACTCCCAGATTTTGAGATGGATAAGGGATCACTCCCAGGGTGCATTTTTAATAGATCCTTTCCCCTCTCATCAGGAGCCAAATGGTTTTTGGCTTCGGTTTCCCACCTATCATCCATAATCTGCAGTAAGCCTGGATGGATGCCTGAGTTTAGAGGGGAGGGACATAGTGAGGGTCACATTTTATACATGGGGATCTCAGTGCCCGAAGTCCCATTCCAGGAGAGTCATGTGACCATTTTACTTCCTTCCCCCAACCCCCATCTTCAGGCATACCCATTTTGAATCTATTTCTTAGTTTGGAAGATGAGTAAGAGCTACCAGGGACATTTGGCTTCCTTTAAGGGTTTAACTGCCTTCCCATCCCCACCAGGCACAAAGATGTACACAGTCTTAACTTGGAGTCTTCAAGCTCTTTTCACATGTGTCTGCAGTGTGGGGCTGGGAAGAAAGCCCCAGGCCAGAGAAGGGGGAGCTCTAGAGTCCAGGCAACCTGACTTCCAGGGCAAAGGTTGATCAGAGACCTCAGGTCATGGTGCCACAGCTCTAAATCCTCCTCTAACTCACGTGTGTGCACACATATATACACACCTCACGGGACCTGTTTCTTTTCTCGATACCTTAGTCCATCTCTTTCTTTACCTTGCTCTTCCCCTTTCCCAATGGTCCTCTGTTTCTTTCTCCTTAACTCAGAGCTCTCAATTGGCCTTCTAGAGACCCCACCTCCAAACTACCTAGCCCCCATGCCACTAATCTTGTGGTAAATTACTCAGTTTCCCAAAGTGGGCAGGGCCCTAAATTCCAGCCTCACTTCCTGGGGGGAAAACCCACCAAAAAAAAAAAAAAGGCTGCCCAGCCTACTGTCCTGGGTTCCTTGGGAGGGGTTGTTACCATAGCGACTATACCTAGCTAACTTGCTGCTTCTTTCACTGCCAGAGCAGCAAGTGCTACTAGATTGTAAGCTTCCAGCCCACACTGACAGCCCTTCCTCACTGGGAACGCTCTCGAAGCCCCCGTAGCTTGCCTGCTCTGTCTACTTTCGAAGAGTGGGAGCCAAGGACCGGATTCTTTCTGTTTTCCCACATGGTCGTTGCAGAACTTAAGATCAGCCCAACCAAAGACCAGGAAAGCCTGGTGATGCTAACTTAGTTGGCCCAGCTCTGTTCAGCCTCCTGGGTCCTATTTTCCTCCCCCAACCTGTCCTAAGAAATCTGTCCTCCTCCCCACCCAGGGCCAGGGCCTGAGAGACACCCAACCTGTCCAACCTGTCGTGACGTCATCGCTCTCTCCACCCACCTGGGCCCCAGGTCTCCAGCCGCCTGGCTCTTCCTGTTCTCTGCTGCTTCCGTCCTCTCCTTGTGACCCGGCCCCTTTCTAATTAGTTGAGACTCCCCAGCCCACCAGTAGTGACCAAGTCTGCCCTGGTTCCTTCCCACTGCAAAGGCCGACTGTCCCCAATGAGAAGAGAGTCAGGTCAAGGCCTCCGGAGAGCAGAGGGTTGAGGGGCACAGAGCCAACGCCCTAGTCCCATTTTCCACCCACCCCTCTCACTACAACTGCACTTATTCATACACACTCCATGCGGGACCAAGATGGGAAACGGAGCAGAAGAGGATTATAACTTTGTCTTCAAGGGTGAGTTGGGGTCTGTGGGGGAAGCTGAGATTTAGACACTAAAAAGACTAGGATGAGAGGCCCCCCCCACCCCTGCTTCTATTTTCTACTAGAGCCCGTCTATAGCCAATCATTCCAGCAGATGACAAAGGGCTCTACAGTGAAAAGAAGCAGAGAAGGTTCCTGAGTCTGTTTGTTTGTTTTAGTAATAATGATAGTTTCTTAATGGTGGGATCATTTACATTCAGGAAAAAAAAATCTAGCCACACACCTTTGCCCCAGACTCTGTAGTTAAGTACTGGAGGTTAGACTTTAGGAAGAACTCCTCTGCTCACTGAAGTCCCCCTTCTAAAGAAAGAAAGGAACAGGGACATAGAGGCCAGGAAAGGAAGGAAGGGATAGAAGAGGGTGGATCTCCTTATTTTGTGTTGAAATAGAGACAATGGGAAGGGGTTCAATACCCTGAAGGAAGGTCAAATTTTTCTGTTAAGGAGGGGAGTTTATTGGAAGGTGATATTGGGGGCAGCTAGGTGGTGCAGTGGAGAGTGTCAAGCCTGGAGTTAGGAAGACCTGAGTTCAAATGTGGTCTCAGACACTTACTAGCTGTGTGATCCTGGGTAAGTCACTTCACCCTGGTTGCCTCAGTTTCCTCATCTGTAAAATGAGCTGAAGAAGGTAATGGCCAACCACTCCAGTATCTCTGCCAAGAAAACTCTCAAATGGGGTCATGAAGAGTCTGACACAACTGAAAAAGACTGAACAACAGCAGCAGTGGTGTAATGGAAAGAACACTGGGGTTTAGAGCTACAGGACGAGGGTTCTGCCACTTAGCACTTTTGTGACCTTTGGCAAAACATTTAACTTTTTGGGGCCTCAGTTGTATCTCTGAAGTACTCTCAAGCTTCAAGTATGAGATCTTCTGACTTGGGAAGTGAGCTTCCGCTAATCAGTCCATCAACAAGCATTTATTAAGGACCTACTAGATACCAGGCACTGTGCTAGGTGCTGGGAATACAAAGTCTCACCCTCGTGAAACAAGAGCATCTGGGTTCTGGGCCCCCACTTCCCTCCCCTGTCCTCTCTTTTTCCTCTTGGATGTCTTCCTTAGAACTCCAGCTGCAGACTCTGTCCCCTTTCTGTATTTGCATGTGTGGCCATCTCCACTGGTCGCTTTCTCTTACACCCTACTCTCCCTTTAGGGCAGGGTGTACCATGTGAGACTCAGCTTCCCCAGTCCACTCCACCCACCAAGCCTCTCCCAGACCCAGCCCTCACTCAGGCTCTAACTCCCTAGAGGGCAATGGGGCATTTACTCTGGAGCTGGGGGAAGCTGCACCCCTTCTGTCCTGAGAAAGGTGGGGGTGGAAAAGAACAGGGTAAGGAGCAGCAGTGCTCTGGTGCCCAGGAGAAGGAGAGAGGAGCCCATCTTCTTAGCAAGGATAAATTAGCTTACAGGGCTTAGGGTGAGGGCTATAGAAAGAGACAGAGACATACACAGAGAAACAGAGACAGAAGGACCTAGATACACATATATACATGAATATTCTTACGTGTAAACTTGCCTACAAACACACATGCCAGTAGATGTACAGACATGTATGCGCACAGACATGCAAATACATGCAAGCCTGATACCCTCACGTACACGCACGTACGGCACACATAATACATAAAAGTAAGAGGCAGTTAGATGGCACTGGGGATAAAGTCCTGGACCTAGAGTCAGGAAGACCTGAGTTCAAATCCATTCTCAGATTTGCACTAGTTGTATGACTGTAAGCAAGTCACATAATCTCTGTATGCCTTAATTTCCTTATCTATAAAATGGGGATAATAATAGCCTCTACCTCCCAGGGTTGTAAGGATAAAATGAGATAATATTTGCTACGTGCTTTGCAAACCTTAAGGTGCTATTTAAATGCTACCTTTTAAGTATCCATACAGAGAGAGACAGTGTGGTGTACTAGAAGGAACATGGATGTATAGAATCATAGGTTTAGCCTGCAAAAAAGACCAACTAGTCCAAACCCCTCATTTTACAGATGAGGGAACCAAGGCCTAGGTAAATTAACCCTAATTCCAAAGTGACACAGGCAGTGATGAAAAGAGCCCCCTTTTTCTTTTAAAGAGTCAAAGAACCCAGCTTCAATTCCTGATTTTACCACTCCTTTGTGGTGTGATTGGGTAAATCACTGCCTCCCACAGGTGTCTGCATCTTTTAAATGAACCAGATGATCTTTGACCCCCTTTCAGTTCAAATCCTGTGAATGACGAGTGGCACTTAATAACGGTTGGTTAAATTCTAGGACCCTATTAGCATGTGTGTGTATAAACATACATGTACACACATATAAAGAGCACATGGTACTCCTCCTTTTCTGCATATACATACAAGTGCAAGCAGGCAGAAATATCCATGCTCAAACATTGCTAAAAATTGTAAGAAACAGGTACAATGGATTGAACACTGGCCCTGTGTGACCCAGGGCAACTCATTTAATCCCACTTGCCTCCAACAAAAAAAGAAAAAGAAACATACATACACAGGCCCAAACGTACTATATTTCTTTTGAAAAATTAGACATTTTAGCACTTAAAGACACTTCCATTCTCCATTATGGTTTTCTATATATCATAGTCTGAAGCCAGAAGGTAAAGACCAAGCCCCCCCAGCATACACCAGGAGACTCCTCTGCTCTGCTCTCAGCAATCCCTTCTCTCCAGTCCAACCTTTTTTTCCTGGGCTTTATTCTTCCCTCTCTGCCTCCTCTGGTCCCCTCTCTGACCTTTTTAGCCCATAGAAGAGGGAATCCTCACTTGACAATCAGTCTGACATTTTTGGTCCCTCTTTGCCATGGATAAGACCATAGTATCCCCTAGAACCTAAGTGCTGATTCAGCCTCCCTGTAAAGGGTTTAGGGCTTTGTTCTATCACAGGGACAGGGAAAAATAGCAGATTCATAGACAGTTAGGCAGGCTTTGGGTAGGAATCATTTGTAATGGAGACAGAAAAAGAGTTATGGGGTGTTTAGAAATATCAAAATTGAGACTGCCTATACTGGGGGCCAGACCATCCTCAAATACTCCAGTACAGTGATGGCCCTGCAGAGACAGAGAGAAAAAGAGGAGTAACATAGAAACAGAGAATACTAGAAACAGATACAAAGAATAAAAGGCAGAGACAGACACTAACTGAAGAAGAGACCAAGAAAAAGCAGAGATGCAGAGAGAAAATGGCAGGCTATTCAGTTCTTTACCTAGCAGGTGGTTAGCTAGCACTCATAGCTGCATCACCATTACCCTTTTAACATTTCTCTTCTTCAATATCTCTTCCCAGTGGTGCTGATAGGGGAATCTGGAGTGGGGAAGACCAACCTGTTGTCAAGATTCACAAGAAATGAGTTCAACCATGACAGTCGGACAACCATTGGGGTGGAATTCTCTACTCGAACTGTGTTGCTAGGGACAGCAGCTGTCAAAGCCCAAATATGGGACACAGCTGGGCTGGAACGATACCGTGCCATCACTTCAGCGTGAGTCTGGGGGCTTTGAGGGATAGGAGCAAGGAAGAAACACATAGGGGGACTATGTTTAGTTAGGAACAAGGAAGCAAGAGAATGAAATGAACTATAACAATAGCTTCTGTCTATACAGAGTTTTTTTTTCTTGCCAACACCCCTATTTATATGTAGCAGTAGTAGGAAAGTATAGAGAGCAGAGTTGCTCAACTGTTCCTAATTGCCCCCGCCCCCATACACACCCTACTACAGATTATTTCTTAGATGGGTTTCCTGATATGTTCCTTCTCTGCTCTAAAAGTTGTGTTCAAGAATCTGTAATTTTTCTCTTGATGGTTTGTTTTTTTTTTTTTTTTAGCTCTGATCCCTCAACCAGAGGCAGGTCTTTGACAAAACACTTTAATGTCTGACTCTCTTCTCTGGGGGTGCTCCCCTTTCAACTGCATCCTCCCAACTTCATTTCCAATAAGTAAACCTAGACTAGCAAAGACCTGTGGTTAATTCTGTTTATAAAGTAAATCTTTAAAACAAAGAAGGTAAATAGACTTTTCTCATGCCCGGAAAGGTTTCAGGTTTCCACAAGGGAACCCAATGGAAGAAAGCAGATAAAAATGACTGAATTTGGGTCTTTAAATTGGGGATGGTTTCAGCATTTCAGCGTCTGTTTGGACACTCTACATGACTGATTAACCCAAATATCCTCCCTCCCTCCCAGAGGCTTTGCCTTCATCTTTTTGGCAGTGCTGGCTCTGCCTAGACTTCCACTCTCTCAGCTCCATATAGCTTTTCATGGACTTCCTGCATCTTAATCCATGCATCTTTTATGTGTCTCATCAGTAGCTGGGTTCCTCTTTGGCTTCTACCTGGATTGAGTTTTATACTCAGGGGTGTGGCATATTATTCACTCATGGAACTTGGTCCCATCTCAGACAGAGATTATCTGGCATAGCTGCATTTTTTAGTTAGTTTAACAAGTTGTTATCAGCCTCTTTTCTGTGAAACGTCCTGGGCTTTCAAGAACCATCTCCCTTACACTCTCTTAGTTAAATATTTACTGTCCCTAGCAAATCAACTGGAGTACAGTTGGGCATATTTGTCCATAGTTCCAAATTCTGGATAGAACTTTAGTAACTACAGGTTTAAATTATATGCCAGATATATTATTATATGCATGTGTAACAATAGTGCATGCATGCATATCCATATAAGCAAATAGGCATAATTAGCAAAAATACATCAATGCAGTAACAAACAACACAAGAAAAGAACATGCCTAAATAGCAACATACCTGCAAATAGACAAGTCAAGTCAAGGAGCATTTATTAAGCAACTACTCAGTGCCAGGTAATTATGCTAGCAAAGTTGGGAATGTACAGGAGAGATGTTAAGGTAAAAATGATGGGCCTTGGTAACATATTGGATATGGGTACTAAGAAAGAGTGGGGAGTCGAGGCCGACACCTAGGTGTGAGCCTATGTGACTGGGAGGATGGTGGTCCCCTTGAAGTGAGAGGGAAGCTCAGGAGGAGGTGAGGACTCAGGGGCAAAGATAATGAGTTCAGTTTTGGACGCGTGAGTTTAAGATGTCTACTGGACCTCCAGTTCTAGATGTCCAATAGGCAGCTGAAAATGTGAGTCTGGAGGAGAATAGAGGTTAAGGCTAAGTAAGTAGATTTGAAAATCATCAGCATAGAGATGATCATTGAATCCATGGAAGTTGATGAGATCACTAAGTAAAATGATAGAGGAGAACTCAAAACGGCGCAGGACAGTCCTAGGGGACAGAATCCATAGCCAGCAGGCTAGAAACAAGCAAAATTATGCTAATATGTATAGCACAAAAAATGTGACATGATTACCACGTACGCCAGTGAACATATGTAATTACATGCAAGACACAACTTATGTTAGCATTATCTGGTTAGAAATATAACCACTTCTCCAGTTTTCCCCTGAAACCTCATGGGTCAATCTGGGCAAAAGTCAAACAGACCTAAGTGTTGTGTAATCTGCAGACCTTTCTGCCCCTATACGTGAATCGTTGATGTTGTGGGCCAATCATAGTCATCATTAGAATTATAGTACAGTTACCCCTTCCACATCGTGACTTTCCCATAGCAATTTTGATACATTGTGGGTTGGCATAAGAAATTAAATGGGCATTTTGAGAGAGTTTTGCAGAAGCCACAGACAATGCTTGAAGGCCATAAGACGACACAGAGCCCATGACCAAATACTTAACCCAATTTTTACAATAAGGTGCAGTAAGCACCCAATAAAAAGAAAAAATTCAGACTTATTTGGGATGAAGAGAGAGCCAAAAATTTTTATGCATATTTTCTAGATCATGGGGGTACTGCACCCCTAACCCCCATGATGTGGAAGGGATAAATGTACTACATCCCTAAAACTGAACTCATGAACCATACAGGCTGGCCAGCAGTATTACTACACTCTGTGTAGTAATATATATCGATATCCATATAGATAGATATGATGGATATATCTTCTTTCTCCCTCTCTCTTTCTCTACCTACCTACCAATGATACATCTGTGTCTTAGGAGTCTTTACAGCTGAAGATCTAAGCAGGACAGGTGGTTCAGTCCTTTCCCCCATTTGGACTGGTTGTTGAGTTACAATATACTGAGTCTTCACTTGAAACATATGTTTTGAGCCATTGTTTGGTTCCGCTGGTCATTGAAAAACTGATAGGTGGTCTCTTTTACTTAGAATCCACTGAGGTAAGTGCCCATCGATCTCTCCCTGCCCATCAGGGAGTCTGACTAACTCTCTCATAGGCAAAAGTGGTTGTGATGGATTGTCTTTTTAGGGTTTCCACCAGTTTCTGGGGCTATTCTATAAAACAGGAGAGTTGCCCAGTCTCTCCAAAACTATGAAGAAGCAAGATTTCTCAGCCAAACCATCCTCTTGTTTGAGGTCTTGACAACAAATCTGAGCATCGTACCATTGTTTCTGACGGCGCTCTTCTGAGCTGGCGTTGTAGCTAGGGGGTAACCTTCTTCCAGCATCATTCTTGGCCAAGAGAGGTCCTGGTTGTTAGCATCTGCAGTCTCTCCATCTCAGAAACTCTAAAACATGAGTTAATAGGTCCACGTGATTCTTGTCTTAACAACATCAAAAACCTTCAAAGACTCCCCATTGCCTTTGGAATAAATCATAAACTCAGGGTAGAGTGACTTGCCCGTGGTCACATGGCTATTAAGTGTCTGAGGCTGGATTTGAACTCACTAGGGCCTATGCTCCATCCACTGCGCCACCTAACTGCCTGTCCTGGTGCCTCCCCGCCCCCGCCCAATTCACTCATTAGTCGGAAGATTAATTTGACATCTAAAGGGAGGAAAGACTTGAAGCAGAGGGACCGACTGGCAGGTTATTGTAATAGTCTAGTCATGAGGAAATGTGGGCCTGCACCAAGATGGTGGCAGCATTGGAGGAGGGAAGGGAGTGTATTTGAAGGCAGAATTGATAAGCCTTGGTAACAGTTAGGACATGGGGGAGTGAGAGACGATGAGGAATTAAGGATAACACCTAGGGTTGCAAACCTGGGTGACTGGGAGGATAGCGGTAACTCCCATTCCCAGTAACAGGGAGATGAGGAAGAAAAGAGGGAAGAAATGTGAGTTGGGAGGTAATGAAAGACCTTAGGACTGGACAAGCAGATTGAGAATCGTCTGCATAGAGATGATCATTGAATCCATAGAAGTGGATGAGATCTCCAAGTGAAATAGTGTAAAGGGAGAAGAGAAGAGGGCCCAGGACAGAGTCCTGGAGGACTTCTTCCTTCAGTGGGAGTGACCTGCATGGAGAACCAACAAAGAGGCTGAGAAGGAGCGGTCAGAGTGTAGAAGGAAAACTAGGAGAGTGGTATCATGGAAACCCAGAGAGAAGAGAAGATCTGAGGAGAAAAGGGTGATCGACAGGGCCAGAGGCCACAGAGGGGTCAAGAAGGTTGAGAACTGAAGAAAAGGTCATTAGATTTTTCAATTAAGAGATAACTTAGGGGCAGCTAGGTGGTTCAGTAAATAGAGCACTGGTGCCAGACTTAGGCGGACCTGAGTTCAAATACAACCTCAGACACTAGTTGTGCGACCCTAGGCAAGTCACTTAATCCTCCAAATAAATAAATGAACAAATAATTTTTTTTTTTAAAAAGAGAGATCACTGGTAACTTTGAGGAGGGCAGTTTCAGTTGAATGAAGTTAGAAGCCAGTTGGGAGAGTTAAAAAGAGAAGAAAGGAGATAGAAGCATCTATTTTAGACAGTCTTCTTAAGAAGTTTAATCACCAAAGAGAAGAGAGATATGGAATAATCGCTAGTGGGAATGGAAGGATCAAGTGAAAGTTTTTCTAAGGATGGAGGAGAGATGGGCATGTTTGTAGGTAGCAGGGAAGCACCCAGGGGACAGGGGGAGACTGAAGAGGAGAGAGAGAGAGAGAGAGAGAGAGAGAGAGAGAGAGAGAGAGAGAGAGAGAGAGAGAGAGAGTGGGGAAGATGGGCAAGCCTTTCCTATTCTCCCTCACCTCCATCCCTCCACTTATTAGTGTTCTCTCAGGTCTCAAGTGGCCTTGTATTTCCCTACCTGTGCACATATTGTACCTGTACCCAAAGAAGAACACAGGCTACTTGAGGGCAGGGATTTTTTTTTTTTTGGTCTTTGTATTCCCATAACTTAACAAAGTGTCTTGTAAGTAGGCTGACTCAGGTCAGCTGGGTGGTGCAGTGTATAAAGCACCGGCTCTGGAGTCAGGAGGACCTGAGTTCAAATCTAGCCTCAGACACTTACTAGCTGTGTGATCCCGGGCAAGTCACTTAGCCTCGATTGCCTCAAAAAAAAAAAGTAGATTGAGTGCATTTAATATATACTTGTTGAATTCCCAAGATGGAGATTCTTGCATTCCTGAACTTAAAATAGTAATAGCTGACACGTATTTTTGAAGTGTATTATGTTGGATAGAGGGGCAACCCAGGAGTTAGTAAGACCTGAGTTCAAGTCTTGCCTCTGGCACGGTGTCCTAAATAACTAAAATTGCAAATTATAGAGCAGCTGCCCAGCTGCATTGTTAGAGGGAGTTTCCTCATCTGGTTGTTCCCTATATCAATAAAATCATAAGTCTGGTAAAAAAAAAATTGCTAACATCATATTGTGTTTTAGTTTATGAAACACTTTTACATTATATCATTTGACCCTCATGAAACCCTGTGAGATAGATGTTATTATCCCCATTTTCCAGATGTGCAAACTGAGGCTGAGAGTGGTTAAGTCACTCGCTCAGGGTCAAACAGCTAATAAGTGTCCGGGGCAGAATTTGAACTCAAGTCCTCCTGGATCTAAATCCAACCCTTTTGGCCAAACACCAAACCACATCATGCCACCATGCCTTTCTGCGTGTCTGGGGTTAGCCTAACTGTAGTTCCCTCTTCCCCTCTTCCTCCTAGGTATTACAGAGGGGCAGTTGGGGCCCTTCTGGTATTTGACCTAACTAAACACCAGACCTACGCCGTGGTGGAGCGCTGGCTGAAGGAGCTATATGACCATGCAGAGGCCACCATTGTTGTCATGCTGGTGGGCAATAAGAGTGACCTGAGCCACGCAAGAGAGGTGCCCACCGATGAAGCTCGCATGTTTGCTGGTGAGGGCCAGGGCTGAGTCTCTGTGTGGCTCATATGGGTTTTGTTTGCAAGTTTATTTCTAGTCATATGGCACTGATTCCCCAGGCCAACTTCTTCCCCCACCCTACCCCCCCACCCTCTCCACACACATCCCAAGTTCTAAAAGAGTTAATTCAATCCTTGGGAATCTGTGACTTCCTCAATGTGTGCTCCTACCCTGATGCGCATCTTGTCCCTTCCTTGTCTTAGTCCGTGCTCTTCATGAGTCACTATGGTCCAAAAAATTCATCACTCCCTGGTGATGAGCCTTCCAAACTTAGTGAGGGCTCAGAGAGTAGTGTGAACTTTTAGACCTTTCTAGTTTGGGTTCTGCCAAAGTTTATGCTCTACTAGCCTAGCCCTGAAGGGTGAAATAATCAATCAACAAATATATATATATATACATATGTATATACATTTTTATAAGGTATATATACAAAATAAACACCAGGAAGTTTGGGGATGGGGACACAAGTTCAGGGATTCTTAACCTGGGGTCCGTGAACTTGTTTTTTAAATATTTTGATGACTGTATTTCAATATAATTGGTTTCCTTTATAATCCTACATGTTTTTATTTTATGCTTTTAAAAATACTATTCTGAGAAAGGGTCTTTACCAGTCTGCCAAAGCGATCTATGATGCCAAAAATGGCTAAGAATCCCCCTACTAGTGTTTCATTGGATCAGGAAGGTGCCTGTAAAAGATGGTGATTGAGCTGAGTCACTAAAGAGTCAAAAGGATGGAGGGAGAACAGCCGGAGCAAAGGGGTGTAGTGTGAGAAATACTGAGAATTACAGTTCGGTTGGACCATAGAGAAGAGGAGTAATACATAATGAGTCTGGAGAAGTAGATTGAATGAATGAGTGAATAAAACATTTATCAAGCACTTACTACATGAGGAGGGGCAGGTAGGTGTGCCCATAGTGCACAAAGTGCCAGGCCTGGAGTCTTCCTGAGTTCAAATCTGGTCTCAGACACTTACTAACTGTGTGACCCTGGACAAGTCACTTAACCCTGTTTGCCTCCATTTCCTCATCTGTAAAATGAGCTGGAGAAGGAAATGGCAAACCACTCCAGTATCCTTGCCAAGAAAACTCCAAATAGGGTCATGAAGAGTCAGACACAACTGAACAATATTAACAACAATATGAGAAGCACTGTGCAAAGTGCCGGGGATTTGGGACCAGATTGTGAGGGACTTTAAAAAACCAAATGAAGTGGTTTGTATTTAATAGTAGAGATAATTGAGAGCCACTGGAGTTTGTTGAGTAGGGGAGTGAGGTTTTCAATCAGCCAACAAGTATTTATTAAGCATCTTCTATGTGCCAGATGCTGTTCTAAATGTGGGGATACAAGTACAAAAAACGAAATCATCTCTAATTCTAATGAGCTTATCTTCTAATGGAAGAGACCACAAGTACATGTAAAATATATATTCAGCATAAATATAAAGTTTTATGTTGCTGTTTAGTCATTTTTTTTCAGTCATGTCCAACTCTTTGTGACCCCATTTAGGATTTTCTTGGCAGAGATACTAGAGTGGTTTGCCATTTCCATCTCCAGCTCCTTTTACAGATGAGGAAAATGAAGTAAAAGGGTTAAATGACTTGCCCAGGGTCACACAGCTAGCAAGTGTCTGAGGCCAGATTTGAATTCCAGTCTTCCTGACGCTTGGCCCAGCTCTATCCACTGATCCACCTAGCTGCTCAATGTAAAATTAATAAATACATATATATTTACACACACACACACACAAGTACTTAAATACAAAGTACCCTCAGAGGCGAGAGAATTAAAAATTGTAGAGGTGAGAAGAGAATCAGTAAACGCTTCATACAGAAGATGCTTTCTGAGGTGCATCTTAAAGGAAAAGAGAGGTTCTAGGGGGCATTGGTAAGGAGGGAGGGCATTCCAGGAATGGGAGACAGCTAGCACAACGGTATGGAGGGAGATAGGAGATGGAGTGTCATGAGTGAGGAGAGGAGAGAAGGCTGGGCTGGCCGGATTGAAGAATGCTACAGGGTGAGGAATGTCCAATGAGGCTGGAAAATGGCCAGATCTGGGCTTGAGGAAAGTCTCTTTGGGAGAGCTTACTTTATGATCCAGTGAACAGGTGTCAGAGGAAAATGTTGTATGCCATTGTGTGATGCTGTTGTTAACAAAGGCATTAATTTTGTTTATCATCATTGTTTACCGATACATTAACATTTGAGTAGATTCACAGAATGGCCTATGGTAGTTTAGGAGCTCATTTAAGATTAAAATGATCATTTTTGTCATGCCCGTTCCCCCTGACGGTAAGTTTATTATTATCTTTGTCATCAGGGTACTCACTGTCCTGACAGCTTGATTTCAGTGGGGATGACCAGGGTTGTTAGGCACTTTCCCCTGATTATCAATATTAATGCCAATTACTGATTTCCCTTTTTGTGTCAGAAAATAACGGACTCCTGTTTATTGAAACCTCAGCTCTTGACTCTACTAATGTTGAGCTGGCCTTCGAAACTGTCCTCAAAGGTTTGTATGATTCTACAGGCTGCTATCCCTTCCCATTGCCCACTCCCAGGACTTTTCTTGATGTGGTGATCTCTTGGGTCACAGCTAGAAATTCAGAGACCTGAGTTCCCTCTGCATCTCACCAAGATCTCAGCCCAGTCCCCTGCTATACTCAGCTTCTAGGGCTCCTAACCTCTGTCTCTCTCTGTCTGTCTCTCTCTTCATATACGTATCCCTTCCTCTGGCATATTCTTCTCAAAACTTGCCTATTAGTTGGGGGAAAGAACTCAGGAATCCTGGTCACTGTAGCTCTCAGAGATGGAACCCAGCTACCCAAATTCTTCTGCTTCTTTGACCAACTTCCTTTTAAGTCATGCTTCTCCCTGTGATCAAGAAAGGGAATTAGGTGGTGGTGAACTGACCCGACCTTTGACCTCCATCCTTTGCCTTCCCAGAGATTTTTGCCAAGGTGTCCAAGCAGCGGCAGAACAATGCCCGTGCCAATGCAGTCACTCTGGGCAGTGCCCAACCTGGGCAAGAGCTGGGGTCTGAGGAGAAAAAGGCTTGCTGTATCAACCTCTGAAGCCAGTTGGTGACCCAAGTGTCTTGGCCTGGAGCTTCTCCTGTTTGACCTGAATTTCCTATCATTCTCTTCCCTTGAGTCTCAGCCCTAAAAGATGACCCCTTCAGTTGCACCCTCACTGAGCAGAGGGAGAGGGAGGGACCCAAATGTCTAGAAAGCCATCCCTAGTTGGCTTTGGGGGTCCGTGACTGATCACTTTCTCAGCCTGTTAGGGGAGTTTTTATAGCCCAATTCCACATCCTTTCCCTATTGCTCCTGTATGTCTTTTCTCCTCTACACAAGATTAATTAGCTTCTGGGATATTTCTGTGCCCTTAGAGAAGGTCACCTGGCCCTAAGCACCTTGCTCTCATTCACCCAGGAATCCAGGATTCTATTGCCTGCCTTTTTAGCTCTGTTCCCCTGAGCCCCTCCAGTAATGCCTCCCTCCCCCCAACTAGATCCCACCAATAAAAACTGTTTTGTAACAAGGGCCACCTGTTTCTGCTCCTCTGTGTTTATCTCTTTCCCCTCTCTCCCCACCCACCCATGGGCCCTCGGCATCCTTCCTTCTCCCTCTAGCTCAGGGCCCCTCCCTAAAATCTCTTCTTTGAAGTCCCCAAGCCTCTGTCTTCCTCCCCATGAGCCTTCTGCCCCCTGTGCCAGCTGTCTCTGGAGTCCTATGGTCTGGGGATGGTGCCAAGGAGGCGGGGAGGTGCCCACCCTCCCCTCTGCCAATCCTCAGGGCAGGTGGGAGAGAGGGGGGAAGGGGACCTAGAAGGCAAGACAAAGGAAACAGCATTGGCAGGAACCATCTGGTGCCCTGGGCATTGGTGCCAAGAGCTGAGGTCACCTATACAGCAGTGGGAGGAGTAGGGAAGAGGGTTCTGGGGGGCCAGGCACCTTAAACCTCAGCTGTAGGTGGGCAGGAGGGCAAAGGAGGTAGATGGGGCACCTAGGTCCTTATCTTTTGGGGTGGTGGGTAATGACCTAAGGGACACCTAAACTTTCTTTCCTCAACAACTAAAGAAGACAGCTAATGGCTTTGGTGCATGTGGGGATAATTATTGTGTCCCATCTCCTGCCTTTTCTTCCCCATATAGTCAATCTTCTGTCCTCCTGAATGTAGTCTGGAAGAAGCTGGACTGGGCTTTTGGAAGTTAGGGACCACTTCCAAATGTCTTTTGGTGCATGAAAGTCCTCTCCACAGGTAGGGGGTAGGAAGTTAGCAGGTGAGGATGATTAAATACTTAAAAATCCAAAGGAACATAAACCCAAACTAGTGAAGAGAGGGCAAGGGCTCAGAGACAGAGACAGAGACAGGGGAAGGGAGAGACAGAGAGAGAGCCCAAACTCCCACTGGGAGGCAAAGGGACCCAAACCAAAACGTATCTAGAACCCACCCCTCAAATTGTTTTCCTGCTCTCCCCAATAAACACACCACACACACACACACCCACCCACCCCTCTACCTGCTGGAGCAGAAAAGAGACAGGGTCTTTAAGTAATAATAATTTTAATAAAATTAAGTTCTTAATAGCACATTTAACACACTAACTCCCCACCCCCTTTCTTGGTTTCTCTGCATTTTGTGCAACATCGTCCTGACTCCATTATTCATGGGTTGGTTTTTTGCCCCTATTTATTTTGTTTCCTTTTTCCTTCGCAAATTCGAATTCGTCTTGTCTTCCCTAGATGCCTCAAATTAAGTCTGACCACAATCCTACTTCTACATTCTACAGTGGGAAGACACCCCCTCCCCCCCTGTCCTGGGAGTAAAAACCCTACCATCCCATACTATTGGGGGTTCCCAGGACAAACAGCACAGAGTGGATGGGAAATCTGTTCCTGGTGGAAAGGATGGACTAAATGGGAAGGTGGGGATGGGGATGTGTGAATCTGGGCAGTAAGGAGCAACCCAGCATCCCTTCCTTCCCTCTCAGGGTACAGGGAGGGAGAGGGTTACTCCTTCACTTAACCCCATCCTGGGAAGGGGAATTTCCCCTGTGGTGGAGGAGGAAGGGAGGAAAGGGGCCTGATTTGATTAGGGGTAGAGGGGAGGCAAATACTAAAGAAATCAGTTTCCTCCTTGATGCAAGCCTCAAAGGGTCAAATGAACCAGGGCCCCCATTTTGGAATGTAGGGTAAGAAGGGTACTTTTGAGATTAAGGAAGCAAGACTGGCTTTCCCCAGATGGGTCACTCCACTGACACCCCAACCTAAAGTTCATAGATATGGCTGAACCAGAGGAGGGTGGCAGGATCCTTCTGAGGTTATAATTGCCCTTCACCTGCTTCTGTACCGGTTGGCTCTGGTTCAGCCCATTTAGGGTGTGGGTGTTGTCAGAGATCCTTGATCCTAATACCCAACTGGAAGTCCTTCCTAAAAATTTAACATCCATTTGTCTTACTGCAGGGTTGGTTCATTTTAAAGGGTGTCGGTAGGGGGAGGATCTGAGGAGGAAGGGCATTCCAGACCCAGTGGAACTTTGCAGTTCCTTGAATCTCACAAAGACAAAGGTGGAGTTAGAGATGACCTACCAGGCCTTGAAGTGGAACCTTTGGGACTGTGATAGATGGGCAGGTGGGGGTGGGGTCTGCAAGGGGAGATGGTGATATACTGGGGAAAGGGTCTAAACTTAAAGCAAGCGAGTCGGAGGTCAAACTTTCAGAAGGACTTCCCACATTTGAAGTTGGGAGATGCTAGCACTGAGTGGATTTGGGCAGCGTTTTCTTCTTCCAAGATCAAGGAGAAGAGAGATCCTTTTGGAATGGGCTAATGTAATGGCCTGCCAGATATGAGAACAAAGAGCAGGACCTACACAGTTTCAGGGGTGGGGGACTAGAAGAGTGAAGGAAAAACTAAAGAATTGCCTCCCCTGTGCTCCTCATCCAGTCCAGCCTCATCTAGTTCCAAGATCAATTTCTATCCTTTCAAGGATCCTCCAAAACTTCCTTTACCCCCAAACCCCAATTTACCCTGCAAATGGAAAACAGGAATTTTCAGAATTAACTCCCTCCCTTCCCTACCCTCCCCCCCTGAAGTCCTAAGTCTAGCCAGGAAACTTCCCTCACTGGGTATCTGAAGATGGGAGGGACTCAGGGTAGACATGGCCACCTCTCCCTCCTTCTCATTTCCTTTTCTTTACGTCTTTTATACATTCTACTGGACCCAGAGGTCCTCAATGCTACTAAACTTTAAGCTATCTGTATATCATCTACTCAGTAACTAGTAATTCTCTCTCTCTTTTCTCTAGGATTATATGAAATAAATTTGAATTATTATTAATAATTATTATTTTGTAGTAATTTTTTCTTTTAAACCCCTCAGCTTCTCTTTCTTCTCTCTTGTTTTTTGGTTAAAAAAAAGTCTATTTCTCTTGAATCTTCTCACCCTTCTCCCTCACTCAGGGTCCCCCCCCTCAGCTGGAATCCCCTCCTTTCCTGCATTGTTCTGTAACCCCCTGGTCAGAGTGTGGGGGTACACTGGAGAGTTCCCTGTCTTCTCATTCTCTATTTCTTGTTCATCCCCTACTTTGTCTGGCTCAGCCTGGCTAGCCCCGATGGAGGGGTGGGGGGAGGTATGGGGTTGGGAGAGCACACTGAATGAAACTGAATCACCTGCATCAATTGGTGACTCTCCCAGAAGAATGGCCAAGGAGAGGGGATTAATTCCTCAACCTAACTTTCTCCCCTGCCTCCTTTCTCCCATGTTCTGGGAGGGGTCAGGCCTGCTTTAAACACCTCTAAAACACCCCCTGGAAAACCAAATGACATACCCCACCCCCTGAAAAAAATGGGGAAAAGAAAAAGGAACATAAACCCAAACATATATTAAAAACACTTTTTAAGCTTTAACTCTGAATACAAATGTATTATTTTTTTCTTCTTCTCTCCCTACATATATTCTAAACCTTCTAAAGTTTTTTTATTTTTTTAAGGATCACTTTATCATAAAATAAAATATCCTTCTCATATAATAAATTACCTAATAAAAAGTCTTTTTTTTCCATATTAGCCCAGGTTCTTTGCTACATTTATATGGTAATAAACGCCTTTATTAAAATAGAATATTAAATTATAAAGAACTGCTTTTTTTTTTTTTTGCTATTTTTGTTTTCTCCTCTGTATTGGACATCTCTCTCACTTGCTCTCCCGCCTCTCCTGTTTTGTCTCTCTGTGTTTAAGTTTGTTTCTAGGTTTAGCTCGAGAAGTAGGGGGGCTGGATTGGGTTTTTCGAGCTCTCTAGATTAACAGTCTTCTGCCTTTATGGGATAAGGAATGGAAGGGGGCAAGGGGTGGAGACAGACAGCCCTTCTTCCCACCCCACCCCCAACCCCCACCCCCGATAACCGAGGGTCCCAATTTGGTTTTGGTTGCTATTGTACAGACGCATCTTGGGATGGCTCATGACAATGAGAAGGATGGAAGTTATCACAGTATGGATTTTTTTTTTGTACATCTTATTCCTTTCCTTTCCCTGACTTGGGGAAGGAAAGGGGAGAGGAGGAAGAAGATTAGTTAATTCATGATAGGGGGAAGGGGAGAAAGGAGTTTCTCCCTGCCTCCCTATCTTTCCACCTCCTTACAAAGCAGGAAGAATGGGATTCACATTCTCTCTAAGTGCTTAGAGATCACTCAATAGTCCCACCCCATTATATACAAGGGTCCCTGGGTTCACCTAGGACTCTCACTCTCCTGCCCCTTCCCCAGCCTGGCCAGCAGAACCAGGGGAGTGTCAAGAGGTCAACAGCAGCCCTGATGTGGGCAAGAAGGGAGGGGAAAAGATGATGTATCAAATCCTCTCTCCCAACCAGATAATCCTCAGAACAGCTCCCAGTGAGAGGTCCCCTCCCCAACATCCTACATGGCTCTCTCTTCAAGTCACCTTCCCATGCCCAAACTGTTGGACGGGGACTTTGAGCTCAACACAATGAACAAAGATAGAAAAACATGGCAGGACCACATATCCCCACAACTGGGTAGGGTTCTCACTCTTCTTCCACATAGTTTCCTGCCCCTACCAGGTCACAGAACAATTAGGATCCCCAACTATAGGGCATCAGCTTTCATTCCTTCCCCATCCAGGCCAGTGCCAACCGATCATTCCCCTCAGATGAACACCCCCGCCCCTCGCCACAACAGATACACAAATTTAATGCCAACAGATGGTCAAGGAGTAGAGGTACCTCCCCCTAATGCCCCTCAGATGCCTGGTGATGCTGAAGAAAGAAGGGTGAGTTTCTCTTGGGCATTCAGAGAATTTCCTTTGTAAGAGGGGAGAGAGGTGGAGGCTCTGAATAGTGGCAGGGGTGGGGGTGAGAATGGAAAGCAGTTGGTGAGATCTAGTAAATGTGAATGTGAAAGGGTCATGGAGGTGTACCCCCTCCCCCCACCCCAACTCCCTCCAGAGGAACATGGCTTCCCAAAAGCTGAGCTTAACTAGAGGAAAGGAAAGGGGGGGAGAGGAAAGAGATGATAGGGCACAGAAGGAAAGGGGATGAAAGAGACAGGAGAGAAAGAGTGAGATAGAGAGGAGAGAGTGACAAGGGAGATGGGGGCATACAAAAGTGGAGCAGAAATGAAGAGAGGAAGGAGAAACAGTGGAGGGATAGACTAGAGAGAAAAGGACAAGTATATGAAAGTAAGAGCTAAGAGACACAGAGAACATCCCCACTTGTTCCTCTAACTCAGTGCTTATTGTAGGGGATACCTTAATTCCCAAACCCTAGCCCCTCATTATTCTTCTCTCCCCAACAATCTTCTGAAAATACTGTAGTGGAGAGAAGAAGAGGGGAGAAATGGAACTCCCATGACTTCTGCCCTACCCCAAAACAAAGGTCACCCAAAATGGGATGGTAGGAAAAGCCCAGGAGTTGAGATTCCCTAAATGTATGTGTGTCTTTTGGGAGGTAGGGGTGGGAAAAGGTGACAAGGGTTAGGGCAGATTAAGAGGTCAGAGGCTGGAAATCAGGAATTATGGGTTAGGGGAATTAAAGCATTCTGGGTTCTAGGGGTTTAGTAGCCCTTTAAGATTCAGATGGTATCTTTACTTCTCATTCCCTGTCTTCCCAACAATCACCGAGGAAAGGGAAAGGGTGGTTTAGTGAATGGAGGGGTTGGGGTGATGAGATCTCGCCCCCTGCAAAATATAAAAGGTTCTCTTAGCTGCTTCCAGATTTGAGGGTCTATTGAGGTATAAGAGTTGTAACTCTCAAAGGGAATGTCATTCATTCCCAGTCTGCCCCTCCCTCATCTCCTCACCATGAGGCCATTGGGAGGGCATAAGACCCACGTCCTACCCCGAGCAAGTAGGACTTCCTCCTCCCAAATCCCAAATCAGGGATCTTTAAACACCCTGCCCCCACAAGATTGCCAATTTCTAAAGGACCCTGGTGGAAAACTCAGTCCAAAGCAGGGAGGGAAGCCAAAACCGGGGAGGGGTATTTAGGAGAATATTCGGATGGCTTGTGTGGCTGTAATGTGACAAACAGGACACTCAGGATCGGTTCTCTCGCAGATTCGTACAGCACACTCCATGCAGAAGAGGTTGTGTCCACAAGGGACCAGGGCTGCCGTGACCTCACTCTCGAAGCACACCATACAGTCCCGCCCACCCCCTGCTCCAGCTGGGCTCCTCAGCCCACCTCCCCCAAGTTTGGAGAAGCCCTGGAGGGGTTCCCCAGGTGGTCGCCTTGGAAGCCCAGCCAGCTCTGGGACAGCTGACGATGCTGACGCTGGGGCTGGTGAGCGGTGTGACCCTGGGGGACCAGCCCGGGCCTTGGCTGAAGAGGATGAAGATGAGGAGGCAGAGGAGAAAAGGACGGAGGTGGGGGTGGCATTCTCTTGGCCAGCCCAGAGTGGAGGACTAGTCTCAGCCACACTATAGTACACATCCTGCTTGCCAACCCCATAGCCAGGGAACAGGTAGCCACCATAGCTAAAGTCACCCCCTTGTTCCCCGAGCCGTGGCGCCTCGAATCCTGACTCAACACCACACTCTCCAATACAACCAAGGCTGTTCTGTCGGAAGGTGGAGAGGGGTTTGCAACCTGGTGGATGGACTCTCCAGGCCTCGGAATAGCGGCTCTCCAGAGCAGGGTCAGGGCTACCTGATAGAAAGTCATTCTCATTGTTGTACTCAAGAATCTTGCCAGTGCGAACAGCAATATGGGTCTCAATCTCCTCTCGAGCTCGTTCCACGTTGCCTGGCGCACCAGTGATTTCAAAGACAGGGTCTCGGTCCCGGCTGGGTGTGATGATGTAGGTGTTAGTCTGCTGCTGGATGCGCTTGATGGTGGCCCCCTTGGGCCCTACCACTAACCCCACCACACGATACGGTACTCGAACCCGAATAGTGACCTGGCCAGGGAGAGCTGGTGCTACTCCAAAGGCAGCACCTGACTTGTTTCGAGAGGCCCGGATCATGGAGAAGTGCTCAGCTGCTGAAATGATCTCTCGTCGGGCAGTGGCCACATCCTCCCGGCGTCCTGTCACCATAAATACTGGCTCTTCACCTCGCACAGGGGTCTTGATGTAGGTGTTAGTCTTTGCTCGTAGGGCCTTGATCTTGCAGCCTAAGGGAAAAGGAAAAAGAGAATAGAGAAGAAATATAGGGGACCTCTATTAAGACAGAAAGTTAGGATTAATCTGAGCCAAGAATAGACCACTCAGTGCGCAGTGACCCCTTAATATTTTAATTTGTCCCTAATACATCCATAGTCTCTCCCAATCCATTAAATGACCCCCAATCTATTTACTCTTCCCCAAATCCAACAATTGATCCTAAATCCATTGATCTTCCCAATCCACTAATTAACCCTTACCTAACCAATGACCCCCAAGTCCATTCAGTAACCTTTCTAAACTACCCACTGACCCCTTATCTTCCTAATAACCCTCCTAATATATTCCCTGTCTTCTCAAATTACCCACAGACCCACTGGACCTAAAATCCCCACAGTGACCTCTCTCATAATCTACACACTAATCCACCCAAGCCTACTCATTGGGTCTTGGTGAGTACTCACTGATCCTTCAGTTTGCACGATGGATCCCCAATCTACCTATTGACCCTCAGCCTATTTAATGATCCCCCCAAATACTCACTGATTCAAAATCTACTCAAACCACAAATCTACACTCACACACATGCTTCCAATCTATTCACTGACCCCTAAAATACTCATGACTTCCAAATCAGTTTACCTACTGGCTCCCAATCTACCCAATACCCCTCTGGACCACTCACTAAGCCTCTAATCTACCTGATTTTCCCATTTACTTACTACCTACTGACCCCCAATCTACTTGCTGATCTTCCAATCCACCTGATAGCTCCCCAAACCTGTTCAATGAGCCTCTAAAAAATCTATTAACCTCCTATATCCACTCACTAATGCCCCAATCCATCCACTGACCTCAATGAAAGACCCCTTGCAATTCACTCAGAGCCCCCCCCCAATGTACTCACTGTCTCTCCCTGCTGATCTTTGTCTACTCTCCTTCTAGTCACTTATGTTTTGATTTAACTCTGATCCCTGTATATTCCCATGTCCATACAGAGTTTGCAGAAATAAACAGACCCAGGCAAAGGAAAGAAATAAGACTAGGCCACGGGTGGGGAACTGGTGGCCTCGAGGCCACATGTGGCCCTCTAGGTCCTCAAGTTCAGCCCTTACTAGTTACAGAAGAGTGGGAGAAGTGATAAAAGATGTTATCTTGGGCCTATAATTCCTGTCCACTACCCCTCTCCCTCATGAAGATGAGGGGAGAGCAGGGGCCAGGATACATGTATGTGTGGTAGGGGTAAAGTAAGGTGGATGGATCCCTGCCACAACTCTTCACCAGCTTTGGGGTTGGGGGCTAGATGAGAAGTGTTATAGCTGTGAAGCTGGGTACAAAACGGGGGGAACAGGAGAAAGGCAGAGACAAAGAGAGAGATGGAAAGGAAAAGTGAATGAGTGTGTGTGTGTGTGTGTGTGTGTGTGTGTGTGTGTGTGTGTGTGTGTGTATGTAGGGGGTAGGTACTTAAACTAAGGGCCCACCCTCCACTCCCATTGGAGGACTAGAGAATCTCTTATCTCTTCTCCCCGTGAACCACCTCCTCCTATGTAGGAGATATTGACACGAAGTAAACAAACAGGACACTTGATATGAACATCTCAGGCAGGGATGCTCCTCTAGTCCCCTACACAAATCACATACAGTTCACTACACCAGTTGGCAAGCTACACACATAATACACACTGACACATATATAAACATACATGTATAGAAACACAAAATTCACACCCTGATCCCCCCATGCACACATATACATACAAAATACACATGTTCAAACAACCCACAGTTATCAACTATGTATCTGAGATAAAGCCAAAAGACGCTCTCACAGACACTCTTGTCTCACACAACATCCACACTTACCTTAGACACATCCACATTCTCCCCCATCCCAATGCAAGCACATCACATTTTGAAACATATACAAAATTTCCCACACATTGATGCACTAGGGCTGTGGGAGAACCAGTACTTGTGGACTTCAGGGAGCCTAGATAGACCCTATGAACCCTTGTCCTACTGCCTTGACTTTCCCTGACTTTTCACTGGCTGCTCCCCATGCTTTCAGTTGTCTTCCTCCTAATCTCCACCTCCTGCCTTCCCTAGCTTCCTTCGGGTCCCAGCTAAACTCTCATCTCCTGCCAGAAGACTTTCCCAATTCCCCTTAATGCTAGGCCCTCCCTCCTTCGATTACCTACAATCTACCCCGTCTATAGTTTGTTTGGACATAGTTGTGTACGTGTTGTCTCCCTCATTAATCTGGGAGCTCCTTGAGAGCAGAGACTGTCTTTTACCTTTCTTTGTATTCCCCAGAGCTTAGCACAGTGTCTGGCACATAGGAGGCATTCAATAAATGCTTTCTGATTTGACTCTCTCTAACTAATATCCCCAGATCAAAGTCTTCTATTACCTCCCAATTTACTGGTTCTCCCACAGCCCTAGTTCATAGTTCTCCTGTCTCCCCACGTCCTACTCCAGACAAACTCCTCCTACAAGCTAGTTTAACTGGGAAGACTAGAAAACAGTCGTCTTCTTTATCCTACTTGCTACTGGGCTCCCCATCCCACCTACTTTAATGTCCATAGTTATTTATTCTGTATGCAGGGAGACTTGGGGAATGGTGAGGGGTTTCCTTCCTCAGCACCTCTGTGCTGCAAAGACCTCTGAAGGAACACTTGTATCCAAGTTTGGGACATAGAACTTAAGTGGGATCGGGCACATTATAAAGGGGCCTGGGGAAAAAGGAGAAGCAAGGATCTAGGAACAAGAGGTAGAGATCCTGGGGCTCGGAAGCTGTCGGAGGTGGGTAGAGGTGGAGTGGAGGGAGTAGCTGAAAAACCACATGAAGGGGATTCTTTGGATGTGGAGACTCACTTTGGGTTCAAGGCAGACAGGAAAGGATTGGTGCTACAGCAGGAGGGATGGAGGTTAGACTGAAGGGAAGACTTCCTGACTGTCAGGAGTTGAGTGAATCCCCTATCCTTCCTTTCAGAACTGGAGACTTTCTCCTGGTCCAACTTGAGGATTGGCCCACATGATATAGAGGCAGAGGAAAAAAAATATCTCATGGGGATCCAGCCAGTCTGAGGAGCTTCTCAAAATTCCCCCTCTCTGAGAAAATGTGTCAGCCTCCCAATCCTACAATCCCACTTCTCAGGATATCTCTGTTCTGAAGACAACAGAAAATTCAACTTTCTAAACCAGCATTCCCAAAGAGATAGCACCTGATCTGGGGAGGGTGGGAAGGAAAGCAACTTCATACTTCTACTTAGTTCTCCATCACAAATCTCCCCCTTAAACCCTCACCTCTAAGGGTGGAGTTTTTAAAATTAGCACTAACTAGGACTCCGGTCCCTTTGCCACCCCCCACCCAGCTCCCAGTCAGAATCCTACCCCTCTATTGTTTCCAAGGCTTGGGACAGCCCCACCTTCTCTCCTTCCCCCTCTCCCTTTGCAAGTCCCTTTGCAATTTCTAGATCCACCCCCTCCCTCCCTGAGGAAAACCTGCAGAAGGAAGGATCCCTCAAGACCCCTGTTTGCTTATTCTGGGACTCTTCCTACCTCCCAACTCTCAGCTTAGGGATGCTAGAGAGGAGGGTGTGGTAGAGACACACAACACTAGGTTGATTCTGCAAATCGACCCCCCAGCTCAGGTTCAACTCCTCCCCCGAGCCCAATCTCTCCAGACATCGGGTCTCTAGCTCCCGCTTCCCAGAACCCCCATTTTCTCACTCCACCCGCAGCAAACCCACTCCTCAGGCTCCTCCTGTCACCCCTGGGCTTGCCAACCCAGAACAAAAGCTAGAGCAAGAGAAGGAGAGAGGGAGGAGGGGTGGGGGACAGGACCAGGATCCAAGGCCCAGGACCTCCTTAGAGGGAGCCCCCACCCCATGCCACCCCCAGCCCAGCCTTCGAACTTTGGTGGAGAGGTGATCTGAAGCCCCCACCTCCTATAGTCTATACACCCCCACCCACCCTTCTACTGCCCCTCCCCCAGGTTCCAGCCCTTCCCCCCCAGCCACACCCCCTTCCATTCCAACACTCAGTCCAACAAAGAGACACCCAGTCCCAGCTTCCCAGGCTCCATCTCCCCCAAAAGTATGTAACTCCGGGGGCCAGAGCGATTGCAGGGCACCCCTCCTCTAATCCCCGCCCACTTGCCAAGGGGGAGTAGGTGCAAAGGAGTGCCTATCCCCACATTCCTCTAGCTTTTCCAGCTCAGAAGGGACACCCCCTCTGAGAATCCAGTCTGGGTTGCAAGACCACTAAACCCGACTCCCTCGTTGTTAGTATTTCTTTGTCTTAGGGGAGAATCTAGGGGGTGCCCCGGAACGATCCCAGTGGGGATCAGAAGGGAACTTTATGTCACTTGGAAATTGGGGGCGGAGGCGGGTCCCCCTTTGTGGTGAAGGGATGGAGCTAGGGGCTGGTGAGGGGGGAATGAACTTTTCCTGGCCCGGGAGAAGGAGGATGCTGGAATGGGCGGGAGGGGAGCAGGCGGGGATGCCAGGGTCCCAGTGCCTCCCCCCTTTCCCCCACTTACCTTGTCTGCCCACGATCTCCGCCACGTGTTCCGATGTGGGCACGGGGACACACTCCGTGGTGTTGCTGCTACTCTTGAGCCGCAGCTCGGCCTCTTTGTACAGGGCGCAGAGCTTGGCATCGCCTGCCCCTTTAGGGGCCGCCGGTGGCTGGGGCGGCTGGGCCGGGGGGGCCGCCGGCGGGGCCGCCGGGGGCGCCGGGGGTGGCGGCGGCGGGGCAGGCTGAGGGGGAGCAGTTGGCGGGGCGGAGGCGTTGCCCCCCCCACCTCCCCCGTCCTCACCCGCCGTGGGGGCGGGGGGCTCCCCCAAACCAAGGAGGCAGAGTTGATCCAGGGCGAGCTGGAGGGCCCGCTCGTCTTCCAGGAGACCCCGGTCCTTCGCGCTTCCTCCGAAACATCCCAGTTCCCCAAATCCCCCATTTCTTTCCATTATTCCAGATACCACAAGACTAGGCATGGCGAAACAAAAGCTGAGAGAGAGGGAGAAAGGGAGAGAGAGGGGGAGAAAGGGAGGGGGGGAAAGGGAGAGAGAGAGGGAGAAAGGGAGAGGGAGAGAGGGAGAGGGAGAGGGAGAGGGGGAGAGAGAGAGAGAGAGAGAGAGAGAGAGAGAGAGAGAGAGAGAGAGAGGTGGAAGGGGAGGGGAAGGGAGAGGAGGGGGTGTGTGGTGTGGGGAGGGGGGAACAAAGAACTGGGGAGGGGGTGAAGAAAACAAGATAGAAAGATAGACCCTCCCCCTGCGCCCCCCTCCCCAAACACCCTGTAATCTGACTCCCCTCTCCCCCAGCCCCCGGGGGGGGGGGTTGGGGGAGTTGTAGCAAATTCAAGAGAGCTGCTTTCTTCCCCTCTCTGGGGGTGAAGGTGGAGGTAGCAGGGGGGCGGGGGGGTTGCGGGATCTCTGCCCCCACCCCACCCGCTTCGGATCCAGAGTCTCTAGACACTCACAGTCCAGACGCCCCCCCGTCTAGGTTCCCAGCACCAAGCCCCCCAGCGGCTCTCCGTCGCCCCCAATAGAGCCCAGCCCCTTCCAGCTCTCAAACTCTTTTGTTTTAAATGAACTGGATAGAGCAGCATGGGACTGACTGGGGGAGGGGGAGGGGGCGGAGGCCCCGAGGGATGCTGGGAATTGTAGTTTTTCCAATCCAGCTCAGCGCGGGGTGGGCGGGGGAGGGACTGGGGGAACACATTTCTTGACCCAAGCAAAAGAAAGATGCGCCCCGCAACCGCAGCTCAGATGCCGAGGAAAAGAAGCATCTTTGGCGGGGTGGGGTGGCTGAAGGCGGACCGAAGATGGTGCTATGATTTTGCCAAGAGGGTGTGTGAACAGCTTATGTTTGCAAAAGGCAAACGTTCTCCCCCTCCTTTCTTCCCAACACCCCCTCCCCATCCTCCTCCACCCCAGCCCCAGGTCCATCTTTCTTATGGAAATGAGGGAAGGCAGGAGGCAGGCCTGGAAGGAGGGAGGGGGGAACTGGGAGCTGGGAGCGGTCCGGCTCCGTCACTGCGGCTTTCTCTCTCTCCCCTCTCCCTCTCCCTTTCTTTCTCTCCGTCTCTTTCTCTCTCTCCCGCGCTCTCACTCACAGAACTAGACCTCGGATCCTGGCCTCAGTTCCACGTTCCCTGCAGAGACAAAGCTGAGATATGGAGAGAGGCGGACTCCGTGGACTGTGGGCAGGGGGAGGGAGATGCAGAGTGGGCCAGGCTGGCTGGAATGGGGGACCACAGACCAAGGACGGGGGACCCCATAGTCTTCCGATTGTCAGCTCACATCTTCCCAAGTTGGGGGGCTCAAGAGAAGTCATCTACAAGCAGAAAGGTGAGTTGGTCAGTTTCCTCGGGGGACCTGATTGTGTTTAAAATTTGTGGGTTCCTCTTTGGAGAGCCAGGAACAAGCTGAAAAGAAATTGGGGGGGAGTTAAAGGGGAACTGGATGAGGAGAGATGAAGAGAAAGAGAGGGAGTGGAGGATAGAGGGAAGCCAAAGGTGTGATAGCTTGGCACCCAGGCTTTCAGACCTTGATCTCGAATAGAACTGAAAAGCAGAGATCTGCACCTTCTTCCCCACCATTGAACCCTTAGTCCTCAACTTTTCTTCCTCCTTCGCTGGACCTTGAGTCCGAAGTCAGGCCTTTGAGTTTCAGATTCTGTGGCGATTTGACAGAATTCGGTAGGGGGGGGGTTGGTGGGGGGGATGGGATCTCTTGCCCCTAGCACTCCCCTATTTTTCTTTCTGAAAGAACTACCAACTCCCCTAAAAAAAAGGCGGGGTAGGGGGGATGTTGTAATTACAGTATGAGGGATCCAGGTTAGATAGACTTGAAAAGAACTTCCAAACTGGGTAACTCAGAATTGGTCCAGGGAGGAATGTTTCTTCTGGAGGGCTTTAAAAATAAAGGTCTTCTCAGATGATTGGCGAGGAATAAGGTAACTACGTTAATTCAACAATAGATATTTATTAAATGCGCTGTATCCAATTGTGGCAGAGATTCAAAGTTTAGATAAGACACAGTCCCTGGGGGAACCCATGGAGTTTATAATCCAGAAGAGGGATAATAGCTAACATTTGTATAGCACTTCAGAATTTACAAAGCACTTCACATATGTTATCTCAGGGTTGTGGAACCTGTGGCCTCCAGGCCACTTGGGACCTTCTAGGTCCTCAAGTGCAGTCTTTTGACTGAATCCAAACTTCACAGAACAAATTCCCTAGAAGGATCCCCTAAAAAAAAATAATCCTCTAAAAGGATTTGCTCTGTGAAGTTTGGATTCAGTCAAAGGGCTGAATTTGAGGACCTAGAGGGCCATGTGTGGCTCTCAGGCCACAGGTTCAGATCCTCTTGACCACCCTGTGAAGTAGGTGCTACTAAGATGAGGAAACCCAGTGGGAGAGGTTAAAGTAACTTACCCAGAGTCACACAAGCCAGTAAGTGTTAGAGGTGGAATTCAAATTCTGGTCTTTCTGATGATGCTAAGTCCAACATTCTATCCACCACGCCAAGACACCTTTCCAGAGGACACCAATACAGATACATGAAATATCCATTATACGATAAGCACGTTAGAGTGTTGCAAAACAAAGTGTTATACGAATGAGAGAAAAGGCTTCTCTAGTGTTGTGTAGTGGGGGTGGTAGGATGAGACAGTGAGAAGGTGAGTGAAGTCTTAGAATCTGAGTTGAAAAGGACTCCAGAGGGAATCTAGTTATTCAACCTCCATTTCGAAGACCAAGAAGTAGCCCATTTCACTTTCGCGGAGCACTAATTGTTCATAAAATTTAGGTATACATTGTCTCTCTGCAGTTTCCACTCATCGCTCCCATTTCAACGGTCCAAGGCCAAACATTTGCACAAGTCTCATCTCTCGTTCATACAACAGCCTTTCAAGTTTGAAGAGAGCAATCGAGTCCCACTTACGTCTTGTCTTCTCTTGGCAAAATATCACCAGTTCTTTTATCTGTTCCATATACAGTATGGTCTCCAGGCTCCTCACCATCCATTCTTGTTGCCCATGTCTGAACAGGCTCTGGTTTGTCAATGTCCTTTCTGTAAAGAGTTATTATCCACAGGACGGGTAAGGGAAGGCTTTGTGGAGTAAGTAGCATTTAAATTGGGCTTTAAGGGATGAGTAAGGGCAAATGGGCAAAGAGGTGGAAAGAGGGCATTCCAGGCACAGAGGACAGTAAGAACAAAGGCACTGGGGTGCCTAAGTGCAGTGAATTTTCCGGAGGAAATAACACTGATTTGATTAGAGCATAGCATGCATGAAAAGGAATTTGAGACTGAATAGAGTGGCACCACTTTGTGGAGGGCCTTGAATGCTAGGAAAAGGAATTTGAACTTTACTAAGTAGACAATAGCGAACCATTGATTTTTTTTAAACAGAAGAGGGAAATGATCAGTGAAATCTAGACGTTCCCTTTTTGGTACTTCCCAGGACATGGAATGGGACTGGGTCAGCTGGGAGTTTAGCAACCCGATGTCTGGATCTCTTTTGGATTTATTTCAGGATGGAGAGAGTCAGGGCAGTATTCTGCCGGTATAGAGAGGGGCTCCAAGAATGGATCGTCTGTACTGGTTGCCTTAAAAGAGAATAAAAACGAGCACCTGTGGAACTCAGGAGTAATGGGAGAGATTAGCACAGGTTGAGAGACAGAGGGAAGGATGTTAGTAGCTGAGGCTAGAGTCTTGAAGATCCTTGGTCTGACAACTCTGGCTCACTCGACTCAGAACAGGTTGGGAACAGTTCACACTGGAGGAAAGACTGAGGTTATGGAGGAGGCTGGGAGAGGGTGAATGTGATAATAGAAAGAGTTGAGGGGACAATGATGGGAATGGGACAGTCAGGTAATAGGGATTTGGCATATACAGAAGGTGAAGGGATCAGGCTAGCATCACTTTAGAGTTGCCAGGATGTGTTAGGAGCCACCCCAAATTAAAGTTGGTCTCTATATGTGTACACATAATGCTTTTTTATTATAGCGCTGTCTACAGAAAGCCTCAGAGCTTGTTCTGGTCCATGGGGCAAGAGTGGGAAAGAGGAAAGGCCTCTACAGTTAGTGGGACCCACCTTTGGGCAGATGGAGCTAATTGTAATTGTCCAGTTGTCAAATCCAGTCCTGCCTCCCACCCCATCTTTGGTCCCTTGAGTTTCCTCCAGATTCTTGCTCTGGAGTCTCAACTGCCCTCAACTTTCCCCCTCCCAAGCCAGTTAAAGTCTGCAGATTAATGACAACCTCTTGGCAAACAAAGAGGGGAGGGATGGGAAAGAGAGAACACATCTGCTGAATCTGCTTCCTCCCAAGGAGGAGAACTGCAAAAGCCAGGGGGTCTCTGGACATATGCAGGGACAGGGTCCTTCTTGGCAGGCAGTTCCATTTTAATAATAAGAGGGGACTGTCCCATAGAGGTAGACTAGGGGCACCTTGTTGGCATCTGCGAAGTCCTTGTACAATCTGAACACTGAATCAATGAAGGTATTCCTATTAAAAAGACTAGTGGGAAAGGCGTAGGAATTTGGTGGCTTGTTTGCACACATGAAAGCACATGCCTATAATGTATATGTACATGTAGATGTGCCCATGCTTTGTGTTCACACACACATTAGGGGTATATGTACATGTAAATATATTTTACATGTATGTGCGTGGGTACATGCCTTTGTGGGCACATGCAAACACGTGTGATTTTGTGCTACATGTGTGTACATGTGTAGGTGTGCATAATAATAACTCATATTTAAGTACTTGAAGTTTTCTGGAGTATTTTCCTCACAGACATGGGGGAAGATAGCTAAAGCCTTTCTTTATCCATTTCCTTCTCAAAGGGTCTTGTGTCTATACATGTACCATATTCCCCTAGTAGAACATAAGCTTGTTGAAGACAGGGAAGGGAATAAGCATTTATATAGTACCTACTATGTGCCAGACGCTTTATAAATATTATCTCATTTAATCCTCATAATAACCCCGAGAAGTAAGTGCTGTTATTAACTCCACTTCACAGTTGACGAAAAGGGCATTCAGTGATTTGCCCAACATAACACATCGAGTAAGTAAGTGTCTGAGGTCATATTTGAACTTGGGTCTTCCTGATGCCAAGCCCAGCACTCTCTCCACTGTGCCACAAGCTGCCTGACAGGAACTGCTTTTGTTTGTTTCTTGAATTTACAACATTTGGTCTGTAGGAGCTCCATACTTTTTGTAGAATTGAAGTACAAGGTATAGTATTCCCATTTTGCAGATAAGGAAACTGAGATTAAGGGGGGGCGGGGATTGATTTGCCAAAGATCATACAATTGGGAGGTGTCAGAGCTAGGAATAGAATCCCAGTGGCTCCTAATTCCAAGTCCAGGAGACTTTTATCGGAAAGAGAATTTTTCCTCTTCTATCACATTCCTAGATATTTCATGCATTCATACGTGTAGATTCACATGTACATATACACATCAGCTCATTCAGTGTGTGTACATGTATTGCAGGCATATGGAGGCAGGTTGTGTGTGTGTATGTTTGCATGCATGCACTGGTGTGTGCATGCTATATATGTGTGTGCAGGTGTGCAAACGATCTATTGATATGTAAAGCCCTTTGTAAACTTTAGAGTGCTATATAAATGTCAGCTGTTGTTGTTGAATGGGAATGATAAAGTACAAGGTGTCCCAAAAGTTTTAGTGCAGTTTCAAGCTGTTACAACTGCATTAATACTGTTGGGACATTGTATTCTAGGTCAGCACTGCCAGTTTGTATGGTTGGGGATGGGTCTGTGGTGAACCCCAGCCAAACTGTCACATCATCATTGTTAATAGGAAAATAGGATTCAAAACTGGAAAGACACCCCCTGCCCCCAGATCATCTAATCCAGGAATTCTTAAGCTTTTTTGTGTGTGTCCTAGACCCCTTCAGCAGTCTGAGGAAGCCTATGGACCTCTTCTCATAATCATGTTCTTAAATGCATACGACAAAATATATAGGATTACAAAGGAAACCAGTGATATACAATGAAACAATTATCAAAAAAATTTTAAGTTCACATAATCCAGATTAATAACCCCTAACCTAGTCCATCCCCCTCATTTAAAGGTGAGGAAACTGAGGCCCAGAGGGAGAACTCACTTGCAAGATACCACAGAGCTAGTAAGCATCAGAGCAGGGATTGGGAGCAGAAGCACTCTTTTGAGAGATGGCTTATCAAGTAGGGTAGGCTGAACGAACAGTAGTATCAGAGTTTGTCTCCTAGCAAAGTTAAATGACCCAAACCGTTGGTTCTGACCACTTCAAGCTGACTTTGGGGGAGTATGTATAGGCACACACACACACCCATTCTTTTCAGAGTTCTGATGAAAGCAGAGGTCCTTACACAAAACTCTTTGTGCAGATTTAAGCTATTAAAAGCTACTAAAATTAAATAATTATTAAATAAAATTAAAAGCTATTAAATCTTAAAACCCCAGTAAGACTTTTGGGACAGTGCATAAGCAAACAATTAGCCCTGGGAATAGAAGGTTAAACAGAAACTCTATACTTTCTTTTCCTAATTGTTCTCTTCTCCCTGCAGACATTAACCAGTGTACTTTTAGCTCAGAACAAAACAACAATTAATAGAAAGTGTAGAAAATACCAAATAGAAGATAATCCTTGAATTGCTTATATTTAGCTTTGAAACACAATCATAATCACACGTACATGTACATATACATATAAACATAAAGGGGAAATTCGGGCATGGAGTACCAAGAGAAATCCTGGAGCCCTAGCTTTTTAATTTTGATCCTGATTCCTGATTTAGTCAGAGACCAAAAAATTCTGTTGAATGTGTACATAGATGTTAATTGTAAAGGGAAAGAAAGAAACAAGCATTTATTAAGTGCCTACTATGTGCCAGGTACTTTATAAATATTAACTCGATCTTTACAATAATCCTGAGAATTAGGTACTATTGTGATCCCCATTTTACTGATAGAGAACTGAGGCAAACCAAGGTTATGTGACTTGCCCAGGGTAACACAGCTATTAAGGAAGTATATAAGTCAGGACCCGAACTCAGGTCTTCCTGACTTGAGGCATCATCTAGGTGACTAGATGAGCAGTAGATAGAGGGTAGATGGCTGGTTCTGGTTGTGTGTGTGTGTGTGTGTGTGTGTGAGTGTGTGTTATATCCCTTCCCTCTTCTGTCACCTGTAATTACTGTCTAGATACCAAAGTACCTAAGGAAGTGGAAGAATCCCCCTTCTCCCATCTGGAGACATCATGCTCAGAGGCTCTTGAGAGGAGAAAGACAGAAGCATTAACAACTTGCATCACAAGCCCTACCTAGAAAACTCTCCCTTTGAAAGGTCATTATATCCATCCTCTTGCTTCCATTGATCTTAGCCAGAAGAGGCTTCCTTCTCTGTTTAAAGAGTTTTCTGGAATTCCATCCAGTTGTCCAACTTTTATGTCTTCTTAAGGTTTCCTCTTCAACTTACAATGGAGATAGAATATAGGGCAGCTAGGTGGTGCAGTGGATAGAGCACTGGCCCTGGAGTCAGGAGGACCTGAGTTCAAATCCAGCCCCAGACACTTACTATCTCTGTGACCCTGGGCAAGTCAGTTAATCTTGATTGCCAAAAACCAAAACAAAAGAAAAGCAAACAGCAAAGAACAAAAAGATAGAAAATGCACCACTAATTAATTAATGTCTAGGGATATTCATAGGATGGTAGATTTAGAGCTGTCGGGGACCTTAGCAATCATAAAATCAAGCCCTCTCCTTTTATAAAGAAGGAAAGTAAAGCTCTTGAGAGGAAACGACTGGCCTAAGGTCACGCTGTCAATAAGTAGCTGAGTCATGAATCATACCTTATCGGCTATCTAGACCTATACCTAGACAAGAATCCCAGCAACAATACTCTGTCTTTTGGTTTGCTTGAAGGACTCCAGTGAGAGAGAGTCTACTGCCTCCCAAGATTGCCCATTCTACTTTGAGATGGCTCTAATTACTACAAAATTTTTCTTTACATCAATTATGAATGTGCAACATCTGCCTATTGTTCTTAGTTCCAATCTCATGATAACCCTTCAAATAATAATACTAGCTAGCGTTTGTATAATGAATCCTTATTCAAACCTGGGAGTCAAGGGCTATCATTATTCCCATTTTAGAGATGAAGAAATCAAGGCAAACAGAGGTTAAGTGATTTTCCTAGGGTCACACAGCTAGTAAGTATCTGAGGCTGAATTTGAACTCAGGTCTTCCTGACTCCAGTCTCAGCACTCCATCTACTATGCCACCTAGCTGCCTCTCAAATATTCATTAGTCTCCCACTACATACAAGGTACTGGGTCTACAAGGACAGAACAAAGAACAGTTGCTGCCCTCCTGGAGTATACCTTCTATTGGAAGTGATAGAAGACTTAAAGAAATAAGTATATGTGAGATACATTGAGGAAGGAGAAAGCAGTGACATCTTACCTTTTTTGTATTATAGACCTCTTTGGAAGTCTGATGAAGCCTACAGACGCCCTCTAAGAATAATATTTTTATTTTTTGAAATTTAATTAATTAATTTTTAGTTTTCAACATTTACTTCCATAAGATTTTGAATCTGAATTTTCACCCCCTCCCTCCTCCCCCCTCCCCAAGACTGTGTGAAATCTGATATAGGTTCTACATATACATTCATATTAAACATATTTTCACATTAGTCATATTGTAGAGAAGAATTAGAACCAATGGGAGAAACCACAAGAAAGAAGAAACAAGAAAAAAAAGAGAGAGCAAATAGTATGCTTCAATCTTCACTCAGACTCTGTAGTTCTTTTTCTGAATATGGATAGCATTTTCCATCATGAGTCTTAAGAATAATGTTTTTAAATGCATAAAATGAAACGAAGGACAGCAATTTGATTGGAATAGTTATCAGAATATATTAAAAAAAATTCATTGATCCCAAGTTAGAAACCAGTGATAGGAAGAGCTTACATTTTGGGTGTGACACCCAGCTTAGCCTCAAAGAAAGTTAGGGATTCTAAGCTGGTGTGGATCCAAAAGAAGGGCTACTTAAGCTGGGGTCTCACTAGTAAGCACGTGGATAGAAAATTGAAAATGAGTATTCATTCAACAATAATAATTATTATAGCTACCGTTTACAAAGCACCATGTGCCAGGCTAACCTTAATAGTATCTTATTTGATCCTCGTAATAACCCTGGGAGGTAAGTGCTAATGTGATCTCCATTTTACAGATGAGAAAACTGAGGCAGACAGAGGTTAAGTGATTTGACAGCTAGTATGTGACTGAGGTCACATTTGAACTCAGTTCTTCCTGAGTCCAGTCCTGGTACTATCCACTGCAGCTCCTAGCTACCCCAAATTCATACACTGTGAGAGAAGCAAACAATATAAGTGGGACTCATGCACACGAAACAGAGCTATAAAAAGCAGCCCAAGACCAAGTAGGAAAATGAATAGGTCACTTCACACAGACTGGGGGGAGTTGGGGAAGGGAAGGAAGAGAGGGAGAGTTTGTGCCTGTCCAAAGTTTTTAGAGAAGGCTTAGGAGCGTGATAAATAAATGAATTAAAACAAATTTGTTAAGGACTTACTATGTGCCAAGCACTAGGCTAAATGCTGGGAATGAGAACAGACAAACAAAATGGTAGCTGATTTCAAGAAACACATTCTAAAAGGGGAGGCAATGGATTTTAGTTGTAGTTCTGATGGCAAGGATTGAAACACTGAGAACTCATAGGGACCTTAGAGTTCAGGTAGTCAGTTCAACCATCACATTTTACATGTAAGAAAACTGAGGACTAGAAAGGGGAGGTGATGTGGCCAAGGTTACATGGGTGATGGATCTTCTTGGAGGATGGGTTCTATGCAGGAAGAACATATGAACAAAGAAGTGGCAATAGTGGGCTGGAAAGGAGCCAGCGATGAGCCTGGGAGGTTAGGATGGGGCCAGATTATAAAGGGCTTTGAATGCCAGGATAGAGAGTTTGGGCTTAAACTGTTAGACATACATATTCATTCTCTCCTTATCCTTCTCCACTATGTAGCACCTCCCCCCATCCTCCAGTTTCCCAGAGGAGTGCAGCTCAGAAATGCCAGGGGCAAGACGGCCAGATCCCCTCAAGAACAGCTGGTTAGCGAGACCCCTCTCATGAGAGAGGAGGCCAGACCCGGGTGCCTCAGCGTCAGTAGACACTGGAGCTGTGACAGTTGGTCCCTGGATTCCTCACCCAGTGGAGCCAGCTCTGGTTTCGGCCTAGGGGAGGGAGAAGGGCAGGGATCTAGGCACCTGGATACCTGGTGCCAGCTGGGGATGGGGACTCCCTAGGGGAGGGCTAACAGGGCTGGAATTAGAACCTTTGAGTTAAGAGTCAATAAGTTAGTCAGCAAGTAATGTAAGCTCATTGGTGAATAGGGATTGTTTCATGCTTTGTACCCTAGTACATAACTTAGTGCCCAGCACAGTACTTAATAAATGGTTGATTGATTAAAGAAGTATTATTGAGCACCTACTCTGGACCTGGGACTAGACTAGACACCATGGAGAGCTATTAAAAGGTATAAAATATGATCCCTACTTTTTATTTTATTTGGGGAGACAAGATACACATGGAGAGATGACATACAACATAGTATGTGATAAGGACCAAATAACTGGCTTCAAAGAGAGCAGAGATAGGCATGGGCTGGAGGCATTGAAGGCTTCTTAGAAGTGAGACTTTCCTTTGAATAACAAAATCAGGTAAAGACAATTGGAAAGCTAAGGCATTCAGTTAACACTTATTAAGACCTGCTATGGGCCAGACACTGTGCTAAGCACGAAGAAAGGAAGATAGTCCCTTACCATGAGAGGCTCACATTCTAATGAAGGAGACAGCAGGCAAATGAGTACAGGGGTGTTATGGACAGGAGAAATAGGAAATGATTCCTGTTACAGGGAAGGCACTAAAATTAAGAATAATTTGGATGGGCTTCCTGTAGAAGGTGGAATTTTAGACTAGAATGAGAGAAACTGGGGAACCAGGACGTCTAGATACACATGAGGGAATGAACTCGGGTTGGGATTGGCAGAGGCTGGCTCAAATTCTGGGGAAAGGTGGGAAGGAGAGTGTTCTCTGAATGTGTCCACCAGGTGGCACTGTAGGCCAACAGGTGGAACTACTGAATGCCAGAGCCATTGATCCATGGCTCACTTCTGTTGTAATGTGTATATGCTGATTTCTTCCTCCAGCATCCTGTGTTATTCCTTTTGAGGATATCTGGTCACCATCCCAAGTCAGTCCTTCATCTTTGGTGGTTCCCACTGTCTGGGTGTCATAGACTCAGGGAACTCATGGAAGGGACCCTAAGAATCTATTCCAGACCTCCCCCTGCTAGAGATAAGGAAAGTGGGGCTAAGGAGAGGTGATGTGACTTTTGGATGCCTTTGAATTTGGGGAATAATAAAGGTCATATTTTATAGATCTTAGAATAGAGATAGAATTGAGGCATATGAAGGTTAAGGAAAAATCTCCAGGATCTCACGTCTGCACAGGGCTCTATATAAGCTCTCCTCTATTTTCAGTCATCTAATTATGTGCCTCCACTTCCATTTCTCCTCTACTCCATCCCCCATACAAGCCACCTTACTCTATTCATTCTGCCTGACCAAAGCTCTTGTTGAGAATATGATCTCCTGATGCTAACTCATTCCTCCCCCAAGAGACCAGGACAGAGGACAACATACCAGTGCTTAGCACATTGACAGCACTTAGTACACTGCCTGGCACATAGTAGTTCTTTAATAAATACTTTTGGATTATATTTGACAAGATTAAGGGTTCCTATGCCCCACACCCACACATTAGCATTTAGGAAAAACATGTTCCTTGCCTTCACTGAACTCCAATAGATTTTTCAATTGTACCCTCTCCTTATCCTTCAATTTGCCTCTCTTCCCCTCCAGCTTAGGTTTTCTATTCCAGATAGATAAATCTGTTCTATTCATACCATTGACTACTTATAATTCAGGAAGAATAAGAATTTTTCACAGTTCTAGTGTTTTTAAAAATAATTTCATTTATCTTTTGTTTTTCTGCCATCTAAGTTTCCCTTACTCCTCCCTCTTCCTCTTCCCAACTAGCCATCCCTTATGCTATAGCAGATTTTAGGGTTTTTTTTTTTTTGAGGGAGGAAGGCAGGGCAATTGGGGTTAAGTGACTTGCCCAAGGTCACACAACTATTGTGTCCAGTGTCTCAGGCTGAATTTGAACTCAGGTCCTCCTGACTCCAGGGCCAGTACTCTACTCACTGTGCCACCAAGCCACCCTTAGGGTTTTTTTAAAACCTTTTTTAGCATCACAGATCCCTTTGGCAGTCTGATGAAGTCTATGATTCCTTTCTCAGAGTAATGTTCGTAAATGCATAAGAAAAAAACACATTCCATTACAAAGAAAACCAATTCTATTGAAAGTTATCAAAACATTTTAGCAATAATAATAGCATTTATGTAGTGCTTTGAGGTTGGCAAAGTGCTTTACAAATATTATTTTATTCTCACAATGACCTGGAAGGCAGGTGATGTTACTGTCCCCATTTTACAGAGAAGGAAACAGGCTGAGGGAGGTTAAGTGACTTGCTGTAGTTGCACAGCTAGTAAATGTCTGGGGCTGAATTTGAACTTATGTCGTCATGACTCCAATTCTAGCACTATCTACTATGCTAGTGTGCTTTAAAAAAAGTTCACTGTTTCCTGTTCTATAATGTTTTAAAGTTTCCTTAGAATAGCCCCGTGAGGTGGGTAGTACAGATACCAAACCCATTTTACAGAAGGGAAAGTAGACCAGGAGAGGTTAAGTAACTTGCTAGTTATTCAGCTAGTCCTCCTGACTCGAAGTCCAGTGCTCTGTCACACCATGGTATATATTTCTCCATTTTTTTCAATTTTCTATTACCTAGCATAGTGCTGTGCCCACTGAGTAGGTGCTTAAGAATGTTAGTTGAATTTCCGCAGGCCTTTCTCCTGCCCTCCCTCAACCACGGAAACCCATCCTATCCTCTACCCCGGCACCATTCCATCCGCCTTCTCAACTTTGCTTTATATTACTCTCCTCCAGGGACCCTTCCTCCCACGTTATATCTAATTCCTATCCCATTCTGCTATCCCAAACACCTTTCTGTCCCCCCCAACCAAGATACATATAGCTACATCTAAACCTGTCTTCGTTTCTATTTTTGTGTCCTGTCTGCTTTCTCAGATTATGGGCTCTCTAAAGATAGTGATTGGGGCTCCCCCTATTAGACTGGTAACTCCCCAAGGGCAGGGATTTTTTCCTCAGACTATGAGTGTGATCCCTTAGAGCAAGGGCTGTATCTCTCCCATCAGACTAGGGGCTTCTTGAAATCAGATATTGTGTTTTCTTCGTCTGAGTTCCACCCCGCCATCAAGCACATAACTCGCCCACAGAGGGCAGAGGATTGAGAAGAGCAGACAGGTGGTTTCACTTTGTGTGCTGGATGAGTGTGTGGGGGTGGAGCCAGGCTGGGGAGAGGCACTAAGGTTTGAGCCCAAGCCGCTAGGTGGCGTAGTCAATCTGGCTGCTGGCCAAGGTGCTGCCTCTTGACTGAAGAGAATTGAGGAGTTGGGGTGTTGACATGAAAAAGGAATCCAGCCCTGAGTACTAAGATGAATGACACAGAGTGCCATAAGCAAGACAGTACAACTGGGGCTTCCAAGACAAGTTTTCCTTCTTCTGTGCCTGAAGGTCTCAGAAGGCCTCAGAAGAGAAGAGAGGAGCTGAAGGGAAAGTAGGAGAATGGGGCAGTGGCGTAGTGGTCAGAGGGATGCTGGTAGATAACTAGGAAAAAGAGAAGAGAGCTTGGGTGATTTTTAAGGAACTCAAAAACACTATGAATATGATATTCAAATAAGATTTCCCAATGACTCAAAAGCTAAGACCAAACAAAACTCATTACAAAAAAAAAATAGCTAGGAACCCAGACCACCCTCTGGGGAAACAGTGTTGGTGGTAAAGCTCAGTCACGGAGAGGGAAGGAAAGAGGCCCTGTTGCTATGGAAATGGTGGTATTTGTGGAGAGGAGGGGACTCCTGGGTCCCTTGGGCTGTGGGGCTGTGATTCACTGCAGGAAAGGAAGGGTTGCCAGGGGCAGCAGGGTGTTTGGGGGAACCCAATGTTTTTCTGGCTCCTTCTTCATCCTCTGCATTCTCTATTCCCTTGCCTCCAGCTACTAGGGAAGGGGAGGAAGAATCAGGTTTGCACACAGCCTCCTCATTTTACAGAGGATGAAGCTGAGGCCCAAAGAGATTAAATGATTTACCCAATTTCACACCAGCAGGAAACAGAGCCAGAATTCATACCAAGGTACCCTGAAATCCAAAGCCTTTTCCACATTAATACCTCTTTGCCTCGATGGAGGATATGGAGGACATCTCTTCCTTAGCTACTCCCACAGCATTCCTTACCTGTTTAAGCCTGCCAATTAGAGTACAGTATAGAGGAGTTCAAATTACTAGGGACAAAGCAAAAGTAATTAATTTTTTTGATGTGAACAATGAATCTTACAACTTTTTACATCTTTATAACTTCTTTTAACTTTTTACATCTTTAAAAAAACTTTAATAACCACTTGCTTTAGGTAATTTGACATTGAGTTCACAAGATTTTGACATGTATGCTTAAGTCCTTCACCATGAAATTGGTGGCAAACGGTGCATTTTCCCAAGTCTAACCTTGATTATATATAGCCCATAGGTTTTCAATGAAATTTAAATCATATCAGTTCCTAGGCCATACAAGTATGTCTATTTCCATCTCTTGGTTAAACTTAACTTTTGTGATATGTGGCATGGTATAAAATTGTGTTATAGCATTCCACTTTAATTGTGGGAATTTCTGTAATTCTGGAGCAATTCTGATCCATATTATTGAAATGCTTGGTAAATATTCTGATAAAAAAACAATGTATTTATCAGAGTTTATCATTACCTCAATGGAGACAAATTTTCTAGGCCCACTAGAAATTTTAAAAAAAATTCTCCAAACTTGTTTGTAATGGATGTTTTATAGTCTGGTGAAGATGCCCAGTTTTTAAACATTCACCTGGATTTCTGACAACAGCTTTGATATAGCCTTGAATGAAGAAGTGAGTTTCATTACTAAAAATTACCTTTTCCCCAATCTTTAGCATACCAGTCTTTGTATTATCTTTCCCTTAACAAGTATGTTTTCTTCACAGCAATAATTAACAGCAGGGTTTTTGGTTTGGTTTTTTTTTTACTGGTCTTCTTACTGTTCTTCCAACTTGAAAAAGCCTATGCCATATATAGGAATCAATACCATAAATGAATCAATACCCACCCATTAAGTTGCAGGTTCCTTTGAAGATCTTTTCTTGTTTTTTTTTTTTTTTTTTTGGAGGAGGGAAGACAGGGCAATTGGGGTTAAGTGACTTGCCCAAGGTCACACAGCTAGTAAGTGTGTCAAGTATCTGAGGCTGGATTTGAATTCAGGTCCTCTTGACTCCAGGGCCAGTGCTCTACTCCCTCTTTTCTTGTTTTCTGAGAATGAATTAGATTACTTTAAAGAAATAGTTAAGTTCTTTATTTTAAACCATACTTGAGTGTGAGTGCTTCATTTCATTGTGGGCTTGAATGATCCTTGAAATGCTTTTCTGCCCCACACCAACAGCCACTGCAATATATCTAACAGTCACTGAAGTGTACTCTATAAAAGCAACTACTTTTGTACCTTTCCCTGGAGGAATATACATTCTTAAAATCCACAGAATTAAAACAAAAGAGAAGAATGAAACACAAATGGCATGAAATCTAGCACTGACAGACAGAGAACTAACTAAATGTATGGAAACCAGCTCAATCTGGTATGACTTGATCAAGGTCTTATATTGTGTCATAGCACACAGGAATGACCACTGCTCTCACAGAATGAAGGAGATAGGGACTGGACCTGTAATTTCATTCATAAAGGGAACTTCCAAATGAGTAAACTCCTTTTACTAATATAGGTTAGCACCTTTCCTGAAACATGTAGTTTTAGAGATATGTCTTGAGTACTGAGAGATTAAATGATTTGCCCAGGATCACAGAGCCAGTATGTGATATATGCAGGATATAACCCTCTAGCCACTACACCATAATGCCTCTCTACATAACATGAAACCGTATCAAAAGTACCACTTGTCCCAATTAATTTGACATTCCACCATAGATCTTACCTAGAGAGGAGTTAAAAAAAATAGTGGTGCTCTCCTGCCTGATGCCCATAGGGCCAACTGTAGAAAACCATGTTTATCTAACATTCTGGTGATATTCAGTGGGTTACATCTCAGCAACATTGCATCTACACACATCCCCTTCTCTTTTTCCTCTGGGCAGGGTTATGAAAGTAGGGGGGCAAAGTAAGGGGAGAGTTAAGTCTCTGCCTTCCTAAGAATTTTGGAGTCTCCACACGGCCTTATCATGCCACCACCATCTTCAAAAAGATTGGTTTCATTCTTCCTCATCCACTGAGCTTCTATCTACCCCCAGTTTCAAGAGGAAATGGGGATCCCCTCCTCCAGGCCTTTGTGGCAGGTGCCATGAAAGAGGAAAGTCCCTACCACGCCCAAGACTTAGAGAAATATCTTTAGGCTGAAGGATTAGAGTTAATAAGCTCTTATTTATAAAGCACTTTAAGCAAAAATACATTATCCTGTTTCATTCTCAAAACAATTTTCTGGACAGGTATTTTCTAGGACAGGTATTATCATTCCCACTTTACTGATGAAGATATTGATGGTGACTTGCCCAGGTCTTTTGACCCTCAATCCATTTCTCTTTCTATTACCCCACAGGACTTTAAAATTACAGAAATCACAGCACGTTAGAGTTAGAAAGACTTTAACAATAGTAATAATCACTAGCATTTATAGAACATTTTAAGGTTTGCAAAACACTTTTCAAATATGTCGCTTTAGCCTCACAACAATGATGGGAGGTAGATATAATTATTGTCCTCCATTTTACAGATGAAGAAACTGAGGCTGAAGGAGGTTAAGTGACTTGCCCAGAGTCACACAGCTAGTAAGTTGCCTGAGGTCAAATTTGAACTCAAGTCTTTTTGACTCCAGGTCCAGAGTTCTGGCTCCTGTGCCATTTAGGTCCTGTATTCGAACCTCCTTTTTTCTTAGCTAAGGAACTGAGGTTTAGAGAGAGGCAGTGACTTACCTAAGGTCACACAGTGAGTCAATAGAAGAGCTAGAACTAAAATTCAGATCACCTGCCTCCCGGGTGGTTATCTGTAACAGCGGAGGTAAAGAAGGAAGAGGCTAGCTTAGACAAAGGAAAGAAGATGACTTTCTAGCAGTCCTAGGAGCAGTTGGATCATAGGAAGGCTTCTAAGGATGACTAGGGGTGCGGTGTAGATACTACTTTGAGACCATTAATGGGACATCCTCTTGCCTGAAAAAATCAATTATCTTCCTGTTGGGTGACACTGGGAGACAGAAGGTCTAGGTCTTGCACCTCTTTGCAAAGCACATCTGGAAGGGTTATTTTTGCCGTGGATGATGATGGTGGCAACTCCTCTCCCTGGGGGTGGGAGGGACTTGTGAGGTGGCTAGCTTATTTCTCCAAACCTCAAAGGGGTGAGGGGTGCCCAGAGGCCGATGGAGGCACGAGTACTAATTAGCTCGTGCTCCATAATGGGGTATAATTGCCTCCCTGTGATAGGCAATTAAAGGAATCTATCAATTAGCACTGTAATGGAGACTGGATCACTGGTCCTGGGTTCAAAAACTACAAGAGGGTTAGGAAGAGCTGGACTAGTAGGCAGCAACTTTCCTCTGTCTCTCAAACTTCCTCTAACATTTCCCCTTTTCTATGAAAGACTACATGCAGGTGTTAGTATCTTTAGCTGCATGGGGTAATGGAAAGAACTTTGGATGGGGTATCAGAAGGTCTAGATTGTATCCTGAGCAAGTCAGTTTGCCCTGTCTGGGTCTCAGTTTCCTTAGCTATAAAACTGGGATAATAATAACCGCCCTGTTTCCTTCATAGGGTTGTTTTGAAGATCAAATAAGATAGTGGATGTGATAGTGTTTTTAAAAACCCCATATTATAAAGTGCATACGAAAATTATCATGGGTTTTACAAAAAAAATTGGTATCTTTTGTTTTTACATCACCTTCATTTGTGAATATGCCCCTCCCCTAGCTAGCAAGTCATCCCTGGTAACAAAGACTAAAAAAAAATAGCAAAGAATAAAAGCAACTAAGCAAAAATAATACCCCAACCTGATGGAATGTGAAGCCTTGAACCAGAATTATATGTGCATACGCTGCCCAAAAAAGGAAATGTAAAAAGGTCAGGGAACACTGCTGTTTCCTCACCTGTAAAATGACAGATCTCAATTCAATTTAATCAGTGTGTATAGAGTACCTACCATTGGAGAGGTGCTGCCATGGATAGAGAGCCAGACTGGCAGTAAAGAAGGCTTGATTTAAATCCTGTCCCAGGTACTCACTAGCTGTATGACCCTGGACAAGCTATTTACCCTCTGTTTGCTTCAGTTTCCTCATCGGTGAAACCACCCAGGGTTGCTGTGAGGATCAAATGAATTAATATTTGTAAAGTGCTTTACAAACCTTAAAGTGCCATATAAATATTATTATTATGTGCTGGGGATACAAAGATGGATAGAGTACGCTCTTTAGGGCCTTAAGATCCAGCAGGGGAGGAGATCTAAGATATGTAGACAATTAACTATAATACAAGAGAGAGAATGAGACAGATGCCAAGTTGATGTTCAGGCCAGGTGCTATGAGAAATCTGAGGAGGGAAAGATCACCTTTAGATGAGTGTGCATAGGCTTCATAGTACCTCAGCCTTATGGATTGGGGTGAAAATTCCTGAGCCTGGAGAAATCCCGTTAGAGAGCTTCACAGAAAGTGTGGTTAGGGGAACTTTTTTTTTGTTGTTTTTGCTTTTGGAGGTGATCAGGGTTAAGTGACTTGCCCAAGGTCACACAGCTAGTGTCTGAGGTCAGATTTGAACACAGGTCCTCCTAACTCCAGGGCCAATGCTCTGTCCACGGTGTCACCTAGCTGCCCCAAGGAACTTATTAGAGCACCTAACCAGAAGACAAAAGGGAGAGATTTTTGTGAAAAGAGGGGATGGAAACAACCATAGAGAGGCCAGACAAAAGTCCTACTCTTAGGAGTGGCCTCTGCCTTGTGTCAGAGACAGACCAAAGAAGACTGAGAGGGACTGATATCTTGGGTTTGGCTCTGGAAGAGTAGAGAGGAGACAAGTTGGCTTAGTTTAAAAAAAATGTCATCGAAAATGGGGCATGATGCTGGATGCCTCTAATACTGAGGAGGCTGAGGCTAGTAATGGATTTCTTGGGCTCATGAGTTTTGGGTTGAAGTAGGCCAAGCCAATCAGGCATCCCCACTAAGTCCAGAAATTATATGGTGAGCCCCCAGGGCTATCAGGCTCTGTAAGGAGAGGGGGTGCTACTGGGGCCATTAAGGAGGGGCAAATTGGCACAGTTCAGCAAAACAGAATAGTGGAGCAGGTCAAGGCTCATGGACTGACCAATTGTGGAATCTTGCCCATGAGTGGTATCCAGCATGGGTTTGATAAAGAGAACTAGTATTTTTTTTTAAATGCCACTGGATTCTAAGTCAGAAAACCTAACTTCATGTCCCAGCTTGCCAGTCATTACTACCTGTGTGACCCTGGCACAAATCAATCATCTTCTCTGGGTCTCCATTTCTTCATCCCTAAAGTGAGAAGGATTGGATTAGGTGACCTCTGAGGTTCTTTCCAAACTTCAAACACTCTGATCCTCTTCTCCTTTGAAAGAAGCTTAAGGAGTGAAGCCATAAGCCCCTCAGGATCATCCCCCTCCCAAGATCCTTCATGATTCAGGGATCAGGTAAGTTCTCCCAATGGTCTTAACTTTACTCCTGCTTATGGAGTAGTAACCCCCTCCATTTCTTCATTCTCAACCCGGTTCTTCCCGGTCTCTTTGGCGTCTCTCAGCCGCCTTTTCCACACCCCCTTCTCATTAAACATCTTGTTTTAGTCTTTTTGAGAATGTGATTTGAATTAACTCTTGGGAGAAAATCACAGAGCCTAGGGAAGAGGGGAGGGAAGTGAAGAGGGGGGTAGTGAGTCACGTTTTCATTTGTGTGTGTGTGTTTTTTCAAATTTTCCGTTGAAAGTTTGGAAAATAACATCCTTGGAGTTGCCAGCCTGGGACTCCATTGGTTCTTGTATCCATCTGGTTTTTCCTCCTCTCTGGGTGTGGCTTTTCCATAGATCCTTCGTTAATAGTTGCGAGTCAAGTCAACAGGTATTTATTTAGTGCCTACTATGTGCCAGGTACTGTGTTAAGCAAAGATACAAAGAAAGGCAAAAGCCAATCCTGATATTAGGGAGTTCCCAGTCTAATGGCAGAGATAACAATTAGGCAAAAATAAGATACATATAGACACACATAACCGGAGGTAATATCAGAGGGAAGGCACCAGTGTTAAGGGGAAATCAGAAAAGACTTCTTGGGGGGGAATTTTAGCTGAGACTTGAAGGAAGCCAGGGAAGCAGGAGACAGAGATGAGAACAGAGAGAATTCCAGGGCATGGGGGACAGCCAATGAAAATATATTGTTGGGAGTTGGAAGATGGAGTGTCTTGTTTGGGCAACGGTAAGGAAACCTGTATTACTAGGTGGTAGAATCCATGAAGGGGAGATATCGAAAGCATTCCTTGAGTGTGTGCGAGAGGAGGGAGGAATCATCCCAATTCTGACCACTTCCAGTTGTCCATCACTCAAAGAATCACAGGCTTAACAAATCTTAGAGATGCTAAAACACTTTAGAAATAATCTAGTCCAAGTCCCCTTAATATCAAAGCTTTACTGGATTTGGAGTCAGAAAATATGACAGCAGCTTACCGCTTACATGAAGGTCTATTGCCCCACCTCCACTTTGAACCTCAGTTTCCTCATCTGTAGGATGTAAGTTCCCTGTTCATATTTCCAGAACCTAGCTGGGTGCCTGGCACATAATAGGCTCTTAATAAATATTTACTGAATTGAACTGGATCTATTAAATTAGTAATAATGATAACAAGCTTTTATATAGTGCTTTAAGGTTTGCAAAGAATTTTACAAACACTATCTCATTTGATCTTTACAGTAGCCCCGGGAGCTAAGTACCATTATTATCCCCATTTTATGGAAGAAGAAACTGAGGCAAACAGAGGTTAAGTTACTTGTCCAGGGGGGGCGGAGCCAAGATGGCGGCTGGTAAGCACGGACTAGAGTGAGCTCCGTACCCGAGTCCCTCCAAAAACCTATAAAAATGGCTCTGAACCAGTTCTAGGAGAGAGTAACTTACTGAGAGAGGGAGACAGGGAGAGATAGAATGGGGTGGATTATCTCCCATAAAGGTGGCAAGAGGAAGCAGTTCTAGGAGAGGAGGGGAGTGGGCAGGTGAGGGGGGAATGAGTGAACCTTGCTCTCATCAGATTTGGCCTGAGGGGGAATACCATACATACTCAGTTGGGTATCTTACCCCACAGGAAAGAAGAGGGAGGAAGATAAAAAAAAAAAAATAAAAGGCAGGGGGATGATGGAGTGGAGGGCAGATGGGGGTGGAGGTAATCAAAACAAACACTTTGGAAAGGGGACAGGGTCAAGGAAGAAAATTCAATAAAGCGGGATGGGTTGGGAAGGAGCAAAATGTAGTTAGCCTTTCACAACATGAATATTGTGGAAGGGTTATACATAATAATACATGTGTGGCCTAGGTTGAATTGCTCAACTTCTTAGGGAGGGTGGGTGGGAAGGGAAGAGGGAAGGGAATTTGGAACTCAAAGTTTTAAAATCAGATGTTCAAAAACAAAAAAACTTTTTGTATGCAACTAAAAAATAAGATACACAGGCAATGGGGCGTAGAAATTTATCTTGCCCTACAAGAAAGGAAGGGAAAAGGGGATGAGAGGGGAGGGGGGTGATAGAGGGGAGGGATGACTGGGGAACAGGGCAACCAGAATATACGCCATCTTGGAGTGGGGGGGGGAGGGCAGAAATGGGGAGAAAATTTGTAATTCAAACTGTTGTGAAAATCAATGCTGAAAACCAAATTTGTTAAATAAATAAATTGCATTAAAAAAAAAAAAAAAGTTACTTGTCCAGAGTCACAAAGCTAATATGTACCTCAGGCCAGATTTGAATTCAAGATTATTTTATTCCAAGCCCAACCTCTAACCACTACACCATCTAGCTTCCTTGCTATTAGTGGTGAGGTCAGCTGGATGATCTCTAAGCTCCCTTGTGACTCTAAAATCCTATGATCCATCTCTTTTGTTAGGTTGTTAGTCTCAACATTCCATATTTTGAATTTAGCGCTAAAGGAGAACTTAGAGTTTAGTCTCATTTACAGATGAGGAAACTGAGTCACAGAGAGGTGAAGTGACTTGCCCATGGTAGTAAACAGCTGAGTCAGGATTAGAACCCAAGTCTTCTGATATCAGAGCCTATACCCCTTCCAGCACTGCCATTTATATGGTTTTTTTTGGAGATTTATAAAGTGCCTTATATAATCTCCTTTGATCCTTACAAACAGCCTAGTCAGCATTATAGGCTTTATTGTCTCTTGAGGCTCAAAAAAAATTTAAGGACATGTCCATGGTGACATGATAATGATAATAAATAGTGGGATTTGAACCCAGGCCTTTCTTATTCCAGGCCAATGTTGCTTCCCCTATATCACACTACCTCTCCCACTAGATCAGTGGTTCTCAAATTTTTTCGAAATAGTAGAACCCTTCAGTTTTAACATAACTTTGGCAGAACCCCTGTAGCAAAATCCTCTAAAATGATTATTTTTGATATCTATTGCCAAACAAGGTAAAGGTAATTTAAAAACCAACCTGGGGTGTTACAGGATTTCAGCAGTTTGAGAAACACTGTGCTAAAGAAAGAGGTTTACTTTGCAGTATAATCTTCCTCCTACCTCTGGTGGCTGCAGGGTCCATCTGTCTCTCCTTAAAGAAATGGAGCCTTCTCCACTCATCCAGTCCCTTTCTCCATCCCCGTAGCCATCCTGCCCAGAATGTCAGTCCCGGTGCCTAATACCTAACACCAGTTGCCTCCAACCTATCCTCTAAGATGCCTCCTTCTGAATCTTGGATCCCAGACTGCTTACTGTCCCTGAAGAAACTTTCCTGTTCTGGATCCTTCTTTTGGCCCCTCTCTTCCTTTTACCCCATAAAGTCTCACCAGGCTTCTCTGATACTACCTTCATTCTAACACAAATTGATAAAAGAACAACGACCCGAGGCTTCCAGATTTGAAATGAAAAACCACATTTTGTATTACAAATTGCACAGCAAACCTTGACTCTTTAGTAGAGAGGGTTCCAGGACTCCACCTGTTAATCCTCCCCAGTTCTCATCCCAAATCACTGAGAGCACAGGGAGTCTCTCTCCAGTCAGATTGATATTGGGTTTACCCCCATCAAGCTGAGACATAGAGATCCTATATAAAAGAGGACCCACAGAATTCCTTTAAAAGTTGAGAACTCCATGTAAGAAGAGCTATGGGGAAAAGAGCTTCCATATGTGGGGAAGAAACCCCAAAAGGGGAAAGAGGTAGTCTACTTCCATGGGCCACTCCCTGTTGCCACAGACCATTGCCACTCCAGCTGCCCACAGAATTGCTCCCCCCACAACCACCTTAGGCTTCCTCCATATCACCCCCCAACTCCTAACTTCCTTTGCTGGGATGGGGAACTGGCCTTCCCCTCCTGGTGTTCCCTCCACTAACACCCCCCTTTCCTTTATCCTTCCCCTTGCAGGCTGACTAATCTTTCCCAGTGGCTGGACTGCCGTGCCAGCAGCAGTGAGAACACACAACCACACACGCCACATCTGGCTTCAGTTGAGCATCCTTTACCATCCCCCTCTTCCCCCCAGGCACCCAGCCCCACCCAACTCTAACTCCCAGTCCTGCTCTTTCCAGGCATTGAAGATTGCCCCTACCCTCCCTCCCCCACCAAGGTGCCCAATGGTCTAAGGTTGCAGGGATCTTTATATTTGTCCCCAAATTCTCTCCCTCTACCTCACTGCCCCTTCTCCCCAGCCTCTCCTTCATAATTCCCTTCTCAGTCTCCCTTTAATTCTTCTTCCCTAGTCCACCCTCCCCGCCCCCGCCCCCATTTCCTTATCATCCTTGTACTGGGATCATGCTAATCTTTATATCATTCAAAATTTAGTCTATGTGCTACCAAAGAAATACTCTTATTTTCTCTTTGCCCACATAATCTCCTCTTCATGCCCTCCCCCCAACATTTATCAGTGGGTCTTTGGGGAAGTCTATACTTGGTGCCTTTTGGGAGTTGGTCCCAGCCTCCAGGGTGCTCTACCTTCTTATACTCACAACCTAGGGTTAAGCTGCTCCCCTCTATTCCTCTAGACTGCCCTCCTCAGCCCCAGACCACTACACACAGGAAGCCTTACATGCAGGTCTATTTGGAGGCGTCGGGAACCAGAGGGAAATGGGGTGACAGCTCTAGTGGGGGTGGTGCAGAAAAGTCACAGTGGTGGCCCCTGAGAGATAGCTGTGGGGGAGTACAGCCAGTTTCCCCAGAATCTGTAAGCCAGAGGAAAAGGGGGAGGAGCCTTACAGCCCTTCCAGCTATTGGTTTTTTTTCCTCCTTAGCAACGGATAAATATTTGCCCCACCAGGATCTGGGGCTAAAGCTTCTGTGTTGGCCCAGCCTGTCTGGGCATTCTGGTCTTTTGTCTTTCATCTCCCCAGCTCCACCCCTCTGGCTCCCCCCAATTCTCTCACTGATCCTGGGTTCCAAATCCCTCTAAAATCTTTGGTGGGGAAGTAAGGCATGGGACTGGGCTTGTTCTCCACTCATTTTACCCTTATCCTTTCTTTACCTTCTGTCTACCCTCCATTTTTCTACGTCCTCCTTCCATCACTTAACCTCTCCCACAATCCCTCTTTCCTTCCTCTGCTCCTTCCTTCTTCTCTGACTTCTGTCCTCTGTCCTCCTGCCTCTTCTCTCTCCTTCACTTCTTCCTCTATTCTTCCTCCTCTTCTTCATTCCTTTCTTCCTTCTGGTCCCTTCCTTTCCCTCCTTCCTCTACTATTGTCCTTCCTCTTTCTCACCTTTCTATATATCTCCCTAAATCTTCACCTCTAGTTCCATTCTCCATTCCTGCTACTTGCCCCGTAGCATTCACTATTCTCCCTCTGCCACCGGACACAGTAGCTCCCCATAGAGATATCCCTCTCCCCGAGAAGAGCTTTTTACTCAGTGATGTCCAGTAAAATCACTGGGGAAATCTTTCTCTAAGAATGTGCAGAGACTCCCCACCCACCTAACACACCTCCCATAGGAAGTCAGCCCCACCCATCCCCAGGACAACACTGAATCTCCCAGGTCCCAGCTTCATGGGTATCAAGCAAAGCTGGGATGTTTTTGCTGGATGAAGCTCTCACACCATCCTCTAGTCCCAAGGAAATCCAAGCCAGGAAATCCAGAGCCATTCTGACCTCCTTTGGATGGAGCCTAAGCCAAAAGGAAACAGATGCCCCCTGAGCCCAACCTTGGGTCAGTGGAGGGAAGGCCAGGGAGGAATCTTGAGGAAACCTATAATTATCCTCAGGTAGGGCCCCTCCCCTTCCTCACAGCTTGGAAACCTCTCCCTCTACCTAGCTTTCCATTACTATGGCTACTGTTCAGGACAGTATTGGTGGATGAAGAGAGAAGGTCTGCAAGACAAGTACAAGTACAGGGTTGAGGAAAGTGAAGACGGGAGAATAGAAAAAAAATTGGGGGAATGGATTGGTGTGAAATAAGGCTTGCACTTACACTAGTCAGGAGACTGAGTCCTGCCTTCTGGGAGGTGAGCAGAGATACCCTGGATCATCCTGTCCATCTCCCTGCCCTCCAGCATGTGGCAAAGGCCCATTTTATAGCCCAAACCAATGAGAAGGGTAGCTTTTCCTTTGAGAATCCAGGGGGAGTTAGGTCACATTCTTACCTTGTTTCACTCTATCCTCTCCCTGTTAAGGGGTCCTTCCTGAGACCTTATCTCCCATCCCTTTGCTATATACAGTCCCAGTTGTTGCTGTGGAGAGAAGATGGAAGGACAGAACAGTTGAGAAATGAAAGGGAAGGAAACAACCCATGGAACTTGGTGGGAAGAAAAGTCCTGTTTTCTCCACTTTTTTGATGTAGGAAGGTTTTCTGGAGAAGGTGGGCTAGCGATGGAGATGGAACAGGGAAACTTCCTTCCAAGTAAGGGGAGCAGAAGCCTTCACTATTCTCTTCTCTTTTCACTTATTCTCCACTCTAGCCAGAGTTGTAATGTTTCTGTTTGTTTCCTTGGCAACAAGGAGAGGAAACCCCTATTCAGGAGGCCGGGGAGGCCCCAGGCAACGACAGACACACATGTACATACAACACATACACACACACAGCTTCCTACTCCTGCTTGCGTCAGAGCTCAGCTCCTCTTCCATTCAGTCTGCCTGCCCTCCACCCACTGCTACCCTTCCCCACTCAGGGGCCAGAGGGACTTGGGGTGCAGTGTACCCAACTCTCAGTCATTTCTAGATTCCCTTATACCCCTGAAGATGTTGGCAGTTTGTCTCAAACCACCACTGGCATTTATGTGTCTCCATTCAGAAGCCTGTTTGGATGACCATTACAAGACAGGACCTGGTGAAGAGCATATGATGGAGACTTTAGGCTGAGGAAGAAGAGGAAAAAAGAAGGAAAAAGTCAAGAACTATACAGAAACTTTTTACCAAGGGCCCCAGAAGCTGTCACAAAGCACATAAAAATACATAAGCATAGTGTAGATTAGTTTAATGGGTTATTACAGCATTGATAACTGACCTATTACTGATAATTCAACTGGCCCAGTTCTGAGAGAAGAGGAATGTCAGGAGAGGTACTGTATAATCCTCTTTCCCTGCCCCTCCAATAATTTCACACAAGAAGGGAGTCCCAGGCAGCAATCTGAGGAAGCAGGTTGGGGAGAGAGCCCTAGACTTGCAGCTGAGGCCTTTCCATCCCGGAATGTGGCAATACTTCAGGGTAGTTACATCTCTGAGGAAATACCATTTCTTTCCAGCCAGATTTCTGTTCTGTCCTTTGCCTGACATTCATTCAATTCACAGACTGGTATGTTAGCCTGGCTGTTACCTGGTATTGTTGATTGGAAATGTTGGGTACCAGGGTCATCTGAGGAGCTCAGAACTTGGGTTCAAGGTTTTTGTGGCTTTGGGAGAAGGGGTCTTCTTTAGCACATGGGATCAGAATCTGACATTAGACTCTCTTTGGAATCTGGATAGAGGATGTAGGGGGAACCTTGCCTAGGCTTACCAGTCCCTTGTCAACTTTCCTTGGCTAGAGATGGGGCTCAGAACCATCAGCCCTCCTCTGTGGGACTCTATAAAAGTAATGGCAATATTCTGGAATGGGCTGCCTGGTGAAATAGTAAGCTACCTGTTTTTGGAAGTCTCCAGGAAGATGGGTGACCATTTGTAAGGCTTACGGCAGAGAAATTCCTGTCCAGATAACTAGGCAGGTTAAGCAACCTCTGTATAGTCTTCCAGCTTTGAGATTCTGATTCAGTCAATAAATATTTATTAAATTCTTACTATGTTTCAGGCACTGTTCAGGCTCTGGGGATACAAAAGAAGGCCAAAGACAGTCCCTGCCCTCAAGGAGCTCACAATCTAACTGAGGGAATTGCTGTTTAGTCATTTTTTTAATTGTGTCTGACTCTTCATGACCCCTTTTGGGATTTTCTTGGCAAAGATACTGGAGTGGTTTGCCATTTCCTTCTCCAGCTCATTTGACAGATGAGGAAACTGAGACAAACTGGGAAAGGAAAGGCAAATTATTATGGGCAAACAAGCTGTATACAGGATAAATTGGAGGTAATCAACAGAAGGCAGGCATTAGAATTAAGAGGGACTGGAAAAGGCTGCTTCTAAAAGGTGAGATTTTAGTTAGGACCTCAGGGAAGCCAAGAGATGGAGATGATTGCAGCTGTTAGCTCATTTTTTGTTCATTTGTTTGTTTCCAAATGCTTTCTTGAGGCCTTTGTTGCTATATCCCCCCCCCCCCATGGAGTTACCCTTTGGGGTAGGGAGGGCAGGGCTGGCTTTCAAAGCTCAGGCCTTGGCATTCTGATCTTTTCCTTCCCTTCTCCCTCCCTCAGGGAGGTTGTCCCCCCTCATAGCTGTCACCTGGCTGTGGCTGACTCCCCAGTCTTAGACTCACGTGTCTCTCCAGTTGGGCCTCTTCAAAACCCAGCAAACAAACCCAGAACTCATTTTCTACACTTTCCCTAAAGTGGGCAACTATTCTCTCTCTCCCCCAGTGACAGTCTGTCTCTCCCTTATTCTCCTAGTTTCTAAAGCTTGAAGGCACAAGGTTCTCCCCAACTCCTCTCTCTTCACCCCTTACATACAGTCACTCAGTCACCAAAATCAGCCCTTCTTCCTGCTGAAGGTTAGCTTTTCCTTCATAATTTTCTCATGGATCCCACCCTCATTTTTTCAGCCAATAGCCCTATCTAGGCTCTTATCACCCCACACCTAGATTACTGCAATTGACTCCCAATTGGCTTTCTTACCTTCGTGCAACAGCCTCCCCACCCAAGCTGCCACAGTAACCTTCGTCACACACAGTTTTCATTTCATTCCACTCTCTCAGGAATCTACAGTGGATCCCCATAGCCAATCCAAACCCCTCAGCTCAGCCTTCAAGGCCCTTGTACCTATTAGCTCCCCATCCCTCCCCTCTCCAGCTTTATCTTACTCCCCAAAAGAGTCCCTTCACTTCAACCAGGCTAGGCTTCAGACTGGTCCCAGCACAACAAATGAATTCTTATTCCACTTTTTTGAGCCTTTGCACAAACCATTCCCTTCCCTTCTTTCCCCTCCCACCTCTACCAATCCACTGCCAGAGTCTCTTTTTCATTTAACCAATTGTTACTGAGCACCTCCTTCAAGCCTGGGCTCTAAGCCCACCTCCACCAAGAAGCCTGCCTAGACTAACCCCACCCCGTCCTAACCACTCCGTTTTTCTTGCTCTGTTCTGGGTTCGTACGTAGCGCAGTAAGTGCTCTCTAAACTTGTTCCATGTTCAGCCTAGCAGCCTGAGAATGGGCAAAGACTTCTGCTTTCTTGGCTCTGGACACAGTAAATAGGCAATGAATACTTACTGAGTTCGGGAATCTTTCCATGTAACAAGAAAATTGAGGTTCCAGAAAACTTAGTGACCAGTTCAGGGTCATGAAGAAAGAGGCAGAGTATGGACATGTATACCAATTTCCTTAACTTGGGCTTAGCTCAAAGCACTCTCCAACCAGACCCCAAATTCTCTAACTTGGCAGCCTTGTCACTAGCTGTTCACCCCATGGCACCTTTCTTGGTGGCTCCAGCACTTCCATAAGAATCATAGGATTTTAGAATTCATTTTACATATGGGCAAGCTGAGGCTTGGAATGTGAAGTCACTTGCCCAAGGCAAGCTAGAACTAGAACCCAAGTCTCTTGACTTTCAGTACATGCTTTTTCCCATTATATCAAGCCAAATTTCTCTTCCCACCACAAATCCATTATTCTACTTTTTGGTCTGTTTTTGGCTACTTACTGACTTCTGAATCCATTCACTATACTGATTACCAAGGACCCAATCTGTGGCACCATCCTCAAGACTATTTGGTCCTGGGGAGGGGTAGAAAGAGAGAAAAGGCAAATGAGATCCTCTGGTCTCCATAAGAGCTTTAAGTTTGGGGCTTCGGATCTAGTATCTTAGAATAAGACTTTGAAGTTGGGGTTTAGAAAGTTTATAGGATCAGGAGGCTCATCCCTTGGAAATAGGGAGTCAAAAACTCTACCCTCGGCCCAGAGAAGGACTTGGGATGCTAAATTCTTTCCATTGCTGCCTCTTGCCCCTTTCTTCTTCCTACAGAGTGAGAGACTCCAGGTTGGGAAGAGTTAAATGTGGTTTTTCTTCCCCAGCCCATAAGGGAAGCCAGGCTGGTTGGGTGGGGCAGAGGGGGGTTTGGGGGGGCAAGATGCCAAAGGGGAGGGGGAGCTGAGGCAGACGGGAACAGCATGAGCCCTGTCCCTCACGTTTCTCTGGCTTTCTCCTTCCCCCCCTCCCCACCCCCGCTCCTGGTTTGGGGAACAGAAGAGGGAGAACAGAGCTTTTGTTTTGTCGGGGAAGCTGATGTTGGTGGTAGTAAAGTGCCACACCCTAGGAGGGGAGAGAACTTGCTAGGGTGGGGAGCCAGGCTCATGGGTTCTTTAGTCTTAGGGATAGGAAGAGCCAATGGGATCCAAATAATGGAGCCCAAAAGTCAGGCAACCACCCTTTCCCCTCTGCTCTGTCTCCCTAGTGTTGGGACCCAGTTATCTCCAGTCCCAGTCTCTTCCCATTCTTCTTGATGTCAAGGACAGCCCGAAGTCCTGTTTGTTCCTCAGCCCTCCTCCTTCCCTTTTGGCCACCCCAGAACCCAAGCTTGAGAACCCAGCATCTTCTTTCAACTATTAGATATTGTGAAGCTGGAAAAGAGCAGTGTAATTCAATTTCCATGGCTCTTCATTTAGAGAATCAGCTGGAGGAAAGTGGGAGAAAACATCACAATAGGTATATAGTCTGGGTCTTGATACCTGGCCCTGGAGGCTGTGGAGGATAAGGGTGGATAAAGGTAGGTACCCTACTCAGTGTGTATGGGTAATGGAATGGAACTAGATACCTGGATTTTGAGTAAGAGCAGAAGTCTGTCATAGCTGAGCCTGGCAAGATTAGGAACTTCTGAGCCTAGGTTTTTTGAGAGCCTGAGAGAGTTCACCAGTCTGCTCCAGAGCCACCTACAACTCAGGACTTAGCAAGTGGGGGAACCTGGGCTTCACCTTTGGTTTCTGGAAAATCAGGGTCAGGCCAGGGATTCAACAGTCCAGGCTTCCATTCCCTCTTCATCCCCCAGCTCCAACCCACTGCCCCCTTTCTGATGAGAACTGGGATAGGGATTCAGGCATCTAGCCTCTTAGCCCTATGCCTAACTCCCCTCCTCCTGGCCCCTCCAAGAACCACAGGAATCTGGGACCCTGGTGTCCTGGCAACGTGACGCACGGCTCTGGGCGTCTGTTTTGAATTACTAGTTAAAAATAAGTCCTACAGTTAAAGAAGGGAGAGGGGCTGAAGAGGGGGGAAGGCACCTAGGTATGTTCTTCCTCCCATCTTCTAGGCCCAACAGCTGGCAATCTTGGCTCTCGTTTACGAACCTTGGGGAGATAGCCAGAGTGGGATCCAGGTTGCTTGGATCTTGCTCTCCAACCTGGGTTTGGGTTGGAGAGAGAGGGGTGGGAAGGAGGGAGAAAGGTCAGAAAAATTCAGAACCTTAAGGTGGGTAGTGATTTGAATGTCTCAGGTATCCAGAGCTTCCTGAGCCCCTCAGCTGAATGCAGGCATCCCTTCCCCCACACCTGGCTTGCTCAAATCTTAGTTGCTGAATGAGCTGCCCAGATGTGGGCAGGAGGGGGGAAAGGGGAGGGTGACTCATTGGTTACTATGGTAGGGAAAGGAAAGGGAACCCATGGGGAGAAGTGGAGTGAGTCACTTCTTGGGTACCAGCCTACCCCCCACCTGCCTGGGACCCCTTAACTATGCCTTCCCCCAGCTCTACTATTTGGCCCCTATTCTCCCTTCCAGATACTCCTGACCCAACCTTTGCCCACTGCCACATTTTCACTATTCTGTTCTTAGCCTCTTGAAAGACAGGAAAGGGTTTAAGCCCTGGGCAGGCAGACAAGACCCAGACCACAGGGACATTAATCAAAGGTACTATGTACACACGAGAGCATCGGGGAGGACAGCGTGAAGGGCCTGGACACCCCCACTCCATTTCGTCCTAAGGCCCTACTACCCACCCTAAGAATTCGGTGGGCATGCTGCTGTCCCTTTAAGAATGTGGCCCCTCCCCTCTTCCCAGGCTTATTTGAGCCTTAGCTCCACAGCCCGGTGACTCAGACTCAGACTGTCCAAGAGCGCCGCGTCTACACTGGGCGGCCTACTTACCCAAGAAGGGCTAAGATCACAACTCCGGGAGGTCGCGCATCCGAGCTCAGAACCCTACCGGGCACCTGTCTCCGAGAGGAGGCTCAGCTGCCCGACTTTTGCAAACCCTTTTCCCTCCCACGTCTTCAGGTCCTTAATCTTCAGGGACCCCCTGCCCCCAGGGCGCTGCCACCCTGCCTGCCATGGATACTCCGTCGCAGCGGCGTGCCACCCGGAGCGGGGCACCGGCGGGCTCCACCCCGCTGACCCCGACTCGAATCACGCGGCTGCAAGAGAAGGAGGACTTGCAGGAGCTGAATGACCGTCTGGCTGTCTACATCGATCGGGTCCGTTCGCTGGAGACGGAGAACGCGGGCCTGCGCCTCCGGATCACCGAATCTGAGGAGGTGGTGAGCCGGGAGGTGTCCGGCATCAAGGCCGCCTACGAGGCCGAGCTCGGGGACGCCCGCAAGACCCTGGACTCGGTAGCCAAGGAGCGCGCCCGTCTGCAGCTGGAGCTGAGCAAAGTGCGGGAGGAGTTTAAGGAGCTCAAAGCCCGGTGAGTGGGCCCCGGTAGCGAGGACCTCCATACGGCCCAGGGAAAGGGTATTCGTTGGGGGGGTGAGGTGGGGTGGCAGTGGTGGTGTCTGCAGCTCCCTAGAGCTAGGAAGCGGCAGGTGGCATAGCCTGGTGGGGAGAGAGAAAGCATCCGGCCTTCTTTTTGGGAGGTTCTCTCAGGTAAGAGTGGGGGAAGGAACAATTTTGCCCGTTCCAGAGTCCCTAACCCCCTAGGTGGTTAGGCTGAGTCAAATGGCAATTAATTACATGTCAGGTCAGAAGAGCCTCTGAGTAGGGTAACTGTGAGGTTTAGATTGTGGGACTAGGGGAATGGGTGCATTTGGAGGTGGTGTGGGGGAAGCAAGTTGGAGAACGCTACCAACAGACTTATATGTCAGGGTGCCTGGGTGCCTGCCCAGATGGGACTCTGCCAGACTCCTGAAGCCCGAAGGAGAAGATTGGGCAATGACCAACTGGAGCTGGCATTGGCCAGTCAGGAAGTCCTAGAGGTGCTGGGGTGGTTGAAAGGGTCCTGTCAAGTATTACCCTTGCATGAATTGGCACCACGCCTACCTTGCCCAGGCTGTCTCTGTGCACGTGGTGTACTAGCCAAGCATGGGCTTCCAACCTGGCACAATACCTAGCAGTGTTTTTGTGGGGGTGTAGGGGAGGTTTGGAAGACTGCTGATTCCCCTTTCCCCCCTACATGGGGGCATGGAAACTTCCTCCTCCAGCCAATGGTGAGCACGGGCACTGTTGCCCTTCTTGGAAGGACTCTGCAAGCCTCCCTTCTTGTAATAACATGTCCTCCTCCCAATACACCCCACCCCCAATTGCCTGGGTCCTTCCTGATTTTTTTTTTTTACAGTGCCTAGACAACAAAAAAAGTTTTTGCCCCCAGAGTTCCCACAGTCCTTGGCCTCTCTGGCATGGGAGCAAAAAGAGAAAGGGGCATGGCTAGAGATTCCGATCTGGACTATGCTGCTCCTATGTCCTACCTCAGAGGAAAATTGGCAAGATGTTTACCTGCTGAGCCTAGCTCCCTCTGATCTCAGTGAGCGTTCAATCTTGAGTTGGTGGGAGTCTATCTTTCTTGCCTTCCTAGAGACCCCAGTCATTCTTTCTGCCTGGGCTGGTCACTTTCATTTTCTGTGGTGAGGTTTGTGCAACTATGTCATCTGGTTCATCCCTTTCCTCTCTGACGTTTGGTCTTTGCCTTATTAAAATGCTTGGAGATTATGAATTTTTTTGAAAATCAACTGTCGTTAATCGGCAGCCTCTCCCATGGCCCCTCCTACTCTCTTCCACCCCACCCCACCCCACCCCACTTATTAAAAAAAAATGGCTTTGGGGAGGCTTGGTCTTCTTACCACAAGTCCTAAGGCATTTCTTTCTCTAATGCTTGTATTTGAATTCTCCTTAGTGAGACCAGTAAATGTGTTTAGAGATTCCTCAGTGAATCTGGATTTGGGATCCTGCCCTTCCTCACACTTTCCTTAGTCATTTTCCCTAAAGTTTTTTTTATCTGTTCCTCTCTAAAGAATTCCCAGAATATTTCTTGTACCTTCCCACCTCCCTCCCCCCCACCTCCCCCTTTCTCTGTTAGATTTCATCCTACCCTTTCCCCTCCTTCAATCTTATTCCATAACTGACCCAGGAAGAACTCAAGTTAGTTAAGTGTGTGGAAAAAAAAAAGCCCAACTTTTCTCATGGCTTTGCTTAAATAATTTAACCCATTTTTCCTCTATGTGATCCGATTAGTTAGGGAGTGGGAAGGAGGATGTCTAATTAGGACAGGAGGGAGACCAGTTGGGGTATCTCATTCATTTTCTGAGTATGATCCCTCAAGGTGAAGGAATCAAGAAATACATAAGAACCAGTTAAGAGTCTTAAATTAGTCCTGATTTTAGTTCCCTCGGGAAGGGAAGATTTTGGCTGCTGCTATTTTCTTCGGCAAGAACAGTGTGATTAATAGGTCTGTCTCCGAGGGTTGGTCATTTTTTTCTTGATTTTGAAACTGTTTGTCTAATTCTCCCTATTTTGCAGCTGTCCCATCGTGGCTTCTGGGATGGCAATGAGTGTGGGGAGGTGGGGGTAGAGACAGGGGTGTATGCTATGTATGTATTATATTTAGCCAGCTGCCTCTATTTTCCCCCACAGATCCTGGCTTGGGGTGGGGCTGAGCTTCCGGAGAAGGCTGGGTGCCCTGGGGCAGTGGGGATGAGGGTAAATTTCAAAGGGAAGTTCAAGGCTCTGGGTTGGGGTGCCTGGGATAAAGGGTGCTTTCAGATCTTTTTTGTACCCTTTCACACACCCCAGGGTGGTAGAGGATTGGGGACAGAACTCTTCTTATCCTCCCTGTTTGTACATACAGATGTCTTAGTGTGCAGGGCAGATGTTTGAACTAAAAGGAAGCATTTGGCTCAGTACCCCCTGAGGTAGGGAGGTAGGGAGCTGAGGCTCTATAGATACATACATACATACATACATACACACACACTCAGACACACACAGACACACAGACACACAGACACACAGGCACACAGACACACACACACACACACACACACACACATATGCAAGTGTTGGTTTAATGTTTAATAAGAGTTCAGGGCCAGGTTTGGAGGTAGCCACAGGAGGAGCCAATCCTTCCCAGCCCTTGCCCTCAGCAACACCTTCCCTTTCCTAGATTCTGGACCCCAAGTCTAAGGAACTCTTCATATTGCTAAGTGTGCAAAGCCAAGGCCCCCAGCTAAAATATCTGTGACCCTCAGACCCTTCTTTTTTTCCACTGAGTCAAGTAGGATTCACCCTCTGAGTTTACAGAAAGTAGAGCCAAAGTTAGAGGAACTCTGGGTCTTGGATACTCAGGATTAGTAGCTTAGGAAAATGTTAGAGGTGGGGGGAGGGAAAGAAGGGGGATGGTGGACAGCTGTATTGGTGACTCACAGTTGCTGCTTTATTATATCCCCACCCTGTGGTGGTGGTGGTGGAGAGGGTGGCTAACAGATACCTCAAAGAAAGGGAAGGTGTATAGACTAATGGATTGTTGGAACTCGGTGTCTGGGGACAATAACCAAGAGCCCAGATTTCCTATTCTTTGGCAAGAGTGGTCCCTATAATGATCATTTACATTCCTGAGCACTTTGAGATTTACAACATGCTTTACTGACAATGCTACGAGATAGGAAGTACAAGTTTTGTTAATCCCATCTAACAGACAAGGAATCTAAGGCTCAAAATAGTTCTATTTAATTAAGCTCCTATGTGCTAGGCACCACGCCAGATGATGGGGATATAGAGACAAAAATGAAACAGTCCTTGCCTTTAAGTAGCTTACATTCTACATAAAGAGATAAGTCAATAAAATATATATACACAGTAAATACGAAGTAATTTCAGAGCAGAGGGAGCATACTAATAATTAGGAGGGGGAGGAATCAGGAAAGGTCTTATGTAGGAGGTAGTACTTGAGCTGAGCCATGGAGTGAGCTAAGGATTCCAAAGAGAAAAGAATGAGGAGAGACAACATTATAGGCACGGAGGACAGACTGCAAAAGTGTAGAGAGGGGAGGTGGAATTTTGTGTAGGAGAACAGCAAGAGGGTTGATCTGTTCTGAATATAGAGGGGTCAAAGAGAATAATGTAACAGCAGTTCAGGAAGATGGGTTGGAACAAGATTATGAAGGGCTTCAAATAACAAGTGAAAGACTTTGTAATTCCAAACTGGGAAAGCCATTGAAGTTTCTTGAGCAGGTGAGTGACACAGTCAGACTTATAGCTGCCCAAGTTTGTAAATTTCATGTCTGAGACTGAATTCAAACTCTGTTCTTGTGAGTCCATGTCCTTTGTTCTTTCCGTTGAAAGCTTTTCCATTGGAGAAATCACCCCTTTTGGAACCTTCCTCTTCCCCAGCCCTCATTTTCAGAGAGAGGGATAGGAAGTAGAGGGGAATGTCTTCCTCCCTTGTTGTTCCTCTTGGAGGAATTCCAGAATCTAGAGTTCTAGGTAGGGAAGTGGCTCTGAAGCGGTCTTGTCAAAGTCAAGCTGGAGAGGCCTTACAAAGTTATGAGTTGATGAGACGGGAGAGGGACAGAGCTAAAATCCAGACGACTTCGATGAAGAAAATCAGCCCCTTTATCCCTTTCCCCATTAGGGTCCCCTTTCCCTATTAGGGTCCCTGGGGAAGAGGAAGTCTGAATCAGCAGGGGGAGACCCTGGGCTTCTAAAAGCGGAACAGTCGCTTCCCTCCAGACATAGTCCTCCTGCTCGATGATTTCCTGGATTGCTCGACCCTCCCAGCTCCTATGTGGACTAGGAGGCCGAGGCTCTGGCATTAAGAAGATTTTAAATGTTCTGTGATTCCAAAAGTTGGAAAGTGCCTTAGAGAGCATAGAGTCCAACCCTCTAATCTGACACATGAGGAGACTGAGGTCCAGAGTTGATTTCTCAGAATCACAGAATTTTAGAGTTGAAGGGACCTCAAAAGCCATCCAGTTCAACCCACACCCAAAAAAGAATCCCCACTTACAACACACCCTACAAGGGATCATCTGGCCTCTATTTAAAAACCACTAACAAAGGAGATCCTGCAACCTCCCAAGTCATCCCATTCCAATTGTTAAATTTTTCCTTACATCGGTTTTTTTTTACAACCATCTATAAAATGGGGTTGATAATAACATCTATACCACAAGGTTGTGATGAGAATCAAATGAGATAATGTATGTAAAGCACTTTAAAAACCTTTAAAAAAATTAACAAAACATAAAGAATTATGTAGAAGCTGGTTATCATCATCATCATCATCATTATTTGCCTCTTCAAAATTTCTGCCCTACAGAAGCAAGCTAAGCAAGTATAAGCTTTGTTCCAAATGGTATACTTGATGACAGCTATTATATCTACTCCTGAATTTTCTCTTCTCCAGCCTAAATATCCCCAGTTCCTTCAACTGATACTCTTCTGGCAAGGCCTTAAAGCCCTTTAGCATTCTCATTGCTCTCCTATAAGTCACATGACCACAGAATTTTGAGTTAAGAGGAACCTTATTAGCCATCTAGTTCAATCTATACACGATAGGGATCTCCACTATACTACAACTGACTCTCTCCAAGTTTTTGATGTCCTTCCTAAACTATGGTTTCTGAAACAGAACATAATACTCCAAATATAGTATGACCAAGGGACAGTACAGTGGCAGTCACCTTTTTTTCCTAGAAGTTATGCCTCTTCTGCAGCAGTCCAAGATCTCAAGGGACTTGTCCAATGTCACATAGCCAGTAGGGTGTCAACCAAAAATAGAGCCCAGGTCTCCAAGCTCTCAGGCCAATGCTTTTTTATACCATACTGTGCCATCTTTGTCCTGAGTATTTAGTTATGAGAAAGCTTTAGGTTCAGGGGCTAGAAGTCTTATGAACTGGAACTGTGCTATGGGTCAGAATTTTCCCTTTTGACCCAGATAGACTTTTTTCTACCTTTATGCTCCTATTTCTGTCCCATTACCTCCAGAAGTGGTACAACCCATACCCCACCCATGCTTATAATCTTTCATATTTTTATAGTACTTTGAGCTTTACAAAGTTCTTTTATCAAAACAGCCTTGTGAGGCAGATAGTATATATGTATCATATATAAGAATATGTGTGCATGTGTGTGTATTTATAGAGAGAGGATGGAGGGAGTCAGATTGATTATGTATCAACTCAGGTTGTGGATGCTCCCTCCACCAATGCAGATGATCCACTGATCTATAACTTATAGTGTCAGTGCTCTTTGAAGTTAAGTGACTTCCTCATGGCCACACAGAGCTACTGTGTGTCAGGGGTATGACTTAAACCTACATCTTCCTGATTCCTAAGACTTTACTTACTATAATATTCTCTAATATAAGTAGGATCCCCATTTTATAGATGAAAAAATTGAGGCCCATGGAGCTGAAGTGACTTGTTTAGAATCATCATACTAAAAAGGGGTAGAGATGTTTGAATTTGAGTCTCTTGTTCTCTAAGTCCATAATTCATCCCTTCCTCCATATTTCTCACTGCTTCTCAGCATGATGACCAAGATTTGTGCCAAGCTACATGGTGGGAGTTGGTGAAGGCACAAGGTTGGTTTGGTTGGGTGGGTTATGTGCATACATGCCAGAAGTATAGACAAATTCTTTGCATCCAGTTTTGCCTTTAGCCAGATACCATTCCTGAATCCTGACTTGGAAGTGGTGTTTCTCTGCCTCTGGCTCCATCTTTCTCCCTCTGTCTGTCTTTGGAGGAGGCAATGCCCTTTGACAGAAACAAAAGCTGATTATGTTTCCCCTTCAAACTGTGGGGGTGTGAGTGAGCCCTTTAGGGTTCCTTGATCCCTGCTCCTGATGTAAGGATTAGAGAAGAAGCAGGGAATGGATTGGTCAAGACATATCTTGGCCTCAGCCTAGAGCCTGCAAAGGATTTAAATTTCAAGAGAATCACAAGAAAACTTTTTTTTCCCATTTCTATTGCTCAAATTTCTTCTAATCAGTCAGAATATTTCTTCCTTTAGCCCTAGTAGGGTAAGGACCCTGACCTCAACATGCAATGTATCTGAGAATTCCTTTACCCCACCCTTATCCTCAGTTCAATAAACCTCAGTGTTGTAGTCAAAGCTAGGCACAGCTGTCTGGGACAACTGGAGAGAGAAGCTGGCTTCTGGTTCAGATGCCCGTGTCTCACAGCAGCCCTTGTGCCCTGCTAGAATGTTAGAGCTGGAAGGGACCTTAGAGATCGTCTGACCATCTCATTTTACAGAGGAGGAAACTGAGCCCCAAAGAGGGAAAATGTTTTGCCCAAGGTCACATAGTTTGTCAAAGTTTACTGACTCCCAGGTCTAATGCTGTTTCTACCCAACTGCAGTTCCTTCTTTTGCTCTTCCTTACTCTTCCCCAGAGGAAAGACAGGCTTTCTGTCTATTTTCTTCCCCTTGTCCTATAGGATACAGAAAGTTACTGATATTTTTACTAAGTGGTTAAATACTGAATTTCTCCCTCAAATGCTTTGTGGAGATCTCAAATCACTTTAGACTTTGGGTCCTAGTCCATGGTCCAAAAAAAGCACTATTATTAACTAATCCTAAAATGGAGAAGTGACCCTACTAAACACAAAATTATATTAAATAATTTAATATATATTTAATATGTAATATGTAATTATACATCATATATCATATAAATTATTATATATAAAATATTATATTATATATTATTAAATATGAAAATATTTACATTAAATATGAATATAAAAACTAAGAGCATTTACCAAGTATTTCTTAGCAATACTTTTCTATACAATGTGTTGTTAAAGCATTAACAGTATCATTGGTTTTAAAAGATCATGGATTAGAACTGGCTAATTACCTCGTCAATAATTTTGCACCATTGACTCATGTGATATTTAATTGCTAATAAGAAAGAACAGTTGGTCTTTTAAAAATTAAATCTTTTATTGATACTCCTGGTGCTTTTAAAAAACACCTGTCTCTTTCCTGTATCTCCTCATATCCCCTCAGGACTCTGGCAAGAAAGAAATGCACTATAGTAAGACAAACCAAGCCATTTGCCATCTTTGACAAGGAACACCATCTTCCACACCTATAGTCCGTTACTTATCTGCCAAGAGGAGGGAAGTATGTTTGCTGCCAGTGCTCTGAAGTTTCAAAGTTACTGCATTGATTGGAATTCTGATGTCTTTCTTCATCCTTTCTCCACTTAGGATAAGAAAAAAGAAGTGTTAATAGAGCAGATGCAAGATTTGTATAGGGTAGACAACAGGAAGGACTTTCCAGTATCCATAGATCAGGGTTGGGGTCACCCTGCAGAAAGATGGAGGTGACATTTTCCATGGCCAGTATTCTTTCCTTCCTTCCTTCTGTTTGTTGGCTTCTGGATTCTTTTTCCTCAGGCTAGGATATTAGGTAGTTGGGACTTTATTATTCCCTTGGGGAGGAGGGATCATAAAGGGAGTGGGGGTGCCTCCCTCCATCTGACTGGGAGAGGAAACTAGAATCTCTTCTCTTGGAGCCAGGCATAATTCTGGCTGGCATCCCAGGGGTGGGAGCGCTGAGTCATGGTGGGAGTTAGGAAAGAGAGAAGTCAAGATCATGGGATTATAAAGTTTGGGGAAGAGAAGGCTGAGGAAATAAGTACTTTTTTAAAAGGCAAACTCCAGCTTTCCTGTGAGGGTTGGAGGTTAGTTTCCTGAGCTTTTTGGCAATGAAATATCAAGACTTGGTCTTTTTGGTGGGGTGAGGAAGAGTTGTGTCAAAACTGAAAAAAAAAAACAGCCATGTGAGGTGGCACTTGGAGAATTAGAAGAACTGGTAGGATGGATGTAATGGTCTCTGGGGAATCCTCTGGCCTCATGCTTCTATGAAATAGTCATACGGGAGAAAAAAAAGAGAGAGAGACAGAATTGAGGCAAGAGACAACTGTTTCCCTCTCATTCATGTTGTTGTCTTATGGTGGGGGGGAGGATGGGACACTTGGGTCTCTAGATTAGCTAAGGGGACGGGAGGAGGAATATGGCTTAGAAGTCCACTATTCTGGAGTCTTCGGCTTCTGGGCTGCAGGGACACCCTTGCCCCTTCCTCTCTTCTTACATTGGGAAGGAACACTGTGTTTACCCAAGCCAGGGGCTAGAATGCAGTGGGACTAGAACTCTCAGATTTTCCCCTTCCCTCCTTTCATGACTCTGGGGTAGGGTTCCTGTACTCTTACTGGTTAATAGAGTTATAAGCCACGACCCAGAAGATTGAAAGTTAATAATAGTTGAAGAGGGGATGCTGAGGTTGACGTTTGGGGGGAGGGGATTCCCCTCAGCCTCAACACCTTGGACAGCTGCCTCCTTCAACCTATCGCTGACCTTTACTACCTTTTCAGTATTTCCCCTCCCATTATACTATTAGTGCTTTCTCTAGCCTAAGTAGACAGAGGTGACTTTGGGCTGAGGTATAGAGGAGTATATAAAAGGACTGAGTTAGGGAAGAAAAGGAAGCAAAGACTAAGAGAAGAAACTCCTCTAGCTGGAGGTTGAGTTAGGAGGGCTGGGGATTCACAGAAGCCCCCGCCATTTGCTTCTTAATGAAGGGCCTTGGCATTTTGGCCCGTAGCCTCTGTACAATGCCACGTTGATACACCCAGCAGCTGTGACTCAGCCCCATGGCCCCCTGCCAACCACTAGCTCTTCTGTTCTCCAGTTGTGTCTTAACATGTAAATAGTCATCTTTTGTCCCCTCCCCCAACACACAAAACCCATCTTCCCTCCCTGGCATCTAGTCCTAGCTAGCTTAAGGGAGGGGGCAGCAGGAAAGCAGCTGGGAGCCTAGTGGCTCTGGATGGAGATGTGAGGGGCCTCACGCCTTGGGTGTGTTGGTGAGTGTCATACCAACTGAAGTGTAGAGAAGGATTGCCACACCTAGTGCATGCTTGCGGAAGTCTCTTGGGGGTGCCTGGAGTGTGTTCTGTACCTATGTTCCATATATTTGGAATTAGGAGGTGGCATAGACAGTGTTTTATGTGTGGTGTGGGACACTGTACATATGGAGGAGCAGCAAAAGGGGGGAGCCCTTTGTGACCTTGCACCATGGGTACTTCCTCTTGCTAGGGAAAAAAAGGTAAGGATGGTATAGGATCATGGAGACATAGAATGTCAGATCTAGAAGGGACTTGAGGGGGTCATCTAGTGGAACCCCCTAGTTTGATGATGAAACTAAGTCCCAGAGAGGGTGAAATGATTTGTCTACCATCTCATAAGTAGTAACTGGCCAAACAAGGACTCAAATTTCTGTCAGTTGACAAGTCCTGTTCACTTTCCATTATGGCATGTTGCCTCTGGGACCCTGGAACCCCTAGGCCTGCCTACCTACATACCTCCTCCTTTTCCAGAGGCTTTTTCTCCACTCAAGGAAGAGTCCTGGATATCTAGAAGTCAGGGAATGCACAGGGAAGGTGACAGATGGGGAGAGCAGAGGACCCAGGTGTTCCTGGATTCCACATCCTGCCCACCCGAAAGTGGTTTCAGAGCCACATACCACTCAGGAAACCGGGTGGTGGTTTGTTCTGAGAAGTAGAGAATCCATAAACCCTAAAACTTACTTTTTGTTTCCTATGGTATATGGTAAGGGAGGTTATTTATACACGTATACATGTGTGTGTGCCTTGCTTAGTCTCTCTGTCTTTCTCTGATGTGTGTGGTTCTGTCATTCTCTCTTCCTCTCTCAGTCTCCCCCTGTTTGGCTCCTACTGTTGTCTTTCTGTGTGACACTTGTCTCTCCCTATGAGTCTCTTGCTATTTCTGTCTACCTCTCTCACCCATGGAACGTGTGTGTGTGTGTGTGTGTGTGTGTGTGTGTGTGTGTGTGTGAAGGGGGAGCAAGGCTAATATATAATATTGTCCTCGTTCTGAATACCATCTAGTTTGGGCAGGGAGGGGGAGGAGGGGCAACCAAACAACTAAGAGGGATGAAACACCCAGGGAAACGGATAATTAAGTGATAAATAACCAACAGCTATGACAAAGAAGATGTAACACCATGTTAATACAGTACTTCAGGTTTACAGAACAATTTCCTAAAAACAACAGCCTTGTGAAGTGAGTGTTGCAGGTCTCAGCATCCAATTTTACAGATAAGGAAGCAGGCCCACAGAGGGAAAAGGACTTGGCAGTAGTCGTACACCTACTAAGTGTCAGAGCTGGAATTCAAAGCCAGGTCTCCTGACCTCGAGTCTCTTTCTCTTTTGAGGGGAAAAATCAGGGAGGCCTGTGATTGAGGTACTTTATGTAACTGAAACTAATCAATAATCAGTAAACATTTATTAAGTGCCTACTGTGTGCCAGGCACTGTGCTAAGTGCAAGGGATACAAAAAGAGACAAAAGACAATCCCTGCACTCAAGCAGTTTACCATTTAATAAATGTGATTACTGAGGCTTGTTATTAGTCTGAGAGAAGGCCATATGTACTAGGCATAGAAGGAACAGCCAGAAGAAGGATGGAAGGCACGTACTCCAGCAAGAAGGAACAGCATGGGCCAAAGTTCTGGAGGGAGACTTAGGTCTGGGATTGTGTCTGTGTGGGTATGGCAGGGGGGAGGGATGGACCGGCACAATGCTGTCCCCACCCTGTCTTTAAGAATCTCCTGCTGTCTGGTTTGGGAACATGTGTGTGTGTGTGTGTGTGTGTGTGTGTGTCTCCCCTGCATAGTTGGTTTATTGCTCATCGCCAGCTCTTTCTGTGGCTCCTCCCTCCCTCCCTCTGTCTGTCTGTCCCTGCCGCTCCCTCTTTGTTAGCCCCAGCCCAGGGAGCCTTACTCCTCCTTTCCTCCCTCCTCCCTTCCCGGCCCCACCCCAACCTAGTAGAGGAAATGGGGGCCTCTCCCTCCCCAGCCCAGGCCCCACCAAACACTTCCAGCCAGTAAGGCTTCAATAGCTCCCTACCCCCACTCAGCCTTGGCCCTTGTTTCCATATGTGGCTGTAGGAGCCAGGCTGGGTCTGGGTGACTCAGCGGGCGGGTCAGAGGCTGGCCCTGGGCCTGGCCCGGCCCCTCAGCCTTCCCTGGCTCCAGTCCCTCATCTCAGCATAGTTGCAGCCCCCGCATCTCCGCCTTTTCCCTGGCTGGCAGCCCTGTGCTAGGCCTCAGGCCTCAGTGCCCAGGATTCTCTCCTCACGCAGACTCTAGATCCAACCCCCACTCCACCCTGGCTTTAGCCCTCCCTTCTATTCAATTCCTTCTCCTGAAGTGGGCTTCTTTCTACCCCTTACTCAAAAATCTCTGGATTACCACATTCTTCCTCCCCACCCACCTACTCATTTCTAGCTTATAGGGTTTCTGCTAAGTCCTGCCCTTTCTTCTTGCCCACCCCCCTCTTCCCTCACCTCTTCCTTTAGAAGTAGATTTGTCAAGATTTAGCAAGGGATGCTCCTAGCTGTGCTCTGTGATCTCGACAAATAGAACAAAGGGGATCTAGATAGAGGTCTTCTCTGAGGTAGCAGTATGGGGGTCTGGGCCAGGACATGGGCAGAGCCAGGGTCTCCCCTGTGGGCACTAGAGGATTTCCCTTGCCCGGGTATTGTCTGAATGAAGATGAGTCACTTGAGGAACCCCTGGTTCTCACCCTTTCCAGTCCTCTTGCCCAGGCATAAATAAAAGAAGTGGATATGTGCCCACCAAATCCCTATTGGCTGTCCCTCCTGGACTCTTGCCCACATCCTGATACCCAAATGTCTATCTTGAGCATAAGCACAAGCATTGGATAATACAATTTAGAACTAGAACAGATCACTCTGCCAACTTCCTAGTTTTACAGATGAGGAAACTGAGGCATGTTGATCTCAAACCTGTCTCTTTGCCCAGCAGTTTGGGTTTCTCCTCATCCCCACAGGCCTTCAGCTACAATTTAGCTTTGAAGGACCCCTCCCCTACAACTTTTTTACAAGGAAAGGACAAAAAGAATTACCTTCAGTTTCCTAAAGTATGACCTCTAGTGAGATGGATTAAGTTTAGAGATCTACTTCTGGGTCCTGGAACAGAGGAAACTTGGGAAATCACCATGTCTTGAGATGGTGGCATCAGGGCAGTGGGCTGACAGGACCGAAGGGAGGGGAGGTCCATGCTGCTTAGATGCCATCTTGTGGTTACTGGCTGTGGGTTCCCCAGGCTCTGAGTCATATGGCAATGGGAGGTGGGGTGGCTCTCTCCCAAGGGATGGGAACCCCCCCCCCCTAGCCTGGCTAAGGAAACCACAGAAGCCTCAGCTTCTCTTCCTCAGCTAGAGGCTTCCCTTATTCTGAGGGGTGTGACTTAGTGAGTCTTCTGATTGGTCTTCCTTACCATACCCTAATTTCTTTCTCTCTTAAACCATAACTAAGGCCTTCCCCAACCGAGAAGGAAAGGCTCATTCATTTTTCTCAGGAGTATCACTGTTTAGGAGCAACAGTGGAAGAGATTGTAATTGGACTTAAGGAAAGACTTCCCACCTAGCCCACTGGTGAGAATTCTCCACCCTGGCTTCCCTTTAGTGTTAAGATCTTGTCTGTTCCGAAAGTATTCAAGAAAATTGTGGTAGAGGTAGAGGAGAAACAACCTAGACAAATTACCTTTCTGAGTCTCAGTCTTCTCATCTGTCAAATGGTGATGAGGATCACTAGGTGATCTCTAGCTCTAAAATTCCATATGTCTAGGATCCTAAACCCTTTTCGGATGAGACTGACTCACCTAGGAACCAGAGGGAGCCCAGCCCACTGAGATCACCCTGTTCCCCTCCCTGCTTCTGGCCAGGGTGGTAGAGCTTTCTCAGCTCACCCTCACCTGTGTAGGAGGAGAGACGGCTCCCTTCCCCCCTGTTTGCCATTCTTTTACCGGGTCCTGTCTCAGGAAGGCCTTCCTGCTGGTTAACCTTAAATCCAACTTACTGATCTGGGGCATTTCATCTATTATGTGCTTCTGGGCCTGAGGGCCCATGGAAAAGCCAAGTCCCTGTAGCTTTGGAGTCAGACAAGGATTCTCTGCTCTATCACTTTATGGCTGGTTTTGCCCTTTTCTTTTCCTCCTCCTTCTCTACTCCAGCTGCTTCAACTTCAGAAAAGTTCTGAAGTCATGGAAAGTTGGAGCTGTACTCCCAGCCAGGGTCTGGACGGGATGGCGGCCAAAACCAGAGCTGGATTTTTATTTTATTTTTAGCTTTTCTGGCTGAGATGAGGAAGGGAGAAATCAGTTCTTTCTGTAGATGGAATGAGTATTGTATGAGGCACCTTGTCGTGGGTTGGGAGGTGCATACAACAGTGCTGGGGAGAAACGACCCAGATGGAGAAAAATTCAAAAGTGACAACACCCTCCTTGCCAGGGTCATCATGTCCCTCTCCCTGGGCCAATCAGATCTGGTTAGGGTAGGGTGACTTCTTATCTTTATAATTCGGGTGGTGAGAGAAGAAATATGCCTGTTCCAATCTCATGCCCTCCCCTAAAGTCTAACCTCCATCTGTCCTGCTATGGTGTGAATTTAAGTGATACTTAGGGCTTTCATACTAGAAGCATTAATGAAAGTGTGACTCTTCTCTCCATTTCGGGGTAGAGAGCATGTTTTTGTTGGTTTTTTTCCCACTGCTGTGGTCTTGTGCTTAAGAGTTGCAGATAGCACTGGGGGAAGGGGTGGTGACTGATTCCTTCTTTATTAACCCTTTCCCTCTACATCCTAAGGGTGCCCTAATGTAGACAGGATGTTAGTATTTAGAGCTAAAAGGAACTCAAAGATTATTCAATCTAACATCTTCATTTTACAGATCAGGAAAATAAAGTCCAGCGAGGTCTCCTTTCCCTCTCCAAGGTCACACAGTTCCTAAATAGAGCCATGATCTAAATGTGATATAATTGAATAGGGCATGAGATTTGGAGTCAGCAAGACCTGAGATCAAATCCCACCTTGGACTCAAGCTACATGACCCTAGACAACTCACTTAATCCTTCTCAGGGCTTTAGTTTACTCATCTGAAAAAAGAAAAGGTTGGACTGCATGGTCTCTAAGATCCTATCCAGCTGAAATTCTAGAATTCTGTGACTTCAAACACACCACACAGGTACAGAATTTCTACACAACAATAGAGCCCCTTTCTCCCCTCTTCTTGCCTCCTCTAGGATCCATTGGATCTCAGAGTCTGGATTCCAAGAGGTTGGGTTTTTTTTTAACAAGAAAAAAGAGCCCTTCTACCCACTTCTCCATCTTTCTGAAATAGCTGGTGTCCCCAAGGTGGGGTAGCTGAAGTGTCATCCCCCCGTCCCTAGATTTGCTTTAGGTTGGGTTCTAAACAGTTTCAAGGGAAGCACCCACATGTACCCAATTGCCTCAGAGCCAACATCTGGAGCCAGATACTGAGGTTCCTTATTTGCAAGAAGGGTGGGTAGGGTTCTCCCAGATATCTGATGGAAACTCCACTCCCCACCCCCACCCCCAAGAGAACTGGTTGACTGGGAAAAAGGGAAAGTAGAGAGAATCTAGCCATCTTTCACTGCCTAGAGCAGAGAAAAGGAGAACCCTCTGGCTTTGTTTTCTGAGGTCTCACTGGGGTGTTGATTCCAACAAGATTTCCCTTCCTCAAAAACTCTAGTAAAGCCAGACTCTCCCTTTGGTTCTTAAGTCTGCATTGAGGAGAAGGGGGCAGGGGAGGAGGGAATCCCAGACTTTACGGCTGTGGCAGCCACCTAAAAGCCTCTTGGAAACAGACATGGAAATAACTTGAGAGCCATGGTGGCTGGGTTCCGATGTGGGTGGTTGAATTGAGGGTGGGAGGGAGGAAGGCTGGTTTGAAAGGAGGTGGGTTGGGCCTAAGGAAGAGAAAGTTAAGGCCCTGTGTGGGAGGGTGGGGAACAAAGGTACCCCTGTTTCTTAGAGGAAGAATGGAGGGAAAGGGGAATCAGTTCAAATCATGGGACCCAATCTCTCCCTACAACCCCCAGGCACGTTCCTAGCCCCTGAGTCATGGGAGAGGTGGAATGTTTCATGGGACCTGAGTGATCTTGACTGTGCCCTGGAGTTAGGGTTTGAGGGGAGGGAGGGGAGGTACCCTGGCAGTATCCTAACTCTTTGTTATAGGTAGGAACCAATTAATGGTGCGGCCAATGGCGCCCTCTGCTGGTGTCATGTGGAAAGGCAAGAGGCAGCTGTTGGTCTAGTGCTAACTCAAAGGGGGACAGATGTGATATCATGGAACGTTATTGATAGAACTGAAAGGGTTCGTTGAGGGCATCTACTCTAATCCTTCATTTTACAAAGTGAGGAGCTTGAGGGACAGAGAGGTTAGCTGATTTGTCCACCGTCAACATAGCTAATATATAAGTGGCCGAGCTGAGATATTTCAGGGCACTCTGTTTTTCTCCACTTTGTCAGTTCATGGGCTCCATGTAAGATCCAGCCATATCTGACAATCCTAGTTTCCTTGGTCTGTCCAGTGCCTTCTTTTACCTTCTCTTCTCTTTTCTATCCAGCAATTCCAAAAAGGAGGGGGATCTGCTGGCAGCTCAGGCCCGGCTCAAGGATCTGGAGGCCCTGCTTAACTCCAAGGAAGCAGCTCTGAGCACAGCCTTGAGTGAGAAGCGTACTCTAGATGGTGAGGTGCACGAACTCCGGGGCCAAGTAGCCAAGGTAAGACCATCTCCATCTATGGGCTCTACAAGTAGCTACAATACACATACTTCCTCCTCCTTCCATTCTTTTTGCCCCCATTCTTACTCCTTTCTCCAACTCAGGGAAGCTTACTTTATACCTAATACCCTCAGGAAGTTCCCAATCTGAGATACACACAAGAATAATCACCTCTCAGTTATGTCATGAAGGGGAAGAAGAGATATGAATGTTTCCAAGTGTATCTTGTCTCGGCTAGATTCTAAAGTTCTTTGAGGTCAGGGAATAATGTCTTCTAATAATACACTTCTCTGGGGCACATCGAGTTCTCATTAATTACCTGAGTAGCACTGAAGTAAAAAAATCTGAAATTCATTTCAGTTTACCTGTGGAACAGACTTGTTCTGCCCATGCCTGACTCTACTCCTCTTCCTTTGGCCTCCATGTTTCCACTGTATAGGAATTATGTGTTACTAAGCAGAACACAAAAGCCATAATTGGGAGTTGAATATTTATTTAATACTAATTATACGGTGTGCAAAGGACACAAGAGTAATTGTCCTAATAATACCTTGCATTTATGTAATGTGCTTTACTTTCCAAAGCACTTTCCTATCTATTATCTCCTCCTATCCTCATGTTACAAGCTAGGGAAACTGGCCCAGAAAAGTTCAGCGAGCAACCCAAGCTCATCTTAGCTAGTTAATGGCAGAGCTGGGGCACTGCCTTCTGACTCAGCATTCTCTTGTCCTTGCGACACACAGTTCCTTTCTGAGGCAGAGACTTGACTGACAACAGATTATTATCCCAATGTAGCCTTAACTAGTGTCAGATGCATTTCCAACTCTTACTAAACACTAGAATAAGAATCACCCCCCCCCCCCCCACTGAGGTTAGGAGGAGTGTGTGCTTAATGGAAGGAGATGGTAAACATCTCCTGACAGAGAGGTGATAGACTCAGGGTGTAGAGGGAGACTTTTTTTAAAAAAACATGGCCAGTTTGAGAATTTGTTCATATTTGTTATATTTTTTTCTTTTCCTGTAATGGGAAAAATGGAAAGGAGAAAAAAGAGTGTTATTAATTGAAAAAAAATTGTTTTTAAATTTTTCTTAATTAACCAGAAAGGAAGGAGGGACTAGAGTCTAAAGTCCAAAAAGGAGTTCTTTCATCTCTTTCCGCCTTCCACTCCTGGCCCTGCCACATACTAGTTAGGTGACCTTGGGTCGACATGTAGTTACGTCCCATTTTGCAGGAGAAAGAGATAGGCAGGTCATGTGGTACAGTGGAAAACATACTAGACTGGGAGTATGGGAGACCAGTCTGTGTGCCCTGGCTCTAACTGCCCTCCTCCCAGGCTTAGTTTCCTTACTTTAACACTGTTTCCCTCCTAAATGCTAGCACCCTTCCTCTCAAGCTACCTTGTATTTAACTAGTTTGTATATTTGTATACTTAACTACTTTGTATTTTTGAGTACTTGTCTCCCCGATACATTGTAAGCTCCTTTGGAGTAGGGATTGTTTCATTCTTTATGCTTATACCCCAGTGTTTAAAACAAAGTAGGTGCTTACTTGTTCATTAATTGGTTGTTTTAGATTAGGGGTTCTTAATTTTTTTAAAGTTTGATAACTATTTCAAAATAATTAGTTTCTTTTGAATCTTCTGTATTTTATTTTATGCATTTATATATTCTGAGATGGGGCCTCTAGGCTTTATTAGACTCCTGAAGAAGTTCAGTACACAAAAGAGAGTAAGAACCTCTGTTCTAGTGATCTAAAATCCCTTTTAAGGATTTATGACGCTTCCCTCTCTTCCTTTCTCCTTCTCCCCACAGCTAGAGGCAGCTCTGAGTGAGGCCAAGAAGCAACTTCAGGATGAGATGCTGAGGAGGGTGGATGCTGAGAACAGGCTGCAGACGCTGAAGGAGGAGCTGGACTTCCAGAAGAACATCTATAGCGAGGTGGGGGCCCAGAACTCCAGAGATGCACAGGGGCAAGGGTTGCGTGGTTCACGGGGATTCCCAATTAGCTAAGCACAGGGCTTGTTTAGAAGGCACAGTCTGAGAACCTGACTGCTTGGGTCACCAGGAAACCTTGCTTGTTGGCAGGGTTTGAGGGTGGGGAGGTGGAACGCCTGGAGTGGGGCCACTGCCGAGGTGTGAGAAGGGTGCCTGATACCTGGGCTCCTGTGGTTGTGTGCCTGGCTGGCACTGACTCTGATCCTGCCCCCCTGGCTCCCCTCCACTCCCTAGGAGCTTCGTGAAACCAAACGTCGCCATGAGACTCGCTTGGTGGAGATTGACAGTGGCAAGCAGCGGGAGTTTGAGAACAAGCTAGCTGATGCCCTGCAGGATCTTCGGGCTCAACATGAGGAACAAGTGGAACAATATAAGAAGGAGCTGGAGAAGACCTATTCTGCCAAGGTGCCCCAATCACCCCCTTCCCTTGGGCTCTTGTGGGCTTCCTGCTCTGGAAAGCCTTTTCTTCTGTCCTCTGAGCATGGGAAGGGAGGGGTGGGTTGGCCAATGACAACTGTCCACTCTCCACCCTGACAACAGCTTTCTTGCCCCTTCATCTCACCATGCCTCTGTAGTGTTAACTTAACTGCTTTCTTCTCTCCACCCCTTCTCCACCAGCTGGACAACGCTAGGCAGTCTGCCGAGAGGAACAGCAACATGGTGGGGGCTGCCCACGAGGAGCTGCAGCAGTCACGCATCCGCATTGATAGCCTTTCTGCCCAGCTCAGCCAGCTCCAGAAGCAGGTATTACCCCGTGGCAGGAATGGTGATTGAGAGGCTGGAGGTGATGGAAACACCAATGGCTGGGAGGAAAAATTGCCCCCTGGAGCTGTCAGGGTAAAACAGTGAGAAAGGGGAGGAAAGAGAGAAATTCCTCAGGAGCTTCCAAACAGATGGAGACAGGATACAGTTAGACCAGGATGGTCTGTGCATGGGAACAGGAGTCTAAACACAGGTTCTGGGAGTACAACTGGGGCTTCAGAATGGAGGCCAGGGATTTTTTAGCTACAGGTGAGCATGTTGGGTTTTTTTTTTTTTTTTGAGAGTAGCAGGGATCAGTTCATTTTCTATCTGAATCACTTAGTTCCTTAAAGGCTTGTGGAATGCAACTGAAATTGTTAGACCTTTTGAAATATTTCCTGGCATTGTGGGAAGTGGTATTGAAGTCAGTCAGCCTATTGGGATTAGCTGGAATTCCTGGAGATCCTAAAGACTGACCCTTTACCACAAAGGGGAACACAATTAATCCCTGGTATCTATGGATTTCATCACTGGGATCTCAGATCCCTATTGAGAGCTCATTAGATCCTCAAGAATCTCTTTTCCTCAAATAGCTGTCGGCTAAGGAGGCAAAGCTGCGCGATCTGGAGGATGCTTTGGCCCGGGAGCGGGATACAAGCCGGCGGCTGCTGGCTGAGAAAGAGAGGGAGATGGCAGAGATGCGGGCAAGGATGCAGCAACAGCTGGATGAGTACCAGGAGCTGATGGATATCAAACTGGCCCTGGACATGGAAATCCACGCCTACCGAAAACTCCTGGAAGGAGAGGAGGAGAGGTGAGGCTAGGAAGAGGAAAGCTGGGGCCAGGAGGCTGGGGAGGATGGTCTGGGGGCAGGCACAGGGCCAAGATTCCCAGCCTGAGCCCTGGGCCTTACGTGCCTGTTTTCCTCTCTCCTTCTTTCCTCATCTGCCTCCCCCTATGCCAGGCTGAGGCTGTCCCCCAGCCCCACGTCTCAGCGAAGCAGGGGCCGGACCTCATCTCACTCATCCCATACCCAGAGTGGGGGTAGCGCCACCAAGAAGCGAAAGCTGGAGACCAGCGAGAGCCGAAGCAGCTTCTCGCAGCATGCACGCACCAGCGGTCGAGTGGCTGTAGAGGAGGTGGACGAGGAGGGCAAGTTCGTGCGGCTGCGCAACAAGTCCAATGAGGTCCGTGGAGGCGAGGGCAAAGGGGGCGGGACCTGGGCAGAGGGGGTGGATAGGAACTTGGACACCTCATGCGTGCTTCCCCAAGGACCTTGCAACCCAGAGAGCCCAGGTCCCAGTCTCTTGTAACTCAGGGCCATGGAGATAGGGTGCTGCTATGTATAAACAATGGGATAGACTTCAAAGATGAATATACGGGGAGAAATGTAAGATCAGACACTTCAGAGTCAAGGCTAGGCATAAAGGAGCAAAGACAGTGGGGAATCAGTAGGTGGACTCGCTTCCCTTCTCCCCCTCTGCTTTTCTCTGCCTTCTTCCTCCTCCTCTGACTTTTTCTCTACCCACCCCACCCCTTTCTTTCTTCCAGGACCAATCCATGGGTAACTGGCAGATCAAGCGCCAGAATGGAGATGAGCCCCTGCTGAGTTATCGTTTTCCCCCTAAATTCACTCTCAAGGCTGGGCAAGTGGTGACGGTGAGTGGGGGTGCCCTACATACTTGGGTGGCTTTCTTTTGGAAATCCAGGAGGGAGGTTGGGACGCTGGTGCAGTGTATGGGAGAATCAGCTGTGAACTTTGCCCTGTTTAATTTTTCAGATCTGGGCTTCAGGGGCAGGAGCTACCCACAGCCCTCCCACTGACATGGTGTGGAAGGCTCAGAGTTCTTGGGGTTGTGGAAACAGCCTTCGCACAGCACTCATCAGTGCCACTGGAGAGGTGAGGAGTACACCCCCCCCCTCCTCTTTTTCTCACACACATGCATACCCACCACACACACGTATACCCCTCTGTCCCTCTCACACAGCTTTCTCTTTTGTTGTACAAGATCGCCCCCTCGTGGTCAATTTTCTCTATGGCATTGTATATGTTTTTTTCTATTGTGTTTTCATTTAGAGGATTACCTCCCAAAGGGTCGGTAACTCAGTAATTGCACATTTATTAGATGCCTACTATGTGCCAGGCACTGCGCTAAGTGCTGGAGATCCAAAGAAAAACAAAAAACAGTCCCTGTCCTTGAACCTGAAAGTTCAAGGGAAATGACCGGCAGATAACTAGGTACAAAGGAGATCTGGACAGGCTCAACAGGAAGCAATCAACAGAGGGAAAGTACTAGAATTATGAGGCCATGGGAGGTGGGGTCTCACTGCTGTAGGAGGGGTGGAAGTCAGACTGCAGAAACAACTATTGGGTAGGGGCAATAGAATTCATCCAATTTTGGAAAAGAGATCAGAGAGAAATCTAATTTCTCATCTGAGCTGTTACTAGAGCACTTTGTCTAGACTCCTCCTTTGCCCCAGTAAAGTTTACCTTCTAGCATACTTATATACATTTTGTATAGACCTCCTTGCTCCTTGAGAGAGCAGGGATTATATAATTTTTCCATCTTTGTAGTTTCAGTGGTTTGCTTATATTTCATTGTTTTTCAGTCGCTTCAGTCATGACCAACTCTTCCTGACCCCATTTGGGGTTTTCCTGGCAAAGATACTGGAGTGATTTGCCATCTCCTTCTCCAGCTCATTTATAAATGAGGAAACTGAGGCAATCAGGGTTAAGTGACTTGCCCCAGAGTCATGCAGCTAGGAAGTATTTGAGGCCAGATTTGAACCCAGGAAGATGAGTCTTCCCGACTCCAGGTCTGGCACTCTATCCACTTCACCACCTAGCTGCCCCATTACTTATATGTAGTAGTTTTATGTAGTATATATATATAATATATATGTATATAGTATGTATGTATATGTGTATGTATATATACATATGTATTAGTTACTGATATGCAGTAGGTGATTAATAAATGTGTACTGAATGAAACTAAAATAAAGAAGTGTTCTTAAAGAGGATAGTATACATACATAGTTTTTTATATATGATTATGTGTAGTATACATATATAGTTACTGATATACAGTAGGTGATCAATAAATGTGTACTGAATGAAACAGATGGAAGGGTTCTTAGAGAGGATGAGAGCAGATTGGGGGGGCCCAAAGGGTGAGAGATGGTATTCCAAACTCTGAACAGAAGGAAGGAGTCATGCAAAGTAAGCCTGATGTTTAATCCCATGGGATGGACACCCCCTCCCGTTCCTTGACCTCATCTCCATTCTCCCTTCACCAGGAGGTGGCCATGCGTAAGCTGGTACGCACAGTGACTGTCAATGATGATGATGAGGAGGACGAGGATGGAGAAGTCCTGCTCCATCACCACCACGTGAGTGGCAGCCGCCGCTGAGCCAAGTGGACAGGTGGCCCTCAGCCTAGGCACCCTGTCCAACCCACAGGGGTGCTCTTACTCCCTGCCAACCCTTTCCTTGGGCCTTTCCATGCCAAGTACATTCTCATTAAAGAGTTTTTTTTATAACCTCACACAGCTGCCCTGGCCTTTCTTCTCCTCCTCCCTTATGCCTCAAACCTGGGACTCAAGTGTCTGGGTGTCCTAGAGAGGGAGGGAGAGGAAGACGTCCTGGTGTCACATAGTGTTCCCAGAGGAGGGGAAGCAAGGCAGTGGGCAAGACCTGGATTTTCCTCAGGTAGGGCTACGAGGAACAGCAGATAAGAGCAATAGGCAGCCCCTGATTCGGTCCCTCTGTCTTCTACTTCATTCCTTGTTTCTCATCCCTTTAGCCATTCAGAGTAGCTAAGGCAAAGCCAGACTCTTAATCTCTGGTTCCTCTCTTATATGAGGACTCCTTACCTTCTGAAGGCAGTCCCCCTGCCTACCTGGTTTGCCTTACCTTCTCATGCTCTGCCACTGTTGGCCTCTCTAGTCTTTTAGGGAGCAGAGATCCTTATGTTTTTTAGCCTCATGGCTGGAAGTCTAGGAACTTTGGGCCTGTTGCTCTCCATCCCAGACTCGCCCCATCCCGCCTGAGTCTTGTCTCCCTCCCCAGGGTGCCCACTGCAGTGGCTCGGGGGACCCGGCCGAGTACAACCTTCGTTCTCGCACCGTGTTGTGTGGGACCTGTGGGCAGCCAGCTGACAAGTCCGGGAGCAGTGCCGGGGCCGGGGCTGGTGGCTCTGTCTCCTCTGCCTCCTCAGCCTCCAGTGTCACTGTTACTCGAAGCTACCGAAGTGTTGGGGGCACTGGGGGCAGTGGCTTTGGGGACAGCCTGGTTACCCGATCCTACCTCCTAGGGAACTCACGCCCTAGAACCCAGGTGAGTCATCTCCTTCCCTCTTCTTCCCTCCCTTTCCCACCCCTCATACTCCTGGTTATCTGGGGGAGAGGCCTTATGGAAGCTTTTATGTAGTTTGGGAACAGTAGAGAGCTTCCATCCCCAGGGGAATAAGGGCCCTGTCCCTCCCCCAGAGAGGAGGTGGGTGGGTAAGAGTTAACCTGTTCCAATATTGGGGGGTAGGGAGAGAAGGTGCCCAGGAGTCTATTCACCTTTCCCCTTCCTCTTTTCTCTCCTAGACTCCCCAGAACTGCAGCATCATGTAACCAGGAACCTGGTGTGGGGAGAATCCAGCAGCCCTGTCTGTTCCCTCTTCCCACTTCATGCCAATTTTCTCTCCCTCCTGCTTTCCTGGAGGGAGAGTCTGAAGCCAAAAAAAACCCCAAACAAAACAAAAAACAAAACCCCATAACCCTTCTATGGTTTTTGTTCTCCTCTCTGCTCCCCCTTCCTGTGTTTTGTGTTTTTTTTCTAAAAGAAGTTATTTTCTACAGTGGTTTTATACTGAAAGAAAAACACAAGCGCAAAAAAAAAAAGAAAAGAAAAAAAAAAGAAAAACAAAAGAAAAAAATAGTCCCCTCTTTCCAGATAGTAGTCTATCTCCCTTTTCCCTTTCCCTTTCCCTTCCTCTAAACCCCAAACCCTACATTTTAAGCCAAAGAGGGTTTCCTGTAGGGGCCAAGGGGGGAGAGGTGCTTTTAGGGAGTCTAGTTTTTGCTTTCTGATGCTGGCTGCTTCTGTTTTCATTATCCTCCTCCCCTCATATAACCAGGAACCCTCTTGAATGGTGCCTGATCTGCAGGTGGGAAAAGTCACCTGCCCAGCCGCTTTCTGTCCTATGAGGAACAAGGGTCTTTTCCTTGCTCTCCCAAGGGTGGCCAGCATGCTGGGAGAAAGGGCACTTGGCCATTCCCCTTGCTGAGGCTTCTCTGTGTCCTCTGGGGACACTCTTGCCTCCTGCCTTCTGCTTAGCCCCCAGCTACAGTGCCTTTACCTGCATTTTATTTAGACAAGGGATGGGAATGAGGGGATTGGGGAATGGAGGGGAGGTGCTGGGTTTGAGTCTCTGCTCTCCACCTGCTTTTAAGATTGGTGGGCTCCATTATGTCTCTGAAGGTTGATGAAGGGAGAGGAAGAGAGTGGGGGAGGAGCTGGGAAGATAACCTACCTGGATCCTAGCCCCCAAAGAGAAAAGGGAGTGTGTGGGGATGGGGGTGGGGTGGAGGAGTAGATTTTTCAGGTGGTTTTTGGCAAACACTAAGGAGCCCCTTGCCCCTTACCCCCAACCCATCTGCTTTCTCCTACCCTATTTCCCCTTCTCCCTCCAACCCCAACAAATCAATACACTAGACTTTTCTGTCCCTGTGTGTGTGGTGTCCTTTGTTGGGATGGGGCATCAAGAGTCAAGTTCACATCCTACGAATAACTTGATGGAGGGAACCACATATGTTGCCATCAATGCTCACACCCTTGACCAAGTGTGACTGTCCAAGCATCCTCAATGCCACATTGTTGTGTCCACTTTAATATCCCCCTCCTTCTTCTAGTCACACAGTACACTCACAACCAACACACTTTAATTATACTTACTCCTCCATGTTTCTCTTCAAGGCAGAAGGTAGCCTGGGAAAGAATTGGAGACTGTGCCCCACAGACCCAGTAGTCACCGACAAGGTCAGCCCTTGACCTTGAATCCTCCAACCTAGATCCTGGTACTAAAAGGCTAAGTGGAGTCAAAAAGCTACCATCCCTGGGACTGAGGGATGTGAGGGAAAGAAAGCCTAGCGGGTTACTTTCCAAGCCTATTTGGCAAGGCCCACAATTACTAAACCATATGTTCTTAACCTTTTTTGTGTCATAGACCTAAATGGCCATCTGTTTTTAAATGCATAAAACAAAATAAAGGGTACTATGAAAGAAATCAATTATATTGAAATAGTTATCAAAATATGTTTTTTAAAAATTCAGAAACCCCAAGCTTAGCACTCCTGCTCTAAAGGATGCTTAATGTCCAAATACCTTTAGTTCCCTACTCAAGCTAGAAGCAGTGACTTTGCTGTTTCTCCTCTCTCCCTCCCTCTCCCCAGACTCAGAGCTGGGAAGGTCCTTAGAGGTCATCTGGTCCACCTCCCCCCACTTTTTATAGGTGAGGATATTGAAGCTCAGGTGAATTGATACGTCCAAGGTCACAAAAGTAATAAGTTGTAGAATTCCAATCTAGCCTGCTCTCTACTTCACCACACCATCTCTATATCCAGCTTCTTCATTCAATGAGATAACATACATAAATGAGTTCCAAAATCTTAAAGTATCCATTTTTATCATTTGGTCTAGGAGAGGCAGAGTGACATAGCAGTTATAGAACTGGCCTCAAAGACAAGAAACCTGGGTTCCATGTCCTAGCTAAGCAACCTTGGGAGAAGTTAATTTAATTAATTCTCAGTACTCTTAATTTTTTAAGAACAGAAAAAGTGCCCACCTACATGGATAGAGGAAATTTCCTCATGTTCCCTATGCTAATAAAATGACAGGAACTGTTTCTATCTCTGTTTGGTTCAGATCCATGATGTTCATCCCTATGATGAACTGGGAACTTCCAGCAAGCAAGCCTCCTCAATCAGTGCCTATGGGAAACTGTTCTGCCTCTTAATGTCTTTGAGAGTTATCTGGGGCTCCTGAGAAGTTAAATGACTTTCCCAACATCCTACAGCCAGCCCATGTCAGAGGCAAGACTTGAACCAAATCTTCTGACTCTAGGGCTGGCCTCTCTGTCTGTCTGTCTGTCTCTTTCTCTCTGTCAGTCTCTTTCTCTCCTTCTCCCTTCTACCTGTCCTCCCTCTCTCCCTGCCCCCCCCATCATCTCTCTGTCTCTGTCTCTCTGTTTCTTTGTCTCTGTCTCCTTCCTTCCCTGTCTCTGTCTCCCCCTCCTTCTGTCTGTCTCCCCCTCCCTCTCTTTCTGTGTGTCTCTCTCTCCTCCCTATGTCTCTGTCTCTCTTTTTGTCTCTCCCTCCCTCCACCCCCCCACTGTCTCTCTCTTTCCTTTTCTGTGTGTCTCTCTCTTTGTTTCTCCCTCCTCCCACCCCTCTCTCCTCTCTTTCTCCTGGCGTTTTTCTGTCTCTGTCTCTCCCATTCCCCCCAGCTCTGCCTTTCTCCAACTATTATTCTCTATACAATGGGGTCTAATGCTGCTTAAACCACTTACCTCATGGGGTGCTGTGAAGAAAATTCTTTGTGAAGCCTAAAGAGCTATAGAAATGTGAGTTATTAATAACAGTAATTAGTAGCATTATAAAGGAGGTTGGTAAGAAGGGTTGAAAGTCTTTGGAAACACAAGTGTGAGCACCTGCAAACTCAGATGCTAAGTGGGCAACACCAGAAGGGAGCCTAAAAGGAGGCCTTCCTCCGACTGGGAAAAGGCCGCCCCTTCGCTCCCAACCCCCACTGGAGGCTGGGCTCTCTGGCCTTCGGGATGATTCCCCAAGTCCCATAGGCAAAGGCTATTTAATGATAACTAGTACAAGGGCCCAGCACCCTGGGGCAGAGCAGACTTGACTTCAAGTCAAGAAACATTTGTAAAGCCCTCATTGGCAAGGCACTATGCTAGACACTGAGGATACAGAGACACTAACTAAGGCCATCAAGAAACTTCTCTTCTGTAAGGGGGATATGATACATAGATGAGTAAATACAAAGTAACACACGGTCGTTTCAAAAGCGAGAGAGTGCTAATAATGGAGGCGTTCAGGAAAGGGTATAGCAGGTGTGTGTATAAGTATGTATGTGTATAACATACATGTGTGCATATAACATAGTTGCGTATTACACTATATGTCCTTGTGCATATATGTGCATGTGTTCACTACAGGTGACTATGCATGTGTATTATGTGTGTGTACACATATGCAATATGTATATAAAATGCAATATACACATACAGGTATGTGTATTATGCTATATGTACATGGAACACGTATACATATACACACATATGCATATGATCACCAACTGTACATCTATACACATATGCACGCATTGCTGTGTGTGTGTGCAATATCTATATATGTGAGCATGTAGATGCATGCAGGTGTTTATGTATGTCTATGTGTACATGAATATATGCACGTGTGTATATGCACACACATCTACATAAACTGCACTGTGTATATACAATAGCTATATACATATAAACATATGTACATTGTGTGTGTGCGTGCACATGTGCCTCAGCTATATCTTGAAGGAAGGCAGGGATTCTCTGAGCTGGTGGTGGTGCAGGGTGAAGTGGCCTGGATTTGGGGCAGCAAGCAGGCCAGAATGACTGGAATAGCAAGCACTTAAAGGAGAGTGAAAAGAAGTGAGACCAGAAAGATAGATTGGAGCAAGATTGTAGAGGACTTTAAAATGCCAGGCAGCATTATGTCTTCGGGATAATAGGGAGCTAGTGAAGATTTTTGAGCAGGGGGTGACATGGAAAACATCGGAGAAAGTGTGGCAGCATGAAAAGAGCATTGGATTTGGGGTCAGAGAACCTCGGCTCAAATCCCAGCTCTTCCATTTTGCTACTTGTGTGACCTTGGCTAAGTTGTCTGATCTCTCTGGGCCTCAGTTTCCTCATCTATAACCTAATGGATTTGGGCTTGATGATCTCCAATGTTCCTTCCAGCTATAAATCTGAGATCCTATAGTCAGGTTTGTATTTTAGGAATATCAGTTTGGTCCAAAACTATGATGTTTTTCCCTATGGGAAACTTCCAACAAGCAAAGCTCTTCTATACATGCCTACTGGAAACTGTTGTGCATCTTAAAGTCTCTAAGAGTTGTCCAGGGATCCTGTACTACTCTGGTCAAATCACTGAATGGCCAAATAACTATGACTCTGGCAGAGTCATTTTCCCCTTGGAGCCTCATCTTCCTCTTTTGTGAATGAAGATAATAACCACCTTACTAGGATGTTATGATGAGCAAATGAGACAGTGTTTGTAAAGTGTTTTTGAAAACCTGGAATTGGACTGTCATTATTATCCCCAATTTATAGATGAGGAGACAGAGTCTCAGAAATGCTGAAATGACTGGTCCAAAGTCACACACAGAGATTCGGACATAGGTCTCTCATGACTCCAAATCTCTTTCCATTAGAAGGTGGCTGATATCTTGGCCTTATTCTCCAGAAGCTCATCATATATGTATGTGTGTGTGTATGTGTCTGTGATACACACACATACACACACACATATGCTCTGCATCCTGCCTGCCTATACTTCTTGTCCTTGTCATCTGAGGGTGCCATCCACCCATCCTCCTGGCACAGGGAGGCACCTCAGCTTCTCTCTTGGTCACTTTCTCTCTGGCTCTCCATCTTCACAAAGAACCACAGAACCTCAGAGCTGGAAGTGACCTCAGAAATCATTAGCCTAATCTAAGAGAGGCAATGTGGTGTCATTAAAGCTCAGCTGAGCTGGGAGTCAGCAACAATCTAAGTCCCAGCTCAGTCATGAGCAACCTCTCTGAACTTCAGCTTCTTCACCTGTAAAATGGGGATGAATAAATACTTGCCAGACCTACCCTTCAGGACCGTGGCTAGCAAATCACTTTGTAAATCTTAAGGTACCAGACAAATGTGAACTATGGCTTTTATAAAGTGCTATATAGATTGTATTAGGTAACATAGTAGAGTGGATAATCTGTCTCAGAGACAGAAAAGACATTGATTCAAATCAACCTCTGGCATATACTGGCTGGGACCTTGAACGAGGCTCTTAACCTCTCTGCGCCCCAGCAACTCTTGAAGATTCTGTGTTGTAGAGAAAATACTGATATCTGATATGTACTGGTAGAGGGAGTTTGCTCAAAGGATTTCCCTGTATCAGTTAAATTAAATGATAGGTCTGGATATATATGTGTATACATACATACACACATACACACATACATACATATATATATACACATATGAACACATATACACATATACTTGTATATATACACAGAGATGTCATGTATACAAATATACATATTATATAATTTTATAGATGAGGAAATTGAAGCCCAGTGAGGTCAGAGTCCCTCAACAACAAAGCCTGGGCTAAAACCTAGATCTACCATTCCTTCCTCAGTGCTCTCCCACCTAACTGCTCATGTCCTCCTCCCCTCCTGAAGCCTCACCCCTACACAGACAAAGGACTAAGTAAATGGGCTTACTATCCCTTTTCCTATCAAAGGCTAGAGCCCCAGGAAGGGGAGGGTGGAGATCAGGCTGCCAAGGTCCCTGTCATTCACCTCAGAGCCCTAATTTTCCATAATTACTCCACCAACAGAAGCAAGAAAGGCTTATGGAGGCAAACAAGAAGGGGACAGGAGAATCTCTGCCCCAGACATCCAGTGCCCAGCTTCCTTCTCTTCCCAGCTCCCTAAATGTGTTAAGTCTGTCCTATAGAATCTGAGGATGTGGCTCCCTTCCCCCTCCCTCCTTTTATGCTCCCTGGGCCCTGTCTCAGGGGCTGGGTGCCCATGCTCTGTGCCAGGCAGTGCCAGCTGGCAGCCCCAGCCAGGAAATGAGGTGGCACTAATGCTGGGGGGGAGGGGAGCTGGGTGCCTGGACCCCTGTAGGGAGTGGTAGCCTGGGATCAAAGGGAACTGGGAGGTTTGGACACTAGAGTCCCTCAGGGGAGTACAGGCTTAGGAAGAGCAGAAACCAAGAGTCTGGGAAGATAGGATGCCTGGGTTTTCCATGACCCAGAAGTGACTGAACAGTGTTGATCTGGGGCACTAAAGGGAGTGGAATGGATCTAAGGCCTTAGCAGCCCCACCATTCATTCTTCTACACATACCAACCCCCTTAAGCTGCCCCCAGCTAATCCAACCTGGCTCCTTTAAGAGCTGCCTGGGAACTGGGGCACCAGAGGGGGCTGGCACCAGAGGACCTCCCCCTACCATGCCCTCCCTGTCCCGCCCCCTGCCTGATACAGACACTTCTAGGAGCCTGGATGCCTGGGTTGGGGTCTCTTCTGCGGGGCCAGGGGTAAGATCTGGGGTTAGGGAGAAGGGATTCTGAGTCTCTGGAGCTGGGGGCTGGGACATGTGGATGCTTGGAGGGCCCCTACCTAGGTTCCCAGTATTTCTGGATCCTTCAGAGAGTATAGCTCTAGGAGTGGGAAGTTTTCCAACATCTAGGTGCAAGACGGATAACTCATTGAGCTCCTGAGAGACAGACGCAGGGAGGTTGGATGCTTGGATCCCTATCTTTGCTGCTTTTCTCCTGTCTTCAGTTCACTACCCACCCAGATCTCTATTTCTTGGTTCCCCTGGAGTCTCAGCTTTAATTCCCCCAGGCATAGCAGCTTCCCCAGGATGAGAAAACTAAGGCTGGGAGAGAGAAGCAAACTAATATCGATGAAATTGTTGTATCAGGAGAGATGGAGTTTAGACCAAAGAAAGGGCTCCTCTCCCATGGGCCCAGGAAGGAAGGACCCATGTGTCCAGCTCACCCCACCCAGCTCCTTCCTTGCTTCTCTGCCCAAGGTCAAAGTCCTCGATCCCTTATCATGGTAACTTGGCTTCTTTCTTGAATAGCCGGAACTGGGTCATAAGAAATCAACTGGGTAAACTGGTATCAATCAATCAATTAACAAGAATTCATTAATACCTACTATTGCCAGGCCTTGTACTGGGGACGCAAGTACAGAGAATGAAACAATCTCTACTAGCAAGTAACTTAAAGTCTATTAGGGGAGACAAGAAATATAAAAATATATAATCAATCCAAATCCACGAAACAGGTAAATATAAGGTGGTTTGGGAGGGAGGGGACTAGATCTTGGGAAGATCAGAAAAGACTTCATGTGGGAGATGGTAAGTCCTAAAGGGACTCTGAGGCTGAAGTCAGGAGGGAGCACATGGCAGACAGAGGAGACAGCGAGGGCAAAGGCACACTGATGGGAATCCGAATGGCTGAGTGAGCAACAGAGAGAAGGCTGGTTTGGCTGAATCTCAGTCTATGGGAAAGGAAGTCACATTCAATGAGGCTGGAAAGAGAGGATCATAGATGGAGAGCTAGAAGAGAACTTAAGATTCATTGAGCTCAATCCCCTCATTTTACAGTTGAGTAAATGGAAACAGGTCATCACTGGCAGTCTTTAATAAGGGGAAGTCTGTCCTGCAGTCTAACTTTGCTTTCCTCCTAAATCCAGGCCCCATTTCCTCTGGTTACTGTCACTATCCCCTTTTGACATTTCCCAGTCCTAAGTCCTGGAGAGAGGACAGAACTGGAAGCATCCCTAGGCTCTCACCCAGACAGGGGCCCTCTAGAATGCTGAATGGAGTGAGCTGGGGCAATCAGATTGGCAGGAAGTGATAGGGAGGGGATGTGGGTCCGATTGATGTTCCGCTTTCTATCTTGCTCAGCAGGAAATTACTCATCCCCTAACTCTACCTCAGACTGATTGCCACTCTAAAAGGGAACTTGGCATATTTCATGTAGCCTTTGAAACCCCCTCCAAAACCAATCACACACACAAATACTTCATTCTTGTTATTTTATTTCTTCCTGGAAATGCAGCTGATTCGGGGAAAAGCCCTAGCTCTTCAAAGCCTCAAGCACTTTGGACTCAACATTTTCCTACAAGGTTAAGCGACTTACCCAGGGTCACACAGTAAGTATCTGAGGCCAAATTTGAACTCAGGTCCTCTTGATTCCAGGGCTGGTGCACTATCCACTGTGCCACCTAGCAGTACCTCTACAGTGCTTTGTAGTGTTTTACAAAGCATGTTCCTCATATTAATTCTTTTTAAAACAATTTTTTAGAGGGGGGAAGGCAGGGCAATTGGATTTAAGTGACTTGCCCAAGATCACACAACTAGCAAGTGTGTCAAGTGTCTGAGGTCAAATTTGAACTCAGGTCCTCCTGACTCCGGGACTGGTGCTCTACTCACTGCGCCACCTAGCTGCCCCCCTCATATTTAACTCTTGAGGCAAGTAGAACACAGATTATTATCTCCATTCTTTGGGTAAGGAGACAGCCTCAAAAAGGTTAAGTGTAATAGTGGAAAGAGCATAGGTTCTGGAATCTGAGGACCTGGATTCAAATTCTGCCTCTGATACTTAATATCTTTGTGACCTTAGGCAAGTCACTCCTCATCTGTAAAATGAGATGGTTGGACCTTGTGTCCAACCTTCAGGGTCCCTTCTAGCTCTAGTTTTATGATGTTATGACTTGCTCAAGATCATGTGGCTAGGAAGTATCAGAGCTAAGATTCAAATCAATCTCCTGAGTATAAGATTAGTGCAGTTTTCACTTTACCAGGCTCCTGCCTGATGGATCAAAGAAAGAAAGAAAGGAAGGAAGGAGGGAAGGAAGGAAGAAAGGAAGGAAGGAAGGAAGGAAGGAAGGAAGGAAGGAAGGAAGGAAGAAAGAAAGAAAGAAAGAAAGAAAGAAAGAAAGAAAGAAAGAAAGAAAGAAAGAAAGAAAGAAAGAAAGAAAGAAAGAAAGAAAGAAAAGAAAGAAAAAAGAAATACTTGGGAAATTAGGTTGGAGTGGGGGAGTCACAAGATAAAATAATAAAATAAGTCCTGTCCAGACCCCTTGGTTCTCCAACCTGATACTGATAATGCAGGGGGGCCACCCTTTGCCTCTGAACCCACTGGCTTCTCCTCTTTCTTACCTGGCCAGATCAAGCTCTTTAGAGAAGAGAGTCCAATCAAAACGTTGGGATTGCTTTCTGATATCTACCTTCTGTCCTTATTTCATTGCCAGACTCACTCCCTTCTTATTATTTGGGTGTCATTAGCAGGTAATCCAAAGAGTGTTGCCTGGAGGAGGTCAGGAGAAGAAACTTCCTGGGTAGCCAAGTAGGAGAGCTGGGGCTTGATATCCTGGGGTCCCCCTTTCCATCAAAAACAGGTAAAAGAGAAAAAAGCTTCTTTGGTTTTTGGACCAGAATGTGACTGTACATCACCTCATTTGCCCACCGATATGCACATTTATTTGCATAGGCTATTACCATCCTTATTTGCCTGGGGGCCAGCCCAGGTCTCCCATCTCTCAAACAGTCCCTTGGGCATGGTGGGTATGTAGGAGAGGTAGTGATGAAGGAAAGGTCTGCACAAAAAGTATTGGCCATAGTTAGATTTGCTTGCCACATCTGGAGCACATCTGCACCTTGATCTGTGGAGAAGTGGGGGAGGGGGAATGGCAGGGGATTAGATGGCTAGGGGTTGCCCATACATCTTTCCCCCACATCTGGTTTCCTGCTGCAGAAGGTGGGGAGGGTAAGAGGAGTGAGATGGGGGAGATTATGGCCCCACCCCCCCAAAGGAGATGCGGTTGCCATGGTGACATGAGGACCAGAGGGGCGGAGATGAGGATGCTGTGAGGGGCGGGGGTGTGGCAAGAACTGAGACAGAGGGAGATGGGAATATCCCGATTGCACGGGGGAGGGAGACTCGGATTTCCCAAGCTCCAGGTAAGTGTCGTGGGGGGAGAGTAAGGAGACAGATGGCACACCGAGAAGGTGGGGGCCATGTTATTGTCTGGCACTGCTTCCTGTCTGAGGAAGAGATAGACTGAGGGGCGGGGGCAGGCTATTGTGTGGAGACCCCAGCTCTCTCAGTGTCATTGGACTGGAAAGGATTGGGAGGTGGGGGAGAGGGAATAAGGTTGGAAAGAGTATTAGGAAGAGAGGGGTAGGGGGTTAGGGCATACTGGAAGGGAGGGAAAGAAGATGAGGGACACTGTGGAAGAAGGGAGGGGCTGAGAACATTAGGAGAGGGGCCAGGGGCTGGGGGACATCGGGAGAGGAGGGCTAGGGGCTATGAGGACATGGAGGAATGAGGAGGGAGTATGAGGTTATTTAGACCACATAGAAAATCAAAGCCGGGAAAAGAGATGCATCCAACAGAAAGGAGATCCTTTGCGACTTCCTGGATTCCCCTAGAGTGGAAGGCACCCCCTTCCCAGTTCAGATGGAAAGTGAATTATGGGGTGGACAGGTGGAACAAGAACCAGCATAGATTTTTCCATTTTCCCCATGAGCAGACCAGCTCATTCATTGCTGGAAGAGAAGATACTCTCCCATCTTGCTTGTAGTAGAGTTCAGGAAGTTATCCATACCAAGATTTAGGTTTCAGAGGGAGTGTGTGGGTTGTGGTGATTAAAACAGGGAAGCTAGGGATACCTGGGTCCTCATTCCCATCTCTACTCCCACCTTGGTCTCCATTCAAAGGCCATAAAGCGCAAACAGGAAGGGGTTAATGTTTGATGTGGTCTGGGAGCTAAAGGGGGAGGAGCCCTGAATGGAGAATCCAAGCTGTTCTAAGGCTTTCTATTTTAGAGTTTCCCAGGGCTTTTTTGGAGGTCATTGTGGTCAGTCCCCTGCTTCTGGGTTGCACTGTCCCCTTAATATCATTCTGAAGGCTCAATCTCTGGTTTCTAAGTGAGGTGGAACTCCAAATTGGTTCCTTCCTTTCCTATTCACACTGTGGAAGATAGATTTTGGGAGGGACTAGATTGTGAGGGATAGGAAAGAAGAAAGGGGCTTTCCATCCCCGTGGGGCTGGGTTTAGGGAGAGAGCAGCTCACTGTGAAGGCTATGGGAGGGCAGTGATAATGGTCTTTCTCTTCTGAGGTTTCTGTTCCCCCTACAGCAAGACAGAGGAAGGGAAACAAGGCTCCAGCTTCAGAAGGGATGGGCATTTCTGTCACCACCCCCCTCTCCCCACCTATACCCAGGGTGAACCTCCAACATGGGTTGCATGGAAGATACACATATCTGTGTAGGTGGGAGTTGGAAAGGGGGGAGGAACCTATTGGGGTAGTAGGGATTAAGATGCCTGAGGTGAGAGAAACTAGAGGCTAGAATACCTTCCTAGCTTTTACCCTCCACAATAGCCCTCCTTCTTCCACTGAACTGGGCCCCAGGACTCCAAACGACAGAATTGTATAGTTGAAAGGGACCTCCAAGGTCCTCTATTGCAACTTTTACAGGAATCCAACAGACAGACAGACAGACAGACAGACATATACACACTCACACACTATTCCTCTTAAATGGTAATCCAACTTTTGCTTGAAGATCTCTTGGGATAGAGGTGGGGGAACCCACTACCTCCCACTTCACCTTTGAATAGCTCTAATTGTCAGAGAGTTTTTACTTATATCAGGCCTAAATCTCCCTTTCTGCAATTCCTGCTTATTGTTCCTAGTCATATCCTCTGAAACCAAACAGACCAAGTTCAATCTCTCTTCCACCAGCTAGCCCTTTCAATATTTGAAAACAACTATCATATTCCTTCCAGTTTAAACATTAGTTCATTCAACTGATCTTCATATGTCATTGTCTTCAGGTCCCTTCTGGGTCCTGAAGAACCCATCTCAGGGGACCTGGGTTCTACTGAGGGTAGAGTGGAAGCTCCAACTCCACCTGTCCTTTCCCTTCCTTATCAGAACTCCTCCCAATTGACCCAGATGCATGAGTATCTCTTCAGACAGGGTGAGGGGAAAAGGGCTGGCACCTTCATCAGAACTGGGATGGGGTGGAGGCTGGGATGGGCTGGGTATTGGAAGTTACCCAGTTTCCTTCAATCCCATGGATCAAAGAGGATAAACAGAGCCTGGAATCTGGGAATAGGGGAGATGGGATCCCTTGCTGAAATCCATAACCTCCAATGAGATAGCATGTATACAGTGCTTTGCAAACTTTGAAGTACCCTATAAATGCTAACTTATTATTATTACTACTCTGAGCAATAATTGCTGGGAAAAGGGACTACTCCTGGGCCCTACCACAGCCCCTCAGATATATAGGAGGATACAGAAGAAGGTTTAGATTCAGGGACTCCAAGAACAATAGGATAAGACGGAGAGGAAATAGGCTTTGGATGCAGTTTCTTTATGAGCTGGGATGGACTGGTTTTATCTGATCTATAGAGGGCACAGAACAAGAGGGGCTGATGGTACAGAAAAAAAAAAAAGAAAAATTCAAGCAAACAATAATCCAGGAAAGAGATGCAGATGATTCTCTGGTTGGGAGGAAGATTTAGCTAACCCCTGCTAAGAGTTTCTTCAGGTACCAACCCACTCATTTTAAAGATGAAAAGACTGAGACCTAGACAGGGGAAGTGACTAATTTTCTCAAGATCCCCCAACTAGTAGTAACAGAACTGAGACTAGAATTTGACTCTCTCCCTCAAGTCTCTTCCCACTTCAACACAGCCTCTACCCAGCTACCAAAGGAACTTTCTTCAAGTGTAGATGTCAGTAATAAATAAGCATTCATTAAGCACCTACTATTTGCTAGGTACTGTGCTAAGCTTTGGGGATAAAAAGAAAAGACAATGACAGTCCCTTGCCTGGAGAAGCTCACAATCTAATGGGAGAGACGATATGCAAACAACTATGTACAAACAAGTTATACACAACGGAAATTGGAAGTAATCAGTAGTGGGAAGGCACTAAAATGAAGAGGCATTGGGAAAGGCTTCCTGTGGTAGGTGGGATTTTAGTTAGAACTTGAAGCCAAGGGTTTAGAAGTAAGGAAAAAGTATGGGGGAAAATGCCTACAGTGGGCAGATGGAATTATTTGCTTCAGGAATATGACCATGTATGACACTCCAATAAACTCCAGTGGCTTCCTATAGGTTTTAGGAAAAAATATAAAATAAAAGAAAGAAAAGGAAAGAAAGAAAGGTAGAAAGAAAGGAAGGAAGGAAGGAAGGAAGGAAGGAAGGAAGGAAGGAAGAAGGAAAGAAAGGAAGGAAGAAAGAGAAAGAAACTTCTCTGTTTGGCTTTTAAAGTAAAATTGACATCAATATTATCAAAGGACAAAATATTTTTGGTGCACTTAGCACAAGTGCCTGGCACATAGTAGGCACTTAATGCTTATTCCTTCTCTTCCTTCCTCCCCTTCACACCCTAGCCCAGGGGTGGGGAACCTGTGACCTCAAGGCTACATGTGGGTCTCTAGGTCAAGTTTGGCCCTTTGACTGAATCCAAAATTCACAGAACAAAGGTTCCTCACTCTTGCCCTAGCCCTAACCTATCTTTCTAACCTCTCTCTCTCCATACACAAATATACATCTGTGAAATATATGTGTATAATACATACATGTATATATCAATAACGCATATATCCATACCTACAATATATACGTGGATGTGTATGCATGTGTATATGTATGTATGTATGTATATGTGTGTGTATGCATGTATATATACACAATCTCCCATTCCTGAATTTGATGGTCCAGTCACACTGGCCTTCTCTCTGTACCTCCCATAGAGCACTCTATCTCCTATCTCTACTTTGTGCTAGCTAAGCCTGGAATGGACTTCTGATTTCCCTTAGAATTCCATATTTCCTTCAAGCCCCAGATCAAGCACTCCATCCTTCCTGATCCCCCAACTGCTGGTATTTTCCCTTTCAAACTATCTTGTATCTAACTACCTTGTACTTGTTTCATATTTATGCTATATACATTTATTTTGTATATTGTCTTCTCTAATAAAATGCGCTCCTTAAGATCAGGGACCATTTTTTTTGTCTTTGTATTGCTAGTGTCTAGCACAGTACTTGGCACATAATAGGCACCTAATAAATGCCTTTTGATTGATTGATAGGTTGATTGATGGAATACAGATCTTCTGACTCCCCCTCCAGGGCTCCTTCTACCAGAGCACCATGGCTTATGGGGCACAGAGGCAGAAGGATGGGTATAATAAGCCCTGACCCCCATGCCTCCCATTCCTAGGAGGCTGCAACCAGGACCCGGGAATCTTGTCCCTTAGCACCTGGAATGAGGTGGGTCATAGGATCTCAAAGTGCCCTTAACTGGCAGTCTTGGCATCATCTCCTCCCCCGGAGGTGGTAGAGGCTGGAGATGACCTAGTCTGGGTGAACAGGAAGCTCAATTTATGGGCTACTGGTCCCCTGATCGAGGGATGCCTTGTTAAATTGGCTTTTATGAGTTTTTCCTTGGAGCCAGGAATGAGGAGAAGAGGGAAGAGGATCTAGGGAACTGGAACCCCAAGAAAAATTGGCTGAGGAAGGTGGGAGGGATAATATCCTGTCACAGACTTCAGGGAATGAGGAGGAGACATGGGGGGGGTGGCAAATGAGAGGGGTTGATGGTGCAGCATGACAGACTGAAGTTAGATATCAGGAGAGAACTACCAAGTAGAGCCCTAAACATGATCCTCTGTACTCATATTATTAATTATTTTATTTTATTTTTTAAGGTCAGGGCTGGGATTGTATGAAGGAAGGATGAAAGGAGGGATGAAAGGATGAAGGAGGGATGAAAATCAGACTTCAGGAGGGACTTCCTGGAGTGGGCCATGGGGGGAAGACCCCAGATTATTCTTAGATGAATTTGAGAAAATCAGAGGGTGTGTTGTTTTTCCTTCCTGGGAGATCTTGGGTAAAAGATCTAGGGTGGCAGGGAAGGAGAATAACTGCATGGTATAAAAGCAGAGGAGAGGGCTAATATGACCCTAGAGTGGTGGTTTGTTTTGTTTTTTGGTATTGGACTTTGGTTTTCTGGATGGCTCTGGATGGAGAAGAAGGGGCGGGTCCCTTGGGGAGAAGGGGGAGCTTACCTCTTTCTCCTCCCAATACCCCAACTTCCGGGTACGGATTGGGATCTGTAGCAACTTGAGAGGCGGAAATTCTGGTTTGTTTGACTCACCCGCCCCAGGACTCCTTGCTTTGAAATTGGCATTTTCCTGGACACCATGGGCACCTGGATTGCTGCCCTCTTGATTCGGCCAGATTGAGCCTTCCCCCCCCACTGCCCCATTGGGGCATTGACACCCCCCAACCCTCCCCTTTCCCCTCCTGATTTCACCTGTTCTTGGATAATCTTCCCAGCTGGGAGCCAGCACATCTGAGTTCTTGTTGGGGGGCAGCTCAGCACTGCATCTAAAGGGTATGTGAGAGTGGGAAGTGCTGGGGGTGTGGTGCGGTGGGAAGGACTTAGGCAGGGAAGGGACAAGGGAGAAGAAGTTGGTAGGGTGAAGGACAGTATGAAGACAGGGAAGTATAGGGAACCATAGAAACATCAGGACACAGAGAGACGTGGAGAAAGGTGATACAGAAACATGGGGTGACCTGAAGAGGGAAATAAAGACTAGAAAGAGCAGACCGAAGAGAGATGTGGGTCTGTCACATCGGTTAGTCCATGCATATTTACGTTAACTGAATACAGCTGGACTAACCAATGTGAAAGACCCACATCCTGAGTCAGTGGGGGAGTGAGGCAAAAAGGACACTGATTTGCATTGAGCTTGTAATTAGTGTCAGAGAACTGTCTAAGCTCCATCAGGTGGGGCAATTCAATTAGATTTTATTTAACTTAAAAGGGGGTGGGGAGAGGGAGAGAGAGAAACTGAGGCGGTTAGAGCCCAAACCAGATCAGGCAAAGGCAGAGCTGTGCCCAAGGGTCATGTGTGGGTTAGGGGAAGGCTAATGGAGAAAAAGGGCTGTGGAAGGATGACTAGAAAGAAGGAGGTGGGAAGGATGGAGGAGACAGGAAACCTGAGCCATCTAAGACCTGAATGGATGTGTGCCTTCTCACAGGCTCACTGGCTCAGTGTCTGGCTCTAGAAGTCCTGAAAAAAAGATCAGGAGGGAAGGTGTCTTGGCCCCTTCAGCAGGAGGGATAGAGGTTAGACTTTTGCAGGGACAAGGCTTGAATGTGGAAGTGGAGGGGCCTCAAGGGTAGCAGAGGTGACCCAGAGATTACAGCAGGGGCTCTTCTACTTCATTTGCCACAAAGGGCAGAGCTGGGGACCCACCTGAATTTTAATGAGGGATAGATTCTACCCCTCTACCCCGAATCTTTCCATACCATTCCCCCACCCCCAACTTAGCATTCACTCACTTCTTCCTCCCTGGGCTGTGCTTTGAGTTGAGGGAGGGAAGATAGGGGGTGGAGTAAAGGGGGTGGGGAGGAAGGGATGTGAGGAGGGTTACTCAGTTAGAATATGTGTCTTCCTCTGTCTCTCTGCAGAACTTCCAAGTGACACTGAGAGCCACCATGGTTCACTCAGCCCCTCGCCTGAACTCCAGGATCTTTTTCCTTCTCCTGTTCCCCCCTATGCTGCTGCTGCTGTTCCCTGGAGGTCTGGGCCAGGGTCCAGTGCCCAGGGTCAAATATGCTGCAGGTAAGAAGGTCCTTAAGGGCTGGGCAGGGGGAGACATAGGGGCAGGGGGAGACATATAGGCAGAGGAAGAAGAGGAAGGAGTAGATGGAGAGGGAGAAAAAGCAAGACTGAGTTAAAGGAAGAAGTGGGAGAGAGAAGGCAAAGGAGCAGACAGATGGGGGAAGAAGATACAAGAAGATGAAAATGGGCAGGGACAGAGAAATGGGATAGCTGCTGAGAAAAATACAGAGAGGGAGAGGGAGGTGAAAAGGATCTCAAAGGAGAGGAAGGAGGGAGGGAGACAGAGATGGGAAGGAAAGAAATGGGAAATCAATAGGGGGGAGCTAGAGAGACACAGGAAAAAGACACAGAGAGATGGGAGAGACAGGGAAATGGGGGAGACATGAGGGTGTTAACCAGACTGAACCAGCCTCTAACCTGTGGATGACGGGAGAGTCAGGAATCAAACAGAAGTTTAATTTGAAAGTGAGGGAAATGGCTTGTAAGCAAGGACACAAGTGCCGGGGCCCCACCCCTAGTGGGGGGACCCAAGGCAGTGTGGGGACATCTCAGTACTTATACCAAGAGCTGCATAGTGAACTATAGCCCTAACAATGAGGGGTAACAGCAACAACGTGACAAGTTTAATCATAGCAGTGCTTCATGACTAGAACATGGGTACTTATCCAAGTTTGTCCAGGGCTTATCCAAGCACAGAGAGCACCTTGTGTTGGTCAAAGCAATACAATGATTATGTGATTTTGCCAGAGGGTGTGATCATTCAGAGGGTGAGCGCTTATGCCAAGCTCAGGACACAGCTTGCTTGCTGGACCTTAGCTCTGGAAAACAGGGTGTCTCCTAATATCCTGACAAGGGTGACAGAGAGACAGAAAGAGCTGGGGGAGAGGGGGATGGATATAAGATAAAGAAAGAGAGAGAGACACAGGAAAGTTACAGAGGGGTCAGAGATGGAGAGATAGGCGAGAGAAAGGGAGATGGGTTAGAGAATGAAATGGCAGAAAATTCATCAACAAGCAATATTAAATGTGCCAGGCCATAGGCTAGATACCAGAGATAACAAGATAAAGGTAAAATAGTCCCTGTCCTCAAGGGACTTACAATCCAGACAGACAACATGTATATGGATAAACACATGTATATGTACATCTATACATATATTGCATATACTGAACTGCCAGTGCTCATGGAAGGGGAGGACTGTGTAATGAGACTGGAAAGGTAGGTTAGGGCCAGGTCGTATAGAGTCTTAAGCGCCACACAGAGGTATTTGGACTTCATTCTAGAGGTTATAAGAAGCTATGGGAGTTTATTGGATAGGGGAGCGATATGTTCAGATCTGCCCTTTAGGAAAATCACTTTGATAGTTATGAGAAGGATCTAGAGTATGGAAAGACCTGAGGCAGGGAGGCCAATTAGGAGTCTATTGCAATAGTCCAGGCAAGAAGAGATGAGGGCCTGAAATAGGGTGGTAGCTGTAGGGGGAGCGGTGTGAAGAAAGGGTAACAGCTTTGTGAAATGTCATGAAGAAAGAGGCAAGGTTTGGTTACTGTGGCAAGATAGAAACAAAAATAAAACAGATGAGAGACAAAGAGTAGGGGAACAGAAAAAAAGAAATGGGTGAGAAAGAGATCAGAGTGATAAACATTATAAGTGATAGTGATAAGGAGGATAGAAACAATATAGAAAGATGGGAGAGGTACAAAGAGAGGAAAGAGTTAGAGAGAAGAAGGGCAGGAGACATATATGTGTATATATATGTATATATATACATATATATGTGTGTATATATACGTATATATATGTATATAGATATACACACACACAAAGAGTTATATAAAAAAGGGAAAGAAATATGATTATAGAGAATGAGACAGGGCAACATTGTAGGAAATGGACAGAGAATAGAGACCCATTGTAGCAGGAGGGGAGAGGCGTGGATAGTGAAAAGTCATTTGGAAGAGGATTGAGTTAGGGAAGGGGGTGTGAGAGGAGTATAAGTAAAGGAGGTGGCCCGTTCCCCTCTCTCACCTCCCCAGGGTCACAGGTTTCCCTTCACTTCCTACCCTGAAAGGATACTGAAGAAATCCTTGGGAATCTGCTGGTACAGAACAAGAAGCTACTTGAAACAAGCATTTACTATGTGTCAGGCACTCTGCCAAGTGCTAGCGTTACAAAAAGAAGTAAAAGATAGTCCCTGCCCTCAAGGAACTCACACTCTAATGGGGAAGACAACAAGCAAAAAAAAAAAAAATATATATATATATATACATACATATATAGATATAGATATAGATATATGCAAGCTATACACAGGATAAATGGGAAATAATTAACAGAGGGAAGGCATGAAGGCATTAGAATTAAGAGGACTGGGGAAAGTCTTCCTGTAAAAGATGAGATTTTAGTTGGGACTTAAAGGAAGCCAGGAGGCTGAGATGAGGAGAGAGCATTCCAGGAATGGAGAACAGGTAGTGAAAATGCCCTGATTTGGGAGATGGAGGGTCTTGCTCAAGGAACAGCCAGGAGGCCAGTATCACTAGATCCAAGAGTATATATAACAGGGAGTAAAGTTTAAGAAGATTGGGAAGGTGGGAGGAGGCTAGATTATGAAGGGCTTTGATTTTGTACTTGATCCAGGAAGTGATAGAGAGCCACTAGATTTTGTTGAGTAGGGGAGTAATGTGGTGGGACCTTGGCTTTAGGAAGATTAAATTGACAGCTGTGTAGAAAATGGACAGGAGTGAGGAGAGCCTTATGGCAGAGAGATCAATCGGTGAGCTATTCCAATAGTACAGGGTGAGGTGACGAGGGCCTACACCAGGGTGCTGGCAGTGACAGAGAGAGAAGGGGGCATATTGGAGAGATACTACAAAGCTAAAATTGACAGACTTCAACAATAGATTGGATGTGGCAGGTGAGATAATGAGGAGTTGAAGATGATACCAAGGTTGTAAGCCTGAGGGGACTGGGAGGATGATGTCCTAGACAGTAACATGGAAAGTAGGAGATGGGGAGGGTTTGTTGTCAGTGTTCAGTCATTTCAGTCTGACTTTTCATGACCTCATTTGGGCTTTTCTAGGCAGATACTGGAGTGGTTTGCCATTTCCTTCTTTGGGTCATTTTATAGATGAGAAAATTGAGGCAAACAGGGTTAAGTGACTTGCCCAGGGTCACACAGCTATTAAGTATCTGAGGCCAGATCTGAACTCAGGAAGATGAGTCTTCCTGCCTTCAGGTCCAGTACTCTATCTACTGTGCCATCTGGCTGCCACCTAACAGGGAAGGTTTTAGGGAGGAAGATAATGAGTTAAATTTTGGAATGTAAGATGTCCACTAGATGTCCACTTCAAGATGACTGGGGTGCATCTGGAGATGTGAGATTGGGGGTCAGGAGTAAGGGTAGGGCAGGATAAGCAGATATGAGAATTGTCAGCATGGAGATGGTAATTAGATCCATGAGAGATGATGAGCTCACCAAGTAATATAGAGGAAAAAGAGAAGAGGATCCAGGACAGAAGCCTGAGGGATGTCTACAGTCAGAGGACATGATCTGGAGGAGGATCTAGTAAAAGAGACTAAGAGAGTGGTCAGACAGGTAGGAGAAAAATCAGGAGACAGTGGTGCCCCCAAAACCTAGAAAGAATCAAGGAGGAGAGAGTGATCAACAGTGTCAAAGGCTGGAAAGACACTGAGGAGAAGGAAGACTGAGAAAAGGTCACTAGATTTGGAAATTAAGAGATCACTAGTGGACAAGCCAGCAGCAGATCCTACCCATTCCATGGCACATACTCACATTTAAGACTATGAAGCAACATAACACACTGGAAAGAGTGCTAGATTTGTAGTCAAAAGACTTGGGTGCAAATTCTACCTGTCACTTACTACATGTATGAGCTAGGCAAGTCACTTAACCTGTCTTAGCCTTTGTTTCCAAAGAGGTTGGACTAGTTGACTTCCAAGGACCCTTCCATTTCTAGGTGTATGATTGTATGATTATACCAGGGTACGGAAAACAGAGTAGATCTGGCACAAGGGTCACAATTATACAGCCAAACCATAGAGCAGGATTCTGGCCACCCTGGCCACTGCCTGGAGGCCCATGGCTGCCTAGGCTCTTATCTACAACTCAGGAGGGATGTATTTCCTGTTGTCAATAAAAGGCTGTGCCAGGATTTCTCCCCAAAGCATCTGGAACTGCTCATCTTTCTCCTTTGGAGTCAAAGTTAGGGTGTCAGCTGAGCCTGAGCCTGAAGCAGTAAAGGTGCTTCTTCAACTACTGAGTCAAGAGGTAGGGGAGAGGTTAGCGAGGTACAGCAGGAGGGCCGAGATGATTCTCTCTAGTCATCTCACTCTGTGGTTTGGTGTGTTCTTGTCATCTCAGTCTATATGGCTTACGAAGCTTTGAGTGATGTGGGGGCAACCCACAGCCCCTAAGCCAGAGCCTTGTATACAGTGTTTGTCGATCGAGTGAATCTGTCTAGATCTTTGTCTGGGTGAGACTTAATGTCTATGTGTATCTAAGTAACTGTATTTCTGCATGGCTCAGAATCACACAATCTCAGATTGACTGTGATCGATCTACACTAACCTATTCGTGAACAAGATTCCTTTTGCAATGTACCTTACAAGTGCTCATCCACATGTTCGGTATTTGGTATATGTCATATCCCCAATTAATCTATAAACCCGTTAAAGTCAAGGATCTCATCTTCTTTAAACTATTTTCCTCTGTGCCTAACTAGTGTTCATATACAGTAGGTGTTTAATAAAGTCAATTCAGTTCAGTCCAGCAGACACTTGTTGAGCACCTACTATATATGCATGGTATTATGCTAGGCTCTGGGTTATGCAGACAAAAAAAAATAGTCCTCCCCTCAAGAACTGCCATTCTAAATAACTCCACACAGAGATAAATAAATGCAACATATACTCAAAGCTGCTTGGCATGCATAAAGGGCTCTCATAGGAGGTGGCAACTGAACTAAGCCTCGGAAGGAGATATTATTTACTGAATTTGAATTGTGAATTTAGGATAACATTATTTCCTTTTCAGTTTGGTACCCCCACTTTCTACTTCTTGGGAGAATGTGTTTTACTTATATATTTTCAAAAACTAAATTTAAATTCTCACCAAACCAATTTGTTTTTAAGTCATTTGTTAATGAGAGACAGGAAATAGAACTGAAAATGATACGTATATTATCTTTGTTGCATTTGGATGAATAGAACCCCCCAAAAGTGCTCAGTTAGCCTTTAAAAACCCCCAGGGAAGGGGAACTTACTCCCTCCTGAGGGACCCCATTCCACTCTGAGAGAGCTCTAATTGTTGGCAAGATTTTCTTTACATCGAGTGTAAATCTGCACCTTCCACTGCATTTCACCTGTGTCTGCCATGTGGGACCAAGCAGAAAGAGTCTAATCTCTCTTCTATGGGACAGCCCTTCAGAGATTGAGATCACATTGTCCCCCCACCCCCCGAGACTTCCCTTCTCTAGACTGTCTCTGGCAGTGTATCTCTCTGGGTCTGCATCTCTAGGAGTCTGTAAACGTGTGTTTTCTTGGGTCAGCAGTCCCAGGCCAGGTTCTGGAGTGTGTCAAAGTTGTCTCCACCTTCTTTGCCACTATTTCTCTACTTCCCTGCTTTGGGGGATCTCCTTGGGAAGCTTCTTGTGCCCCCTAATATGTTCTCCATGCCCTAGGCTATTCCCTGACCACCCAGAACATGTAGCCTTCATCCTGCCCCTGTGTTGCCTATAGCTTCCCATTGAAATCTTTTATATGTTGTCTTACTACACCATACAAACCCCCAATGTCTTGTTTGCTTTGTTTCTTCAGAACTTAGCACAATACCTGGCATATAATAAATGCTATCTATGTATCTATTTATCTCTACCATCTGTCTGGAATCCCCCGCCCTACACAACTCCTGAAAACAGTTAAATACAATACTATGGATGAAGGACTGTGGCTGAGAGTACTTAAAATCTTACTCTTCTACTCTTACACTTTTCTGTTTGTGAACAGAAAGAATTGGTGGGTGTTTTATAAGACACTATCAGAGATGGCCAATGTTTTTGACCCTGGGCATTGTCTGAGGCAAGATTTAAACAGAGGTCTTCCTGGTTCCAAGCTCCAAGCTCTACACCTCTACTGCACTTAGCTACCTCAGGACCTTATTAGTCTCATTACCCTGGGCACCTCACTTAACCTCCTCCAGCTTCAGTGTCTTCACCTGCAAACGGGAGTCATAACGGCATCTACCTCATAGAGTTGTTCTAGGACCAGATGAAATACTATATAGAAAGCACTTAGCAAACCTGAAGAGTTAACTATGCAAGTCTTAGTTATTCTCATTGTTAGTTAACTAGTTTGGTTGCCATTTAAAGCTATTTCCTTTGGTAACAGTGGTAATAGTGTATTGTTCTCTTGATTCTGCTTTGTTCACTTTCCAGCATTTCATCTGGAGGTTATTCTTCCTCACTCTCAGGATTACTCATTTGCACTAATAGAGAGTGTTGGAGGAAGCCCTCCTATCCCTTCCATGCAGACACACACACACACACACACACACACACACACACACACACACACTCACACACACACTTCCTAATCTCCTTTTTCTGGGAAGAGAGGCAGGCATTCTTACACGGGCCTTCTGGAGATAATACATCTGTTTTGGTTGTCTGAAACAGAGCCTAAGGAAGGGTGGGTAGCTTGAGCCAGGTGGGAGGGGAGGGAGGCTCCTGGCAGGCTAAGATGTGGGGGGAGATGTCTTTGGGAGGGGAAGCTACATGGTGCTGCTCAAATATCACACCACGTAGGCAGCCACCTACGGGTGTTTCTCTTCTCATCTGTGTGTCTGCCTGTTTGTGATCCTGTCTAGGGCTATTTCTGTGTTTGCTGGTCTGTCTGTGCTGATCCTATAGTTGGTTGTTTATCTTCATGTCTATCTGTGAGACCATCTCTCTTTCTTTCAACATTTTAATGTATTATTTATTTATTTCTAGCATTCTTTTCTTTTTAAATTTGGAGTTCCAAATCCTCTCCCCATACCTACTCCACCCACTGAGAAGGCAAGCGATATGATATCAGTTATACATGTGAAATCATGCAAAACCTATTTCCATATTAACCATATTTTTTTTAATAAAAGTAAGTGAGAAATTATAGTTCAGTTTGCACTCGGAGTTCATCAGTTCTCTCTCTGAAGGTGGATAGCATTTTTTCACGGCGAGTCCTTTAAAATTGTCTTTGATTTTTGTACTGATCAGAGTAGCCGAGTCTCTCACAGTTGACCATCATTACAACATTGCTGTTACTGTACACAGTGATGTGAGAACATCCCTTGACACCATTTCCTTCCTCCTCGTTTTGGTTTGGGATATCGGTGTACCCATCTCCACCCCCCACCACCTTGATAGACACCTTTCACCTGATCTCTCGATTGCTATCTTTTTTAAATACATGCCAAATATGTAATGAAACTAGCCCTAGTACGGGAGCTGGTAGACCTGGGTTCTAGTCTGGGCTCTGCAACCTGCATGACCTTGGACAAGTCCCTTCCTTTCTCTCAACCTCATATCCCTTATTTATAAAATGAGGGCATTGGTTTTGATGAATCTGATTTGTAAGGTCCCTTCTACCTCTAACATTCTACGTTTCTCCTTTTGTCTGCTTTCTGTGTGCCTGCCCCTCCTCTCCTGACCCCCTCCTCAAAGCTCTGTGCGCCCCAGCCCCAGGGCTGTCATTACTCTGCCTTCTGGTTGCCCAGCACTCCAACACAGCTGGTTCTTCACACAAAGCAAGTATGGCTGCCAGCAGGATAGGGCAAGAGGAGGGAGATACTGCTGCCAGAGCCTGGGCGGTGATGGCATACACTGCCAATCCCCTCCCTGTTCCCCATTCTCCTACTCTTCTGCTGCTTCCTAGCTGGGCCCTCCCCTTGCCGGCTCACCAACTACCTCACCAAGCTCTGACCTCTCCTCTCTTCACCCTCACCCTCTTTCAGGTGATAGGCATCGTTCTGTGAGCCTCTTTAGCAAGGAGGGTCTTCAGGATTTTGATGAACTGCTTCTAAGTGAGGATGGGGCCACTCTGTATGTGGGTGCTCGGGACTCCATCCTGGCCTTGAACATTGGCAAACCAGGCATCCCAGGCCTTCAGAGTATGGTGAGTGCCAGACTGAGAGGCAGGGGGACTGATGGAAGGAAACAAAGGCTGATGGCCCCTGGGTGGGCTGTGTGGGGTGTTCACTCTTAACTAATTATCCAGTGTTCATGCATAATATAACTAATTAATGAAATAATTAGGATGAGCATGCAATCACCTAGGATAATGAATGTTAGAATAATTATAATCATGTTAAAATTTTGGTACAAAAAGAACGTCAATTTCACCTATTGATACACTAATTATCACCACTATATTCGGGAATACCGTAGCCTGGTAGAAAGAACAGTACATACAGAGTTAGCTCATATGGATCTAAAGCCTAGCTCTTCCACTTTGCTATTTTGTGTGACCTGGGGCAACTCTATTCCTCTTTCTGAAAAATGGGGAAATAAGATGACAAAAGTCCTTTTAGCTCTAAATCTTGTAAACATTCATAATCACTTACGACAGTACTTACAGGAGAAGTGTTTGGAGAACTATCATAACTATTAATATTGAGAAGAATATTAAGAGGGTCAATAATTTACATTAATGTTGTTAATAGGCATGCTAATTAAAATTGTAACAGCAGTTTTCGCTGATGCACATTCTTTACAAATTTTTTTCACTTGATGGGCAGAATCTGTGACAGGAAGATGGTGGTGGTGGTGGTGGTGGTGGTGGTGGTAGTGGTAAGGAAGTAGTTAGAGTCCAGTGATCTAATGAACCTATGTCTGGACCCACCCTCCTTCTTCTGTCTCTCCAGATTCCCTGGGAAGCCAGTCCCAAGAAAAAGAGAGATTGCATCTTTAAGAAAAAGAGCAATGAGGTAAGAGGAAGTGAGCGCATAGAGGGTAGAGGTCTAGAAGGTGAAACCCAGAGCCTTTGGGCCAAAGACCTGTTTAAGAAATGTTTGTTGAGGGGCAGCTAGGTGGCGCAGGGAGTAGAGCACCGGCCCTGGAGTCAGGAGGACCTGAGTTCAAATCCCGCCTCAGACACTTGACACATAGCAGCTGTGTGACCTTCGGCAAGTCACTTAACTTGACACATAGCAGCTGTGTGACCTTCGGCAAGTCACTTAATGCCAATTGGCCTGCAGAAAAAATAAATTAAAAAAAGAAATGTTTGTTGTGTTCACTTGGTCTCTATTTGCGTGCCAGTTTGGATGTTACAGTAGTGTAAATTGATAGTCCATTGATAGTCCCCAATTTAACAAAGATATTTATGCATGGCACCATGGATACCAAAATAAAAAAACAGTGCCTATACAAGTAAGTTGCTTAGAGGAAAGAGAGCGAGAGAGTACACTAACAATTGGAAAGGTGAGAAAAGGCTTCACGTAGAGGGTGATGACCCCCTGCACAGAGCCTAGGAGGAAGCCAGGGTTTGGAGGTAAGGAGAGAATGCATTCCAGGAATGGAGTTTTTGCTGTGCCAAGACGCAAGGAGTTGGAGGAGAAATGCTGAGTTCAGAGAACTACAACTCTGCCAACTTGGCAAATAGAGCATTTGTGAAAGGAAAGTTATATGAAATGAGTCTTAAAAGGTAAAATGGGAGCCAGACTGTGGAAGGAAGGTTGGAAAATCAGGAGAAAACAGTGTCAGGGAAGCCAAGCGAGGAAAGAGAATCCAATGGGAGGACAGTCAACACTGTCAAAATTTGATGAGAAGCAACAAGTTAGATGAGGATTACCTCCTCCCCTGCCTTCTTTGTGTCTCCCCATCTTTTATCCCTCCTCACAACTGTTCCTCTGTCTTTCTCAGTGTCTTCTCCAGTCCTTGCCAGTCTTCCCTGCATCTCTTCTGTCTTCTCTTTTCTTTCCTAATGTCCTAGTTCCTCTTCTTCTTTCTCAGTTTCCTTTTTTTTTCTTTTTTTTGGAAATAATCGGGTTTAAGTAACTTGCTCAGGGTCACAAGGCTAGTAAGTGTTTGAGGTTAGATTTGAACTCAGGTCCTCCTGACTCCAGGGCTGGTTCACTATACCATCTAACTGCCCCTCTTCCTGGGTTTCTAACCTTGTCCTCCAGTGCCCCCAAGCCCCTGCCCCTCTGCTCCAATGCTCCACACTGGATCAACCTTGGGCCCTGTTCTCAGAGGGACTCAAGTATCCAGGCAGATAACATCAGGAAAATATTGCTTCCCCTTGTCCTTCAGACTGAATGTTTCAACTTCATCAGAGTCCTAGTGGCTGTCAATGCCTCTCAGCTCTACGCCTGTGGAACCTTTGCCTTCAGCCCAGCCTGTACCTACATAGTGAGTCGTTAGGCCTCCTGCTTTCCCATCTTACCCAGTCACAATCCCTTTTCCATCCCTTGAAAAATATTCTCTCCCAGACACGGGACTTTGGCATCCTCAACCCTCAGAGGGCTATTATGGGGTAAATGGCCTAGCATCTAGGCTTATCCCTCTCTTCCCACCAAAAAAACCCCCCAGAAAACCAACCAAAAACTTTTCCTCACCTTCTGGATGATCACCTCCCCAAACATGGAACCTGGCATACTAGACCCTCAAATCCAGACCCTTGGGCCCTAAGATTTAGCCACCCATTCTCCCACACAACTTGTTTCTCAGACTTAAGACTCCATCAACCTGGTTCCAGCCTTTCTTTTCCACTCTACCCCCCACCCCACACTCAATCCAGGAGCTGCAGGATTTTTCCCTGGTCCCTATCCCAGAAGAGAAGATCCTGGATGGCAAAGGACAGAGCCCTTTTGACCCTGCCCACAAGCACACAGCAGTTTTGGTGGGTGAGTATCAAATTCTCCTCTTCCATATCTAGTTTCCTTCCTAGGATCTTCATCCTAAGGGGTCTCCAGTTTGCAGGTTTGGAAGGACAGCCACAAAAAGAAAAAAGGAAGCCAGAAGACCTGTCTTATATATCCCCATATCTCAGCCTCTGACTTTTAGAAAGGAGGAGGCAAGAGAAGATCCCAGAGGGATTTTAGAGAAAATTTGGGTAGGAGAAGAGACAGTAAGAAACCAGTGAGACAAAGAAGGAGAAACACAAGCCATGTTTCAGGGGAGCAAAGTCAAACAGAGTAGGGTGGTTGGAAATAAGACTGGAAAGATATGATTGGTCTAGATCACATCTGGTCTCAGGTGTCAGTGACTGGAAAACCATTGAAGGCTTTTGACCCGTAGAGTGATATAAAAAGAAAAACAATTTTAAATTGCTCTGACTTCTGTAAGTGGTCAGGTTGGATTGGAGGAGAATCACAGACTCACAGGAAGCAACAGTGTGGTTTAGCGGATAGAGCTAGCTGGAGCTAGTAAAATCTGAGTTCAAACACTACCACAAATTCTTTTTTTTTTTTTTTTTAGGCAATCAAGGTTAAATGACTTGCTTAGGGTCATACAGCTAATACATGTCTGAGGCTGGATTTGAACTCACATCCTCCTGATTCCAGGGCCAGTGCTCTATCTACTGTGCCACTTAGCTGCCCCTCTAATTCTTAATAAGCTATGTGATTATGGGCAAGGAGATTAACCTCTCTAAGCTTGAGCTTTCACATCCATAAAATGGGGCTAACAATACTTGCACATGTATTTCATAGGGTTGTCATGAAGATTAAATTAGATAGTATTATGTAAAGCTGTTTATAAAACTATATAAATGTTGGATATATTATTAGGGGTTTTAGAGCAGGTAGAACTCTTAGAGATCATTTAGTTCAAATCCTTCATTTTGCAGAAAAGGAAAATGAAGTCAGAAAAACAAAATGACATGCCAAAGCCCCAGTGTGAACCCAGGTCTTCTACTCTCAGTCCAATGGAATAGAGGGGAGGAAGGAAGGGAAGGAGGGAGGTAGGTAGAGGGATGGTCAAGGGAACCAAAGGAAGACAGAAGAACCTTGCCAAAGCCTGATTGCTCTGTTTCTTCCTACTGTCACCTCAGATGGGATGCTCTACACTGGCACCATGAACAACTTCCTGGGCAACGAGCCCATCCTGATGCGAACCCTGGGAACCCAGCCTGTCCTCAAGACTGATGCTTTCCTCCGATGGCTCCAGCGTAAGGATACCTGAGTTATGTGGCCCCTGGTGGCCTCAAACCTCAGCGCAGCTCCCAAACTTTGTCTGGGACATAACCACAGCATCGTAGGACCTGGACTAGGCAGGGAAACCAGACATTCAGGCAACTTAGCTTCTGGGGTCTTTAGAATCATTGGGCTTTCACTGCAGGGGGGGACCTAGGCCGCTGGACTCCCAGACCCTAACCCCATCTCCTCTTCCCCCCTGAAGCGGATGCCTCCTTTGTGGCCTCCATCCCCTCTACCCAGGTCGTTTACTTCTTCTTTGGGGAAACAGCCAAAGAGTTTGACTTCTTCGAGAAACTCACCATCTCCCGAGTAGCACGAGTCTGTAAGGTCAGAGGGGACCTTTGGGATAGGATGGAGGAGCTGGAAATGGAGGGGCCAATGGGTCAAGCTCACAGGAGGGGGTAGACTCTAAATAAAGGGGTCCTAACGTCTGGCTCTGCTCCCCAGAATGATGTGGGTGGGGAGAAGCTACTGCAGAAGAAATGGACAACATTCCTGAAAGCTCAGCTGCTTTGTGCCCAGCCTGGCCAGCTGCCCTTCAATGTGATCCGCCATGCAGTCCTGATGCCTGCTGACCCCGCTGCTGCTTCCAGAGTCTATGCTGTCTTCACATCCCAGTGGTGAGTAAGAGGCTCAGAAGGTCAAGGGTGGAGACGGGGGAAGTCTGGTAACTGAGAATTCTCTGACATCTGAATGGATCTGGTGTCTGGGAGATCTGGTCATTGAGGGGTCGGGCTCTCAAATTATCTAGGTTTTTAAATTTTTTTAATTTTAAAGAGAGAGCTACTTGGTGTTCCAACAGCGCTGTATATGATCTAGACATCTGGTTAACTGTAAGATCTAGTCTGAGAGAGATCTGTGATCTGGTTCCAAGGGTTAGAGAAATCTATTTCTGTTCCTGAGACTTCTAAGACTTGGATTCTGTGACTGCCAATCTCACTACTCCTCCCATTCGGCAGCTCAGTCCTGGGCAGAGCAAGCAAGTAGAGCAGGTGTGAGAGACACCTCCACCCATCTGTGCCTGCCACCTGCCCCAGGGCCTGAGCCCCAATTAATCCTCATTAAGGATAATGACACTTCAGATCACATGCTGGGCAAAGATCCTGCCTCGGGCTGGGTGGCCAGCATCACTGAGGGGATCTCTAAGTGCTGAGCACCACCCTTCCTACAGAAGGAAAGGCAGCCAGGTAGAGGTCCATTCCATGCCCTGTGTGTGTCTTCAGGCAGGTTGGAGAGACCAGAAGCTCAGCGGTCTGCGAGTTCTCTCTCTCAGACATCGAGAAGGTCTTCGAGGGGAAATACAAGGAGATGAACAAAGAAAGCTCTCGATGGAATACATACAGTGGCCCAGTGAGCAACCCCCGGCCTGGCAGTGTGAGTAGCACCTTTGAACACTATACACCTGCCAAGCTCCACCTTCCAGGTCTGATAAGTATGGGCCAACCCCTGTCTCTCTGTGCACACCCAGAATCTGGCCTTCCAGCCCTTACTGTGTGTGTGTCAGCAGCTCCAAAGGGAGGTAGGGAAAGTGGAAGAAGGCCTGAGCCAGGAACCCAGGGGGAGGTGAGAAAGGTCCTTCCTTGGAAAGTACTCCCAAATGAGTCAGCCTGTGTTGGTCACCAAGACACCAAGATCTCAGGGCCCAGCCCTGAAGTGAGGAGTTCCAATTAGTAGGGACAGGAGCTGATATCTACAGTGCTTTAAGAGTAAAAGCAATAATTATAATTATAATAATAAAATGACCAGCATTTATAACACTTTAAGGTTTCAAAATGCTTTACAAATGTTATTTCATTTGATCCTCATAGCAACCTGGGAGGTAGGTGAGATTACATTTTACAGATGAAACTGAGGCAGGCTGAAGTTAAGTAACTTGCCCAGAGTCATATAGTTAGTAAATATTGGAGGCAGGATTTGAACTCATGCCTACCTGACTCTAAGTCGAACATTCTTCTCTCCTATTTATAATTTATTATTATAATTTATAATTTATTATTATTACATTATCTTCTTCCATCTGGGGTTGAAGGCAACATGGAAAGAGGAACCCAAAGAAGGACAGTGGGGGGTGGGGGATATTAAGTGGTAGATTTGAAGAGCTATCTTTGACCTTGCTTCTGTTTGGCTTCAGTGCTCTGTGGGTCCCTCCTCTGACAAAGCTTTGACTTTCGTGAAAGAACATTTCCTGATGGATGAGAAGGTTGTGGGGAAGCCCCTGTTGGTGAAACTGGATGTGGAGTATACCAAGCTGGCTGTGGAGATGGCCAGGGACATCAGCGGAAAAGGCTTCTTGGTCATGTACTTGGGCACCAGTAAGTGCTTAGAGATCCCCCTTGGAGAAACTTGAATGAAGACGTCTGTTGCTAGACAAAAGGGAGATTTGATGTGGGAAGCCATAGGTGTCTTCTAGAGATCCATTTCTATAGCATCTTGAGGTTCATAAAGTGTTACAACAATCCAACCAGATAAGCAGCATAAAGATTATTACCTGTATTTTACAGACGAAGAAACTGAGGTTTTAGAAAGGGATAGTGACTTGCCCAAAGTCACAGCTAGGTGGCGCAGTGGATAAAGCCCTGGGCTTTGAATCAGACTCTTTCAGAGTTCAAATTCTACCTCAGATGCTTGCTAGCTCTGTGACCTTGGGCAATGTAAATACTAAATAGTAACTGTTTCTCTTTTGGCCAGGAACCCTGAGGGTCTTCTACTCCCAGTTTGATTTTTTTTGTTTTATTAAAGGGGCCATCCCTTGATTAAATTCTTAAAGAGGCCTCTTCACTGAATGAGCTTTACCTCACTGAAAGTGAGAACCTGAAAAGGCCTTAGCCTAAAAGGGCCAGGGTCTCCCATTGCATCCTGGGTCATCTCCAGTCGTTCTGGTGAATATCAGGCCACTTGGCCCCAGATGGCTCTGGAGGAGAAAGTGAGGCTGGTGACCTTGCACGGCCCTCCCTCACTCAAATCAAAGTCAGTTGCAAGTCATCTCATCATCTCCCTGATGTCATGGTCCTCTTTGAGAATGAAGCACAAACACAACAATGACCTCGGGCAAGTCACTTAACCCTGTTTGCCTCAGTTTCCTCATCTGTAAAATGAGCTGGAGAAAGAAATGGCAAACCACTCCAGTATCTTTGCCAAGAAAACCCCAAAATAGGGTCACAAAGAGTCGGATACCACTAAAAATAATAAATAATATATTGTATATATTTTATATATAATATATTATATAAATAACATAGTAAATAATAAAAATAACCAATAAAAATAACAATAAGAACGAAAGAGTTGGAAAATTCAGAGGTCAGATTCAAACTCTGGCCTCTGGACTTTAAGCACGGGGGTCCTTCTACTATGCCATGATGCCTTTCAGATCTGGGGTAGGAGGAAACCAAGAAGGAAAGGATGGGCAGCTAGGGCCCAGAGAAAAGAAGGCAGGGTAGCGGTGGAGATTCTTAAGGAGTATTCTCTGAAATCCGTCTTATAGAATCTTAGAGTTAACAAGGAATCCAAGAGATGGCCTAGTGGAAGGATGCAAGTTAGCCTTCAGAGAGAAGAAAACCACTAACTTTCTTGATAGGTGGAAAGGGGAAGCCAAAGAAAGGAGAAGGGGTTATCTTACATAAAAAGAAAGCAGAGAGTGAAGGACAGGGAAACAGAAGAGCCAAAATCCCTTCTCCAAGTGCCCCAGTCTTTCTGTATCTCCTACCAGACACAGGTTCCCTCCACAAGGCTGTGGTAGGTAAGGACAGTGATACACATCTGGTGGAAGAGATCCAGCTGTTCCAGGAACCTGAACCCATCCGAAACCTACTACTGGCACCTGCCCAGGTGGGAAGGGATCCAAGCCCTGCCTTACGTGGGGAAGGAGACAGGAGAGAACTTTGCTGGCCATTGAAGGGATTGCCTATCATAGTGTGGGTCTCTCCTGGGGAAAGGGATACTTGGGCTGGCCTTGGGATTTCTGTGCTAAGATGATGTGTCTTTCTATCCCTCTTTTACCTAGGGAGCACTATTTGTGGGATACTCTGGGGGGCTTCTGAGGGTCCCCCGAGCCAACTGCAGTGTCTACGGGAGCTGTATAGACTGTGTCCTTGCCAGGGACCCCCACTGTGCCTGGGACACTGTTGAAGAGGCCTGCCGTGTCTTTTTCAATACCTCTGCAGACTTGTAAGTGTTGTTGCCCAGAGCTCCCTTCTTGCTCTAGGGACGGTAGAATGGAAATGGCACAGTGGTTTTCTTGCACTGTGCCCTCGTATGGCTGTTTGGAGGGGATCTCTTGTTAGAAGTTTACCCTAATTGCAATATATAGATTCAAATTCTGGCTTGTCTCTCAGCCTGCTCTGACCTGCCCATAACAATGGCTTAAGTGCCCTTCTCTTTTTCCTTCCCCTCATGGTTGTTTTGAGGCACCCCATCTTTGCTATGTTTCTACTCTTGAAGGTAACAGAGCCTTCTCTCTCCCAGCTATCTGACTCCATTGCCCTAGGTAGTTTTAAGATCTTTGACCCACCCTACTCCTCCCAAACAAGATGCTTTCTAAAGCCCCACCTGCTCCTTTAGCAGTTTCTGGCCTCCACCCTACCCTCTCCCCATCCTGATCTCCAACAATTTATCACCTTTGCCTTCTTATCTCTCCAGAACTTCCTGGAAACAGGACATAGATGTAGGGAACCCAGCATGGGCATGTGTCAACGGGCCCATGGGTAGAAGTCATCACCGACCCCAGAGTCCACCCCAGCTCAGTGAGTATGGAGTGGGACCAGGAGGAAGGAAAGAGGGTGTGGTGTTGGCGTAGGGGTATAGAGGGTGAGGGATAATCCATCCTTTCCCCCATCAGGAATTTTGTTCACTAAAACTCTACCTGTCCAATGTACCTGGTTATTTTGGGGACCTAGGCATCTGGAGGTAGGAATTGAACAGCCTGGTAGGAAATAGAAGCAGGGCACTGTAGAAGGAGAGAGTAAAGATATTTGACCTAAGACTAAAATTGGGGGTCATAATTGGGTGAAGGGGAAGGTTTTGGATTAGGGCAAAGGTTGAGGCCAGAGTTGCATTTGGACTTGGGGTAGAGAACTCTCTAAAACCCTGTTCCTCCCTTTTTGACAATTTCAAGTGCTCCCCTCTATTTGTCAGTCCTGTTCTGCCTCCCCATTGCCTCAGGAATTCACGTAAGAAAGAAAAAAAATAAAATAAGGAAACCCAGAGTGATCCTTGTCCCAAATGTCAGAGGGTGATATGGGTTAAAGTCCCCCTTTCCACCTCCTTACTTTTACTACCTTCATCTTTCCTCTTCTCTCTCCACATAGTTAAAGAAGTCCTGGCTCCCCTTCACTCCATCTTGGAACTCCCCTGTCCCCAAACCTCCACCCTAGCTACCTACCACTGGACTCACAGAGCAACCCCCATTCAGACTTCTTCCTCAGCAGTCTACAATGGTTCCCTCATGCTCCTACTTCGGGAGGAAGTCAGAGGCCTCTACCAGTGCTGGGCAACTGAGAGCGGCTTCACCCATCCTGTTGTCTCCTACTGGATACAAACCCAGGAGGACCCCTTGCCCCTGGATCCAGAATTGGCAGGGATTCCCAGAGAACGAGTGGAAACTCCTTTGACTGTTGGGGGACCCACCCCCTTGACCACTCCTAGGTCATATTGGTCCCACTTCATCATTGTCACTGTCCTCTTGGCTTTGGTTCTCTCTGGGGCCCTAATTGGCCTTGCCTTTTCTCCATTGCGGGCAGTCCAAGCACAGAGGAAAGTCCAGGGCTGTGGTACCCTGCCTCCGGGGGAAAAGGCCCCATTGAGTGGAGAGCCCCCTCTCCAGCCTCCCAAGGACACCAGGGCCCTGAACGGAGGGGGTGTGGATGCTGACAACAACCAGCTGGGGACTGAAGTGGCATAGACCCTACAACAGCATGCAGGAGATGATGAAAGATCGTAATGGTACAATGATACTATGGTATGGTGAAGAGTTATCCTTGGTAAAGATCACCTGACCCAACCATAGGAAATTGTTGGGGTGACCCTACAATAACAAATGGGAAGGAATGGCCACAGAAAGCCACGTTCCTCTTACCAAGAGGACCTTGTCCTCCCTCTGCCACTCTGAGCCACTCTACAGAAATAATGAAGAGCACACCCAGCAGCTTAAAACCACCCCTGGGACACGACCCATCTTGTAAGGACATGCCAGCCCTAGGCACCTTCCCCTGACCAAGAGCTTTAGGGTGGAACCTCTCTTGTCAGGAGACTGCCCGGAGTGTTGAACCAGTTTGGCAGTCACAAACCATTCCAAGGGACCCTTCTGAAACAGATCATGCTAGGAAATCCTCTTGTGATAATATTCCCAAGCAACACAGTCATTGACCCTGGCTGGAAACCCAATCATAACTTGTGATGGGACTCAGACCATTATATCCACCGGCACTCTTGTCCCCCTTCGGTCTGATGAGGATCTACAGGAAGCCATGTCCCTCTTCATTCCAGTGTTCTCACAAATGACCCTTGGGTGTTTTCTCCCAAGGTTTCGCCTCTCCTGATGCAATGGGGAACAATTTCCAATTTCCCTCCCCCCCGCCATAGAATTATGGGGAGTGGGGTAATCTGAGCCTTGCACAAATATGGCCAACCGTGGCCTCTTTCAACTTTGCCTCTGCCCTTATCCACCTTACCAGTCCCCATAAAGATGCACCATCCCTCCTCTACTCTTCCCCTTTGTTTTTGTCTTTGGAAAAGTGTACGCCTTGCCACAAACAGTTTATTTTTTATTAAAAAGACAAAACTTAAAGGTGGCTACTTTCTTCTTGAAGGTACAGCAGGGAAGTTGGGACAGAGAATCTAGGTAGGGTGTACAAGCTGAGAAGTTTCATGATTTTCTGGTTCTCATTTTGAACCCCATGGTTGGCCATTTCAACATCCCTTTTCTACTCCTGTCCACTGCCGCAATCTCTTGACCTTTTCCTTCCCCAATCCCCAACCTAAGGTTATCACCACCATGTCTGCTTTCTAGGCTACTACTGTGGCCAGAGAAGCAATGAACTCATTTGTTACACTTTCATGCTACCTGGTTTCAACTATTTGGCATTCCTTTTATTTATCCCTTATTCATTCCTTGGCAAATCCCCTATGGTGATCTGTTTTAACTTATTTCTACATTCTCTTCCCTCTCAGGTTACCTGATTCATGGAAAAGATTGAAAACATTATTGATGTCTTTAAATCAACAAGCATTTATTAAGACTATCTCCTGATCCAACCATAGGATATTGTTGGGGTGACCCTACAATAACAAATGGGAAGGAATGGCCAGAGAAAGCCACATTCCTCTTACCAAGAGGAGATTGTCCTCCCTCTACCACTCTGAGCCACTCTACAGTGCCAGGCACTGTGGGCCAGGCACTGTGCTAAACACTGGGGATATAAAGATGGGCAAAAAACATTCCTTGCTCTCCAGGAGCTGACATTCTAATGGGAGAAGACAACATGCAAACATTTCTGTACAAACAAGTAAACTGGAGATAATCTCAAGGTCACAGCATTAGCATTAAGGGGGATTGGGAAAGGATTCTTGAAGAAGGTAGGATTTTAGCTAAGTCTTGAAGGAAGCCACAGAAGTAGAGATGACAAGGAAGAGAACTAATGTGCAGAAAAGGGGAAAGAGTATCATGAAGGAGGAACAACCAGGAAGCCCAGTGTCACTGGATCACAGAGTATATGGAAAAAGGAAGAAAGACTGGAAGGGTAGGAGGTGGGTAAGTTAGAGCTTTAAAAGACAAGCAGGATTTTCTTTTCTTTTGGGTGGGGAGGGGAGGTAAGGCAATTGGGGTTAAGTGATTTGCCCAAGGTCACACAGCTAGTATGTGTCAAGTGTCTGAAGCCAGATTTGAACCCAGGTCCTCCTGACTCCAGGGCTGGTGCTCTATTCACTGTACCACCTAGCAGCCCCCAAACAGGATTTTCGATTTGATTCTGGAGGTAATAGGGATTGGAACTACTGGAGTGGCTATTGAATAAAGGGGATGGGTGGGTGGCATGGTCAAACCTGAAGTATAGAAGTATCACTTCATAGGTGAGTGGAAGATGGACTCTCAAATGGGAAGAGACTTGAGGCAGGGAGACCCACAGAGACAAGGCTATTTCAATAGTTCAGGTGTAAGGTGATAAGGACCTGCACAAGGGTGGTGGAAGTGTCAGAGATGAGGGAGGGTACCATGAGAGAAATCACAAGACTTGCCAACAGATTGGCTCTAGAGAGGTAAGAATGAGCAGTTGAATATGATACTCAGGCTACAAGCCTGGGTGACCGAGGATATCCTTGACAAGCAGAGGGAATTTTGGAAGAGGATAGGGTTCTAGGGGAAATGATGATGAGTTCAGTATCAAACATTTCAAGTTTAAGATTTCTAAGCGGTATTTAATTTGAGATCTCTAATAGGTAGTTGGAGATGCAAGAGTAGAGGTCAGGAGAGAAGGTAGGACTAGATAAAAAAATAAATCTGAGAATAATCTGTAGAGATAATTGAGTAACTGGGAGCTAATGATATCACTAAGTAAAACAATATACAGGGAGAAGAAAAGAGGGCCCAAAATAGCTGTGGGAGATACCCAAGGTTAGCGGACATAACCTGGATGAAGATCCAGAAAAGGAGACCGAGAAGGAGAAGTCAGACAAGCAGAAGGAGACCCGGGAGCAAGCAGTGTCACCCCCATCCTTTTAACCATCTTTCTCTTCTCATCTGTCTCAGAGGAACAGTTCTTCCTGTGGCTAACCCTTTCACTTACGCTCTTGCTCTTATATGACTCAATGCACTCCAGAACTTTTCTCCACCAATTTTCTTCTATCTCCCCAGAATCTTCAATGCCATCTTCTCTAAGGGATCCTCTTCTACTCCATACCCACTAAGGTCATGCTAGGTTGCACAGCAGACAGTAGAGATAATGGAAACAAATTCACAACATTCCCCTGATTTATTTAATACAGTTCAACTGCACACACACATGCACACGCTCAATCACACTGTTATCCTTAGAATTACTTGAATGGATAGGCTGGGGATAGCTAGTTTTCAAGAATTCATAATAATAATAATGATGATAATAGCCAGCGTTTATATGGTGCTTTAAGGTTTGCAAAGTGATATATACATTTCACTGGATCCTCATAAATATCCTGTGAGGTCAGTGCTATTATTATCCCCATTTTACAGATGAGAAAACTGAGGTAAAGCAGGATCATGATCAGGAAAGCAGAGGGTCCAGCTTCAGCCCAATGGGGAGGGGCTTCATCCAATTCATCTTATTATCTGTTCTTTTTTTCCAGTAAGTTTTATCGACCTCTTTTGTATTTAATCACAGTCATTTCCAGACACACACCACTTCCAGGTCTCGCTCCTCCACCCCCACAAGTACACCACTGAAAGAAAAAGAACAGTGTAAAGCAAAACCAAGCAACACAGCAACTGCATCTAAGAGCATAAGCAACATTCTGCACAGGTTGAGGTTTAGAGGTACTGGGACCCCGAAAAAGGGACATGCCAGGTCCTGCCCAAATGAATTCGACTCAAGACTTCTTTCAGCCAAAGAAAAACAAAGTTTATTAAAGATCTGCCATATTGGCCAGACTCTTAAGGAATCCGAGTATTTGTGACTCTTGTATTGGCAAGCCAGCCAGGTAGAATCTGGGAGAAACGTGCTCACTCTAGAAAGAACAATACTCGTTGTGAAGCTAGGAAAGTTCTCATTTTATTTTACGTTTATTTTACATTCCTAGTGAATGGGTAACTCTGCTCAGACAAATGCAAGGCTTTTTATGCTCCGTTCCCAATTTGAACTTCTCCCCTTGCTCTCTATTGGCTAGATGCCAATAAAACTTACAACAATGTGCCAGGTAATGTGCTAAGTGCTAAATAAATACCATCTCATTTGATTTTCAAAAATCCCTGGGGGTGGGTACTATTATTATCCCCATTTCACAGATGAGGAAACTGAAACAGGCAGAAGTTAAGTGATTTGCCCAGGGTCACTCAGCTATTAAGTGTCAGAGGCTGGATTTCAACCCAGATCTTCCTGAATCTAGAAAGACTAGGAGTACTCTATCCACTGTGCCTCTTAGCTGACTATCATGTTCAGATTACCACAATTTGTTTAGCTAGTCCCCAATTAAAAGGCATTTGCTTCCTTCCTTCCTCCTTCCCACTTTTTCTTCCTTCTTTCCTTCCTCCCTTTTTCTTCCACAAAAAGTGCTGCTAAGAATATTTTGATTTATATAGGTCTTTCTCACTTTGTTCTCCTTGGGGTGTATGTACAGTAGTGGGATGTCTGAGTTCTGCTTACTGTCTTCTTTTCCATCATCTATCTCCTCTAGTACTTACTCCTGAAGGATGCAAGTTATCTCCCATTGACTTGGATTTCTAGGTTTCATTAAAGCCTAAAAACCATTGTTGTTTTTTAATGGATCTTCCTCCTGTTCTCATGCTGAGGGAGAGAGGGAAAGAGAAAGAAAGAGAGAGAGAGAGAGAGAGAGAGAGAGAGAGAGAGAGAGAGAGAGAGAACTATGTGACATAGGTTCTGGAGAGAGGAAGAAGAATGAAAATAAAAGTCGTTCCTCTTGAAATTAAACTGAATGCACTGGCCCATGGTAAATGTTTAACAGCTGGCTCTTGGCGGAGGGTGGGGATTGTTTGCAGGAACACTTTTCCTCCATCACTTTCTTAAGTTTAGACAGTCAACTAAACAAAAAATCAAGTTTTGAATTGTAGCATTTTGCCAATGGTGTAAAAGCTCACACTGAAAATTTAATAATTGGCTCTTTTAAGCCAGTTTGAACTGGGTTCAGCACACCCCTATCAGAGCAGGAGGTTCTTCTTGGTTCAGTGGCCAATTCTCTTTGACACGGGCATCTTTCTGCTGTCATAGGGACTAAGATAGCAGAAAAAGAAAAACAAGGTTTATTAAAGATCTGCCATATTGGCATTCTGAGTATTTGTGATGCTTGTATTGACAAGTGGACCAGACTAAATCTGAGCACCTTCATGGAGACAAGATGGATCTTATATACAGAAAAAAATGTGGGAGGGATCTAGGGGTGGTCAAGTAGTCTAGGGTGACTGGTCTAGGAGGATCTTGAGGAGGAGTCTAAGGAGGATCTTGATGGGATTGGGGTGAATTTGACCAAAAAAACCAAGGGATTTTGATAGGATCAAGGCTGAGAAGTAGCTGAAGGCAATCTGGAGATAACAGACTTTGGAGGGCTAGGTTAAAAGTAGCAGAGATTTGGGCATAGTGATAATGAAAAGCTTATGGCCTCAGGCCAAAGCCAGATCAAGAGGGGAAGATATAAGGAGAACTCAAGGGCGTTCCCAAAGCCTGTATCCCATCAGTAGTATTACTGTAAATGTGTCCTAAGACCAAATTAACTTTTGTGGCTGCCACGTCACATTCTTCCTTGGGTGACCTCATAGACTCTCCACAGTTCAATTATAAGCTTTTTTCAGGTGACTCCCAAATCAATATTTACAGAACAGATGTCTCCCCCGAGTTTCAGTCCTGAAATTTCAACTGTCTCTTCATCCTGAACTTTCCCACCAGCCTAAAACTGAAGGATTCTAAACCACAACTTATCCTTGTGAAGACAGGTGTTTCTACCCCCACCTCAATTACAGTAACCACAATAGCCAGCCAGTTTTATCTGATCAGTAAATCAATTAAGCACATAAACTAAAAGGGGAACAAAGTTTCATCATTTTGGGAGGAGTAAAGTGTTTTGATGTATTCCACCATCAGTGAGTTGAGTGGTGGTGAAGACTCTTGAAAGGGAATCCTTTCCTCCCCACCTCTATTTACCACCAGATAACCTTATGAACTTGAAAGATGGGAAGATTGGGAATTCCCATAGGTGTGGTCAGGAGTATCCCCCAGAGCAGCAGCTTTGGGAACTGAGAGAGAGGCCAAGGTCAGACCAGACACAAGGAAGCTTTAGGACTCTAGAAGGGCACTGACCTTAAGAGGCCAGAAGAGAACTAACTCTAAAAGAAAGTTTAGGGAGGCCTTGAAAAAGGCCTTCCAGTAAACAGGACTGTGAATTAAACTTTTGATCACATGTGCTTTCTCTATTTGAGCACTTTCTATTCCCAGAGACTTCATATGTGTAGGGGGAAAGGGTATCTCTGGTCTGGGTCAATAAACATTGAAAAAGTGCCTATTATGTGCTAGATACCGTGCTAAGCAGGAAATGTAAAGAAAGGAAAAAGGTGATCCCTCCTCTCAAGAAGCTGACATTCTAATGGGAAAGACAACCCATGAAAGGAAGCTGAAAGGGAGGAGAGGAGAGGCACCTGGTACAGCGGCATGATGCACTCCAGAGGAGTTGGGGGGAGAGGGGATGTTTTTGTAACAACTGCTGGTGCACATTTGCTTGATGAATACCATCTCTGAAAGTTAAAAAATTAGATCTGACTGATAATCAGTGGAGCATATACCCGTGAGGGCTGTTAAACCTGAAAATTTGGTTGAAGGAAACAAACAAGCTAGGTGATAGAAAAATCCATGTTGTTTATTATTTTCCCTTAAAGCATAGCTAAGCTAGCTTACTTGTACGTACAAGGAGTCAGAGCATAGGCTCTGGTTGTCTGAACAAAGGAATGAGAAAACTTATATACGTTATTTTAGCAGACTTAGCAAGCCTGTGTTACCTCATTTTTTATGACCCCCATGTATGTTTAATCATGATACAAGAAGAGGATTTTCCTTAATTGAATAGAGTTGTAAAGGATATTGACAAAAGTCAGTTGAAACTGATGAGGGTTTGGGGTGAGAGGTGCTCGACACCCCAAAGTACCGACACGCCGGGTCCTGCCGAAAGAATTCGACTCAAGCCTTCTCAGCCAAGGGAAGGGATAAAGTTTATTAAGAGTTAGCCAAATAAGCCTGCCCCGAGAGATCCCACCCCTTGCGACGCCTGTAAGGAAAAAGGGCCAGACCCATCTGAGCTAGATTGGTTCTGACCGCCTTCATGGAGGCAAGATGGAGATTATATACACAAAGGTTGTGGGAGGGATTGAGGGGTGGTCTGGGGTGACCAGAGGAGGGGTCTAGGGAGGGACTTAAGGACGAGGTCAGACTCCAGGGTGGGGGAAATAGCTGAAGGCTATATGGAAATGACAGACCATGAAGGGCTAGGGTAACAGAGCTAGGGTATAGATATTTTGATCAGGATTAAGGATGGGAAACAGGATTAAGGGTGGGAAACAGCTGGACAATAGAGGACTGGGCAAGGTAGGCATTTGGGCTTAATGGTTATAGCCTCAGGCCAAGGCCAGTTCGAATGGGAAGATTCAAGGAGAGTTCAAGGGTTCAAGGGGTTCCCAGAGACTGTGCCCTCATCATTCCCCCCTCAAACAAATGGGACCCAAATTCTTTTGGGGTCAGGGACGAAGGTCTCAGCTTCTGGAATTGCTTCCTGCTGACAAGGGGCGTAGAGCTGGCTTGATGGGTCCAGTTCAAGGGGTGCACAGTCATCTGGAAGTTGATGGCTTGGAGACTGGAGGAGACAAACCTGGCAAGGAAGTTAAGCAACAACAAAACAGACAGTACAGGAGTACAGAAAAAGGACAATATCCCTGGTGGGAATTAAAGATGACTATTTCATACCTAGCTCCCCTAACCACTTGTTCTGCTTCGGGGTTCAGGAGTGTGTAGCACATCCAAATTAGGTTGGGGATATCTAAAAGCAAGGTTTGATGTTTGGTGAGCCTGTGGTTAGCCAGGCACTGGTGGCCCTCTGCTTCCAGGGTGCTCTGGCAAGGCAGAGCTTCTAGGGGCTGGTCTGCTAGAGGCTTAGAAGCTTCCTCAATTGGAATGGCTGTAGCAGCCAGAGAATCTAATTGTTTTGGAAAACAGGGGTCAGATTCTAAGGACTGGATTAGAATTCCCAAAGCCTGTCCTCTCCTTCCTTCAGCAGAGTGAGTGAAGGGTTTTTCTAGATTAGGTAAGGCTAATGCTGGAGTGGTGGTCAGTTTAGTTTTCAAAGTCCCAAAAGCTTGTGCTGGGTAGGGGCCCCACTCTAGAGGGAGTGAGTCAGGGCCTTGAGTGCCAATTAATGGTTGCAGCCCCTCCCAAGCCTTGGACTTAATTGGATATTGAAGGCAATGGAGGGGAACTATGGCTGGGGTGGCAGAAGTAGCTTGCCCAGGAATTCCCTGATCCCAAACAATTGGCTCAACCCTCTCCCATGCCTCTGGGGGAACATGGGGAGGTCTGGGAAACAGAGGGAAAAGGGAGTTATGAGGTTTAACTATAGAAAATTGGCTTCCCAATTTCACCATCAGGTCCCTTCCCCAAAAGGCAGGGGCAGAGAAGGAGTGTTCAGACAACAGATCCTTGATGCCCATGACCTGATGGGTCGAGGGGCATGTGGGGCCAGAGCCATTAGTTAAAACAAGAGAACATAGCCGTGATAAAGTGGGTAACCTTACCTTCTGCCTCGATTTTGCCCAGGGCTCCGCGAGAGAGGTGGAGAAAGTGGGAGCACAGCCAAGCCCCAGGCTTTCCCCTCCTTCCGAGTCTTGAGAAGACTGGAGGACAGGGTGCTGGGAGGAGGCTCTACCACTTTTCCAGCCTCGGGGACATGCTGGGCATGGTCCTGGAGGCGTGGATCCTAGAGGCTTCTTCCAGGGGGGCGCCCTAGAGGGGCACTCCTTAGACCAGTGACCCTCCTTGTGACATCGAAAGCAGGTTTCCCCTTTGCCAAAGTTGCCAGAAGCACCCTCCGGCAATCTCCTGGCCATGGCAGCCGCCAAGAATTGGGCATGTTCTCTGTCTCTGGCTTTTTCCTCTGCCTGGACTAAGTCTCTATTATTGAACACTCCGAATGCTGTCTCCAGTAATTGGGCCTGAGGTGTTTGGGGTCCCATTGCCAATTTCTGCAGTTTCCTCCTAATATCTGGGGCAGACTGATTAATGAAATACATGTTAAGTATTGCCGCCCCTTCAATAGAATCAGGATCCAAATTTGAATACTTCTTAATAGCTTCTACTAGCCGGGCTTGGAAAAGGACAAGGTTTTCTTTTTCTCCCTGAGTAATCTCCCTAATTTTTTGAAAATTTATTTGCTTTTGAAATGCAGTTCTTAGGCCTTCTAACAGGCAAATTTCCATATGGTCTCTCTTTTCTCTATCCTCACTCCTTTGATAATGCCATCCTGGGTCACTAGTTGGAACAGCAGCTGTTCCTGGGGGATAGTTTATGGGGTTATTGCTAGCCAAACTGTCCCCAAATTTTTGAGCGTGTTCCCATATTCTCCTCTTCTCAGTGGTACAACAGGTAGAGAAAAGGATATGCAAATCACACGAAGAAAGTTCAAATTGTAGGGACAGATCCCTAAAACCCTCAGTAAACTTAGTGGGATCTTCTGAATATCTCCCCAGTTTTTCTTTAATTTGGATGAGATCTGAAATGGAGGATGGAACATGCAATCTCCTTGTCCCAGCAGGGGAGGCAGGCATTTCCCTCAGGGGAAAAAGCCTTGAAGGCACTGTGGGACCTGGAGCTTGGGGCTGAGGTAGATTAGACTGCAAGGCCAGGGCATCTGCCTGGCAAGGGAGATCAGCTAGTACCTGAGGAGGGGTAGAGGTCAGAGTGGAAGATACCCCAGAGACCCAAGTGGGTGCTACCTCAGAGAGAGGGGCTAGGGGAGGAGATATTGCCGTGGGTGCAGGGCCCGAGGCTGGAACCTGAGTAGGGATTGCCTTGGGGATAGGGCCCATGGTGATAGATGTTGCAGGGCCTGCAGTAGAGGCAGGGCGTGGGGTCCCTTCGGCTGGAAATTCCTTCCTCCTTAGTAAAGGAGAAGTTAGGAGTAATTGTCGGGAGACAAACAAAATAAAAGAAAACAAAATATACAGAAGGTACCTGAAACTTTCCCAAATTCCCAGCGCCGAAACAATTGAAAGGATCTGGCACATGCTTCCGGATGGGGCATCCGTCCATGTCCTTCGACATGACCACTGGACCGAGAACCACCTGATAGCGTCAGGTTGAGTTGACCACGACAGCCTGGCTGTCTGACTCACTGAGACCACTGGACCGAGCTGTTCGACTGGACCGAGAACCACCAGAGAGCGTCAGGTTGACCAGGACAGTGTGACTGTCCGACTCACTGAGACCACTGGACCAAGCTGTCCGACCCACCGAGAACCACCAGGGAGCGTCAGGTTGACCAGGACAGTGTGACTGTCCGACTCACTGAGACCACTGGACCAAGCTGTCCGACCCACCGAGAACCACCAGGGAGCGTCAGGTTGACCAGGACAGTGTGACTGTCCGACTCACTGAGACCACTGGACCAAGCTGTCCGACCCACCGAGAACCACCAGGGAGCGTCAGGTTGACAAGGACAGTGTGACTGTCCGACTCACTGAGACCACTGGACCAAGCTGTCCAACCCACTGGGACCTGCTGAGGTCAGGCCCGAGAAGCACATCCAAAATGTTTGGAGAGCGAGGAGGGGGATTGGGAGAGGGGGAGGCTCACATACCTTCAGTCTTGGCTGGAGAAGAACTTGAGATTAGCAGTGCTTCCCGGTTCAGGGAACCATAAATGATGAGGGTTTGGGGTGAGAGGTGCTCGACACCCCAAAGTACCGACACGCCGGGTCCTGCCGAAAGAATTCAACTCAAGCCTTCTCAGCCAAGGGAAGGGATAAAGTTTATTAAGAGTTAGCCAAATAAGCCTGCCCCGAGAGATCCCACCCCTTGCGACGCCTGTAAGGAAAAAGGGCCAGACCCATCTGAGCTAGATTGGTTCTGACCGCCTTCATGGAGGCAAGATGGAGATTATATACACAAAGGTTGTGGGAGGGATTGAGGGGTGGTCTGGGGTGACCAGAGGAGGGGTCTAGGGAGGGACTTAAGGACGAGGTCAGACTCCAGGGTGGGGGAAATAGCTGAAGGCTATACGGAAATGACAGACCATGAAGGGCTAGGGTAACAGAGCTAGGGTATAGATATTTTGATCAGGATTAAGGATGGGAAACAGGATTAAGGGTGGGAAACAGCTGGACAATAGAGGACTGGGCAAGGTAGGCATTTGGGCTTAATGGTTATAGCCTCAGGCCAAGGCCAGTTCGAATGGGAAGATTCAAGGAGAGTTCAAGGGTTCAAGGGGTTCCCAGAGACTGTGCCCTCATCAAAACTACAGCCCAGCGTCTCTGTGTCTCATTACATTCCATAACATAGTATATGCCTGTAGAATATTAAGCAAGGTAATCTCTCTTGGGGTTAGGGTAATATCCTTAGGTCAGTCTAATCTGGCCTTGTTGACAGAGGTAAGGGTATTACCTGGGCAAACTTTTAGAGAGAACAAAGAAGCCCAGGTCCTGGATCTTCATCCAGTTACTCATTAATTCAGGCTCTGGGTCTGGTTGAAATAAGAAATGATATAAAATAGTATAATATTTTCCACAGGGCTCATGAGCAACAGACCTGAGAAAGGCCTGTGTGGGACAAAAGACCACTGGCTCAAGTTAAAAAAAAAAACCAGAGATGTCTTGATTTCTCAAGGCAGAAAAAAAACAGAAGCTTTATTTGATCAAGTCTCAAGAATTGGGTATCTCTCACTACCAGGGCAGAGATAGCAGTGAAGAGAGGCAAGGGGGGGAAGGCAAGCAGGGAGATATATACCCTTGTACAAGCAATTCTAAGAAATCCCACCCCAGAGGCTGGACCCCCGTCCCCATTCACAGAGACGAGTGGCCTCACAATATAACCAGGAATAAGTTTTTACCCAATACAAGCACAGAAACTACAGAATTACCTTGTAGGGAAACTTTAATGCTAAGATGGCCATTTGTAAGTAGGCTAGGGAAGGGGGAGAGGGGAATATCATCTGGTTTCCCCGAAATCATATGATTTACAGGAAAACGAAACTTAGGCCTGGTGAGGTTCACATCCTAACTAAATTTGTACTATCTCTATTTGAATATTGCCTTGCATGAGTTATTCATAGGGAAGCTTTCACAATCTTGTATTCCATTCACAGCTGAGGTGACATCTATAAATCTAAAGAAGAAGGGAGAGAAAGACATTCCTAAAGGCTAAATAATCAGACGCCCACAGACTCAAACTTATCCCATTTCCCCCTTCTCTAAATATTGATTCTCAAACATTTTAGATATAAATACATATATATATACACATATATATATATATATATATATATATATATATATATATATATACCCTGTGAAGTCTTCACACTTTATTCTCTCACTACCTCACACAGGCCTAAAACCTGGATTGGCCAATCAGGAGAGGCATTATGGCTCATTTTGAGCTTCATCTACCATCATGCTCTGCATTTTCTGGCATTACACACATGCCTTGCTCTTTGAGTGAACTCAAAATGCCCCTTCCCACTACAAGGTCAGATAAAGCTGACCAGACCATTCTTCTGTTAATGACTACCAAGGACAAGGTACCTTGACCAGCCACTACCTTCAATAATGAGACTTTCTTATCTTAATAGTTTATGGACATATACTATGTTACGTCACGTTAATGGTAAAAGAAACACAGATGTGAGAGATCAGTGAAAATTAAGTTTCCACAGAATAATTAATGAAGTGTCACTTTGAACAAAGAAGGGAATAAAAATTAACTAGGGCAAGTGGTCCAACCAATCTGAATAGTCAGCAGTTTTGTAAAAACCACAAACCAGGAATATCGAATTGCTATCAGGCATGCTTAATTGGCTAATTGAATATTACCTTACACACCCACAGGGAGGAGTTTTCCTGCCATTTTTGAACATGGGACCTATGTTGAGGTGGGGGGAACATGAAGGGCATATAGGGAAGATTATAATCCAGAAGGGAGAGGTCCAATCCGTTCCCTGAAGGGAGGTACTGAGCTGATGCTGCATCAATCTGCAGTCTAACAGAATAAAGTTGGTCTTGCTCCTGTATTCCCTTGCTTCCTCCTCCCAAAGAAGAGTGAAGGCTGCTCCTGGCCAGGAACGTAAGCCCAACTCCCTTGGATTCCTCAATAATAATAAATTGCCCTTGATACCTAAATCTCTGTGCCAAGCCTGTTTCTAACACAGATATTCTGGGTTGTAATTTCAATGTACACTTTGTCAACTCTCTTATCTTATTGTATTTACAACCTATTCAATTAAGAAAATTCCTTTCTTGGCAGCTAGGTGGTACGGTGAGTTTACCAGCCCTGGAGTCAGGAGGACCTGAGTTCAAATCTGGCCTCAGACACCTGACACACTTACTAGCTGTGTGACCTTGGGCAAGTCACTTAACCCCTTGCCTTGCCCCCTCCAAAAAAAGGAAGAAAATTCCTTTCTCATATGATGGTTAAACATACATGGATATCATAACTTTGAGTGACACATACATCCTGAATTGGGATTGTTCTAAAACGTACTTAAGGCTTCTCATTCTTCATTCATTCTCAGACAGTAAAAATCTAAGTTTTGACTCTGTGTACATGTATCTGCTAGCTTTAAGGGAATAAAACAATATGAATTTATGTAGCCCCTAAACTGTTTGCCTCTTTTAACCAAACTTTCAGGTTGCCAAAGGTTACCCACAAAACTCTATAGAATTAAGTAGTGATGCGGTATAGGCTCTGAGAATGCCCTTGAACTCTTCTTGAATCTTCCAACTTGATCTAGTGTTTGCCTGAAGCCATAAACCTTCCATTATCTCTATGCCCAAATCTCTATTACCCTTAACCTAGCCTAGTCCTCCATTGTCTGTTATCTCCAGGTAGTCTTCAGCTACTTCCCACCGTTAATCCCATTCTCTTGGTTCCTGGAGTCTTAGTCACCCCACTCCTATCAAGATCCTCCTTAGACTCCTCCTCAAGATCCTCCCTGGACCCCTCCTCCCTTAGACTACTTGACTACCCCTAGGTCCCTCCCACAGTCTTTCTGTATATAAGATCCATCTTGCCTCCTTGAAGATGCTCAGATTCAATCTGGCCCACTTGTCAATACAAGTGTCACAAATGCTCAGATTTCTTAAGAGTCTAGCTAATGCTGAGATGTCTTAAGAGTCTGACCAATATGGCATATTTTTAATGAACTTTGTTTTACTTTAGCTGAAAGAAGGCTTGGGTTAAATTCATTTGGGCAGGACCCAGTGTGTCACTATTTTGGGGTTCTAGCACCCCTAAACCTCAACAGTAGCAGTAGGTACCCTTTAAGTATTTGGCCTGCCAATGTGAATGGGTGTTGGCAATGTATTCCTGAAGGCACTACCATATCAGCTTCCCCTGCCCAACCTATGACCGGCAGTTACTTCTCCACAACTTAGTGTCAGTGTCAAAAAATATTGCCTGGTCATTTGTGTTCAAAACTTGGGAATTCAGTTAGCAACCATTATCTCTTGTAGCACCTATTAAATCTGTCTCTTCCTTTCCTTTTCTTGGAATCAGGAAGACTTGACTAACATTTACTAGCTTTGTGAATTTGGGAAAGTCCCTCTCCCTTCCTTCTGTTCCTTGAGAAGGCAAGCAATTTGATACAGATAATAGGCATGCTGGAATTGCCTTGGATCACTGTATTACTGAGAATAACTAAGTCATTCACAGTTGATCATTTACAATATTGCTATTACTATATACAATGTTCCCCTGGCTCTGCTTTCTTCACTTTGCATCAATTTGTATGAGTCTTCTCAGGTTTTTCTGAAAGTATCCTGCTTGTCATTTCTTACAGCCCAATCATATACCACAACTTGAAGTTTTCACAGAACATCAGAACTGAGAAGCTCAGTCCTGTCACTTTTCAAGTCAGGAAAAGACTTTTTGTGAAAGGTTTTAGCGCAATTTGCAAGAAACCGGGGAAGTCAAGATAAAGAGATGAGAAAGGAAAGACTTCTAAGAATGGGATGGACAGCCAGTAAAAATTCATAGAGTAGTGTCTTGTGGGAAGAACAATAAGGAGGCCAATGCCACCAGATCATAGAGTGTGTAGAGGAAGGAAGGAAGACTGCAGAGGTGGGGGGTAGGAGTAAGGGGCAAGTTAAGAAGGGCATTAAAGGCCAAACAGGACTTTCTATTTGATCCTAGAGGCAATAGGCAACCAATGAAGTAGCTATTGAATGGGGAGTGGTGGTGGTGGGGAGGATAATGTGGTCAAACCTGCACTTTAGAGGTATCTCTCTGACAACAGAGCACTCCTTGAGGATGGCCTGGAGTGAAGAAAAACTTGAGGCATGGAGACCAACCAGAAGGAATGCTGCTGCAATAGTTCGGGTGTGAATAAATGAGGGCCTACACTAGGGTGAGAGCAGTGTTAGAGAAGGAAGGCGATCTCTATCTAGCTAAATCTATATCTATAGAACTATCTACATCTAGACAAATAGACCTATATATTTAATCTATGGATCTATCTATATCTATAGATGTCTTTATGATGGTACCTAGGTTGTGAGCCTGGAAGATTGGGAGGATGGTGATGGAAGAGGAAAGGGTTTGGGGAGATATATAATAAGTTCAGTAGTGAACATATTGAGTTTAAGATGTCTGAGGGAAATCTAATTTAAAATTTCTAATAGGTAATGGAGATGGAGACGTGAGACTGGCAGTCAGCAAAGACCTTAGGGCTGGATTATCAGATCTGAGAATCATCAGCACAGTGATGATAGTTGGATCCTTTGGATCTGATTAGATAACCAAATGAAATAGTATAAAGGGAGAAGAGTAGAGGGCCCAGGACAGAGGTTTGGGGGACACCCAAGGTGAGTGGGCATGACCTGGATGAAGATGCAGCAAAGGAGGATAATTCTGACAGAAGTAAAATTAGGCAAAAGCAGTGTCTCTGAAACCTAGAAAAAAGAGAACATGAAGGAGAAGGTGATTAACAATGTCAAAGACTGCAGAGAGGTCAAAAATGGATGAGGACTGAAAAAAGGCCATTAGATGTGGCAATGAAGAGATCATTGGTTTCTTTGGAAAAAGGACTTCCAGTTGAATGGTGAGGTTGGAAGCCAGATTTTAGAGAGTTAAGAGAATAAAAAAAGGAAGTTGACTGATTGTAGATGGCTTTCTCAAGTTAAACCATGAAAGGGAGGAAAGATATATGACCATAGCTAGCAGGGATGGCAGGATCAAGTAAGGGTTGGAAACATGGGTGTATTTGTAGGCAACAGGGAAGCAGCCAATAGAGAGAGACTGAGAAAAGTGGGGATGACAGAGGAGGCAACATAGAATGGGATCACTTGTGCATGTAGAAGATGTTTGCCTTGACAAAGAGAAGGCTTTTTATGAGACTGAGTGAAGGAAGAAATAGTAGGGGAAGATGTCTGAGTGACATGAGATGAGGATGAGGAGAAAACAAGGAGATTTTGGCAAATGGCCTCAATTTTATCAGTGAAATACAAGGCAAAGTTCTCAGCTGAAAGGGTATGAGGAGGGGGAACCATGGGAGGTTTGAGGAGGGATGAAATAGTAAATTGATTAGGAAAGGTATAAGAAGATTGCTTTGCTACAGTAAAGGTCCAGATGAGATTATGTAAGGTACAGAAATCTGTAATGGACCCATTCTGCAAGATTTTGTGATTTTCTCTAGCCTCATTAAGCAGCACCAGTATTATTAGAAATGGTGCCTAGGTATGCAATGTCATCAGGAGGCAGTCAGGGCTCAGTCAGCATTAGAAAATGGATGGAGTGGGCGAAAAAAAGGCTTACATTTACAAAGAAAGCAAGTTTATTAATTAAGGAAGAGGTATTCCAGAGAGCACAGAGAAAAAGAGAGAATTGCTGGAATGGGACATGTTTGGGGTAGGGTTAAAGGAGTGGAGTGAGGGAGAAGGCAGTTGGGGATAGAGAATGGAATTTGTACTTTAGTAGCTGGGGGGTCAGAATTATTAGGATGAGGAGAATATCAGGGTGTGATAGTACGTTAACCATTGACAAATGAGTCTAGACTACCATTTGTTGTGAAGAGATTTAAGCAAAATGATGATGGTAGGGAACCATAGGCTTCTACGGGTGCTTGAGACCCCAAAATACCTACACATCGGGTCCTGCCAAAAGAATTCAACTCAAGCCTTCTCAGCCAAGGGAAAAGACAAAGTTTATTAGGGATTCACCATAATGGGCTGCCTTAAGAAATCCCACCCTTTGTGATGCCTGTTTTCACAAGCGAGCCAGATTGAATCTGAGCACCTTCATGGAGGCAAGATGGAGATTACATACACAAAGATCATAGGAGAGATTGAGGGGTGGTCTGGGGTGACTAGAGGAGGGGTTCAGGGAGGGTCTTGAGGAGGAGTCTAAGAAGGATGAGATGAGGTCAGACTCCAGGAACCAAGAGAATGGGATTAAGGGTGGGAAGTAGCTGAAGGCATGGATATTGATAGTATCAAGGGTGGGAAGTAGCAGGACAATAAAGGGTAAGGCTGGGTAGAGATTTGGGCCTAATGATAATGTAAGGCTTATGGCCTTAGGGGAAGGACAGATCTAGTTGGAAGATTCAAGGACAGTTCAAAGGGGCTCCCAGAGACTGTATTCCACATTCAAGGGGGTTCCCAGAGACTGTGCCCTCATCAGTTGAGAAAGGGTTGCTGAGGGAAGCAGGTGATTATACTGTTCAAGGTCCTTCCTCATGGCAGGTGGTGATGTTGGGTTCTGCAAGGCTTTGGGAGGCTGGTGTCACAGCAGTCAGACAAAGGTAAGTCTGGTATGGCCCAGGGGAGTCCAGTCAGGAGGAAAGTGGTCCATGGGTCCATGGAGCACAGATGCTAAAGGCCAGTGGCCTACGGCTAACAAATGCCCCTCTGAGAAACCCCAAGAGAAGGGGCCTGAAGGTGGGCAGCCTGGATGTTGGGCTGACATAGGATCCTCTGAGTTGACACTGTTGGCCACCCTCTTGCCTTCTTGTAGCAACAATTTGGCTAGCAGCAGCTATTGTGGGGTGTAACACCCAACAAGACCAGCAACAAGAGCTGCTAGCACAGGTTCTTTTGATCGGCTTTACTAATGAAAGTAACAATTAGTTGTTGACAATTAGTTTAATCACACATACAAATATCATTCATTTAGTTCAGGGGGAAAATATCAACCCCCTGAACTTCATGGCAAATACAAACAGAAATTACAAACATCAACAGACAGACCTTGTCTGATTCAAATCACAATACGTAGTCACCAGAGAAGAACCAATGGGTCTGGGTTAGCAAAGCTAACCAAAGATCCTACTGTACCTGCTCCATTCAAACAAAGAACAGTGAAAAGTCCCATTTTGCTTTGCCATTACATTTGAAAGGCAAGACTCATTAAAGGCACTTAAGAGAAGAACAGCAAAAAGCCCTGCCCTGATTACCATTAGACCTCTCCTCCTGGATAGTCTTTCCTCTATGGATTTTTATGACACTACTTTCCCCTGGCTCTCCTCCTACCTGTCTTCAGTCTTCTTTGCTGTCCCTTAACTGAGGACATTCCTCAAATCCCTAGGCCATCTTGTCTTCTCCCTCTATATTGTCACTTTAGTAACCTCATCAAATCACAGTTTTACTGTCAACTCTCCACAGATGATAATGTATATAAGCATATGATATATAAACATACACATAGACACACGCACACATATATGCATATGTATGTGTGTATGTATCTGTGTGTATGTATATGTATATGCATATACATATGGTTGGTTGTTGTCCTTTATTCTTGAAGGGGACCAAAATGACATCACTATGTTTGGGATCAAAAAGTACAGTGTGTTTGACTGTGAATGATCAGATCAACACAAGCTCAGAAGGTTCTACCACAGGTCAGGCACAAGTAGTCCATATGAACATTTGGAGTGGAGATGTCTCTGAATTTGTGCATTTCACATTTCTTTTGAGCTTTGCTCATAGAGCACAGCATCTTTATACTGGGTGATCCTGTGCCAGTGTCTCCCTTGTCTCACATCTGATTTCAAAGTTCTTCAGAGAGAATATACACCACATTGAGAAAGCCCCTATATCTCCCCTGGGCTTCAGTCCTGCAACACCAGTGCTTATTGGCAATGTAGACTGGATGTCCTGGAGATAGCTCAAATTCAACACATCCATAACTGAACTTATTACCTCCCTTCAAACTTTATTCTAAACTTCCCTACTTCTGTCAAAGGCATCATCATCCTTCAAGTCTCCCAGGTTCAAACTGTCTTATCTCCTCAATTTCCCTCACCTCACATTTCCTTTCAGTTGCCAAATCTTGTTGTTGCTGCCTCTGAAACACAGCTTGCATCCATACCCTTCTCTCCACTCACATAGCTTCCACCTTAGTTCAGGCAGGTTCCACTTCTCACCCTGATGATTTCTATAGCATCCTAAGAGGACTCCCTGCCTCCAGTCTCTTGCCACTCCAGTCCACCTTACCCACTGCTGCCAAAATAATTTTCTTCAAGCTGTAGATCTGACCATGTGACTTCTCTTCTGAATCAACTCCCTGCTGCCTCTAGGACAAAACATGAACATTTCCATTCAGTTGTTAAGCCCTTCGCAGCTTGACCCCAGTCTATCTTTCTAGCCTCATTGAACATTACTGCCCCTTCTGTCTTCCCTCCAGCAAAACTGGTCTTCTCTGTTTCCCATATAGATGCAGCACTCTGTCTTCTGACTTTGCGCTCTTTGTCCCTCATAAATGGAATATAGGTCCTTCTTACCTCCTCTTTATAGAGTCATCTTCCTTAATGTATGGCTCAGATACCAACTTCTGCATGAAGCTTTTCCTGATCCTCCCCAACTGCTAAGGTCCTCTCTCCCAAAGTCGTATGTAACTACTTATTATATACAAGGAGTTTCAAATAGCACAGTTTTAAGCTTTAATATTAGCTATTACAGTTTAAAACCATCCTAGACTTTTGAAACACCCTGCATTTGTGCTTATTCATTTTATATTTATAAATTCTGTATATTTATAAATGTACTTGTCTCCCCACTTAGAGTGTAAACAAGAGTCCTTGCTTCATTCTTTGTATTTGCATCCCCAGCTTTTCGTAGTGCCTGGCACACAGTAGGTACTTGTTGATTGACTGAGCCAATCTGTAACCAGACCAAAGACTGATGATTTGCCATTTCACAGAGCAGCACTAAGAATCTTCCTGTTGAATTGGGATTGACAGGCAGTATGACACAAAGGATAGATGGAATACAGGATTTGGAGTCACGAAAAATAACTGACCCTTATACAAAAGTTTGTAAAGTAATTTCCATACATTACCTGCTCTGTCTCACAGCAACCTAGTGAAGCAGGAACTATGACTTGCCTATGGCCACACACTGCTACTAAGGGTCAGAGTCTGACTGTATATCCAGCACTCTGGTCATCACACCACTGAAGTTCTCCAAGAAAACCTGGCTTCAAATCCCACCCCTAACCCTTACTAGCTCTGCGACCACTTCACTCCTCTGTGCCTCAGTTTCCTCATCTGCAAAATGGGTACCTGTAATACCCATTTTGCCCTTCCTTGTTGTGAGGACCTCATTATCTCTTCTGCCACCTGCCCTTTGCTTTCCGTGACTATAGAAACTGTGCAGGGAACAGGAATCAATTGGTCAACTTACATTTAAGCGTCAATTACTATTCTTTTAAATTAATAGAAAAAAAAAACTTTAGGGAAGTGGGATTCGAACCTGCAATTGTTCGCCAGCCACAAGGTGACCCACGGGCAAGCCGCTTTTTAAGAAGCGTCTCGTGACTCGACTTCCATGAATTGGAAACTCCAAAGTGAAACAAGTCAGAAGCGGGCTGGGGCTCGCTGAAGCACAAGGGGGCGTGGCCGATGCCCTCTGTTAAGATGGCCTCCGAACCCGCCCATCATCCTTGCTCTTGGACCCGCCCTCGAACTCACCTCTCCCATGGTGAGCGGGGCCTCCAGCACGCCATTGGTCAAGCCACCTGTCGCTCAGCCCCACCTCCTTTTGAGCCGGGACGGTGGGAAGGGGAGGTCGATGACAGCTTCACTTCCGGCTCCGGCGGCGTGAGGAGCCGGGCCGATATGGAGGAAGATGCCGCTGGGGTCCGCTGGCCGAGAGCTGAAACTAGGGCAGGAGCAACAGCCTAGGAGTTCCGGCCCATTGAGCGTCGGTACTGTAGACAGGGCCATCCGGGGCTCAGAAGGTAGGTACCTGTGGGTGTACACGAGCCGGGGCTGCGGGTGAGAGAAATGGGGGGAAGGGCGGGCTAGTGGGGGCGGGGCAAGCGGTAGGGGCGGGGTCAGGGGAGGGCCGGGCCTGTTGGTTCGTGGGGATTGCCTTTGGGGCTCTGGGGCGCTGGGGCGGGGGCGGGAGGTTGCTAGGAGGTTTGAATCTGGAGTCTCAGGACCAGGACTGACCTTTTTGGGGCGGGTGGCTGGGCAAGGGTCAGCTTTTGGGTCAGTATGAGGTCGGGGGAGGTGGAGTTGGGGGAGTCACTTGGCGTTCGTTCTGGGGAGCGGGGTGGGGATGGGGCACGTAAGAGCTGCATGAATGGCATAGATGTAAGTAACCTCCGAAGAGGGGAGTCTGCACGGATGGTTTAGCACAGAAGGGCTTACATAAGGTGGTTATATAAGGTCTAACAAAGACCCAGGAGTTATCTCGTAAGGGCAAATGAAATACCCTCGTAGAATCAGTCAACCCTTGTGTGCCCAGGTCCGTCTTTGGTGTTCATCTAGTGAGGTGGGTGGGAGGGATTCGAGGCCCCCCAACCCAATCTCCCCAATTTCAAGTCTCTAGGGGAGATTAGTGCAGAAAAATTGGCTTGGGGTGAGACGGCATGAGGACTCGGCCTGGGAGACAGTGATATCAAAAGGACTGAAGATGCAGACCCATAGGTCCAATCCTAATGAAATCAGGACGGAGTCAGGCAGATTCTTTTGGTTAAGATCAGGAAACAACGTACACTCTAAGCGGACCCAGATCTCTGTCAACCTATTGGTTGCTTAGTGTGAGGAATAGAACTGGTGTTTGTACCTAGGACATTTTGCACCTCTCAGCTAAATAGTCTAGTGGTTTGACTTTGCCACTGGACTAGAATATACTTTGGGGCCAGAACCTTACCTACGCTGGACGCATTTCAGATACCTACCTTTGTGTTTCTCCACAGTGTGAAGAAATTAGAAGGTATCAGGCCACAATTAAAGGACCAAGAAAGAAACAAAGTAATTGGGTGATTGAATTTGGAAGATAGGGTTGAAGGAGAATGGCTTTCTTGACTCGAGTTTTCATATAGGAGAAGTATTGGCAGCATTGTGGCAGGAAGTGTTGGGGATAGATTGCAGGAAGAGAGAATTCAAATACATATGATTGGAAGCAGTGACTTCATGAAGGAACTGGGGCGGGGGACGACTCTGTGTGTCCTTTCTTCTCTTCTTAGCCTTCCTCCCAAAGTGTTGAATCACTTCTAAGGAACATTCCCTATCTGCCTATCCTATTGAAAATAGTGTGAATCAGCAGCCTCAGGGATCTCTTCTCTTTCAGAGAATTTAAAGTAGATAAATACGGGTAAGAGCTAAAGAGGCAAAAAGTGTGACAGTAGGACCAGAAAGCATAGGAACATTAAGAAGGGATAATAAAGGAAGATACCTTGGTGACCTGTGGTTTGTCATAAAGATTTTTCTCCCTCCTAAAATTAAACTGTTGAACTGATCCCATCCTTAGCCAGATTCTCCTTATCCTCTTTAACTCCATGTTCCTGCCCTGCCCAGTGCATCATCAGGTTTGTATAACAGGAAGTTTGTCTTCCAAAAACTGTGTTGTATTTGTCCTACTAAAACAGCACATTCACTGCTCAGAAAACAGGTTGGAAAAACAGAGAAAGAAATTGAATTTTCTTGGGCAAACGAAAGCAGTGCCTGGGCATCTAGCTAGTCATCAGGGTCACTCAGAGTTGGAGGCCTTAAGGCCACATTTCCACCACTGTGCCTCCTGTTCTTGGGAAGGAACTGACACAGCATTGAGTGAACTGTTGTGGAAAGCTGCCCACCCCAGAGCAAAACTCTTAACTCCCAAGACTGGAAATGTATCTGACACATTTCTGTGTCCAGAAACAAATGATAATGCCCCGCTTTTCTTCACTGTCAGAATGAGACACTCATGCTAGGATGGGTAAATATCCTCTGCACAAGTAGGGAAAGAAATGCCCTTCACCCCTCCCAATCTCTCAGTATTGCTATCTCACTCAATATTAGAATTTCCAAGTAGTTATACTCTTGGATCCCAAAGTCCTCCCTGTCTCATCAACTTCATTTCTTGTGACTTGCCATTCTAGCCGAGCCAGTCTTATTTTCTGTCTTCATAGTCTTCTACTGTGAAACTTTTGTATGGGCTGTTCTCCACTTAGAAAGGAATGGAAAGGGTATTTTTCTCCATCCATGCTCCTTTCCTGCTTTCAAACTGTTTTATATCTCCTTACTCCAAAGAAGCCTTCTCTAGGGTAACCTTGAATAACCCTGACCATTCATTAACTTTAAATTATTGACTGAACTCTCAACCTTCATATACTCAGTTTACTCTACAGGTATCTTTTGCTTAATGAAAATTGTGTTTCAGCAAAATTGGTTAGAAAGCTAAAGAAGCCAGGAGCTAGAGATAAGATGGGAAAGATTTCTAGGCATGGAGGATAGCCAAAGAAAACGCCCAGAGGCAAGAGATGGAATTTCTTGTTCAAAGAACATGCTTATCAATAGCTCTTTCACCTTAAAAAACTTAATCATTACACAAAATTAGGAGGCCATTGCTGTTGGATTGAAGATTATGTGGGAAACATATTAGATATTAGAAGACTGGAAAGTGGGGTGGGGGTGGAGTTCCTTCTCAAGGACTTTGAGTGCTAAACAGAATTTTATATTTGATCCTAGAAGTGATGGGGAGCCACTAGAGTTTATTGAGTAGCTGGGTGATATGATCAGATCTGTGCTTTAGGAAAAATCACTTTTGCTGCTAAATGGAGGACAGACTAGAGAGGGGAAAGGCTTGTGGCAGGCACCCACCAGTCAGCTATTGCAGTAGTACAGGTGTGAAGAGATAAGGGTCTGTACCAGGGTGGTGGCAGTGTCTGAAGAGAGAAGGGGGCACATTTGAGAGATGTTAGTTACAAAGGTGAAATTGATAAGCCTTAATAACAGAGTTGATATAGGGGGTGAGAGATAGTGAAGAGTCAAGGAGGACACCTACCTAGGTTGTGAGTCTGGGGGAACATCAGGATGCAGGTGCCCTCAACAATAATAGGAAAATTTGAACAGAAGGGGAAAGATACTGAGTTTAATTTCGGACATGTTGAGTTTGAAATATCTATAGGACAGCTGGTTCCAGATGTCTGATAGGCAGTTGGAGATGCTCAGCTGAAAGTCCACAGAGGTTGAGTCCAAATAAGTAGATTTGAGAATCATTAGTGTAGAATCTGCTAATTGAATTTGGGGGCTGATGAGATTAAGTGAAATAATATTTAGAATGAGAAGAGAAAAACCCCCACATTTAGTGGGCTTGACCCAGGTGAAGCTCCTGCAAAGGAAACTAAGATTCTGTCTGATAGGTGAAAAGCGATCCGGGATAGAATCGGGTCTGGGAAACCGAGAGAGAAGAGAGTGTCTAGGAGAATGGGATGGGAGGCTAGAGAGAGAGGTCACGAAAAAGGCAGATCATTGGTGACCTCGCAGAGAGCAGTCTCTTTTTTTTTAATGATGACATTGGAAGCCAAAGTGTAGAGTTAAGAAGAGTAAGAGGTGAGGAAATTCATTCTAAAATGAATTAGCAGTGCACATGATCATTTCTTGTTTGAAATTATACAAGGTGAATTTCCTTTAACCTTGGGGCAGGGAGGGCAGCATGTATACATTCATTTACACTTCTACTTTTGTGTCTGATGTTTGTGTCCTACAGTTATGTCTTATTTACCTTATCCTGCTGGGAGCTCTGTGTTCTGAGGACACCTTATCTTATCTTTCTTCCAGATTTTCCTCCCAAGCACCTAGAACAGGGATCAACACATAGTGGGTTTTCAGGACCCGGGACTTAAGGGCAAAGCCCAGGAAACCTAGCCAACCTTTCCAAATAGTTGCTCTTTTCATCCTTTCCTTAGAATGTAATAATTAAAGGAATACTGACCCCTTTGGCCTAGCTTTGTTGAGAGAGAGAGAGAGCACAAGTGACCTCCATACCTTATTACCATGATTTCCCATCCCCAGCAATCTGTTTAGCAGGAGAAAGTTTCTAGAACCAATGAATGGTAGGGTGGATTGAAAGCAGGCTATAAGGATCAAAAAGACTAGCATAGGACTGAAAGTAGGGAGGTTTAAATCACCAGAGAGGAAGGACTGAGTAACAGTGGGCTGGTTGATGGGTGACAACGGATACTCCTGCCATGAGGAAAAAGAGATTAAGTGAAAAAGATGATGATGCCAGGTGTACCATTTAGCTATTGGGGGATGACCACAGTGGGTGATGCAATGACTTTAGGTCTCTGTAGTTCCCCATCTCGCTCAGGGACTTTCCATTGGACATCTTTAGGGATGTCAGTCCCTAGAAACCTCTTCCACTGGCAGGTGACCAGTCTGCTTCATTTTGGACTGTGCTGGGAAGACTGAGAAGAAAGTGACACAGTCCCTGACCAGGGATATACTACCAGAATCCAGGCAGAAACAAGGCAAATTGTGCATCCATGTAGAACTTTATATCTAGGAGAAGGTGACCAGGCTTAGAAGTGAAGCCTGGTAAAACAATTTGAGAGCTTCTTAAAGGACTAGAATGTTTAAATTATTTGTGAGGGGCAGGGCTGGGCAAACAGGACTATTAGGCATTCCAGTGGTGGGAGGTATAGCCTTTGTAAAAGCTTAGAGGGTGGAAATAGCCTGGGGTGAACCTAAGATAGGAAAGAGTTTTGTCAGGCTGAAGTGGTTTTTGACTGGGATTTCTAGAAGATGAAGCATTAGCTAGGATGCCTGGGGATACAACTTCAGAACTCAAATTATAGAGACATTGGGCAAAGGAGTCTGACCTGTTCCTTTGTTACTATCTCTCTTCCTCTTTTTCTTCATCTCATTCCACTCCACTCCCTGCATTGCCTAGGCATTCAGGCACAATGGAGGATAAACGCAACATCCCAATCATTGAGTGGGAACATCTGGACAAAAAGAAGTTCTATGTCTGTGGTTTGGCAATGACAATGATGATCCGAATCAGTGTCTACCCCTTCGCCCTCATCCGCACACGGCTCCAGATACAGAAGGGCAAGAGCCTCTATCAAGGAACCTTTGATGCCTTTGTCAAGATTCTGCGGACAGATGGGGTGTTAGGCCTCTATCGGGGTTTCTTGGTCAACACACTCACCCTGGTCTCTGGCCAGTGCTATGTTACTACCTATGAGCTCACCCGAAGGTTTGTGTCGAAATACAGTCAGAGCAACACTGTGAAGTCCCTAGTAGCTGGTAGCTCAGCCTCACTGGTGGCCCAGAGCATAACAGTGCCCATTGATGTGGTCTCCCAGCACCTGATGATGCAGCGCAAGGGCGAGACCATGGGCCGATTCCAGGTGTGTCAGGGTACAGAGGGCCGGGGCATAGTGGCCTTTGGCCAAACCAAGTATATCATTCAGCAGATCCTTCGAGCTGATGGAATACGGGGCTTCTACCGTGGTTATGTGGCTTCTCTACTCACCTACATACCCAACAGTGCTTTATGGTGGCCCTTCTACCACTTTTATGCAGGTAGGCAAGGGTGAAGTGGGTAGTCAATGAAGAGTGTAAATACTAAATAATGGTTATAGTTGCCAATGGCATTCTGTAACAGAATCAGGATTAGCTAATGGGATGGGACATTGGAATGGGGAAGAAGCATGAACTGACCATGGAAAGAATACTGGGGGTAGATTATAAACCCCACTTTTTTTTTTTACAGAGAAAGGGAGAGAAGCCTAGAGAGGCTTTATCTTGCCTATTTCATACAAGTAGTCATTTGCTGAGCCTGAATTTGAACTTGGGTTCTTTGATTCCAAGTTCAGGACTCTACCATACTGTGAGGCCTTCTTAGCATGGGTATATTTCTTTAGTGTTGCTCCTGTTAGATGTTAGATTCCTGTTGTGGAATGTGACGTTGTATCTCTCTAACTCACGGCCTTGAAATTTCTCTACTTACCTCTTTCTGGGCACTCTGTGTACCTTTCCAGCCTGTAACCCTTTATTGTGCCCTCTTATCTAATTCATCCTCTACTATCTTGCTCTGTCAGTTATGTTTGTGTCATCTTCCAGTGCTCCCTGGAATTAAGCTTCTGCTGCTCCCCCACTCTACTGAAACTATTCTCTCAGAACTCACCACTGACATTCTAATCGTTAGATTCAGTTACCTATTCTCAGATCTTCTCTTTGACCTGTCCGTTGCATTTGATATTGACCCATCCATTCTTCCTAAAAAGAAAACTTTTCAGTACTGCTACTCTCTTGAGCTATCACCCTTTCTCTTTCCTTCTTTTCTTTATTTTCACTACCAAATTTCTGGTGATAATAAATGACAGTGTACAAGGAATTTCTACATTATGTAGGAAGTTAGATAGGATGATTTTTAATCTTCCTGACAACTCTTTAGATTCCAAGAGTGATCTGTATTCATTGTCTTACCTTATTAAAGTTATTTCTCCTTTGGCTTTCATAATCATGCACTGTTCTGGTTTTTCCTCCCAATTTTCCAGTTGTTACTTTTGTCTCTTGTTGGCTTTTTCCCACCCGCTAATTGTGAATGCTCCTCAGAATTCTGTCCTTGTCCCTTTTCTGTTTATACTCTGTTCCTTGGTGATTTCATTTAATCTGTCAAGATATTAGGAGACACCCTGTTTTCTAGAGCTAATTCCCAGCAAGCAAGCTGTGCCCTGAGCTTGGCATAACAACAATTCTTTGCACTCACCCTCTGGATTATCTCAGCTGCAGCAAAATCCCAGAATTGTTTCATATAACCAGTTCCATCTGGTTGAAAAATCTCACATCAAATTACCTCCAAATCTATATCTTCAGTCTGGACCTCTCTATTTGCGTGCCCTGCCAACTTCTTAGGCTCAGTAGGTCCAAAACTGAAGTAATTGACTAAGCTATTTCTATGGATGGGACCACCATTCCTCTGTCATCCAGGCTTGAATTCTCAGAGACATCTTTGGCTCCTTAGTCTCCAATTGTCAAGACCTATCAGTACTACCTCTGTGGTATTTCAGACACTTGTCCCTACCATCCTGTTTTGAGGGTCATCTGAACCTTGTTATCTTTCCCTAGACTTTCCTAACTTATCTTCTAACTTCCCTTAAATGCAGCTTGCACACTGCTGCCACATTAGTCTCCTTAAAAAGAAAGATCATGTCTGTTCATGAATCAGGAGACTTCAGTTGCTCTTTATCGCTTAGCAAATAAAGACCACTCCCCTTCCCATAACCCCTCACTTTAGACTATTTTCTGTGCTTTTCCACCGCAGTGCATTTGTTTGTGCAGTACCCATTACCTAAAAATCCTCTTCTTCCTCATATCTGTTTGTCAGAATCTTACTTTAAGGCCCATTTCAAATGCCTCCTTCTCTGTGAAGCCTTTGCTGATTCCTCTTTCCCCAGCTACAAATTATTTCTCTGTCTTCTGAATAGCACTTCATCCATACCTCTCAAAGAAAGTATCATTTTGGGATGATTCCTTCATTTTAAGGAGTATTGTATGCTCCTTGAACACAAGTGCTCTCTTATTTTTATATCCTTCTCAGTCCTGGCACATAGCAGGTACTTAATAAACATCTTATTGAATGAGTGAAAGGGGATGAATGGTAGCTGGGATCTTTGCCACCTTCTACTGCTTTCTTTCCATTATTCCCTCTTTCCTTTCTCCACTCTCCACCAAAGTGAGAAACTGGACCTGGTTCATGCTGTAGCTTGTAGGTTCAGGGGCCAGTCCAGACAAGCCCATTTTGGCTGGTGTTGCCCAGCTTGATATTCTTTGCCAGTTGCATAATCTCTGTCCTCTGCCTTTTTGAAAGAAATAGGACATTCAGAAAGGAGATAGTGTTGCCAATCCAGTTTGGTCTTGCTGGCCTACCATCAGCCAGAGTTTATGTTCATGTACTGTGCTTTTGGGGGAAAAGGAACTAGAAACCGGAGCATTGAATTGTAGGAATTTTGCCATATCAGTTGTGATTCTTTTACCATGTTCCAACTACTCCAGTCATTCTTAAGTAGTATCAGAACAAACCACCAAAACTGGAAGAGGGAGATAAGAGGGAGCAGGAGGTACCTTCTTGAGAAGTAATAGGAATTATGGTAACTCAGTCTGAAGAAGAGAACACTGAAGGAAATTTTAACTCCATGTATGTGGTGAGCCCTTATTTTTTACCTCCATGGAGGATATGCTAAAAGGAGGTAGCTGCTGTGACAGTGGGAGTATGTGGGGAGATTGAAGCTAGACTACCAGAAGGCTTTCCTGATGATCCAGGAATACATGTACTGAGTAAGTGGTACCATCTCCTCTCCTAGTACTTTTGAAGAATAAACTTCCACTGACCTGGGCTTTGAGAAGGAGTTTCTCTAGTTTTTCAGAGCAATGATTTTGCTGTTTAATTTGGAAATGGGAGGTATTCCAATAAGAAGAATAGGGGCAATATAGCAGGAAGAACTCCCCATCTATCATGAGAATAGGTAAGCAAAGTTATAGAATCTTTTCCCCCAGAAGGGACCTCTTGTATTCAAATGTGATTGAATTGAGATGTGATTGAAATGACATTTGGAAAGGGTGGGATGAAAGAAGACAAGGAGAAGGTGGGGGTGGTAGGGTATAAAAGATGGCCAGCAGTGGAGAATAGTCATCTTCAGGCAAGGAGCAAAGGGAAGTCACTTGCAGGTCTTATATGTATTTGCTTTTCTCCCTACTTCAGAGCAGCTCTCCTACATCTGTCCTAAGGACTGCCCCCACATAGTCTTCCAAGCCATTTCTGGGCCCCTGGCTGCAGCCACTGCCTCCGTCATCACCAACCCGATGGACATCGTCCGAGCCAGGGTACAGGTAAGAAGTCTATGGTTGTTGAACCCTGCCCTGAGCATGACTTCCCAGGCCATATACATCTCTAAGTCCCATCTTCAATATCTGCTTTCATATCTCTATTCTGGCTCATCTCCCTATACCTATTTTATCTTGATCCCTCCATTCTAGCCAGATCCCTTCTTGTGGTACTTCACATTCACAGCCCATTGGATAGTTCTAATTATTAATAAGTTTTTCTTAGATAAAGCTTTAATATGTTTTGTAATATTGATGTTTTTAGTTTGGTCCTGGGGCCAGTCAGAAATCTCTGTTCAACATGGTAGCCTTGCAAGTACATGAAAACCCTCTTGACCTTCCTAAATCTCTTCTTCAGGCTAAACAATTTTACTTCTCCTTCATTTCTTCACTTGGTCTAATCTCAAGGCCGCTCATTATCTTCATTTCCCTCCGTAAGGTTGCTCTCCAGCTGACTGATGTTCTCTCTAAAATGTGGTGCCCAGAATTGAATACAAAAATACTGATGTGGCTTGAGTATGGTAAAAGACAGAAAGACTATTATATTCTCAGTCCCAGTGACTAGGGAGTCTTTTAATGCAGACTAAGGTCACAATAGTTTTTGTGAGTGCTATGTTATGGTATAGGTTCTCGAACCTTTATTCCAATGAAATCCCCAGATCTTTGGCAAATAAGCTGCTCTCTGAGCTACATTTCCTCGATCTACTTAGGAAGTTAATTTTTCAAACTCAAGTATAAGACTTTACATTGATCCCTATTAAACTTCTTATTACATTCAGCCATCATTCTAGCCTGTCAAGGCCTTTTAAAATCCTGATTCTGTTATCTAACATGTTAGCTTAGGAGCATACCGTGCCTGTATCCAAGTCATTGATAAAAGTGTTACCTAGCACACAGATCCCTGGGGTGCTCCACTAGAGATCTCCTGAAAGGCTGACGTTCAACCTTTAATCCCACCTCTTTGGGTTCAGCCATTCTGCTCCACAGTCCACCTGAGTTGAGTTCCCCTGGAGAGGTGAATCTTGCCCCAGATGCTGAGAGTTGGTCCAGGGAGTAGAAGCTTCCACGTTTAAGGAGTCCTCAGTTTGATAGGAGAGATAGGTCAGATGCAAAACTTGGCAGATGATTGAGTTGAAAGATCTTTGGGAAAAGTTGAAGGAAGCAGAATCAGAGTGAATTATAGAAAAGGCTTCTCTGAAGAGGGAAGTGTGGAACAGGAGTTAATATTGGCTCATTTATGTAGCACTTTAAGGTTGGCAAAGCATTTTCTGCACTGAAACCTTGTGAGGTAGGAAGTCAAAGTATTATCTCCGTTTTTCAGATGAGGCAACTGAAAAAGAATGGTGAAGTAACTACCTGTGGTCCCATGGCCAGCAAGTGTCAGGAGTGAGACTTGGCTAAATGTCTGCTGTTAGGGATAGGGTTGGGTAGAGAGGAGGTGGTTCTGGTTTGGGGCTAAGGAGAAATCTTCTGTGAAGACTCAGGTAGGAGAGAATGAAGTCTGGAGAAGGGAGGGGTTTCTCTTCCTGTAGGTTACCCTAGGCCATAGAGTCTCTAGATAGAGGTGCTTCTGAGGAGCTATCCAGAGAAAGAATAAAAGAGAAGAGGTTCTTTGTCTTCTAGAGGTCTTAGAGAGGAGTAAAACACACCTTTCCCCCTTTTCAGATCAGAAGTAAAAAAGAGGATCCAGTCAGAACTCTCAATGCTAGTGCTGTTATGGAGGTAGGGGAGTCATTAAAAGTAAATAAACAATATAGCTTCACTGATGTGACAGAGAGAATAGAATTCTAGGCTTGGAGTCAAAAGACTTGGTTTCTTATCTGGCCTCTGACGCTTACTGGCGTTGTTCTGAGCCTCAGTTTCTTCATCTGTAAAACAGGGATAATTGTACCTGTTCTATGTATTCATATAAGGCTATTATGAGAATCAAGTGAGAATTTTGTAAAGCCCTCTGCTATATATATATATATTTTATTATTCATATACTGATTCTTCCCCATGTTGTTTTTTATAGGTGGAAGGCAAGAACTCAATTATCTTGACCTTCAAGCAGCTGTTGGCAGAAGAGGGGCCCTGGGGCTTCATGAAGGGTCTCTCTGCCAGGATCATTGCAGCCACACCCTCCACCATGTTTGTAGTGATAGGCTATGAGAGTCTCAAGAAGTTCAGCCTTCGGCCAGAACTAATGGACTCCAGACATTGGTAATAGGTGGTGGGGACAGGAGCCTGCCATGCCTTGAAGAGAGGGACAGAGAAAAAGGGGACAGTACCCTCCCTTGGCCATGCACACAGTCCTCAGCTGGGCTGGCTGCCTGGAAAGGGGACACCAAACTGCTCTAATTGAAGAGGTTTTGAGCTTGGATCTCCAGCTCACCCTGTTTTTAATTCTCTGGTCAAACTGAGCCCCCTCATCCAGGCTTCCTTTTCTAATCCTTAGCCAATCCCTTTTTAAAAAGGGAATAGTTAAGGAACCTTTTTCAGCTTCCCTCCATCACCATCCTCAGGCTGTACATAGGTTGCTTTTCATTCTTCTTTCCCCTTTGATTGCTTTTCCATCCTTTGAGGGACCACTTGCCCTGGCCCCCTTTCTTAAGCCAGCTGATTCTTAATTCTTTTAGGATGGAGCTGCCAAGAAAACTGTAACATCTTTCCCCCCACCATTGGGGGAGTGCTCATCTCACCAAGGAGGGAGCAGCAGAGAACCTCTAGTTCTCTTGAAAATTCTTCCCTCTATCTCTGGGGAAGTTGATAGTTGGGGTGAGGGAATGGGAAGAACTTCTCTGTGGATTAATGTTGTTTTGTTTTGTTTTTTTTTGTTAAAAATTTGTGAACCAGCCTGTTGTCTTAAACCCTGCCAGAACACCATTCCTGCAGCTAGACCCCGTGTCTGCCATAGTAGTTGGAATATGTAGCTTTTACCTCACCCCTGGTTCCTTATGTTCTGTCTTCCCTTAGTCCAGTCCCCAGCAGGCCTTAGGCAGCACCTTTGACTACTGGTTCCCCATCCCAGCCTCTCAAACATTTTCTATAATAGGCATGATGCCTACATAACTGATGCTGACAGGGAAGAGCAGGCCTAAAGTAGCACCCTGAGAAGTTGGACTGATCATGTAGAGGGTTTGAAAACAGAAGAGGAAGCTTGCTGAGACAGAGGAGGGGAAAGCATGTCATGACAGGTCATCTTCAGCTCTGGATACATTTCTTCTGTCAGTGACAGCAGATGCCTTCCAGCCCCATTGAGCACCTCAGCTGAAATATAAGAATATAAGGTATTGAGCTGATAACCTTCTCTCACCCAGTGACGTTAGAAGTTAGCACAGGCACTATACCTAGAAGTGTGGTGATGGTGTTGGGGAGCAGCCCCATGAACCCAGCTCCCCAAGAAGGGGGTTGCACCCCCCACCCCCTTCCATTCTACATTGCCTTCACACACCTCTCTTCTGCTTCCCCATAACCCCCTTGTGTCTTGCTATTTTCTTGTACCCTTAGCCTCGCCTTGCCCAACACCGCTGTTCCTGACTTTTAAGAGATTAAGCAATGTCTGAAAGAGACTGAGACCCTCACAAACGTTTATTCGTAGCTTAGGGATTGGGTATTGACCCGGACCCCAGCAGCGGTGGGGGAAGAGAGAAGACTATTGGCTTGTTTCCTCCAGGGTGGGGACATTTAGTCCGGGAGAAAAAATTACCAAGCCCGGAATGCCCGGAGTGTTTCTGTGTTGACTCTATCTGTTAGAGCTGACGCTGACGTGGGAGGGAGGCAGGGAAGCGGGTGGTCCTATTGTGAGGGGCCCCGCGGAGAAGATGCACCAACGCTCAGACTGCTCTTTGACCATTTCGTACTGAGTGACATGTAATGTGACTATTCAAACAGGTTTCACTGTTGCACTGTAAGAAGTCTTTGTCGTATGATTAAAAATTTTTATTGTTTGAGCCCCTGGTCTTGGTATGCGCCTGTTTTCCCGCGGCTGTGAAACAAGCACCCGCCCCGGCGGCTCGCGTCACCGGCTCGCCCCGCAGCTGCGCACAGATAGCCTTGGATCGCCCGGTGCCGCTGATGGGCATTCCATCGCCTCCAATCCTGGGGAGGAGGTGGTGGAATCAACCAATTGGGTTTCTTGGTGGGCGGGGCAGGTGGTGCGGTTGTATTTTGGCGGTTAGACTTTGACATGGCGAGCGCTAGCGGGAGTAACATCGGCAGTAGCAGCGGTGAGATGGCGGGAGGCGAGGAGTCCTCCCTGGCCGAGGGGTCGTCTACCACTCACATCCCAAAGGTGAAGGTTTTGGACACCGTGGTGGACACTTTTCTTCAGAAGCTAGTGTCTGCCGGGAGGTAAGAAGGGGGTACTGAAATCTCGCGAGTGCTTGAATCGTAGAGGCCGTACGGGGAGGGAAGGAGGTAAAATGCAAATCTCGCGAGATCTTAGCAGCCGCAACTCTCACGTGGTTGCCTCGTGGCGGGGCTCGAGCTTACATTACCTGTAGGGGGCAGTGGGTCCAAATTGCATAAGATGCGTTAAGTGGCTGACGTCACGAGACATTACGGGAAGGTAAACTGCGCTCAGGAAACCGGAATGGGGGCCGAACCACACACCAACTGGTTAAGTACCCGTCCCCTACGGCAGAGGGCTCTTCTGCCCTAGACTCCTCCCAGGAGCTTCTCCAGATGACCAATGGCCGAAGACTTAACGGCGAGCGTTGGGGAGTTTGTGCACTTGGAGCTTTCCGCATTCACAGGGTCAGACCCCCAAAACGTGCCAGGCAGTAGAGGTACAAAGATGATTCCCAGCCTTCAGCAGTCTGATTAACCCAGAATCAGCGCTGCCATCCGTTCAGTTCAACATACACCAAGCACCCACTGTGTGCGGGATGTTGTGTTAAGTGCTGGGGATACAGAGGCAAAAATGCAACAGCCCTACTCCAAGAAGCTTCGGTTTGCAGTCTCCTCGGGCTTTTTATCCCGTTCCCATCTTTTCTCCAGCCGCTTGCCTGCTCCCCCGATTCATGTTGCTCATCACTCAGGGGTGCAAAGAAAAGGAAAAATCAGCTCCTGCCCTCGAGGAGATTCCATTCTAGTAGGGGAGACACACACACACACATAGGCAAATGCAATATATTTGCTGTTTAGTTGTTTCTGACTCTTCCTGACCCGGTTTGGGAGTTTTCTTGGCAAAGATACTGGAATGGTTCACCATTTCCGTCTCCAACTCATTTTACAGATGAAGAAACTGAGGCAAACAGCGATAAATGTCTTGCCCAGGGTCACAGCTAGGAAGCGTAAGGCAAACTTAGCCTCCTCCACAGAGGGCAGCATTTGAGCTAAATCTTGAAGGAAAACAGAACTTGAGAGGCGGGGTCAAGAGAAAGCATTCCAGGCATTGTGGACAATTACTGCAAAGGCATAGTGTTGGGTTAGGAAAGTGAGGAAAGGCAAGGAGGTCAGTGTGACTGGATCATGGAGAGCATGAAAGGGAGTAATGTCTAATAAGGCAGGGAAGTTAGGTTGGAGATATAGAGCATGAAGAGCTTTAAATGCCAGAGGCATCTATTTGACTTTAGTTAATAGAAAGCCTCAGAAGTTGGTTGAGGAAGGGTAACATAAACAGAACTAAGTTTTAGGAAAATCACTTTGGTAGCTGTGTGAAAGATGGATTGGAAAGGGGAGAGGTGGGGAGAGGCAAGGAGATGAATTAGGAGGCTACTGAAAAGAGGGGAAAGGCCTTGAAGGTCTGAACTAGATTAACTGACATGAATAGAGAGGAGGGGAGGGATGCAAAATAAGTTGTGAAGGCAGAAACAGCAAGCTTTGGCACCTGAAAGAATATGTGGGGTGAGGGAAAGTGAGAAGTTGAAGATGTCCTGAGGTCTTGATGGTGACGTGAAAGGATCACCTAAGGGTGGTCAGGGGTGGAGATAATGAATTTGAACTGTTTGCTGAACAATTCATGATACAAGACTCTGGTTTCATGATAAAAGCTGGTTATCTAGATATGGGAGTCATTTGCATAGAGATCTTTGAAGCCAAGGAGTTGATGACATCATCAGGTAAGAAAGTATAGAGAAAAAAAACTTCCCTTATCTTCTCACCTCCCTGCCACCCAAAACAACCCCACGCCTAAAAATCCTTTTAAAAAAAAACACCTAAACCCCTCCATTTCACTCCCATCCCCTGAAGCTATCATCCTGATTCTCTTCTCTCTACCACCTGACTCCCAGAAGGGAATGTACACACTTTTTGTGTTTTCTCCCACCTCAGCCTGAAGTCATAGACTCTTAAAAGGGACCTCAAGAGGTGTCTGTTCCCACCCACACTTGAACATCTCTGGTACAACTTCTCTCCACATGGTCTTCAGCCTTGGAAGACTCCTGTGAGAAGGAACTGATTTCCTCTGAGCTGAGACCATCTCCTTCACTTTTGAATAGCTCTAGTTGTGAGGAAATATTTCCTTGCACAAGGCTAGATTTGTCCCTTTATTACATCCTTGTCTTGTTTCTAGTTCCTCCCATTGGGGTCAAACAGAAAACAAGTTTAATCTCTCATCCATTTGAAAAGAGACTCTTTTTTCAGACTAAACATCTCCAGTTATTTCAAACCTCTTCTGGCATGAATGTGAGACCTTTCAACTTCCTGATTGCTCTTCTGTGGACATTATCTAGCACATCTATATCCATCCTAAAATGTAGAACTGAATGTACCCCACATGTGTGTGCTAACTGGGGCAGAGTACAGTGATACTATCTCCTCACCAGTTCTAGACACTAATCCTTCCTGCTTCCAACCCCAGCTAGAAAATAAAACAAGTAAAACTACTTTTTTTCCAATCTAAAACTGCCTTTTTCAAAGTTATAAAAGATTTTGAAAGTGGTAAATCCAATCATCTTTTCTGAATCCTCATTCTTTTCTACTTCTCTTTAGCTTTCAACACTGTTAACCACCCGCTTCTGGATATTCTTCCCTCCCTTGGCTTTTTGTGACACTTATCTTTATTTCCCTCCTTCCCTCTACTCCTTCTTCGTCTCCTTTGCTGGGTCATCCTCCATCTCAAGCTTATTAAGCATGGGTGTCCCCCAGGGCTTTGTCCTGGGCCATCTTACACTGTCTGAGCTCATTAGCTCCCATAGATTTGACTATCATCTCTGTGCAGGTAAGTCCCAAATTTATATATCCATCCTTCATCACTCTCCTACTGGATACTTCTTCCATTAGGAGATCACATAGGCATCTCAAACAGTACTCATTCTATATTTTCCCCCAGACTAATCTCGCCTCTAAATCTCTTCCCTGTTTCTGAAGTCCCCTAACCTGAACTAACCTACTGGCCAACCACCTTTGCAAACTTTTATTCTTGACTTTGACTCTCTTTCAAGCCCCAGGTTCTTCAGTTAGTTGTTAAATCTTGTTGATTCTTACATCTCTTCTGTCTGTCCACTTCTCTCCTCTCACACTGACTTTACCTTAGTTCTGTCCCTCATAATACCTCGCTAACACTATTGTAATATTCTTCTAATTGGTTGCCTTTTTCCATTGTCTCCCCCCTCTAATCCATTCTCCAGAGAGCTGTATTCCTTAAGAATAGGTATCATCATTGAATCCCCTTACTCAGAAATCTTCAGAGTTCCCTGTCACCTCTATAATAAAACCAGACTCCTCAGCATGGAATTTAAAGCCTCTACAGCCCATCTATCCATTCAGCCTTATTTCACATCATTTCCTCTTCATCAAGTCTTTATTCTAGCCAAAGTGGCCTACTCTCTATTCCTTACACACAATATTTCATCTCCCACCTTGGGATTTGTTCTGGGCCTCCCTCTGCTCTCCCATCTTTTAGAATACCTAGTTTCCTTCAGGGAACTTATACCATCACATACCATCTCCTATTCAAAGCCTTCCTTGATTTTTCTGGTTGTCTGTGACCTCTCCCTCCTGAAATTGTATTTATTATGTGCACATTGTAGCCCCTCTTTAGAATGTCACTTCCTCGAGGACAGGGACTGTTTGATTTTTGTTTTTGTATCCTTCGTGCTTTGCACAGAATTCAGGAAGCATTTAAATACCTGTTGTGTGAAAGAGAAGTTAGGCTTATTCTGTTTGACCCTAGAGGGTAGAACCAGGAGAGGGTAGGTGGAATAATAATAATTGTAGTCAACATTTATGTAGCATTTACAAAGCGTCTTGTATTATTATCTCATTGGCTCCTTAGAACGAAACAACCCTGTGAAGTAGGTGCTGTCAGAGAGATGAACTGAGGATTGATCTAGGGGAAAACCTCCTGGTGATGGGAACTATCAAAAAGCAGAATGGCCTGCCCAAGGAAGTAGTATCTTTTCTCTCGCTAGAAGTCTTCTGGCAAAGCTTAAATGATCACTTTCCAGACATGCTGTAGGCAGCTAAGTAGTGCAGTGGATAAAGTTTTGGGCCTGGGGTCAGCAAGTCCTGCCTGAGACACTTCCTTGCTGTGTGCAAGTCCTTTAACCTCTGCCTCAGTTCCTTCACCTGTAAAATGGGTCTAAAAAAACCCCTACTTCCCAGGGCTGTTGATTAAGTGAGATAATATTTGTAATGGGGCACACAGTAGGTGCTTGTTAATTGCTCATTCTCTTTTTCTCTCTCTAGTGGGGGATTGTGTTTAGAACCAGGTATAGAGTTGAGGTTGGGATGCTGCTGTGACTTAATTTTCCCACAGTCACACAGAGAGCTAGCATTGCAGCCTGACTCTCCTGACTCCCAAATGAAATGCTCTTTCACGCCTTAGCCTTTTTTACTGGAGCTGTTCATGAGGAGCAAAATGGACTCTGGAGCTTCACTCTTGTCTCAGCCCCTCACTGCCCCCTGCTGGGCTTACTTTGTAGAAAAGGGAAAGAGGAGGAAGAAGCCAAGGATAGGGCAGATTGAGTACTTTAGTCCCTATATCATCAGCACAAATCTTTGTGGAAATCAACCATTCTGTCTGCATATTGGCACATAAGGGCTGCTGAAGTGCAAAGAAAAGCTTAAGTAACGGGCCTAAAATAATTGACACTGACTTTAAAAACAAAACATTTTGAGTTTTATAAAACTTCTAAAAAAAAGAAACCCTTAGTTTAATAGTAAATTAAATGCATTAAGTAAAAAAAAATTGTTTTTAGCTCAAAAATTGTTTTTTGTCTTAGTTGCTTAAACTCAGTAAATGTAGTTTAACAAAAAAGAAACTTTTTTTTAAGGCCTAGGTCAAGCTTTTCTTTGTGCTGTTCAATTTACAGAGTGCTTAGTCTGGGCTCTTTCTAACACTGGATCAATAAGATTCCAGGTCCCCTGTAGAGATAGGGAAGGGGAGGCAGAGCCTCAGCCAGGAGCTTTGGCAGAGATGCACTTGGGTTCACCATTAGGGAAAGCCTAAAGCTTCACCTTTAGCCATCTAGCACTTGAGGTACCTGGTGTCCTCCTGATGAAAAGGGATGACTGGGCAGAAGAGTGACACAGTGAGCTCTTCCCATCATTTACACACAGGCCTCTTTCCACAGCCCTGAGGCTATGCCATTCAAATTCATTTAGTAACTCACCTTTGACCCTTATGTCAATCATTCACCAATCTATTTACTTGCCTAGTGCTGTGTTGGACTCTGGATACAGCAAAGAGGTTTAAGACATAGTTCTTACCAGTAAGGTGTTTACACTCCAGTAGATAGAATATTCTTGAGGGAAAGAAGGAACCTCGGGAGATTTCCCAAAATGTGTTATTTCCCTCTCCCTGCCTGTTCAAAGAATCTAAAATGGAACTTCCAATTTTTTCCCATTCTCTGTTGCCAGTTAAGTAACTGCTTGCTTTTCATAGCCATTCACATTTGGTTTTTGAATTTGTGTGTCTCCCTTGTGTGTCTCCCTTTCCTCCACAGCATAGAGACAGTCTTAACCCTAAGGGCTGGGGAGATAGGAAGAGTGATTATCTATACTGTTTGCCATTCTCTGGTCACACTCTCTACACATGCATGTGTGTGTGCTCATGCTCGTGTATATATGTATGTATACACACATTATAAATGCACAGTTAGATACAATACACACACACACACACACACACAAACACACACACATACACACACCCCTCTCTCCTTCAGCTGACTTTAGGAATATAGAGCTGAGAAGAAAACATAGTTTGAAGCTCAAGCTCTTTGCTCACTAGTCCTGAGAAGGGACTAGGAGGATCAGAAATTGACCCATCTCCAAAAGCTAAACCAGACTTCAGCCTACAATTACCCAGGATGAGGTATCCTCATCTTCTCCTCTCCAATCCTCTGCAGCCACAGACTTTGTTTCTAGTGGGACCAGATGCAAACAGCAATTTGGTTGTATTGGTTGTTTGGGCCTTTGCGTGGGTCAACAAGATACTACTTCTCTAACCAGAAAGTGGGAATTTTTTGACCCATATCCTGTATATCGTTCTTTTTTTATTTTAAGCAATGAGCAAGCCCCTCAGGGGAAGCAGTATAGATCTAATCTGAGATAATTCTTAAATAGAATCTTAGAGATCATCTTGTCCCGACCCTTTATGTTACAGATCAGGAAACTGACATCCAAAAAAAGTGACTTAAGTGCTCCAGATCACGCAGCAAGGTAGTAGGGGTGCCAGGATTTAAACTAGATGCCATGAATCCCACTTATAACACTCATTCCAGTGGATTTCGTGGAGGATAGCTGATCTTGTAATTCTCGCTTCTTGTACGGCCCAAATAGAGAGGGAGCAGAGAGAGAAATACATAGCAGTGTTATCCCCTCAGTGTTGTGCTATTGTGCCTTTTATCTAGAATGGACCCATGCACCCTGTCTCAACATCAGATTGTAGAGTAGGGAATGTTTTGGCTGTCAGCGGATCTCGTAAACATTGGTTTGTTTGTGAGGAGTTTGACATTTAGGCGCTTATTAGAAGAGGATTACAGTACAAAGGATTGCCTCGTTCCCTCTGGCAGCATGGACCCTTCTGGGGGCAGTACTGTGTCACTTCTGTTTTAGAGTTGCATGTGGGCCCTTTGCCCCACTCCCATCCCCAAGGTGCTTTTCCTGACTAAATTTTAATGTTTCTTGTTGTCAGCAAGGTATGGTGGTATGAAAATGTACTATTTTGTAGTAGTCGGTGGAGTAGGAAAGAGAACACAAAGTGTAAGAGGACAGCAAAAGTAGCTCATTTAATTTAATTCTTTGTGTCTGAGGAAAAAGAGAGCTAGAAACACACTTCACTGAGGGGTGGGGGTTGTGATAAGAAAGCCACAGATAATTGAAATGTACAGAGAAATAATTTCCTTCCCTCAGTCCCCATCCTTGCATTTGCTCAGAGCTGCAGCATGGATAGGTTTAAATTTCCTTCTTTCCCAGCAAAATGAGCATAAAGCAGGGAGCAGGAAAAGTGAGAACCTGGATCATCTGCCCAGAATCTTCAGCCCAGAGATGACTACTGATAGAGAGAGTTGTAATCAAATCAGCAGTTGTGCCTTGTAATGGTGATTTAACTCTATTTTCTCATCCCTTTGTCCAGTTATGAGCGATTTGCCAAGTGCTACAAGCGCTTCTACAAACTCCAGCCTGAAATGACACGACTAATTTATGAGCAGTTTATAACTCAGTTGCAGACATCCATCCGGGTAAGTAGATAAGAAACCCAGCAAATTCCCTTGGTTTTCCGATTTTGCCACTCAATTTTAAGTCCCTTGAGGTTAGGAACTGCATCTTATTGGTCACTAGGCCTAGTGCTTTGCACATAGTAGATAATTACATATGTTAGTTGGATGAGGATGAGGAAGTGAGGTGCATTTGAGGCTGTGTGGTGTAGGAGAAAGGACACTGAGTCACAGTAACCTCTGTGACTTTGGGAAAGACCTCTTACCTCTTTGGACTTAGACTGGATGACTTTTAATGGCTCTTCCAGCTCTAAGTCCTATTATCTTTTGAACAGTTCTCTGTAGTTATTGCCACTCACCTTCTCAGCTGGTCAACTGATATCACTGGTAACTGATGACCATGGTGTACCTAGCCCTTATATGCTCCTGGTGGTTGGTACAGTAGACAGGTACAGAAGAAATGAAAGATGATGGTATCTGTCTTCAGGGGACGGTGAACTGGAGGGATGGAAAATGTGCCAGAACATATTTCTCTCTGTGAGTATGGAAAAAATGGAAAAAATCCCGAACATTAATTGCTATGAGGTTAGAAGCATTGATACTTTATGACATTTAATTCAGTTGAGCAGGTATATATGGAGCCCTTACTATGTTTCCAATCCTGAATTAACTATTAAGTATTATTGGGAATACAAAAGCAAATGACATGATATATTTTCTAAAGTAACTTGTGCTTCAATTAAAGAGACATAGAAAAATTAAGACAGGAAAGAATGTTTAAATAATAAAATGGATGGTATGGACTGAATTTAAAGACAAAATCCATATAGACTAGAATCAGTGAAAGCTTTGTGTTGGAGTTTTAAAGAGTAGGGTAGAGTTGGGGCAGCTAGGTGGTACAATGAATAGAGCACCAGAGATGGAGTCAGGAGGATCTGAGTTCAAATGCAGCCTCAGACACTTACTAGCTGTGTGACCTTCGGCAGGTCACTTAACCCTGTTTGAAGAAACCCAGTTTCTTCATCTGTAATGGTCTTTACCAAAACAACTTCAGTGTCTTTACCAAGAAAACCTCAAATGGGGTAGAGAAGAATCAGACAGGCCTGAAACAACTGAACAACAACAAAAAGGGTTTGAAATGTCAGAAAGGGAAAAGGAGGGCATGTTAAGTGGAGGAGGAGGAGGTGGAGGAGGAATCACAATGTCTCAGAATTGGAAGGTCCCTTAAAAGTTATCCAGCCCAACTTGTACTTGAATAGGAGTCATTTTCTGGCATCTCTGAGAGCTATTCATACAGCCTCTGCCGGAAGACTTCTAATAAGAATGGAAAGCTCACTGACTCCAGGACCAGCTTGTCTGCCTTGGACAGCTCTGCTTCTCCCTGTGGGTTTTCCATGCTGTCTGGTTTTCTGTGTTTTCTACCTATTGTTCCTGGTCCTGCCTTCTAGGAACAAGCAAAACAGTATCATCTTTCTTCTATACCAGAGACCTTCAGTCCTTGAAGAGAGCTGTCTCATCCACACTAAAGCTCCTCTTCTCCAAACTAAATATTCCTGGTTCTTTCAAATAATCCTCATACGGTGTGATCTCTTGTCCCTTTAGCATCACGATCACCCTCTTCTGGATGTGCTGAAATTTATCAATGTCCTCCCTAGAATGTGGGGAAAAACTATCCTGGCAATAGGGAAAGGAATGTGTTGCTAAGTAAGAGGTGATAGTATTAGTCAGATAGAGGGCCTTAAATGCCAATAATTTGTAGACTTGGTCTGACAGGCATTATGACACCAGTGGAGATTTTTGTGTACTTCTTCCATATTGTTCTGCCTCTTTTCTATATTGCTTTGCCTCTTTTCTCCCTTACTCTCAGGAAGAAATTTCCACAATTAAGGAAGAAGGGAACCTAGAAGCTGTTTTGAATTCCCTTGATAAGATTGTGGAGGAGGCTGAGGACCGAAAGGAGCCAGCATGGTGAGAACTGATGGCTTAGAAGAGGAAGGGAATTGAAGACCCCCTTGTGTGGTCACTTTCAGGGAATGTTTGGATTCTCTTCCAAATAGCTGCAACTCAGAGGAAAGGGTGATAAAGTAGGCCTAATCATCATTATAATTAATAATCATTATAAAGCTTTTATATGTGGTGCTTGACAGATAGTTATACTATGCCGTGGTCCCTGCTGTATGAGAAACATACTGACATAGAATGAGCAGGGGCCATAGAATAAGAGTAGTAAACTAATATTTAGTTTAACATTTAAGTATTTTCACCATACAGGGTATCTCAAAAGTCTTAATGCAGTTTTAAACTTTATTAACTTAAGAAGAATTAAAGCTATAAACTTATAAAAAATCACTTGAAAGCTTATAATTTCTTTTATACTGATTTAGTTCTGTGAATATTGTTTAAAAAGTTTTTAATTTTCATGGATGACATTTTTTCAGACCAGTAGAAGGGGTTCCTCTTGCTTAGCCACTGCATTCACCTGATCTCTCCATTAGACTTGTGAGATCACTTCAGAACTGTCATATATACATCAAAACCTTGTTTTTCAGGTGATCTTAAGGCAAGGATTAGACTTAAGGCTAGGAGGAGTTGATTGAGACTAATGGGGAAGGATTATGGAATGAGGATCTAATGGAGCTTCTAGCTGCAAAGATTGCAGAAGAAAGAGAAGCTTCAAATCCAAGGTTCTCTTGATCCACTGAGAATCAGCTAATGAAAGTTTTTACAAAGTTCAAAAATAAACTAGAGACTTGGGAAATGTTTAACAAAATAAGAATACAATAAAACATAGATAATGTTAATATGTGGTTTTCTAAGTCAATATGCAACCCATAGGGGAGATCTAGAAGGAGGAGGAAATATGATTCCAGCTCTCAGGAGATCCAAGTTTGATGAGAGAGACAGGATGTGCCTTGGAGACTGATAGACAAGGGTATAATGCAGCCAGCTAGAACTCCAAATACTAGTGGAGGGTAGAGGGACAGGAAGGGAACCATGAGTAGGGAAGGGGCAGTGTGGTGAAGTTTGGAAAAGGAGGATGGAAAAATTGGATCAGTCCTAAATGAGATGAGGGAATTGGAAAGAACATGATGATGGACTTAATAGAGGCAAAAGAAAGAATATCTCTTAGGATGGTACAAGTCAGGGGCCACTAGGCAGGTCTTCCCAGGTGGAAGAGTCTTTTGTGAGGTTATTAAAAATGACAGATTGTAGAAGGCAATAGAAGAAACCTCAAAGCCCTAGCTGAGTTAGGCTTGGACACAGGAAGTAATTAGTCATTAGGAAAAGACAATACCCTCCCCTCTCCCTACCCCACCTCCACCCCAGATTTCTTTACCCCCTTTGTTTATGTTGCCACATCTGGATTTCCTGCCTAGGCGCCCCAGTGGGATTCCTGAGGATGATGTACGCAGCACTCTGATGCCCTACTTCTTACAGCAGCAGTCATCCCTGAAGCGACTGGTCCAGGAGCAGGAGAAAGAGAATGTCAAACTGGCTGAAATGGTCCTGGAAGGGCGGAAGCAGGTGCTGGAGCTACAGCAACAGATCCAGGCCCGGAAGCAAGCGTGGCAGGCAAGTGTCCTTTGTCTTCTCCTTTCCACTGCTAGTGGCCAGTGGAGTTCCCAAACTGATGATGTTCTGAGGAGGATAGTAACAGCTCTTACTGATATAGTGCTTTACATGTTATTTCATCTGATCCTCAAAATAACCCCATGGGGTAGGTAGGTGTTGTTATTGTCTCCGTTTTACAGCTGAGGAAACAGAGGTAAGTGACTTACCTAGGGTCACACAGCTAGTAAGGGTCTGAGACCAAATTCTGAACTCAGGTTTTCCAGCACTCTCTATCTGCTTTGCCACCAAAGCAGAAACTTCATTATAGCTAACAAGGAGAACAGTTATAATTATATATGTCAAGAATGCCAGCGTAGGACTCACAGCCAGTGCCTCTCCCTTCCCTGTTCTCATTAGTCATTTGGCATTTGGACGAAGCTTATCTTATTTCAAGAACGTTTACATGGGAGGCATGATGAAAGTTGAAAACCAGTACACAGTGCATGTGTGTGTCCCCAGCCTCAGAAAAAAGGATGTGCAGCTCCTACAGTAGGGATAAGGTATGCTGCCTATTTCTAAAATGGGGGAAGAAGTAAAAGAATATTATCTACCCCAACACAGACAAAATTCAGGGCTCAAGACCCTTCATGGAGAGGAGTGAGGGGGAGATCTTTAAAAAAAACCAACTCCAAAAATGCAAGGTGGTCAAGACAAGGCTGAGTGGGATGTGTCAGCGAACAAAGCTGTCCTGGTGGCAGTCATGATCTCAGTGTTCTGTGTCTGGGTGAGGTCACATCTGCAGCCTTGTATTAGGCTCCAGACCCTACCTTTCAGGAAGGACCTTGGTAAAACAGAGAGCATACAAGTAAGGGCAGCCCGAATGATGAAGGATCATGCTATATCAATCAGTCAGTGAGCCTTTGTCAAACACCTGAGATGTTTTAGGCCCTGGGGACACAAGGACAAATGAAATGGCCCCTGTCCTCAAGAAACTTCCATTCTATTGCTTCAGGGGCAGAGGGAGAGAGGAGGAAGACTTTATATACACCTACAAATATTTACAGAATATACACAAGGTAACTGGGGAGGAGGCCCCTACAGCTGAGGATGTGGCTCAGGAAGGGCATCCTGGAGAAAGTGGTATTTGAGCTGAGCTTGGAAGGAAACCAGGGATTCTCAGTGGTAGAGGTAAGTGGGGAGTGTATTCCAAGCATGGGGGATAGCCTGGGCAGAGGCTGGAGATAAGAGGTGGATTAGTTCAATGTGAGGAGCAGCAGAAATCTAGTTTGGACCATAGCGTGTTGGAAGTGAAGTAGTGCAGAATGAGGCTAGAAAGGCAGGATGGAGGCAGATCGAAAAGGACTTTCCATGCAAAACGGGAGTTTGTACTTGGGGCTAAGGGCAATAAGGAGCCACTAGAGTTTATTGGGCCAGGAAATTACAGGGTTAGACCTGTGCTTTAGGAAAATCACTTTGACAGCAATGTAGAAGGTGGATGGAAGAGGGGAAGTGGGGGAGATGAAAGAAACCAAATGGAGGCTATTAGAATAGTCCGGGTGAGAGGTTGTGAAGACCTGACCTATGGTGATGATTTTGTGAGGAGAGAGAAGTGAATGGATGCAGAAATAGAAACAAGAATGAGCAAATCATAGGATCTGTGGGGTGAAGGAGAATGATTGAGGCTTTGAACCCGAGTGACTAGAAGGATGGTGCTTCCCTCAGCAGAAACATGGAAGTCTGGTAGAGAGCTAGGCTTGGGGGAAAGGATAATGAATTGTATTGGACATGTTGAATTTTAGATACCTATTAAACATGTAGGTCAGGATGTCATAGGCAGTTGGTGATATGGGACTAGAGCTTAGAAGAGAGACTAGAGTTAGGTATATAGATTTGGGAGTCATCTACAAGAGATGATAGTTAAACCAATGGGAACTGATGAGTTCACCCAGAAAGGGAGTACAGAGAGAGAAGACAGCTTAAGGCAAAACCTTAGGGTACATCCACGTTTAGAGGGTAGGATATGGATGATGCTTCAACAAAGGAGACTGCAGTTAGATGGAGGAGAAGAGTCAAACGAGAACTGTGTCATGGAAACTCAAAGAGAGAATGTCCAGGAAGATAGGGTGGAATCATGGTTAGTCTTTACACTAGTCAGAATTCTTAAGTCTTTGATTAGTAACTTTAGAGACAGCAATTTCTGTTGAGTGAGGTTAGAAGCTGTATTTCAGAGAGTTGAAAAATAAGTGAGAGAAGAGGAAGGGCAGCAAGGAACACAGGCAACTTTTTTAGGAGTTTGGAGGAGAGATATTGAATAATAGCTCGAAGGCATGGTGGGGTCAAGGGAGGGTTTTTTATGTCAAGGAAAACCTAGACGTGTTCATAGGCAGTAGGGAAGTCCTAGGCGAGAGAGACAGAAACACAGAGAGAGAAGATTAGAGAGGGAGAGGGGAATGATTTAGGGTAAAATAGACAAAAAGAAATGGGAAGGAATGGGATCATAGGTACATGTAATGAGAGGAATCTTGGCAAGGAGAAGGAATACTTCTTCATCAGCACTGGAGTAAAGGAAGAAAGAATAGAGAATCTCAAGGCATTTTGAGATGTGGAGAAGGTGGCACCTCTCTTCGTAGACTGTATGAGGCAAAATCCTTAGGAGACAGATGTTGGAAGGGGAAGGTAAGAGAAGGATGAGAGAAGAAGTTTGAAGAGCTGCTGTCAGGAGTTCAGCAGGAAGTCAGTGAGAAATCTCCTGTACGTAAATGATCTCTGTGATCTGGAACCCAGCCACCCATGACTACTGGCTGAAGCCCAGTGTCTGGCAGGTTGCTGGGGAGCCACCACTGAGGTTTGTATTATCATTAGAAGCAAAGCAATCCTGATCTTCCCATGCCCACTGCTGGAGATGTTTGGGTGTCACTTCCAGCAACACCTCCTGTAAGAGTGTTGCATGCTCCAGAGAAGTGACCCTTGCCATCCTTGCCTCCCAAAATTAGAACCATCTTCTTTGAGAAGTGAAGCTTAAGTTTAGAAAAAGTTCTGATGTATGTTTCTTTTTTTAAAAAAGGAAAATAAAAGCAAAATACCAAAAATGAAGGCAAGAACCCACACTTTTTAAACTATTTGTCACTTTTGTGTTTTCTAGAAGCCTCAGTAACTTTATTTTCTTTGTATTCAACAGAAACGAATAAGCTTGGAATAGCTTTTTTTTTTTAAAGAAAATCAATTAGGTAGGAGTAAAAGGCTTGCCTCATTGCAATGAGATTAGATAACATAAATTTGTAGTAGGCCCAGTCTGCATGAATGTGTGACTTTTTCTAGCTTCATTTAACCATATGTGAGTGGGTGTGGATGAGGCAGATGAGAATAACCTAGGGTGGGGACTTGTAAGACGTCAGGAACGATAGGACACGGGGAACAAGGGATTCAGGAGTAGAAGGCAGTGTCATATTGTACTGGTTAAATAAAGGTTATAAAAGGAAAAAAGGAAGCTGAAACAGGAGTGATGGTTTGGGAGGGCCCTCAGAGATAGAGCAGCTGGAGGTCATAGTTAAGGTTGAGTGTGTCATTAATAGGGCTGAAGCATAGGAAGAAACAGAATGATATGATGGTATTGTTACATAAGGGAATTTTAGAATTCTTGGTCATGGAAATGGAGTAATGATTTGTGGGTGAAAGTGAGATTAAAGTTATGGCTATCCCTGTGTGTGTTGGATGTGGAGTGGGAGAATAGGTTATGGGAGTCAAGAGTGAGGAAGTAACACCAACATGCATGTTGAAAACTCCAGGTATAAGAACAAGAATTGGAGTAGAGGGAAAGACTGGGGGGCTATGCAATGAACTTCATGAGAAAGTAGGGAAAATGATCTAGGTTGCAGGAGATGACTGCCCCCAGGATCTGGATTGAGTGACATATTTGGATAGAGTGAACCTCAAAGGAGGAGAAGCTGCTGAGTTATGATGTCAGGGAGAGTGTGGAAGTGACAAAATGGAGCAAGAAATAGTCCAACTCTTTGAGAATCAGTATGTTGGGGGCAGGGTATGAGAGAGGATGCAACCAATGCCAGAGTTTCCTAGGTTGCAGCATCATGTGATATGAGACTGGACTTTATGAGTTCTAGAAGAAAGGAGCACAAGAAGAAGAGGTACAGAATCAAAAAAGACTTGTTAATGATGGAACACAAATTCCAAATGCTGCAATGGAAGGGGATGGCACACCTGGGCTAGGACCTGGGAGGGATAGGGGTGACATAGATGGGTTTGAGTGAACATGAAGTGGGGAAGTGTGGATGGACTCTTGGGCAGGCAGGGATTCAGCTAATATCAGGAGAGTTAAGAGGTGGGAAGAGCTTGTGGGCTAGGCAGTTCCACTGATGGCAGTAGATGATTGGAAGCTCATGGTGACTGTTATGTCTGGGCTATCTTAGCTGCTAAGTGGATGAGGATTAGTTAAAGGAATTGTGGATGAGAAGGGAATGGGGCTGGAAAAGAGAAGATTGGGGGCAGCACAGGGAAACATGGTAGCTGTCTTCAAGGATCTGAAGGTTGGTCATCTGAAAGAGGGACTATACTTGTTCTGTCATTTCTAGAGGGCAGAACCAGGAATGAAGAAGTGCATTTATGCTTGAGGTTAGGAAGAATTCCCCAACACCTAAAAGTGTCCCAAAGGGGGATGGGCTGGAGTGCTAAGTACATAGTGAGCTCCCAGGCCATGTATGTTGTAGAGGGCTTCTTTTTCAGGAATGGTTTGGACTCAAAGGCCTCTGAGTTATCTTCCAGTTCTGAGATAGTAGGATTCTGTAAGGAATAATTTTGAATGTCACTTTGGTAGAGCTTTGAGATAAGTGAAAAGATTAGATCAAAGAAGGTGGTAAATAGCTGTCATCTTTTAAAGAGGCCTTTATTAAGTATTAACAACATCCCCTTGGCATATAGTCTGGGAGATCTGGAGTTAAAAGCTTGTTTGTTACCTGAAGCAGCAGAGAGAAGAAGCACAGGGACGCTTATCCAGATGGGAGAAAGAAAGCCTTTGGTTGGTAATTGAAGATGGAGGTGCTTAGAGTGGAGACAGCTCCAGAGGTGGAGCTGGTTGTGATTGACAGTGACAGCAGAGGAGACAAGCAGCAACTGAAGTCATTCTTTCTAATCCCTCTGGAGGCTGGGATCAGGAGACTAGTAAGACTTATCTTAGCAGCTTTCCCTCCTGTGTCTTTGGAGCATAAAATATACCACCTACCCACCCCATCCCTTAGGGGGATGGGCAGAGATTGATTTCTTCATTTTCCTCACCAGTCTGTTGAGGGAAATTGTTTTCCATTGGTTTATGAGGTGTTAAGAATGCTATTGTTGAATGTAGGAGCTAAGAGAGCAGAGAAACAGGAAGAAGTACCGCAAGCTCCACTCCCCCTCCACCAAAAAAAATGCCACCAAAACCCCTTACAAATAGATCTAGAAAGTCTACCAGACTGACCAGACTGACTTCTGATCAGGAAATCCTTGAAAAAAATCACAAAAAGTCATTTTTCCAGCCCAGGTTAGCATAGACAGAGAGAGGTCTGTGGACACTAGGGATGGGGTCTGTCAAGGAGGGAAAGAGCAGGCTGCAAATGCAGCACAGAGGGGCTTCAGCTTGTGCATGGTGCCAGAACAGGTGCTCATGGGCACTTCTGCCACTGCCCTGTTCTAAGTCATAGATTCAGGGTGGGCAGAGGAGGGGACCTGCACCTAGGGCTGACATTCCAGGGTAAGAAGGAGCCGTGAGCCATAGGCTGTGTTCCAAGAGAGGAGTGAGATCAGAAGCAAGCAGCTGCTATGTCTCTGACCCCAGGAACCGAGCAGGGTCTCAGTTCTAGCCTTCAGTCCAGTCTGAAACCTGCAACAGAGTAATCAGGGCCGGAATCCCAGGCCAAAGGGGAGTCTGCGCTTTAGTCACTCTAAACCCACAGAATTTTCCAACTGGTTTATAGTGGCTGAGTCCAGCAGAAGTCTATTGAAACTCCATACAAGGTGAGCCCACAGACCTGTTGCTCAGACCCAAATCCCAGGTAGGAAACTTGTAGACTCAAACCAGGGAGACAGTGATCAGATGTTACTCTCATTTAGACCACTTAGGAAGCCCTGAAAGGTTGCCAATCCATAACCTGAGCTGTCCCTGAGATTCTGGAATCACATAACACTCGGTATTCCTAGAAAGCAACAGTAGAAGCAGCCCAGACGTTCCCTTCATAAGTACAGAGCCTGGACCTAATATAAAGTCTTAAGTAAGGAAGTAGCTGGAAGAATGAGCAAACAAAAACAGATCCCATCATAAAAAGCTGTTATATAATGGCATACACAAGACACAAACCCAGAAGAAAAGAATGACTCTAAAACATCTGTAGTCAAAGCCTCAAAGAAAAACTCACCTTGGGCATAAATTAAATTAGAATTCCTGAGAGAGATGAAAAAAAATTTTTTTTAAAGGGTCAAACCATTTTCTTAAATGAAATGAGAGCACTAGAGGAAAAATTGGAAGAGAAAGGAGAGCTATGAAAAAAGAATTAGAAGGGGAATTAACAGCTTAGCACAAAAGGTATAAAACCTTGCCTGAACAACTGACTCGCTAAAAATTAGAATGGACTAAAGAGAAGCTGATGACTCCATGAGACTAGAGACTGAAAAAATAGAAAAAATATAATGTCTTTTAGCAAAAACAACTAATCTTACCAATTGAGAAGAAAAAAATTAAGATTCATCAGTTTTTGTTTTTGGGTTTTTGTTTTGGTTCTCTTTCTTCTTTCTCATGATTCATTCCATTGGTCATAATTCTTCTTTACAACTTGACTATGGTTTAAATAAGTTCAATGCGAAGTTTTATGTAGAAGATATATCGGATTCCATGCCATCTTGGAGGGGGGAGAGGGGAAGAAAAAATCTGGAAGTCAAAATTATGTAGAACCGAGTGTTGTAAACTAAAAATAAAAAATCTCAAAAAAAATTCATCAGACAAATACTCTGCCCTACACGCACTGAAACACATGCAGACATTCCTGGAAACCACCATAAAGTAGATTGTTGACAGGTAGGTCACATTTCCTCACATTTTGCTTATACATTTGTATAAGGAAAGTCTTTTTCTTTTAATTTTTTCAGTTAACAAACATTTTTTCCCTCCCATGGAAAAGAGGAAAAAGAAATCTGCATTTTCAAGCAAAACAAATTCCCTCATTGGCCACGTCCAAAAATCTACATTTTATCACCTCTCTGTCAGGGTGTTAGCATGCTTCATCATTCATCTGGAGTCATGGTTGTCCTCAGGTTGGTTATTGCATTGATCTTAGAACAAAGGACAAAATGGAAATTAAAGGATCCACTCGTCACCTCCTGAAAAAATACTCAAAAAGAAAGAATTCAGATACCAAGAAGCCACAGTCTGGGTCATACAAGATTAAGAAGTCACAACCATAAAGAAGCAGAGAGCTCAAAATAGAATATTTCAATAGGGCAAAGGATTTAAGCTTACAACCAAGAATAACATACCCAACAAAACTAAGTATAATTACAGGGTGGGAGATGTTTTGTTTTTCTTGCTTTTTTTTGGTGGGGAGGGATATAAGAGGGAAAGGTAGATTTTTGCTAATTAAAAAAAAATTAATTTAGAATTGACCCCCCAAGAAGAGAATGATTTTAATATGTTTTCCTGTTTTTTTAGTGTAGTAAAGTTAAATGGTTTTTTAAAATTCTGGTGATATGCTAGACTGGTAGAGTCTGCTCTGGTTGGGGGCACACTGAACCCAAGAATAGAGAGTCTCTGTTGCCCATAAAAAACCAACAGCACTAATGCAATTACTAAGTAATCAATCACTAAGGCTTTCCTAAGAGTCACGGTGTCTTAGACTGGAAAGGTGACAGTCCCTCTGTAATCTACCACAGGGCTGTCCAACCACAGGTTTTCATTGAAACAACAGACAATATATTTTGATTTGCCATTTTAGTGAGAGCTCAGCTTCCTTTACTAAAGCATTTATGTAAATTTCTATGCTTGTAGGCGGCCGATAAATTGCACTGCGGCTGCATTTTAGATGGCCCTGATCTACCATTTTAGATGGCCCTGATCTACCATTGTCAGACTCTGTTGTGTTCATGGACAACACATTCTGGGGAAGTGCTGACAAATGCAGTGTCCAGAGGAAGGCAGCCAGGTTGGTAAAGGGACTTACGATTATGTTGTATAAGGATCAGCTAAAGAAAGTAGGGACATTTAGCCTGGAGAAGAGGTCACTTAGGAGGAACTTAATAGTTGTCTTCGAGTATTTGAAGCACTGTCATCTGCAAGAGGAATTATGTAGATTTATTCTGCTTGATCCAAGAGGACAGAACTAGGAGCAGTGGGTAGAAGTTGCAAAGAGGCAGATATAGGCTTAATGTAGGAAATTATGTCCGTACAGAGCTGTCCAAAAGTGGAATGAGCTGCCTCTGGAGGTGATGCGTTCCCATTCACTGGAGGTCTTCAAGCAAAGGCTGGATGAACACTTGTTAGAAAGATAATAGAAGGGTATTCAGAGTACATCTTTCTCAACTCTGGTTTGGACTAAATAACCTCTGAGGTCCCTTCTGACTCTCAACAATTCTACGCCTATGAAATCTTTTTTTTTTTTAAATATGCACTGTTGCATTTTTAAAAACTTTTCTCTGGGACCAAGCTCTGTTATTGTAACTACAGAGTTCAGTTTCATAGTGTTCATTTAAATGATTTTAGTCATTGACTCATTTAATCATTTAGTCATTGTTTTCCTGGTTTTCCTTTCTTCACTTTACATACGTTCATATAGGTCTTCCCATTCTTTTTTCTAAATTTTTTGGATTCATAATTTCTTACAGCTCAGAAAGATTCCATTACATTCACGTGATTCTATATATTGTGGTAAACATAAACATAATCCTATGGTTAGATTTAAAAAAAAAACAACAGCTGCCCAAGTTGAGGATGGAGAAGAGGTGGCGAAAAAGATGTATGAGAAGACATAAGGATTTTGTGCACTGTGAGCCCAGTAATGTGTTGGTGTTGGAATATGGCATCCAAAGTCGGGGTGGGAGAGTGAGAGTCCCTCTAAACCCCACCCTGCTCACACATCACTTTGGTCTGCTCCACCTGTTGTTTCCTGCTCTAAGGGCCATGTTTTAAAAAGAATAATAAGTAAGCTCTCATGCTGCTGGGGTGGGGGGCTCCCCCATTATTACTTTGTCATAGCTCAGGGACTTGCATAATTCAGTGAGACTATGAGCGATGCCATGCAGGGTTACTGAAGACAGGCAGGTCATAGTGGAGAGTTCTGACAAAAGGTACATAAACAGTACTAAGATGATAAAAGAGATGACATTGGAAAATGAGCCCCTCGGGTTGGGGCTACTGGGGAAGAGCAGAGAAACCAGAGACCAAATCACCAACATTGGCTGGATTATGGGGGGAGCTAGGGGGTCCAGAAAAACATGTACTTCTGCCTCATTGCCTACCCTAAAGTGGGGATCACAAGAAGATGCAGTGAGTCCTCAAAGAGCTGGGAGTAGCAGATCATCTTACTCGTCTCCTGAGGAACCTGTATGTGAGTCAAAAAGCAATGGTTAAAACCTGAACTTGGGACAATTGATTGGTTTAGGATTGGAAAAGGAGTGCAACAAGGCTGTTTATTGTCACCTTATGTACAGAGCGCATCATGCAAAATGCCAGGCTAGGTGAATCAAAAGCTGAAATTAAGGTTGTTGGGACAAATATCAACAATCTCAGATATGCAGATAATACCACTCTGATGGCAGAAAATGAAGAAGAATTAAGAAGTCTCTCGAAAGAGGAAAGTGTGAAAAAAGCTGGCTTGAAGCTTAACATCAAAAAAGCTAGGATTTTGGCCACTGGTCTCATCACTTCCTGGCAAGTAGAGGAAGAAGAAATGGAAGTAGTGTCAGATTTTATATTTTTGGGCTCACAAGATCACTGTAGATTGAGACTGTAGTCATGACATTAAAAGATGCCCCTTAGAAGGAAAACTCTGGCAGATCTGGACAGTATACTAAAAAGTAGAGCCATCACCTGGCCAACGAAGGTCCATATAGTCAAAGCCATGGTATTTCCAGTAGAGTCATAGTGTCTTAGACTAGAAAGGCTATGAGAGTTGGACTATAAGGAAAGCTGAGCACTGCAGAATCAACGCTTTTGAATTGTGCTGGAGAAGACTTTGGAGAATCTCTTAGACTAGCAAGGAGGTCAAATCAATCAATACTTAAATTAATTCAGGCTATTCACTGGAAGGTCAAATACTGAAGCTGAAGATTAAATACTTTGGCCGCATAATAAGAAGATGGGACTCACTGGAAAAGAGCCTGATGTTGGGAAAGATTGAAGGCAAAAGAAAAAGGGGGCAGCAGATGGTTAGATAATATCATAGATATGATGAACATGAACTTGAACAGACTTAAAGAGATAGTGGAGGACAGAAGGGCCTGGTGTGCTCTGGTCCGTGGGCTCAGACACAACTGAACAACAACAAAGACATTCTGTGTCTTGAGGAAGGGGAGCAAGATGCGGTGATTGAACGAGGTCTCCAAAATGTCACTGAAAAGAATTGGGGATCCCTTGGTTCCATCAGGAATGCTTCTCTCAGAGAAGAGGAGACTTAATGGGGACATGATCCTTGTTCTAAAGTATTTAAAGGACTGTCCTGTGGGAGAGGCTTAGTCTTGCTAGGGCAGGAAGAGAACCAATGTGGAGAAGTTACAGGGAAATATATCTCATCTTAACCTAAGGAAAAACTTGTCAAATATTAACACTGTCCAAAACTGGAATGGGCTGCCTCAGAAATGTTGTAGAAGGGATTTGTGATTGAAGTATGGTTTACAGTAAATGGTCATGATATTTATCATGATTTTTTTCATATATTGGGCCCTCAGTGAAGATGGAGCAAAAGATCCTGCCTTTGCTGTCTAGTGTATATCCAAGTCCAGAATAGAGGCTCATAGAGGGAAAAGATTTTATTTTTCTGTCACTCTTGTATTGTTTTTCTCTTTCTCCATACACAGGCTCTTAGTAAAAAACAGAGAGAGCTGGCAACATTGTTGGAAGACCCAGAGTGAGGAGGCCAGTCAGCTGGACCCCAGCCTTCTAATACTCTCAAGACTCCTTGTCTTTGGCTTTGGAGGGATCCACATCATCTGGACAAATTAAATTTAGTGAGATTCCAATGGAAGTAAAATCTACAGGGGCTGAAACTCTGACCTACTTTGGCAGGGGAAGCCAGCTAAGAAGAGGGCTATAAAATGCCCACTGATCCAAGAGTGGTAAAGGGATCAGTCAGAAACCAAGGATGCAGGTTATGGCAGCCTCTTCATGTGTTTTGGGCTTCTCTGGTGCCATTCATCCTGCTCTCCAACTCCACTTGTGCTTTCCTTCTGTTTCCTACTACTTTGGAGTAAGATGGGAAACAGGTTTTTGCTCATCTCGTTTATTCTCATCTTGGTTTGGATTTCAATATCTCTTTCTTCACTGAGCTCAGCACAGTTTGCCCTCCTCCTCATGTCCCTCTCAGTCCAGACTGCCCCAGCCACAGAGTTCTTGAATCCTCTAATCATGGAATCTGTTTCCAATCTCCCACTGATTGCTGCCTTGCTGGCCAAGCTGTTGCCCTGTCATGTTCTCCCCACATCTGTAAATAAACTTCCTACACTACACTGCCATCTTTCCACTCCCAAGAAGTTTGCCCCTGTTGGCCTCAACTGTCTCCGATTTGCTGTCCTTACGCTAGTCCCCAGGCTAACATGGAGCATTTGGATCCAGGACCTTGAGTTCCTTTTGCAAGTAGGACAGTCTGGCTCCAAATCAGTTTTCCCAGTCTGTAGAATCTAGAGCCTCCAGGTCTGGAAGATAAGATAGACCTTAACTCTAGTCCTGATACTAGAACATCTGGGATTTCCCCAACCCCCAGTTCTATCTCAATGACTGTAGGCATAGAATTTTGTCATTTTGTTTAACCTTGCCCCTCATCCCACCTTTCTTGTTTTATGTTTGGGCTAATTGAGAATAAATCTATTTAACTTACATATCTTGTTGTAGTCCTCGTGCATGCAGATAAAAATAAGTTGACACTCTCCAAAAGGCATCTTTCTCCTTTATTTTAATTCCTCCTCACCGTCACTCCCCAAAATAAGGCCAGAGTAAGAAGCAATAGGATACCCAGATAGCAGGAGAATAGATTCATTTACATGTTTATTAAGTCTACTCTACACACAGTCCCTCTAAGTAGCTTACAGTTTAGTAGGGGATGAGACAGGCATAACAAGAATGCTAAGTTAGAAAGAAAACTTAGCAGCAAGGACTTCCACAGAATAAGCCAGAGAAGTGATGATTTCATTTCTCATAGTTACTGGGAAAATCAGGATTAGATTGGAGTTAACCTCCATCAGTGGCCAGTTTCTTACCTACTCCTTTGATCCCAGCCCATTACAGTCCAGCAGCCCAAGGAGAAAAAGTGTTTACTTGGTAAGTCAGCCAAACTGTCTCTCCTGCCTCCCTCTAGGGTTGATTAGGTCACATTCCAGACAGAGGGGACTCATGTGGCCTCTCTGCCTTTCAGACCAGGCCTATATCAGGAGGGAAAAGAAGGCATTTTGGTATAGAATGTTTTTGAGACTTTGCTTTCTATTCCCTTTGAGGATCTGTCTTCATGAAACTTAAGACATTAAAACATTTAGTATATCTGGTATAGTTCTAGGTACCACATTTCAGGAAGAAATAAGGTTGAGATCATACTGGAGGAGTTGTTGAAGGAACTAGGGGTGTCTTGCCTTGAGGAAACCATTGCATGGAAGAATTAGGTTTGTTTCATTTGACTCCAGAAGTCAGAAACCAGAACCAGGAATAATGGGTAGAAGTTTTAGAGAGGCAGATTTAAGTGTAAAGAAAAACTTCCTAAGCATTAAAGTGATCTTAAAATGGTATGGACTGTTTCAGGAAGTCGTGGTTTCATCCTCACCAGAAGCCTTTGAGCAAAGACTGGAAGACCACTTGTCAGGTGTGTCCCAGAGGGGACTGATTGTTGTTTGGGCATTGGTGATCCCTTCCAACCCTGAGATTCTGTGCAGGAGTGAAGGAAGAGCACTGCATAGATCACAATAGCAAGGAGCAGGATGGGAATCAGAGCTTCCCAGGAGCACCTGAGATCATCCATCCTCCTGCCTCCTCCACTTCTGTCCCACACAGACTGGAGTCTCCAAGAAAAGAGATTGTTCTGTGCTCCAGTGTCTGCTGTAACCCTCCAACACCAGGAAGTCCTTCTTGATATATACCCTCCACTCCTCTTATGGCAATGTAAGTGCCCTCCAGTGCTGCTGCCTATGGGGATGGTACTCAGCAGTCTCATTTTTAGAGTCCTTTTCAAGAAGCTTGGAACCTGACCTACTGTGTCCCACTCTCTATCCTCATTTGAACCTTAGCATTATTTTCTCCCGTTCTCCCCGGGCCCTTCACCCAACTCTTCATCTCCTGAGCCCCAGGGAGTCCAACCCAAGCCTCCAATCAGAGTCTCAGTCAAACTCTTTATTTTCTTATAAATCATACCCTGACTTTTGGAAAACAAAGGGGTCACAGGACCCGGGTGATAGAGGGCATTGCCTGGCGTGTTTTCTCTGGGGTTTGGCATCTTGTCATAGGGCCTGAGCCACTAGGATCAGATTCATGAAAATCATAGGCTAGGAGAGGAAACAGAGCTGAACTCCGCTCACTGACCTATTTAAAACCCATCATCCTGAATTCCCTTCTTCCTCCCTTGGCTCCCCATTATGCCTATTTAAGCTTCCACTACACTTAGGGACAAGGAGGAGGACTCGAAGGAGAAGGGGCTGGGATAAGAAAATGTACCAGAGAAAGAAAGGGAAAACGGTGCAGAGAATATGGCCAAGTGGGGACCCTGGAGAAGAGGGCATGGTTGGGGGCTCAGTTGCTTGGTTCCCTAGCTCCTTCCTCATCTTAGCTCTATTTCAGCACTAATCTCTGCCTCATGCTGGGCTACAGCATGGACAACTCAGAATGGGGACAGTAGTAAAAAAAGGGGCTCTTGTGGCTGAGCGCATAGCCGTGCCCATTGAAATCTCCAGGTCTTCATCCTCCTGTCCCTTGAACACGTTGATGTCTTCCAAACCACAACATCCTTTGAGGTTTGGCCTTTCAATCCTAAGCCGGATAGCCTTCAAATAGAGCTGGCAAGATTTACCTCAGGCCCACCCATCTGTGGTCAGCCAGAGGTATGCCCCTCCCCTCAGGGGCCAGGAAGCTCAGAGGGTATAAATGATGCCCTGGAAATGGGTGTAAAGAGAGACAGGACCAGTGTGGACTGAACTGAACTTGCTGGACATAGCTGCATCATGAAGACAGTCCTACTTCTCTCCTTGCTGACCCTGGCCACCCTCTGCCTCTGTAAGCATGGTGAGTCCACACTGAGGGAGGCCTTTGTGGAAGGAGCGGGGGTCCTCAGCTCCAGCACCTGTACCTCACCCCCAGTCCCCCATTCTTCAACTCTTCCAAGTGCTTCAATTTGGGGAGGTTAACCCAACAACCTATCTTGGATACTTTCTTTTGCCACCAGCATTGCCTACTAGGGATCAGAGGGTAGGGTGAGACAAGTAAGAGACTTGAGAGAGTCCCTTGGGTCACCCTCCTCTCCCTCCCCTTGCCTCTAGGCTGGTCAACCACTCACCAGTATGGACTAGCATCCATACCTTTTCCTCAAAAATTTCAAGGAGAAAATGGCTATTCCAATTTTTTTTAGCTCACCTCATGCCTCTTACTGCAATCCCAGCTTTCTCTCCATTCCGTGTGAAAAAAAAGGAACAACCAAGGTGAAAAAATGAAAGGGCGCTTATGAGAAAAATGCTTAGGCGGATTCCTTATTCTCTTTTAGATGCTCAAGCCGGTTCGCAAGACTCTGGCAAAAGAACAGGTGAGCACTGGGGACTTCAGGGAGGGAGCTGATTTTCATAATGGGTTTTCATTTGCACACTCATCTCATGATGAAATGCTGAGCATCAGTTTCTCCCATGTGCCTCTTACCTCCGTTTCCTCCTTCCTGCTGCCGTCCTGCCTCCTGTCCTCTGCCCGCCGTTAGGCAGAGCGCTCTGAGGCTCAGCTGGCAAAGTGGAGACGTCCCTTTGCTCCACCCCCAGCCTTCTACTCGGCTGGGTTGAGGGGAGGGAGTCTGCGGCAGATATGGGTTCCCTCCCTGTGGGCTAGTATGGGAGGGGTGGCCAGCCTCTCAACCTCTCTCCCGCTCCCCAGCTTTTGCCTCCAAGCGTGAGAGCAGTGAGCTGGTGAGGAGACCCAAGCGTTACCTGTACAACTGGCAAGGGTAAGTGACAGCCCGGGGAAGAGGGGCTGCTTCGCTCAGCCGTAACTTCTAGGGATTAGGGAAGGTGAAGGGAGACCTCTTAGAGCCCGTGAGGGTATTGAGGCAGTTCATGCTTCCCTCTGTGTTGGGCGACCCATTTGCCATAAAATGCCCAAAGCAATGAGAGTCCCTAGAGAAGCCCCTTACCCATTCCATTTGCCCATCTTTGGATTCTTGAGCAAGCCCCGAAGGGGAAAGGGGTAGAGGTCAGACCTTCATAAAACTCTCAAGGTTGGGGAAGGCTTGCTCCAGAGGGCAAGGGGAAGAATAGACTAATGTAGCCCTCTCCCCTAGGCTTCCTGCTCCCTACCCTGACCCCTTGGAGCAGAAACGGGAGGTGTGTGAGCTTAACCCTGACTGTGATGAGCTAGCTGACCACATTGGCTTCAGCGAAGCATATCGGCGATTCTACGGGACAGCCTAGACCCCAGGACACCTACTCCCTCCCCCAAACGTGCTCCCCAAGCTGCCTGGATGTCCTGGCTCCACCCTTCATTCTGAAACACCAGGCCCACTGCCTTGGCCTCAAGCTACACAGCTGTTCCAGGAGCTCCCCCCAATTTGTACACCCAGTACATGGCCTGCTCCAAACTTCCTACCTTCTGGCTTTTTCAGAAATAAACATGAGGGAAAGAGGAATCAGCTGGTCTGTCATTCGTGTGTGTGTGTGTGTGTGTGTGTGTGTGTGTGTGTGTGTGTGTGTGTGTGGGCGGGCATGCGTGGGTTTGAGCTGGAGAGAACGCAGAGCTTTCTGAGCTATGCCTCTGACTCTGGGCAAACCTGGACTTGTCCCATCCTCTACCCCCAGGTGAGGGAGGGGACTTCTATCCAGTCCAAGTCTCCCACACCCACCCACCAGGAAAAGGCTTCCAAGGTCTGACTTCAGTCCTGCCCCTTTGAGCTTGGTGGCTGTTTGTGTGGTCCTTGTTCCACGACGCCTCCCTCCTCAGGATGCTTCCCATGGCTGAGCAGACTGCACATCTCTAGTCATATACTCAGCTTGCAAAGGCATGCCCTGGCCATGGGACTATGACAGGGGCTTCTTGGCTCCGAAGACCACCACAGGCCGCACCGAGGGGGAGGAAATTTTTATTGGCAAGTAGGTGCTAATAAAGCAGACACACACACCAAGAGGCTCTAACTGTTTCAATCCAGTTTCTCCCAGGAATCAATCGGTTCCTTTTTCCATTTTGCCTCTCATCTTGGCTTGGAGATCATGATATTCTGGTCATTTCCGCATGCCAGAGGGCCAGGTGAGGCAGGTGTCTCCTGTCCTTCTCCCCTCTTGAGTTTGGTCCCAAAGGTTGGGGTTAAAGCATGGCCCCTTTGGTGAAGTCTAAATTAATGGTGTTAGTTTCCTCAGGAAGAGGGGGTCATTGATCATGGGGACTCCAAGGGTCCCTAAAGAGAGTTGTTTCCCCAAAGACTGACTCAGATTCTCTGCATGATCCTGAATCCAGGAATCCCAGTAAGACACCTTAATATTTGACACCTAATAGTGTTCCCTTGTGTCTATAACACTTTCCCTACATTGTTCTAACCTAGGCCCAGATAACCTAATAGGCGTGGCCCCTATTGGAATTTCTAATATCCCTAACAGCTTACTCTGGCCCAACCTGTGGTGCTTAGATGCCAGGTTCTCTTCTACACAGCTCAAAAGCAAATTCAATTTGAACCCTTCAAAGATCCTCTCCAACCCCCTGAGCCTGGACACACTTTAGAGACCTGAGGGATCCCCAGGCCTTCTTCCACTAGCCTGTCCCATCTCTCACCCTTAGCATCTACCTCCACTCAAAACAAGAGGTCTCCTGCTCCATCTCCTCCCCTGCCCTTTCATCCCAGCCCCTCTTCTCTCTCCCTATCCCCATTTCCTCTTCTACTTTTCTCCTCCCCTCACAGCCTCTTTCTTTTAGGCCCAGGATGTTCTACCCTCAGCCTCCCAGAGCTCAGTCAGGGCCTGGGAATCTGAATACCTAGGGTCCCTGGTCTATTTCTCTCCTAGAGATGAAAAAACTATCAGGGTGAAGGGTGGTAGCAGATTGAGCCAGAACCTGGGGAGTTAGATGGTGTGGTCTCTGGGGAGAAGTAGCCTTCTGGGGCTCCTCCTCTTCTTATTCCCCCTTGGCCCTGCCTACTGACTCAGGCTGGGTCTCTTGCAGTAGGGGGCAGGCCTGGGGGGCACGAAGCAGGGCTGCTGTGAAGATGGCAATAATGAGCAGGTTCCCAGTCACAGCAAGGCCCATGGTGGTCACAGTGGCCGCCAAGGATGAGGGAGTGCTATGAGCTGCCAGCCAGTCCCGCCGTGCCCCCATGTCAGCTAGCACTGCCTCCAGTTGGAAATGAGTGCCTAGCACTGCACAGATGTGGAACAGCTGGTGACTATGGCCTGTGGGAGAAGGCAAGAGTGTTAGGGGTCCGTACATACCTCTGGTCCTTTCCCTCCTCCCACTTTCTCTCCTTAGAGTTCCTTTGTCCTGTGGGTTTCCATGATTAGTCCCTCTCAGCCTGTTTTCTTTCTACAGAATGAGGGTTCAAGCCAGATGAGTTCTAAGTTCCTTTGGTAGCATTACATCTTTGAGCAATGACATTTTATGAACTTACAGGCAGTCTCCAACCTATAAACATGGCACACACATGCATCTGCTTAGCCCCTGGCTGCTTCTACAGAGAGAACTGGGTCCCTGCTTCCTGGGAAAAGCAGGAACAGCTTCAGGGTGCTGACACCAAGGGCAGACTCCTGGGCTGGACAGTCTTGCCATTGTGGTGGTGCTCAGACACCCAAATACCTTGCCTCTCATGGTTTGTATCTTCATTACATTTTGTGACCCTGCCTACCATTAACTAATTTCAGGCTTGTTGGGATTAACAAGCCTCCTCTTTGGGTGTGTAAAGGGGACACTACTTAATCCTGGGTGGTAGGGAAATGCTTTACAAGCTTTAAAGGGCGAGCCACACAGATGGGAGTTACTGCTATTACTGGTATGCTGAGGAAATGTAGCTTTAATTATGTGAAAGAAGAGGTAATCTTGGAGGGTAATAATATCTTTATCATCAAGGAGATGGATAACAGATGGACAGTCCATGTGATCCACTGATATCCACAGAATTTTAAAAGATTTCCAGGGAGCCTCCGACTGGTTGGGTGGACTCTCTCACTCACTTCTGAACCCCCAGCAGACTGGCTTCCAACCTCCTCATTCAACCCAAACTACCCTCTCCAAAGTTACCAATGATCTCTTAATTGCCAAATCCATGGCCTTTTCTCACTCCTTGACTTTCTTGACCTCTCTGCAACTTCTGATACTATCAATCACCCCTCTTAGAGACACTCTCTTCTCTCTGGGTTTTCAGGACTCTGCCTTCTCTTAGTTCTTCTCCTACCTATCTGGCCACTTCTTAGTCTCCATAGCTGGATCATCCACGTCAGGAACACTAATGGGCATCCCACAGGGCTCTGTCCTGGGCTGCCTTCTCTATACAATTTCATTTAGTGATCTCATCAGCTCTCGCAAATTCGATCATCATCTTTATGCTAATGATTTTAAAATCTACTTAACCATCCTTAACCTCTTGGCTAAGTTCCAGTCTTGCATCTCCAACCACCTATTAGTCATATCCAACTGGATCTCTCATAGACATCTTAAATTCAACATGTCCAAAACTGAATGTTATCTTTCCTTCCATATCTTCTGCCTTCCAAACTTCCTTATTACTTTGGGGGCACCAGCCCCCGCTTCTAGTCCTCCAGGCCCCAAACCTTGGGGTTACCCTAGACTCCTTATTCTCTCTCACCTCTTTCCCACCCTATGTCCAGTCTGCTGCCACAGCCTGTTGATTTCATCTCCGCACCATCTCTCACATTAGTCCCTTCTCTCCTCGGACCCTGCCACCACCCTGATGCAGACTCTCATCACCTCACACCTGGACTACTGCAATGCTGGGTGTGCCTGCCTCAAGTCTCCCCCCACTCCAATCCATCCTCCATTCAGCTGCCCAAGAGATCCTAAAAGTACAGGTCTGCCCAATAAATGCCAGTGGCTCCCTAGCGGCTCTTCATTACCTCTCCCCCTCCACCTTTCTAGTCTTCACCTTACATCCCATCCTCAGCACATGCCATGCCCCACCTACTCTTGGATCTAGTGACACTGACTCTTAGCTGTTCTTTGAGCAAGATGCTCCCTCTCCAAACTTCTTCTCTACCTGCTGTCTTCCTTCAAGTCCCAACTAAAATCCACCTTCTGCGGGGAAGCAGGGAAGCAGTTCCTAATCCCTCTTGATTCTAATGCCTTCCCTCCATTGAATATTTTTGGTTTATCCTGTCTATACATTGTTTGTACATACTCGTTTACATATTGACTCTCCCATTAGACTATGAGCCCTGGAGGGCAGGGGGTGCCTTTCCTTGTATCCCCAGTGCTTAGCACAGTACCTGGCACATAGTAGGCATTTAATATATGTTCGTTTGACTGACTGACCTCTGAGGGACACGGACAAGAACTGCAAATGACTAGAAAGCATGAAGAGGTTGCAATCTGCACAAGTGGAAGGAATGCCTGGATCGCTAAGATCATGGACCCATCGAAGACTTGAAGTAGAGTAACTCACATTTCTATAGTGCTGCAAGGTTTACAAAGAAAACCCTGTCCTCCCAGCCGCCATGTGATGGTGATACTTGGGAGCATTTTGGGGGGGTGAACTGGCCAAGTGAGGGGCCTAAGATATGGAATTGCTGGGGGGAGGGACACAGAAAGGGAGATGGAAGGATATCAGACTTTCTGAATATCTTAAAATTTGGGGGGCCAAATAGGCAAGAAACACTCCTTCCTCTTTCTTCCTGGAAGGGCATAGACAGGGCATAGTCTCCAGTTTCCTGGCCCCATAACTCAGGTCATTACAAATGGGAGATATCGTGGTATAGGGGGGAAAAAATGCTGGGGGAAGGAAAGAAAAGAAAGGAAGAAAAAGAGAGAAAGAAAAGGAGGGAGGGAGAAAAGGAGGAAGAGAAGAAAAGAAAGGAAGGAAGAAAGAGTAGGAAGAAAGAGAAAGAAAGAAAAAAGAACACTGAATCTGGAGTAAGATGAGCTAGGTTTGAATCCTTACTGACAACTAGCTGTGTGACCTTGGGCAAGTCATTTCTCTAAGCCTGTTTCCTTGCTAATCTGCATCACCTGTTCTATGAGGATGTTGTCTAAAGGACTTTACAAACATGAGCACTGGTTATCTAGTTATCTGCATCATTGGCTTCTGTATTTATAACATTGTTTTTAGCGGAAAAAGGGTTTTCCTAACAGCCAAATTATAAGCAAACCTTCAGACCATATCCTACATTGGGAGGTTCCTCCTGTTGTATCCTTTATCTCTCCTATGCCACATTTCCTCCTATTTTGCCTTTTAAGAAACCCAGGAGTTGTCTCCCCCACACTCCCAGGACAGGCCTCACCCTTGCCCTCGCCCTCGCCCTCACCAATATAGTCGAAGCGGCCAGGTGCCAGACGTTCAGGGAGGTGGGAGGCAAAGAGGAAACCAGTGAGCAGGGCACAAAGCAGGTGGTAGCTGTGGTTGGCACTCAGAGCTTCCTGCCCACAGCTGAAGCCCCCACTGGAACAGAACAGGAGCTGGGGAGGCGGGGGGCAGGGGGCAGGGGAAGGAAGGGACACATTGGGTGAGAGTGTCTAAGACTTGAGATCATGACTTCATGCTTGGACCCCTGGGTTCTGGGCCTGGGGGGCTGAGATACGTGGATCCCCTGATGAGACTTGGGATGCCTGGGTCCGAGGTCTAGAGCTAGGGGTTCTAGGGCAAGGCTGGAACTGGGAATTAGGAGTCTGGGTCACAGGGAGGAAGCTGAGATGCCTCCCCGGGGGAAGGAGGGAAAGGATTCTGGACCATTGGGTTGAAGAGCTGAGGCTGTGATACCAGGGGTTGGGTTTGGGGCTATCCCCCACCTTTACCCGATAAAAAAGTGGGAGGTTGTCGAAGAAGAAAGGGTAGGCAAAGGCCACTGTGCGCAAGACCTTACTGAGCCGTGGGTTCTCCAGTTCTAGAAACCTGAAGGAGGGAAGGTCAGAGTCATCCTCCAAGTCCCACACAAAGGGGAGCCTGAAGCCTTGTTCTCTGTGCTGAGTGGAAGGACATAGGGCATGATGGGACAGGAGGGCCACTTCAGTGAGCACAGCCACGACTGAGGTGGCAGGTACCTCGAATAACAGGAAAGGCAGGTGCAGAGGAGAGAGTTGACTGTGGCTGTGGGCACGAACAGCTGATGCAGGGGGCTGCTGAGCCAGGAAGAAGGCATGGCATAGGCTCCATACGTGAGTGCACAGCCTGGGGGAACATAGGGGTGGCCTGTAATTCCTGTTCCTGGTGTTCCCTGGGGCTCCCAATGGGGATGCCAGGGCCCCTGGGCATTGGCTTGGGAAAAAAGCGAGTGGAGGAAAGCCTGGGTTCTTGGTTTAAAAAAAAAAACAACAACAAGTGGGTACAGAGAGCTGGCCCCTGAAATTCTAGGGAGCCTGTGATGAACAGGGAGGGGAGGCCTCATGCCAGCATCCCACAGAGAATAGCTCAATGCCAGTATGGGAGGTCCCTGGGCTCACCGAGGCTATAGAGGCTGAGGGCGCCATAGTCCAGGAAGTAACAGATGTGGCGGGCTCGGGGTGACATGGAGCTGAAGGTGTGGGCACAGCAGGATGTGAATGGATACAGGCAGATGAGCAGCAGGTACACTAGCAGTGGCCAGTGGTATGGCTCTGACCAGAAGCCAGGACCCTCAGCCAGGGCCAGGAGCCGCCACAGGAAATACCTAGAACCAGGGAATACAGAGAGCAGAGCCAGAAGCAACCTCAAGATATCTTCCCCCCAGTTTTGGAGGTCATAGGATCCTAGGTTTTAGAGCCAGAGGGAACCTCAGAGTGGCGATAGAACTCCCATTTTATAGCTTTGAAAACTGAGGTCCAAAAACTTGTTCAAGACAGAGCCAGGACCAGAATCCAGGTCTCTTGGCTCCCAAGCCAGGCCTCCTATCACTGTATCACAGTCAAGGCTGCAGTCCACCCTGAGAAAATATACTTAGCTGCTGACCCAGGGACCCTGTGCTCCTCAAGGGGAGTCAAGCCCTGAGAGGGAGAGAGCATGGGAGGGAGGTGGCATGGTACAGGGGAACACTGGATTAGCCCCAAGCCAACTGCTTATTCTCTGGGTCCAATCTGTAAAATGGACCAGGTGGCCTCTGAGGTCTCTTTCTGCTCCAAATCTCTAATCTCATGACCCTAAGGATGCCCCAGACCTCGCTGTCCCAAGATCTGAGCTTTTGACTCCTAAACCCAAGGTTCTATGACCTGTGTGAATCCTGTGATTGGGTTTGGGGGCCATGGCCCTTGCTACCAAATAGTGCTGGGTAAGACCACTCCATTTGAAGAGTCAGTTGTCCTAGGTTCAAATCCAACTACTTCCTATCTGTGTTAATGGGCAAATTATTTAACTTCTCTTCGTTTTCCATTTCCTCTACTGTAAAAGGAGAAAGAGGGTCCGATGGTCCCAGTTCAACATCCGAAGACCTTGTAGACCACTTCACCTCTCTGAGGCTCAACTTCTCCATCTATTAAAAGGAGATCATGATATCTAGATTGCTGGTCTGCCTCCCACAAATGATGTGAGGAAAGTGCCTTGAAATATGATTGATAGATTTACTGGCCTTGGTCTCTGTTCTTCAGTCTTTGGCTTCCAAGAGAAGGTAGATCTAGACCACACACCCACTGACCCTTTAAATCCCACCCAGGGACCTGCCTTCCATGCCTTCCCTATCCCTGCTGCCCATCTCTCTTCACTCCTCCTCCTCTTTCTCCTCCTCCCTCGCCTCTCCCTTCTCCTGTCCTCCTGCTAACTCCTTCACTCTACCCCACCCCATGGCCCCTCCTTGTCACCAGGTAGGCAGGAAGTGGGTCCAGATGTTGACAGTCTCATTTGTCATCTGGAAGGAGCTGAGCACACAGTCCAGGGCAGAGCTAGTAGGGTGGCGGTAACCTGAGATGATTCCATCTTCCCAGAAGACCTAGGGAAGAAGTGAAGAGCTCAGAGCCTGGAGTAGTACAGTGCTATTCAAAGGAGATAGGGATAGAAACCTGACTTGGGATTTCATTAGTATAAGACAAGTCCAGGGGAGGAAATTTGTTGCGGGCCGCGTTAGAGCTGAGCCCTGTCCTCCTCCGACCTCTAGCCCCAGGGGCCTGCTGAGATAAACTCAGGGCTTTGGGATGTGGGTGGAGCCAGGAGGAGGGGTCTCGCCTTTGTTGCCTCCCTGGCAATTCCAGGTCTTTGCCTGAGCCCGGACCTGCCTGACCACGTGGAACTTCCGGCTCTCTGGCAGAGCATGTGGAACTTCCGGTTCTTTGCTGGACTGCCTGCCTGCAGGGAGCTTCAGGTAGCGCGGGAAGAGAAGGGGAGGAGAGTAGGCGGAGTTGGGGCGGTCCTAGGACCCAGGTGTATTGAATTTTCACCTGTCCTTCACCCACGTAACCAAAGAATGTACCTGCGTCACTAAAGGTATAAATGTGCTGCTTGCTGAAATAATAAACGGAGTCATTTCACCATCTTTCTCGGCTCCCGCCCCGTACATTGTCTGCGAGATCAGGTCCTTTGCTTAGGCAGAGGCCTGGGGCTTGGGGGGAACCCTGAGCATAGTTACGAGGCTTTGGAAGCTCGTAACAGAAATTCCCTCTACTAATATAGGTCTGCACCTTCCCTACAATATAGAATTACTTAGTTTTGGAAAGTTGCCTAGTGCTCCCCCAATTGGGAAATATTGAACAAAATTAAAATGCAATAAAACACAGATAATGTTAATATGTGGTTTTCTAAGCCAATGTGTGACTTGCAGGAATCCTTATTGTTCAGTTGCTCCCACTTAGCATTTGACACCATTGGCCTAGAACACTGAGAGCTTAGGTAACTTGCCCAGGGCCACACCATCAGTATGTGACAGAGGGACCACTTGCACCCAGGTCTTCCTAGTTTTGTGACCATACCAGGCTGCCTCTCATGTCCAAATGAAATATTGTTACTACACTAAATGACAGCTATTACTGTTATTACTAAGACTGAGAGAGTGGAATGAAGGTAGCCCTGGTCAAAACAAGAAGAAGACCCAACTCTGATACTGGCCCCCAGGAGGGGAATGCTCTGCTCCCTTGCCTTCCGTGGCTTCCTTCAGGTCTCAGCTACAATCCCACCTCTGGAGGAAGTCTATCCGAATAATCCCTCTTCATTCTAGTACTTTCCCTTCAGACACCATGCCCTCCTCTTTACCCTACCATCTCTGCTCCATTAGATTGTGAGCGGGTCATGGGCAGGGACTGTCCTTACCCTTTCTTTGGGTCAACAGAGCCTCGCCCAGAGTAGGCATTTAATAAATTCTTAATACCCTCTAACTCAGACAAACCACTTAAGGTTTCTGAGCTTTGGTTTCTTCACAGACAAAATGGGGGTATGCTATATATTTTACAGGAAAGTACTTTTTCCACCTTTCATGGCTATAGAAATGAGAACCTATAAAATGGAGAAGTAAAACTCTCCTTGGAAAGAGACAATTCTCACCCTAGGTTAGCTCAAGAGGACAGGGTAGAGGAGAGAAGAAGGCTGCGAAAGTGGAGGGAGATGGATTGGAGGGGACCCCTCTCTTACCCGAGGGACCTGATGAACCCGGAGCAGCTGTGGTAGCTTGATGCTCAGCATAGTGGCTCAGTGCGGGGGGGCACCCCCAGGAAAGGGGCTGCCCCCCCTCCCTGCCTCAACCACAGTCAATGGACCCTGGAGTGCTAGAGACATGGAAAAAGGGAAGCAAAAGCAAAAATCATCCTCACCCATAAGAGCCAGCCCAGCCCGGCTCCCACCAACCCTCTGCCATTATCCAGACCCTGAGCTGGAGTCAGGCAGGCACCAGGCACCCAGACTGCCAAACTGACTCCCCTCTCCCCTGGGAGTCTTCTGAGAGGCTAGAACCAGGGAATAGGGAGACACTTTGCCTGGAACAGCGATTTTCTGGATGTGTGTGTTCGGGGAGAGGTGTGTTGAGGGGAGTCAGGGGCCCCTTTCCCGCCCTGGTTTCCTGTAGGGCTGTGGGAAGCCAGGCTTAACTTCCTTTCAATTTGGGAAAGAGCCCAACCTACCCCCCCCACCTAACAATTGTCTAACATAACACAGTGTCTTACCCCTCCCCACCTCCTATCCCTACCCTAAATATAGCCTCTTTGTCCAGGATTGTGGTTCCCAAACCCCTCCACCCCTTTCACAGACAGGGCTCAAATGTTTGGACCCCTGACCTCTCCCCTTTCCCAGAGAACTTTTCTGATTTCTTTTCCCTCAACCAGAGAGAACCTAGGCTCCCAGCCCTCTGCAACCCCCCTTTCCTAGAAAAGACCCAGAGGTTTGGTTCTTTGACCCCAATCACCTCTCCTATGTGCCTGGTCCCAGGATGGGGTGACTATCTCATCCACTTGGCCCTGGGCAGTGCCCATTCCACTGTGACCATTTCATTCAATCCTCCTTTGTCTATTATGGACAAGCACCCCATTGAGAGGGACTGGGCAGCCTCAGGGGACCTAGACAAGGGGCTGGTTGCCTGGTTGTCTCCCTTCTCCCCACCAAGTCTGTTTCAGGCATGGGACCCAGGTGTTCTGGCTTTGTTAGGCCCTACCCTATGCTGCCCCACCCAAGAGAAGACACTCAACAGGCAATGTGCCCAGGCCCAGGCTGAACCCAGAAAACATCTCACAGGGGAAAAGAGGAACCTAGGACTCAGAAAGCAGGTCTGGAGCTGGGAACCCAGGGGCAGGACACTTGTGTCCTCTCTGGAATGGGGAGGAGTCTTGGAAGGAAGAACAACTAAGGCCAAGCTGGGATGGGAAATGGGTTAGGACCCAGATACCTGGACGAGAGAAGGCCTGGGGAGGAGGGGGGTGCAGAATGCTTAGGTCCTCTCTAGGATGGGGAGGATCCTGGGATGCTGCATGTCTGGGTCTTCTTTGGGAAGGGGAGGGGCCTTGGGGAGTTCCGTACCGGGTCCCAATCTCTTCTGAATCTTTTGCCCTCCCCTTTCCCTCTAGGCTCCCCCAGACCTGTGAAGCTGTCTCTCCAGGCTCCGTGGCCCCTGTCTGGGCCCAGCTCTGTCCCAGGCTCCCCCACCCGCTGCTTTAGCCTCCTTTCTCAGGCACATTCCTTGGCACAAGTGGAGGGGCAGGGCCAGGCTGGACAGGAACCGCCCCCAGGGGAGGAGAGATGTCACTCCCCCCACCTCAAGTCTAGCCCAGCCCAGTCCAGCCCAGCCCAGCCCTAGCCCAGCCCCAGCACATAAAACTTTCCAGTTCTATTCCTTGTTTGCCAACTTCCCTTGATCCTACTGGCCTGGGGGTTCAGTCTTCCCTGTTTTATCTCCATTGGTCTGTCTGTCACCCTTTTAACTCCTTGCTTCCCTTCCCTGTCTGACACAGTCTGTTTCTCTTGGTCTGTCTCCTCCACGGTCTCCCACTGCCCATCCTCACTCCCCTTCTCTCCCTCATTGCCGATGTTCTCCCAACTCAGTGCTTCTCATTTTCTCCAGGAAAATCCCAGGGGGGTCAGGCACCCAATCTCCTCTCACCCTAACGGACCTCCAAGGTTCCTTTAGGACTGCATCACATAGCACATCACTGAGATGCCCGAGGGACATAGGGGGAAGATGAGGATAGGATGTAAGAGTCTGTCCACCCAGCCAAGCCATGGAATATAATGGGGAGCGTGAGTTGGGAGGGGAAGGGTTAGGACTGGGGAGCCAGGCACACTGCTCAGGGAAGAACTTGGGTTCAAATATTGAGTGAAGGGTACAGAATACCTAAGTCTTAATTCTTCCCAAATGCTACAGGCAAAGTTCTTAGTCTTAAAATCGCTCTGTTCCATAAGTGGAAGTTGCTAGTAGTGCTTAGAGATCTGAGCAGATTGGGGTGGGCATAGAAGGATACCATCACCACGGAGATGACGCTGGGGGGGACATATACTATCTCTAGGGAGATGACTGAGTCCTGAGAGGATTGGGGTACGGTGTGGGTATGGGCTGGGGAAGAAAGACGCTTAGTCAGAGTGACATGACCAGAGTCAGGGGACACCTGATTCCTAACTCTGAGCTTCAATATCCCCAGAAAGGGGGGAGGAGCAAGAGGTACCCTGGAGATGGGGGAATGGCTGATTCGATCACATTGATGTCCAGAAGAAAGTCCCCATCTCATGAAAATATAAGCCATTTCTTACCCAGAAGATGGTATGTCTCATGTAAAGGGTCTGATCTGGGATGTCTCTGGGATGTCCTGTTCCACCAGGATGGTAGGATCCCCACCGAGGCTGTGGTCAGGGAAACCTCAATCCACGGCCTGGCTTCCTTTTCTTAGGCCCTAGAGGCTGGGCAAGGCTGGCAATAATCCCTACTGGTACCAGAGGTCTGGGCTAGGAGGCAGGATCTTGGGGGTGGGGGTGGGGGGTAGAATGGAAAGACAAAGGGGGAACAATTCCTGCCTTGTCCTGCCTTGGTGGGACATGGTGTTACGGGACTAGGAGTTGAGGGAAGCAGAAAGGAGGTGGCAATACAGCCAATTGGACGGCTCAGTCAGTGGGGGACCCTTAGTCCCCCAGGGCTGTCAATCTGTACATCCCCATTAGCAGGCAGATCACTGCTGCCCAGCTCTACACATAGCCTGGGCCTTATGCCCACAGGCGCCATAGCCAGCCCTTCCTCCCTCTCTATTCTGCCAAAGAGGGTATGCGTGTGTGTCTCCGTGTGTGAATGCGCAGGCATGGGCATATGGGCCCAGGACAGAGGCAGAGGGGGTCACCAGACTAAATCTGGGCCCTTCCTAGTCAGGAGAGACTTTCTGGACTAGTTTCATCCCAGAGGGGTCAGGAAAACAGACTGATTTAGTGCTATCTCATGATGGTTTAAAGTCTTTCCTATCTTGGGTCCATCTCCAAATCTACCTAGCCCTTCAGAACAGGGCTTTTTCTACAAACCTGTTGCTAAAGTAGAAGGGCTTGAGGTTAGACAATAGGAAGCACTTCTTTTACTTCATAGCACCCAGCTAGAACTATTTAAACAGCAACATCACTTGAGACTATTTCTTATCATTTAATCAAGGATGAGATTGTGTGTGTGGGAGAGGTGACTGAAGGAACAAGGACACGGTCTCTGATTTGGAAGGGCCCTCTAAGGCCTGGCATAACTGAGTACCTGTTCTATGACATACCCAAGTGGTCATCCAGTCCTTACTTGAAGAGTCCCAGTGTGAGGAAGGAACCCTACCTGACAGTGCTTTTGTAATTCTGAAATACTGTCTCCACCATCACCCACATCTCTATGAACTTCTGCTACCCACATTATCTCCTGACCTCCAGCTTTCATAGGCCCCCAGCCACAGGCATCGGATTTGTTAAGCAGCCCAGCTCTCCTCACTTCCCTACTCCTCCTCTGGCTGACAGATCCCTGATCTTCTTAGTCCCTGTAGTCCCCCAGCATGACTGGACTTCCCACAGCCCTAACTATTCCACTCCTGGAGAGGACTGAAAACTAGAAACTCCCTAATGGAAGTGAGAGAACCTAGGTTCAGATTCTGGTCCTGCCATTTGCTATGTAGCCTTGCACAAGAAGTTGCCCATTGTCTGTTTCCTCAGCTGTAAAAGATTGGACTAGATGATCTTTAATGTTCCTTCTATCTCTGAAATACTAAAATTAGGCATCAGCTTCTCCCATCTGGAACAGGATCTTAAGATACACCCTTACCCTGTCTGGTTGAGCTGGGGGTGGGGAGGGCTCCATCCTCTCTGGGCCTGATTCCTCATCTGTAAAATGAGGGTCTAGATGGTCTCTAACGTCCCCTCCAGCTTTAAATCCTATGATCCTGTGCAGAGACAGAGGAATGGAGGCGATGACCCTTAGGGTAAATTACAGTACTTTCCTACCTTTTCTTGCCTAGGATTCCATTAAATTTGCTTTTCCCTAACCCCTGAGGAGGACAAAGGCTTTCCAGGCCAGAAAGAGAAGTGAGGGCTTCTGACTTGCACAAACATGCTTATCACTTGTTGACTTTTACCTTGGAACCACTTTCACCTTTCAGGGATGAGCCCCCTCCCTTTATGACACTTCCTATTTTGATCATCCTCTCCAAACCATTCTGTCCCCAACTCCAAGCTGTTGTGACCCTTCAGTGTGCTTAGTCCAACACCTTCCCCCCACCACCCTCACTTCAGCTACACTCACACCCTACCGACCTCCCCAAACAGCCTTTTGTCGAAGGTGGGGGTTGGGAGGGGGAAAGACAACTCTGGAGAAGAACAGAACTTCTATCCCATTTTCCTTTCCTCTGGGAACTCTATACAGAAAGGAATCTCCAAAAGGCAGGGGACAGGGTTAGGAGGACTTTATTGAATGATGTTTCAGTCTTACAGTCTTTGCTGTGGGGTTAGCGAACACCCCAATCCTGCCCCCATTCTTTCAGATTTGGTTTCTCAGAGGTGCTGGGCAGGTGTGCCTCTCCTCTGGGAACCTTGTCAGGGAAGTTGGTATTGGGATCTGCTGGGGGCAGGAGAAGCAACCAATTCTTCCTCTCCCTTCAGTCATCCAACTTGACTTTTCTTTCTCTGTTTTCAGTCCTTCTTACTCTGGGTGCCCACTTGACCCTCCCCAGACCCCCAAGAAGACTAAGTTGGGGTAGGGGGAGAAGGAAGGAGCACTGCCATGTGCCAAAGGGTCCTGAGGAAAATGAAAAAAGTGGGAGGAAGGTATACCTGGGCAGTGTGTCCCAGTGTGCTCTTGCTGCCGTGATCTGCCCTCAATGCCCTGAGCGTTTACCATGATCTTTGCTCCTACTACCCCAATCTTGATCTCAACACCCCCAAAACTACCCTGCTGGGAGATGAGTCACTCATGCTCAGTTACGAAACCAGAAACCCTAACTTCCTTCCCCAGCAAGTCCCATGTTGGCCAGGGCCTGAAGACACAATGGGGAGGGGAAGGGCAGGGATAGCTGGGGAACCACTCTGGGCTTTCTACATCCCCAACCAATCAGCCTCTAGAAACTGGACATTTCTGGGTCCCTCCTTCCCCTAATTTTGTCACATATGCAGGTAACCTTCCCTACAGTCCTCTGCTGGGGAGGCCTGACCCTGGCAGAAGTTTGCCCCTTCCCACAATCTCTGGTGTCAGCGGCGCCACTACTCTCCTTGCAGGCTCCCAGCTCTGTCACAACACAGCAGCCGGAAGGTTACCGCAAGATGGCTGAAGCTAGAACAGGAAACCTTGTTCAGGTTGAGGGTCAGACACAGCAGCCCATGGCTCCTGGAGATGCCTCCAGTTTCCTGCCCCAGCAGCTATGGGGAAAGCCAAAAAGCAGAAGTGGGGGCCCAGGTTCCGGTGGAACACAAAGCAGGCAGGAGTGGAATAAGAGCAGTAATACTGGAACGGAGGCCAAAGTCTTGTATATCTTCCCTAAAGGAGCTGGGCTCCATTTCTGCCTTTTCTACAGGCCTCTTTTTTGCTCCTGAGCTGTTCTGTTCCCCCACCCCAACTCGGGGTAATGGAGGGAAGGGGAATAGGTACTAGAAGGGGGGCAGGGGTCTGGGGACAACCTCCAGACACCCACCTCAAACCAACTCACCACCTCTAGGGGGTTGGGGTTGGTGGCCGAGTCATCCTCTCCTCCCCCCACTGCCCTGGATCTTGGGTAAGGAAGGAGAGGGTCTCTCTGATGTCCCCTCCTTGCAAAAGGTCCAGGAAATGCTCCTCAAACGGCTCCTGATTTTGAATCAAATGAAATACAATCCCCTTTGCCTGTAGCTTCCCCCCGAGGGTGACAATGGAGGCTGGGGTAGGTGAGGGTGCCAAGACCTTCCTGATTGGAGCAAAATAAAAACGGGAAGGATTAAAGGAACCGGAGGCACTCTCCTGCTCCAAGGTTTCTTTCCCTTCTTTTCGGACACAGGTTAGGCTGGGGGAGGGGACCCCATCTTCCTAGCCCCCTCCTTTGCCCTCCCTGCTGCCTCTCTGCATGACCGGGGTAGGGACCGTGCCTGTGTGTGTGTGTGTGTGTGTTTGTGTTTGTCTGTGTACACTGGGGGAATGGTTGCTGTTTGCTGTTGGCGGCCCCGGCTGCAGGGGAAGGGAGGAGAGATTGGAGTCAACCCCAGTGTGGGGCATGGGGGAAGTCTCAGCCAATCTCCTTCCACTGCCTGTAGAAGTCCAGCACATTCTTGATCTCAACACTGGCGTGGGTGGCTGCTTGTATCGCTGCCTGCAAGGGGAGAAGAGGAGAGGTGGGGGACAGGTGTCATGAGACTTTCCTTTTCGTGTATTCATGCATTATAGGGGGCAGGTGACAGGTGAATGGGCCAGAGGACAAAGGTGAAAAGGGAAATGAAGTGCCTGTGGCAGGCCATGTACCAACAGCTGGTTAGAGAAGTCCTGACCCTGCCTCTAGTTAACTGTAGGCTGCTCACTTGCCTCTCCAGGACTTTTTTTAGCTCCAGATTTTATTTCTCTTTATTCTCTCACTGTCATTATCTACTAAAGGACCTGACTTGGAGTGGAGAAGTCATCATCCTAGGAAAACAAGAGGAGGGGAAGCTGAGCTTGGGGTTCTCCTGTTGAATGGGGTCCAGTCTTGAGCTCTGTTGACCTGCTTACCTGCATGGAGCTAGTGAAAGTACTGGGATTATCCATCTGAAGACCAGTGATGATGGTCACCATGCCACTAGGATCATCTTCTCCAATTCCCTGGGCCAGAGTCAGTTGTTTGCAATTGTCCAGGATCTTATAGAGGGTCCTGGGATGGACAGACAACCTTCATCAGCCCATGAGCTGGGATTCTCTCTAGAAACCAATATAACTTAGAGAGGAAGAAGAAATGGGTATGAGGGGAGACCGGAGGGGATAGGCTATGATGGCCTCCTGAGAGGGCTACATCCCAAAGAGAGACTCCAGGGGGAGAAGAGAAGACAGCACTGATTATCTCCACAACAGCAGAGTAACAAAGCTGACAATTCAAAGAAAGAGCTGGAGGTCATATGGAAGGACTGACTTCTCAATTACTAGTCTGGAACAGGGGTCTAGGGGAAGGCTATGGTGACATCTTAAAAAGTAGGAAGCATCTTGAGGACCTAGATTGGAAGCCATTCTCCAGAGGCAGAGGGAGGGATGAATTGTCTTCACTTCTGGCTGATATCTCAAAGAATTATTTTCTAGCTCTCAATGCTCTATGCTAAGATCCCAGGAGGGATGGGTAGGTGGTACCTCTAAGAACATCCTTCCTCCCATTTCAGGCCCCGGGGATGTCAAGTCTATAACTTTACCAGGCATCTATATCCTGCCTCTTCAGTTTATGCCTCTCAAAACTCTTCCCCAACTCTTTCTGGCAGCGAATGTACCTGTAAAGGAGAGACAGAAGGATGTTTGGTTCTAGAGACTGGGTGTGTGTCAGGGGAGGGTGTAACAGGACAAAGAGGGTCATTATGAATCTGGGGGAATCGGTTTTCGGTGGGGGAGGAGGGAAGAAGCCCTGTGCTCACATCGTCTGCAAGGGCCACCTGAGGCTGCTTTCCTGCTGAGCTGAGCCCAGTTCACTTTTCCTCTTGATAACATCACTGCTTTGGTTCCTCCCTGGGGAGGCACTGAAGACGCCCAGAGCCAGGAGGAGAAAAGCAATAGACGCTTTTGAAGTCAAAGCTTCTGAAGAAAAGGCCTAAACAAGCCAGCTTTGTGCTGTTTCCTGACAGAGTGGGGTGGGGTAGAGAGGAGAGCCAGCTCAGCTGGCTGTTTCTTGAGCAAGAAGGAGGGGGGAGGAGGGGGAATCTTTTCTTTCCTCTGTGCCAGCCCCCCATCAAGCTCTCCCAGATGGAGAACAGTCACAAAGTCCTGATCTGTTGGGGGCAATGCCTGTTATTGAGCACATGCTCTACAAAGTATTGACAGAGACAAGGCTTCGAGAGACTGACTATTCCAACACACGGGCACCTATGATGCCAGACTGCAACATATCACTTCCCTGGAGAGGAGTGAAAAGGGTGGATGTTAAATCAGCTCCTAGGCCACAGTATGAATGACTCTGTGGGAAGGCTCTCCCTCTAGCTCCCATGACCCCCTCCATCGAAGGGAACCTGACAGAATTAGTAACCCTCTACCTAGCCCTAGCCCTGGCTCTCCCACTTTAAAGAGGCTTCTCCTTCCGGACAAGTATCTGAATTGGGGGGGACCTCAAAGGCCATCTAGTCCAGGGCTTCTTAAACTTTTTCTACTGGGGACCCCTTCATGTCTCAACCCACAGTTTAAGAAGCACTGATCTAGTCCAACCCATACCTAAACAGACGAAAAGAATGAAGTCCAGGTGATGCGAGGGAGAAGGAGTGGACAGAATGGACACCTGGGCTGCTCCTTTAACCCTTGGCCTTGCCCCATCAAAGCCCCACCCACGCCAGCACCAGCTCTCACCTGTTTCCTTTTTTAAACTCGGCTTCCAGATATCTGATCCCATCCCGAGCTCCCGGATGTTCCTTCTTCAGCAAGTCTAAGCCGTCAATCACTAATTCCCCAAAGGTGGGAAAAACAACAGCCACCATTTATACAGGATCTTAAGGTTTGTAAAGTGCTTCAGAAATAGCTCATTTTAACCTTACAATAACCTTGGTTGGTAGGAATTATTTTACAATTGAGGAAACTGAGTGAATCTGCCTAGCATAACATTTTAAATATAGTAGGAACTCACTAAAAATCTGATTAAATGTCCCCAGCAGTGACCTCAAATCTGCCCTTCTCTGAAGCTGACTTATTACATAGGTTACAGGGAAGAGGAAAAGATAAGGTTTTGAGGGAGGGTAATTTCTGCGTCTACAAAAGAAGGTGGCAAGTGGCCACATCAATGGCTAGAAAAGAGAAAGGTTTTCTCAGTCACCAAAGCTACTAGAGACCAGTAGCTACTCTTTGAGGAGGCAGGAACCATGAAATAGTTTTCTTCTGTGCCTTCCAATTGGAGAGGGAGGGAACTGAAGTCCCAAATTCTGATCTCCCATGATCCAAGGATGAAAACTCTGGGAGGAGGGGGTAGGAAACAGTGAAAGGACATACTTAAATGTACAAAGGGGATGGAGGATGAGCAGGCAGAAATTGAAGGGCTTGGATAAATCCATGGAGAGCAGGGCCATAATGGGTAATGGCAACTGGAACGTTTTGGTGACAGGTCCCTAACAAGTGAGCATGATACCAGGAAAGCTCAGCTATTTTATTCCACAAACATTTCTTAAGTGCCTATTCCATACAAAGCATGGTGCTAGGGGTTAGGAATAGGAAGACAAAACCACAACAGTCCCCTTCCCTCTCTGAGATGACACTCCAAATACAGAATGTAGACAGAGTAATTTCAGGAGGATCAGGAAAGGCCTCCTGTAGGAGGGAGTGCGGGGCAGGTCTTCGAAGGAAGCTAAGAACTGGATGAAGTACCTTCTGACTCCAGACCCTGTGCTCTTCATCCACATTGTGACCTCCCATCCCCCACCTACTTAGTTCCCTCCTGCACCCCCCCCCCTGCATTAGCTCTACTCTTCTTTTCCTCATCTGATCCCTTAGCAAATCAGTTCAAATCTACACTGTCGGGGGCAGCTAGGTGGTGCAGTGAGTAGAGCACCGGCCCTGGAGTCAGGAGAACCTGAGTTCAAATCTGGCCTCAGATGCTACTAGCTGTGTGACCTTGGGCAAGTCACTTAACCCTAATTGCCCTGCCCCCCCCCCCAAAAAACAAAAAACCAAATCTACACTGTCCTTTTCAATCCCTGGCCCTCTTATGTCACTGGCTGCACCCTATCGAGTCTCAGCCTTGGATCACTTACATCATCCAATGCCCTTTTCCTTCTACAAATGTGCTGCTGAAAGAAGGTGGAAAAAAATCATGCAACCCTTCTGACTGGGGTCACCACAAATTTACACAACTTAAACTGGGCCCTCGCTGTGACCAGACAATCCTTCCCCACTTCCCAAACTGTCACTATTCCATTCAATGTAGTGGTTCTTCCAAAACTCTTCATCCCTCCTCAAACCTCCCATGGCACTCCCTCCCCCTCCGCCTCCCCTTTCAGATAAGAACTTTGCCTCATATTTTACTGAGCTTCCCCTTCTCTTATTCTCATCTTATGTCACTCAGATGCCTGCTGCCACTATCCTTCATCCCTATCTTGAATGAATAGGAGACCCTTGCCTTGCCAAGGCCAACTCTTTTACATGCTAAAGTCATCCCATTCTATCCAGTTTCCTCCAACAGATTGTCTCCTCTGCCACCTCTATTCTCTCATCTGTCTTCAATTTCTCCGTCTACTTCCTGCTTCCCTGTTGCCTAAAAGCATGCCCATCCTCAAAAAGCACTCACTCAATCCTTCCATCTCCACTACTGTCTTGTATCTCTTCTGAGTTTTGAGGACAAACTCCTTGAAAAGGTCTCTCTCTCCTCACACACAATCCTCTTGCAATCTGGTTTCTGACCTCATCATTCCACTGAAATTGTTCTTTCCAAACTTACATCTCTTAATTGCCTGAAGCAGTGGTCTTTTCTTAATCTTCATTCCCAACCTCTCTGCAGCCTTTGACACTGTTGATCACTTTCTACTCCCTGATACTCTCTTTTCTAGGTTTTTAGGACACCACTTTCTTCTGGTTCTCCTCCTACCTGTCAGACCACTCTTTCTGTGTCTCCTTTTCTAGATCCTCCTCCAGATCACACCCTTCAACTGCAGGTGCTCTTCAAAGTTCTGTCCTGGGTCTTCTCTTCTCCCTCTCTACTACTTCACTTGGGGATCTCATCAGCTCCCAGGAATTTACTACCATCTCTATGTTGATGATTCTCAAATCCACCTATTTTGCTCCCCAGTCTCTCTGTTGACCTCCAATCTTGCATCTCCAACTACCTTTCAGATAGCTTGATGTGCGGTAAATATCTTAAACTCACTATATCCAAAATAGAACTCATTATCTTTCCTCCTAAACCTTCCCTCTTTTCTACCTTCTCTAATCCTGCAGATAGCAACACCATCCTCCCAGTCCCTTGTGCTCTCCAACATCCTGGATCACTATCTCTCACCGCACCCCCCTCCCCAATATCCAAATTGTTGCCAAGGCTGTCGTTATCATCTCTGCAATATCTTGTTTATACCCTCTTCTCTGACACTGCCACCACCCAACTGGAGGCTCTCATCACCTCACACTCTAATCCATTCTTCACTCAATAAACCTGCCACTGCTGGCCAACTGGCGGATGATAGGGAGGTGCTAGCAGAGAGCCTAAGTGTCAGGGACAAGTGATTTTCCTAAAACACAGGTCAGATCATAGCAACCCTCCTACTCAAATCAACTTCAGTGGCTTTCCATTGTCCTCAGGAACAAATACAAAATGCTCTGTTTGGTCCTTCATGACCTAGCCTCTTCACCTCGTTCCAGTTTTCTTCTACCTTACTCCTTAGCACACATATTCTGACTCAATGACACTGGCCTTCTGGCTGTTTCACCAATAAGACACACCATCTCTGGGCATTTGATCTGGCTGTCTACCATGCTTGGAATGCTTTCCTTTCTCTGCTCTGACTACTGACTACCTCTGGCTTCCTTTAACTCCAAGTCCCACCTTCTACAGAAAGGCTTCTCTAACCTCTCTGAATTCCAGTGTTTCCCCCTTTTCAATTATTTCCTACTTACCTTGTATATAGCTCACTTTGTACATATTTGTTGAAATGTTAGCTCCCATTAGACTGTAAATTCCTTGAAGGCAGGGTCTGCCTTCTTTTACCTCTTTTTGTATCCCCAGTACTTAGCAGTGTCTAGCACACAGCAGGCACTTAATAAATGTTTACTGAATTGAAAAATCATACCTTCTAAGAGTAGATGTCCCTCAGGATTCTGTCCCAGGCCCTCTTCTCTTCTCTCTCTATACTACTTCACTTGGTGATCTCATTAATTTCCATGGATTCAATGATCTTCTCTACACTAATGATTCTCAAATCTACTTATCCACACCTAACCTCTCTGCTGACCTCCAAGTGCATTTTAGACATCCTAAACTGGATGTTTTGTGGACATCTTAAACTCAACATGTCCAAAACTGAACTCATTATGTTTCCCTCCCATCTTCTAAAATTCCCTATTACTGGAGAGGATACCAGCTGTCTGCAAGTCCCCCAAGTTAAAAAACTGCTTGCCATTCTTGACTCCCACTACACTCACTGCATGCATGGAATGCTCTTCCCCATACCTGCCTCCTTCAAGCTCTAACTAAAATCCCACCTTCTACGCAAAGTGTTTCCTAAACCCTTAGTCCAATTGATCCTGTATATAGCTATACTGTGTATATAGCTTGTTTGTATGTGTGATTACATGCTGCATCCTCTATTAGAGTGTAAGTACCTGGAGAGCAAGGACTGCCTTTGCCATTCTTTGTATTCCTGGAGTTTAGCAGAGAATGGCATGTAGTAGCCACCTAATCTAAGTTTATTGGAAGGACTGAATGACTCCAGAGACAGAAGACCATTTGTGCAGGTACACTGGCTGGAGATGGAATGTCATATGTGGGGAATAGAGAAGGACAGTAACACGAAGTAATTTTGGAAAGAAAATGAGTTTCCGTACCAGACTGAAGGATTTGTATTTTACCCTAAAGTAGAGGAATGATCAGACTTGTATTTTAAGGTTAATTTGGTGGCTGGTGAAGGATGGATAGAAAAGGGAGAGACTGAGGTACGGGGACTGGTTAGGAGGTCTAGTGAGCTAAGATGTATGAAGTCCCAAAACATATCCCGTTGAGCCCCTGTTAGAGACAGAATCCTGGGCTGACAACAGAGTTGGTCCAGGGTAGCACTGCTGATACTATTACGACATAGTCCTGCCCTTCCAACTCCCAAATCCTTACCTGTCCTAGGGATGATGACAATGAACCTGCCACTGCTGGCCAGCTGGCGGATGATGGGGAGGTGCTGGCAGAGAGCCTGAGTGTCAGGGACAAGGTATGGGGACATCGCTGACTGAGCTTTGGGCTGCTGCAAACTGCCCTCCAGCTGGGATACCTCGAGCTGGTGGGAGAAGAGCAAAAGGCAGTAAGTTGGTGCCTTTAAGTCTCTTCAAGGACTAACATTTCAGTAGGAAAGGTAGAGGACAACTGTTAATGTTTCTTAGGCTGTTTAAGGTTGCTATGGTTTTCAGGAAGAGGATGGAGAGAAGAAAAAAGAAAGGAAAAGGTAGAACAAGAAATTGGGAGGTGAGGACAAAGTAAAGAAACCCAGTGAAATATATGAAGGGCTGGCAAATAAAGGAATGGAAGTCAGGATGGTACACGGGACTTGTGTATGGGAACTATTCTAATGGGAGAAATGAGGAGAAAGACAGGATTCCTATTTTCCCACCTGCAGCCGAAGTTGAGCCATGTCTCTCATCAGCCGATTCCGACGAGCCTCTTCCTGTGCCTGTTTATGAAAGAAAATGAGAGACTAGCTAAAGAAGAGTTAAGGATTAGATCTGAGAAATCGCCTTCCTTAGGAACAACATGAGGAGAAATCCCTGGGATCTGAGACAAGCATCAGCCTTGCAATCAAATACCTTTTAACTGTCCCTGCTGGAAAAAGGAAGCATAAGAAAGTGCATTCCTGGAATCTAAGCCACTGTATCGATCAGTTAACAATTACTGATCACCTACTATACAGGACACAAAAACTCTGTCTCTGCTCTCAAGAGGCTTACAATCTAGTTAGGAAGAGGAGGTATAAACATACAGAAATCTAACTAATTACAAAAGGCAGCACTCGGCAAGGACTATAAGGGTAGCACAGGTATTATTACGATAGACTGAAGTGTTGGGAGAAGCAACGTTAGAAGAATAATCTAGCAACATTTGATCAGGGCAGACTGCAACAAAGAAAGCTGGGGGTGGGGGAGGAAATGACTTGAATAGTCCACAAGATTTATCTATCTATGTTAGATGTCCCTCAGGATTCTGTCCCAGGCCCTGTTCTCTTCTCCCTCTATACTACTTCACTTGGTGATCTCATTAATTTCCATAGATCCAATGATCTTCTCTACACTAGTGATTCTCAAATCTACTTATCCACACCTAACCTCTCTGCTGACCTCTAGTCTTGCATCTCCAATTGCATTTTAGACATCCTAAACTGGATGTTTTGTGGACATCTTAAACTCAACATGTCCAAAACTGAACTCATTATGTTTCCCTACCATTTTCTAAAATTCCCTGTTACTGGAGAGGATACCAGCTGTCTGCAAGTCCCCCAAGTTAAAAAACTTGTTGTATATATCTATATGGTATATAGATAAAAGTTTGCCTCTCAGAAAACCTTAGTTTGGAGTTAATGGTTTAGTGTAAGTGACTAAAAGCGTTACTTAAACTTTTTTGTTTGTTTTGATGATTAAGTTAATAATAAACAATTAAAAAATATTCTAGAAAAGAGGTGATCAGTATGAATGGAAGGAAAAATGCTGGATGAAAGAAACACACAGAGGAGATACAGATAAGACTGTATGACAACATCCCATCAACACATACACAAATACCCTCCTCTGAAGTCAAGATTCTCCTTCTTCCTGCTAGGGTGAAGAGAAGGTGCCAAGTCATTACATAGAAATATTCAAGGGAACATGGAAATCTGGCTGTAGTAATTGAATCAGGAATCACAGGAAAGAACTGTGTATGAAGGGAGCAATGGAAAGTGGCAATAGAAGCTGGTTTCTTACTTCACTGGTACTCTTAGAGGGAGAGAGGCAGGTAAAGGTGAAAAGCTGCCGCGGAAGGGATGACTGGTACATGGGTTGTCTGCAATACCTGCTTATCTTTGCCCTCCCAATGCCTCCTGGCTAAAGGAGGAGTTCCTCCTCCTCTTCTCCCTGCCAGACCATGCCCAGAAGCCTTCCTAAAGTTGTTCCCCATACTCATTGCCCGCAAACGACCATGCCACGTACCTTTCCAACCTTGCTCTGATACTTCCCATCTCTCCCTCTATACTGATAGCTATAACTTTGCCAGCTAGACAGTGTTGCCTTGTATATAAGCCTTAAGTGGAAATGCTGAGAAGAACCTCAGGATCCTTAAGGGTGGGGGTTAGGGAGGAGGATCAATACTTACCATCCTGAACTGGGCCTGAGCCTGCTGCAACAGATTCTCTTGCTCAGCCTGAGCAATACTGATAAAGATGCCAACCTCAGAGTTAAACTGCAGGATGCTGCCTTGAAGATGGGTAATGAAGTGGCCAAAGCTACGGATGCAACAGATTCGCACGACAGACTGGATGGATATTAGGAAGAGGAGAGACAGAAGAGATATTACAGTAAAGGTATGGGCGGGGGAGGGAGACTCAGTCAAATATCCCCTCTCCATCTCAGCAAACTCTGCCCACTTTCATCCCTTTCAGAGAATTCTATCTTCTATCTTTCTGCTTCCAGGTGTATACATGTGGAAACCTCAAAGATTCTGAGGAAAGGCGAGTGTGGAAGACTATTAAAAACCTTCTTTATAGTTCCAATGAAAATATTCGGAAATAAATATTTCTCTAGTCTTAAGTTTTTTCCAGACCTACCTAAAGGAAAGAAACTATCTTAAGCCTCTCAAGAAACAATGTGTTCCAGTAAAATTCTTTCTCTCAGGCCTAACTTCTTTCAGACAAATGTTTAAAAATTGAAAAATGAAAGTCAAAGCCCTAGAAAATGGATTAAAGGTGGTAACCAAATTTAGAATAAGAAATATCTTGGGTTTAGTTAAGATCACTGCCTTCCCATTCCCCAAAGGGATCTGTAATAGTCTACTTAAAGACAGCCCCACCCCCACCTTTCTATATTTCTAGAAGAGATCCCATCTCTTGATTATTATGGATCAGAGGGAAGAAGCCTCTTTGATTACTTCACTAAGAGATTAGCTGAGGGAAGACCCCTTAAGGGAAGAGTCAAGTGGCTTTTCTCTAAGACTACCATAGCTAGAACAAAATGTAAACTCAACTTGCATTTTATCAGTTACATTTTCCTTGTTTTAAGATTTCTACATATACTGCTTGCCTTCTCAATGGGTGGAAGAGTGGCAGAAGGGAGGGAGATAATTTGGAACTCAAAATTTTAAAAATGGAACGTTAAAAAAAAAAGATTCCTATATAACTTCAAAATACCTAATATTAGAAAAATATCCCAGGGGATAAGGAGACTGTCAGTATAGCTCAAATTGCTTGAATTTAGAATGTTAAATTACTACAAATTATTTCTGGCAGATTTGTACCTAAAATGCAGAGTACAAGTAGCAATATTTTTTCAACAAGAGGATAACAAAAGTAGCCCAAGACAGGATTTACTGAAAGCAGAGCAGAGGAGATATCCAGTAGTGTTCCAATGTTGAACCCAAGGCTCCATACTCTTTCTTTGCACTATAACATGCTCACCTATTTGAGGGTGGAAGACCCAGAATGAAAACATAAGCCAGGAGAGCCTGCTCTGCCAACGATGGGATGGTTCTATTCAGAAGCAAGTGGATAGGTAAGGTAAAAGAAGTTCCCAAACCTTCAAGATCCTGTGATTTGAGGTATATGTGACAAACAAATGGGAACCAGGGATATGCTCACCTCCTCCATGGGACTGAGCAATGGTCGATCCAGTTCAAAATTGAAGCGTTTATGGGCAGTTCGGAGTGGGGGTAGGTTGCGGAGAGCTGTGTCTTCTGGAAGCAGCAGGGAAGTGGGAAGGTCAGGTTGTTCACAGCCCAGAAGGAGATCCTGTACCTCAGGACACAAGACCAGGCCTGGGGAAAGACAAATACATTAGTGTATCCACCCTTGGAAGGCAGGGAAAGATCTAGAAGGTGAATCCTTGCACTTAGGAACTCACAATCTAAAAAGGGAGAGATAGTTACTATCACTCCTACTCTCTCAACCCAAGGACTCATGAGAAGGAACTGCAGAAGCAAAGTATGTGAGATATGGGTGAAAAAAATCAATGTAAGGAGGTTCCTTGGAAGAGGGGAGTATGAAGCAGAGATGGGAAGAGAAAAGGGAATAAAATAGATGCACTGAAAAGAGACAAGTTTTCTCAGACTTGGGGGTCAACCTAGACCACAAGCATCAGGGTGACAGCAATCACCACTCTCTCCAGTCAGCTTCTCTCTCCAGCCCCGGCTGTCTCTTTTCTCCTACCCCCTGAGAGCTCCAAACTGGATCAGGTTAGCTATCCTGTTCCACACTGAGCCAGTGTTTAGGGATGGGAAACCAGAGAGGCTGGGACCACAATCTTCTATTGTATACTTTAAGGGTGCAGAGACGAATCTAATTAACCTCCTTACCTTTGGGATTAGCTTAAATTGTAGCTGAGGAGTGATCAGGAAAAGGGAGGGAGAACAGACGGGCTAAGATAGGGTATGGAGGAAAAAGGGGCTGACTTACTGGGCTCCTGGAGTTCTCCAGCAGCTGGTAGGAGGTTCAGTAACACAGAGAGGCGATTCCATAGGCTTTGGGAGCTCTGTAGGGACAGGAACAAGGAAAGAGGCTTAGCAGGACTGAGAAAAAAACTAATGTAGGGGAGATCCACAGAAGGTAGAATGCATCCACAAAAGAGATGGAGATTAGGTCAGAGGAAAAACTGATTTCCAAACGTGGGATGATCCAGATTGAAGAAGAAAAAAAAGGTGTTCTTTCCATTCCAAAAAAAAAAATTTTGACCCCCTGGTGCAGCTTGTTGGCACAGTAGAGTACTAGGCCTAGAATCAGGAAGACACCTTTTCCTGAGTTCAAATCTGGCCTCAGACACTAGCTGTGTGACTCTGGTCAAGTCACTCGACCCTGCTTGCCTCAGTTTCCTCATTTGTAAAACATGAGTTGGAGAAAAAATGGCAAACCACTCCAGTATCTTTGCCAAGAAAAACCCCAAATGGAGTCACAAAGAGTTGGACATGACTAAAGAACGACTGATAAACAAAAACCCAGACTTCGACTGTCCTGGAGACAGCTAAATGGTGTAGTAGATCTGGTGTTGGGGTCAGAAAAGCTGAATTCAAATCCAGCCTCAGACTGTGTGATCCTGACACTTAACATCTGCCTGGCTCAGTCTCTTCCACCATAAAACGAGGAAAATAATAGCACCGATCTTCTAGAGTTGTTTGAGTTTCAAATGAGATATTTGTAAAGCCCTTAGCGCAGTGTCTGGCCCATAGGAGGCATTTAATAAATGCTTGTACCCTGCCTACTCCACACCTGGTCTAAGGAAAACAGCAGATTGCTCAGAAATGTTTCTCAGAGATATCTCCATTCTTTCCCATTCTCCCAATAATCTCAGTGATTTGAACTTCAGTGGTGTTGGTGACAAGCTTATTAGATGAGATGACACATCAGAAAATAGCAAGAGGGAGAATCTGTCTTACATGGGCAAAGAGGTGTTCCACTATGAAGAAGGGTGTATATGGGAACAACAAGAGGTACAAAATTATAGTACAATCCTGGTAATTAGCACATAATCACAGAATTCTAGAGTTAGAAGTCTTCTACCTTTGGAGAGTTGATCTAAAGCCGAATTTGGTTCTGCCTTCTGGGACCAAACAACAAATCTAGCTCCTTTTACATATGACAGGCCTTCAAATACTTAAAAACAGCTACGTGTCCTGATTCATTTCTTCTCCAGACCAAGCGTGTCTAGTTCCTTCAATCAATCTTCATACAGTATGACTCAAGTTTTTTACCATCCTAGATATCCTCAAGCTTGTAAAAATAATCACAGCTAGCACGTATCACTTAGAAGACTTACCAAGTGTTACATTTACGTGTGTTATCTCATTTGTGCCTCACAACTACCCTGGGAGGAGGGTGCTATTATCATCATCGCTCCCATTTTACAGATGAGGCACAGAGCAATTAATGCCCTTTTTAAACTGTGGTGCCTAGAACTGAACACAAATCCAGATGTGTTCTGACCTGCACAGGGTAAAGAGGACAATCACCTTCTCATTCCTTGAAGTTATTCTTCTCAATGCAGCCCAAGATCAAATTAGCAAATAGCTAACACATGACAATGCTGATTCACACTGAACTGGCATACATTAATGCCCTCAGAGTCGTTTCCGACAAAATGCTTATTAAGCATACCTCTTTACTCCTTACTTAAGAAGGTGATTTTATTTGAACCTAAGCATAAGATTTTTGCAGTTATGCCTAGTGAATACAATCTAACAAGATTTAGTATTCTGCTCTAGCCTGGAAAGATAATTTTGGATCATCTCTCATCTACTGTGTTAGCTCTCTTCTCCCAACTTTGTGTAATTTGCAAATTTGGTAAGCATTGCCATTTATGCCTTTATCCAAGTTACTGACAAAAACATGAAACAGCACAAGATCAAGCATAGATCTCCAGGGCACTCCACTGGAGACCTTTTCTGGCAACTATAAATGACTACTCTTTGAATACAGCCATTCAAAACGTTCCAAGTCCATCTAACCAGACCACATCTAGTCATCTTTTCCCAAGAATATGCAGCATTTTATCAAATCCCTCTGACATTTTAATTTAGTAATCCGGTCAAAAAAGAAAACTAGGTTAGTTAAGCATGACTTGTTTTTGATGAAGCCATAGAGGCTCCTGGGAGTCACTGCATCCTTTTCTAGATGTTTATTAACCATCTCTTGAATAATCTATTTCAGAATTTCCCCAGGAAACTAAGGTAATCAAAGAATAACAATAAGCAGTTTTTCGATGAAGAAACCAAAACTATAAGTAGTCATATGAAAAAATGTTCTAAATCATTATCGATTAGAGAAATGCAAATCAAAACAACTTTGAGATATCATCTTATGCCTACCATACTGGCTAAAATGACAGATGCCCTTCAATTGGGGAATGGCTAAGCAAGTTGTGGTACACGACTCTGAAGGAATACTACTATGCTAAGAGAAATGATGAGTTGATTGATCTCAGAAAACAAAGACAGACCTGGACCTACCAAAGAAGATGCTATCTACCTCAAGAGAAAGAACCGACAAATAGAAATATGTATAGTATGGTCTTACACAAATGTATATGTGTGTATATGCATATATATTTGTGTTTAGTTATAGCTTTCTCTAGAGAAGGGTGGGGAAGGAGGGAGGAAAAAAAAGTCCACAGCACAGAACAAAAGAAAACTTAGAAGGAAGCACAGAAAAGCTGGGTAGCATTGAAAACAATATGTAGTATTTATTACATAGTTTAAAAAAAACAGGCTGAAATGGAAATTGAAGGTTCTATATTGAATCCACTCTTCATGTTCTGCTGTGTACATGGGAATATTTTTTTTTCATTTTGTATTTAAGTTTAAAATGAATAAAAAAATTTTTAAAATAGAAAAACGAAACTAAGGTAAGCTCACAGGCTTGTAGGTCGTAGATGCTATTCCTTCTTAAAACTGTTTTAGAAGAAACAAATCAGGACAATATATGCCCTTCTCCAGTATGCAAGGCTCTTTTCCCATTTTCCCCAATCTTTCATATTACACTGATGGGGGCTCAGCAACCACACTCATCATGTAATTCACCTGAGTCAGGTACAATTTCCTTATTTATCTTGGTATTAACTTCCCATTAGGCAGTTTTGTTCTGCCATTCCCAAGAGCAGAGGAAAAATGAGAATTAAACAGCTCTATCTTTTCTCTGTGGTTAGGGACCATCATTCCACCTGTGTAACGGCGGTCTGAACCCTGCTTCAATCTCCCATCCCCCCCAGCAAAATATTCCCTCTAACAATTGCCCTTAGTTTTACTGGCCAGCCTCAACACACCTAGTGCTTTGGCTCTTCTGACACTAGTTTTGCATTATTGTGACCATCTCTTGTAGTCACTGTTTCTCCCTCATTCACTTCCACTTTCTGTACATACTTTCTAAAAGGTGAGATGGTTGGAGAGTTCTCTAGTGCAGCCATGTCAGTCTCCTCTGATAACTCCTTCACTGAAATTGCTTCCCTTTTTATCTTTAAAGTTTAATTCTTGAGTTTCCCATCACTGCTGGGCTGGCTTCTATGGAATGTTAGTCCATGGAATCCTACTGAACTTTCCTCTGCAACTGCTGAAAACAGCTCCCTCTCATTCAAAGTCTATGTCAGATCCTGCTCCGGTTTCCTTCCTTCTATCACAAACTCTGGAACACGGTGGTCCCTGCTCACCATCCCCTTCAAGGTTCTCATCATTTCCATTTCATAAGTAAACAGTCTTCCACAGTTTAAGAAGCGCTGGTGAGGGCACACTCCAATGACAAAAACTGCTTCCATTAATCTTTATCCAAATGCTCTCTACTATACTTCACCCTGCTCTTCAGATTTCTTCACTTGCCTTCTTAACATACAATGCTTTTTCACCTGACCTTTTAGCTATCCTCTTTCATGTAAATATGCTATACACACTCAGAACCACATCTATTTCAGTCACAGGTTTTATGCCACCAAGTCTCAGTGCTAAGTCTACAAGGTAAGATTTTAGATCCTTGAAATAAGAGCTATGGTTCCTCTTGCTTTTTGCCTAAACTTCAGCCATTTGAAGCCACAGAGTTTATTTATTATTGGTTCCTGTCTTAGAGTCTGTGAACTTCTAAGTGTTTCTTCTTTCATTGCAGCTTCTCTCTATGTTATTTAGATTGGTGGATCTATATAAGCAGCTTTCTTTTTCCAGTCTTTTTTAGTTAGCTCTTCTGAACTTTTGACCTCTCGGACACCCAGCAAATGTATTCTTATAGGTTTTTGCTAGGTGCGCTGCATCCTTCAGAAGCCGTCTGTCATTCCTTTATTTTAAAACTGGGGTCCAGCAATCCCAATCTCATTCTCATACACCCCCTTTTGGCCAGGTGTTCACATCCTAAACTGATTTTTCTCTTCTGTATCTTTTGCCTTCAATAAGCAGTTGTGAAAACATTCTATCTTTGCCCCTACACAGGACCTTCAGTTCCTTGCCCATGACTACATTTTTAGCAATATTTTTAGGTTCTTTCTGGCTGTATCATTTGTGCCCCCAAGAATCATCTAAAGTGCACAGTAGTCATCTATTTTGATGAGACTTGGGAAACTATCAATAGATTGAATATGTGCCCCAGATCTATTTACTGTTGTTACCAAGTCCCTAAAGAGCTGTGTTGGCAACCCCTGAGCAGGGAATTATCAATCACCACTCCTTTGCTTCTTCCTCTGACTCATACTGCATGGGGTTCTGCTATCCTGAAAAGACAAATACCTGCTTTCTCCTCAGAACATCCAATTCCCTTCTTGTCTCTAAGAACCTTGAACTTGTTTTCTAGCTGCAAACTTAACAATTCCTTTCCTTTCTTCCTCTGTGACACTGCTCCACTCTCCAACTTCTTGACATACTCTACCCACATTTTTTCACCCATTCTAGGTCATAGGACAGACAACAAGGTATAATGGAAAGAATGCTTGTCTTAGAATTAGGATACTTGGGTTTATTCCTCAGCTTTGATTCTCACCGTTGGACATGGGTGAAATCACTTCACCTCCCTAAGTCCTAGTGCTCTTATTTGTTAAACAGAAATAATAAATACCTTTTTCCCTTCATTGATCTTTATCCAAATGTACTTCACTGTGCCTCACAAGGATATTGTGAAGAAAGGACTAATAATGACATGTTCATTTTACCCTCACTATAGCCCTGTGGTATATGATGGTGTTATATGCATTTTACTGATAAGGAAACTGAGGCAGAGAAGAGGTAAGTAACTTGCCTAGGGTGAACAAAGTTAGACAATGTCTGAGACAGGATTTGAACAGGGGCCTTCTTGACTCCATTCTCTTTATGTAATAGGCCCCCTAGCTCCTGCCAACAATTCTAGTTCTCAGTAGTAGGAAAAACATTGGAATTGAAATCGGCAACAGGAAATGGGCAAAACTTGTAGTAGGAGAAATTTAAGTCATATCTTAAGAAAGACTTTCTTACAGTTCAGGTGGATAGGAGTAGAAGCTGGTCTTTGAGCAAAGTTGTGGAAATGTCTTCTAAGGAATTTTTTTTAACTTATATGATGACAGGAATAAAGTAGGAAACAGGAGCATATATGAGACAACCTCTCAGGGCCTTCCATAATAGATCATCCCTCAATTCATTTGTAGACACATCAAAAGAAAGTCACCAAGTACTGTGTCCTACCCCCCAGCAGAAGTTGTGGAGCTAACAGGCCAGTAATTTCTTTTTTCGGGGGGAGGGAGGGGTAAAGGAGAGGGAGAAGTGAAGCAGACCTGTGCACACATGATGATGAGGTCTGTGTTGGTCCGAAGCCAATCCAAGAAGACTTTCACAGCAGGAAGAAGTCCTTCTGCCATCAAGATGCGAAGTTTCTCATGGATACTCCTCTCATTGTGACAGGAGCGTCCACTGGACACGCTCTCCTCCGACTCAGATCCATCATCAGATGCTAGAGTGGAGGAGGAGGGACAAAGAGCTGAGATGAAAGACTTGATGTCTGGTATCTTAAGCCTGCCATCTAGTTTCTTTTAGGTTCAGGCTAATGTGCATGGTTGGCTATGGCTACTTAGGGTCCCCTCAGGCATTATGGTGAGATTGGAAAAACTCTGCATTTGGAGTCAGATGACCTGGGTTTAAACCTTCATCTTGCCACTTACTGCTTGGTTAAAGTCACTTAGCCTCAATTTCCTCACAAACAAAATGAAGGGGTTAGACCAGAGGACCTCTAAGGTTCTTTCCAGCTCTAAATCTATGATCCTAGGAAGGGCAGACAGGACCCAGCTTTCCTTCAACGATGATGACATTCAAATAAGTTTCAACGTATCCCATTACATGTGAGTTTTTCTGGCCCCACACCTGCCACACAGATACAGAACACTAAGTTTAGGGGCAAGAGTGATGGAAGAGCAAGAGGAAGAAATGTTAGGGAGTTGAGAATATAAAACTAAGGAGAAGTAAAGGTCAAGGAAGTAGTACTTCAGATCTCTGGTGGGTATGGTGAGTGACTAGGCTGTTACTACAGGAGAAAAAGAATCCAGATTGTACTAAGGACTTCCTGAAAGATAGAATGGGGAACATTAAAGGCTGGGGCAACCTCACAGAAGAAGATAGAACCTCCCACTTGAATAAGTCCCATTTGGCACAGACATAGGAACCAGGGCTGGATAATCCCAAGAGATTAAAATACCTGGTTCAGATTTGTCTAGGTCCCCATTGATGCAGGCCCTGTTACCAGCAGTGGTCCGAGTCTCATTAGAAGGCTGTAGAAGGATGTTACTGAAGGTGGGGGCTAATCGGAAGCAGCGTTTGGTTTGGAACATCTGAGTGGACATGGCTTGCAGGTTACTGGCAATACTGGCCTCATTAGGACCCAATGGGCCATTGGAGGGGTCAGAAGCTTCTGGCCTAGACCGAGGAGGGTCTGGAGCCATGGGCCGTGTTCCTTCCTCATCTTCCATGTCCTCCAGGTCTGAGCGTGACTCCTGGCTGTTCATCTCTGAGTCTGTCTCTGCATCAAAAGCTGTACCCCCACCCTCATCACTTTTATCTGAGCCACTGTCTGAACCTTCACTGGCCCGGGCTGAATCATGGCTTGAATCTGAGTCAAAGCCTTCACTTAGGTCACTGTCATCACCAGCCTTGGGTGGGTGGTGGCGTCTCCGACGAAGGCAAGACAGGCGGGAGAACTTACGACTCTTCTTGGCTTCACCCACTCTTGGTGCTGGGGGAGGAGGCTCTGGCTCTGGCTCCACCTCCTTTTCCAGTGGTTCTTTAGGCTCAGGCTCATCTGTGGGAAGAAGTGTTATGACTGAGTCTGAGGGGAGCTCAGTAACAGGATAAAGCTTGGCGTCTTCTCCCTGTATCCAAGAGCACCTTTTCCTCAGTTCCCATCCCTGACTACTCAGAGAATGAGAGAATCTCAGTTAGAAGGGATGCCGGAGGCCATCTAATCCAACCCATACTTGAATTCCATGTACAGATACAGATATCTATATTTTCTCTCCCCACCCCCGCCCCTTTACATAATGTCCCATCCTCTGATGATTTTCTTTAGTCCCTTCCACTATTCCCACACCTGTCCCATCACTCTGGAAAGCTGGCACAGGATTCTCTCCCTCTTCCAGCTCTGCTTGTAGCCGGATATTGACGTGGTTGATAAGATGGGAGAAGAAAGCCAGGGTGAAGGCAATGGCAGCACTGTACTGCTTTGATCCTAAAATTAGAGACAGGGAAGGGCTTTAGGGGTTGTAGTGTAGAAGCACCCTTCGAGAGACAAGGGTCTTAGCTTTCCTATTCCCATACACGTAGTAGCTCAAAGGAAGTCTCATCCAGTCCTCCCAAGTTCCTGCCCTATTTTACCTGCTCTGTATGCTGAGATCCCCTCCACCCTGTGACTTCAAAACAATCTTATACTTTTTGCTCCATTTATAGCTTCTATTAACTTTCTGTGGCCACTGAAATACTCTTCTGCTCTAAGCCCCGACACAGGTTATTTCTAGCAACCAAGATCCCTTTACCTTTTCACTCTATCCAATCCTGTCTCATTTCCCAAACCCTGTCCTAGATTAGAAGAAAGATTTCTTAGCCTGATTATACCCCATTCCCTCAGTGGGAACGGAGAGAATTCTGGTTGGCTGGAACCTAAGTCCTTATTCTTGGCTCGGGGGGGGGGGGGGGGGGGCATATTGTCTCCTACTCTCATCTAACTGGAATTTATCTGAGAGCAAGATTGTTTTCTCCTCCCTTAGCTTCCACCACAAAGCTCTGTATAGGACAGCGTGAATGGGGCTGCAGAAGGGTTGCAAGCATGGGACTTAGTGGCTATGTATCTAGGTGAGGACAAAGGTTGCTGCAAAGAGGGGTTCTAAGGAGCCTGGAACCCAACTAGAGGCTTAAGGTGGTAAGTCTGATAAGATGGTTACCTGCTCTCTTCAAGCTGTGAACACTCATGAGGCAAATGATGACCATACGGAAGATGAGAAGGTCAGGGAGAAAAGAATAGCCATTCTCATATTCTTCCTCATCCTCACTAGCCAGACTGAGGTTGGGTGAAGAGGGCAGGTAGAAGAGACAAAGGTTGAAGTCCTCCAGGACTGACTGGCAGAGTGATGTCAGCTCCGAGTCCAGGGTGCTAGATAGATGCCAGGGAACATGGAGGTGAAAGGTCAATGGTGACAAAAAAAGAGGGAAAAGAGCTTTGTGAATGGGATCCAAAAAGAAGGTTGAGAGGTAATGACACCCTATACTCTAAAGGACTGCGTGAGACAGTCTCATGTCTCCATCCAGTGAATGGAGGACTACTTTCCAGAGAGTGATCTACCTAAGAAACAGACTCTACTGTGGTCCCCCTAAGAATGAAAGTTAGACACCAAGAAAGAACTTCCTACCTTATAAGTAAAGGATCTTAAAATTTAAAAAAAAAAAAAAAACCCTCACCTTTCTGGCTTGGGGAAGGGGATTTCCTACACTGAGGTAGAATTTGGCAAGAACATCTCAGCCCTTCCAGCTCTCCTCAGTCAGGGAGTCTCCCTGGATTGAGAAAGAGAAATATAGCTTCTTGCCCAATTTCAGAGCTTACAGACTCTTGCACATACCTGCTCTTGGGCTGCAGAAGACTCTGCAGGTACATGAAGCTCACCAGCAGCCTCTTGATATCCTTACACCTGAATTGAGAAGGAATAAATAGCTATTGCTGAGGGCTCTGAAGTAGTGTCTATAGTTTCACCTCCACAGAATCCCTCCTTCACTTCGCTCACCGCTTCTTGCTAGGAGACAGTTTTCTCGTCTCACATTTCTTCAGCTGGTGGTACATTTTGGCTGCTTTGTCAAACAGCCGTTTGAGGTTCCCATAAGCCCCTTCAAAGGACACTTCTGACTGGATGCTGAGGGAGACAAAAAGGCACTGTGGCTATAACTTGACTAAGTCAGAGGAGGAAATGAAGTAAAGGACACTTCAGATTTTGGGAAAAGATACTGTATTATATGGGAGAAGGATAACCAGTAACTACAAACTGTACTCATCCTGACCTTCCATGTCCAGCCAACTCTAGATCTGGAGACAAGTGCCATGAGGAAAAAGAAAATGCCAAGCCAAAAAAATCCACCTCCTTCAAAATATCTTCCTAGATGAGTCTGACAAGAGTAGATGCCTTATCTTCCTCTTACCTCCCCTGCCTGAAAATCCTAAGACCAAAGCTATTCTCCCCTGTCTATGAATTTATTCATTCCCATTCCTAAAACACATTAACTTTGAATCTATATGTTACTTAACTACAATAGTTTAGTATTTTTTTATATCTTGGTTTAATACTGTCACTTTTATTTGGCTTTGTTCATCTTACGGGTCTGCTCGTGAATCTTATATACAAGTAAACTTTCAGAAGGCAGAAGCTCCATTTAGGTACAGATCATGTACTGCCATATGGTAATGTAACAAATAGAATTTTAATCCTATGAACTTGATATAGCAAGGAATTAATTCTGTTTATATTGTCTTGATGCAAGTCCCAGAATTCTAAGGCTCCTAATGAAGGGATGTACACATGTGCACGCGCGCACACACACACACACACAGCTGCAGGAGGAAAAGGGTACTCACCACCTCAGGTAGCAGTACATGGCTTCTACATTGTAATACTTGCTGCCTGCCAGGGTACCCAGCTGATTGAAGGGCATACCTAGTAAGGAAGAAATCAGGCTAAAACCAGAATGCCTTTACCAAGAAATGTGAGACCCCCAAGCAACTACTGAGAATAGAAGATGAGGTGGGAGAAAGGCAATCAAATGCTAAGGGGAAATCTTTTATCTCTCTTTTCAGTCCTGTCCAACTTCAATTTCCCTGCTCCTGGTGACATTCTGGGGAAGTTGAGTCCCTCATTTTCTACACTGTGCTCTAGGGCATTCTGTTCTGCTTCCTATCCTTCCCTGTTACACCAAGAATAAGCAGGCTTTCTTCCTCCAGGGGAAGTACAGCTCTACAAGGCCATCTCCTATATCTCTTTCACCATCCCAGCCTACTTTTCCTTGTCTGGGCCATCTTTCCTGTTAATTTCCATCCCTTCCATTAGAAGGCTTTTGTCCCTTCTCATTCAATGGCAACAAGCCAAGCATATCTTTTTTCAGAAAATCTTCCTTCAAAGAGTTACAACTATGGATGCCCTGGCTCTTCCTACTGCTCTCTCGAATTCCCTTTAACCTAAGGAGGGGAAAGAGAGAGACAAACTTAAGCAGGGCAAAATAAATATCAAGAGGAAAACTTCATCAACAGAATTTGATGTTATAACATTACAAAGCTCAAGGGTGAGAAGAGGAGAAAAGTTTAAACAGCTTCCTGATCTATGGTGAGAAATTTTCTCACGTGCATAATGATGTTGGATCAGGAGAACTAATGGGATGACACTTACCTATCTGGGGAGCTACTGACAAGGCTTGGTAATAGAATCTCTCAGCCAGTTGCTCTGTGTCCACACCAGCTAATTCGTTCTGATATCGGGCTGGGGGAAAATGGTGAAAAAGTTGAAAGTTAGCATTAGCTTCTCACTTTCAAAGGAAATGTGCCCTCATCTCAGAACCCGTTTAGGGGAGGTGCAGCAAGAGATAAAGAAACCTGAGCTAAAATGCAGGCAATGCTTTGGGTCCCTGGAACAGCCCCAATACATTGTGACTGTCGATAAATTGCTCAATAACCTCCCTCGTCTTTGTCAGGATATCCAAAAAAATGAGAGAGACGGGGGGGGGGGGGGGGAAGAAAGCGACCAAGACCTAATTATTTATTTGGGAGAGGGAGATGGTGAGAGAACCCCCTAAATTTCTACTTGGTTTTGGAATATATTATATCTGGGAGTAAGGGGGTGGGAAAGAGGATGGGAGAGAAAAGGCAGTGCATTTAATCTTCATAAATATGCTTTGCTTAGGCTCATATTACACAGTTTATATTCCCTAAGCATACACAACACTTGGGTGGGGAGTAAGTGAGCCAAGGATTACACATTTGCAGCAGATAATCCATAAAGTAGATAACAGTCTTGGCTACCTAATAAATTATTGTCTGGCCTGGAGACAGCAGACAGGGATGTTGACACTCTTGAGAGTGAGGAAGCTCTTACTGAAATCTGCCATTTCTTCTCTGATATAGAGCTAGTATCTTTGAGGTTCCCTGAAGGAAGACAGTGGGTACCTTCTTCCCACACAATAATTCACAGGGACAAGAAAGATCAGCAGTAAAGTGATAGATATAAAATTAAACTTTCTCTAACCTACCATGGAAAAACTCTAACATCCTGAGAGTTCGAATCTACTTTCTTTTCTTCCTCATCATTCACTGACCTTCTCTGCATTATTGAAAGGCAGTGGGAAAATGGAGTTAGCACGCAGGGGGAAGAAGCAGAATCAGAGGTTAAACTCCTAGATCACACAATACACCAGGCAAAGAGGCAAAAACTTAAGCAGCTTAGCTTTTAACCCAGGGCCTGACTGTTCCCTATATCCAAAAAAGAAAGATGTTAAGGAAAAAAAAGATGCAGATTCTTACACAAATCTCCCAGATACACCAGACATCGGTGGCAAGCCATCTGAGCCCAGTCCATCTCTTTCCCTGAGGCAGATACTGGCTTCTTACAACCTGAGGGAGAAAAGCCTTTGAATCTATTCTCTGACATCGACTCATGTCTTTACCATGCCCTGAAAGTAAGAGCTCTTTCCTAGGCACTGGGGGGTGGGGGAAAGAATAGGGGTAGGAGGAAAAGATCTAGAAGAGGGAGGCAGTACTTGTCATTAGGAACTCTCCTAGCTAATAGGTAGGAAGGGGCATGGAAGGGGACAAGCATAGAAAATCCTGGCAGTGCTTTGGACATCAGTTTTAAAAGACTAGGATGAACTAGGCATTCTGAGGAAGTTTCTTGGAAAAGAAGAGGTTGAAATATGGTTGGGGTGGATGGAGCGGGAATATCTGGGCAAGGACTAACCTATGTGAAGGTTTAGAAGTAGGAGGGGAGAAATGGGGAGCCAGTTTGCCTAGCTGAACCAGAAATTCTAAAAATGAGTTAACATTTATTTGAAAAACGGGAGGAAGAGAGGATCTAAGGATGAGAGAGGGAGAACCGTACTGGAAGAAGGCCTAGGAATCTAAACTAAGGACATGATATTGGAGGCAAGATACAAATACAACTATGCAGGTTTGGAAGCTAGACAAAACAAGTATCTCATGCTGAAGGAAAATGATCTTGGCTTATGGATAACTGATGAATGTGGTCAGGGAGACGACCATTGACAGGTCCCAGTGACCAGGAGATGATGGTAGCATGAGTTACAAGAGTTCTCAAATCCTTCCCTTTTATCTTGAGTTGCCTTGATCCTCAATTCAAAGAACTATTGATTTTGGGGAGGAAGCAATCCTTTCCTCCCCCTCCATCTCCCTTCTTGTTCATGTGCCTTCCTGTTTTAGGGAGCTGGATATCTTAGGTTGGGAGGCTAGAGAAAGGGGGGGGGGACTTTAATAGAATGTAAATGAGCTGGACAGATCAATATCAGGAAATTAATTTTCTGAAGATTAAGTTGGAGAACTACCTTTTTTTTAAATCTTTATTTACAGAAGACTTGCTGAATGGGAAAGAAAAGTGTATAATCAGAAATGAACATCATATAAAAGCAAAAGGTATCAATAACTCTTCTCAGTGTCTTCTGTTCCAAAGAATTAATCTATTAAATGTTCACAAGCTGATAAGCTATCTATCTAGATTGTCAATCTTTTCTTACTGGGGAAAGTAGGCGAGATGAGCAGGGAAAAGAAGCCCTAGTTCTTTGGAGAGCAAATGGCCAACCTAGGAAGGGGGGAGGATTATAGTTGCCAGCATACCTGTTGGGGGAGCAGAGATTTGTGGTACTTTGGAAAATGCCTATTAATAATTTCCAAAGGTTTTCTTAAATGAAACACTGAAAGATAATTCTCAAAGCCAAAAGGGGGAAAAAAAAAAGGCTCTGACCAAAAGGAGGATTAATATACTTTGCTAGACCCAGAGCTACCCAAAGTCATCTTTTCTTTCCCCGTCTTCTAAATCAGCTTACCACTACCCATTCCAAACTAATGGGGAGTCCCTTCTATTCCTCAAGATTTTTATATCTATCCCTGTGTTTTTGTTTTGATAACTCAGAATCTTAGAATTTTTAAAAACCAGCAGAACTTCATCTTCAAGTTTTGACACAATTTCTGTAAAGGGTGTGTGACATATTCTCCTAGCCCGCATTCCACCTCCCACTAAAAGAGAAGTCCTTGAGACTCACTGACCTATTAGAGGGTCGGTGACATGAGTCCAGTCAATGCAGCACTGCAGTTCAAGCTGGTAATGAGACTGGATGTAGAGGAGGAGATGCTGGTAGAAGCCAATACCAGCAACCAGGTGTGTCCTGTAGGCACATTCCAAGGTGCTCCGGCTGTGGATGTGCTGGGGGGCAGTGGATCAGGGAAGGGGAGGGGCCGGCTAAGCAAAGGGCTCAGGGCACCGCCCCCCACCACCCTGGCCTCTTACATGGGGGGAATATGCCTACAATTTTAAAGCCCAGGACGAAGTTTACCCTCACCACAACCAGAACATCGTCCTACCCCTCCACCTCAGTTCTGTTCTCTAGCACTGGTTACCTTCCTCCCCTGACTCTCCAAATCCAGAATGATACTACTTCCTCTTAACTCCCAGGCTCCTTCTCTACCCTTTGGACCCTCTTTTCCATTTCCTCTATCCCACCCTCTTTGGCCCTCCACTGGCTCTCCCCCTCCCTAGATGCTGTCCTCACTGTCTTTCCTCCCCCAGCTCTACCTCTCCTCTTACCTTTTTGTTGGTCTTGATAAGCTGGATAACCTCATAGTACACCTTCCTCCACAGTAGCTCCTCTGCTTTCCTCCCATAATCCACCGGATGCAGGAACATAAGCTTGACACAGAGTTCACGAAGCCTAGGAAGGGGCAGGGGTTGGGGAAAGAAAGCTTTCTGAGGTTATCTGAAGAGATGAACTGGCTACAAGGAGACATTTGATAACACACCTACTGTGCTCTCACTTAAGAGACAAAGTCTAAAATGATACTAAGTATCACCATTCCAAAAAACGGAAGTTCCAAAAGACATGTTAGAATTTCAATCAGCTACACCTCTCCCCCAACATCTTGTTCCCTCTTCCTCTGATTTTTCTTTTTCTCTCCTTCCCTTCAGGGTGAAATACAGACAATTCTTCCTCATGATTCAAATGTGGTTCCTATCTCTAATCTAGGAGATATGGAGACTGAAGATGAAGCAAGAAAGGTAACTCTGGGAGCTGTTTCCTTTTTCCTCCCTTCAGAAAAACTAAAGATCTTGGGCAACAAAATGACAGTCTTTCTTATTAGGCATACCTCTGAATTTGACATGGCTTACTAAGGATAAGAACAGGGTAAATGGGGAGGGATGGAAGTGAAGGAGAATTGAGAACTGTTGTCTGGCTGTCGCCCCAGCTTACTTGTTCCTTAGGCTAATGTTCTCTGGTTTGAACACTTCTTGGTAAGCAGTTTTGTTGCAAAGGATGAGGTCAAGTCGATGCACAGCCTCCACCACTGCCCTGAAAAGAAATATAAGCCAGAGAAACCCTGAGCCATGAGTATGGGGTGGCATGGATCAAAGAACAGGGATTAGGAAAAAGGTGAAAGAAGGCACCATTCAAACTGAAGAATCCTTGGAACCTATCCTTTGCAAGCTCATCATCTCTTAGCCACAAAGAAAAGCCATTCTTAGTGCCTTGCTCTGCATTAGAGTAGCACCTCTAGGACTGGTGAAGGGAGAGGAACCAGAAATGACATCATACTAACAAGGAGAGCAGCGCTCACCACAACTACTCTGTCTTTGGGTTGTGGAGGGGCCATAGTCAGTCTTTACTGCTCCCCTATGTCCTTTGGAGGGCAAAGACCAACCCTGCTAAGACTCCTAAGCAAACCAAGTTCTACTCCCCTGCCTGGGGTGGCAGCAGGCACTTCTGCCTCCCTGTCGGTGGCCTGGCACCTAGATAGCTATTCTGGTGCCAGCAGGGTGGCTGCCAGCAACTGGCTAAATGGTTACCGAGGCCTTTTAACAGACAATCCAAGAGGTACCTAATATTGAGGAAAGGGACAGGCAGACTTCTGGCAGCAGGATTAGGCACCCCATCCTGCATCAATAATTGTCTCCAGAGGGTCCCAACTACCAACTCATCTTATGTTTTTTCTAACATACTAACTCCTCTCTGGGTTTGGGTTTTCTGGATGTGCTTTTATTGGGCTTTCCTGCCTATGTGACCACTTCCCCTTCGCTGGATTTTCATCCACGTTACAACTAACACCCACCCACGTCGTGTATCCCAGAGCTTTCTTGGGCCTTTTTCTCTTTCTCTCTATATCCTCTCACTTGATGATCTCATCAACTCCCATGGAGGCTCAATTATTATTTCTATGCAGATGACTCTAAGAGGTATATATCCAGTCCCAGTTTCTCTCTCCTGAGTTCCAGTTCTTTATCACCAACTGCCCTTTGGACCTTTCAAAATTGATGTCCCATTTCACAGAATCTCAAACTCAGTACATCTAAAACTGAACCCAATGCTGTCACTCCCCAAGCCATTGCTCTTCCAAACTTCCTCATTATCGTTGTGGTAGCCACCATCCTACCAGTCAGTCACCCACATTTGCAAGGTTGGTGTCATTCTCAATTCCTCATATTCTACACATAATCTGTTAGCTGCCAAATCTTGTGATTTCTCTTGCCACATGTACTGGATATGTCCTCTCCACTCACACAGCCACTAGTGAAGTTTAGACACCGAAAAACTCTTGCCTGGATTATCACAATGACCCTCCAAATGGTTCCTCTCCCTCGAGTCTCCCCTTAGTCTAATCCATTTTCCAGCTGCCAAAGTGATTTTCCTAAGGTTACAATCTGACCACATCACCCCACTATTTAATCAACTTCAGCAACTCCTTATTGCTTCTAGGATAAAATATAAAATCCTTTTAGGCATTTAAAACTCTCTGCCCCCTTCCCATCTTTTCAGTCTTTTTACACATTACTCTCTTCACAGATTCTATGGTCTAGCCAGACTGGCCTATTTGCTGTTCCTCACGCATGCTACATCTCTATCTCTGTGACTTTGCACTGGCTGTTCCCCAGGTCTAGAATGCTCTCCTTTCTCACTTCTGCCTCTCAGAATCTCAGGTTTCTGTCAAGACTCAGCTCAAACCTTTTGACGGAGGCCTTTTCTGGTTCCCCCCAGCTGCTGGGTTACCTCATCTCTCCTTCGCATGTATGTATATATTTATTTATGTTGTTCCCCCATTAGAATCTAAGATCCCTGAAAGCAGTTTGTTTTTTCTTTGCATCCTCATGGCACAGCACAGTGCCAGGCACAAAATAAGCACTTCAAGAATGCTTGTTGATTAACAGCTGAGGGGGGATGGGGGAAGAATAGTGTGAGTGTGAGAGTGTGAATGTGTGTGTACGTGTGTGTGTGTGTGTGTGTGTGTGTGTGTGTGTGAAAGGAATCCCTTAGTTTACCTCTAAAGAAATTTAGCGTCAGAGATATAGGTCCTACACTTATACTTGGAATCCTTTCTCTAAATAGAGAATTCAAAAAGACACCTTACCCCCAGTTCTCTTCTGCCAAATGCCTTTGCTACATATAAATAATAATGACAGGTGATTGGATGCCTCAAATCTCATGCTTGAAGACATGCACAGGGATAGAATTCCAACATCTGTACATGGATGTGCCAACACACCAGTTTAAGCACTTCAAAGTGGTGGTTTTTAGAAGAGACTAGATTCTGAGATGATTCAGAAGAGGGTCAGAACAACTACCAGGTGCAGATTAGAGAGAAATCTCGCCCAGTGCCTGCCCACGCTTTGTGTGACAGGCAGCAGTGACACCCGGCAGCACTGAAGAGACACACGTGCCACCCCCAGCCTGCTCTTCATGCATCCAGGGACCTCTGAGGGGCAGCTCAAGGTGGGAGCCTTCGAGCTGCTGGATTTGATCACTGGACTATTTTTGGAGCAGCTTGTATCTCCCCATGCCCTCTGGCTGGCACAGCTGAAACAGGCATAATGCCCACTTGCTGAAGAAGACACAATAAGAATTGACTCTTTCCCTGCTGGGATGCAGCCTGAGGATGTGAGGAGTTGCCTTCTCCTGTCGTGAGCCCCAAGTCTGAGCCAAATGCAAAGAGCAACCCTAGTTCGGGAATGGAAAGCTTAAATGCTGCACTTATGGGATGAAAGGTCCAGTCAACCTCCCCTCTCCGTCTCCCCAGTACCCCTTACTGAGTGGGGTTGCCATCCTGCTCCCAGCAAAGGACTAAAGTCATGATCCACGAGGTGTGGCACAGAGACTAGGCATAAAGCATGTGGAACCAGCCACGAGGCTGAGAGAAAAAGGACCCAGGAGCCTCCAGGTACCCCTACAGCACACCCATCAATCACTTCTTATAGCTCCTTAAGGCCTATGTCCAATATAGGGACAGCCTTTCAGTCCCCAGACCCACCCGCGCGTCCGGACTTCCACAATCCCTCCTCAGTGGGTCCCCCAGCTCACCCTTCCCTTTTCCTGAGTTTTCTCTTGCAGGCTTAAGGCCGCCCCCCACCCCTTCCTTCCCACCAAAGGAATGCCAAGGATCTCACTGTCACCAACACTCCTCAAGCCCTATTTTTATCTTCTAACTCCAACTCCTCCGGGGGACTCGGTCCTAAGCCCGAGGCCGCCCCGGATTTCCTCCACGTGTCCAACCCACCTCCCAGCCCAACTCCAACTCTTAGACCCCAACTCAGAGCTCGAAAGTCCCGCCCTTCCCAGCTCCCTCCAAAATTCTACCCTCTTCTTCCTTCTCCATTTGTACCCTTGCTGATTCCGCCCCTTCACAACGTGGCCCCGCCCCCGACTGCCCCCCCCGCCCCCGCTTTCCCCACCTTGTTACCTCCCCCCCACCCCCAGCGGGTCCTCTCCCTCCCCGGACCCTCTCACCGGTAAAGCCGCTTAGTATGCAGGACCTTGGCCTCGGGCTCACTGCTATCCGCTGCGGGGGGGCCCTGGCTCATGGTGCCCGGGACCCGGGGGCGGCTCCCGGTTACAAACCCCCGCCACCCGCCGCCACTGCCGCCGTCTCCGGCCGTAGCCGCCGCCGCCACCGTCGCCGGCCCTGCTCGGCCGCCATCGCTGTGAGGCGGCTGCCCGTGACGGCTCCTCCTCCAGCCACCAAATCTCGCGAGAACAGCACCACTACGCCAGCAACTTCAGTCCCCAGATCTCGCGAGATCCTGTCTCTTCCGGTGGGCAGGGAGCTGCCAATACCAACTCTGGGCAACATGGCTGCTTTTCTGCCTTCCCACGCTTCGCGAAAAACTTTATTGACAAAGCCGATGGGAAGGACAGAGGACAATGCAGAGGGCGGAAGCTAAGAGAGGGTCGGGCTGGTCAGGTCTCTAGCAGGAGGGCTGCCTGTGACCTTATTCTCCTGTGGTCAGATAGTCCATTCTTCTGCTTTAAAAATCATGAAGACTCTTCTCTTTTTCCAAAGATTTAGTTCCACTGATTTCCGCCTCCCTTGCCTCCTGCCTCACGACCTCCAGCCTGAGGTTACCTTATGAGCAATTCCCCTGATTCCGCGCGGGTCATCTTGGTCAGACCAGCCCGGTCCAGCCCGGTTTAGCTTCGCCCAACTCAGCCCAGCCCAACAGGATTCTCTCTAGTTCTTTTAAGGACTTTTGGGAAAAGGGCGGCAATCCTTTATTCCACTCTCACTTCTGTGTCTCCTGCAAGACGCCTCTGAGAGGTCTTGGTTGCTGTCCAACCTTCAGCCTTCCTGGAGGTTCAGCCCAGTCCCCAGGCCGGGAAGTGTTGAAATGGAAACAAGTTTTTCCGTCTCATAGGCCAGGACCCACAAATTCCGCATTAACATCAGCCAGTCCAAACCAATTTGGACTCAAAGACACAAACCCATCCTCCTCCTGCCCTTTGCTAGCAAGTCCATACTACACAAGATTCACTAGTATAGACCACTCCTTAACACGCCTAATGTGGCCACACCTACACCTTAGGGACAGTGACCCTTTCTCTTTTTTTTTTTCTGTCGGAGGATTCTGAAGGGCGAGGGTGGGGCCTTCTCCTTTAATCCCAGCCCCACCTGCTCTGGTCAGACAGGTTTGGAGCTGCAGGTAAAGGGAGGGAGACACGAAGAAATACCTGCAGAGCGAGCCAGTGGGGAGCTGGAGCAGCTCTTTTCCCGGATGGGGCCCGGGATCTTCCTTCTGTCTCTCTAGATGGAAAGTAAGGGACGCTATGGGTCCGGGGTGTGAGGGGGAGGTTGACACGGAGACCTTGAGCGAAATTAGTCCAGTCAATGGTGAGGAATTGGAAGAAAAAGGAGAGGAGAGGAGGAGGGAAATTAGGAAAAGGGAGGCAGGAAATGTTCAGTGATTGGAAATAGATTTCCCAGGTGGACCTGATTGACCCTTAAACTTTATCAATGAGAGGGGAAGTTGGCCAAAGGACAGAATGGGCTGTTGCAGTGGTGGCTGAATTTCCACCTACCCCCCAAACCCTAACCATGGGCATTTTTCTGTGGGTGCTGTTCACTTCTCAGGTGTCCAGCTTAATCCCACAGGTGTGTGTGTGTGTGTGTGTGTGTGTGTGTGTAGGGGGGACCTTTCCGGGGAGGAGTTTGGGAGGTTGGGAGCCTTCAGTTTTCTATGGGGAAAGAGAAGGTATGGGCTATCTGAATCTCCAGAAAGATCCTTAGCAGGAGCAGGGGCACGAGATTGATGGGGGAGGGGGTTGTCCTAGTCCTTGGAATGGTAGGCAGAAGGAGGGGCTGAAGACACTGTAGCCTCCATTCATTCTTACATGTTGATGGCCATGACCAAGACCACAGCAGTGTTGTGAAGGAGGGAAAGAGGGAAGAGGCCTGGATTAGCAGGGGTGCCTGGGTTCTGTCTCCCTGACTCACCCTTTTCTGCTAATGTCGAAATGTGACTCCACTTCAGTTTCCCCTTCCCAGGAAAATTTTCACTCTTTCTTTCCAACCCACAATCCTTCCTAAGATCTAGAGGAGAAGGGGATTAGAATCATAGCTATATAGAAATTTCAAGCTAGGAAGGATCTGAGTTAAATTTCCAGGGAAGCAGAGACATCTCTTACAGACCATTTTCCTTTGGTGCTCTCCTTAATGACATGGGCTAAATCTTTTAGAGAGAGTATGGGGACCTCTGCCCACCACAGGAAAGCAATAACTTAATTTTCTCAAGCCCCTTCCCCTAGTACTGGTCCTAAAGCTTTCTCTCCCCATGGATGAAGAAAATTCTTAACAAATTCTCCCTCTGTTCCTCCTAGGGTGACGGCAATCCAGTATTATATCCAGAACCCAGGCATCTGGGCCCTTCCTTGCCCCAGCATGACAGAACCTGAGACACTAACTCTGCTGGAGGTAAAGGGGCAAGATGCCCTTGAGAAGAATTTGCCCCAGCCCCTCATCCCTAATGGACTCAGACTAGAAGGGGAAGATGGGGAAGAGCTTATCTCTTGTGAGAATGAAACTGGGAAAGTTGGCAGTGAAGCTACTACTTTGCCCTGGGTAAGGACATCATTAGGTACTGGCCCCCAGCCCAGTGCCCCCTTTCCAGACTCCCCTGGTTGGCAGGGATGTAAAAAAGAACCCATTCTAGCTGAGCTGCCCCTAAAATCAGAGGAGCCAGTTGAGGAAGACATTAACCTGATGCCTGAACAGGCAGCCCGAGCATTTGTGCCAATTGACCCACAGTGCATTGAGAGGAAGCCCCAAGAAGAGCTCATTGTCCACTGTGACAAAAAGGTTGAGGGTGAATGCCAGGCCTTTCTGTTGCCTCGGGCTGCCCGATCAGAGCCCCCTGAAAGGAAGTGGGCAGAGGCAGCAGCTGCGCCCCCTGCCCGCTGCGGGAATTGTGGAGCCTGTGGCCGTGAGGGGTTGAGGGCTGTGGCCTCTTTTGGGGCTGCTCTCATCGTCTTCCCCTGCCTGTTATATGGAGCTTATGCCTTCCTGCCTTTTGATGCCCCCCGACTGCCCACCATGAGTTCTCGACTTGTCTACACGCTCCGCTGTGGGGTCTTTGCCACCTTTCCCATAATTCTAGGTGAGTATTTGTGGGAAAGGAATGGGCATCCCAGGGGGGCACTGGATGCCTGTGTGATGGGTTAGTTCTCCAAGGAGGGTGAACAAGCTTGATCTGGTACAGAGAAGGTAATAGTGCGTGTAGTGGGGTGGGTTGGGGTGATGATGCCAATATCTAGGGATGTGGGGAAGTCTAGTCATGGGAACTGGGCTCATCAAAATTCTGGAAGGGCCACAGAGATTTTAACTATTCCAACTTTCCTTCCCCATGCATATCAGGCCTATATCTCTTCCCATCCTAAATCCCCCCTTTCCTTATTCTATGCCCGTGGACTACTCCATTTAACACTTTCTCACCCCGTTTCCATATTTTGAGTGCCCACTCCACCCCAAATTCCTATGCATTTGCTCTTCCCATGTGCCAGATCCACTTGTGCCCGAGTGCTTCTTCACCCCCCCTTCCTCCAGCTACCACAGTCTTTCTTCCTCCTGCTTCTCCTTGATCCTTTCCCATTACTTTTCCCAATCTCTCTCCTCATTTTCCTTCCCCATCTCCTTCATATCATGACCCCATTGTCTCTTAACTCAGGGCTTCTGGTCTATGGTCTCTCCCTGCTGTGCTTCTCTGCACTACGTCCCTTCGGGGAACAACAGAGAGAAGTCGAAATCCACAGGCGATACGTGGCCCAATCTGTTCAGCTCTTCATCCTTTATTTCTTCAACCTGGCTGTACTTGCCACCTACCTGCCCCAGGATACCCTCAAGCTGCTACCCTTGCTCACTGGCCTCTTCGCCATCTCCCGGTGAGTTTTGGGTGAACCAGGTATTTATACATTCTATAGAAAGGTTAGCAAAGGGGAGGGGAAGACCTAGACAAATCTAATCATTAAAAAATTCTTCCTTATATAGCAGTCTCTGAAGTGACTGCAAACAAATTTATTGCCTCTCCCACATGGTACCTCTTCAGGTATAAAAATGTGCAACAAGGCTATCATGTCTTTCCTAAGTATTCTTTCTGGGAGAAACATCCCCATTGGAAAGATTCAACTGATGATCATGTAAGATGATTTATGCAATTCATACCGTCCTGGTCATCTTTGTTTTCACACATACTAGTTGTCTGAAACTGAATACAATACACCAAGTGTGGTAGAACTCTCCCTTTTTCAGAACCCCATAATCTATTAATGCATCCTCAAAATTCACTAGCTTTTCTGGCTGCCTGTCATATTAGTGAGTCACATTGAGCTCACAGTCAACTAAAAGCCCCAGGTGTTCTTCACATGAACTGGTGTGAAGCCAAATCTCCTCTAATCCCCATCTTCCACTTGTATAGACTTCTTGTTCTTTTTCTAACCCAAATGCAGAACTTTACATTTGGATCTTAAGTCCCAGCTTATTAAGCTCTTTTTGAACCTCCATGGAACTATCCAATGTATTAATCATCTTCCTGTTATTCAGTCATGTCTGGCTCTTTGTGACCCTGTGGACCACACTGTCCATGGGGTTTTCTTGGCAAAGAACCACTAGAGCAGTTTGCCATTTCCTTGTCCAGTGGATTAAGGCAAACAGATTAAGAACTTGGTCAGAGTCACACAGCTAGTAAGTGTATGAGACCGGATTTGAACTCAGGTCTTTCTGACTCCAGGCCCAGTGCTCTATCCACTGAACCACCTAGCTGCCTCCCAACCATCTTCTTAGATCCCTTCAATATTACTTCCTGTTATTCAGAGTCCCAGTTTTTGAAAACAAAACAACCCCCCACCCCGGAAAACTGCACTAATACTTCTGGGACACCCTGCATAACTCATGCAGTGCTCTAATATTAGCCAGTTTTACTTCATTGTATATTAATTTGACATAGAGCTTATCTTTGCTATCAGTCCCCTACCAACAATAATGTGGGGTGCTATCTTTTATGCTTGAGAATGTTTATATATCTACATTAGGAGAATCTATCTTTTTCTAGTTTTTCTAGGAATTGGAAAGAATTCTTTGTGAGTTAACATTGATGTATTTACCCTCCAGTATGGGTTGGTCCCAAATATGTCACCTCTGCTCCTACTCTTTTAAATTTTTACACCTTAATTCACCCTAACCTACTGCCACAGTTGCTTTATGGTGAATGGGGTGGGATTGGTTCTCTTACCCATACCTTGATCTCTCTCCTGACCCTGTCTTTCTAGTGGAGTGCCCCTGTAATCTATCCTTGGCCCTCCTAAAGATGTGGAACAAGAGACAATGACTTGGCCAAAGACATAAATACTTAAACACAGGGATGAGCTGAAACTGGGAGGTCTCGTTAACATGTTGGCTAAAAGACCTTGAGGGGCTTAAAATGTGTTATAACAAGATGAAATTTAATAGAGATAATATAATCCTATACTTATTTTTAAAAAAATCAACTATGCAACTACAGGATGGGGTGGCTAGACAACAGTCCACACAGAAAAGACCTGGGACTTTTAGTGAACTGCAAGCCCGATACTAGTTGCCAAAAGATAATGTGTTCTTGGGCTGCATCAATAAAAACTTCGTGCCCAGAATGAGGAATGTGATCCCTCTGCTGTACTCTGCCCTGGCTAGGTGGCACATGCAGTATTATGTTCAGTTTTGGATGCCACATCTTAGGAAGTATAATGTCAAGCTGAATTGAGTCTAGAGCAGGGTGATTAAGATGGTGAGAGAACTGAAAACCAGGCCATTTAAGGAACTGGGGGTGTTTAACCTGGATAAGAGAAGATAGACGAGACATGATGTGTCCTCAAATATTTGAAGGGCTATCATGTGGAAGAAAGGGTAGACTTGTTTCATTCTTAAGGCTCCAGCGAGAACTAGGCAGAGGCATATTCAGGCTTTAACCAGGGTGTCCCAAAAAGTCTTAGTGTAGTTTTAAGTCGGCAGCTTAATCTTTTTGGGACATCCTGTATAATGAAAAAACTTCCTAACGTTTAGATTTGTTCAAAAGCTAGGCTGTTTCAGAAGTTAGTGGATTCCTTCTCCTTCAAGCAGAGTCTGAGTCCCTTCCAATTCTGGTTTTCTGGTTTCCTCTCCCAGGCTGGTGTACTGGTTGACTTTTGCACTGGGCAGGTCCTTCCGAGGCTTTGGCTATGGGCTGACCTTCCTGCCACTGGTCTCAATGCTGGTGTGGAATCTTTACTACATGTTCCTGGTGGAGCCTGAGCGTATGTTCACTGCCTCAGACAGCCGGCTTGACTACCCAGACCATGCTCGAGCTGCTGACTACAAGCCACACCTCTGGGGGTGATACCTGCTTTGCCTGTTCTTGAGGTTCTCCCATTTCCCCCCAAACCCCAGGGATCGGAGATGATCTAGAACTTTTCACTGAATGGATTTTGGATTACTTTGACCTTTGGACTAGTTGCTTTTGAACCTCAACAATGCTTGACTCTGATGTTGGGGTGGGCAGTGGGAGGAGGGGGCAGGGAACACATATAGCACAGGTCTTACACTGCCTTAGGCAAGTTCATCCTAAAGCCTCTTGAGGCCTATTACTGCCTTGATTTTTCTGTAGCACTAGTGGGAGGAATTCCTGCCTCCTAGAGAGGAAAGAATAGTTGGGGGAAAGCAAAATTCCTGCCTTTATTAGATCTTCATTGGCTTAAGAGAAAACCTGTAGAATAACTTAATAAATTAGTTTGAAACAGGAGGTCATTGTTTAGTCTTTTCAGTTGTGTCCAACTCTTCATGACCCCTTTTTGGGGGGTTTTCTTGGCAGAGATACTGGAGTGGTTTGCCATTTCCTTCTCCAGTTCATTTTACGGATGAGAAACTGAGGCGAAACAGGGTGAAGTGACTCATCCAGAGTCACACAGCAAATAAGTGTCTGAGGTCAGATTTGAACTCAGGAAGATGAGTCTTCCTGACTCCAGGCCTAGTGCTCTATCCACTGAACCACCTAGCTGTCCAAAACAAAAGGGAGGAGGGGCTCTCGAAGCTGACAGAAGTTTCCTCATCAGGACCTGAGAAGGCAAAGTCTTAACTTTGGGCTTTCCTTAAATATCCCCCTAGTGACCTTTCTATCTTAGCTGGAAGAAACATGTCATAACCTCTCAGTCTGACTTTCCTCACTTGTAAGATGAGAACATTACACTCCATGATCTCTAAGGGCTGGTCCAGCCCTAAACCTATGAGCCTAATTGAAGTCCAAACAGTTCTAATTTCACTGCTTTGGCTGGGTTGCCATCCTCCCCCTCCTAACATGGGCTGCCATAGTGACCCACTTATCTGTGAGTGCTAAAGTTAGCCCTGTCCCCAAAGTAAGATGTGGCAGTGTAAGGCTGAGGTATTGATGTGTGTCTGTGTGGAGAGGAGACAGGAACAGGGGGAGTGGTGTTTTAAGACTCTGGTCCATTTGCAAAAAATGATTTGAGAGAGGGAATTGGAACGGAGTAGATCATTGTATTATTTTTCTGTTCCTTCCTTTTTTAAAAAGCCTACTTGCTCAGTTCAAACCATTAGAAAACTCTGAAGCACAAAATCCACGCCTGTGTGTTTGGGGTACAGAACCTCCAATGGCAACGAGGAGAATGTTCATCCCTGAGAAGCTTTTTCCCTCACCCACTTCTATCCCTCTCCCTCAACATACAGCAAGAGACTACAGCATGGTGAAAAAATAAGTATATATTTCATCTTCACCCTTCTAGGAACCCAAAGATTGGGGGCTAGGCTTCTTAAGGCTTTGATCCTGGTATAAGTCTCACATACCCAACCCAAATACTAGGAAAGAATGGGGGTGAGGTGGGGAGAAAGGGATTCAAGAAGGTCAATATGAAGGTTGGAAGTTAGGTGCCCCATCCCCCTTTCATGATTAACTGGTTCTCCTGCTGTCCCGTTGCCCAGGGGAGCCCTGAAGAGACTGAGGTTTGAAGGTTCTGTTAAAAAAAGGAAAGGAATCAGGGATATTGGCATTAAAATGAAGGCCAGGGCCCAGAAACAGAGGAAGAGGAGGCATGATGTCCTCTCTTCTTTCTTCCAAGGTATATCCTTGTTTTCACCCTAGTGTGGTACAGGGAGGAGGATCTGGAAATGCACCTGTGAGGAGGTAAGGACCTCAGTTGATTGGTTCATACTCTGAGTAGCGCCTATGTCGTATTAGTAGAAGGCTCAGGCCACCTCCTACTAGCAGAAGTGCAGGGAGTCCCATAACCACTGCCATGATTCCTAGGACCAGAGGTGAGAAGGAATCCATTGTGGGGATTCCTATGCCCAAGACAGCTGACCTAGAAGATGGGGAAGGAAGAGAGAAAGAAAGCTTTGGGTTTATCCCTTGTTTCTACATCAACCCCCATACCCTCCCTTCACTACCCACCTACCCAATTGAGAATTCCCTTTCCCTCCCCTAAGTTCCCCCTCTCACCAACTGAGGTAGCGCTGGTCCTCGTAGGCAGGACCAGTAGAGTCTCCAAATGTCAGGTTGAAGGTGCAGAAGTTAACGGAGGGGCCGAAGAAGGCTCTGACAATAGGTAACTGGGGAAGTAGGGTAGACAAGGTGGGAGCAGGAGGTGATACTCGGCAAGGCAGGGCTGTTTTCCAAGCTGGTTGCTTCTGTGAGAAGGCTATTGGCCGCCACTGTAAGAAGCCTTCTGGTGGGGAACGCCACAGTAGCTGATCCAACTGAAGGGAAAGAGTTGTGGGGTAGAAGGGGAAAAAGTATAGATCTGAAAAGAGACTCCTGTCATTTACCCCTCTAAAATCTCCCCCCTCCACACCTCCATGCACCCCCTATTCCATCTACTATCCTCTAAGTACTTATCAGTAGTACAAAGGGTAAGGAATTAATAAGTGACGTTTATAGAGCATTTTAAGGTTTTGAAAAGTACTTTACAGACATTACCTCATTTGAGAGAAAAAGATGTCTCTGCAATGTTGAAAAAGCTGTTGATTACTCTCTCTTCTTGGATTTTCATGATATTGTCTATTTTTCTTAGTTTCCTTTGCTTGTGATCTCATTTGCTTCCATGGGTTCGACTACCATCTCAATAGAAATGGCTCCCCCATCTACATATTTCTTTCCTGAGCCCTAGTCCTGAATCTCCAACTGCTTCATAGTTGTCTTTACCTGGATGTACCACAAGCATTTTAAACTCAACGTATCCAAAGCTGAACTAACTTCCCTATTTCTGTCAAGAGTACCACTATTCTTTCATGCACTCAGGTTTGCAACCTAGGGGTCATTCGTTATTGACTTTTCACTTTCACTCATTTCCCAGAGAAAAGGGGAGAAGTCAGGAGACATAATAAGAATAGCTAACATTTCCATAGCGCTACGCACCAAGCACTTTATAATCATTACTTCATTTGATCCTGACAACCACCCTTCGGAGGTGGGGGTCATTATTATGATCCCTTTTGCACAGATGGGGAAACTGAAGGAAACAGAGGTTAAGTGACTTGTCCGGGGTTACACAACTAGCAAGTGTTGGAGGATGGATGTGAACTCACGTCTTCCTGACTCCAAGCCTAGCATTCTATCTACTACGCTGCCAAGCCGCCTCTAACAAGGGTTCAAGTCTTCGATCTGCTATTAGTTGTGTGATTCAAACCAAGTCATTTAAATCGCTCTGAGATGAAGTTTCCTTATTGATTTATTAAATGAAGATAATACTCTGTGAGGTCTGTTTGAAAATGCTTTGTAAATTGGAAAGGGCTAGGCAGGTTATATGATTTATGATTCTAAAGTCTAGTTAGTTCCTTCATCTCACCTTTGGCAACCATCCCCCTAGGCTCCCATGTCTCCATCCCCTCAATGAAGCCTCACCTGGAAGACTGAAGGGCAATATTCATCATCAATGGAATCCAGCTTCTTCAGCTGGGGACACTCTGAATCCAAAGCTGGGGTTGCCACCTCCAGCCCAAAAAGGGAGTGGTTCCCCTGTGGGACAACCCCAGACAGAACCACTTCTAGCTGGGAGGTATCTGCTGTATGCAAGAGTCGAGGCAGATGGTCTGGACGACCTGAACTGGAGAAAGCTTGAACCTGGAATTGGGGGGTGGTAGGGGAGGGAAGGAGATTCAGTAAAAAAGAAGCTGAAAGAATTGGGTGAAGACAGACAAGGTACAAAGATTCCCTTCCTCCCTGCTCCCCCACCTCTAACTATAGTGCTGCTGTCCATCTACTGAAGTCATAGATGGCAAGAAACCTCTCCCTGACCTGGTAGACTCCATTTCTAGTTCCTTGGCCCTTATCCCTTACCTTGAAAGCCAGGCTGCCATTGCTGAAGGCCCCCGAGGGATCCTTTGAAGGACAACCTTGGAGTGTTGCACTCAGCTTAGTGGGGTCTAGTGTGCTGTTGATATCGTCCCAGGAGAAGTTGGCCAGCAGGTAGGGTGGGTAAGGCTTTCCTGGGGACCCATCCTTTACTTCTGAACTGTTGGTACTGTCAAACTCAAACAGCTAACAGAGAGGGAAAGGAACAGGAGGCTGAGTTTTCATGCGTGGATCCTGCTCACTCTTAAATTACTATTTTCTGGCCTCCTAGCAATCAGCCCCTACCCTCCCAGATTGCAGATTTTCACCCGATCCCTGAGCCATCCCACCAATTTTCAGTTTAAACCCTCAAGCTGAAAGCTTTTCCTCCATCTCCTTACCCTGGGGAAGATGAGGGCTGAGGAAAATCGAACACTCTCAGCAGGGAGCACAGCCAGGCAGCTCCAGTTGACGCTGAGGACACTGTGAGGAGTGTCTGTGGCCACAAAAAGCACGGCTGGGGGTCCCAGGCTGCTCCAGAGGTAGTGAATTGTAGAGTTGGCTCCCACGGCCCGGATGTGCAACAGGTTTTGCGGGAGGGCTGTCCGCCATGGGATAACCTCTAGGGACACCTGGACCAAGGGGTCGGAGGTCGAGACAGCATTTAACGTACCTGATTTTACGGTCAGAGCCAGGGGGGGCGGGGGGGGGGGGGGAAGGGGATTGGGCAGAGGTAAGGATACTAAGGATTAAGAGAAGCGGGGGTTGGGAAAGACACTGGGGAAATGAGCTAGAGCTTACTGGGAACGGTGGGGGAGAGAGGAAGGCTTTCTCGGAAAGAAGTAGGGGGTCTCTAAGGCAGTGGGGCCGAGGCTATGCAGGGGTGGAGGATGGGAGCAAGAGAAAATGCTGAAGCAGCTGGTAGGTCTAAACCCCGCTCCCCGCCGCCGGAGAACCGAGGCCAAGAGAGTTGGGCTGGCCAGCCCCCAACACTGGCCGAAGACCAACGCCTGCTCCTTCGCGGTCACTCAGAGTTGAGTCACTACCCTCGGGCAGGCAGTCCTCAAGCTTCCCCGGCCAAGAGCCCCTTCCTCCCCGAGACCTCGCCAGCCCCTTCCCCTTGCATTGATTCGTTCCCCCCTCTCCCGGGCGCCTCCCGAATCTCCGCGCTCCCGGCGCCGCTCACCCGGCGGGTCTGGTCCCCAAGCAAGCCGGCGGGGGCTCGGAGAAGCAGCAGGCACTGGAGGAGGAGCAGAGAGCGGCGGGAGGCAGGGACCCTCCGGGCCTGGGGGCGCTCCCAGAACATGCTGCCCGCCGCAGCCGCAGCCGCCGGGGCTCAGAGCTAGGAAGAAGTTCACGTCACGTGACAGCGCCGGCTGCCGCTGGAGCCCTTTAAAGGGCGGAAGCTTTGGCTGCCTCTTAAAGGGGCCGCCTGTCTCCCTTTGCATCGATCCCCCGCAGAGGGATAGGGAAGTTTGGGATTGGGGCAGGGGTGGGGAACCTGCGGCCTACCCCTCCTGCTTTTCGTGTTAGAACCCCTGAATGGTGACAGAACCGCACCCTCCCCCCCTCAATTTGGAATGAGCCTGTGCAAAGGCAGCTGTCCTTTCGTACTCTTTCATGACCCTATTTGGGGGTTTCTTGGTAAAGATGCCCCAGTGGTTTGCCGGTTCCTTCTCCAGCTCATTTTACTGATTGAGGAAATTGAAGCAAGCAGGGTTAAGTGACTTGCCTAAGGTCACACAGCTCGCTAGTGTCTGAGGTTGAATTTGAACTCAGGTCTTCTCAGGCCCAGTGTTCTATCCACTGCCCACCCAGCTGGAAAAAAAAACCTGAGAAGAAATGGGAAATGAGGGGAACTCCCTGGCCAAACAGTGAATATTAGGTTCCTGTTGTGGGCGAAGGCACCATGGCACTCATCATCTTTGCCCCCAAACCCACCCCTCATTTTCTAACTTCCTCTATTCTTTGGAGGGCATCAGTGCCCAACCTCTGAATTTGAATGAGCATTCACTCAGCGCCTATATGCGATGAGCAGTGGGGGTGGGGGTGGAATACAAAAAGAGGCAAAAGGCAGTCTCTGCCCTCAGGAAGCTTGCAATCTAATGGGGGAGACACTAAGCAAATAACTACGTACAAACAAGCTATATACTAGTGTCAACCTGAAAGTTTGGTTTAAGGAGGCAACAAGCTAGGTGATAGAAAATTTTATATTACTTATTCATTTATTCCCTTTGTTGTACCAGAAGCGAGCGAGACACACCACAGAGTATAAGTTTTAAGTGGAGAATTTATTAGCCGGTGGCCATTGGGGTACGGCACCACAAATCAATGGTGATGTGTTGGGGTGATGGCTTGGCTTATATAGGATATGGGGGTACAGAGTGGGGGGGGGAACAGGAACAAAGGTCCTGGCTGATCAAAAGATTCAGTCAGGTTATTGTACTAGTGGGATAATCTCATTTACATTCCTTGGTGGAGTCAAAGAGCCCCAGGGATATCTGCTAGAAAGGGTCTGCCAGGTTATCCTTCAGTGGGATGGTCCTATCTATTGACATTCCTTGGTGGAGTCATGGAGTCCCAGGAGGTTTGCTAAATGCCAAAGATATCTGAGTCCATTCTTTCTGGGAGTGCCTGTCAGTAGCTAGGGGTTTCTCAGGGGTTCCTAATTTTTCCTGTATTACATTCCCCACTTTTTTTTTTCCATGGGGGGTTTCAAATCCTTGAAAAAGGAACGACCTGATGGGGCATAGCAATAAAATTAGGAAGGCAACTGAAAGTTTCGCCTAAAGACCAAATAAAGGTATGGAAAAAAAAAAAAACTATCTTCCACAGGGGTGAAGTTCTAAAATCCCTATCTGGTGGAGTCAGGTTTTCTCTTTTCTGTATTTGGACATCCCCAGGGATGGGCAGAAATTGTAAACTAATTGTAAGTAAGCAGAGGGAACATGATAAAAATTCAGGAAAACAGTCTTGGCAACACAAGGACTCAGAAGGGAATAAAAAAGCAGGTCTTTGCTCAGGTTCTGGTTTCAGATCCCATGAGAAAGCCATCCGCATCCGGCGCTGTCCCTCTCAGGCTCTTGGAACCGTAGGGCAAGGTCTCCTATAGGCCCAGATGTCCACTCCTCACACGGGGTTCCCAGAACACATGTCATTTGATGATTAAGAAAAGAAACACAACATAGGCCCCAGCCACGCAGGGCTAAGTTCAAACAAATACAAGAAGTAGTTCAGTATCCCAGCCACACAGGGCTGAGTCCAAACAATTACAATAAAGTTTTTCCCATAATTCACAAACTGCACAATTACATTGGGTCAGGTACAGACCAATTACTTAGATGACTCACAATAGAGGGGGAGATTTGCATGCCACATGTTTTACATTCATAAACTGGATAACAAGAAAACTTAAACCTGAACCATACAAAGTAATGCAATCATTATTAACAATTGTATATGACATCATAAACTTTTAGCCATGCCATGTCTGTTTGATGGCATTTACAAATAGTCCACAAACCATTCTTAACAAAGCCAAAAATGTTCCTGATTCAATTCCAGCAATTAATTGCATATTTTGTATACAAAGTAACTTTAAATTACAGTCACAATGTTCATTTAAAGCAGTATTTTTAAAATCCCAGATGCCTGATTGTAGTTATCTGGTCCCTTGATAGTAAAAGAGAGTTCTGCTTCTCTGGTTCAGATCTAGAAATTCTCAGACAATTTTAACTTACTATAACTTACAGATACTTTACAAAGGGGATATATTTTCACTTGTACCACTATCTTATACAATTTTCTTGTGTTAGCATCCAAATTTAAGATCTTATTACCAAAACACACTTATCAGCTCGAATTTCCAGAATTGATAAATTTTTAGAGCCAATCATACACATCTGTACATATTCTTAGGGGAATCAATCTGATCCTATTGCCTTTTTCAAAATTCGCTATCCCTTCCTTTTATTAGACATTGATCACATTACATCTTTGCCTTATTTGCTTTGCCTAATCATTTTCCCCTTTTGGAGGATGTTATCCCTATATTATTTCAATGTTTTATTTGGTCACGAACATAAGTTAAAATTGTAAGCTATTCATACCTGTATCCTATTATAATAACTCAGAGATATTTCAATATTCATCTATCTATTACCTAACAGATTTAGCATAGTGCTTACAAAACTTCTTGATAATTTAAATTTGCTATGAAAGAAACGAGGGACTATGTCATATATGTCAACAGAAGGAAAGAACTTCCTTAGCTCTGTTTGATTCCAGGCATGAGTCATATCTGATAGCCAATCTTATAGTCACAGGTGCTGAAAGCAGGGCTTAGGAGTAACCAGGTGGGGACTTTCCTTTTCAGAAAGGAAATAGCAGAATTGGGAAATAGAGTCAGGAAGATCCTACCTAGGCTGTGACCAAGGTCATCTTCACGACTGTTTCCAGGCAGACCCACCTTAAAAATTCTCAACTTGTAATGCCTGCCATGCCATTACTGGCTTCATGTGACCTAGTCCTGTAATCAGAGCTTAAGACAATATTAAATTGTAGTCCCATAAAATCTTAAATAGCAACTAAATATCCTTCAGATAAGACTGCCCAAATTTTATTGAGCTAATAATTATCAAATCAAGCTACACAACTTTTCCATCTTCTAAATATTTCCTCACACTCATCTCCAACTTACTTTGACCATCTGAAACTATCATTCTCGGGACAGGAGAGGCTTAGCTAACTCCCATTTGTCCCCAAACTTTCTTACCTACCTTTCCTATTTTCCCTCAACCTTAATTTACCTTTCCAAATCTTTCAAACCCATTACTCAGTCTTCCTCTGGTTGGAGGCTTCTTGACCCCTACCGTCCTCTTATTGCTGCCCCTCCCCTTTCCTTCCCTTCTGACAGGTGGGCTAAGGTGAAATTATTTTCTTCTTATCTAAACTAAGGGCAGGGAGGAGTAAGGAATTCAGACTGTCATTTCGAACCTCCTTACTCAAAAAAAAAAAAACCTTGAATAAGACATTAAATGGGCCTTCAACCCCCCTCCCAAGGCTTCTATAGATAAGCATTAATTCTAATAATTCTAATAAGGTTCTCACCCAGAAACTCTGAGAACTCACAATAGGTTTGAACTGCAACCAATTGGCTTACAGGTGGAAATTCAGCAGGCCTTCTAAAACTATACAAAAAGATTTTACAGGACATTTTTCAAAAGTATTTTCCCTTCTTAAAGCAAAATAACCTTTAAACATTTGGATTCATTCACAAATTAGTCCATAAACCTCCAGATTAACATACATAAATACATCTTTAGATGATACAGGCTTGAAAATCATACCCCTATATTTTTCAAGGTATTATAACAACTCAATTTTTTGTTATTACAGAATTTCTAGATATCACAAAATCCTTTAGTCAAAAAGATGTTGTAATGGACCCAATTAAATTAGCTTTTATTACAATAACAAAGTTTACCAGGACTTTTAAAAGCTTTGTCTATAGGAATCCCTCTACCCTGAAAACTTTCACAAGATTGAATATCTAAACTTCCTCGGTTCAGTTAACAACCTCAATTTCTTAATTAAGTACAATTCTTAATCTAACAACATCCAGATTATAAGAGAAATTATTCTCTAACAGCACAGGTAATGCGATGTTAACCAATTTGTATACAATAACAAACTTAGAAATGAGTACACCCCAAGCAATTATTGATGAGGGCACAGTCTCTGGGAACCCCTTGAACCCTTGAACTCTCCTTGAATCTTCCCACTCGACCTGGCCTTGGCCTGAGGCTATAATCATTAAGCCCAAATGGTAGGCATTGCCCAGGACTTGCCCAGTCCTCTATTGTCCAGCTGTTTCCCACCCTTAATCCTGTTTCCCATCCTTAAACCTGATCAAAATATCTATACCCTAGCTCCACTACCCCAGCCCTTTATGGTCTGTCATTTCCATATAGCCTTCAGCTATTTCCCCCACCCTGGAGTCTGACCTCATCCCAGTCCCTTCAAGCTCCTCCTTAGACTCCTCCTTAAGTCCCTCCCTAGACCCCTCCTCTGGTCACCCCAGACCACCCCTCAATCCCTCCCACAATCTTTGTGTATATAATCTCCATCTTGCCTCCATGAAGGTGGTCAGATCCAATCTAGCTCAGATTGGTCTGGCCCGCTTTCCTTACAGGCGTCGCAAGGGGTGGGATGTCTTGGGGCAGGCCTGTTTGGCTAACTCTTAATAAACTTTATCTTTTCCCTTGGCTGAGAAAGCTTGAATCGAATTCTTTCGGCAGGACCCGGTGTGTTGGTACTTTGGGGTGTCGAGCACCTCTCAGCCCAAACCCTCATTAATTATCATGTATTTAAAACTTGAAACAGATTCCAATTAATTACCAATCTAGTGATCATAACTGAGTTAGATAAGCAAATCAAATCTGATTCATAACCACTAGTGGTAACATTTTAATTTCTAAGGCCCAATACCCTCTGCATTGGAAAAGAAAAGGTTACTGTTTATGAAACCACATTTTAACAAAATAGTTGATTCATAACAAGAACAATTTCAACTGAACTTCCAGACAAAACTTGGAGGTAATAAATTCTTAGGTTACAGCAACTGTCCATCTTCTTAACCTAATTCAACTCTAACAAAATAATTTTATATTATAGAAATGTAACGATGCCCTAAACGTTATTATGTATGTAAAATCTGAACTACTCATTTCAGTCTAGGTAGATACATTTCTGAACCAAATATGACAGTTTAAAATTACCAACTTTTCATCATATCCTTTAAAAGCACCCAATTCACATATATCAAACTCAAATTAAAATACAGTATAATTTTAGAAATACAGAAACAATAAATTTTAGATGACATCAATTGCATTTCCAGATACTATATAGGAATTGTGGGTCTTATTATTTCTGGTATTATATATTAATGCATTAATATATAAATACATGTATCACATATATTAATACATTAACATCCCAAATACACTTTATTTAGCTGTATATTCTTCAGCACCACTACCTCTGGCCCAGGTATAGGAACTTTTGCCTGGCCATGAATGAACTTATGAAAGAAAGAGAAACTTAATTTTGCACCCACTTTTTCCAAGCTTCATCATTATACAAAAATGCCTAAAAGGATTTTTTTTTTCCGGACTTCCAAGGAAGATAAAGAGGGAGTGGTCCTTAAGAGCACATGGCTTGCAACTCCCCCACTCATACTTTTTACCAAGCTAAAATATTTCTCAGTTTCCCCTTCAGCCTGCTGTCTCAGATAAAGGGAAAAAATCCCTTTTAGTTTTCTAAGGGCTCCTCCCTAGGTGGGGCCTGGCAGCCCCTTGAGGGCAAGGAGCCTACCCTTCCAAGCACTAACTAACCAGCCCTATTTCTTTACAAGTTTCCTTTTAGCTTCAGCTCTGATAATCTTTCAATGTGGAGGGTGGGGGAAGGGTGTGGCCAGGAGCACTTGGCAGCCAAGAGGAACACATGGACTCCTGGCTAGACAGGTAGTCTCAAGCTGCTATTCTACAACCCTCCTAAATTCCTTATACAGGTTTTCTATCTCTCTCTTTCATAAATTTACCTTTTAAACTTTACCACAAGGACGGGCTACAAAGGTACCCAGGGGCACAGGACTGACTGTCAGTCTGTGAATTTCTGTCCCTCTCCTCCTTTTGCCTGGTGGGGAGGGCGATTTAAGTTTTTCCCTACAGTTCTCCTGCATTCTCTTCTAATCTGATCTGAGAGGAGAGGAGTTTGATTTAACTGCTCTAACTTTTACTGCAGCCCTAGTGAAAAGATCTCAATGATTGTAATTCAAGTAAACTTCACCCCTTGCTCACTCCCAAAAACCTCCCTGCTCCCAAATCCAAGGGAAAAGACTCCCTCCCAACTGTGATCAGGGGACAAAGACAAAAGCGAGAGTCCCACAGAAAACTTTTAACAGAGGTTTTAGCCAGAAGGCATTCATTAGGAGGAGGTGTTTCAGCAAGAGTAAGATCCTGGAATGAATTTACAATTTCAGTTCTTTCTTCCCAAATTCAACTAACCAATTTCCAAACTTTTTAACAATTTAAAACCCAGAATGTGCCAAATTATAACCCATTCCTGTCGTAGTTCCACGTTGGCCAAACGGGAGCCACAAGGAAGGGAGTCTGTTTCCCTAGTTGCAGCCTGATATCTCTGGCTGCCTATGTTTCAGATTTTTTTTTAATAAAACACAGACATTTCACAATTTTGACACACACATGCGAACAGAGACGAACTCAGAATGCAACAAAAAAACAGTGTGGATCGAACTGAAGGCTAAACAGGTCCCCTCAGAGGAAAGAAAAGTGAACCAAATTTCCTCCTTAGGGATAGTGATGAGGGCACAGTCTCTGGGAACCCCCTGAACCCTTGAACTCTCCTTGAATCTTCCCACTCTACCTGGCCTTGGCCTGAGGCTATAACCATTAAGCCCAAATGCCTACCTTGCCCAGTCCTCTATTGTCCAGCTGTTTCCCACCCTTAATCCTGTTTCCCATCCTTAAACCTGATCAAAATATCTATACCCTAGCTCCACTACCCCAGCCCTTTATGGGTTGTCATTTCCATATAGCCTTCAGCTATTTCCCCCACCCTGGAGTCTGACCTCATCCCAGTCCCTTCAAGCTCCTCCTTAGACTCCTCCTTAAGTCCCTCCCTAGACCCCTCCTCTGGCCACCCCAGACCACCCCTCAATCCCTCCCACAATCTTTGTGTATATAATCTCCATCTTGCCTCCATGAAGGTGGTCAGATCCAATCTAGCTCAGATTGGTCTGGCCCGCTTTCCTTACAAGGCGTCGCAAGGGGTGGGATGTCTTGGGGCAGGCCTATTTGGCTAACTCTTAATAAACTTTATCTTTTCCCTTGGCTGAGAAAGCTTGAGTCGAATTCTTTCGGCAGGACCCGGTGTTTCGGTACTTTGGGGTGTCGAGCACCTCTCACCCCAAACCCTCATCAATAGGACCCTCAATCTCCCCACACCCCAACACAAAACAGAAAACCAAATGGCATGAGTTGATTGAAGGTTAAACAGGTCCCCTCGGAGGAAAGAAAAGTGAACCAGATTTCCTCCTTAGGGATAGGACCCTCAATCTCCCCACACCCCAGCAGGAAGAGACCTGGCGTCCCAGCCCTTCCACTCTGCCCACCTTCCCCTCGTCAAGGGTGGCGTGGTAACAGAGACCAGATGGCTAGCCCCAAACCAGAAAAACTTACCTCTAGAGGTCTGAAAACCAGAATTCTCTGTAGGCCATAAAGGGACAGGTCAGCAAAGAGCCCATTCTCCGAGACCATCACTCCACATCAGAGTCCTAGGAAAAGAAATCCCCAGGAGCCGGCCCTCTGATGTGAGAGAAGGTGGATCGGGGGCAGAGACTCCCTGCTGAGGTCCGGAATTCTGTGTGTGTCTCCAGGGTAGTAACATGAAATACCGCCTCATCTTGCTGGGGCCTCCAAAATGTTGTACCAGAAGTGAGCGAGACACACCACAGAGTGTAAGTTTTAAGTGGAGAATTTATTAGCCGGCGGCCATTGGGGTACTGCACCACAAATCAATGGCCACGTGTTGGGGAGACAGCTTGGCTTATATAGGATATGTGGGGGTACAGGAACAAAGATCTTGGCTGATCAAAAGATTTAGTCAGGTTATTGTACTAGTGGGATAATCTCATTTACATTCTTTGGTGGAGTCACAGAGCCCCAGGGATATCTGCTAGAAAGGGTCTGCAGGTTTATCCTTCTGTGGGATGGTCCTATCTATTGACATTCCTTGGTGGAGTCATGGAGTCCCAGGGGGTTTGCTAAATGCCAAAGATATGAGTCCATTCTTTCTGGGGGTGCTTGTCAGTAGCTAGGGGTTTCTCAGGGATTCCTAATTTTCCCTGTATTACACCTTAAAGCCAGTGGATACATACATGTATGGAGCCAGACAAAATCAGACTGCCCAAACAGAAGAAAGAGAAGGTTTAAATACATTTTTAGAACAGTCACAATTCAGCATGTCTGTGTTACTCAATTTTATGATCTCCATGTATGTTTAACCATGATATAAGAAAAGGACTTTTCTAAACTGAATAGGTTGTAAATACAGTAAGATGAGAGAGTTGACAAGGGTCAATTGAAACTATAACCCAGCGTTTCCGTGTTTAATTTACCATTAACATTCCATAACATAGTATATGCCCATAAAATATCAAGCAAGATAGTTTCTCGGGTTAAGGGTCTTATCCTTAATAGCTAATAGACAGAGGAAAGAATGCTCAAGTCATCCCCATCTGGCCTTGTTGACATAGGAAGAGGTGTCTTCTGAGTTTACCCAGAGAACAAAGAAGCTTAGGTTCAGACTCTTCTGGTTAATCTTCAGGCTCTTCCTCTGGTTAATCAGTTCAGGCTCTGACCCTTATTGAAGTTACTAATTTGATATTAAATGATTATCACCAGGTAAACAGAAAAAAATTAGCAGAGGGAAGGCACTAGAATTTAAGAGGGATTGGGCAAGGCTTTCTGTAGAAGGTGAGATTTCAGTTGGGACTTGAAGGAAGACAGGAGGGAGAGATATGAAGGGGGGAGTTTCTAGCCGGAGAAAATACCTGGGGCCGAGATGGAGTGCCTTGTTTTTGGATCACTGGATCAGTATTTGGCAAGAACTGAGGTGTAAACAGACTGGAAAAATAGGGACAGGGCTAAGCCACGCTATGAATTTTAACATTTGACTCTGGAGGTGATAGGACTTTAATGACCATGGGAGTTTATTGAGCAGAGGAACATTTTGGTCCAACACTGTTTTAGAAAAATTGCTTTGCTGGCAGAATGGAGGTGGGATTGGGGTGGGAAGACATGTCAGGCAGGATATTGCAGTAGTCCAGGTGTGAGGTGATGAGGGTCTGCACCAGGGTGGTGGCAGTGTCAGAGGAGAGAAGGCCTGTATTTATATAAGAGATGTTTTCCAGGAATTTAGCCACAAAGGACAGAAGAGATTTAGGATGATAGGGATGGGAGATGGAAGGTAAAGGGAAGGTTTTTTGAGGATGGGAGGGACATAGTGATGTGATACAAATGGAGCCCTATGGATTAATAGTAAGGATTACTTTCCCAGGCCCCCAAGGGGTCTTGAGGCTCATTCTGTAGCCCATCCTGTAACTTGAGGGTGTCTTAATGCCCTTTCCCCCTTATCTTGAAATACCATACAACTTGTACCAAAAGAATTGCTTTTGTCTTCCTTATCCTGTCATTCATCTTGCTCATCCTGGGTCATGAAAACTTTTCCTCATCTTGTAAGCAACCACCTTGTTTGTACTTATCCTGTCCCTAAATCTCCAACCCCCATAAGAAACCCTAAAAATTACATCATCATCCTGAACATCTCTAGATAAGCATAACTCCCCCAAATATCGGGGTCTCGTTTAGCTTTGTTGCTAAGGAGGCCTGTGATGCTTTTTCACTAATAAAACAAACAGCTCCCATTGGCTAAAAAAGAAGTGAATTCTTTCACATCTGAACCTGCTCTCCCAACTCTGACCTCAACAAGAGGCATATTTGTAGGCAGTAGGAAAGGAGCCAATATTAAAGATAAGTGAGGATGGGGAATACTAAGAAGGGGCAATCTGTTGGTGGACATGGGATGGCATGGGAGCTTTGGCTAGGAGTAGGGCCACATTCTTGTGTGAGACAGAGATAGTGATAGGCCACTGAGTGAAATGAGGAAGTGGGGAAAAGACAGAATGCAGGGAATTTTTTTTCTGTGAAATATGAAGCAAGATTCTCAGTTGAGTGGGTGGAGGGAGGGGAAGCCCTGGGAGGTTGGAAGAGGGATGAAAAGCTTTGGAAGAGAGTGGAATAGGGCATTGTCTGACCATATATTGGCTTTCCAACTTTCCTCTGCTTTCACTTACCAAACCCCACTCTTTTACTACACAGACCCCCAGTCCTTGCCTGAGTCTCAATTCTCTCCCAGGCCATCATCCCTGTACTAGTCACTCTCTCCTCTTCTCTCCGTCTTGACCCTTTGGTCAATCAGTTCACCTCTATACTGTCTTCTTAAAGAAGCTCCTGGCTCCCTTATCATATCCTGGATTGCACCCAAGCCAAAAATGACCTAGTAATGATTCTTCTTTCACATGTCAGGTTAGATGGCCATTGAGGTCCCTTCCAACTCCTGAATTCTATGATGCTAATCTGTGATTTCCTTGGTAAAGAAAATACCCAGATGAGGAAAATCCCTCTACCAAAGCAGGTTGGTATCTTCTGCAACTTAGAGTTTCAAAGAGCACACAGAGATTAAGTGGCTTGCCCAGGGTCACACAGCCCATATATATCAGAGACAAAATTTGAACCCAATTCTGCTTGATTATGAGGCTGTCTATCCACTATGCCATACTGCCTCTGTGTTTAGGTTTCCATTTATGTATTTGGTATATTTACTTATCAAAGAAAATACGCTGCAGTCTCCCAGTAGAATCTCAGTTCATTCTTGCAGCCAAAGAAATACCTGCCACATAGGCAATTTAAAAAAAATTTTTGTTGCAGGGGGGAAGGCAGGGCAATTGGGGTTAAGCGACTTGCCCAAGGTCACACAGCTAATAAGCGTGTCAGGTGTCTGAGGCCGCATTTGAACTCAGGTCCTCCTAACTTCAGGGCTGGTGCTCTACTCACTGCGCCACCTAGCTGCCCCCATAGTAGGCACTTTTAACTAATGCTCATTGGTTGATTATTAAGTCATAGGGAACGGGGATACAAAGACAGGTAATCTGCACTCAAGGTAGGCAACACTGGTCTGAGTCTAGATTGGAGTCTGCTTTGGTCTGGTGACCCTGGGCAATATGACCTCTCCACGTCCTATCTTCTGTAAAATGGGGATAGTAACTTTTGCATTACTTGCTTCACAGGGTTATGAAGAAAGTGCCTTGTGTGATTTATTATTAGACCCTTGTGTGTCTAATTTAGTTCAAATATGAGTTACTAGTCCTTTAGGGATAATATAAGGCAAGTCAAAAATCTTATTGAAACTTTTTCTTCCTGTGTAAAATAAGCTAGATAAATTCTTAAGTTTCCTTCCAGCTCTATATAGATTTCTACATAATGCTGAGGTCAGAGTTGGTTCAGATGTGAAAGAATTCACTTAGATCTTCTCCATAGCCATTGGGAACTTTAAAGCAGCACGGGTCTCCTAGCAAGAAACCTAAGTGAGAACACTTGGGGGAGCTATGTTTATATAGGTTTCGGAATGGTGATGTAGTTTCAGAGGTTTTTATAGAGGTTAAAGATTAAAGACAGGCCAGGATGACACGTGATGAGGGAGACAAAGGGAGTCCTTTATGGTTTAAGGATTTACGAACAAGGCAGAAGGACACAGGTTAAAAATTAAAGCCCTGGAGAGCACAGCATAGGCGAGACGAAAGCAGTTCTGTTGGTACAGGTTCAAGATAAGGGGAAAGAGGATTTTAGGGCACCTTCAGTTTACATAATAAACTAGGGGCTTCACAAAGTACTGGAAAAGCAACTCTTAATATTATTTTTAACCCTTACAGCACTGTTTGTATCTGCATCAATAACTCTCGCCAAATGTGCTATAGGAAAGGAAAATAATTTTTGGCTAGAATTTTGATGTGGGGAATGAGGGAATGGATTTCAAGAAGGGGAGCAGGTTCAGAGGTGGGAAAACCAAGATGTTTTGAGGAAGTGAAACCAATTTTAAGGATGTAGTACGCACATGGAGCTAGCCGAATGCCAGATTAGTTTTGTACTTTATTTCACCAACTAGGGAGAAGCAGGAGGTTGAAGCAAGATTAAGATTAATCTGATGTTCATATGCAGATTGGTTTGGAAGAGGGTGTGACTTAAAGCAGGAAAGCTGGTTGGACTTGTATAATAGTCCTTAATAGTATAACAATGACAATAAGAATGGCAAGGATAGAAGAGGCAGACTAGACATAAGTGAAGGAACCTACCCAATTCCACCCATTTCCTTGCGGTCTCCTGTAGGCTTTTAACTTGTAGACACAAAGTCAGGTCTTAAGTGAAGAGGTGGAGAGAAAGCAAATCTACCTTTCTAAGGTTTGGGTCCCTTTTCAAAAATTCTGATGACACTGTTTTGAGAAATAATCCTCTTCATGTAAGGTCCTAAGTTCTGGGTACAATTTTAGCAACGCAAGAAAATAAATGTTTTTAGCAAAAGATAGTCTTATTTAGGGGCCCCTAGAAGAGGATGGGGAGATGAGTTGGGAGATACCAGGAGAGGATGGGTGAGAGACAGGAGTTAGGGTCTCCAAAGTTTTTACATCTCACCCCTTTCCCCAAAGTTTTGCCTCAACCTCCCCCTCCCCCCAACCTCCACTTAATATCTCACAATTTTTCATGAAGAAAGAAGTCTCACAGCTAGGGAGGAAGGAGTAGGATGACTAAATTTGTTAATCATAGGGGCAAAAGGGAAACTAGAAGGCCCAGCAGCCAAGAGGAAGCAACGCAGGAAAAAAAAAATCAAGGCTGACGGCCATTAATGGGCATCCCGTACTACCCTAGTTAATCAAAGATTTTTAATTAGTTAAAAATATAAATGACCATAGTAAGATTTCAACTTGAGGAGAAAAGATTATGTAGCCCAAGGACTTAGAAAATACGGGCTCTAGAATAGGAATCAGGAGACCTGGTTGTAGCACTGGCTTCCTAACCTTGTATAAGCCACTTGAAACCCTAATTCCCTCATCTCATGAAGTGGGAAGCAGGATGCACTAGAATCAGAGGTCCCTAAACTTATTTGGCCTACCACCCCTTTAAAAAAATTACTCAGCACCCCCTTGAAAATCTACTTTAACCCTTTAACTAGTTTTTGGATATTTGTGGCATTTCAAAGTACTACTGGTGCACACCCCACCCCCCCTCGTTCCAGGGCCTCCCAGGGAGCGCTATCACCCACTTTGGGAACCTATTCACTAGATGAACTTCACAAGTTACACCAGATGAACCTCACAAGTTCTTGAGATAACTAAGAATTCTTTAGCTTCAGGAAAACAATTTCCTCAAACTATCCTCATTTTCTTTGTTTCATGGCTAAATATTTGTGCTCTTTTTAGTCACTGTCCTATAGGAATGAATAAAAAAGGCTAAAAGCAAGACAAAAGGTCTGGGTTGGAAGATGGAGAGTTTAATGATGATCAAGCAGAAGGTTAATAAGGTTAACTTTCCTGTTGAAGGTTCTGAAGGCAGCTATGAAGAGGACAGTGACAGAGAAAGAAATATTCTGAGCTGGAAGCAAAGGTAGACATTTTAATTAGTTTTGATTCTTAAGTACTCAGACTTTCACCAAGACCTAGTACATGTATCTTTTGCCAAACCTGTAGCACCTACCTCACTGAGTTATATTAAATAATAGAATGTGTCAAGTACTTGCAAACATTAGAGTTAAATAAACACGAATAATTATATCCAGCAATCAATCCTAGCCAAGGAACACCTATGTTTTGGTCAAGCTTCTTTATTTCTGACTTGAGGTACTGAGTCCAAGCAGTGGTTCCTAATTTTTGTGACACCAGCAATTTAATCATTCCCCGATGACCCTGGTGGGGAAACACTTGTGATACCAGATTATAGTCTTGTGGGAAAATAAGAACATAACAGTGGCACTCTCATTCTGCTCTCAAATTATGTTTCCCAGCACCCCCCTACTCTATGGGCAGTGGTTATTACCTTAGGCTAAAAAGAATACAGAACAACTGGAGTCTCAAACGACTGAGATTTTAATCATCGGAAGCAAACTTAAATGGAAAGCTTACAATAGGAGTCACATGTCAGTGCCTTTTGCAAACTGAACTGGGGCAGAAAGAGGCTGAGAGAGGACCCTCAACCTAATCTCCAACCAAGACATCCATGTTTGCCCTGGCAGCCTGGCTTGGGAAAAGGATGGAGAAAACCTGCTGGTCCTGTGGGCTGTCACCTCAGCCGGTGCTCATGTTGTCAGCTCACTCCTGCCCAGCATCGGGGTGACCCCCTGACTGATTCTGATCATCACCCTTCTTTTTGTGGCCTGAGACAATGTCATCAATCCGAAGTAGGAGGATGGCCGTCTGTAGAGGAGAACCAAGACCCAAGAGAGCTCAGTACTGGAAAAGGAGGTGGCTCTGCTCCAGGAGCACACCACCAGATCCCTTCCCCTCCCCGAGCATCACCCCACCATCTGAAATAAGACTCTGCTTGCATGCTATAAACTATGCCCAAGAGACCTTTATGGGAGGCATAAATCTCTCCAGCTGTTCTGGGATTTTTTTTTTTTTAAAACTAGATTTTGAGGCTGACATCTAACTAGCTTCTGTGGGCATTTTCCTTTGGTTTCCATCCTCCAAATCTGGACTACTTTTAAAATTTCCTGCTGTGGCTAAGGAAGGGAATGGAAAGAGCTTTAGAGAATCCTCTTGAGCTCTGACCTGCCTGGTCAGCTTTGCACAGACTCTGGTGCCCTCACCTCTACTGCAGTCTTGTAGATCTGCAGCTTCACAGCAAGTGGTTCCCAGATGCCCAGCTCCTTCATGTCCACCAAGGCTCCTGTCTCACCATCCACACCCCAGGTCTCACAGTTCTCTTGGGTGTGCTTGGCCTGTATGGTTGTCAAGAGAAGAGATTCTCTCTCAGGGGAAAACTCTTGGGTCAGGACAGGAATATAGGAAGTGGAAAGGGGTATTTTTAAGATTTTAAAGAATCAGGCAGAAGAACTTGATTAAACATTAACAGGGATTTGAGGGGAAATGAGAAGGATAAAGATTTAGACAAAATGAGAGTAGGTTGAAGGGAGAAGGAATTTATGGGAGCAGGATGTGGGGTAGAGATAACTACTACCTGGGCCCCAAGGGCACAGGAGAAATGGAATACAGGCTGAGGCAACTCTCCTCCACTGGGTGAAAGGCATAGGGACTTACCCGAAGAGAAGTGAGTAGACGTATGGTACTGGCCCCACAGTTCTGGATAAGAGTACGAGGGATGACCTCTAGGGCCTGGGCCACAGCCCGGTAAGGCCACTGCTCAATGCCAGTCATGGCCTTGGACTTTTCTGTCAGGGCATGAGCCAAGGCCATTTCAGAGGCCCCTCCCCCTGGTACCAGCAGAGGTTCGAGAAAAACGTTTCGGCAGACCTGCATGGCATCCTGGAGGTTTCGCTCGACCTCCTGGGGGAATAAATGAAAAACGGGGTAAGATGCCTGCTGACCCAGTATATGTCCACACAACTGTGACCTCCTGGATTATGCTAAGAGGAGAATTGGGACGGCAACTGGTCTAGATGGAGTATTTGGCCCAAAAGCCACATGATTAAGAAGACTTATGAGAGCCTTCCCAGACTCCATTCTGTTGTCCCCCTTCCCAAATAGCCTTAGAATTAAATCTGCCAGGCATTATTCAGGATAAAAATTTTTCTAATCTTTGGGGAGCTCATACCCAATTTAGGGAGTCCCAAAGCAGATTTTGTTGAAGGGGAAAATGAGACCAATAAATCCCCCACTAGTCCTTTAGAAACAAATTTAACTTTTATTTAGGGTCCAACCCAGGTTGAATATAAAATTCACAAGAGGAATAGTTCGTCAATGTCTGAAGTTAGAAGAAAAAAGTGGTAAGGTTTCTAGAGCATGCAGTTAGGCAGCATGGTAAATAGTCATCCTAGATTTGGAAGTCAAGAAGACCTGCCTGAGTTCAAATCCTGCCTCAGAGGCTTATCAGCTGTATGACTAGGCAAATCACTTAATCTCCCTCAAGCCTTAGTTTCCCCCTTCATTAAATGGGTATGAGAAACAAGAGAGATAATATTTGTAAGTGCTTTGCAGACCTTAAAGCACTATGTAAATGTTACCTATTACTTCATCACTTGAACTGGAAAAATAAAAGAGGTATGGGCAGAGAACTGAAATCCACTCTAAAGGGAGGGAGTAATGCATTTAAAGTGAAGGCATTCACCACTATTTCCTGTTCCCCTCTGAAGTGGGACACTTGGTTTTATAGCATACAGGAAGGGAACAGAGGGAATGGGTGATGGCTCACCGACAGGATCTCCTTGCTGGCTCCCCGGAGGAGAATGGTGCAGGCCTTGGGGTCTTTGCATTCTGTGATGAATGTGAAGTACTCATCTCCAATCTTCTTGATTTCAAATAAGCCAGCACCAGTCCCGATGTCTTCTTCTCTCAGCTCTTCTGGTCGGCTAGCAATCCGAGCCCCACATGCCCTGCACAGGAACCCAATGTTTTCAGAAATGCCTCCTCCATCTCACCCTTTGGAGTTTCAAACTCTGGGAATTTGGTGAAATGGAACAGCTGTGAAGCTGGTTCTGCATCAGTTGGAAGACCCCCCAACCAGCCAAGAATAAGCAATTCATTTCCTTTCACAAAACACAAGTGGACAAACTAGTATAAGGTCTGACAGATAAATCTCATTCTCAGAAAACCTGCTGTATTCAAAACATAAAACGGACACAAAACACTGATTATTCTTTATTGTAATTAGATGCTAAAATATGGTGAATTTGAAGTTGGTTTTTTTTGTTAAGGATAAAAGTACAAACAATAAAACTGCAACTTTTCGAAGGAATTTATATCCATTCTATCCTAATGGGGTTTAATATGCACTTGACACATACACGTGTATACACATGTGATTACCCTCTCCTCAATCTGTCCATTTCAGGTTCCAGAGCCAGCAATAGCGATGTAAGAGGGAAGGAACCTGCGACCAGTTAGGAATTGGGGGAAGGGATGAGTGACAGAAGTACCATACTGAGTCTGACTGCTTTACAAAAATCAAATTAAAACCAATTCTAGGTTATCTTTATTTTAACCAGCCCTTTCCTCTCACTCATATAAACAAGCTCATCAAGAGTCAAGTGTGTATTTAAGCGCCTGTCTACAGACAACTCCTTAATGAGATGCACTAGAAAAGAAAGCAGTGGCAGAAAACCAAAACCTCCAAACATTTCAATTTAGCTTTGTGATGTGTGACTTGATAACTCTGGCAGATCTATTCTATGTTTTACTTAAGCTAGCATTAAGATAGGTGTTGTCTTTTTTTAATTTATTTTTCGTTTTCAACATTCCTTTCCACAAAATTGAGTTACAAATTTTCTCCCCATCTCTACCCTCCTCCCCACCCCAAGATGTCATGTATTCTGATTGCTTCTTTCCCAAGTCTGCCCTCCCTTCTATCACTCCACCCCCGCCCCCATCACTTTTCCCCTTACTTTCTCGAAGGGCAAGATAGTATAGCTTATTTCCCAGTTGCATGAAAAAAACAATTTTTAAAAAACATTTATTTTGTTCCAAATTCTCTCCCTTCTTCCCTCCCCACCCACCCTCCTTGAGAAGGCAAGCAATTCAATTTAGGTTATACATGTAAGATAGGTGTTGCCTTCAAGTGCACAGCTGCTGGGCAGAGAAAGCCCTGTTAAGTACAGGTGACTGACTCTATTTAACTTCTTCTCAGATAACTGGTGTTTGCTACTATATCACAGAGACTGTTAGAACCATGATCAGAGTTAAGAGGACAGAGAAGATGAGGTTGCTGGCACTCACTCACCTGGCAATTCGGTTGTTGTCTGTCTTCCGGACTCTGCGGATAGCTGTGATGTTGGCCCGCATGAGGTAGTGCTGAGCTAAATCTACAAAATAGAATTGTAGATACATCAAGTTGAAGTCAATGTTCCTGGGCTCAAATCCCGGCTTCTCCTCTAACAAGACCATTTTAATGTTATGTCTCAGTGAGGAGAGACATTCCCCCCCACCTCCCCATACTCTGAAAGTGAATGAAACCAGCTTACCTGAAATGCCCTTTTCTGTGATAACCACATCAGGTTTGAGGTGAATAATATCCTCACAAAGCTGCTGAATATATTCTTCTTCCATTTGCAGGATCCGAGTGAAATCTTCCTCTCGAGTTATCTCAATGTCTGTCTGTAAAAATGAGGAATGGAGGCAGAAATCTGTTTAACCAGTCAGACTCTCTAGGAGCACAACATTCTCTGCTACATTCTTTCCTACCTCTTCTCCTCCAGACAACTCCATATGGTTTTGTTCCAGATCACAAGGTAACATCCAGTAGCTGCATGGGCTTGTAGTCCTTCAAGTGCAGAGCCTTATGTATCGTTTTCCTAACTCCCATAACCTCGAGGTACCACCGCCTCCCCCTGCTCACCCCCCAAGCCAATAAACTCCTCCACCTAGTCCTCTTTAGAGTCAGAAATGTTTTTTGGTGTTTAGCACCATTCAATTCCTTTGCTTCAGCTGCTGGTGAGCATTAGGTTTTCAGCTGAGGGACTGACACCTGGTTCATAAAAGCAGAAAGTTGAAAACCAACACAGGTTTGGGAAGAGGTAGAGAATGTGGAAGTCCTGGGCTGAAATGGGTGAAGGGTAGGTGTGGTTATGCTTTAGACGAGCCTCACAATTGGCTCTTAAGAGAGTGGAGGGCAAGACAGATCTTCCCACTGTGCTTGATAAAACATCCACATGGCAATGGTCCTCTCCTTAGAGATCAATGTACACAACAAATGGAAAATCTTTCCTTAGAGGATCTCTATTCTGGCCCCCAAAGGATGTGAATGAAGAGTGGAATTTATACAGGACCAGCCTCCAAAGTCCAAGATGGTCCTTGTTTCCTCATCTTCTTGACCCTGATATATTTCCCTTCTCCCATTAGCTTTAACCATGGACCTCACCTGGCTTTCTCCTTTCTTGTATTCCAAAGAGGAGTCCAGCAACACAATTCGTGGATTCTTAATGTAGCGCCGCATTCGTGGATGGGTCACATCCTTGTTGATCATAACTCCACGTAAGACACAGGAGTCCTCAATGATGCCCCCAGGAATCTGTGCAGAACAAAAACAGCTTTGATCTATATCACCCAAGATAAAGAAATGGAATGCTTCAACTGTCCTCATAATTTTTTTCAATCTTTCAAAATACCACACCACCATCACAAGGTACATGGTTTCTACTATGCCTTTATTTGAAAAATAACAAAACAGTCATCTATCTATAAGTGTCCTTAGGAGAAGGGGGTGGGGAGAGGAGAACAGATATGCGGGAATCATAGGCTATGACTCTGGGTGTCAAAGGTGGCACTGACAGAGGTCAAGCAATTTTCATTGATTTGTCACAGAATGGCATATAATAATTTTTTTTTCTTAAAGTAGTACTGGGAATGTTTCCCCTAGATTCCTGAAATCCTACTACTTTGCTCTCTGAAGGGAATAAAGGGGAAAGGGGCCAAGAAGAGATGCTCTTACAAGACTTCCAGATCTTGAGTATGGTTCATTTTCTCTTCAGTCCCTCTCACTTGTTGTGTGAATGTATTAGCTGGTAACAGGGGCTCTGAGTAACTGGCAGCTCTAGTTTTTAGGAGAAATAGAATCTGGGCATCCCCTGACTCCCCTTTTTGATAGGACAGGTAGGGTTTCATTCTCCTACCGTAGTTAAATCTGTTCTGATTTCACTGAGATCTCCTCAGAAGTTCCAGGCTCTCCTGAAACCACATTTGTCCAAAGATGAGCAACTGGGTCCACAAAGCCATGGGGAACCCCATAAGCTGGGAGTCAAATAAAGTGGGCAAGTCACTTTTTCCTCTACACCAGTTTCCCCATTTATGAAATGAAAGGATTAGACTATGCCTTCTCTGAGGTCCTGTTCAGCTCTGATATTGTGTGTGGAAAAAGCACTAAATTTATCTGAAGCTATTCTAAGACCCTTTATCTATGGCAAGGCTGTCCAAAATGCAGCCCCACCTACAAGCATAAAAATTTACATAAATGCTTTAGTAAGGGAAGCCAAGCTACCACAGAGCTCTTACTAAAATGGCAAATCAAAACATATTGTTTATTGTTTCGACAAAAACCTAAGGTTGGACAGCCCTGATCTACTGCAAAGCCTGCCACCCAGGGGGGTTCCATATTGAAGGGAAGCGGTACAGTGCACTACCTACTTGGAAATGCACACATAATTCATTCTGGCTAATTATTAGGGACATCACCCCAGGTCAGTGACTTTACCTTCCTCAGCCTCAACTTTCTCATCTATAAAATGAGGGGTGTGAATGAGATGAGCAGCTCTCAAAGTGTGGTCTTTGAGGTCAAAACTATTTTCATGGCAACACCAAGGTGTTTTCATTTCAAATATGATAAACCCTAATAAATGTAAATGTACAAACAAAAAGTAGGGGAGGGGCCCAGGGGGAAGAGCCTCAATCTTAAAGAAAGTACAGGTGGTCAGAGACCTAAGAATTTGAGAACTGCTGAAACAGATACTCCTTCCCACTCTAAGCCTATGATCTTAGCAAATAAGGCCACAAGGGCTCTGGGCTCCCCCTGCTGGCCACGAGGCACTACCCTAAGTCTGACCCCCGTGAAAACAAGGAGATTGGTATCTAGAATAAGTTTAGGATTTCTGGAGCTTAAATTATAAGGACAAGGTGTTAATATTGTTACTCTGTAGCTAATACAAGGGTAAAAATTTTACCCTTTAAAAATCTTTATTCTGAGCCCAACTTTGTGGTTTTTCAACTAAAAGCACAATAGAAACCAAGGACCCTATGATGTACGTGATAGTTGAATTATATGCACGTAAGGATGCCAAAAGTTCTGAGTTCCAGTTTTGCCTTCCCTTTACTCCTGGGCAACTAGTTTATCTACAAACAAATCTGTGACCTTCTTGCTAAGACTTGTACTGGGTATAACTCCAGGCATAGAAAATACTCCTTATCAGGCCCATAATTCACATATGGGACAATCTAAATTGCCTATCTGGCCTGGATCTACACTTCTAAGAGGGATGGCTAAAAGTGCACTGAAGATGTTACCTTTTCCACTTTTGCATATTTCTTAATGTCAATCTCTTTCCGGCCATTCTCCTCAAACTGTACCATCTTCACAGCATCGAGGGCTATGGTGCAAGCCAGAGAGGACCAGCGGCTGATCACCTTAGTGCGAATGGCACTGTCAATGATATTCATCATTGTATCACGGCTGTTGATATCAACGGGGATACTGGGGAAGAGGAGGAAAGAAACGCATGTTCATGTGGCAGTTTGGAGGATATTTATAAGGAAAGTTATTTGTTTGCAGCATAGGTGTCAAAAGACTAAAATAACGAGCTAAGAGAGGGATCCTATTTCCTTAGAACTAAGTGACTGCAAGAACTACTAGAAGTGGACGCGTCCATCTTTCTATATCCTTGTCTATAACTCTACCTTCTCCCTCATCAGCTCCCTGGGCTTCATTATCATCTCTATGTAGATGACATACACACACATCTATCTTATATATCTAGCCCCAGTTTCTCCTCTGATTTTCAGTCCTAAAGTACAATTGCCTGTTGGACATTTCAAATTGGATATCCTCTAGGCCTTTCAAACTTGATGTGTATACCAACAGAACAAATCTTTCCTTCTTCCAAACTTCCCTATTTCTGATGAAGCAGTCACCCTTCTTCTAGTCTCCTAGGTTCACAGTGACAGTGAACTCTTCATTGTCTCAATCCATCCATCTATAATCAGTTGCCAAATTTTGTGATTTCTATTACCTCATCATCTCCTGCAATCCCACCCCTCCTGTCTACTCACACAGAAACCATTGGAGTTCAAGCCCTAAATCAGCTCTTGACCACTTTATTGCAATGGCTTCCTAGTTGATATGCCTCAAGCCTCTCCCCTCTTATGCATCTTACACAGTTGCCACAATGATTTTCCCTTAAGTGATGAACTGACCATTCCGCTCCCATTATCACCCTAGTGCCTGTAGGATAAGATATCAACTTGTCTGTTTTTAAAGCCATTTACAAACCTGGCCCACCAACCTATCTTTTCAGTCTCACTATCAGTCCTCCGCCTGGTACTCTGTAACCCAGCTACACTGGTCTCATCTCTGTTTAGACCTGTGATGCCTGCCAAGATGACCAGCTCTCTTCAGGCTGTACCACAAGCATATGATAATGATTCTCACTATAATGAGGTGCTCAAATTGTTTACTGTAGGTGGTCACAAAAAACCCTTACTGCCTCCATGTTATTTCAAGGGTCAAATGGAAGCTCCTCTGGCACCTAGAGGTTCGTAATCTCTCTCACTCTCCTCTCCTTGGCTGCTCTTCCAGCCTTATATGTTTTGCTTTTGCCCACCCTCTTCAGTTCAGCCAGGCTAGCTTTCTTGCTGTTTCATCTGTCTGCATGCCCCCGTGTCTAGAATGTACTCCTTGCTCATCTTCGCATCAAAAACATCTCCATTTTTCTTCAAGATCCAGCTCAAGCACCACCTTCTACAATGAACCCTCTCCTGAGCTCTGACCCCCCAAACCCTGGTTTCCTTCCAAATTATCTTGTATTCAACTACTTTGCATTTATTTTGCATAAACCTAGAGACAGCATGGTGATAGCTAGTATTTATTATACAGTGCTTTAAATTTTGCAAAGTGTTTATGCACCTAGTATATGCCAGGCACTATGTTAAACGTTTTTTACCTATAATCTTATTTAAGTCTCACAATGCTGGGAAGTAGGTACTCTTATTAATCTCCTTTACAGATGAGGAAACTGAGGAGGAAAGAGGATTAACCCAGGGTCATACAGTGACACCAGGTCTAACACCTGATCCATTTCTGGCCTTCACTGGTGGAGGTAGTTTCTTTAACTAGGAGTTTCCTGTATCAAGGAAATTGCAGGCTATATCTATATAGCATGCCTACACATTCCAAATGGTTTTTGTTTTTTTGTTTTGTTTTTGTTGGGGGAAGGCAGGGCAATTGGGGTTAAGTGACTTGCCCAAGGTCACAGTTAATAAAAGTACGTCAAGTGTCTGAGGCCACATTTGAACTCAGGTCCTTCTGATTCTAGGGCTCGTGCTCTACTCACTGCGCCACCTAGCTGCCCTTCCAAATGGCTTTTAACATATAATTTATACTGTATTTACTCTCCCTATGCTTCAATTAACTACATTTTTACTCAATCTTCAAGGCTAAGTTCAAGCCCTACACTCCACAGAGTCTTCACATCTCTCGAGCCAACTTTCAATGCTGTTTTTTCAGTCAATCAATTTACAAGAGTTCATTAAGAGCTTATGCTATGTGCCAAGCATTGTGCTAGGTGATGGAGCTATTAAGACACAAGTGAAATAGAACCTGTTATTAAGGAACTTACGTTTTATAGGAGAAGGTGGCATGCACATCTTAATTAAGTCTATACAAAATAAAGGCAAAGTACAAGCAGCTGGAGGCTAGGATGTGGTGGGAAGATCAGGAAAGGCCTCATGGAGGGCGGTCTTTAAACTGACCTATGAAGAAAACTAGGGATTCCATTGAGGCCAAAGTACGGGAGGAGAAGACAAATCAGGTATGGGGCATGCAGACAGATGAAACAGCAAGAAAGCTAGCCTGGCTGAACTGAAGAGGGTGGGCAAAAGCAAAACATACAAGGCTGGAAGAGTAGCCAAGGAGAGAAGGAGAGTAGGAAAGTGGGAGGGAGGGAGGGAGGGGGAGAGGGGGAAAGAAGGAGAGAGGGAGAGAGAGAGAGATTACGAACCTCTTTAGATGCCAGAGGAGCTTGCATTTGACCCTTGAAATAACATGGAGGCAGTAAGGGTTTTTTGTGACCACCTACAGTAAACAATTTGAGCACCTCATTATAGTGAGAATCATTATCATATGCTTGTGGTACGGTCTGAAGAGAGCTGGTCTTCTTGGCAGGCATCACAGGTCTAAATCTCGACTCTCATACGGACTGCTGCTTCACTTTCTGGGTTTACATAACTTAGGAACTGCTTAACTTTTCCTGGGCCTCACTTACTCATCTATGAGAGTTGGAAGAAATTCTCTATAATATTTCTGCAAGCTCTAAAACCTGTGATTTCTGGGGGACTCAAGTTTATCCATCTTTACAATGAAGAAAGTTGGTCTAGATCAGGGGTAGAGAACTTGCGGCCTTCAGGCCACATGTGGCCCTCTAGGTCTTCAAGTGCAGCCCTCTGACTGAATCCAAACTTCAAAGAACAAATCCCCTTAATAAAAGGATTTGTTCTGCAAAACTTGGACTCCGTCAAAAGGCTGCACAGCCAAGGACCTAAAAGACCACATGTGGCCTTGAGGCCGCAGGTTCCTCACCCTGGGCCTAGAGGATCTCTAAGATCCCTTAACACTTCTAAAGCTGTGTGGGGATAATACTATCTACATCACAAAAATTGCTACAAGCAAACTATAAGCCTTAAATACTATATAAAAGTGAATTAATAGCATTTTATTTGACTAAGTATCTCATGAAATGATTTGTTATGTATGATGAAACCAAATCTTTTGCTTACTTCTCTGAGTCATCCTTTCATTTAGCTACCTTTTTAAATCGAAAAACAAACCAAAAAAAAAAACCCTCCTCTCACTTATTAAAAATACAAAAGCTTCATAACAAACATGCAGCCAAGCAGAACAAACTTTTGTAGTATAAGCTCAACTTAATGTATCCAGGTTTTATTTATAGCAAAAAATGTCAATATAGCTATAAATGCCTCCAGGAACCATTCACTCTGATCATTAAACAAAGATTACAGGTTGAGTGCCAGCAGTTAAATGAATGTTTGTAGATGGTGTAAAAAGTGGATTATTATTAACATCTTCCATTCCACTTTTAACTTTTCTGCAATCATCAATAGTGACTAGAAGAAACAGACTGTATGCTATGAGATGTGGATCATATGTTGCTTCATTCCTGCCTCCCACTCCCCCACTAGCCAGCAGATGGTCTTCTACTGAGGAACCTATTTCACCCATGGCCAGGCTGATCTGAGAGCAGAGGCCATAGGACCTGGCAGAACTTCCATTCTGCTAGCATGGAGTTTGAGCCTCTAGGTCTTCTCTCTATGATGATAAGGCATTAAGAGAGGACTTTTGTTGAGGCACCACAAAAAAACATTTGATACACTCAAAATGAAACCTTACAGGTTCTCCTCAAATGTAGTACCTCCAATGCATGTTAAGATCATACAAAATGCCACGGAAGAGGCCACATCAGAGATACATGTCACCTTGAAGCACTCATGATAAACAGGAACTATTGCAGTTTATACATCAGTATCTTTTTGTAGAGGATGAAGAGAAATTCCATGAAGAACAAGTCAATATATGCTTTAAGGATCACGTATGAGCTCTAATACTCATGCTTTCTCTCAACATATGCGCACATGTGCGTCAGTGTGGTTTTTTAAGAGCTGTTCTGGCAGAAATATCTATCACCCTGCACCTGAGTTGAAGGTAAGTAGTTACTCCCTGAACAGATATACAGTCGATGGGAGCCATGTAACCAGCAAAGGCATTTGCCATCATCATGGAGAATGTCCCTCTCCAAGTTAAAAAAAAGTAGAGGAATTTCCTATGGATAGAATAAGTCTACAGATGGTCCCACTTGTGGATGACACTGAGCCCAGGAACACTACTGGACCTTCACAAGGAGTTTCAAGCTCACTCAAAAGATATTGGCCTAGTCAACAGAAAAAACTGGAGGAACAACATACACTCCCTATAGTTCATTGCTCCTTAAACTATTTAAGTGCCGAATGAGTCACAACTGGAAAAAGTTTAAGAAGGCCTAGCCTACGTTATAGCATCCAGATGGATGGGCAGCCTGTTTCAGGCCATAAGCACATACATTCAGAAAGGCACTAAAAAAGGTAAGCTAGGCTCAGAACTGATTAAGAGAAATACTTTCAGTAACACTAAGTTTCTCCTTGTCACAAAAGTCTAACTTTTCAGTATGAGTACTCTTCTGTTAATGCTATGTGGTTGAAAATCATGGAACTCTGCAATTTCAGGAGGACCAAAATTGCAGCAAATTCAGAGAGCCATGAAAAAATGACACAACCGATATCAGAAGCCTGTAACATATCACCAATGACTTGCACATGAAAACTAGCTTAAAAAACATCAATCAGATCACGGATCTGTTGAAGTATCTATTTTGCATTAGTTTTGCTTCTTCCAACAAAATGCAAATTCAACGAGAGCAGAGGCCATCTGGAGTTATACAATAAAAGGGGCTAAAAGAGGCCTTGGACCTTTCTTTAGATCAATTCTCTACCTAACACAAAGGTTCTCTTCCTTTTCCAATACCCCTGACACATGCTCACCCAGGCTCTGCCTTAAATGTTTACATGGGATTTATTGTCCCCACAATAAAGTCTTTCCTTAGCCTAAGTATAAATTTGTCTCCCTTTAAGTTCCATTCATTAGTCAAGTTTTGTACATTAGAGCCACACAGAATAAGTCTAATCCTGCCTGCTAAAATATCCAAAGATATTTATATCCCTCCCATTTTCTCTTTCCCAGGCCTTAACGGTCCATGCTTTTAAAAATATTCTTCGTATCACACGGTTCTCAAATCTGTCACCATCTTGATAGTCCAGGTGTAGTCTGACCAGTGCAAAGAACAGCAGACTTACCACCATCCTTAATCAGATGGTTAAACTGTCCATTACCCACTTAGCTTAAATATGTTAAATGACAGTTAAGTTCTTGTGGATGACTTAGGTATGACATGCTCTCAACTTACATCTAAAAGAAAATAACTGACCACTACTCTGTTTGAACAGTTTTCCAGAATTCTCAATGATCTCATCCCTTTTCATTCCTTCCTGTCCAGACTACAAATCACTTATTTCCTAAACCTTCTTTATTCCTTCCTATAACCCCTCTCCATAACTGAGGAGACAGGGAAAAGAGCAAATGAGTGTGTAATACTTTCCTCTCTACCAATTTTTATCATCTTATCACATAATGGGTTCAGTTTAACCTTCCCCATTCATCATAGAGCATTGCCCCTTTCCCCCAATACCTGATTTTCTTAAGCGTGCTGATCATATCATCCAATGCCTTTCGGTAGGCACTAATCACTACCGTAGGGTGCATCTGTTGCTCTAGGAAATGCTCAGCCACCGACAGCATCTCTCCAGCTAAAGGAAAGAAGAAACATATACACTAGAGCCAACTTAGCCATCAATATATTGGTCATCAAGATGAAAAATAACCGACTTTATCTTGTCAAAGATGAGATTGCTTTTGAGACTACCAGTGTTCTCTTGAGGTCACCTGGAATCAAAACCACCCGCATAGGAGTCTACATCTTTCTCATAGTCCCCAGGTGAGCTATGTCCTAGGTTTATCTGACAACGACAGAAATTTCTGTTTGACATCTAAGAGCGGCTTTCCCTGATGTATTTTCAGCCATTTCTTCCTATTTTTAGTTATATTTTGATAAACTCACGAAACCCTACCTAAACTTTTACAGAATTAATGGCCCACTCAAGTTTTCCTTAAAGCTCAGAACTGGTCTTGATATAAATGTAAAAGTACTGAACATAGGGTAAAAATGCAATTAGACTCGATGACTCCCTAGCAAATTCCCATCCAATTCAACAAAGACTATAGTCTTAGCCAGCATTACACGTGATATAGTAACTCAGGGGGGAATACACTTTTTTGGGATATGCTTGACAATACTCTAAAGTAGATCAACTTTTAACATTTTGACTCCATGTATTCATAATTTTAAAAAGATTCCCCTTAAAATCATGTAGTCCCTACATAAAGTACGCTTTTATTCAATTTTTGACTGAGCTGTTCTTTTAATAGTTTTTCCAATTAACAAGCCTTTATGTTCTCTGTGCAAGTTTCTCCTTCCCCAGTGAAAAAAAGAAAAACAAAACTCTTATAACAAACACACATAGTCAAGCAAAACAAATTCCCACATTAGCCATGTCCAAAATTGATTCATTTGTTAAACAAAAAAAGATGTATTTTCTTGGTAGAACTCAGCAACCAAGTAAGAAATTCATACAGAGAACAGTATCAGTGTGTGGTAAAGTGATACACAAGGCTTCAGGAAGGTTGAGATACCATTTGAAGTGGAAGACAATTAACGCAAACTAAGACACTGGCTTTACCCTAGATGGAATCCATACAGCCTCCTCCTCTGACAGATAAGGAAACTGAAGCCACCAGATATTAAATGACTTGCAAGGTTATTATTTAGAGTCAGGTCCTCTGACTACAAATCTAGTGCTTTTCCTACAATGCCACCTGGCCAATATATCACTCAACTAGGTTTGCAAAGTTCACCTTACATGTTTCAATCTATTAGATGACGTAGGAAAGTAGAAAAAAATATTTAAATAATGTTACTACCATACATTTGTACAGCATTTTACTCGTATCTTGCTGTTTTCCTTCATTAATTTCCCTATATCTTACCAAGAATAATCACTGACGTAGTCCCATCTCCAACTTCTTCATCCTGGGTCCGACTGATTTCAATCATTGATTTGGCTGCTGGATGCTGGACTTGAATCTGGGGAGGATAAAGACAATTCCCAACATCTTTTTTTTTCTGTCTATCCTGCTTGTCCCTAACTCAGCTCCCTACCTTGGAGATACACATTCTGTGTTTTCTCATTGTGCTTCTAAGATTACAAATAAAACTGGCCCTACATAGTAAAAGCTGTAGAATTCAGCCTTTATTATCTATGCAAACCACACCTCAAATTCTCTTTCTTGGGGCAGCTAGGTGGCACAGTGAGTAGAGCACTGGCCCTGGAGACAGAAGGACCTGAGTTCAAATATGGTCTCAGACACTTGACACACTTACTAGCTGTGTAACCTTGGGCAAGTCACTTAACCCCAATTGCCCTGCCTTTCCCCCTGCAAAAAACAAAACATAAAAAAAAAATTAAAAAAAAAATTCTCTTTCTGGAAATTACATGCACAATGCTTTTATCATCTACAGAGTCTTCTTAGGAAAAGCGTGCAAATATCTTCCATATTTTATACTGGATCACATATGAAACTACAAGAATGCAAAATGAAATCAAACCTCTCGGAGAATGGCGTTGCCATCATTGGTCATCACAATGCCACCCATTGGGTCCAAAAGCATCTAAGACAAAATCAGAGGACATTGGTGATGTACATTCACTTAGCTGAATGTACCAGGGGTGAGGAAACTGAGGCAGTGTTTTTTCGTTTGAGTGTCTATAAAAGAGCTAAACTTACCTTCATCATGGACTTAGGTCCTAGACATGTTCGGATGACATCTGCAATAGTCTGATGGGAAAAAAAGTATAGATAAGCAAACTCCAATATAGCTTTTAAAAAATATATATAATTTGAGTTTAATAAAAGTGACACATAAAGAGGTTGTGTAACAATTCACTATTTGTGCTGGTAGGAGTTTTCATAACCGGAGCTCCAGGGACAAAAGAAATTGTGCATGTTAGGATTGGGAGGGGGATGGAAGAGGAGAAATGGCAAAGTGTTGCGGCTACCCTCAGAGTCAGCAATCTTTTAAGTGAATGTGTCAAACTACTTCGAGGGAGAAGGGGCCACAGTAGCTTTTGTCAACGTGGGAGAACACACAACAAGCCCAGCTGAACTAAATGGCAGATGAATTTGGGGTCCTTAAGAAATGTTTCCCTGAGCTTTCCAACAGTCAGACACCAAAGGGACTGTGTCCATTCCATTCACAATCCATCAGGCACGTACACTTGTGTTCTAAAACACAGGCTTTCATTCACCTCACATACCACCTTTTGCTTTGCTGACCTTGGTTGTAAAGCTTGGGTAAGAAAAGTGTGTGATATTGAGAAAAAAGGGAATCAAGTCAAACTGTAAGACTAATACAATCCTGGGGGCCTAAAGAAAGGTACCTTGGCCGCGCTGATGTTCCCTGATTGTACTTTCCTTCCAGATTCCCGTTTTGTACTCTGACCTGAAACGCATAAAAAACGAAACAGTTGAACAATGTCTCATGACTGCCTTTGCTTTATTTATTAAGTTTTTTATACGATAAGTATTGTGCTAAAATCCATGCCTATACAAAATTGCGTCTACCCTCAAAGAGTTTACCTTCTAACCCAGCAGACACGGCGTAAGATATAAGGGAGTGGTAGCCAGGAAAGAGATGCTTTCCCAACACCACTGAGAAAAAAAACTCCATTATTTTATGACAGCTCAGAGAACCCCTCACATTCTTGTCATTATTTTTTCACTAGACCAAATTCCAACGACATTACAAGAAAATGGGAGAAAAAACAGGTTTTAACTGATGATTTTCTGTTTAGTACCACCTGCACTAAAAGTGTTCCCGTTTTGGTGTCTAATTCGCCAAAACTAGCAAAAGACTACACATTGCAAGTGCCTATGTATAGAACCAATCAGGGCAGCAATTGAGAATGCTCTGTGTACTAGATGACTTCCAAGGTTCCCTCCAGCTCTAGATCCATGATCATATGATTCTATGATTCTACCTCTTCAGGACTGACTGATGTCTTCAAATCTTTCAACATAAGACAGCCAAGGTCACAAAATACGTAGGCGGGAATTCTTAACAATACAAAGTAACTTCTAATGCGTTCTGAGCCCATCTCGGGGCCCCATGAACAAGATCTGAGGACAGGGCTAAAGAACAGGGGCTAGGAAAAAATTATGGGAGTTGATGGAGGAAGGAGAAAGAACTACTTAAGTGAGAGAATGCTTACAAACCACTTTGCTCACAATGACCCTGCGCAGTGGATGGTGCAGATCATTGTTTCCATTCTACGGATGAAGAAACTGAGGCTGTGGGAAGCGAAGGGCCCCTCTGGGGGTCGAACCTCAGTGTCTCTGCTCCAAGGGCCAGAGCCCAGGCCACATCTCAGGACAGGGATGTGTTTGGCGGCGCTGGGGGGGGGGGGGGGTTGTGGCAGACGTGGGGAGAAAAAAATCACGTGGGGGGGCATTAATGAATCGAGGAGGATGAAGGCGGCCAGAAGGGAGTCCTGGGCCCTCGATTGGGGAGGCCTGTCAGGTAGGGCGCAGGGGGTTCCCTCCCTCTGTGGGATTGAAGTCCTGGGGGGGAATGAGAGGCAGAGGAGGGAGTGACCGCAGGGCCGGGGATCCCGCACTTGCGGGAGATTCGGGCGTTACTACGGGCAGATAAAGCCACACGACGAGAGATCAGTTGGGGGCGGGGGGATTCCTGAGAATCAGGGGCCTTCCGATAAGGGTGAGGGGAGGCCTGGCACAGAGGGTCGGGTCAGCCTTTAGTCCCCCACGACTTACTGAGCACGAGCACGGGGCGATGGCCCATCATGGCGGCGCGGAGCCGGGAACCGGGAGCTAGGTGAACCGGCAGAACCTTCTGGAGATGGAGCCAGAATGCGGTGCCCAAGCAGCGCCGCCGCTACAGCGCCTACAGTTAAACGTGCTGTCTTCTGTGCTGCAGCCAATCCCCTCACATATCTCATTGACAGGCACCAATACAAGCCAATAGATACCTATGGTTCCGCCTCTCTGGCCCGAACGGCTATGCAAGCTAGGTAGAGAGGGCGCCGAATGGAGGGGAGGGGCAGCGCATGCGCAGGCGCAATTGGATGACCGCTCCCGGCCGGGCCTCGTGCAGACTCTTGCACGCCGGTGTCCTCCACGCAGGCGTCTTAGCACGGGCGGTTGATTGGTTGGTGTGTTAGCGCGCAAGCGCAACAGCTCCTGGGTGGGGCTCTGGAAGCGGGGAGGGTTTATGCTTTTGTTTTACATAGCAGGTGAGTTAACTGAACCATCTCCTCCGGCTCTACCTGGCCTCTGAAGAACTAAGAAGACATAACAGCCTTCGATCAGTCAGTTTGAACCCAGCAAAGGTGAGGGAATGGGGTGCGGGGGAGACGTCAACCGGCATTTCAGACAGAAAGTGACGTTTTGCCGCAGGGTGATATGGGAATAGTAGGTTTCAGGACTGGATAACAGTCCATTCCCTGTACCTGCTGGGATTTGTAGTTGGTTGCCCCGTTAGGTTTGTGACCGAATCTTTCCCTTCTTAGGCTGTTGCTGTTTACGTGGTAACCAGTGATAATAACTCACAATTTTATACCACTTAAAAATTTACAATTCACTTTTCTTACAAAAGCCTTGGGAGACATATAAGTTGGAGCACCCTCATTTCGCAGATCAACAAGTATTAAGCACCTAGGCACTGTGCTAAGCGCTGGGGATACAAAGAAAGGCAAAAGCCCAGTCGCTCCCCTCTAGGAACTAACATTCGAATGTGAAAGACAACATGCACACAACTGTGTACATACAGAATGTATCTGGGGGAGGGAGGACGAAGGCAGTAGGTGGCATTTGAGTTGTCTTGAAGGAAGCTAGGAGGGGAGGGATAACCAATCAATAAACATTTAAGTGCCGAGCGCTGTGGTAAGCAATGGGGATATAAAAAGAGGTAGAAGATGGTTCCTATGCACAAGAAGTTTACACTAATGTGTGTGGGGGGGGGGGCGGGGAGAAGAGGGGGAGAGAGCCAACATACAAATAAAACAAGCTATACTACGGAATAAATAGGAAAACATTAACGGAGGGAAGACACTAGAATTAAGAGGGGTTGGACGAAGCTTCCTGTAGAAGATGGGATTTTAGTTGGGCCTTAAAGGAAGCCAGGGAAGTCATTAAGGAGAATGGAGAAGAGTCTTCCAGCCAGCCAAAGAAAATGCCCTGATTTGGGAGATGAAGTATCTTGTTCAAGGAACAGTCAAGAGGCCAGTGTCACTGGATTGAAGAGTACCGGCTGGGAATAAGATGTAAGAAGATTGGAAAGGTAGGAGAGAGCTAGGTTATGAGGGACTTCGAATGCCAAAAAAGACAGTTTATTAAGTAGGGGAGTAACATGGTCAGACCTGTGATTTGGGAAGATCACTTTGGTGCCTGAATGGAGGATAGATTGGAGTAGAGAGAGAATTGATTCAAGAAGACCTATCCACAGGATATGTCAGTAATAGGGAAGGCAGGAGAGGAGGGGGATGGTTTAGGGGGAAAAAGAATGAGTTCCCTTTTGGGCATGTTTAGCTTAAGATGTCTGTTGGAGATCCATTTCGAGGTGAAAGGCAGTTGGAGATGTGAGATTTAAGATCAACAGAGAGTTCGGGGCAGGATAGGTAGATTTGAGAATCATTAGGATAGAGATGATAACTAAATTGTTAACGAGATCCCCAAGTGAAGTGGTATTGAGGGAGAAAAGAAGAGGGTCAAAGAAAGAATCCTGAGGTATACCTACCTTTAGTGGAAGTGACCTGGATGAAGATCCAGTAAAGGAGACAGAGAAGGAGTAGTCAGACAGGTAAGAGGAGACTCAGGAGAGAGTGGTGTCCCAAACACCTAGAGAGAAGAGAGTATCAAGGAGAGAGTGATCAAAAGTATCAGAGGCTTCAGAGAGGTCAAGGAGGAAGAGGTTTGAGAAAAGTCCACTGGATTTGGCAACTAAAAGATTTTTGGAGAGAGCAGTTTCAGTGGAATAAGGTGGGAAGTCAAATGGTAAGGGGTTAAGAACAAAGTGAGAGGAGACAAAGTGGAGGTCTTTTTGAGGGCAGTTAGCCACAAAAGGCAGAAGAGACATAGTGGAGATGGAAGGATCAAGTGAGGGTTTTTTGAGGATGGGGGAAGACATGTGTATGCTTGTAGGCAGTAAGGAATAGGCCAGAGTTTGAAGATAAATATTAAAGTGGGGAATAACAGCACAGGCAGTCTGTTGGAGGAGATGAGATGGAATGGGATTGCTTGAACAGGTAGAGGATTAACCTTGGTAAAGAGGAAGTCCATTTTATCTGGTGAGATGGGTGAAGAGCTGGTAATGGCAGAAGGCATCTGAGCAATAAGAGATCAGGAAGTGATAGGAGATAAGGAAGGGGTGAGAAGAGGGAGTTCATGGTGAATAGCCTCAGTTTTTTTTTTTTCTGTAAAATAGAAGGCAAGGATCTTAGCTGAGAGGATGGTAGAGGGTACCTGTGAGAGGTTTGAGGAGGGATGAAAAGGTTGGGAAGAGCTGGACAGTGAATGGGTGAGGGAGGCATAGTAGGTTTGCCTAGCAACATGACAAGAACATTCTAGGCTTGGGGAATAGCCAGTGAAAATGCACGGAATGTGGGGGTAGAGTTACTCTTCCGTGAACTACTACAAGACAGTAGGATTGTAGAGTACATGAAGGAGAAAAAAGTGTAAGAAGACTGGAAGATCAGAGGGCCAGACTGAAAAGGGTCATCTAAGACAAACAGAATAGTTTATATTTGATCCTGGAGGGAATAGGGAGTCTCTGAATTATTTATTCAGTAGTGGGATGATAGGTCAGACCTGTGCTTTAGGCAGATCCCTTCAGCAGGAGGGACTGAATCAGGGAGACAGTTGAGGTGGCCACGGACCAAACCAGCAGGCTATTGTGGTCATGTGATGAGGGCCTGTACCAGAGTGGCAGCTGTGTGAATGGAGGCTCACATGTTTGATGATGGCTAGTAAGTGTCAGAGCCAGAATCCAGGCTTCTGTGAAAGTAAATGATAGTAGTGTTTCATATTTGTGTAGCTCTTTGTACTCTTTGGAGCTCTGTCCCAGGTACTGAGTGTTTTGAGGAACTCTGAGGGGCAGCCTGCCAAGGTGGGTAGAGAGCTCTCTGGAAGTGAGGAATACCTGGGTTCACCACTGATGCATCCTAGCTGTGTGGTCCTGGGCAAGGCACTTAACTTCTCAGTCAGTTCTCTAAGATTATAAAGTTCAGATAAGGTGTTGACCTGCAGAGGCAAGATAGTTTCCTTACCCAGGAGTTCTTCATACCAATAAAAATCACAGGTCCAGTCCCTGTTTTCTGTTTAAGAACTCTGAAGTCTCCCAGATTATCTTTTTTGTTGCCACATACTGAATTATTGGCCCTTTGAAAGGGCTGTGTAGGGATGGTTGGGGAGGTTGTGGGGATCATGGCAGCACTGTTTTCCCTTTCCTTGTAGGATAGAAAAGGAAGGAAGGGTTGACATTGCCTAAGTTAGCTAGCCTAGAGTTCTTAGCTGTAAAGGAAGACACTGAGAGCTACAGGTAGGGTGTGATTTACAGAAATTTTCTTTTCAAGAGTCTTACAAATCTGGATTGGGATAAGTACACTAGTGCCTAGAAGCAGGAAGGTAGTACTATCAGTCACCTCTGGATTATTTGTATTAGTAGACAGAAGGTGAGTGAGTGATACTTCCTAAGTAGTAGATGATACAAAAATTGTTTATGTTTGACTTTGTAATGTAGTCACAAATGTGGAAATACACAGTACCCTCCATGTGGTGGCTCCCCTCCAAGGGGAAACAGCTTAAGATCTGCCAGCGTTATGGAGAGGAGTAATTTCCTGAGAGTTCTACGTAGTCGTGGTAAGAATACTTAAAATAGTAGAGAAATGACGTGTTATCCAGCCCAGTGATATGGCTATTCTTTCTCAGGAACCAGAACTTTGCTAATCAGATGGAGAAGCCAAAAAGTAACTCTGCCAAAAGAAAAGGTAAGTGGCCTGGAAAGGGTTCCCTTTTCTCCTCCTCTGAGTCCAAGGCCCTCCACATCATACAGTAATGGTATAATCTGCAGGCAGCTGGGTGGATGTACATTTTTTTTCTGCCATGTTTATTTGTACATTTTCATTTTTGCCCTGTCTTCTCCATTAAATAGTCATACCCCAAAGGATACTATTAATTCTTTTGTACCTCCTCATACTGACTAGGAGGCTTTCTTAGCAGTGATCACCAGACACATGCTAATAACGCAGGTGATCAGATGTTATAGTATTGGTGGGCCGGTCCAAGTTATCGATGACCTGGGATGACTTCTCAGTAGGCATTCTGTGAAAAGTCTTAAGACAAACAGTGCTCCAGCTTTCCAAGAACATGGCTGTATACAGGCAGGGAAGAGAACTTTGTTCTGTGATTTGCCATATCTAAGCCAAAGTCACACATGTAGGTAATGAATACATTATTTGCATGATATGAGATGCCTAACAAAGCTATTTGCTCATTTCAATTTATCGATAGCTTGGGCTCCATAATTTATCTTACCTTAGAGAATTCTTTCTCTAGCCCAGTGGGCTTCAGGCCATTTTGGAAAGGGAATGTGTCAAGATAGAGGCCTAAAATGGTCTAAAATTGAGCCAGTGCCCCTTCCCTACCATTTCAACTTTTGGGGTTCAGTCTAGAATTAAAAACTGAAAGAACTGGATTTTAACAAATCTTTTTCCTCCTATTTTTTGGTAACACCTTCCCCTTCCCCCTCTCTCCCAACCCTGTTCTATTCTATAGCCTACATTGATAGGTGAAAAATATGACCATTTTGTGTAAATGATCCTCAAATTATTCATCACAGCAGGAAAGGCACTCGTAGTAACAGCTGACATTTATATTACACTTTGAAGTTTGCCAACTACTTGTACTTATGTGATCTCACAACAGGCCTGTGAGGTATTTGCTATAAGTAGTTATCCCCATTTTACAGATGAGAAAACTGAGAGTTCATAGAAGTGAAGTGATTTGCCCATGGTTGTACAATTAATGAATTTCAGAGGCAGATTCAAACCCAGTTTTCACTTGACTCTTCCTTGAGTCTGGTGTTCCACTACATCATGTTGTCTCTAACAGTGAAGGCTTGTGGGTAAAGTGATTTAAATTATTCAGAGAAATGTTAGAGTTACATTTCAGAGTGATGATGGTAAGAAATGCAGAATCTGAACAAAAATGAATCTAAATTTCATCTCTTCTGTCTTCTGCCCATTTTCTAGTAAATAGTCAAATGGCCAAAGATGGCCCAGTCTGGAGGAAGATAGAGGGAGAAGAGGCCTAGAGAATTCACAGACTAGGTAGTCACTTTTCTTGCCATGAATAATTTAGGAGTTAACTATGTAAGCTTTAATAGCTTATATACTGAACTAAGCCTTTGGGGGTTCTCTGTATAGAAGAGTTTTGTGATGTCCACTCTAGATATGGGGCATATCAAGTCAGGTGCCCACTTACTTGTATCCCTATCTCCTTTCTCTGCCTCCTAAGAGTACAGAAGAGTATAACTGTAGCCAACATACAAAATGCTGTCTTTGACACAAAGTGCCATGAAAAATAAACATGGAGGAGGATAGAAAAAGAGAGAGGTTATTGACTTGACCAGGTTAAAGAGTTGGGTTAAAGAGATCAACTGCACAAGTATAGGACAGGAGAGACATGGCCAGAAAACTCTTCCTATGAAGAAAAAAAAAACCACTTGGAGGTACTAGTGGGTTATAATTAGTTAGAGTAAATTCTTTGGTGTAATGGCCAAATGAATAGAAGGGTAGTGCCCCTTCTTAGAAGCAGTGTGCACAACTGTTGGAGAACTGGCCATGGAACCAGGAAGACGAGAGTTCAAATCCTGCTTCTGACAAATACTGGCTGTGTGAGCCTAGGCAAGTCACTTAACCTGTCTGCCTCAATTTCCTCACCTGTAAAATGGGGTAATAATAGCACCAACCTCCCCCAGGAAGTCATGAGGATCAAATGAGATGATATCTGTAAAGGGCCTAGCAAATAGTAGGTTTTATTGCTTTTTTTTTTTTTTCAAAAGGGAAAATCCACTTCCTCCTGAGCCAATCCATTCTACTTTTGGTCAGCAATAATTGTTAGGAAGTTTTCCTCTACATTGAGTCTAGCTAAATCTGTCTCTCTACATCTTGCTTAATTCTGTCTTCTGGGGTCAAGCAGAAGAATGCTAATCCCTCTTCCAAATGATAGTCCTTTAGTGGTTGGAGCCTGTTAACTCCCCACCCTTTTCCTCTTACTTTTTTTCATGCTAGTTCATTCAACAAATTCTCCCATGGAACATTCTTTAGTCCTGTGACCCTAATGCTTGCTCTTCTCTGGATTTGTTCCAGTTTTTCTCTGTCTTTCCTAAGAAGTGTTCCAGATATGATCTGAATAAAGGCAAAGGAGAACAATTACCTTTTGTCCTGTCCAGAGGCCTTTCTTAATGCAGTCTAGAAGAGTATTCAGTTTTTTTGGTTACCATGTCACAACACTAAAAGAGAACACCACTAAAAGGCATCCAAACTGTGATTAATTAGAATAAACAAGATCCATCCTTGTGGTGTCCAGCTGTCTGGAACAATATCTGTCCACCTGGTGATGAAATTCATCTCATTCCTCTCAGCAGAGACGAGGGACTGCAGATGTGGAATGTGGTATATATGTCAGACATGGTTTCTGTTTTGCTTAAATATTTTTCTTTGTTTTAAAGAATTTTTCAGTAGTAAAATTGGGGATGTATATGGCAAGGGGAGATAATAACAGCTAGCTTGTGTGAAAATAAAAGGCATTAATGATATTACTTCATCAAAATCATTGAAAAAATATGGAACAATATAAAGTACAGAAGCCTGGGCATTCCACTAGAAACTACCCTTCAAAATGATATTGACCCATTTATTAGTCTTTGGGTCCAGTTATTCAGCTAGTTCCAAATTCATTTACTTGTATCACCTAACCCTTTGGTTCTTAAAAAATGGCCTGAGGACCCATTGTGGTCCTTAAGACCTTTTCATGGAGTCTATGAGGTCAAAATTATTTTCATAATAATACTAGTATATTTTAATTTCAAATATGGTAAATATGAATAGATATAACCCACATGAGCAAAAACTCTTTGAGGTCTTCAATAATTTGTAAAAGGGTGAAAGGGTCCTGAGACCAAAAAATTTGAAAACTGCTGATCTAGCGTGTAACTCACCATTTTGTGCACAAAGGATAGCATGACAGACTTATGTATTTTGCTGAAATCTAAGTTCACTGTCTCTAACAGTTCCCTGACCATTCTAGTTATATTGTTGAGGAAGGAGATTAAGCTGGCATGACATCTTAATTAAGCCAAGGTATCATTTCTTATTGCTTTCCTTTCTAAATGCTCACAAACCCATTCCTTTAATAATATATTCTAGAATTTTGCCAGGAATTAGAAGTCAAGTTCATTGGCCTATAGTTTGCAGACTCTCTTTTGAAAGCAGAAAAATATCTGCTTCACCTTAGGTTTGTGGTACCTCTCCTATTCCATAGCTTCTATAAAATGTCACTGACAATGGCTCTGGCTATTTCTTGACTTTTCTTGGGTACCAGCTCACTATTAGCCATTTTTAATCTGTCCTTTCTGATCTTAAAATCATTGTTCTTGATGGAGAAAACATGCAAAATGAACATCAATTATCAGTTATACCATCCACTCTCAGCAGTGATGCCCTCCTTCTTTTGATATTCTTCTTTTCCCCTACATAGCTAAAAGACTCCATTGTATTGTGCTGAGCTGTAGCGTTTTTGACACTGGACTACTCTTGTCTTTATCCTCAGTTGTTTGCCCTTATTTCCGTCTTCTAGACATGCCTCCTTAAAATCCAAGTTGGTCAGTTTGTTTCCCGTGCCACCTCCTCATTGGAGGCCTTTAGGTAGAGGCTGGATGACCAGTTGTTGGGTATGTTGCAATAGGAAATTTCTTTACAGTATGGGTTGAATTAGATGGCTACTGAGGTCCTTTGCACCTAAAATTATGTGATTCTCTATAAGCATCAGTCTGTTTATAGATAGTTCTCCTTGTATTTCCTCATTAGAATAATTTCTGCTTGTGCCTTCAGGATTTCTTTCTTGAGAGCTCTCCATCCTTCCTGAGTCCACTTCCTCTGCCACGTATGGGGATCCCTTATGTAAGTGATCACCAGCTCACTTCTTTTTCTAAGCTTTCTGAAATTTGTGCCTTCCTAGATTTAGGGGTTGTCAGACTATAGCCAGGTTTTCCTTCCTTTCCTATAATTAATTCTATGCTAGAGTGATCACTGCTCCCAAGGCTCCCATTGTTTTTGCTTCTGCAACCAGTACCCTCTTATTGATCAGACTAGCAGTTCTTCTTTGGCCTTGTCTCTCCTTTTTTGGAGGATGAAATTGTCATTACTCTGTCTTGGTCAAATCACTTACGGAATATTGTGTTCACATTTACCTACCACATTTTAACAAGAACATTAATAAATTAGTTAGCAAGACGGTAAGGAGATTGGCATAGGAGGCTCAGATGAAGTAGTTGAGGATGTTTAATTGGGTGAAGGTAAGTCTTGGGCAAGGGAAGATTATGACAGATAGCTTCAGATATCTAAAGAACTGAACTAAGATGGTAGTTGTTTGAGTGGAGAGGAGTGTTGTGATGCAAGAAATATTGTGGAGATAAAAATAGCGAGATTTGGCAATTGATTGGATATGTGGGGTGAGGAGGACTGGAAGAATGGTGGTGCCTTTGACAGAAATAGGCAAGTTTGAAAAAGGGGAGGGTTTTTGCAGGGAAAGATAATGAGTTCAGTTTTGGACAGTATTGAGTTTGAGATGTCTGGCTTGATAGTACAACCCATGAGTGCTGATGAGGTTACTGAGAGAGTATAGAGGGAGAGAGCGGGAGACAGAACCTTTAAGTATTCAAGTGAAGGCTGGAGGTTGCTTGTTAGGGATGTCATAGGAGGGATTCCTGTTCATGTATGGGATGGGCTCTGAGGTCCTACCAATAGATTCTGTGATCCTAGTTTTTTCCCCTCTAACAATAATCCTATTTCTTCCATTTCTTTCTCTACCAAATTTATTGAACAAGTGGTTTATATCTGGCAGGTAGTAGAGAGAGGGCTGGCCTTGAGTCTTCTTGACTCCAAGGATTCCTGACCTCTGAATTCAAGCCCTACTTTGGATGTAAACCAGCTGTATGACCATGGGCAAGTCCCTTAACCTTTGAGTGTCCCAGGAAACTCCCTAAGACTCTGAGTCTCCAGCAATAGTTGGGAGTTTCCACATTGGGAGTTCTGTATGCTGATGAAATCACAGGTCTATTAAAAATTCATTAATACAAATTATTATGACACCATAAGTTATTACCTTTGATTAAATTCTCCAGCTTTATGGAGTCTGGCTTCCATCTCCACCACTTTACTTGAAACTGTTCTTGAAGGTTACAGAATGTTTTGTTAAATTTTAAAGTTGTTTAGTCATGTCTGACTCTTTGTAACCCCATGGCGGGTTTTCTTAGCAAAGATACTGTAGTGGTTCGCCATTTCCTTCTCTAGCTCATTTTACAGGTGAGGAGAGTGAGGCAAATAGGGTTGTTAAATTTAGTGACTTTTAAAATTCCCTTTCTTGACTTCTCTGTGGCATGACCTTGTTGATTACTTTCTTCTCTACCTTTTCCCCTCATGTTTTTTTCACACTAGTTTGGTTCTCTTGGCTCTTCTACCACTTTTTCTCACCTAAAGGTATGCACAGTTTTATAGCTCTTTTGTTTAAAAATTTTCATTGGCTCTTCATTGCTTTAGGATAAAAGTTTGTATTTAGAACAAGTAGCATAGTTTAGTGGGAGAAAAAAACACTGCCATTTAATAGCTGTGACCTTAATTGACTTACACTTTCTGGACCTCAGTTTCTTCATCTGTAAAATGAAAGCATTAGATTAAATTAAATCGAAGGCACCTTCCAGTCTACAGGGTATCCCCAAATTCTGGACACATAGGAAAAAAATGCATATTTTGAAATATTTGGAATATTAACAGACCTTGACTTCTTTTTCTGGGATATGCTAAAGGAGAAGGTGTACTCAATGAAAATCACAGATGCAACACACTTGATTGAACACATAGAGTGAATGTGCTAAAATTGACGGCAATGTGGAGTTACTGTATCAAGTTCACTGAATCTTGTAAAGCGCATCAACCTTTGTATCACAAATGATGGAAATTATATTGAAGATGTTATTTGTTAATATTCCTATTAAATAAAATGTTGTTGAAAATTTCATTTCTTGAAAATAAGCATTATTACCTATGTGTCCAGACTTTAGGAACTCCCTGTAAATCCTATTATCCCTTGAGCTTATTTTTTACTAGATTTCAAGGCTGGCTGAACTCTGACTTCTAGCCTTCACTATCTATCTCCTTCCTACTTCATCTGAGGTCCCTTTTCTCATTCTTTCTTGAATACCCTAGGAACAGCTCTGTTCCTGTGCCTTAGCTTGCACCACCTCCCCCAACCAGGAATGTAGGCCTGGTTCTTATCTCATTCACTCTTCAAGGGCCAGTCCACCTCTAACCTCTTCCATGCAGCCCTTCATGACTACTCCAGAAGAAGGAGTGATCATTGAGGGCTTAACTCGTATAGTACTTATTATCTGCAGTGTTCATCTTTGTACTTTATGAATCAAGTAACGATTCTTTCTCTGTTAATCACACAGGATGGTCTCAGTCCTTGAGAGCAGGGGCATCAAACTCAGATAGAAATGGGCCACTAAACCTCCCCAGAGCCTGCATATTGATTTAGAAAACCACATATTAATATTATCTATGTTCTATTGTATCTTTATTTATTCTGTTAGATATTTCCTAATTTTAATCTGATTCCCATGGTGCAGCATCTGTTGCATGTTTGATAGCTCTCTGCTTTAGAGTCATAACATGTAAAACCTTGTCTACACATATTTCATATGTGAGTATCTTCTCTTCTCCATTAGTTTGTAATCTCCTTGGGGGCAGAGAGAGCATTTTGTATACTTCACGGTGCCAAGAACAGTACAGCTTCACAACAGTGATTTCTGACATTTACAAAGCACCTTAAGGAAGGCCCAGTGCTTTCTGATAGTGTCTTATTGGATCTTCACAGCAAACTTCCCCATGAAGTAGGTCCTACGGTATTATTATTGCCGTTATACAGATAAGGAAACAGGTTCAGAGAAGTTAAATAATTTATTCAGAGTTCAAGTGCAGCTACCTAGAAGAAGGTATACATCAGAGGCAGGATTAGAACCTAGGAATTTCTTACTCAAGACCAGGATTCTCAATACATTGTACTGCCTCATTTGGTTTAGATGAGGTGTTTGACATTTTTGGACATGGCCAATGTGGGAATTTGTTTTGCTTGCCTATGCGTGTTTGTTACAAAGGCTTTTTAAAGGAGAAGAAAAAAATGCTTGTCAGTTTAAAAAATAATGAAAAAAACAAAACAAGTTAGGTGTTTGATAAAGTCTTGTTAAGATGGTGTCCAGGCCAGCCATCTCTTGATTTTCTCATCACCCCCCAGGAACATCTTCATTTGGTAAGATCCTTCAGCCTTGGTTCTCACACCTCATCAGTACCCTCAGTCTCTCTGATTGAAGGGCAAAACGAAGAGCTTCTCCCCAGATCTCCACTTAGGAAGTTACTCTGGCCAGCCATCACTTCATTTCCCAGTCAGGTGCACTCCTTGAGACTTCTGCCTCATGCCCACACCTGACATCTTCCCCTTCCTTTTAGCTTTCTTTTGTGTGTTATCTACCCCCCTTAGATTGTAAGCTTCTTGAGGGCAGAGACTGTCTTTTTCATATTTGTCAGCACAGTGCCTGGCAAATAGTAGCACTTAATAAATGTTTGTTGACTGACTAAATAGAGTTTCAGGGCTGATTTCCATTTTGCCAACTCTGATTTCTTTAGTTTCTGCTTACTGTAATGACTCTTGAGGGAAGGTATTTGAGGCCAAGGGGTGGTATCTTCTTTAAGATACCATCACACAGTCTTTAAAAAAATTTGCTATCTTTTGCTTTTACATCACCTCCATTTCCATAAATATCTTCCCCTCCCCTCTGAAGAAAGCATTTTCTTTACCAAAGAATAAGAGGGGGAGGGCATTTTAGTAAAACTAACCAACTTAGCATGTTAATCTGATGGTATTTTCGGTGTTCTGCTCCTTGAGGCCCCCACCTTTGCAGAGAAGAGAGGAAAGTGCATTTTCTCATCACTTCTTGTTTCAGACTTAGTAATTCTAATTATATAGGAGTTGGTTTTCTGTTCATTCCATTTACATTGTTGAAGTCACTGTGTATATTGTCTTCCTGATTCTGCTTATTTCATTTTGCATTAGTTCATATAAATTTTCCCATGCTTCCCTGTATTCTTCATATTCATCATTTCTTATAGTACAATAATATTCTATTACATGTATGTTTTACCATTTTTTAGGCTTTGCCCAGTTGATGGGTATCTAGTTTATTTCCAGTTTTTTACTTTTATAAAAAGTGCTACCATAAACGTTTTGGTATCTATGGGACCTTTCTTTCAGTTCTTTGGAATATTTTCCTAGAAGTGGGATCTCTGAATTAAACGTTACACCAGGGGTGGGCCTTGAGGCCCGTTCAATTAAGGGGATTTGTCCTGTTAAGTTTGGATTCAGTCAAAGGCTGAACTTGAGGACCTAAGGGGCCACATGTGGCCTTGAGGTTCCCTACCCCTGGTTATACACTTTTTTAGCATAATTCCTTACTGTTCAGAATACTGGTATCAATCATTCTCTGTCTCTGTGAACTCTCCAACATTGACTATTCGTACCATCTTGTCCTCAGGAACTTCATCATTCTGCAAGGTCACATCCACCCTGGAACTCACACCTCTTCAGTATCCTGTGTCCCTGGGACCCCTCCCTCCTTCTGGTTAGAGAGCAGAGGATGGCAAGTGGAAGTTATTCCTAGCTCTTCCATTTAAGGAGGATGCCCAAGCCAGCCATCTCCTCATTGCCCACTCAGCTGCACTCTTCTGGACTTCATCATTTGCCCACGCTGGGCATTCCTTACCCCCATTCCCCTTTCAGCTTCTTACTTTTAGCATCTTGTCCCATTAGATTGCTAACTCTCTGAGTGCAGGGACTGTCTTTTGCTTAGTGCAGGGTGTGGCACATAACCAGGTGCTTAATAAATGTTTGTTGACTGACGATTTTGCCATGTTTGCCAAATTGCTGTGTGTTTGGTGGAACCTCAGGATTGTTTATTTCTCTTATTATTAGAGATTTGGAGCAATCTTTCACAGCCACACAGTCTTAATTATAATGCTCAATTTTTATTGGAAGACACTGATTTAGTTGTCTCTTAATTTTATTCCAGTTGAAGAGGAATGCAAACTTTTGCCTCTTTGTCGTGCTAAGCCCTCCCCAAGTTTCATTCATCTTCCAGCAGCCAACCCAGCCACTTGTCAAAACAATCAGTCAGCAAAGCTACAAACAGGTAACCTATAGAGAGCATTTCCCAAATAGAACAGACTTGGGGATCAAGGCTTCCTGATGACACTTTTCTTTTTAAAAATTTTATTTAGGGGCAGCTAGGGGGCGCAGTGAGTAGAGCACCAGCCCCGGAGTCAGGAGGACCTGAGGTCAAATCCGACCTCAGACACTTGACACACTTACTAGCTGTGTGACTTTGGGCAAGTCACTTAACCCCAATTGCCCTGCCTTTTTCCCTCCAAGAAAAAAATTATCTAAAAATTACAATTTTATTTTCAGTTCTCTATTCTCTCCCTTCCTTTACACCCTCCTTTACCATTGAGAGGACAAGAAATACAATAACCATTACACATTTGAAATCATTCAAAACCTATTTCTGCATTAGCCATGTTCCAAAAGACAAAGGAAGAGAAAAAAATATGCTTCAATCTGCACTCTGAGTTCATCGGGTTTCTGTCTGGAGGTGGATGGCATTTTTCATCATGGATCCTCCTCCTGTTGACTTGGCTGCCAAGCCTGTGTCTAGTCAAGCCTCAATTTTTGATGAATAGCTTGTGGCTTATCGGGTGCTATTGCTTCTTCTTGTCTTTACTCTTCTTTTCCTCCCTCCCCCTTTCCCCCCACTTCCCCAGGTTGGGTAATTTCCCTAATTGTTAGGACCTCCCTAGGGGTAGAAGAAGGGTTAAATCTTGCTGGACATAAGCAGGATTAATAAAAAAAGATGATGATAACTTACATTTCTAGAGCACTGTACAATCTTTAAAGTAATTTCCTTTCAACAACTCTGTCAGATAGGTAGTGCAGGTATCATTATCCCCATTTTATAGGTGAGGATACTGAGTCTCTGAGGTAGGAAGTGACTTGCCTGTGGTCACAGAGCTAATAAGGGACTGGGTTGGATTCAAAATCAGGTTTCCTGACTCCGGGTCCATTGTTCTTTCTAGTACACAAGGATGTCAGTATGTCAGATGTCCTAGGAATTCACAACACTTCACATCAACAGAGGAGATTGAGACTGCTAGTTAAACTTAGGTGGCTCTGGATTTAGATTAAACATATTCTTATCATCAGGTTATAGAGTGCTTCCTGGGTCCCGGTACTCAGAGCAGACTTGATCTCTGCTCTTGAGGAACTCGTGATATAACAGGGAAGACAGCACCAACACCTAAACAATAAAGCAGATATGATTACCAAGGCTAATTAAGTCTCGGCTGTGCATGAGGTAGTTGGAAACATTAGATCAAATGGGTTGATGTTACAGGAGGAAGGACTGAAGTTAGACAGCAGGAAAATTGTCAGTGCTAATGGTCACTCCTTACGAGGCACTGGAGCAGGCGCCTCCGGTGGAATTCTTGAAGCCCACGAGAAGCCCTGCCTTCTCTCCCCAATCTGTCTGAGACACGGTGAGTGTGGGGAAGTTCAGAGTGCTGATCTCTGCAGAGCCCCGCTAACCACAGGACAGTCATTTGTGGGCAAGCCAAAAATTTGTCTCTCTCCCCTTTTGTCCCTCTTCCCCATCCCACTCTTCCTTTAGGAGTCGACATTAAAAAGCCCCAGGATTGCTTAGGTCTGCTTGAGTGTATGCACGCCAATCTCCAACTTCAAACCAAACTTGCCCAACAACAGATGGCCATCCTAGAAGATCTACAGTCCTCCATGACTCTGCTGATTCCTGGGGGGGAGGGTAAGGACTCTATGCTGCCAGCTATACGTCCAAATTTGCTGTTGACTTGCCAACCTCAAATCAGTAAATGAACTCTGGGACCTAGTCACTGTGTATGCTTTTTTCCCTTCTCCCTCTTTAAGCCCATAGTGTAGGCTCTGCAGATTTTTTCTAGGATATTTGGTGATCACTGAGTATGTTACTGAATGCCCACAGGGTACATACATATCATTGTACAAGACACTTGGGGTACGTATTTCAGAATAGATAGTGTTTTGGGAGTTCACCATCCTATATGAAATTGCTTTGTAAACAAAGTACTACACGAGTGTTAATTTTATTATTAATACGGGATAGATGACAGGAAATTTTCCATGTGATCAAAGAGGGGTGTGTTAGAGAAGATGAGTGAGTGCGTTCCAGGTAGATTGGACTTGAACAGATTCTCAAAGACATAAGAAGTAGAAGGCCATGAGAAGGCTGGGTTCATATGTACTGTAGGGCATGAGCTGGGGAATAGCAAGAGATAAGAGTAGATAAGTGTAGGGCATCCCAGATGAGTGGGATGGATCACCCTGGCATTGGTCTTTGCAGGCAGTAGTCAATCAACCAACAAGCATTAAGTACCTACTATGTGCCAGACACAGAAGTAAAATATTTTGGAACAGAGAGGTTAGAAATTGGAAGGCTAGCATATAAAGGAGGTTACAGCTGTCCAGTGTGAAATTACTATAGCCCAGACAAGGAGACAGGAAGAATGGGTGATTTCAGCTATTCAGCAGAAAAATAAATGGCTGCTCTTGGAGGCATGAAATATTGAGGAGCCTCTAAAATCAGTGGAAATTCCCATTTTGGGAGATGTTTGGCTTTAAACAAGCATTCATTTCCAATAGTTTTTCATATTTGCGAAGTTAAAGGGATTGAGGTTGGCTCAGCAGTATGAGCCTCAATGAGTTATCTTCCTCTTCAGGTTTTATTAGAAGATTGAGTACTCCATTGGTTAGGTCTTCTTCCCAAACGTCAGGCTGGGCTCTATATTTCAGGGCCTGCAGAGAAGTTGGAAAGAAGTTAGCTAATGTAGGAGTAAAGAGAAGGGAAAAAAGATTGAAGTAATAAGGTTAAATAAAGCATCATCATGGTCTTTAAGCTTCTGAGCCCAGTATACTAGACAGAGAACCAGCTCAGGAGTTAGACATGGTTCAAGTCCCATCTCTGATGCTTATGTCCTGGGTGATCTTGGGCAAGTTGCTCAACCTCCCTGGGCTTGTAAAATGAGGGGTTGGAGTAGATGGCCTCCGAGGTCCCTTCCAGCTCTCCTTATGATTCAATGAATATAAGCCTATGATCCTATGAAAAGGAATTCAAAAAGGACCCATTATTTCCCATCTCCTAAAAGAACACAGCAGAAAGTTGGTTTTTGGCAGTGACTCTGGAGGAACTAAGGGCTAGACGTCAGGAAGAACTTGACTAGGCTATCGCACTTGAATAAGGAAGAGTAATTTGAAGAGAGACTCCTGTCTAGATTGGATTAAGCTTGGAGGTAGAAGAAAAGATGATCTTTGTAGGCCCCTTTCAACTCTTATTTTTTCCACTGTTGTGTAAAGTCTGGTACTGTCATCATTTTTCCTTGGCCAATTATTTCCTCATCCATAGTGGCAAAGGGCAAAAGATGATTTTAGAATAATTCTGGTATATGTATCAGGAAGATTTAATACTAAGATAATGGCACTAATATTTTCACATGATTTAAGTTGTGCTAAATATTCTTTTCTAAATAAGGTAATTTTTTCCAAATTAAGTTTTTCCCCTTTGGATACAAGGACACACTTATCTGGTGTGTTGGAAGTTAGCATTATGATATTACAGGTGAAATAGGATATATGGACAGAAGGGTATTCCCTTCTGGTCCTCTTCTTGTCTCAAATTTTCTTCTTCCTGAGTCCCTACCCCCAGCCCCTCCTTTCCCAACTAGGAGTAGGGACTGGATCCTTTACCGATGCAGACTGGCACCTTCTCTGCAATTTATAGTCTTAGAGATTGTGGCCCTGAATCCTTGAGAGGTTAAGTGATTTGCCCAGGATGACACAGCCAGTAAATGAGAGATAGATCTTAAAACTCTGGTTTTGAGGCCAGCTCTCTATAAATTACACCTCTGACTTTATACACATTGCCTCTGACTGGTTTTTTAAAAATATCAACTTTTTCCCCACATCCTCTTCCTCAGTAAGACATCTTAAAGATGTCTTGCTCACTCTTTTCTAACTCCCAATCTGACACTTCTATTTGGAATGAGATCTTAACCCTCTGCTGAGCACAAAAAAACAAAACAAAAAACCCAAACCCCATAGAGAGGTGCTTCTGGAAGATGTTCCCTCACCTTTTCTGGGTGACAGAATTCAGGTGTGCTAATTTTCATAGCTGGGGTGACAAGGTGTGGCAGGGGAAGGAAGCGGGTAGATTTGGGATGAAGCATTGAGCAGGGTTTCTCATAGTGCTCAATTTTAGCAGTCTATACATCTTTAGTGATAAGTGGGATTTACCCTGACTACCTTAAAGGAATACAGAAATGTCTCCAAGACTTAGGTTTTCAATTAAAAAAAAAAAGGTGGGGGTGGGGGCAGAGTTGGTGAATGGTAGCATTTCCCTGGAGCCATCTAGCTCATCTGGAGACTCCAAGATAGTATTCCAAATTCCTGCTTCCCAGTTTGGCTCCCTTACTTGGGGTTCATTTGAAATGAGCACCTGGTTTTCCTAGCTCTTCATTGTTCATTGCCAATGAACAGAATAATGGTCCAGTGCCTAGAATGCTGCCCCTTTCAGCATCTTGGAGATGGCTGGTAAGGAAAGGGAAGAAGAGCCACAACAATGGCAGTGGAGGGTGGAATCACACCCTTCTACTCAGTTTGGGGGGCTCCCCTCTGAGAAGCTTATTAACCCACCTTTCTCTCAGGTTATTACTTCATTTTCACTCAACAGCGTAAGTGGGGTTGAACCAGGTCACTTCCCTTGCCCTGGTCTGCCCTCCTCCTCCTCGCTCCCCTGAAGCCAGGACATGGGATGCTCCCTAAAGGAAAAGAGCCGCAGAAGTTGTTTTGCCTGGGGAGATCCAGAAGACCTGACTCCTCGGGCCACAACTAACGTGAGGAGGGTGGTTGCCAGTCCTGCCACTGGTGAAAAAGTAGTTTTTACGTAGAACTCTCAAACCATAATAAAAAATTAAAAGCTGAGTTCATGGAACTATATTTTCTCACCATGTTCTTGCTGTGTGATATTTTCTTCGTTTTGGAAGGGCAACCCCCACCCTTGAGGGGAGCTTGTGTGGGCAGAGAAGGGTCTTCCTGGGATCTTAGGAGCCTGATGAATTTGGAAGATTTGAGTGATTCCAGACTTGGGCCACGCCAGACCCACACACCTTTCTTCTCCTCCTCGTAAACCCCGGCTTCCAGCCCGCCTTAGCCGTCCCTTCCAACCTGGGGGATGTGGGGAACTTAGATGAGAGCTTGGGAAACGAGTGGTCGGGAGGCCCCGCAGGCCAGGCCGACTTGCAGGACGGAACTCCCAAACGAGGATCCTGAGAACTGGGCCGCCTCGGGACCCTCCCTCCCAGCAGCCCCGCGGCGCCCCGTTCCACCACCTCGGGGCCGCGCTGATTATCAGGAACGGCCCCTGACTTGGAGCCTAAATTCGGCTCTTTGCGTCTTGCGCCCCGCTCCCGGTTCTCCCTCGTGGACCTCTTTTCTCCAGGTTCCAGCCTTGGCACTTTATGCGAAAGTGAGGCGGCACGGCCTGCAGGCCCCTCCCCGCCCTGGTCGACCTCTTGCTACTGTGCGGCTTTAACGGAGGAGAGGGCGACCGGGTAACCAAGGCGTAGAGAGGCGCTTCCAGGTGGACATCTCAGGGATGCACCGAGATCGTACGCAAAGACGGGGAAGGGGAAAATGGAACCAGCCTACAGAAACTACAACTCCCATAATGCACGGAGGTTCATGGGTGGCGGGAAGCGGTCGATCTGCGGGTGGGACGCAGAGCCGCGAGTGAGCATGCGTGCAGGAGGGACGACCGTCGCGCACTTTGTTCTCGCCCCACCGCCAGGCGGCATGCGCAGCCAGAGCACGATCCGGAAAGGCGCGCGCCCGCCGTCTGGCTCAGTATGGAGGAGCGCCGCCACCCGGCGTGGAGGGGAATGCAGCCTCGAAGATAGAAAAGGCCAGACCCGAGAGTACTGGTTGGCAAGGCGGCAGCGGCAGCAGCAGCAGCGCTTCTCTCAGTCCCCTCATCAGCTTGTGGGGAAGAGCATCCCATCATCCTTTGCTCAGAGGGTGGAAGCTTTGTTGGGGCGGGGGTGGGGTGGGGTGGGGCACAATGGGGATGAGGGATACGGTCGCAGGCTGCTCCTTTACCACCTTGGCTCTTCCCTTGAGGAACTAGAGAGATGTGACCTCAGGAGGGAGCGTCAGCCGGGCTTGTTGCCCTCTCCCAGGACCTTCCCCCTTCTTATGGGCAATGACGGAAGGGGAATTCTCCCAGCTCCTCAATTGATTGTCATGGGACTGGAATCCTGTAGTCCCTGCCGCTGGGGGAAACTGAGGCTGTTGGATTGCTTGAGTTCTGAGCGGCAGCGGGCTGAACGCTATGTCTGCTTCCGGGGGGGCCCCCACCAGACTGCCCAATGAATGTTGATTGACAGTGGGATCTGGCCCTGGCGAGATAGGGAGACCCAGTCATAGATAGATGGATGGACCGATATCTCTACTTACTGCAGTATTACACTTCTAAAAATGCCAACCTTTTCCGTAACTACAGGGCATTCCGTACCAGCACCAATCTGTCTCTAGATAGAGGGATCACTCCATCCATCCATCCATTCTTTTTTTTCCTTCCTTCCTTCCTCTCTTTCTTTCTCTACCTACCTATCACCTATCTATCTGCAAATACCCCCAACCCAAGCTTCTTTATTCTAGAACCTCCAACAGTTGGTTCGGCTGTTTTAATAGGTTATCTCTGGCCAATTTCTTAACCCTCCTCTTATCTTTTTTTCTGTATTACCCTGGATATTAATGTATCTAAAGATTTTCTTCTCCCTGGAAGAAATTAAATGTTGCTTCTGAAATGTTTAGTGTGAAGTGAAACAATGTCATCCCATCTCCCTTCTCTCTCTTCCATCCATCCTGTTGGTTTTTGCTTCAGAGATCAAGAAGTATTTGCTGGGTACGTTGAATTTAAATGATGTGCAACTTAAACAATCATCTAGGATTTGGACTTTTCTGTGGGAGGTTGAAATCGTTAGTATTTTATTCCTAGGTTCACCATTAGGTTTAAAGATTTAAAATCTCTCTTGGTCACTCATATACATATACATATACATACGCATCCATCCATACATATATATATGTGCTTTATTGTTAAGTTCTGTAAATTCAGGTCTAAACTCACATTGCCCATGAATTTTACACCATCTAAATTTTCTTTCAAAACTTAACTACCCTTCAGTCTTTTAATTAATCTGGCAGATAGATACATGAAAAATGTTTTTCATGGACTTCCAAATTTTCTCAATATGGGAAATGCTTCCTAGTCATTCCCAGTAGTTTAAGAGCTAACACTGGGTTTTCTGTTTTAATTTTTTGTTTAGTTGCAGTCTGATTTCCCCCTAGGAATAGCTTCATTTCTTTTAGGCTCTGGGTTTGTGGATTTGGGCTAATATGCATGACTGCATAAAAACATTAGCAATAACATATCCCAGACACCCACTGTTTTTTTTAACGTAGCCTGATGTAGTATGAAATTATGGTATGTTAGCCATCCTGTTGTCAGATCTTAAAAGAAATTTCATCAAATGTGCTTTAGAGGTGACTGTAGTATTTATTACACTTCTCTTGTCTTCAAATGCCAACCTTTTACTTAACTACTGACTATTCCATACCAGTAAGTTCTGCCTACCAAGTGCCTGTACTTACAGATACAGAAGCTGATATGTCTTCAACCAGATCTTGGATCCTACATCATCACTGTCATTGAAGAAAGGGTGACTGATTTCTTTCTCAGTCCTAGACTAGAGCAGCAGGCAGCTTCCGGTCCAGATCTTTAAAATTTCACTGATAGCTTTTTGTCTGAACAAACCTTTCCCAGGAGGCATAATTTTCATTCTCTTGATGGCTTTTCAATGAGAAGACTTATTAGCATGAAATAGATTTCTACCAAATTACTAATCTTTTCTCCAAAATTTCCTCCTTTTAACATTTTTATTCTGTTAATAATATTGGCATCCTCCCAGTCACTGAAATTTGAAAGTTTAAAGTCATTTTTTACTCTTCCTTCTTCTCCACATCTAATCAGTTTCCACATCCTATTTACTGCTACAACCTCCTCTATATCAATCCCTTCCTTTTGTCTCCTCTAATTCAGGTCCACATCACCTCCTTCTCGAACTATTATAATAATAATTGATCTCTCCTGTTCCTGACTCTCCATGTTCTACCCAACCTTCATCTTGAGGCCCAAGTAGTTAATTAGCCTAATGTCACTTACCTACTTAAAAAACTTCATTCTCCTTTTTGCTTAGTGAATAAAGCACAAACTCCTTTGTCATTTAAGGTCCCTTACAGTAAGACTCCAACGTAACTTTCCATCTTCATTTCATACTACTGAACCAATTTTACATTTCAGCCAAACTGGACTACTTACTTATTGTAACGAATTTTAGTCCTGCCCTCTCCCAACATCATGCCCTTGCTCATACCATCCTTCTGGCCTGGAAAGAAACAGCATTTCCTTCTCCTCCCTCCCTCTCACCACCACAAGATTCTTAATATGTCCGTCTAGAAGTGTTTTCTCCCTCTCTTAGATTTCTCATAGTACTTTACTATGTATTAAAATTATTTGAGTTTTTGTTTCAACTCTCCTACTATATTATAAATTCCTTGAAAGTAGGGTCTGGTTTCATCTTTGTTTCTCCAGCACCTAGGATGGCACTCTTCTTATAAGGCAATTAATAAGTGTTTGCTGAATGATGTATGAGCGTCTGAAGATGGCTAAAGAACAAAATTGTTGTAGAAGGAGAAAAATCCCTTGGGAAAACAGTTTATAAGATCAAGTTACATAGGATCAGTTAATTTCTCTAACTAGTCAAACGAAGAATTCAGCTTTGGTCCATTTAGGCTATATAAGACATAATTGCCCAGAATTATTCAGGCAAAAATAGAGTCCAAGTGTCACAGGAGACTTCCAGTTGAATCCTGCACATCACCTCATTTTTAAATGTCAACAATAATTAAGTAGATAGAGCATCAGCCCTGGACTCAGGAGGACCTGAGTTCAAAGCTGGCATCAGATATTTACTAGCTGTGTGACCTTGGGAGAACCACTTAATCCCAATTGCCTCAAAAAAAAGACAACTCCCTCCAATAATTAAAAATTATTGTCATCATAATAGCTAGTGTGTATAATGACAGCTTAGGTAACTCTGTACTTTATGACCTCACCTGTTTTCCTTGGCTCTCTTTCTCTAGTAAGAGAATCACTGAAAAGATGATCTATATTTGTTGGCAGATCTCAATAGAAATACAGCCCTGCTGATATTGCCTTAGCTTTAGAGTTAGGAATGTTATGTAGCAGATGTTAATTTTTTCAAGGAGTCCTCTAATTAGACTCTTTTCTCCGGATTACATTATAATCCACAATGCCTCCACGATGAAGGCCCTGAAATATAGTGGCTCCAGATCACTGTCCTAATCCCTTCCAGCCTAAATCTGACTTTGTGTTATGGTCTCTTAGTAGGTGCAGAGAGAGGCAGGATGATCACTTACTGGTGGTGTAGAAGAGATTTATTAATTAGAAGAATTTGGATTTCTCATCATTACTAGATCATACCATAGCAATCTGTCTGAGCCACTTCCATAATTCCCATTTTCATGGGAGGGCCAGAGGGGTGCTGATTATTATTCTTATAGTTTTAGGGGTAACCCTGAGGGGCTGTATTTCTAGAATCATTTTGCTCAAGAGTTCCCACTAACACTGGACTTCAAGATGACATTGTGACGGTTGCATCAAGCCTCAGAACGTTGCAGAGCCTCCCGGGAGAGGTCTGTAACCACTCAAGAGTTTGATCTAACCATCCACAAAGGAAAAACCAAGTGGATAAAGAATGTCTATTTTCAAGATTATGATATGCAGAAGAAAGGTGCTAGAATTAAGGGGGAGGGTGGGATTTTAGCTGGGACTTCTGGGAAGCCAGGAGGTAGAGATGAGGAGGGAGAACATTTTAGGCATGGAAGACAGGCAGTGAAAATGCCCTGAGTCTGGAGATAGGAGTATTTTGTGGGAGGAACAGCAATGAGAACAGTGTCATTGTATTGCAGAGAATATGGGGTGATGGGAGGTGTAAAAAAGACTAAGAAGGTCAGATGATGAGGACTTTGAATGTCATTTGGGGGATTTTACATTTGATCCTGGAGGTGATAGGGAGCGCTGGAGTTTAAGTGGAGGGGAGATATGACATAGTTGTTGTTCAGTCAGTCATGTCTAATTCTTTGTGATCCCGTTTGGGGTTTTCCCGGCAGAGATACTGGAATGTTTTGCCATTTCCTTCTCCAGCTCATTTTACAAATGAGGAAAGTGAGGCAACCAGGGGTAAGTGACTTGCCCAGAGTCACACAGCTAGTAAGTATCTGAGGCTGGATTTGAACTCAGGAAAATAAGTCTTTGTGATTCCAGGCTTGGCGCTCTGTCCACTGAGTGGAGGATGGATTGGGGTTGGGAGAGACTTGTGACAGGCTGACCATGTAGCCAGGCTATTGTACAACAGTCCAAGTGTGAGGCTGAGGTAGCCATGTCAGTAGAAAGAAGGTAGTCCAAGGGTATGAATGTTTCTGACAGTAATAGAAAATAAGAGAGAGGTACAAACTGGGACCTTCCCTTAAAATTTTTGGCATTCAGGACCTGCCACAGTTCTGCTTGGTTCCTTGTGTCATCTGAGCACTTTCCTTACCCTCATTTCCATCTTACCTTGGTACCTAATGGAAAATGAAGGAGGAAAATGTTAGGCCAGGGTGGGAAACCTACGGCCTTGGGGCCACATGTGACCCTCTAGGTCCTCAAGTATGGCTGTTTGATCAATCCAAACAATCCAAACTACAAGTTTGGCCATAGGTTCTCCATCCCTGCATTAGGTAGTTACTTTTTGGAAAGGGCTGCCACTTGTACCAGGAGTTACATTATTTTTTTTGAGGGGAGAAGGGTTTGGGGTTAAGTGACTTGCCCAAGGTCACACAGCTAGTAAGTGTGTCAAGTTTCTGAGGCTGGATTTGAACTCAGGTCCTCCTGACTCCAGGGCTAGTGCTCTACTCACTGCGCCACCTAGTTGCTCCTAGGAGTTACATTCTTAACAACCTTTTTCTCAATCTCTTTGCTTCTAAAACCTCAAAAAAGGCTATACCATCATTGCATCAACAGAAGAAGAAACTAGAGCAGTTTCTAGTCTCCATAGAGACGGGGCAAACGGCCTTTCTTCCACAGCTCACAGTCAATGACAGTCAAGGCCCATTTAGTGCACTTATATGGTCTGGGGTTTTCAAAGATCCTGTTGTCTCTCCCAAAGTCAGGGGTATAACTAGAGAGAATTAGGACAGAATGTTGTGCTGAAAATATGTCCAAAGTGGAGAGGCTGAAAACTGAAGGGTGATAAGGCTTCAGTGAGTATATATTAATGGCATTTCTTTCTTGCCTCAGAGCTCCTTCTGACCTGATCTGCTCACCAGCCCAGTCTGGATCTTATTGGGAAAGGCGGGTGAGAAGTGTTTGGGAAGGCAATGTCAATGAAACCACAAGGCTATAAATTGATTTCCCTGTAATCCATAAAAGATGTCTATTTCTTGTTGTATTTGGGTTTATTAATATATTTGAAAATTTTTGGGAAAAGCTTCAGTGTCCCATTTAGTTTCAGGGAGTAAGCAATTTATCCCAAGGGCCTGAGAAACAAGGGAAAGAGAGTGATTAAGACGGGCCTGGGGGAGGAGTGGTGAGATCATTTATGAATTTTGAGTCAGAACAAGAAAATCAGAAAAAGTGCTAAGAAAGGACTTCTTCCTCACACTGCTGAGCCTTACTCGGTCCTCATCCCCTGATATCTTTGGTGCTGTGTTTTTTGGCTTTTTTAAAAATTTATTTTTAAACAGTAGGGGTGGCTCAGTGGAGACAATAGGAGTTAAGCAACAGAATGAATTATTTGTGCATGGGCAGGGGTATATGGGAACATAGAGGAAATGAACCCAGAAGGGAACCAGGACACAGAGCAGCCCCAAGTTATTCAGTAACCTTATTAACATCATACATCCCACTATATATCTGGAGAGAACAGCCAGAAGCCTGTTCCCCTCTACTAACTCGGAGGAGGTGGATACTGGTTGCAGCTGGGAATCTACAAATTGAAGGTCAAAAATATCTTCATTAGATAAGGATGGCTGGGGGGTGGGGTGGACCAAGAAAGAGGTGAATTTACCCCCAACCTCTCTTGCTCTATTCAAGAATCTTCTCAAGTCCCATCTCAAGTAAGATGAGGGAGGTGAGGAAAAGACCCTTATTTCATAGATCTGCAGGATGCTCCATAGACTTAACAAACAACATACTGGAAATGTAACTCATTATTTCCACTCCTGGACATTCCCCACTCCCCACCCCTGCCTTGCTTCCACAGCCCCTTAAACATTCCTATTTCTGTTGATGGTACTGCTGCCCTTATGACCTTAGAATTGTTCTTGACTCTTTCCCTCACACCCCCATGTCTAATTAGTCACCAAGTCTCATCAATTCTACATCATTTCTCTCTTCCCATCTCTCATGAAGCCACCATCTGAGTTTAGGCCCTGATAAGTTCTTCCCTAGGCTACTATAATAGCACCTTAATTTTTCTTCCTGCCTCCTGTCTCTCCACTTTCTGATCCAAACTCTATGTAACTGCGAGATCTGACCATGCCCCTCACATCTCAGTTCAAATGCTCCCTCTTGCATGAGGCCTTTCTTCATCTGCCCAGCTGCTAGGGTCTCACCTTGAAATGGCCTTCTATTTATTTTGTGCATCCTATATGGACATATCTCTGATGATATGGCCTAAACTTCTTGAGGGCAGGGACTATTTAATTTTTTTTGTCTTTTTATCCCCAGTGCCTGGAACATAGTAGGTGCTTATTGATTGGTTAATTGCCCAGAGGACAAAATACAAACTCTTTGGGCTGCTCATGACCTGGCCCCCTCCTACCTTTCCAGGTCTTCTTACACCTTATACCACCCCATAAACTCTGTGATTCAATGACACCTTCCTCTTTGCTGTTCCTTGCATAAGACATTCCATCTCCAGATGCCAACTATTTTCACCCACTGTTCTCCATGGCTGGACTGTTTTCCCTCCTCATTTTTACCTCCTGGGTTCCCTGGCTTCTTTCAAGTCCCAGCTAAAATTGCATCTTCTCTGAGGAGCCTTTTCTGCTAGTGCCTTCCTGATGAGGCTACCCCCAATTTATCCTGTCTATATCGTGATTGAACATAGCTATTATCTTCCCCATTAGACTGTGAGCTCCTTGAGAGCTGTTGTTCAGTCATTTTAGCCGTGTCTCCATTTGGGGTTTTCTTGGCAAAGATACTGGAGTGGTTTGCCATTTCCTTCTCCAGTTCATTTTATGAATGAGGAAACTGAGGCAAACTGACTTGTCCAGGGTCACACAGGTAGTAAGTAGTCTGAGGCCACATTTGAACTCAGATCTTCCTGTCTCTAGGTCCAGTGCTCCATCCACTGTGCCACCTAGCTGCCCTTCCTTGTGAGCAGGGGTTGTCTTTTGCCTTTCTTTATAACCTCAGCACAGTACCTGGCCCATTGGAGGCACTTAATGAATGCTTTTTGACTGTCTGACTATTTAAGGCTGTCTTTGGCTCCTGCCTGTCTTTGGATTCTTTTTTCATACTTCCCTTTACAAACATTTTAGTCATTGGCCTAAACGGACTCTCCCTAAACTTGATACTCCATCTCCCCCCTCCATGTGTTTTCATAAGATGCTCCTGTGATTAGAATGCACTCCTTCTTATCTACCTCTTGGAATGCTCATCTTCCTTTAAGTCCAACTCAGGTTTGGACTCCTCTCTGAAGTCTTTCCCATCCCCTTCAGTTTTTAGAACTCTCTTCCCTCATGTTCTTAGTATTATACTTATTCGTGTATATATCACCTTAGTAGAACAGAAGCTCCTTTAGGACATAAACAAATGTGAACAAAATATATTGTTTCTGACTTTGTACCTTGGTGTAATACCTTGCACACAGATTCAATTCACTAGGTATTCGTTAAGTGACTACTATATTGCTTTCTTTACTTAGGGAAAACAACACGTGCATATCAATATGTAATTTATAGGAGTAAGGACTGGACCAGTGATTTCATTGATCTAGGGAAATTCCAGATGATGAAATTATTTCTTTTCTTTCTTTTTTTTTGGAGGGGAGAAGGCAGGGCAATTGGGGTTAAGTGACTTGCTCAAGGTCACACAGCTAGTAAATATGTCAAGTGTCTGAGACTGGATTTGAACTCAGGTCCTCCTGACTCACTGTGCCACCTAGCTGCCTGATGAAATTATTTCTACTAATGAAAGTAGGCACCTTCTCTGCAACTTATAGAAAGAAATGTCTTCTCTGGGGCACTGATTAGTTAAGTGACTTGCCCAGGGTCACACAGCCAGGGTGTGGCAAAAGCGGGCCTTGAACCCAGATCTTCCTGGCTCTTAAATCAGCTGTCTATCCACTATGCCATGTTGCCTCTCAGAAATACATACATACACATATATATATATATACACACACACACATATAAAACTGGAAAAACTGGAGGATCAGGAAGGCCTCGAGGCACAAGGCTTGATCTGAGCCTTAAAGGGAGCTAAAAATTCTAAGAGGTAGAAATGAAGAGGGAGAGCAATCCAGGCATGGGGGGTTGGGGGGCTAGGGGAGGGCCAGCCTGTGCACATGCATGGTGGTGGAAGATGGAATGTCCGGTATGGGAAGCAGGCCAATTTGGCTGAAACAGATTACTTCATATGAGAGTAGATTCCATGAAACTATTCTAGAATAGGAATCCTTAATTTGAGGTCTATGGACTTGACTTTAAAAATATTTTGATTACTATATTTCAATGTAATTGGTTTCCTTTGTAATCCTATGTATTTTCTTTTCTTTTTTAAAAACAATATTCTGAGAAAGGGTCCATAGACTTTGCCAGATTGCCAAAGGGGCTTATGGCACCCGCACAAAAAACCCTCATCCTGGATAGGTTGGAACCAGATTGTAAAAAACCTTAAAGGCCCAACAAAGGCATTTGTATTTTATCCTAGAGGCAAGAGAGCCATTGGAGCTTTTTCAACAGGAGAGTGACAGTGGTGACCTATGCTTTAGGATAATCAGTTTGACAGCTTTAGGGAGGATGGGTTGGAGAGAAAAGAGCTTGGGTACCAATCAGGAGGCTTGTTGGACAGTCCAGGTGAGAGGTGATGGGAGGAGTCTGAATGAAGGTGGTGGTCATGAATGGGGAGAAGGGGACAGATGAAAGAGGGGCCATAGTGGTCGAATTGGTAGTACCTGGCACCTTGGATTTGGATAAAGGAAGTGAGAGGCAGCTAAGGATTATTCTGTGACTGGGATGATGGCTGTGCTCTGGACAGAGATAAGGAAGTGAGGAGGATGGGGAGGGGGAGAGGTCCTGAGTTCTGTTTTTGACACGAGTTGGAGATGCCAGGTGGACATGTCTGGCAGGCAGCTGGTGATATGGGACTGGAGCTTAGGAGAGAGGAAGGCTGAATATGTAGATGTGGAAGTCATCTACAAAGAGATGACAATTTAACCCATGGGAGGAAGCTGAGAGACTCATACCAGTGACTTGACCAGGATCACATATCTATTAAATACCTGATTGGGGTTTTGAACTCAGATCTTTTCCTGACACCAAGCCCAGCCCTCTAAGCTGTTAAAAGAGAGGGACTGTTACATTAAATAACACTACAATGAGAGTCTATTTTAGGGAGGAGACTGAGAGGTTAATCAGGAAGACATTGAAAAAGTGATTTTTCTAACAATTTTCTTTGCAGAATCTGAGTAGGAAAAGGAGCTTTAATCAATCCTGTTTTCATTGACGCTTTTTAGTTTGATATCTTTTACCTTTCACTTACCTAGGCTGGCTTAGCATTTTTGCCTGATAACAAACCCTAGATCATAATCCTATTATTATAATTATCATATTATTATTAATCCTATTATTCCTAAGCAAAACTTCAAAAAAAACCCATTTCCTTCTCTAGCTCATTTTACAGATGAGGAAACTGAGGCAAGCAGGGTTAAGTGACTTGCCCAGGGCTGGATTTGAACTCAGTTCTTCCTGACTCCAGACCCAGCACTGTATCCATTGTACCACCTAGCTGCCCCGACAACACCAACAAAATTATTCCTAAGCAAGACTTAAAGAAGCAAATCTGTTTCTCTAAATCACAAGAAACTGGCCTGGAAGAGACTGGGGACCAGGTGGGAGGGGGTATCCATTAGTTCACTATTAAAGAATGATTATCCAGATGATGGTGACCTGCTGTCTGAACAGAATAAGGAGTAGTGGAGGTCAAGCTTCTTGATGACTAAACATAATTAGATACAAAAACAAGTTACCCCTGGAGACTGTGAAGAGGGAAGACCACAGTAACCTTCCTGAAATGAGTTCTGCCTAGAGGTGAGGTAGAAGGTTCTTTTCAGCAGAGGGGGATACGGACTGATTTCCTCCCCTCCCAAGTTGGCAGTTAGAAAACTGTGACAGTGGAAGAAACACTAAATACAGATTTATTCTAAGAGCAGGAAGGAAAGGAGAGAAGAAGAAGAAGGAAAAGGGGAAGAGGAAGAGGGAAGAATAAGGAATGAATGAAGAAAGGGAGACGTGAGAAAAGGTGAGATTGTCCTAGGGTAAAACAGATTCCCTAAAACAGATCAGCAAATTCCAGTTGTCTGGGGCATTGATCCTGTGCACCTTCCTCTTTTTTTCCATTTGTGAAAAAAAAAAAGAAGCTTACCCCATAAGCCACAGAATAAATTCTACTTATTCTACAGGAAATCTGGTCTTGCACCTGCATTCATTCACCCAGGGGAATTTCTAGGTTTGTTTGAAGACCTGGACCTTTTTATGTGTTATACCAGAAGCGAGTGAGACACGCCACAGAGTATAAGTTTTGAATGGAGAAGTTTATTAGCCGGCGGCCATTGGGGTCTTCCCAAATCAATGGCCCCGTTTAAACCCAGAAGGTGGTTTATATAGACAATACAGGATTCAGTGCTTAATTATCTCTTAAAGTTTACATATGTTACTTTGCAGACTCAGCAAGCCTGTGTTATTTCACTTTTTATGACCATGATACGTTAGAAGAACCCTGAATAGATTGTAAATACAACATATCAGATAGTTGACAAAGTGTCAATTGGAATTACAACCCAGGATCTCTGTCCAGTTTGCCATACATCCCACAACATGACTCATGAGATAAGAGCTAGGAACAGTCACATAATTCAAAAGAATATCTGGGGCTGAGGCTTTCATCCTTCAAGGCCATAGGCAGACTGAGGGATGCTCCAGCTGGCTTTGTTAAGCGAGAGATAGAGTTGTCTCTCAGCCCACTCAGTTAGTTAAAGGAAGATCGTTAGGCTTTCCTGGTTATTAGCTTACATTCCTTGGAAATGTCTTAGGGGCCCAACGGCAGGACCTCAGTCTGTTTTTGTCTTATGCAGACTGGGGTTTGCAGTTAGGGGCTGGGGGCAGGGTTTTTCTAGCAATAGCTGGCTACTCAGGTATCACATCTCCCACTTCTTTTATGGAACATTTCAAATATTTGAAAAGGAATGACTTGATTCAGAGCACCTGAGGTTTGGGCCACTAAGACAGGGACAGAATTAACATGAAAACGAATAAGGTTGGGGATATGAGAAAGTAATCAGGAACCTATAGTTACAGACAGGATCAATAAAATGAGGGGGGGCCAGCCAAAGTGCTAGCAGGGTGGTGAGCCAGGGGGGGACATTGGTCCCCTGAATATCACTCAATATCAGCTTAGGCTAGTGCCAGGTGAAAAACTTGCAGTAAAAATTCCCTAAACGCATCCTGTAAAGCAGGGATTTGGGAAGTAACTGAAGGCTTGCATATAGTAACAATAGAGGGCAAGGCTTCAGGCAGAAATTCAGAAGCTTCTTCAATTAGAGTGGCTGTAGCAGCCAGGGAGTCTAATTGTTTTTAAAACAGGCAACTGGCTTAGGCAACTAAGGACTGCGTTAGGACTCCCAAAGCCGGTGCTCTCCCTTCATCAACATGCCAAGTGAAAAGTTTGTAAAGACAAGAGTTTTGACAAGAGTCAGTTAAAGTATATACCTGTAAAATATTAAGCAAGGTGCTCCTCTCAGGATTAGGGTCTCATCCCTCAATGACTAACAAGGGAAAAATATCCTTAAGTAAGTGTATTTCCTGAGCAAAGTTTAGAGAACAAAGAAGCCCAGGTCCTGGATCTTCTTCCAGTTACTCATTAATTCAGGCTACAAAATGGTATAAAACATTCCACATTTCCCCCTTTTGGTCAAAGGCAAACTGAAGGTTTCGCCTGAAGACCAATTAAGGTATGGAAAAAAAAACTCTACCTTAAAAGTTCTAAAAATCCTTATCTAGGTGGATTCAGGGTTTTTTTTCTTTCTGTGTTTGGACATCCCCAGAGATGGACAGCAATTATAAACTACTCGTAAACAAGCAGGGGGAGCAAGTTGCAAGGGGGATCAGTAGGGAGCACAATGGGGAAAGTAGAGCACCCGAGTAAAATAAGCTAAAGACACCAAAGGTACAAGTAAACAGTCCTGGGAACGCAAGGGACTCAGAGAGAGAGTTGTCCTTCGTACAGATTCTGGTCCAGAGTCTCGGGAGGGGCTGCCTGCGTCTGATGCTGTCCCCTTCAGGCTCCTTTGAAACCGGAGGGCAAGGTGTCCTATGGGCTCAGATGTCCACTTGGGATCAGGGGCAGATGTGACAGAAGGATCAAGGAGTCCATCCACAAGTTGGCAGCTGTAGAAGTAGTCAGATCTGATAGGAGCTTCCAGAATACATATGATTTGATAATTGAGAGAAAAACAGCACAACATAGGTCCCAGCCATGCAGGGCTAAGTTCAAACAAATACAATACCTAGATAGTAAAAGAGAGTTCTGCTTCTCTGGTTCAGATCTAGAAATTCTCAAACAATTCTAACTTAATATAACTTAGTACAATCACTTAAATTTGGTCCTCCTCCCTTTAACTTCAGAGTATTTCAGTTCATATATCATCTACTGTTTCTGTCCTTACCTAAATTTTGTACCTGGTATAAGAATCCTTTAAAATATGAAGGTCCAACCATAAATTGAACTCATCTTCCTTTAAAATCATCAGACAGATACCTTACAAAGGAGATATAATTTCACTTGTAACAATATCTTATACAATTTCCTTGTGCAAAAATCCACATTGAAGATCTTATTACCAAAACATACTTATCAGTTCGAATTTCCAGAATTGATAAATTTTGGAGCCAGTCATACACATCTATATATAATTCTTAGGGGAATTGCCTTTTTCAAAATTTGCTATCCCTTCCGTCTCCTAGACATTGATCACATTACATCTTTGCCTTATTTGCTTTGCCTAATCATTTTCCCCTTTTGGAGGATGTTATCCCTATATTATTTCAATGTTTTATTTGGCCATGAATATGGGTTAAAATTGTAAGCTATTCATACCTGTATCCTATTATAATAACTCAGAGATATTTCAATATTCTTCTATTACCTAATAGATTTAGCATAGTGCTTACAAAACTTCTTGTTAATATAAATTTGCTATGAAAGAAATGAGGGACTATGTCATATATCTTAACAGAAGGAAAGAACTTCCTCAGCTCTGTTTGATTCCAGGCATGAGTCATATCTGATAGCCAGTCTTATAGTCACCAGGTGCTGAAAGCTGGGCTTAGGAGTAATCAGGTGGAGACTTTCCTTTTCAGAAAGGAAATAGCAGAATTGGGAAATAGAGTCAGGAAGATCCTACCTAGGCTGTGTCCAAGGTCGTCTTCAAGACTTTTTCACAGGCACAGACCTTTCAAGTTCTCAGCTTGCAATGCCCGCCATACTACCACCGGCTTCACGTGACCTAAACCTGTAATCAGAGCTTAAAACAATATTAAATTGTAGTCCCATAAAATCTTAAATAGCAAATAAATATCCTTCACATGAGACTGCCCAAATTTCATTGAGCTAATAATTAACAAATCAAGCTACATAACATTTCCAGCTTCTAAATACTTCCTCACACTCTTTCCCAACTTGCTAAAACCATCTGAAACTATCATTCTCAGGACAGGGGAGGCTTAGCTAACTCCCATTTGTCCCCTAACTTTCTCATCTGCCTTTTGTATCCCCTCAAGCTTTTATTTACCTTTCCAACCTATTACTCAGTGTCCCTTTACGTTACAACCATAACACAAAACAACTCATAAGTTAGTACTTTTTACTGACATAACTGTGTATACTGGAATCCCATTCCAGTTTGCTTAAACAAACAAAAGAGGTTAATGACTGACCTCACAAGTTGATGGATTTGTCCCTGTTAATTCCTTCTGGAGGAAAAAAGGAACACTTCAGGAATTGAGTCTTATACACATTGTTAAGCTCTAACTCTCGCTTAAAATCACAAAAAACATTTTCCAAAATACTTCTAGAATTGTTTACCTAAACTGAAGAGGTCTCTGATTTAGTCGCAGTAATTAATTACACTATTTGTGTCAATACCCAATTGCTCTTACATCACTTCACAACATCCAAGAACTCTATCTCCCATAAATACAATACAACTTTAAAATCCCAGCCTTAGTCTATGGGATAATGATTCAACCCTACATCATAAAACTTCTCTTCCCTTTCTAATTATTCTCATTAACACTTTAGAAACCATATTATCTTTCATTTGACTATAGAAGAGTACCAATATAACCAGTCATTTGATTAAAACAACAAGATTTTACATATTTTCATTTATCCAATTTCCCATTTTTTAAAAAACAACTTCTTTCACAACGGTAACAGATGCTGGCAGATAACTTCCCTTTTGTCATTACCTGCTTATTTCTGATTAAAGAGATCTGCCACATCATCTCCCCCTGAGGGTGGGTTCTTTCCCATCAGATGGCAAGCTTCACTAATAAGAACTGTATCCTTAAGACCCACATCCTCCTCGAAACCTAATCTTATCCTAAAAACATCACCTTTGCTGACTTTAAAAAGCCAGGTTTGAGACCCCTACTGTTCTTTCTTTCAGTAAAAACTCAAATCCCAGTAATTGTTGCCCCTCCCCCTTCCTTCTTAAGGCAAAATAACCCTTAAACATTCGGATTCACTCACAAATTAGTCCATAAACCTCCAGATTAACATATAAATATATATTTTTAAAATGATAGACATCTCCTTCTTTTTCCTTAAAGCAAATTAACCCTTAAATGCTGGAATTCATTAACTAAGTTGGTGCCAAATGTCCTCATTCTCAAATATTGCCCAGAATTCCTAGATATTACAAGTTCCTTAGTCAAAAAGATGTTGTAATGGGGATAACACTTAGTTTCTATACCCAATTAAGTTAGCTTTTATTACAATAACAAAGTTTACCAGGACCCTTAAAAACTTTGTCCATAGGAATCCCTCTACCCTGAAAACTTTCACAAGATTGAATATCTAAATGTCCTCAGTTCAATTAACAACCTCAATTTCTTAATTAAGTACAATTCTTAATCTAACCTCTAGATTATGAGAGAAATTATTGTCTAACAGCATAGGTAATGCGATGTTAACCAATTTGTATATAATAACAAATTTAGAAATAAGTACACCACAAGCAATTATCATGTATTTAAAACTTGAAACAGATTCTAATTAATTACCAATCTAGTGATCATAACTGAGTTGGATAAGCAAATCAGATCTGGTTCGTAACCACTAGTGGTAACATTCTTAATTTCTAAGGCCCAATACTCTTAGCATAGTAAAAGAAAACACTACTGTTTATAAAACCATACTTTAACAGTTCACAAGAGAACCCAAAAGGCCTCCGCACAAATTCCTGACTTATAGCAAAAACAATTTCAATTGAACTTCCTTTTAAATAAAGACAAAACTTGGAGGTTCATAATTCTTTAAGTTACAGCAATTGTCCAGCTTCTTAACCTAACGCAACTTTAAGCCCTAAACATTATTATGTGTGTAAAGTTTGAACTACTCATTTCTGTCTAGGTAAGTACATTCCTAAACCAAATATGACAGTTTAAAATTACCAAATTCTCATCACATCCTCTAAGAGCACTCAATTCACATATATCAAACTCAGATTAAAATCGCATAATAGTCTTTTCAAATCACAAAATCTAAGAATTTTAGAAATATAATTTTAGAAGTACAAAAACAATAAATTTCAGATTGCAATTCCAGACTATCACATATAGGAATTATTGATCCTATTACTTCTGGTATTTCTATATTAATATACATGCATAACATATATCAATACATTAATATCTTAAATACACTTTATTTATTTAACTGTATATTCTCAATCAGGTAACAAGTTTCTTTTAGCTTCAGCTTCCACAGTCTTTCAATGTAGAGGGTGGGGGGAGGGATGTGGCCAGGAGCAACATCCCCCCCACCTAAATTTCCCCATACAAGTTTTCTCTTTCTTTCCTAATTCTTGACCCAAAGTACCTCAAACATTTCAAGTGAATAATCAATTACATACTCTCCCAGCTTTTATTATTTTTAGAATCTAATCACCCCTTAATTCAGAGCCCATTTATCAATTTAGGTGAGCAAATTTCTAAACCTCTATGCACAGAGAATCTTCCATCTCGTCTTTAAACCACCAGATATATGCTCTTAAAAACTTTCTCACATGGAAAGTGTGTTCTCATGGTTAATATCAGTATTATTAATTATTCACTTGTCACAACCACATATAACAGTTCCAAATTTTATCACATATAGAAATTATTCAACTTATTATTTTGGTATCCAAAAAAAACTACTTCAAAGGTTAACAATTACATGAAATCAGAGAGAGATAATAATGTTGTGTCTAAAATATAAACAACCATCATTATTATTTCCCTTTGCAAATCAGGAAACAGGTCAAACAGAGATTAAAATACAGTTTGCAATTGGAACAAAAATGTGAAGTTACCTAGAGCAGAAGCTGGTATCCCAATGGTGACAATTCTGGGAGGCAGAAAGTCCAAATCCATCTACCTTGCCCTTCCCCCACGACCGCAGAAGTTACTGAGCCTAGGGCAGTTTGCAGCTTCTGAGGACAGAGTGGGCAAGATGCAAAGGACCTGGATGGCATTTCCAAGCTTTGCCAAAAAGGATGGGCTACCCAGGGGCACAGGACTGACTGTTAGTCTGTGAATTTCTGTCCTTCTCCTTTTTACCGGGTGGGGAAGGGTGATTTAAGTTTTCCCTACAGCTCTCCTGCGTTCTTCTAATCTGATCTGAGAGGAGAGGAGTTTGTTTTATCTGCTCTAACCTTTACTGCAGCCCTGAGACAGGATAACAATGGTGAAAAATCTCAATGAAGTAAACTTCACTCCTTGCTTACTCCTAAAAAATCTTTTGCACTAGAATCTAAGGGAAAAGATTCCCTCCTAACTGTGATCAGGGACAAAGACAAATGCGAGAGTCCCATAGAAAACTTTAGCAGAGGTTTCAGCCAGAAGGCATTCATTGGGAGGAGGTGTTTTTCAGCAAGACGAGCTCCTGGAATGAATTTACAATTTCAGGAGTTCCCTCTCCCGGAGTTCAACTAACCAATTTCCAAACTTTTTAACAATTAAAACCCAGAATTTGCCAAAATTTTAACCCTTTTTTTCGTTGTGATTCCAGGTCGACCACATATAGAATCACAAAGGAAAAGAGTCTTTGTTTCCCTAGTTGCAGCCTGAAATCTCTGGCTGCCTGCATTTCAGACTTTTTGACAAAACATAGACATTTCACAATTTGACATAGACACACGAAGAGAGACGAACTCAAAACGTAACAAAAAGACACAGTGTGAATCGAACTGAAGGCTAAACAGGTCCCCTCAGAGGAAAGAAAAGTGAACCAGATTTCCTCCTTAGGGATAGGACCCTCAATCTCCCCACACCCAACACAAAACAGAAGACCAGATGGCATGAGTTGGTTGAGGGCTAAACAGGTCCCCTCAGAGGAAAGAAAAGTGAACCAGATTTCCTCCTTAAGGATACGACCCCCAATCTCCCCACACCCCAGCTCTCAGCTCTTCCACTCTGCCCACCTTCCCCTCGTCAGGGGTGTCGTGGTAACAGAGACCAGAGTGGCTAGCCCAGAAACAGAAAATCTTACCTCTAGAGGCCTGAAAATCAGAATTCTCCGTAGGCCGAAAAGGGACAGGTCAGCAAAGAGCCCATTCTCCGAGACCATCTCCCCACATCAGAGTCCTAGGAAAAGAAATCCCCAGGAGCCGGCCCTCTGAAGTGAGAGAAGGTGGATCGGGGGCAGAGACTCCCTGTTGAGGTCCGGAATTCTGTGTGTGTCTCCAGAGCGGTAACACGAAATACCGCCTCATCTCGCTGGGGCCTCCAAAATGTTATACCAGAAGCGAGTGAGACACGCCACAGAGTATAAGTTTTGAATGGAGAAGTTTATTAGCCGGCGGCCATTGGGGTCTTCCCAAATCAATGGCCCCGTTTAAACCCAGAAGGTGGTTTATATAGACAATACAGGATTCAGTGCTTAATTATCTCTTAAAGTTTACATATGTTACTTTGCAGACTCAGCAAGCCTGTGTTATTTCACTTTTTATGACCACGATACGTTAGAGGAACCCTGAATAGATTGTAAATACAACATATCAGATAGTTGACAAAGTGTCAATTGGAATTACAACCCAGGATCTCTGTCCAGTTTGTCATACATCCCACAACATGACTCATGAGATAAGAGCTAGGAACAGTCACATAATTCAAAAGAATATCTGGGGCTGAGGCTTTCATCCTTCAAGGCCATAGGCAGACTGAGGGATGCTCCAGCTGGCTTTGTTAAGTGAGAGATAGAGTTGTCTCTCAGCCCACTCAGTTAGTTAAAGGAAGATCGTTAGGCTTTCCTGGTAATTAGCTTACATTCCTTGGAAATGTCTTAGGGGCCCAACGGCAGGACCTCAGTCTGTTTTTGTCTTATGCAGACTGGGGTTTGCAGTTAGGGGCTGGGGGCAGGGTTTTTCTAGCAATAACTGGCTACTCAGGTATCACATCTGAACCACCTTAGGATTTTGCTTTTTGGACCTTTTCCTGAAGGCCCTTCAAGAGCAGATATCTCTTCCCTTCTTTATTGTTCCAGCAGCAAAAGAAGCTAGTGGTGCAGAAAGGTCAAGCTTACCCTGATCCCAGTAATCCTGGGGATTCAAATTTGCCCATTCCTTTTCTTCTTTTTGAAGTACCATAAGGGTTGTGGGGGGTGGTCATGGGATTATGAGTCTGAACTATTAGAAATGAAAGATCATTAGATATGAAAGAGGGAACAGTTCAGGTTAATGGAATCATAATGGAGCTACCCCTTTTCCAGGCATTGAGCATCATCCTTAAACCCTCTTCAGAATTCTCAGATTGCCAGGCAGCATCTGAATTCAGCATTCTTGCCATCCTTAATATGAAGCCAGCTGCCTCTTCTCACTCTGGAGGAAATCAGAAATTATAAGACCATGAACAGCCCCCTCTTCCTTCCCAGGCTTGCATTGCTTCCAAGACTGCCCAGTTTTCTTGTTTTGGCATGTTCCATCCTGTGCTTTTTGGAAATTATCTGCCTAAGAAACCCATCTCTCTCTAGATATAAGAGAAGTTCATTACTTTTAATTTCTTGACTGGCCAATTTGGGTCAGACCCTAACCCGACTATTATAGGAAAGCTTCATGAATAAGTAAACGGGGGAAGTTGGAAGGTAGGAGAAAAATTGACATAAAAGGGGAGAGAAAGGGAGCTGGGACCTAAGTGGTGTGGCTAAGAATGCTGAACGGAGCCAGTTAATCATTAATGCTGGGAGATTCCTGTCTGTTTGTCTCTCTTCTTCATCTCTATTTTTTAAGCAATCAAAATATTGAGTAATTCTCCAATTCCCTCTTATTTTAACCCTGGAGATGACAGTGCCATATGCCTCCCACAGGTGGCCTTTTTTTTTGAGGGAATTGCCTATAAGCTTGTGAGTCTCCATGGTTCTCTGAGATTAGAGCTTTGGGGATGGAGCAGGGTATGGGACCTAAGCAGCTAGATTTCTCTGCTTGTCTTTTATTTAAAAATTTTCCCCTAGGGAGCTGACACAAAGAGCCAGAGTTCCCAACTGTTATTTCTCTGTTGACTAGTGTCTTCTCTGGTTAGGCCATAGACACTTCTCATGACTTTGTTACAGGGACTCTAATCTTTGTACTTGCAAAGTGCCTGAACTTCTTAATTGTCCCCTTTCTTCTTCAGAGGGTTCCAGAACCTTGGCTGAATGAAACTACTGTACATAACTTTACCTTCAAAGGGATGGGAAATCCAGTTGGGCATGTCTAGACCCTGGGGTGGGGGTGGGGGGCCCCGTGTGTGTGTGTGTGTGTGTGTGTGTGTGTGTGTGTGTGTGTGTGTACCTTTCCTTCCAGAGTGGGAGTGGCCTCTCGCTTCCAAACGAAGCCACCCTACACTCCTGCCTCAGCTGAGTTTGTTCTGAATTGTATTTCAGTCCCGGGCTCTCTTCAAAACCGGCAGCGCCTTCTCTCCCATGGCCAGGAACTCCAGCCACGCCACAGGCTTGAGGGTGCAGTTGCCCCTACTCTGCTTCCTCCTTCAGGCAGCCATCATTATCCTCTTTTCACTTTTTGTCCGGTATAACCATGAGACAGACTCTGCCCTCTGGCACCAAAGCAACCACAGCGATATGGAAAATGACTTTTATTTTCGCTACCCAAGTGAGTTGGGGGATTCCTAGAGATTGAGGAAGGGAGGGGGGCTGTCCCCTGGGTGAAGGGAATTCCCTGGTATCTCCCACTCCCATGTGGGATATCTGTAGCTATTTCTTCCTAGGAATGGCAATTCTTATGCTTAGGACCTGTCACTGTATAAACACTGTATAAAATTATCTATACTAATGAAGGAGGTGTGGTGGCATGGGCCATTTATCTTTGACTTTGGGATGAATTCTGTAATGCTTTGGGGGAACAGATTTATCTTCCCAATTATGTTTTGTTTGGCTGATATTAAAATGAGTGTGCATTACTGTGTATTCCCTATGGTAGGGGTCAGCAGTTGGAAGGTAGCTGGGGGAAGCCAGCAGGTGATGAATATTTGGCATAAATAACCACAAATTGGGTAGCTGATATGTAAATGATCCAGTGTTTGCTATATTGTGAGCCACATGTTGAGAATCTTGGCATCTAATGCTCTCAGACCTCCCCCTCAAAAGGACCCCCCTAAAACCTTTACAATTTCAGAGTGCAATAGAAAATCATCCATAGGAATTTTTCCTCCCAGCACTCAGGCCCCATCTCAGTTCCCCATATACTGATACTTGTCCATTTTAGATGCCTTTCCCATTGAGAGATAAATTCGAAAAATACTTTGAGGTCCTCAGTGGTAAGAGGAAACAAAAAACTATATTCTCAGTCTCCCATCCTAGGGACTAAAGCTTTAGCCTCTGGACAAAAGCTTAGTCTGGGAGTAAAGCTACTGGGCTTCTAATGCTGAACCTGTTTTTTGTTGTTCTTGTCTAAGTGTTTTTATAAGACCAGTTCTCCCAATCTCACTTAGGCTGTAAATATATTGGCCTCTCATGGGGCCAACCCCAACAAACATCAGCATGGAAGTCTTGACCTGCTCCTTTCCTGACCTAGCTTCTCCTGAGACAGCCTGGTGGGTACCAGTTCCCAGGAGCTCACCACATTGGTACCCAACTTAGTGAAGACACCTGGTCAGCTTTAGCTTTACTGAAACTCGGAACTCCTTGAGCTCAAGCAATCTCTGGCTTTAGTTTTCCCAACAGCAAGAACTACAGGGCCCAATCCTGTGGCCATGCAACACTGCATAGGTGACTTCACCATTAGACTTTAGATTTTCCCTGCCTGAACAATTAGGAAAAGCCTACTTGACTCCTTTCATGGGCTGTGGGAATTTAAGGGGTATGAGGATGTAATATACAATATTCTAAGGTATTATTATCATAATTTCTCTCCCCAGAATTGTCAGAACACTGATCCCCTGGAGGCAAATGAAACCCAAAAGCTTGGGAAAGTGGAAGGGGCAAGAATTTGCCTTAGGCATGGAAGGCCAGACCCTAAGCAACACCTGGCAAATAAGGGATGTGATAATAAAATGATAACTCACTTTTATATGAACATAATTTTTATATTAACATAATATAAATTACATTACCACATCCTCTGAACCTTTGACTTTGCAGACTCCACTCCTCTCCTATGCCAGAGTAACCCACTCCTGAATCTTGGGAAATTATTGACAAAGTCTAACATCTATCCCTCTTATTAAGATTACAGCAATACTGGTGGGTTCTCCCTCAAATACAACATGCATTTATGTGAATTGCAATTGAAAAGACGTCAGTGAAATTTCTAAACCACCTCCTCATCCACCCCCTCCCCCTTTGTCCTGGACTTTCCTGCTATATGGACTTAGGACCCTGACGGGTGGATTTCTTTTGAGAGAAGCTGAGAGTCCAGGGCTTTGATGGTTACCGTCCTGTATCTATCCCCATGACGTGGGGAAGGAGAGCTATATCCTTCGGACTCTTTCATTTGGAAGATTAAAGGGAGTTAACTGTGGCTGTTGACTTATCTGTGGAACTGGCCATTCTCAATGTCATTGCCTCTGACTGAGGGTCTGCTACCTTCACTTAGTGTGTGTTCTTAAAATCATAGGACAGTAATAAGGGACAGAATCCAACCCTCCCAATATACAGATGAAGAAATCAAGGCCCCAAAGAGGTTAAGTTCAATGTAATAAACATGTATTAAATGCCTACTGTGTACAAAGAATTGTGCTAGTTCTTGAGAGATAGCAAAGATTAAGACAACCTTTACCTTATAACTTAATTGGAAATGACCAAAATTACTATAATTATAAGTTTAGATTACTGTAACCATAGTTATAGTAATGACTATAATACAAAGTAGGAATGACGTGCGATAACTGCGTAAGAGATTTAGTTACAAAGTACTGTTCAAGTTCTGAGGAAAGAAAGATCATATCTAACCAGACATCTAGTTAGGGGTGGAGATAGAACCTCCCTGTGGAAGACGTCCTCGAGGAGCTTGGACTACAGGAAATGGTGTGGCCCTGAAATGAGAGAGATTTAGGTTAAGGGTAAGAAAGACCATGACAGCGGAGGTCCATGGAACTGGAAGTCAGTTGTGGGGGGTGGTTGGAGATCGAGTCCAGGAGAGGTCAGCTGTCTTGTGTGGCTTAAATGTAGCTCTAGGAAAAGACAGAGTGAGTAAGGGGATTTTCCCAGCTTTCCAACCCCTAACTTCCTTGCCTCTTCAGGCCTCTGTTATCTCATTTCAAAGACCAGGCTATGGAGCAGAAAGGAGTGCAGGACCATGGTGTTCAGTCATTTCAGTTGTGTCCAACTCTTCATGACCCCAGTGGCAAAGACACAAGAGTGTCATTTCCTTCTCCAGCTCATTTTACAGATGAGGAAACTGAGGCAAGCTGGGGATTGGCCCAGGTTACACAGCTAGAAAATATCTGAGGTCAGATTTTAACTCAGGCCTTTCTGACTCCAGGCTCTGCAGCTACTACCCCTACCTCAGTGTTTTCTTGTAATACAACCTCTTTGAGGGCAAAGACTATTTCTTTTTTGTCTTTTATGTTTCTAGAGCCTTGCACAGTGGCCTGCACATAGTAGGTGCTTAATGATTGTTTGTTGAAGTGGAAATGGGGATTTGGAGCTGTCTTCAGAGAGCTGTTATACTACCTCTGATAATTGGGATGGGTACTAAGTGTGGAGGGTGACAGCAGCCAGAGCCACTAGTTACTCCTCAAGTTGCCAAGCCTGGTTGGGATTTTGAGAGGTTATCTTGACCATCTGCTAGCCTCTACACAGGAAGGCTGTCCTAATCACATAGCCAGAGGAGAATTTCACCAGGGGAAAGGATAGTCCTCAGTCGCCCTGTTCCAGTATATGGGTTGTAGCTGAAAGAACTTTGGGGACTGCATTTTGATTCTAAACAAACCTAGTGGTGGTGTAAATATTATTGCCATTTTAAAGAAAGGACAGCACCTACTAGTCAAGCAGGAAATAGAGCAGGGGTGGGGAACCTGCTGCCTTGAGGCCATATGTGGCCTTCTTGGTCCTCAAGTGTGGCCCTTTGACTGAATCCAAACTTCCCTAGGGATTTGTTCTATGAAGTTTGCATTCAGTCAAAGGGCTGACGGTTTCCCACCCCTGAGATAGAAGCATCAAACCAGAGAGGAATGCCCAATTATCTGAGGTCCTTGCCTCCGTAGGAAGGAGAATGAATAGTGAGTCTCCTTCACTGTGTGCACTTATAACCATTCAGATGAACACATTCTCAGGAATAAAGAGAAATCATGCACGGGCCTAAAAGAAATTGTTTGTATTGACTCCCTGTATCATTTCCCACAGCAACTGTTCCAACTTTTTCCACATTGCTTCCACTCAGACCCCAACTCCCACCTTTAAAGTAGATGACATAGTTTCTTAACTAAGAACTCAAACTGAGGCCATCTAATGAGAACTCACCCAGGCTTCCCTTCTCTACTTCCAAAAATTTCCCAATATCATCATCTACTCTATCCTCCCTCCATCTAGTCACAGAAGGACTCATAAGGAGGTCTCTAGAGGAGAGGCCTGGGAATCTGTGTTTGGCCCTGTGTTCAACATTAGTATGATTTGGATAAAGACATGCTAAGAAGGATGACTAACCCACTGGGTGACAGAATCAGTATCCAAAAATATCTCTGCAGGTTAGAAAACTGGGCTGAGTCTAATAAGATGAAATTTAATAGGGATAAGCATAAAGCTTTATACTCAGGTTCAAGGAGTTGAATCCACAAGTACAAGATGGAGGAAACACAGCAGTTTGTCTGAAAAAGATCTCAAGATTTTAGTGGATTGCAAGACCAGAATTGGTCAACAATATTATATGATAGTTGCACCCAGAGGAGGGCAACCAGGTTGTTGAAGAACCTCAAAATAATGCTGTAGAAGGGTCTATTAAAGGAGCTGGGAGCCTTTAGCTTGGCTAATGTGGGACATGATGATTGTCTTCAAATACTTGAAAGGCAGTGTTGAGGAAGAGGGATTTGTTCCATTTTGCTTCAAAGGCAGAATTAGGAGAAATGAGTAGAAGTTGCAAACAGGTAAATTAGAATTACTATAGAGAAAAAGCCCTAACAATTAGAGGTGTTAAGAAGTAGAAAAGGCTACTTTGGTAGGTGATGGGTTCCCCTCACTGGAAGTTTTGAAACCAATATTGAATGAATATTTGTTGGATAGAGTATTTTTCAGGTGGGAGTTGGCCCAAATGGCTTCTTTCAATTCTGAAAAAAAAATCGAATTTTTCAAAATTATCTCTGCTCTTCACTAAGGTAAATCCCTTTACCTGGGCACCCTTGATCCTATTCCCTCCATAACCTTGCTTCAGCAAAGTCCAGCACCCTCTCATTCATCTTCAATCTTTCCTTGTCTACAAACATGAGCAGATATCCCCAGTCCAGGAACAATTCTTCTCTTGCCCTTCCCTACCCCCATCCAGCAGCCATGTTATTTCTTTCCTCCTCTTCGCTGTTCAGTCCTTTCAGTCCTGTCCAAGGAAACTGAGGCAAAAAGGACTAAGTGGCTTGCCCAGCTAGTGAGCTAATAAGACAGCTACTATGTGTCTGAGGCTGGATTTGAACTCATGGAGATGAGTCTTCCTGATTCCAAGCCTGGTGCTCTATCCATTGTGCCACCAAGCTACCTTTTAAAAATATATACCTTTCCTCATCACCTTACCCTCACCACTCTGTGGAGACTACTTTCCAAGGTCATTGGGACAGCTAGGTGGAACAGTGGATAGAGCACCAGCCCTGGAATCAAGAGGACCTGAGTTCCAATGTCACCTCAGACACTTGCTAGCTGTGTGACCCCAATTGCCTCAGACAAAAAATGAAGTTACCAATGACTTCCAAATCGTCAAACCTTTTTTTTTTCCATCTTCACCCTTCTTGATTTCTCTGCAGCATTTGACACCATTTGATGGGCCCTTCTAGATACTTTCTCCGCTGTCAAGTTCAGAGAGAATATACTCTTTATTCGTTTTAACCACTTCTCTGTTTCCTATGGTTTCTTACTCTTCCCAACCTTTAAGGAAGATGGTACATAAAGTGCTGTCTTATATATGCTCTCTTCCCTTTCTTTATCCTCTTCCTTGCATTTCATTCACCCTCACAGCTTCAGCACAGTTAACTCCCAAATCTATATCTCCACCCCTGACCTCTCTTCTGTACCCAGACCCTCATCTCCAAGGGCCTTCAGAGCATTTCTGCCTGGAGGTCCCAGCAGCACCTCAAATCTGTCATTTCTGAAGCTGCGTTTCCCCTAAGCCCGTTATTCCTTTTGCCTTGTTTCCTGTTTTTGTCAGTGGTACCATCATACTCATTCTTCTCTGTTTGTAGCCGTGGGGTTATCTTTGCCTCTTTCTACTGCTTCATCTCTCATATTTAGCCAATTACAAGGTCTGTCAATGCTACCTTTGGAACAGCTCTTGCATCTCTCCTCTCCTCTCTATTTCCACAGCTGTCCCTCCTCATCACCACCCATCTGCGCTATTGCACTGATTTCATTATTACAACCATGTCACTCCCTACTCAACCTCCCATGATTCCCGATCACTTGCAGGAGAAAACACAAAATCATCTGTTTGGTGTCCAAAGCCATTCTCCTACCTCACTCCCTTCCACACAGTCTTCAATCCATTGACGCTGGTGTCTTTGCTGTTCCAAGAACAAGACCCTCCATCTCTCAGCTCTGGGAATTTTCTCTGGCTGTCTCCCATGCCTGGAATGATCCTTCTTCTCATCTTTACCTATTGGCTTCCTTGGCTTTCTTTAAGTCCCAGCTAAAATCCCCTCTTCTTTAGGAGGCCTTTCCTGACCCCTCTTAATTCTAGTGCCTCCCCTTTATAAATTATTTCCTATTTATCCTGTATATAGCCTATTTGTACATATCTGTTTGCTTATGGTCTCCCCAAATTGATTGTGAGCTCCCTATGGGTAGGGACTGTCTTTTGCCCTTTTGTGGGGGGAGGTATTCCTAGTGCTTAGTGCAGTGCCTGGCACATTTTTATTGTTGTTCAGTTGTTTTCAGTCATGTCTGATTCTTTGTGACCCTATTTGGGGTTTTCTTGGCAGAGATACTGAAATGGTTTGCCATTTCCTTCTCCATCTCATTTTACATTTGAGGAAATGACTTGCCCAAGGTCACCCAGTTGGTAAGTGTCTGAGGCTAGATATGAATTCAAAAAGATGAGTCTTTCTGACTTCAGGCCCAGCATTCTATCCACTGTGCTCCCTAGCTTAGCTGCCCATTGCCTGGCACATAGTAGGTGCTTAATAAATGCTTATTGACTGACAGACTCATGAAAAGTCTTCTTGCTCTCACTCTCTCCCAATCCCAACCCATTCTTGAGGTTACTAGACTATTCTTTCTTATCATAGGCCCAGTTATACCACATGTCTCTTCAAAAATCTTCATTGTCTCCTCGTTGGCTACTGGGATTCAAACTCCTTGACCTGCCATTCAAGGCTCTTCACAATCTAGTGTGACTCTTCTGTTCTAGTGCTATCATCTCATAACAGGTTGACTACTCTGGCTCCTGAACACACACCTCTCCTGTCACTTATCTGCCTTTGCTTACACTATTCCTTTTCCTCCCAAATTGTTGAATAGGGGCTGTATGTTATAATAGAAAGTCTTTGGAGTCAGGAGACCTGTGCTCAAATCCTACCTAGTCACTTACTACTAGCCATGAGACTTTGGACAAGTCACTTTGCCCCACTGGGACTGTTTCCATAGCTGTAAAATGAGAGGATTGGATTAGATAGCTTCTAAAAGCTCTTCTAGCTTTAAGTCTGTGTTCTCGTGAATTCCTTTCAATACCCGTTCTTTAAAGTCTAACTGAAATGATTCCCCATTCATGAAGCTTCTTCTGACACCTACCAACGGTGATGATGTTCCTCCCCTCTCTGACTTTGTGTATCTTTTTTTGCACTTTTCCTATGCTGCTACCATGTCATACTATATTTCAAAATTATTTGTGTATGTGTGTGTGTCTTAATCTGCTACACTGTGAGCTCCCTGTGGGTGGGGATTCTGTTTTATCTAAAGGGAATCTCCCCCAGCAACCGTTCTTAAGCTCTGCACACAGCAGAGGCTCAATAAGTGTTTGCAAATTGATTTAGGTAGGAGGCTGTCTTTCATTGTGGCTTTCTGTGTGTTGTTTTAAGTGAGCTTTTCATCTGTGCCTGGGAGATAGATAATGGGGTGGGGTTCCCTCTGGGTGTGTTTGCTACAGGTAGAGTCTTGCTCTCTCGATGATTGGGAAGGTAGAAGGAGAATAGAAGTGGTGGAGCAAGAGGAATATTTCGAAACCTGGGCAGGCCTGATTCTCTGGGCTTGCAGTCAGTGCTTCTCTGTGAATATGATAAATCTGCCTATATTTACATTCAATTATTAATTACATACATGTAAATTTCAGCCACTTTTGGCCTCATCTAAAGTGAGTATTTAATCCCAGGACAGCTTCCTATTCATGAACCCCTAGAACATACCTGGACGTTCCTCTTTACCTCACTTTCCAGAATCCCAGAATCTGAGTTAGAAGAGACCTCAGAGCTCATTTAGTCCAAGTACTTCTAAACAGGAAGCCATTCTCCTATGTCCCTGACAAGTGTTGGGTCATCCAACCCATTCTCAGTCGAGTTCCCAGATACAGGTTTCCTGTGCTTTCTGAAGTCTTTGTCTCTTTGTCTCCTTTACTTTGTTACATGGACATGTCCAAACTAAAGGTCCTTTGCTATTATTAGCATGGCTGTGTGATCCAAGGTCCCCAGAAAGATGGCATTGGGGACTAGCCAAAGTTTTGTGGTCAGCTTGACCAGCGTACATCATCCTGTGTTGTTTCAAAGCCTACCAAAAACAACCAAGACGTAACATTGCCAACTCTCTCTTCTCAGGCCCAGAAGAAATACCAAAGTGGATACAATCGGTAGATCTCTATTAGTTTCTGCATGCATGATAGAGAAAACCCTTCCCAAATGAATCCATTCCTCAGGATTTCAGTCTAGATCTGGAAACTCCCTTCACTCAATGGATATCTAGAGAATGCAAACTCATTTTAATATCTGTCTAGCTAAGGTAGGAAAAGTAATATAATTTTGCTCATAGAAAGTCAAATATTACATTCCTAAGTTAAATAAGTTATTATTATCAATGTATCTGCTATTTTTTTGAGTGCAAATAATGTAAATTTTATGAAATTGACATATAAATGTAAGCCAAAGGGGAATATACTGAAATAATAGCAAGAAGAGAAACCCAGCACTAAGTCAGAAGGGATAGTTTAGACAGCAGAAAAGACTTCCCATAAGATAGGAATGCTTGAATGGAAGAATGAGGGAGAGGAGGAAGGAGGGAATCCCACTAGGCTCTGTCTCCAGAAGAATGAAAATGTTGGCACTGGTCCAAGGCAGAAGAAGGTTAAGCAACATCTAAACAGCTGAGAATGTGAGAGACATGGGGGCAGGGCAGGTGTGGTAGGGAATATTCCCAAAAGAATACTTCAAATTTTCTTGCCCTTCAAAGTAGGATGGAAACCCAGTCCTCTCCTGGTTATTAACTTCCAAAGGGTCTGTGGATAGATTTCGGGGGGGAAATCTGTGAACTTGGGAAAAAGTACATTTTATTTCAATATAGTTGGTTTCTTTTGTAATCCTGTTTGTTGTATATTTGACAATATTATTCTGAGGAGTTCTGCAGGTTTTTACAGACTGCCAAAGGGGTCCATGGCACAAAAGGGCTAAGAACCCCTCCATTGGGGGACCCAAGTCTGAGTCATACCAGCTTAAGCTGCCAGGCTCTGGAAAGTACAGTCAGAGGACAAGGTGAAATGGTTCATCCCCCCCACCCCCCGGCCACACTTGGGGAGTTTTATAGGTTCACTGTCCAGCTCTGAGGCAGTTCAGGCCAGTTTCAAGAGGAGAAAGCAGCATGGGGAAGAGGGTCAGGAGCTGGAGGGCCCTTCAGAGAGCACTGGAGGGAGAAAGGACAGAGTAGGCACCTTCCTTTGATTTCACTGGTACTCTGGCTAATGAGGCTCAGGCTGCCTCTAATGGTGTTTCTTCCAGATGCAAGTGTATAATCTCAGACTCTCCCTCCCCGCTCAGGTTTCCAGGATGTCCATACCATGATCTTCATTGGGTTTGGTTTTCTGATGACCTTTCTCCAACGCTATGGGTTCAGCAGCATTGGCTTCAACTTTCTCCTGTCAGCCTTTTCTTTGCAGTGGTCCACTCTGGTCCAGGGTTTCCTCCACTCCTTTCATGGAGGCAAGATCTACATTGGTGTGGAAAGGTGAGGGGGTGTGATGAAAGATGGGAACATGCCTTCTTTCCTTTTCTTTTCCCTTTCCTTTAGGGCTACATTCAGGAGTCCATAGGGTAACTTGTAGGCACAGGTAAACATTTGCATAGCAACCCCCTAACACCGATTCCTCTAGACAGCTTTTCTGAATTGCCCATCTCTAGCCCCAAAAATCTCTTATGCAAAAGAAACTGGAAGGAGGGGCAGAGGCGAATCAATTTTTTTTTTTTGTTTGTTGCCTAATTCCTATCTAGGTCTACTGTCTTATCTATTATCCTACTGCTTATTTCTTTAATCTCAATTTCTTTTAATTCCACCATTAGTTTTCTTTCCTATTTTGTTTGATTCCCACTTTCTTTTTCCTCTGCTGCTCCCCCCACCACCCCCAGTTTCTTTGAGTTCTCTTCCTAGACTCTGATTTTCTTTTAAGCTCCAGTACTAGAACTAGGGTCAGGAGATCTGGGTTCAAGTCTAGCCTCTGCCTCTTGGTAGGTAATATGATCCTGAGCTACCCCATTTCTCTCAGCCTCAGTTTCTTCTCTGTCAGATGGTGATGACGTGGTAATACCTATTTCACAGCATGTAGTTAGGCTTAGATGAGAAGAGTTTTTACACTATTTGGAAACTGGTATTACTTCCTTCTAGCCTTGGGCAGGGATTAGTTTTTCTGCCTTACTTTTCTCTGACGCTTATTTTTTCCTTCTGTGTATTCATGACTATCTCCTATTCCTACTTTTCAAAACTGTCTCCTCCTTACCCTCCCTTCCAACCTCCCGTTTTTCCCAGCATGATCAACGCTGATTTCTGCACTGGAGCTGTTCTGATCTCATTTGGGGCAGTGTTGGGCAAGACAAGCCCCGTTCAGCTGCTGCTCATGTCTCTGTTGGAGGTGACACTGTTTGGGGTCAATGAGTTCATCCTCCTCAATCTTCTTGGGGTGAGAGCCTACAATGATTTCTTCTCCCCCTTTCCCTAGAGTGTGAATGTAGTGATAGTAGTGGAGGTAATATGTTAGATCTGAGAAGTTTTCAGGAAAAGGGAGTGTGGATGTGGTTGGTTTTTCCGCAAGGGGAGGTGAGGTGAGCATTTGGTGTAGGGAACCAGTGTGAGTGAAAATTTGGTGGGGTGGGGAAGTGAAAATAGAGGATGGGGAAGGAGGAAGAAGCAGGTGGAACACTGGCTCCTCCCTGAGCAGTCTCTTCCTCACCAGGTGAAAGATGCTGGGGGCTCCATGACCATCCACACCTTTGGTGCCTACTTTGGGCTTGTTCTTTCCAGAGTTCTTTACCGATCACACCTGGACAAGAGCAAACACCGGGAAGGCTCTGTCTACCACTCGGACCTCTTTGCTATGATTGGTAAGGGGCCAGGGCAGGGCTGAGGGCAGAGGGAGGTTCAGTAGGGCCTGTATAGCCTGGTGGGGACCAAGACTTGACAAATGCTCTTGGAGTCAAGGCCCCATTCAGACCACATCCTTTAATGTCTACTGGAAGCATTCTTGTGAAGGAGTAAAAATAAATATCTGTGTGTTTCGAGGAGCACCTGGGGAAAAATAGGCAAAGCCTACCATTTAAAAAAAGTTTTTCAAAAGTACAGTGTTTATTACTATACCTCTTTTAAGAGATGACTTTTGCGTAAGTGCACAAAATATTTTAATTCTATGTAATGAAAAACTTAATGCTGTCCAAAAGGGGAATGGCTGCCTCTGAAGTTGTGATTTCTGCCCGACTGAAAATTTTCAAGCAGAGACTGGAAAAGGGTCAGGAACGTTGGAGAAAGTATTTCTGATCATGTAGGAGTTGAAATACATGACCTCTAAGGATCCTTCTATGGAAAGATCCAGATTCTCCATAAAATAGTCTTTTTTTAAAATTAAGTTTTTATTGGTCTTCTTTTTTTACATCATAATAGTTTTCTTCCCTATGTCCTTCCCCTTCTCCTTCCCAAAGAGCCATCCCATATGACAAATAGTATTTTTTTTAAAGACAAAAGGAAAAAGAAGAGGAACAAATCAGCACAACCAATCAACACATTGAAAAAACCTGAAAACATGCATAATATGCGACACCTGTCTGCACAATAGTCTTGAATATTTTGATCATTAAATGCCTTCATTTTCATTCAGTGGGGCTTCTCTTCTGATATTCATTCATTAGATCTTTTCAGGTTCTGATGTAAGATCTTTTGGATCTTTGTTTTAATAATTTCTAGGATCTCAGTGGCACTTCCTTGAGACTCCTTAGACTTCATGGGTGTGCCCTCTTCAATTACTACATAGATTTGAATGCTCCATCTATGGTTCAAAGCTTTTGCCAGTGGGTGGTGGTGTTTTCTTGTTTGGTAGTATAAACCTCATTCGGATAACAAAAATGACCAGAGGCTATAGAGGAAGTGGTAGAAATGATTGGGAGCCCAGAGAACCTGAGTACAATCCCGATTCTGCCACTAACCTTATTTGACCTTGAGCAAATCACTCTACTTCCCTTAGATTCATTTTTCTCATCCGTAAAACGAAGAGGTTGAACTGGATGAGCTTGAAGATACCAGTTTTATCGTTCTTTGAGTGTGTGTCACTGCTATGAAAACAAAACAGGAACAGAAAACAATAATGGATGTACTTTTCATTCGCTGTTTCCTAAACACACTTCCTCCAAATTGCTCTTATTTTTAATTAAGTACTGGTGTCAACCTAGCCAATCTTTACAGCTCAATTAGGAGTTACACTGCAGTTTACAGCTCTGGTGTCTCAACAAAATCCCAGGGTTGTTGCGGCCTTTGCCTCAGTACTGGAGGTTCCAGGGTCGAAGCTCAATGTGAACTTGACCAGGTTAATTATTGTAGCCTTCCCTCCCCACGGTGAAAGTACTTAGGGCCTTACTCTCCAGTTGTGGTTAGTCGAGCTGCCATAGTGGCCCCCAAAGCCTCTTTTGTTCTCTTTACTCCATATTCCACTCAAAATGAAACTCCAAAGACAGAATAGGACAATTGCCCAGACTCCTCCAGTTTCCATGAGTTATCTTCTTCTCCTCTAGGGCATAGTGTGACATGAGGCAGAAACATGGGGTTCCTTGCTCCTTCTTCCATCTATGGAGCCTGGGGCTACACAGCATGACCTAGTGGAAAGAGCACTGGGTCTGAGTTTGGACCTCATGTTTTATTAGTTTTGTGACCCTGGACATGTTATATAATCCCTCTGAGTCTCAGTTTCCTTGCCTGTTAAATGGGGATACTAATGTTTGTACTATCTACCTCACAGGGATGTTGTGAGAATAAAATAAACATCTATCTATCTATCTATCTAGTACTCTATTACACTCATATGTACCATAAATGTGTTATTGTTGTGAATAAAAGTTTGGTTTTTACCGTTCAAGAGGAATTATTTACTAATCTCTTCAGTTAGTCTCTATTTTAGACCTGTTTCTTTTAAGCATGTATTAAAACATACAAAACACTTCGGTTTATTTCTGTTTTTCTTTCTCCCTTAACAGAACATAATACAGACCTGAATTATATCCTTCAATACTATTTACATTCATTGAATATTGATTTATGTTCCCTATTCTTAATTCTAAAAGGGAATCGTAGAATGTTCTATATTCAGGTCAATATATGTTTACGGTGCTTTGCAAATCTTAAAACTCTATTACTTGCTGTCTATTATTGTGTGACTCGTGTGCACTTGTCTTTCATGACTGGTACAACAAGGAAGGTGGTGTAAGTGACTGTGAGGGCAAGAAAAGGGCTGCTACAGTCAGCGGTACTAAGAAATGTCCCACTTTTCTTGAACATATTGGCGGTGGCCTACATCCAGCCTATGGTGGCAGTGTTTTCAATGCAGCGGTTTGAAGGCTGGACCTCGTCATACTGTTTGTTTAGGATGTGATAGTACTTGGACTAGGGACAGAGCTGGGAAACAGGTGGGTTCTCATCACAATGAAGGAGCACAGTTGTTGGGGTGTCTCTGTATACCTTTAGCTTTGAGTCTGCGGGTGCGTTTTCCAGGATAGAGAAGCGGGGAGGAGCCACGGAGAGGAGTTACTGAGCTGCCCAAGATCTGGGACAAAGAGAATAGCAAAAGAACCTAGCTGGGATACATCAGAAGCTGCATCTTTTACAGTATTTTCTGAACCATCCTTTCTCCCATGGGGCATGTCTAATTGAAGGACTTTGGCAGACATATATAAATACATATCTTATATTTCTTCCCTCCAAAAAACCCAACATTTTGAATTAATTTTTTTTTACTTGTGGTCTTCAGTTGATGGTATGTCTGTGCTGTGTTGATGGTTGGTGTGTGCCTGTGCATGTGCGTGTGTGTGTTTGTGTGTGCATGTATGTATGTATGTGTGTGTATGTATGCTCCTTGAGAGAAAAAAAAGGTTCCTTTCTCTTGCTTTATAGGAACCATCTTCCTGTGGATCTTTTGGCCAAGCTTCAACTCAGCCCCTACAAATACTGGGGATGGTCAGCACCGAACAGCCCTCAACACATACTACTCATTGGGGGCCAGCACCCTGAGCACATTTGCCTTATCAGCACTCCTAAGCAGAGAGGGGAAGCTGGACATGGTAAGAGCTTCCAGCAGAACCAAGTTTCCTAACTCTATAATTGCCTCTCTTTCTCAGCCCATGCCATTAAAGGACGGAGGGCAGCCATGGGAAGAAGGGAAGTGCTAGGAATGCAAAGGGAGGGAGGTTCTCTGGAGGAGAAATTTGAATGGGACATACTGGGGCTCCATCTACACAGAGGGCAAAGGAGATATGGAGGTCAGAATGTAAGAGGGATATTTAAGAGTGGGAAGTACATAGCAGGGGAGTACTTAGGGTGGGGTTGGGTGAGACAGAAGTGTGGTGGGGCTGAGGGGCTTGATCACTGAGGTAGGGAGTGGATGTGATGACCTTAGAAAGGCTTTTCCGCTGACAGCTATCATTTTAACTCCCACTCCCCACCCCCAAATATACTCTTAGGTCCACATCCAGAACGCAGCGCTGGCAGGTGGGGTGGTTGTGGGGACTTCTGGGGAAATGATGATTACGCCTTTTGGGTCTCTGATTGCTGGATTCCTGGCTGGGACCATCTCCACCCTGGGATACAAGTTCCTCATGGTATAGTTATTTTTCTTCATCCTGGGAAAACCAAGAGGTTGAAAGAGATTCACCAAAGGCTAGGACCCAAATGTCCTGCCCCAGGCCATAAACTTAGTGTTTAACAAGTCACCTTGGGCCTGGGTCTTCTTATGGTGGGGAAGGAAGGGATTGGGAAGGAGGAAGTATGGCATAGCAGAAAGAGTCAAAAGAACTGGCTTTATGTCCTGTCTGCCATTTAACTACCTGTGTGACCTTGGGCAAATCAGTTGAACTCTCTCTGGCCCCAAGTTTTCTTATTTGTAAAATCATAGTATTTGACTGGCTCTGACATTGATTCTGTGAATGTAGAGATTTGTGGGGAGCATAGAGAGGGTGGAGCATGCTCCAATGACACTCATTTATTTGTATAATGTCTCTCCCTCGTGTTTCTCAGCCCATTCTTGAGTCAAAGTTCAAAGTCCAAGACACATGTGGAGTCCATAACCTCCATGGGATGCCAGGGGTCCTGGGAGCCCTCCTTGGTGCTCTTGTGGCTGGGCTAGCCACCCATCAAACCTATGGAGATGGGTGAGTTTGTCCACATTAAGGAAAAGGATACTTTTTACCAGTGGTCAATTGGGGTAATTTCTCCTTTGCTACCTTCCAGGTATAGATGTTGATGGGTGTCTTTTGAATGTCTCTTTTTGGTATGCATCAAAATACACTAAACTACTGCAGGGACCCACCCTTCCTATAGTCACCATTAGTCTGTGCGCCTCTCTTTCTGGGATTTCTTAGCCCCAATCCCAAGTTTTTCTTTCAGATTGGAAAGTGTATTTCCCCTGGTTGCTGAAGGCCATCGAAGTGCAACATCTCAGGCTGTATATCAACTCTTTGGGCTCTTTGTCACCCTGGTGTTGGCTTCATTGGGTGGAGGAATTGGAGGTGAGTGAGCCCTCATCCCCACTTCTTACTATTCTTGACTCACTGTGATCCTGGGAGGAAAGAAGGAAGGGCTGGGTACCAGGATGAGTATAGGAGATGAGAGGAGTCAAGGAATAGAGAAGAAGAGGGTTGTCACCCTGAAATCCAATACTCTTCATGGGGATTCTCTAGAGAGAGAAGCTATGAGGATCCATATTTATAGGGTTTAGTGTGAAAGGAGTAGGAGGGATACAGGTTAGATAGCAACCACATTGAGGGGGTGGTGGCAGGATGGCATGGTGGAATTCCTACCCCCATATATCTTGGAAAAGAGAAGAGACTCTTTTTGGCCCAGCACAGATACAAAGAAAGGATAAAATGATATCCAGAGCCAGGGGGATATGATTGATGTCCAAAGGTGAAGATCATATCCTTCTATGTAACCCAAACCTTCCAAGCTTTGCCATCTATCTCCACCAGAGGGCAGCTCAACCTCAGGCAACAAGGCTAGAGGCAGAGAGTGAATGGGGATGGGGAGAGGAGGTAGAATCACAATGTCAAAAAGCTGGAAATGAACTAAGAGATCAATAAACCCAATCCTGTCATTTAAATTATTTTTTGAGACTGAGTCTCCCTGTCTTGCCCAGCAGCCACTCACAGTCCTGATCCCCATTGTTGACTGGCACAGGAATTTTGACTTGTCCATTTCCATATTGACCAGTCCAGCCCTTCTTGGGCATTCTGATGGTCTCCCTCACTAGGGTTCACCATATTGGTGTTGGCCTTGGCTCGGACACCTGATTGGCTCTAGCTCTATTGCTGTTCAGAACTCCCTCGCTCAAGTGATCCACCAGCTTTGGCCCACTCTGGTAGAAGGATTCACAGAGGTGCGTACCATCATACCTGGCCCAGAGAAGGGACTTGACTGGGGCCAAGAGTGAATTAGATAAATAGCTAAATCTAGAACCCGGGAGTTCTGGCTTCTAGTCCAATGTTCTGCTACTTTACACTGCTTCCCAAGAGATCAGAGCTGCCACGCAAATATCATTGTGCCCACCTCGCCTTCCTCATGAAATTAATAGAGATTTCCTTCTTGTTTGAAAGCCTCTTAGAGAAATAGACTTCAGGCAGACCTTCCTCCAGTCTGAGCTCTTCTCTTGTACTTGACAGAAGCATCAGATCTGTGATTTCATGTCTTCTGGTTTTCTCAAGTCTAGGATGCATAATTGCAATGCTTTTTACTTTGCAGTTCGTTTTCCTAGTCATTTCCTCATCTTCTTTGGTCTCTTCTTCCTCTCCAAGTCTTTGTTGTTGTGGTGCCCTCCCTATCCCCCCTCCATGGTGCCTGTATGAGGAACTTCACACCCTCCCCCTTCTCTTCTCAGGGCTTCTGCTGAGGCTCCCCTGCCTGAGTTCCCCTCCTGATTCCCAGTGTTATGAGGACCAGATCTATTGGGAGGTATAATACAATTGATGTTCTGGAGATGTACCCGATGGGGCTCTTCCTTCACCACCACCCTGTTCTCCTCTCACTGACTATCCTTCTCTTTCTCATTCCCACTTGTTTCCTTCCTTTCTCAAATCAATTCTTTGCATTCTGCTGTTGTCCTGCCCCTCCCCAGGTCTCATTCATCTTATTTTTAGTATATTTTATTTTTTTCCCAATTACATGTAAAGCAATTTTTAATATTCATTTTTTACAAAATTTTGAGTTCCAAATCTTTCTCCTTCTCTCCCCTCCCTTCTTCCTAAAATGGTAAGTAAGCAATTTGATATAGGTTATATATAGTCAATCATGTAAAACATATTTTCATATTAGTCATGTTCTCACTCATCTTAAATGTGGAAAGGACATTACAGAGATGGTGGGAAGATCATTTCCCATTCCCAGAGCCCCTTATCTTGTACCCTGTCCAAGACCGTTTCCCCCTCCTCCTCATCTCTATTCCCTCATCAATATCTTTGTTCTACCTTCCAGGTCCCTCTTGAGCATGAAGATGAAGTCCAAGGACACTTGAGGTCTGAGGACACAGAGACCCAGGCCTAAACTGTGACCCTTTGCAAGAATTATTATTCTTGTTTGGGAGATGGGGACTTCTATGGGGCCTCTCTGAGGGATGATGAGGGTGGATTATGACTAATGAATATGGGAGAGACTCTTCCTCACCTTTTGTCGGGAAGTTCCTTGATGTCTGTGACTGCAAACAGAGAAATATTTACCAATTAAGAGCAATCCTTGTTTGGGAAAGATTGCAGGGGCTGGGTCAGGGGACTTACAATGGTAGGGGTATAGGCAGGGATGAGACAGGGCAGGGAGAATGGATGGGGAAAGAGCAGGTAGGAGAGAAAGCTCTGTGAAGGGTGGTTATATTATTGGGCTGGATGGAGTACTCATCATAAGGCAGGTGTGAGTTGAGGGGGATGACAGTCATCTGGGTGATAAATACCCTATCCCATCCCCTCTTCGTCTGTCTGTCTCAGACCCAAGAGGTTGATTTATTTGTCCCCTGTCACAGAACCAAGTTAAATGTTTAACCTGAGACTATTGAAGTCCAAGACTATGAAGGTGATTAAATACTGCATCATTTGTACATATCTGCCACCTCTCCTTATTCAGCTGAATCTTGGAAGGCCTTCCCATGACCTAACCTCTGTCCACTCTGCAGAAATGCCATATCCTTTCACCTTCCCTAACGTGACAACAAAGTCCACTTGGTACAAAATGAGTGATGAGGAAAATGGAGCCGCAGGGAATGCCGGACTAGATTCACGGACCCAATTGCTTGGCTGAACTGGCCCCTAACCTGATTGAAATCTTTTTCCCTGGGTGGGAAGAATGAATGGGGTATTATGCAGACATTGGAAAGGGAGAGATACCCCAGGAGTGGAGGGGGAAGGAGGGAGGGGGGAAAAAAGCCTGAAGGCCACAGAGGCTTCTCTTTGTGATCCGGGATTCCTTCTCAGAAACCTCTGCTACATCACTGACCTATGGTGTCCACTAGAGGGAGCCCCAAGGCAGGCAGAAGAAGATACAGAACTTGTGCCGTGGGCCAAGGGCTCTAGCCCAGCTCCCTCTCCCAAAGCCATTCCAGGCTTCCTCTGCCTCTACAAAGAAGGCTACATTCAAATTCTAGCCCAGATGGATAAGGACATGGGAGTCAGTTCTTTCCTTCACTCCCTTGTTTCATTGTGTCTTTTTTTGGAAAATGTTTCCTACCAACTCAAATCCATCCTGTCTTTTCAATTCAGTTCAATGAACACTAATTAGGTGCCCACTGGCAGCTAGATGCCTCAGCGGACAGAGGGCCGGGCCAGGACTCAGGAAGACTTGAGTTCAAATATGACCTCAGACGCTTACTAGACCCTAAGCAAGTCACTTCTGTCCGTCTCGTTTTCCTCCACTGTAAAATTGGATTGTGAGGATCCAACGAGATAGTATTTGTAAAGCATAGTGCCTAATGCATAATAAGGGCCACGTAAATCCTTAGGGCAGCTAGGTGGCTCGGTGGATAGAGTGCTGGGCCTGAAATCAGGAAGACTCATCTTCCTAAGTTCAAATCTGGCCTAAGACACTTCTTAGCTGGGTGACCCTGAGCCAATCACTTAATCCTGTTTGCCTCAGTTTCCTCATCTGTAAAATGACCTGGAGAAAAAAGAGGCAAACCATTCCAGTATCTCTGCCAAGAAAACCCCAAATGGGGTCACGAAGAGTCGGACACAACTGTGAACAACCACAAACATAAATCCTTATTCTCCCTCATTCCCTTGTGTGGGATCAGGGATGGGGTCACAGAGAAGATGGTACTTAGAGGAAAAGAGAGATTTTAACACATGGAGAGGAAGCAGGCATGAGAGGATATCCTGGAGAAAGTGAGATCTAGGACCAGCTAGCAGTCTGGTTTGTCTGGAACACAGGAACACATGAAAAGGAAAAGACTGAAATAAGGCTGGATTGTGATGCATTGTAAATGCCAGATTCACAGTGTTTGACCTGGAAAGAACCTTAATTTAATCCCTTCATTTGACAAATGGGCAAACTGAGGCCCAGAAGGGACAGTGACTTGCCTAGGGTCACACAGTGGCAGAGCCTGGACTAGAACTCAGGTCACACAGTGGCAGAGTCTGGACTAGAACTCAGGTGGGCTTTTTCCACTGAAGGAACCTTTAACACAACACTAGATAGCAAGGAGTATTTTTTTTTTAAGCTCTCTTTGCAAAGTACTGTCTTGAACGCAGAAGATTCAAGGGTGAACAACAGTGCCAGCTGTCAAGGAGCTGACGTTCTATTGGGGGCTACACACATAAACGGATAAGTGAATACAAGGTACTTTGAGGAAGGAGAAACCTCATCCTACAGGTACCACTGGCAGGCAGTGCTCAGCAGTGACACAATCTGGGTCTCTCACTTCTTAGGTCTCACCGTCACAGTAAGGAAGACAAACCCAGAGGGCATATAGCAGAGAGACCCCAAATAGTATACCAGTGATTATAAAGCAAAACGTAATATACCCCACAAAAGTGTATGTGTTTGTGGGATAAACATTTATTAGCATGGAGGGCGAGAGAATATAAGGGGAGGGGAGACAAGAGAGGAATTTGGAGGAGCCTTGTTCCAGGATGAAGCTAAGGAAAGCTCTTCTCTCTCATCGGGTCAATCCAAGGCTAGCTGGAGGAGGTGGGGGAGAATTCAGGAATTGTTGAATGTGAAGGAAATAGGAGGGATGTATGTGTTACAAATTCAAATTGCTTAACGGGATATAGAAAGAGGCTAGGTCAGCAAAGAGGCTTTAAGACAGAAGAGGTGATGGGGGACAGCAAAAGGAAAGTGAGGCATGACCTCTAGGATGAACCCAGATTGCCTTGTAGCCAATTTTTACAATTAAAGAGGTCTGGGAGGAGGAAAAGGAGGAAATGTGTACATCTCCCCATCACAGTAGGAATTCTCGGGGACCTTGGAGGATTCAGAACTATAAGATACCTTAGAAATCGTTTCATCTACATCATTTTACAGATCAGCTGAAGCCAAGGAGCACAAACTAGTGATTAGCAGAGTCAGGATTGAACCAGTGTCCTTTGCCTGACTCCAAATCCAGAGCTCCTTCACCTACACTGTACTGCATGTAATGTGTAAGACCTTGTCTCCTCTTCCTTCTGGTTCTGCCCCTAGTGCCCAGGACAGTGTTTTCCCTTCCACTTCAAACCCACATGTTAGTCTGCCTTCTCTTTTAGCCACGCCATTTTCTCTCCAGACTGGCCTTTCCATTCAGGCTGGGTCAGTGGGTGACAATGAACAGGTCAACGAGCTGAACGGGAGCAAGGGGTTGAGGGGTGTTTCTTCTTCACCTCTCTAGGACAATTAGGCAGGCCGTCCCTTAAGATGTCCCGTCTGATTACAGCCATTATTCCCAACAATAAAGGACAATTGGACACTCACCCTGCCCTTGAACTCACTCTCATTCCAACAGTATAGAGCCAGCTCCTCCAGGCCTAGGCTTTGGGGGTTGCAGGGAGGAGGAGGAGGAGGTGGATAATGAGGGAGGAGGAGACAGTCCCTGCCCGTGGGGAGTCCAAAGTTCGATAGGAAAGAAGGGACCCATGTTTAGAACATCGATAGAAAAACACACAGGGATAATAAGAGAGTTCTCTGGATGCCAATGGGTGTAAGTAGGTGGGAACAGGTTGAGTGGAAGCAGAGCCAGAGTCAGGGAGAGTGTCTGAGGCATCCTGGAAAGGGGTATAGTGATTCAGGGTTACTAAGGAGGGGAGGAAATCAGGTTGAGAGAGAAAACCATCCAGAAAACAACCTGGGTCAAGGCTCAGAGGTGGGTGAAGGTAAGATGTGATAGATGAGGCAGGTTTTCCTGGATGGGTTAGAGTTTGAATTGAGCACCCTGAGACTCAAATGTAAGAGGAGATGCTAAAAGTAGACCCAAGATGACTTAAGTTCTCAAGGGTAGGAGTGCCAGGAACATGGGAAGAAGGGTGGGGAAGGGACCTCTTTTATGTACAATTTGATGAGAGAGAGAAAAGGCCCAGAAGCAGAGAGCTGGAGAATTTGACCTCTTGGGGAATTGACTTTCTAGATTCTGTTCCAACGGCCTGGGAAAGGACTTGAAAGTCCTGCCTATTGGGATTCACATCACGACAAACCAACCAGTGTCCCAGATAGAGATGCATTAGACACGGCATGGGTGTCCAAAGTGAGGACGATGGATGGAGGGAGAAAGAGGAGGGAAAGAAAGACAAACTTGGCTGGGCTTGAGACCTCTTCGTGGTCTCCCTCATGACTGCCCCCCTCCCACTGTCTGGCTCACCCCAAATCTCACGGGTTCAGTCTTCCTCCTCTCCCTCCCCCTTCTCTCTTCAATACTCTCCTCCTTTCTCCTCTTTCTCCGGCCTTCTGTGTTTGTCTGTCTCTCTGTCTGTCTTTGTCTCTGCCTCTCCCTCATCTTGTCTGTCTCCCCAGCTCCCTCCTCTCCCCATCCTCTCACTCCTCCAGACCTATCTCCCCCCTTCTCTTGCTCCCCCCCCTCCCCCATTCCCTGTAGGCCCGATAAACAATGCCATCCAATGTCTGCTGGAGACAAGTTGGGCTATGCAAATGGGCCAACGGCCTGTGAAAATCTCTCCCCCTCCCTGGTTTCCATGGCCTGAATGGGGAAGGGTGGGGGTGGGGGAAGGCGGTCATTCTGCATACGGATGAGCTGCTGCCCCAAAAGCACTCAGGACAGACCGCCATTGTCTGAGGCGTCTGATCTGGAGTCTAATCAACCAGCCCCTGAGAAGAAAGAGTAAGGAACAGTCTATTCCTACCCAGCCCATCTTCAGCCCTCAGCTCTCAGGCTCTGGATTCCAGAACTACTCTTCCCCCAGCCCACTCCCTGCAAAAACCCAAACAAACCACCCTTCCCCTCCACCTCACCCTCCATGTCTCGGTCTCTGGGCATCTGCGAGTCCTTTGCATCGATGGACCTCCTTCCTAAGATCTGAGGATTTTTACCTTGGTAAATGAAGGAGGATTGGGATAGGAGCCATTCTGAGGCTAGGCCTTGTGGGGCTGAGAAGGGACAGGAGGAGAAGATTTCAGACACTGTCCCTCACTGGAGTTTCCTCCTTTACAAAATGAGGAGGTTGGAACAACTAAAAGGCATTCTTTTGATGATTTCTAAGGTTCCTTCCAGCTTCAAATACAGCATCCTGGGTGTGCACAGTTCTCCTTTCCCAGGCAAGCAGGCTGCATTTAACACGTGCATTCACACCTCCCTTCTCCAGCTACGATGGCCAGCCCTGCTCCCAGATGTGGGGTCTCTCAAGGCCAGATCTGTGGGCTTTCAGTGTTTCCTCTCCTGAGGAAAAATACCTGAGACCCTCCACCTTGTTTCTTTGTGTTGTATTCCCAAGCTTTTAAGGCCAGGATCCCTTGTCTGCTTGACTTCCTATTCCTCAGTTGTCTGGGATATTCCTGAGGGATAACTAGAAACCAGCTTGGGGAAGAAATCGAGACTTTTTTGGGGGAGAAAAACTATGGAGCTGGGGCTGGAACTGTCTTCCTTAACGAACTTGGGGGAAGGAGGTATTGAAGAAATAAGGTCACTGCTTTCCACTCAAAATCTCTTAAAAGAGATGGGAAGCTGCCTTCCCTCAATCCCTCCCTTACCCCAGCCCCCCAATCTGAATTCACACTAGACCCACTAGGCAGCAGACACTATGTGTGCTCCCTTAGAGAAAAGCATCATGGGGGATGTGAATCTTCCTTCCAATATTTTTCTGTTGTAGGAACATTCCATTATGGATTTGCTCGTTGGCTAAACTCTTCATCCTTCTCTTCCTTGCCTTTTCCTTTTCCTTCTCGAAAAAAAAAATTGTGATTCCACTGGTTGTAGGTATTCTCTCTGCCCATGAAGGTCAGAGCCCCTCTATGCTGTATTTGAATCACCGCAGTCCCAAATTTTCGTCCCTTAGTGGCCAATGCTCATAAATCCAGAGCCTCTTAATATTCAGTTGGTCTCAAAAGGCATGGTGGCAAATGCTTATAACCTTTGCTGGTGGGGAGGCTGGAGATGGTAGATGTCTTGAGCTCCAGAGTTCTAGGCTGCAGTGAGCTAAGCCAATTAAGTGTCTGAACTAAATCCAGCACACAGATGGCAAGCCCCCCAGGAGGCTACCAGGTAACCTAAGAAAGAGAAAACTGGCTAGAAGCACCCAGTGGTGCAGTGGATAGAGTGGTAGGCCTGGAGACAGGAAGACCTAGGTTCAAATACAACCTCAGACACATACTAACTGTATGACCCTAGGTAAGCTACATAATCTCCCTCTGCCTCTGTTTCCACAACTAGGAAGTACCTCCTAGGTTTTTGTGAGATCAAATGAGAAAATATCTGTAAAACATCTAACATCTGTTAAGCACATAGTAGGTGCTTAATAAGTGTTTGTTTCCTTCTTTTAATTGACCTAAACTCTACTTTTTCTATTCTTTCTATTGTTAGAAAAATCTAATTATTGGGGTTTCCTTCCTGCCTCCCTATATGCATATCTATTTATCTATATCTATGTATCTCCTTATATATAGCTTCTATCCATTGGTTCTAGTTCTGTTCTCTGCTACCAAGCAGAAGAGTAAATGTCCATGTGATGACTCTTTTTTTAAAAAATAAATAGTATTTTATTTTTCCTAATTACATGTAAAGACAAATTTTAACATTCATTTTAAAAAATGTCGAGTTCCAAATTTTCTCCCTTCCCTTCCCCCTCTTTAAAACAGTAAGCAATTTGATATAGATTATATATGTGCAATCATGCAAAATGTGTTTCCATATTAGTCATGTTGTGAGAGAAGAAACAGGCCAAAAGGAAAAAAAAAATATGTGATGACTCTTAAAAAATCTGAAAAGAGCACCCAGAGTAGGGGTGGAAAGAAACTTAGAACATAAGAGCATAAAAGCATAGAATGTTAGAACTACTTTCACAGTTCAAGCACTACCTTTGTATGTTTTTAAATTTAAATTTTTTGATGAACAAAAAGTCAATTTTCTCTCCCTCCCTCTCACCTGTCCTTCTCATGAGGGAGAAAAAGGAAAATCCAAACCCTGGTAACAAATACACATAATCAAGTGAAACAAATTCTCAAATTGGGCACATTCAAAAAAGATGTGTCTTGTCCCGTACCTTGAGTCCATCGTCTCTCTGTTAGGAGGTGGGTCTCATTCTTCATCAGTCCTCTTGGAATCAGGGTTGGTGATTGCATTGATCAGAGTTCCTAAGTATTTCAAAGTGGTTTGTCTTTATAGTGTTATTACTGCATAAAATTGTTCTCCTGGTTCTGCTTTCTTTACTGCATTAGCTTCCCAAGATTCTCTGAAACTGTCCCTTTCATAATTTCTTATGGCACACTGATATTGCATTATATCCATGTATCACAATTTGTACAGCCATTCCACAATCCTTACCTTACCCCCTTACCTTAGTTTACAATTCTTAGCCACTACAAAAACAGCCTCTATAAATATTTTTGTACCTATGGGTCTTTGGGTCTTTTCCCTCTTTCCTTGATCTCTTTGGGAAATAAGCCTAGTAGTGGCATCCCTAGGTCAAAGGTCATGCACAGTTTAGTAACTTTGGGGGAATAGTTCCAAATTGCTTCCCAGAATGGCCAGACCATTTCACACCTCTATTAACAACATATTAATGTGTCTTTTCCCAGAGCCCTTCCAGTATTTGTCATTTCCCTTTTTTTAATCAACTTTGCCAACAAACACTACCTTCTACACAAAGCTTTTCCTGATCCCCATCCAACTACTAAGGCCCTCCCTCTCTAAGCTACCTTGGTTCATTTTAAAAATTTATTCTGTTTATACTGTACATATATATGTATATTTATATATATACATATATATATATACACACACATATATGGCCGGTATCTTCCAATAGAATGGAATCTCCTTGAGAGCAGGGACTGTTTAATTTTTGTCTTTTCATCCTCAGTGCCCAGCACAGTACCTGGCATACATAAATGCTTATTGATTTATTGACCTACCAATAGTGATTAAGCCTATCCCTCTCATTTTACAGAATAGTAATAGGCCATTTCTCTAGTACTTTAAAGTTTGTTGTTGTTGTACAGCCACGGCTGTCTCTGTGACCCTGTGGACCATGGCACAATGATGCTGTCTGTGGTGTTTTCTTGGCAAAGATGTTAGAGTGCTTTGCCATTTCCTTCTCCAGTGGAATAAGGCAAACAGAGGTTAAATGACTTGCCCAGGTTCACACAGCTAAAAGTGTCTGAGGTCACATTTGAACTCAGATCTTCCTGACTCCAGGTCCAGCATTCTGTCCCCTGAATGACCTAGTTGCCTGTTTTCCTGTTTTAAGGTTTACAAAGCCCTTTTCCCATAATACCTCTGAAGGTAGGTAATACAAGTATTTTAGCCTCATTTTACACATGAGGAAATTGAGGGAGAGAAAGACACACACATACACACACACACACACATACACACACAGAGACAGATACAGAGACAGAGATAAAGAGAGAGGGAGGGAGGGAGACAGAGACAGAGAGGGAGGGAGGGAAGGAGGGAGGAGGGAAAGAGGGAGAGAGAGAGAGAGAGAGAGAGAGAGTGAGTAACCTGGTCTCAACGCTAGTAGGTGGCAGAACCACAGGTTTTTGCACTTTCAATCCAGTTCTCTAAGTTTCTTCCCCATCCCCACGGAGTTTGCTCTTGATAAAACCCTAAGAACTCTTGCCCCTCCCCAGTGATAGTATGAGTTTTGATGTTCCCAAATATTGTCTCTTCTCCTGTCTCCCCACTTTCCTTAATTCCCAGGTGGTCCATCCTTCCCACCCCGCCATGCCTCCTACGTTGGTGTCTCTCACCTACTGCAAGCTATTGTCTACCCAACCCCCACCCTCCTAGTTTCTGGATATTCTTCAGAGAAGTAGGGCAGGCTCTGGATGGAATGTCACTGGCCATTTGAGGTCAGGGCAGAGCCCACTGTGGCCATAGTGTCTCAGAGAGAAACCAGTGTCTGTCAAACCTGGGAAATGTTCAGATTCCAAGATAATCATCATAATCTCCCCCTCTTTTCAGCCTAGTTTTTTTCCTATTGCAGTAGCTTTCAGTTGTCCCTTCATGGTTTTTCAGCTGGAGTCCACCCCTTTCATTTCTTCCAGGATGGGAGTTTGATTCTGAGCCCCCCACCCTCCCCTTCGAGCTTAGCACCATCCATCTCCATCTTTTCCGCGTGGAGGAGTGTGGATGCCTGGACACTGGCCCACTTGTTTCCAATCCCTTTCTAATTCATTTCACTTTGAGATTTCTCCCCCGCCCCAGACACTCGTCTCATGAGTTGCTGTCTGGGGCTCCAGTTCTGAGGGGACAGCCTGAGTTATCCGCCTCCTCCTCCCCCTCCTCTTCACCCCAATTTCTCACGCTTCATTTTGTCCCAACACCATTTCAAGGAATAGCAGCATTGGGGAGAAAGAGAGATGATTTGGGAAGGATGGAATTACTGGACTGGCAGCCAGATGACCTAGGTTCTAATTTTGGCTTTGCTCCCACATTATTTTGAGACCTGGGTTGGGGTGTGGAGGGAGCATCATCATTATAACTCTTATTAGGCTAATTCATGGATCTGTAGTGCTTTAAAATTAACAACGCATTTTCCTCATCACTCCTCACTGAAGTAGGTAATAGAGTCACCATCATTCTGATTTTTCAGATGAGAAAGCTAAGACCAAGAATGTTTAGGTAATTTGCCTAAGGTCACACAGAATGTACCTATATCTCCTGACTCCAATTCTAGCGCTCTTTCTGCCACACCATGAAAGTCACATTCCCTTCCCTGAGTCTCCGTCTCCTCATTTGTAAAATACAGAGTTTGGACTGGATAATTCCTTAGGTCCTTTCTAGTTCTGACGTTCTATGATTCTATATTTTCTGGCTTTGGAATTGTCTCTTCTGTTATTAACCACGATTCAAGTTATCCATTGAACTCCTTGGCCTCTGTGTCCCATGAGCCACCCTCTGTCATTACTAGTATTGGTTACCATAGCGCAAATTATTGTCAGTTACTCACTGAGGCCTTTAATGAACATCATTGATAATGCCCCATTTCGAAGGTATTGCTTACTGTTGGACTGGCTGCACTTGACGCCTGGAGTACATTACTCTCATTTCAATTTGAAGGAGACTGTTCTTGTCTTTTGGGGGCTCCCCTTCTGATCTTCTTGACTGGGACTCCTTCAGTCTCTTCCCGGGGTCTTAGAGAGGTGGAACCCTCAGAGAAAGAGGAATAGACCTAGGAGGGGGAAAGAAACTGAGCTGGGCATCTAACAGACCCCCAACGGCTTAACTTTAAAGAACCTGGGGAACCAAGAAGATGAGAATGTGCGTGTGTGTGTGTGTGTGTGAAATATTTAAGACTGTCTCACTTTTGATACTCTCCTGGCATCTTATTTCTCAGCCTCTTTCTTTGTTCATATAATTCATGGTGGTAGTTGGCCAGGGGAGTGTTCTAAGGGCTCTTTCTCAATCTGATGATCCTCTCCCTCTCAACACCACCTTTGTTTGGAGATGGGGTAGGTTAACCAAAAGAAAACCCTTCTTAGGCAGAGTTTAGCTTTAAAGGAAATCGGGTTATTGTTAAGTTGTGTGCGATTCTCCATGACCCCATTTGGGGTTTTCTTGGCAAAGATACTGAAGTGCTTTGCCATTTCCTTCTCTAGCTCATTTTACAAGTGAGGAAACTGAGGAAAACAGGATTAAGTGTTTTATCCAGGGTCACACAGTTAGGAAGTGTCTGAGGCTGAATCCGAACTCAGGTCTTCCTGACTCCAGACCAGGCACCCTGTCCACAGCACCATCTGGTTGCTCAGACTGAAGAGAAGAGTGAGTTGTAGCTCAAGGCCCATCTCCTCAATAGAGACCTTATGAACTACTTTGACTCTTACTAATCCCTTCTTTCCTTGCATTCTATAGTATCTTCTATCCAAACCCCTCAACCCAGCCCTCAACAACACCACAGTGTGAAGTCTGCAAATGCATCTTATCTAAAGCATGTGGTATCTTTCCAGCACCCAGTATAGTTCTCTTTATGCAGTAGAAATTTCATTAAGTATTTGTTGAATAGAATTAAATTGAATTCCACATGCATAGCCATCTTGACCCACCAGCAGAGAAGTGGCTGCTTACAGACATCAGGCGGATCCTACCCTTAGGTCTTAAAATAACTCCCCTACTGACTTTAATACCATGATGGATCTGTAAGCTTATTGATGTGAATACTCCCTCAAATGATGCAGATCACGATGCACTCATGTCTTCTCATCCTCTGCTATTCTTGTCCATGGCCTTTCCTAAGTTCTCCCCAGGGAGTTCCCCCATCATACTGAGGACATTTCTCTAGCTTTTGACATTGGGTGGGCACCAAAGTAGCATGCTGGTTGTCTATTGGTTATTCTTATTTACTTTCTACTTTTCCAGTCCTACATTTCCCTGATAACATGCTTTACACTGTTTATTTTATCCAATTCTTTACTGGTAATGTAGCCTATTCTTGCCCACAACGCACCTCTCCATTTCCCTTTGGAGGACCCTCAATTTTAATCCTTTTGAGAATGGAGTTATTCTATGACTCAAATCCGTGCAATATCACTGGAAATATATTGGTGTTAAAAATGCAGGCCGTTGTTTCAAGAAGAAGCTTGGGGGGGGGCGTCATTAAAAGCTTTGGGCATTTTCTCAAGGCAATCAGGATCACTGCTCAATTCTGAGCCTAACTTATTGTTCATTTGCAGTCAATGTCGAAGATATGTGGTAACGATCGACCAGCTCTATAAGCTGTCCATCGAACAGGATATTACAGTCTAAAGACTTCCCCCAGTGGAATGGGCAGATGAGAACAATTTGTTCCAACAGCAAAGAAGGTGGCTGAAGCTGGCATTGTGGAGCGCTTAGAGCTTGGTCAGACGTTGAAGACGCCAAGGTCATCCGCTGCAACTTGGGCCATCGCCAGTCATCCTTACTTTTGTCTTGCCGATGGACTTCAGTGACTCTGGAAGAGAGAGTGAGGCTGACTTTGTGCAACTCTGCCTCACTTAAATCCCATTCACAGGAAGTAAGACATCACCCACCACATCATGATGTCATTGGTCTTCTTAGAAAAGGAAGGACAAACAACACAGTCTAAATGACAGGCATTCTTCATCTACTCGTTTTTTCCTATATGGTTAGTTGGGCCAAATACTTTTGAGTGCTTATGTATTTCATTTAGAAATGTTCCATGCAAATGTTCCAGGGTTTGAGGAAATCAATATAGTATTACCTTCAAATAGGCACATGTGGAGGATTTCAACATCTGTAGAGAATTTCTCCTCCATTTTGATTCTATCCTGGACATTCTCCATTACGGTGGCAAACATCTGTGGTGAGCATTTTTTTCTCTCTGTTTTATGTCTTTCCTGATAGTACTAATAAGAGGGGGATTGAACACAGTTATCACTGGGTTCGGTTGTTACATATTTCAAGGAATCTTGTTTGATTTGGACGTATACACGAGAGATACCTTATTGGAGGAGAGCCTTTTAAGCAACATCTTGCTCTACCAAATCCAGTGCCTTTTTTATAGTAGGCAAATAAAAAACATAGTGGGTTCTTGTATTCTTCATACCTTTCAGTCAATGGTGTGGCTGTAAATATTATTTATGATCTGCTATGGAATACAATTTATAAAAAGCTGCCTGTTTCTTTCTTATACCTGAATCAAATATGCCCTCAATGCATGTATATTCTCATAAAAGTATGTAGAAATGGGAAAGTTAGGTATAAAGAGTCAGTGATTATTTATATTCTCTCAGTTACTTTTTGGGGGGGAGCAATAAGGTCCAAAATTCCTTCCACGCCTTTAGTATGGCCCCCACTGCCACTCTCCTTAAAGTTCTTTTGAGAATTGATCCTCCAATGTCCTCAAAATTGGGTCACCTCCAGCATGGATCCTCTCTGTATGTATAGTTGGCCTAGTCTACTTTCTCTTCCCATCACAGGGCCATTTTTATTTCATCACGTAGCACATCAGAGACTGTGATATTAGAGGACAAATATCATGGCTCTACTGTCATTGATGGGGAAAAAGTATTTTAGAAATCTGCATAGGTTTTCCTCCCATTTTTCCATCTCTTTATTATCTTTCCAGTCTTATACTGAAAATACTTTGGGGTTATTTTGCTTTGTTGATCTTCTCCCAAAGTTTTCTATAATTCTTCCCCCCCCTCCCCCACTGCTTCTGTTTTACTTCTTCTAATCTCCCACCATACAAATGAGTTTATATTCCAAACCAGCCTCGAATTTGGCTGCCTATCTCTCCACTTGGCAAATAGCTCAAGTGTTTGCAGTTTCCTGACTTTTTTTGGTATCCTCATTGTGGTGATTGGTTTATGTTAGTCAAACTTCCTTAGGAAATGGTAGAAGTCTGTGTCAATGTCTATTATTTTGCCTCTTTAGCTTTAGCTTCAATAGCTTTTTTAAATAGGTAAAGTTTGAGGTCTCTCAAATTTTATTTATTTTTTCTTTTACTTTGAAATTGATTTTGATCTTTGTCCCAGTGAGTTGGTTGACTGACTGTGTACATAGGCAGATGATTTAAAAATGACTCATACATCAGTAATGAATAAATCATTTTCTTTCAGTTAAAACATAATCAATTTCATTTACAAATATTATTTAGTGCTCACTATGTCCAGGGACTCTTCTTGGTTTTATTTTATTTTTTAAAATTTAATATCAAATTTAAATTTAATATTTTAAAATATTTTCCCCAATTACATGTAAAAATAATTTTTAACATTCATTTAAAATTTTTTTGAGTTCCAAATTCTCTCCCTTCCCCCCTCATTGAGAAGGCAAGCAATTTAATAAAGGCTATCCATGCACAGTCATGCAAAACATATTTCCATGTTGGGACTCTCTTCTCAAAAAGAAGATCTATGACATATGGGCACAAAACTTCTGCATAGTCCTTGTGCCTTTGATCTCTCTGGCTTCTTACTCCTGAACAAAGTTTTCCTAGCTCTTTTCCACCATTTCCCAATCCCCACCTTTGCAATAAAGTCACTAAGTATTAGAATTTATGTTGATTTAATTTGGTTGTCATTAAGTTCTTCCTAAATTTCTCTACCTCTTCATCCTCTGCAACAGATGGTGCATAAGCAGCAATTATCTTCATGATTATCTTTTTTGGAAATGTTTATCATAGTGGTAAATACAAGACCAAATATCCCATGAAATGATGTTTCTAGTTGTCCTTGGAATTACCATAAACCCAGTGCTACTAATTCCTTTATTTACTTCCCTAAAGAGAACCCAAGAGTCAGCCTTATCACTCTCTGACCCATTCTAGAGCCTTTTGCTATTAGGTTGCTCAATGGCACAGTAGCTGAAGCACCAGGCCTAGAGTCAGGAAGACCTGAGTTCAAATCTAGTCTCAGACACATCCTAGCTCTGTGACCCTGGGCAAGTCACTTGACCTCTGATTGCCTGACAAAATGGAGCAATTGAAGAAGAAAATGGCAAACCACACCAGTATCTTTGCCAAGAAAAACCTAAATGGGGTCTCAAAGGGTTGGACCCAATTGAACAACAACAAAGAATCTACCAGAGATTGAATTTCATTTATGTAGGCTTCAAGAAACCCACAGTTACCTCGATGTCATGTTGAGTTATTGGAGTAGCATCTTGTGGAGGAGTAGGTCTTTGGGAATTGTCCGTCATGGTACCTAAAATGCCACCTTTAAAAAATGAATTCTTTTGGGCATCACCCCTTCATGCCCACACCCATACCAGTGCTTACCATAGGGTTGGACCCATAACAGGGGCTTCTAACTGATACACAGAGGATAGGATGCCATGGCTGGAAGAGTGTTTACCAATCATCTTGTCCAGCACTTTCATTCTACAAACAAAGCAACCGACTGACTGTGGAAACTGAACCTGATGTTGGTTCTCACAAAGCTCACGTGTTTCTTTGTGTTTGGATGGCCAGTGGGAGACCATGATCATGTTTTCTTCACTGATAGCTAATGTTTTTGCTGAGGAAGACATCCTCAGCCTTCCTCCCTGACCATCTATGGACAGACAAATTTTAGCAAAGTCCAACTATCTCTGCTGTCCATATTCACAGAAAAGTAAAAGACAGAAAGAGAAGGGGGGAGCCAGGTGAGAGACAGAGTTGTAAATAAGCAGGACAGGGAGAAAGAATAAGGGGAGGAAAGACAAAAAAAGAGATGGCTAGAGACAGAAATAGACAGATCCCAGAAGAAGCATTGACAGGAAGAGAAAGTGGGGCCTCGGAGACAATCTTTCTTGTCCACTCTTTTCAAGAAGGGGCTTATTCAAGAGTTACAACTGACTTCAAACCCAGTGCCCTTCCTTTTTTAAATAAATAATTTATTGTACAACTAACCTTGAACAATACCAAAACTGATTAAACATATTTGCAATTCAAATATTTTCAAGTTTTGAATTTTGGTATCTTTTGTTTTTTCTATCACTTCCTTCCCCTTGTGGAGTCCTCTTTCTTTCTGGGAAGCTGGTTTAGGTTAATCTGATGACTATGGTCCATGGTGTCCACATCTGGTTGTATACCTTCCTCCTCTAACTAACCGGGTCACTCTGGCTAAGGTGGTCTGTGATGGGATGGGGGTTGGAGAGGAAGAGAGGATTTCCTTCTGCACTTCTATTGTCATTACATGAATCAGAGACTGGTTGACAGTGGTGGGGCAGGTCCCCTAATCCATGACAGACACATACAGGGGCTTCAGGACATCCCTGATGGGCCTGTTGGATTGCTGCTGAGGGAGATGAGGCATAGTTGGAAGAGCAAGAACTGGAATTGCAGTTAAAAGACCTCAGTTCAAAATCTGTCACTTATCCTTGTGTGATCTGGGACAAGTCACCTCTACTCTGGACCTCACTTTTCTCATCAGTAAAATAAGGGAGTTGGATGTGAACTTGTTTTATTCTTAGTATTTTGATAATTTTTCTTCCATGTAAGTGGTTTCCTTGATAATCCTATGTACTTTATTTTAGGCATTTTAGAACGTCATTTGGAGAAGGGGTCCATTGGTTTCACCAGACAGCCAAAGGGACCCACAAACAAAAAGCCCTAGACTTCTCTCACATTCTTTCCACCTCTAAATCCTATGATTCTATGAACTAACTCCTCTCTTTCTACCACCATCCATACCAATCTTCCTGTGACCTAAGGCATATGGAAGGATGGGGGCCAGGTTTTCCCCCCAAGTGAAAAAAAAATTGAGGAAAACAAACAATCTCCCCCACCCCCAATAACCTTAAAGTGGAGAAGCCTGGTGGGGAAGGCATCTAATCCCTTAATCCCTCTCAGATGGGCCTTGAGACGCTAATGATTTTCTTAATTATTCCCTTCTATTTTCCCATCATTCTGTAAGGACTTTCGAGAGGGGAGAAATTCCAGGCGGGGCAGTGGAATGAATGGTGGGGAGAGGGGCCCTCCTCACCCTGATTTCAGATTGGAATATTGGCCTGGAGGGGGATGGCAACAGGGGTGGGTTGCTCTGGGGGAGCAGAGCTCTCTTATCAGTCAAAGGGCAAGTGTTTATCATAACTGGCTCTGTACAAAGAGACAGATTTAGCTTGGGAGCTAGGGGCTGAGAGCGCCAGGTGTGGAGGAGAATTGGCAGGGGAGGGGGTCCTCTCCTTAAATATCATTCAGTGTGAATAGCCCATTATCCAATGTCAAGTATTGGCAATGGAGGGTTTCTTTGTGTCCCCCTCGAAAGGCCCTTTTAGGTGATAATCACTATGGGAGTTGGATGGTACATTTTGTTATTGTTGGGGGAAGGGGTGTGGGTTTGGAGGGAGGTTGTTATTTTTATAATGGGGACCAGGCGCTGCTCAAAGAACAGTCAGCCATTCACACTCTAGCCCTTGGCCTGACACCCTTATGGGGATCCCAGTCTCCACAGGACCATTCACACACTATCACTGGACCCTTCTCACACTTGGCTTGATACCCACAAAGGGAACCCAACTTCTACTGGGCCATTTAAAGGATCAAGGTCTGGTGATCCACAGTGGCTTCTGGAGGTTTCAGTTTCTATACTTGGGCCAGGTCCAAGGTTTTATCCTTGGCCCCAGGGCATCCCCCCATCCACTTTTTTTTTTAAATTTAATTTCTAAACTTTTCATTGATCCCTGAAAAAAGAGGCAGCATAATTCACTCAATCAGTCAATACCATTTATTAAGTGCCTACTTGTGCCAGACACCGTGCTAAGTATTGGATACAGAGGACTTGGAGACTGGAGGCCTGGGTTTGAATCCTCTGTCTGTGTAGTGGCCTTGTTCATTTTACTTCTCTATAAAATAAGGCAGCTGGACTAGATGACCTTTGAGGTACCTTCTAGTTTTAAATCTGTGATCTTGTGAACCCTAAGCCAACACACTCTGAGCTCCCTAAACCTTCCTCTATCCCTGATAACTTGATTCTCTGGGTTCAGACATTGTCTTCAACAGACCTTGAATAACTACCATTTTTCCTGTTGTTTGAACAATACAACCTGATTCTGGCCTCTACTCCCTTTTTCCTTTTACCCCCCTCATCCCACAACAACAAAAACAACATCTGTAAATGTCTTCAGCTTGGGGGGCTCTCAGTGTAAGTACTCTACAAAAGTAGGTCATAACTCATCTACTAAAGCCTGGAGAGTTGTCTGGGGCAACGCAGATGTTAAGTGACTTATTCAAGGTTACACAGCTCAAGTTTTCATGGCAGGGTTTGAACTCATCTTCCTGATTCCAAGCTCAACACTCTTTACTATTCCACAGCCACTAATGCCTACAATAATAGCTGGCATTTATACAACGTGTCCCCAAAGTCTCAGTGCCATTTAAAGCTTAGAAAGGCACCAGGACTCTTGGGATACCTCATATAGGGCTTTAAGGTTTGCACAGTGCTTTACATACAGAGGTTCTTTTGATCCTCCGCACGGCCACGTAAAGAAGCCGTAGCATGCGAATTGGCCACCCTGGTAAAACTGTCTCTGCAGACAGGCTAAGTCAGGTTGAGGATGACTGACAGGCCTCAAATCCAGCGATGAGTCTGGGGGTATGTCCACCCCAAGCGTGGGAAGACTTCCTCCAGAAGAATGGGTAGATGAGAACAATTTGTTCCAATAGCCATGAAGGTGGCTGAGGCAGGCGCTGTGGCTCCATAAAAGCTTCGTCAGACATTGAAGACACCCAGGTCATCCACTGCACCCCGGGCCATCACCGCTTGTCTTGTCTTATTTTGCCACCAGACTTAGATGTCTCTGGAAGAGAGAGTGAGGCTGACAACTTTGTGCAGTTCTGCCTCACTTAAATCCAATTCATCACAAGTCAAGACATCCTCTATGATGTTATTTATTCTCTCCAAAAACAAAGGATGAACAACAGCACTATGTGCCAAGCACGGTGCTCAATGCTAGTGATACAAAGAAAAGCAAATTCTTTTTTTTCCATTTTGGGTCTCACTTCCCTCACCTACAAGATAAGGGATTGGACTAGACCAGGGGCGGGGAATCTGTGGCCTTGAGGTCACATGTGGCCCTCTAGGGCCTCAAGCCTGGCCCTTTGACTGAATCCAAACTTCACAGAACAGATCCTCTTAATAAAAGGACTAGATCATCTCTAAAATTCTTCCCAGCTAAAAATCCTCTGACTTCATGCCCCTTTTGGCAATGGCCCTGAGTAGAGGGACTTTGTCGTCATGACTCTTACTCTGGAACAGCTCCTAGGGCCTTCTCACTCTACCACATCCCACCATTGTGCTGCCATCCTTTTCCCATTAGTGAGATCTTTGGGGCCTACATCTTGGGGAGGATAACCAAGCTTTATTCCTCTCTAGACTGTGCTTCTAACTAAGGATTTTTTTCACTATACCTGACTCTCCCCCCACTTTCTAGCTCCCTTTTAAATATTACTTTCCTCCATTAGAAAATAAGCTCCTCGAGGGCAAGGACTATCTTTTTCCTTCTATCTTTATCCTCAGTGCCTGTCACAACAGGTAGCTAGGTAGCATAGGGGGAAGAGCACTGGACCTCAAGTCAGGAAGACCTGAGTTTAAATCCGGCCTCAGACACTTACTAGTTGTGTGGCCCTGGGCAAGTCACTAAGCCTTGTTTGCCTCACTTTCCTCATCTATAAAATGAGCTGGAGAAGGAAATGGCAAACCACTCTAGTCTCCAAGTGGGGTCAGGAAGACTTGGACACAATTGAAGTAACAACTAGCACAAAATGCCTGACACATAGGAAGCACTTCATAAACGCTTATTGCCTAACTACCTGCTATGATTAGGCACAGAAAAGGTTCATCTCACTTCAGCTGGACACAAAGGCGACCCCTAAAAGTTTATAAAAGATGCCCAATTCCAGGCAGGTTATTTATACACTAGAGTCTCTAATGGAGAGTGGAGAGTGGAGCAGCTAGAACTTAGCCCCAGATGCTGAATTTAAGGGTGCTGATAGCACTTGCAGGCCTTCAGCAGCCCTTCCTACCTAGTAAGACTGTAAAATGACTCTCTGGGATGATATGCCCCTCCCCATCCCCACCTTCCATACTCGCCACTGTACTAGGCTAGGTGGCCTCCCCAGCAACGCCCTCACATTGGTGTTCCAGAGTCTTTGGATCTCATCCCCTCCCTCCCCAACCTGAGAGTGTGTCTTGTTCCACTTTCCTAGGGCAGGGTTTGTGGTACTTTCCCTGGGTTCCGAGGATCCTAGTTACAGCTCTCTTAGAGCCTGGGACTCCTGGGTTTTTGGAGAATCGATGGCCAGGGACGAATGGTGCTGCCTCTCCTTTGGACAGGAGAAGAGACAGTTCTTCCAAATATCAATGGGTATGAGAGATAGTCTCCAAACTTGGTCAAAACCCTCATGCTGTGCTCGCACTAGTCTCGCTGCCTGGGCTGCTCCCTGCCACCTTTCTTTGCTCTGCCCAGCCAAAACCTTCAAGGTTTAACTGGAGTGTGATGAGAAATAGCTTTGGATTTGAAGTCAAAGGACCCTGGATGCAAATTCTTGTTCTGATAGTTCTCTTTGTAAGCCCAGATAATTCAACCCAAGAAACATTGAGTAACTACCTTCTATGTATTAAGCACAGTGCCAGGCACAGGGTGTCCCCGAAGACAAAACAAAATAGTCCCTGTCCTTAAGGACTATGCGATCTATTTGGGGCAGGGAGATACATCGTGGAAATAGATAAGTGAAAACAAGGTAATTTGAGGAAGGCGAAGAGTGCCAACAAGTGGGGCCAAAGCAGGAATCCCAGAAGACCATCCTGGAGGAGGCGGCACGAGGGCTCAGTTGAGATAATGCTATTAGCATTATTCCTTTTAGCACAGTGCATTGCATGGAGTCACTTAATGAATTCTGGTTGGCTTAAACAGAAGGAAGATCACAATTTTGATAGGGAGCAGCCCCTTCCGGTTCCAAGTCCTACAATTCTGAGGGTCTTCCCCTCCCAGATTTACTCTTTCTTAAAGGCAAACTAGGTCATCTTTTGTCTCCATTCTTCCGTAGTCTTTAATTACTGAATAGATGTTGCCTCAGACAAACTGAGACCCGGGAAAGACCTTAGCTTTAAAAGGTCAAGGTCTTCCACTGCACTGGGGCCATTGCCAGTCATCTTGACCTACGCCTTGCCGTTGGACTCCGATGACTCTGGAGAAGAGAGTAAGGCTAATGACTTTGTGCAGCTCTGTCTCGCTCAAATCTAACTCCCTCGCAAGTCAAGACGTCACCCTCCTGATGTCCCTGGTCCTCTTCCAGAATGAAGGACGAACAACAACAATGCTTCTGTAAGCCCTACCTCCTTCCCAAAGCCTCCCTGACCAGCTGAGAGCAGTCCAGTCCAGCCTACATCAGTGTCTCCCTCTGAGCCGATGTGGCAGCCTGGGGTTTACATCGTGTTGGTCATTAACCATCCACAACCTGGTGTTGTAGAATCCCAGATCACAGACTTCTAAGCTGGAAGAAAACTTCCTAGTCATCCCTTGTATCCCCATCATTTAATAGAGGAAAAAAGTGAAGCCCAGAAATGGCAAGCATCTGACCCAAGGTCACACAGCAAGTGAATTACAGAGCTAGGCCTACAGGTTTCACTCCTCTATGATAGTGTTTTGGTCATCCTTACATAATCATCATAGCCAGCCTGTATATAGTGCCTTAAGGTTTGCAAACTGCTTTGCAAATATTATCCCATTTTAGTCTCACAACCACCCTGGGAGGTGGATGTTCTTACTATCATTCCCATTTTACAGATAGAGGCAGATAGAGGTTAAATGACTTGCTCGAGGTCACACAGATACTAAGTAGCTGAGATCACATTTGAACTCAGGTCTTCCTGACTCCAGGCTAGTTGTCCCTAGCACCCAGGACAGCAATGTGCACGTAGACTGTGCTTGCTTGTTGAATGGAGGAAATGAAAGAAATGGACTGACAGCATTCTTTCCTTTGCTTCCAATGATGGATTTGATTGAAAAGAACTACTTTGGCGTTCCTGGGAACTCTCATCTGAGGGAGCTGGAAAGACCGTGACCATCATGAATCTGGTTTAAGCATCTTTTTTTCAGCGCTATGTGTAATTTTGTAAGTACCATTTTTAGAGGGCATATGCTTCAATATTCTAAAAAATCTATGATTTCATCAGTGAAACTCAACCCCACCCCAACCAGGGGTATACTAAGAAGTATATAACAACCAGCTCTCCAAAAAAGAAATGTATGCAGAACATACTTTTAAGTTCAATCTGAATTATTGACACTTTCTCCATTACTTTCTTAAGTCTAGACAATCAATACATCAGGCCCTGATTTGTATTGTTTGCCAATTTTCGAGAGGTAAATACTTACATTGTAAATTTAACAATCAGCTCTCTTGACCTGGTATAAGCTGGCTCCAGCACACCCTTGCCTCTAACTCTGTAGACTTATTTCCTTGAATTCCTGTAGTCCAAAAAACCTCAATCACCTAGCTGCAAACTTGCTGGTGATGAATTTACCGCCTCTCTTAGGTCCCTTTTCAGCTGACAGGTTGATTGTTTCTGAACCCAGAGCCACAACTAGGAATTTTGTGCCTGGGGCAAGCCCTGTAAACTACCTTCTGATGAGCTGGAAGTGGGAGTCTGGAGGGAAGGGGGAAGACATTCTTCACTGTGGGGGTGATTCAGAGAGTCTAGGATCCAAGGATCAGGAGGCTGCACGCACAGGGAGAGGGAGAAACAGATTGAGGTAGATGGCTAGCTCGCCCTAGTCTGGCATCTGGTAGTTTACTATTTTAACCATTATTCTAGGTAATAAGGCACTAAGGTCTGGGTTTTTTTTTCCTACAGCTTGGCCCCTTCCTACCTTTCCAGTCTTCTTATACTTTCCCTTTCTCCTTTCTGTCCTACACATGACATCCCTGACTATCCCTTTTCTCTGGCTGTCCCCCATGCCTGAAATGCTCTCTCTCCTCACTTCCACCTACTAGCTTCCTTCAAGACTCAAACAAATCCCATCGTTTGCAGAAGGCTTTTCCCAGCCTCCTCTCCAATAGCACTAGTGCTTTTCCTCTTGAGATTGTCTTCCATCTACACTGTCTACACCTAGTAAAGTATAGTTGTTTGCATAGTCTGTCCTATTAGAATGTGAGTTCCCTGAAGGCAAGGACCGAGCTTTTGCCTTTTTGTATATGTGTGTCCCAGGTGCTTCGCATAGTGCCTGGCAATGCTTGTTGACTGACATCCTTACTGACCGGCTACATTGATGAAAATTACAAGTGTTGTCATCGCTCTCTAAATACAGTGCTCTGGGGCAAAGGCCCAGTTGCCCCATCCTAGTTGTGACTGGCTAGGAGATCAGCCTAGCAGCTTTTCCAGCTTAGAAGCATCTGCCAAAATCACTTGCTAACCATGTGGCAGTAGGCAAATCACAACCTCTATGAGACAGTTTCTACATCTATAAAACGGAAAAGAAAAAAATCCAAAACCCTGTGTATTAGGGGAGCAGAAAGAAAAAACTTTTTGGTTGGTGTTTACTGGGGGTCCCACCTCCCTATTTTACACACTATAGACTACAAGACTGTTTTTTAAGGGTTTATATACATAGGAAAAAATATACAGATTTAGAAAAGATACAGCAGGACAGGTTAATTAAGAATTTATAAGAAAATGACACAGTTCTAGATCAGTTAAGCTAATGTATCGAGTTAGACCTACCTAGACCTAACTTGGCCCAGGAGCCTCATAACACAGAACCCAACTCCATGTGTACCCATGGAGAGAAAAATGTCTTTCCCTCAGCTCTGACCAGTTTGGGAATAGCTCTCCTAAAAGCTTCAGCCTGATTCATTCTCCAGTGCCAGGCTCCTTCTCAGCCAATTAGGAAGGCTCCTAAATGCATGGAAGATTTGTGAATGGATACTCTGTTCACATTCTGACCTAATTACTATCCAACTTCCCTTTTCCATCTCTTCTCACCACCAAGAGAAAAATGAGAATATACAAGACAGAAAGACAATGTTCCCTTTACCTCTAAGATTAAATATAACTTCCTTCAAAGCCCACACAGACAAGTCCCCCTGGCCCTTCTCAGGGTAACTTTCTGTGAATACTACCACCCAGAGGAAAAGTTGAAAGTAAGCTTCTTGAGGGCTGGGAGGATTTAGTTTTTGTCTTTGTACTTCTAGTGCCTAGCACAATGTCTTACACATAGTAGGCTCTCTCTCTGTCTCTCTGGGTCTCTCTGGAATAGTACTCAAGGTATTTTTATAATATGATATGTTATACATATTTACATATATGTGCTACTATTATTATTATTATGTTCTAGATTGGAAAGAAAGTTGAAATGAGAGTCACAAATGTTGGTTATAATTCTGGTTCTGTCACCTGCTCATGGTGTGATCCTAGATGAGTCTTAACAGCATACTATTATATCATAAAAATTAACCAATCTGAGGAATTCGGAAAAACATGAGAAGATTTTGTATGAACTGATACAGAGCCAAGGACAATCATTTTTTTAAAATGATGGAATAAATAGCCTAAGAAAATTACAATTGTAGTGTATAGTAAAAGACAAAGGAGAGAAAGGGCCAGGACAACCGGTTATGTTATAAATAGGCACATTGGGAGACCAAAGTTATAGCATGGGGAGAATGCTGCACCTTAGGTTCTCATTTGCATGTAGTCAGAGATTGGTCATTTTGATTTAGAATATATCAGTGGAACAGACTAAATAAGCTAAACCCAAAAGCAGTGAAACAAAAGGTCCCAGAATTCAATAAACCCAAGAACACAAACTACCCGGCAAAGGATTCCCTACTAATAAAGAATACTAAGAAAATGGAAAAGTAGTTTTCAGAAAATAGGTGTAGTTGAGTGTGGTGCCCAGTAACAGTAGTCCCTGATGCTGAGGAGGTGAGGATGGTGGATTGCTTGAGCTCAGAAATTCTGAGTTATAAGGCTAAAGCCAGTCAAGTGTTTCTGCACTAAGTCTGGCACCAATATGGTGAGCCCCCAGGAATGGGGGCTGCCAGGTTGCTTGAGTAGGGAAGAACTGGTCCAGGCTGGAAATAGAGCAAGTCAAATTTTCTATTCCCATCAGCAATGGAGTCAGCTCACGAGTAGCCCTTGTCCTTCCAGTCTGGATGAGATAGGAAGATGAAGCTTCAAAAACAAACTAACAAATAAATACATAAATAAAAAAGAAGATAGGTTTAGACTAACATCTTATCCCATTTATCACAATAAGCACCAAATGGATACTTGACCTAAATATAAAAGATCATATATATAAAATAGAATGAAAGAAGGTACCTTTTAGGTTTGTAGAGAGAATTCCTAACCAAATAAAGAATTGAGGGGATCAAAAAGATAAAAATAGACGATTTCAATTATACAAAATTTAAAAGCTTTTGTAAAACAAAAGGTAGAATAAAAGAAGCTGTCGAGGGGGAAAATCTACATCCAATATTTCTGATAAAAGTCTGATTATGTATACACATATGGAATAATAAGACCAAGAGTGATTTTTCAGTAGATAAATGGTCAAAGGTTATGAACAGTTTTCAAAAGAAGAAATGCAAACCGGTAAACCACAGCTGAAGGGTTCAAATCCTGTAGCTGTCTCTTGTATGGCCCGTGAGCTAAGAATGATTTTTACATTTTTAAAATGTAAAAGCCATTCTTAGAGCTTGGCTAAATAAATAAATGAATTTGATTCTCAGACTGTAGATTGCTGACTTCTGTTCTAAATCGCTAATAATGAAAACAATTTTGAAGTTTTACTTTGCCTTCATCAAAAAGATGGGACATACACAAACATAAAAACAAATATCAAGAGTAGAATTTGTTGGGAAAGTATATGTCTATATATGTACGTACATATGTATGTATATATGTATATATCTATATAGAAATATATCCACACTTAGTTGTAGCCTTTTGAGGGGGTGGGGGGGGGTGAGGAGTGGGGTGGGGGAGGGGAAGAAGGGGAAAAGAACAAAGTAAAAAGTGCACAGCAGAGAACAAAAGGAAACTTACAAGGAAGCAAAGAAAAGATGGACAGCTCTCAACACATGTAGTATTTATCATACAGGCTTTCTTGAAATGAAAATTTATTGTTATATATTTTGAATCCTCTCTTATGTTCTGCTGTGCATATGATATGCTTTGTCTGTTCTTTGTATTTAAGTTGCAATATTTAAGTTTATGATATGTTTCTTTTTCTTCTCTCTATTCTGTATTTGAGTTCTGGCGTTTGAGTCTAAAAAGAAATTCAAGATGCTTTAAAAAAAAACAAAGTAAAAAGTGTACAGCAGAGAACAAAAGAAAACCTACAAGGAAGCAAAGATGGACAGCCTTCAGCATAACACTCAGTATTTAATATATGGGCTTTTTTTGAAATGGAAAGTTATTGCTATATATTCTGAATCCTCTCCTGCGTTCTGTTGTGTACAAGACGTGTTTTTTTCTTTTCTCATTTTATATTTAAGTTTAATATTTAAATGTGTTCTTATTATGTATTTAAGTTTTAGTATGTTTCTAAAATTAACAAAAAAAAAGAAGGAACCAGCCAAAGTTAGAATGTCTGTGTGAAGATAAACACTCTGACGCATTGTTGGTGGTGCTGTAAATTGGTCCAATCATTTCAGAATTCTGTGACAGAAGGACCCTTTAACCCAACTATCTCACTACTGGATTTATGTCCCAAGGAAGTCAAAGTTGAAAAAAAAAGTTCCCCACATACCAGAATATTTATAGCAGTAGTTTTTGTGATAGGTAGCAAAAAAATGGACACAAAATGGATATATGGATGTAACGGAATATTACCGAGTCATAAGAATCGACTAACGAGGAATTTAGAGAAACGTAAAAAGACTTTAGTGAAATGGTGCAAAATGAAGACAAACAGCAGAAGAACATTCACAATAATGACAGCAATGGAAATGAAATTACCACTACAAGGCGGTTAAACTTATTAATTGCCTTTCCTTGGCTAAGAGGTGAGATGTTACCGTAGGTAGTCTCTCAGACTCATTTTTGGTTTTACGTGACTGTTTTCTTTGTGACAAGGGACAAGGAAGTGTTTCACAAGGGAAGAAGGGATATGAAGAAATTACTGTAGTGTAAAAAAAACGAAAGTCATAAAAGAAACCTTAAATACACAAGTACACAAATTCTTAGTTTTCTCATCTGTAAAATGAGGACATTGCCTTAGATGATTTTTTAAAGGTCCTTTTTCGCTCCAAGTCTTACAATCCTACATCCTGACCCTATGACTCACCAGGAATTAATCCAAGAGTCTAACCTAATTCCTTCCTGCTGTAACAAAAGCTGTCATCTTCTGGTGGGGGGGAAGGAGTTAGGAAGGGGAGGGGCTGATGGGGGAGGACTCCCCGTCAGAGGCAGAACAGTTCAAAGTGAAGGAGGATGATTCCTTTCCCCCAGCTCTCAAAGCCCCTCCTCCTGAAAGGCTCCCCCAACCCCCAAGAAATATCCCCTCCTCATTATCCAGAACAGCAGCCCTGTCCTTGGCTGAAGGCAGCAATTAGATCATTAACGCCAACCCCAACCCACCTGCTCAGAGGCCCCTGTTCCTCCAAAGTGTTTTAATTATAATCCCTTAATCTTTCTCAGATGGCTGGTCTGGCTCCAGGGCTTCATTCCCCTCCCAACCTTCCCCCCTCAGCTCCTCCCCCAATTAAGAATCTGGTCCTCTTCATGCTGGGATCCCCATTTCTCATCTAAAGGCCCCTTAGGCTAGGGACTGAGTCATTTGGTCCAGTCCCCTGTCTCTCTGAGGGATGGTCTTTAGCTAGGTGGTGGGAGGTTTCTTGATATGGACGTTCTCTCCTCTACATGACTACCTGAAATCACTTTTGCTGCATCTCATCTGGAATGGGACCACGGTTCTAATATTCAAAGACTGTTCTGTACTCTTATGGGATCGTAGGATTTTGAAATGGAAAGGGTTTGAGTTGATCTCTTTCAGCTCCATGTCAATTTACCCTTGTTCAGATTTCTTTGTGATCCTCTCTCCCCTTCTCCAGTCCCTATGGGTGTTAAGGTGGACTGGCTTCTGGAACCCCAGAATCTCAGAGTTGGACAAGTGATCTAAGATAGTCGGAAGATCGGCCAATCCTACAACAGGCAGGATTTAGGGAAGCCTTTAAACAGAATTTCCCACCTGAAGCACATGTGTGAGGGACAGAGTTTGATGGGTTTGAGCATATTTTCCTTCTCTCCTCAGCTGGACTGATGGAAACATCGGGGCAAGGATGGCACTCTCTGAATCCAGATGCCCCCACCTCTGGCCAGCATAGTGTTCCAACACAGTAGTCATTGAATAAATCCCCAAGTGATGACTGGAAGGGGAGTGGGGAACCCCGTGTCTGTCCCTGCAGTGCTTATTATCTAAGGTCAACCACAGTCACTTGGCTGATGGTGGGCAGGTGGTTGGGTCATGTGGGCCCTGGTTGTATAATCAGAGAACCTGGGTTCAAATTGTGCTGTCGGGCTTACTGCATGACCTTGAACCAGTCACTTACAATCCCAGCCTTCTTTAGTTTCCTCATCTGTAATATGAGAGTGTTAGAGGAAATGGCTTCCAGGGTCCCTTTTAGTTTTAGATCTGTGAAAGCTTCTAGGGTGAAAGCAGGGATAGGGACCCAGCGCTTCTCAAAATCCTCCAGTGTCTGAGAAGGAAACCCCAGTGTGTTGATCTCCAACACAAAAAAATAAGAAGCATCAATTTCTAATTGACTTGCAAATGATTCATTTGTCTGGGAGATTCATAACTAGTGCTAAGAATTTCTCTTACCCAGCCCCAGAGTGAAGTGGGGTTTTTAGGGGGAGGATGAAAGATTTGGTAGAGGGTTGTGGGAGGTTCCATTGGTTTCTGGGTTATCCTGTTCCTCCTCCTTCCCTGCTGGGGTCGGCAAGCTGGCCAGGGAGGGGGGGTAGGCAGAGCTGGGCACTGATGCCCAGCTGGCGACACAGGTTCCCACGGCTCCAGGGCCAACAGTGTGAAAGGCAAGGGGCCCGGGGGGGGGGTGGGGTTGGGGGTCCCTTCATTCCTCAGACCTTCCCCACACAAGCAGCCTTGGTCCCTTCTCACAGGCCAGAGCCAAGGAGACACCAGGAAACGGCAGGGAACTGGGGAGATGGGGAGTGGGGGCACTGTCATCAGCTCAGGAAGGAGGGCTGGGGGGGTGAGCTGGCAAAACAAGAGACACTGGGCATTATGAATGGAGTTCCTCACTCCCCCCTACCCCCACCTCCAAGTCTCTAACAAGAAGGTCTCTCTTTGCCTACAATCCTTTCGGCACAAAGGCACCGGGACTGATCGGATGTGGGGGGGGGGGGGCGGGCTGGTGGAGGCATCAGGGAGGCCTTGAAAGCCATGTGTCTATGCGTCCCCCCCTCCCAATCATAGCTCATCTCCCCCATCCTGTGGACAGTGACGATGCCAGCCCGAGGATGGTTCAGTCACTTTGCTTGCTGTTGGGGAGAGAGACTCTGAAGGCGGGAGGAAATGTATTTCTCAGCTTCTTTCTTCCCCAGGCTGACAATACTGACCCCTTCCCTTGTCCTCTCTAATCTCAGACTTGCCCACAAGAGGCAGTGGAGGGTAAAAGCGAATCTTGACAATCGGGAGACCTGGGTTTTGCAGACTCACAGACTGCCAGAGCAGACTTTAGAGGTCATCTAGTTCAGGGATTTTTGACCTTTCTCATATCATAGGTCCCTTTGGCAATTGTGTGAAACCTATACACTCCTTCTCAGAGTAATGTTTTTAAATGAATAAAATAAAATACAGTGGATTACAAAAGAACCAAAGCTTAGTGAAAATAAAGAGTAATTTTTTTCCCCCAGCCAAGTTCAGGATCCCCTCAAAACTATCCTTAGATCTCCAAGGGGCCTATGGAACCCTGATTAAGAAACCCTGATCTAGTCTGTTAATCCAACCTTTATTTTTAAAATGAAACTGAGGCCTAGGGTGACTTGTCCAAAGACAGGCTAGTAAGTGGCAGAGATGGGACTCCAGTCCAGGCCTCCTGATTCTCAGACTTTTGCTCTGCATTATACCATAGCAACCTCCTCAACCTGAGTTTTCCCACTTACTTTCTGGATCACCTTGGGCAAATTACTTCTCTTGCCTCGGAGGCAGTCATGACTAGGAATTCATATTCCTGAGACAGATTCAGTTGTGGGGGAGGTATCTTGTGTGATCCAGCTTACCAGTCTGCCATCTACTCCAGGACAGGGAGCTGTGACAGTCTCTCCAGACTGTCTGATCATGGTGCGGAGAGACATCCCCTGGCCAGAAGCATCCCTGTACCCAAGATGACCTGTGATATATCCCTCTGCCCGGGGCCATTCCTGGTCTATACTAACAACACCTTTCCAGCAGACCGATCCCTGCCCAATCCTTATTCTGGGCTGGTCTGCCCAGGATCTGGAAACTGTCTCCCTCCCTTTCCCCTAAGCAGAGAGGAAGCATGCTCTCTCCTGCCCCCTAACACATAATGTCGACACTCCCAGTTGCCCTGCACTAGCTTTCAGGGTCCTTCAAGCCCTGAGAGTCTACAATTCTGAGCACGCTGAGCACTGTCCATTACCTACGCTTCCCGGTCGCTGTCTCACACTCCCTGACTGGAGCTGTGATCTCCGTCTGGACTCTGCTCATTCAAATCCCTCGACATTCAAAACACTGGTGCCCAAAGCACTGGCTGAATCACTCAGCTGCCCTATCTCTCTGCCCATGTGAGATTATTCCCTATTTCTCTGAAGGTGAAGAAGCAGTCTCCTTCTTCCTCTCTTTATCTCCCCCAGAGGCTAAGGAATCTCTGAATCTCAAAGCTAGAAGGGATCAGGGGAACCATCTCGTTTTAATCTCTTCATGGTACAGATGAAGAAAAAGTCCCACTGACTGGCCAAGGCCACATGTCTAGCAAGCAACAGATGAGGACTCCAACAAGCTTGCTGCCTCCAACCCCAGGGGTGGTAGATACTACCCCCTTCTACTCAGCATAATGCTCTAACTTAACTGCACTTATTTTATAAATCCCAGAGAGATAGGAGTGGGGAACCCCGTGTCCAGCCCTACAGTGCTTAGATAAATTTGTGGCTGATGGTGGGCAGGTGGATGGGCCACGTGCTATAGTGGAAAGTGTCCTGGCTGTGTAATCAGAGGATCTGGGTTCAAATTGTGCTCCTGAGGCTTTCTGCATGACCCTGAGCCGGTCACTTACAATCCCAACACACACACAAGCACCCTCAGGGCAGCATAGAACTGGAGAAGGAAAGCCTGTATCTAGCCTCCTCTTCCACTCTCCAGCCCCCACCACAACCTCCAAATAGCAAGAGCAGATTATTCTTCTTTTCTAGCCTGGGGAGTTCTGGCTTAGGGCACAGTGGAAAGACCACTGACATGGTGTCGGGAAATTTGAGTAAAGTGCTTGGATCTGCTATGTATTCACTGTGTCACCTTGGGCAAGTCACTGTCAGTCCAGAGAAAATGCTGACTCCTGAGTCAGAGAACCTGAGTTCGAATCCTGATTTTGACACTTATTCCCTTGAGCCGAGTCATTTCACTGTTTCCTCATCTATAAAATGAGGGGGTTGGACCCCATGGCCTCTGACCTCTAGAACTAGGATGATCTCTAAGATCCTTTCCAAATCCAGATCCTATGATGTGCTACCAGCATCCCATCCCCCACCCCCATACACATGCCCCTCCAGGGGTCCTTCAGTCTTTCCAGTTCAGTTCGGTTATACCCTGACACCTACCGCTGAGACACCTTTGCTGTTGTCTACACCCCCCAACTCCAGCTCCCAACAGCTCTCACCCTTCCCCTCTTTTTCCTATATCAAACAGTGATGTATCTCCTACAATTAAGTTTCATCCTTCCTGCTACAGAGCTGGTGGCCCTTACTCTACCCTCTTTGGAAGGGGAGACATTTTAGAACTCCCTCCCCTCCCTGCCTGGCTCTGGGGCCCTCCAAAGAATGGGGTGGGGGTGGGGGGTGAAGAAGGGGTCCTAGATGGGTGAGCTCTATGGTAACCCTGAGAAGAGAATGCCCCTTGGTCTCATTTGCATACAGACAGGTCTAATTTGCATACAGACGGGTCCCATTTGCATACACATGGTGGGAATCTGGGATCTGCATTCCAACATGTCCCAGACTTCTCCCCCTGTCCCTTCTGGAATTGAAGCTCAATGGGAGGGGGTGGGGCAAGGCCCCATTGACCCTTGTAAGTGCTCCTAAGGACACCTAAAGAACCAGTTCTTCAGCCATCAGAATTAACGTTAGGACCAGAGATGGAGGGGGAAGGGTAGTAGAAGAGGAAGGGATGCAGGGAGCAGTCCAAGACCCAGGCTTCTCACGCAGCTCATTCTCATGATTTTTAGGCCCAACTCTCTCCTCCTCAAAGTGGTCATCCAGATTCCCGTTTGTGGGGTGTGTGTCCCTTTACCCTCCTATCCTGTCCTCAGGGTCCCTAAATTTGGGGGGGGGCAGGGAGGTTGTACTGGAAAAGGTCCTCCCATGGGTGTCATAAACTCCCTTGTGGAGTTTTGAGGATTTAGACCAGATACGGGATCTCCCCTTGCCTCTTGACTGACTTCACAGTAGAGCAAGGTTCTCAGTGGGAGGGACTAGTTCCTCACAAAGCTTCCCAAAAGACTCCTGGAAAGAAAATGAGATGGGGTTGAAGGTGGGGTCCTGGGGATAGGAAAGTAGGCCCCAGTGATGCCTGGGATGGGGATTTTAGTTGGTCCTAACCACCTTTAAGAATAGCACCCCTAATTCTTTGTGACAGCTGCTGCATCCTGGGTATTCTGGATTTAGGACTGGAATGAGACCTCAAGAAATTAGACGATTTATCCAGGGTCATAAAAGATAGTTGGGATTTGAACCTAGATTTTTTTTTTTGGCACCAAATGAAGCACTCGCTTTATTCCACTGGCCCCTGTTAGAAGACCTGGGTTCCAATCACACAGGTTTTGTTCTGTGACTTTAGACAAGTCAATTAGTCTCTATTTCCTCCTCTGTAAAAGACAAGGGTTTGGATATGATGTTCTTTAAGTTCCCTTCCCAATTTTTGGAGCTCCTTCTATCTGCTAGACCCCTACCCACCACACACACTGGCTGAAGATTGATGCTCGGCTGAACAAAGGGTATGTGTTGCCGATGACAGACGGTCAGGCCAGCCTGCAGCGTTGGGATTCCGGCACATTTACACTCTGGCCAGACACTGCCCAGCCTGTCTGCCCTCCCTCCTTAATTAGCACCCCCCTGGCCCTGCCTGACTCTCCGAAGTCAAAACTCCTTGGCTCCCTGGGGCTTTGTGCCTGATGCTTACCCTCCACCCCCATCCCCTTCCCACACATCCCAACCACAAATCTGGAGCTGCAGAGCTGGAAATTAGGTCCTGGCTAGGAGAGCTTCAATTGTGTTATAAATTCAGTCTCCAAACCCACCCCCAAAAGAGTGGGGGAAGGAAGGGGATGGCTACCCTCTCAGGTAGAATTTGGTGATCTGGCGTACCATTTCCATCTCCCCTCTTTATGGTTAGGTAGGAGGAAGGACTTCTTGAAGGGTAGATGGAGGTCCCTAGGAAATAGAGGCAGTTTAGAATCATTATAATCTTCATCATCATCATCATTGTAGGATTTCCAAGCACCTTTTCTTGGCATGGGAGGATTTCTGAGGCTTTTTTCTGGAGGGAGGGGAAAAAGTAACTGGAATATCTTGTAGGTATATTATGATGTAGCTAATACAAGTGTTATCTTTGTTTTAAGGAAATTCTCCCTCAGAGGGGTTAAATAGTAGCTAATATTTCCATAGCCCTTTAAGGTTGGCAAAACCCTTTACGTATATTGTCTCATTGGATCCTCACAACAGCCTTGTGAAGTAGATGCTCTTGTTAACCCTATTTTATAGAGGAGGAAACAGAATAAAGCAGGAAAACGGCTCATTTAGGGTGAGGGAGGCAGGTCTTCTGGTAGGCAAACCAGTTTTCTTTGAACTCCACCAGTAAGTGTGTAGTTTCAGAAGCCCTTCTCTCACTGCCACCCCTTCCTCCTTTTCATGCCAGTCCCCTTTTTCAAAGTGTCCAGGTGAGATTTCTCCTATTTCTCCATTGCTGGCAAGCCAGACCTGCAATCTAACCCCCATCCGTTTTACTGCAGAGTCAGACAACGCCCTCTCTGATTTCATGGGGGTAGGAGGAAGGAGGGAAGCACATTGATGCTTCAGCAGGAGAGATGTTGGTTAGATTGTGGGGAAGATTTCCTGATCACGAGGGATGAGGTGACTTAGTACCTGTGGGACTGTCTTGTCTCTGTAGGATCGTTCACCCTAGGAGAGTTTTTCCTATGTGGATCAGGTAAGACATATTCCCCTAGGGAGGCAGATGGCTGGTGTTCATGACCTTCTGAACAGGAGGCCTGTATCCACACCTCTTTTCCTATTCTTTTGATCCCAAGGAATGGTATCTAGTGCATTATGGATTCTCAAGGCTTAGATTCTCCTGGAAAAAGGAGGAGTTTTTTTGGCAACCTTGACATGAGGGACCTAAGGAGGGAGGGTGATGTTAATTTTTCTACCATCCAGCACTGTCATGAGTAAGACCCTCTAATGTCTAATATCCATGCTCCTCCAATAGGGTCAGCTCCTTCCACTAGCATCTTCATAGAAAAGTAACTCAACACACATTCCCTCTACATTCCTCTTTAGAACCAGGAATGTTCCCTATTCTCCCAAGACTTTTCTTCTCTAGGCAGGGTCCTTAGCCCCTCCTGCCTCCTTTCTTTTCTTCTTACCCCCAGCTCTGAGTCTCTGGCCTATAAAACCTTCTTCCCCAAGGACACTTTACCCCAACCCTGATCCCAATATAAACTTCATCAGTCATCAGGATCTAAGAGCTTTTATTCAACACAGACTCAGTTCCTGCCCCCATGGGGCTCCCAAGCTAGTAAAAATATGCAGAAATGGGCAATGTGTAAAGTTCAAGTACTCCTATCCCAGACAGGAACTGGGCAATTCAAGGGTTGGTGTTCTAGGAATCCTGAAAAGCTTCCCAGAGGAGGATGGATGTCAGCTGATAGGGTGACAGGAAGATCTCTTCTCTTTCTCTCTCTCTCTCTCTGGGGTTGAGTGGCTGCTGTTACCTGTCCTCCAGTCAATCCTGGAAGTCTGCTTAAGGGATGTGGAGGCCAATTGTGTTAAGGCTTCTCCCCACATATGCTACTGACTCCTTGCCCCTCAAATCCTCTTTTTGGTCTGAAACAGAGAAAAGAGACAGTTGAGAAAAGCACCACTTGCAAAGAGAGAATTCAGTAAGGGAGATGGAGGGCAGAAAGCAGGAAGGACTTCCTGGCAATTTCGGAGGAACCTAGCTCCCATGTCTGAGGTCCCTGGCCATTTTCACCTTGCCCATCAATGGATGGATCGGTAAACATTTATTAAGCATCAACTATGTGCTAGGCACTGTGCAAAGTGCTGGGGGATACAAAAAGAGAAAAAAAGATTAATCACACACGATGACAGAATCATTGAGTTTCAGCGAAGGAAGAGATTTTAGAGGGACGGTGTGGTGGGGAACAATCTCCATGGTCTCCCCCCACCCCAGTGAGAGGGGTGGATTGGATGGGAACCCCTCCTGCTCAGAAGGAGCCTCCCAGGTTAGGAAGAATGCCTTGGGGACGGTGACCTTCGATCTAAAGCATATGAGGGGATTAGATCTAAGGAAACAACTCTAATGAGGCGGCAGAAGCTTAATTCCCTTCTTTTACAATTCCCCTAACAAGGCTGTAACAAGGCTGGCTTAAACACGGAGCAGGGAGAGCCAGTAACTGGATGGGATTGTAGGGAATTTAAGCAGCTCCCACTACTGCCCTTTGCCCCACTTTCTGTCCTGGACCTGCCTGGGGACTTTGACAATTCGCCAAGAGTTCCTGCCAGGAACACAGTGACAATAATCAGGACAGCTCATCTCTATACAGCCCTTTAAGGCTATATCCAACGAGGTAGGGAGCACAAGGAGTACATGTGTTAGTACACCCATTCTGTGGAGGAGGGAGATGAGGTAATAAGATTTTAAGTGATTGGCCCAAGGTCACACAGCTAAGAAGGGTTGAGGGCCCCAGAATCCAGGTCCAGGGCTCTCTCTATGCTACATTATTGCCTCCCGAAGGGGCACACCTTCCTCATTTCGACCATGGATCAGAATGTTTCCCTTGCTGGTGGTTCAGCCTTTCTATTGTCTAACCTTAGCCCAGCGGTGGGGAACTTTCGGCCTCAAGGCCACACGTGGCCCTCTACCTCCTCAAGTGTGACCCTTTGACTGAATCTCCTTTGAGGACCTCAAGGCCTCAGGTCATCCCTGCCATAGTCTTTCTTGACAAAATTAGAAATTTTTGTTTCATAAGAATTGTAGGGATTTAACAGCTAGAACCTCTCTGCCTCTTAGAAGCTCTGATTTCCTTCAAGACTCAGTTCAAATGACACCTCCTACATAAAGCCTCTCTTGACATGCCTAGATGTTAGTGCCTATCCCTGTCTCTATCCCAAAATTAACTTTGTAGATGTTCACACACACACACACACACACACACACACACACACACACACACACACGCATACATACATCTTATATTCCTGTCCCCCCTAATTAAGATGTAAGCTTCTTGAGGGCAGGGACTGTTTCATTTTTTGAGGCTGCTGGTGCGTACAGTGGACAGAAAGCTGGGCCTGGAGTCAGGAAGACCTAAGTTCAAATCCAGCCTTAGACACTCATCTGCTATATGCCCTTAGACAAGTAATTTAGCCTCTGTTTGCCTCAGTTTCCTCAACTGCAAGATGGGGACAATAATAGTGGCTACTTCCCAGGATTGTTGTGATGATCAATTGAGATAATATTTGTAAAAAGTCCTCAGCACAGTGCCTGGCACATAATAAATGCTGTAGAAATGTCATTTATTCTTCTTCTTCTGTAGTCTCTGCATCTCCATTACCTAGAACAATGAGTGGCACCCTCATTATCGGATGGATTCATTCATCCATTCTCTATGACCATAAAGTGTTACAGACATATGAGCTTTATGTTTGGGGAAACTTGGGTCTGGAATTGTTGGGTGATTTGTCCAAGATCATTCAGGTGGTCAATTTCCTCATCTACAAAGTGAGGGGGTTTGGAAGATCCTGCAAATTATAGACCCTAAGGGGCTCCATCTGTATTCAAACCCATATCTTTGGACTTTATATCCCATGTTCTTTCTACACTGTCACACTGCCTCTGTCCAGCCTCTCCTTCCCATTCACAGTATCTATTCTGTGTTCTCATCCGAGCCTTTCCTGCTCCCGATTTGTCCCTCCCTCTGCAGTAGGTCAGTAGAGTAAGGAGAGGTGAAGACAAAGGTGGGGGTGATGGTGATGGAGGGGAGGGGGGAATTCCTGCCTCAGTTCGACTAGAACCCTCCAACATGAACCCAGACCAAATAACGGGACTGCAGAGAAATCAAGCATCAGAGGAGTCCTGTATTAAACAATTTCAGACCTCAACACAAAGGTTCCCCAATTTCCACTTCTTGAAGCCCAGGAAGTAAATTGGGGAGTTTTGACATTTGCACAAACTCTACATATCCTTAAATCCCTCCCTTGGCCTCTCTCTGTCCCCAGTGGGAACACATCTGAATGAATTTAGAGGTGGAGGCCCCTCTCCAGTCCGCTCTCCCATGACTGGGGTGGGGTGAGGAGGGACGAGTCCAGATGGAGTTGTTTCTGCCTGTTACCACTCCCTCCCTCCCCCCCAACCCCAGCCATACATAGTGAGGATCTCCTAGCAACCATACAGTAGCAGGGGGCTGGGAAGGGGAAAGGGAGTCAGGAATATGGGGAAAGAGGAACAATGATATCATAAATTATCCCCCTGTCCTTGGGCAGCAGGGGAGGGCTGAGGAGCAAGGTTTCTTTCTCTCTTCCCTCCTCCCAGCTTTCATTTTGTCCTGGTTCTGAGAGGGCTTGGAGAAAATTACTCTTCCCACCCGCCCAACTTGTGAGAGCCTTCTGGGGTCATCACAGTGCTCACTTAGCTTACCTGCCAGACCAGAGCAAGGCCTATAGTGTGCCAGACTATAGTGAGTCCTAGAGACATAGTCAGGTGGAGCAGAAAGAGATTTGAATCCTGATTCGGTTACTCTCTGGCTGTGTGATCTTGGGCAAATCCTTTCCTCTCCCTAAGCCTCTGATTCCTCATCTGTAAGTTGAGGGAAAACTCAAATTATAGATGAGATCATCTCAAAGGTATATTTCAACTTCCAAATACTATGGTCTGATTTCATAAGGACTTTCTGTGGCAAATGGAGAAATCCTTGCTGACATCTGCCCTCCCTTTCTTAAGATGGAAAGTGGCCATCTCTGGCTTCGTCAGGACCTGCTTCCTTTCCCAGACAAAGTCACTGGATGGTCCTGTTCTCTGACTAGAGTCTTTACTTTTGAGAACTTTCAATGGTGCCTTCTCCTCCCAGAGGCAGAGAGAAGTGGACTTGACTCGGTACCCACATGCCCTAAAGCCTGGGCTCCAGACTTCCACAGCAGAGCCGAGGAAGCCAGCTTCACAGATGGAGGCTGGACTGATGGGGTATGGGATCCACTCCGCCTCTTTCTCTTGCTTGGTGAAATCAAGATCCAAAGAACTCAGTGCAATAGAAGGGCTTTGGGCTATATTCTTATTGCTGCCCTGAGTAATGTCATGAAATCACCTGGCTTGTGGAAAGCAAATTCTGCACGGATGCAGGCAGGGGGATGGAATGACTCCTCAAGTTTCTGAAGCATAATGGTTGATCCTGAGTTCATTAGAACTGAATATACATATGAATGCATGTATGTTTAATAGTAATATATTCAGTGACTACTAAACAGTACAATAAGTAGCAATGGTGACAGCTGTTAAATATTTATAATGTATAAATGTTACACATATACACACACATATATATATATATAAATGTTGTGTAATATTGATATTATTGTTATACAAAAATGGCACAGAGGGTGGATTCCCAGGTGTCTTGTCTCCCAGCCTACAGGAACCCCATGGGAAGGTCCAGGCAAAGACAGAGCCAAGTACAAGATGGCGGCCAGTCACCATAGCAACAGTTCAAGAAGGGGACTGGTTGGTTAAAGAGAGTGGGGGGCGGCACAGGAGAGCCAGCTGGTCCCAGATGGACAAAGCCAAGCAGATGGCAGCCCCGCCCGGGTGAATCCCATGCCCCCTGTGCCCACATCTCTCCTTCCATATGCCAGTCCTAGCCTAGCCCTCCCCCACTAGGCTCAGATGCCCCATTGCTATCTATATGGTTTGATGCCAAACCCTTCCCCCTCCCAATCCTGGCTCTTGAAACCACATGACATGGGGTTCCTGCTTAGAGACAAAAGACCATCCATATCCAACTCCCTTGGCCCAGGGTGCAGAAGGGATATGAATAGATTTGAATTCAGTTCAAATCCTAAATGAGCCATACACTCAACTCCTCAGAGTCACAAAATGGCCTCCTGGGCCTACAAGACATGATTCTGAGGTGCCATCTTGGATCTCTTCAAAATGGAGGCTTAATGTGTTTCCTTTTTCCCATGGCTTCCCCTTCTCCTCCCCTCTCCCTACCCCAAAAGGCTTTGGATTCCTCTGAGAGTACAGAGATGAAGGACTTGTAGGAAAGGAGAAAATCTGCCCAGATGGGATTAGGGGTGGGAAAAAGGCAGGAGAGGAATACCCCACTGCTGTATTCTAATATTCCTGGCCAACTTCCCAACCAGCACCACCATCACTACTACTAATCATTATCCCTCTTAATATAAGGAAAGATGAAAAGAGCTGGAGTAATGAACTCTGGAGATTGGGAGTGGGACAAGGAAAGGAGGAAGTAGACTAGGAAGGACCAGAAGGGATAGAGATAGAGCTGGTGAATGACTTCTTAATTTCCTTTGCACAAACAACTGAAATCCTGTCTCTTTGATGGTCTTCATTCAGCTCAGTCCCATCTCTATCTCTCTAGTTGCTAGAAGCAGATCTTTCAAACACTGTTTTTATCCTGTTGCTCAGCTACTCAATAATCCCCCAAATGGTTGTAGCCCACCCATCTACCACTCTGTCCTTCCACCAGCCTAGAAGCTCCCTGAGGGCAGCAATCGAGTCTCAATCATCTGACCAGGATTTCCCAGAGGGAATTCCAGAGGCCCATATCTCTCCATCACACAGGATAGGATCCTGTCCACAGAAGTTACTTAGAACAAAGAAGAAACCAATGGACTAATTTTCCCTTCACACATACCTTGTCTTAGTCAAGACCTCCTGTTCTCTGGTCTGCATGCTCACTGTATTTTTTTCCACTCATGATCCTTTATACACACTGCTCCCGCCTGGGTCTCTCTTCTTTTCTCCACCAAATCATGGCCCTCACGTGGTCTTATTCCACGTGGCCCTCGTATGAGTGGGATGATATCTGGTCCCAGCTTTGCTTGTGTGAGCCCATGTCACCCACTAGCACATGTCACAGCACCTTGTACAGGGCCTTAGATACAAAGGGAAAAAAGAAACCTACTCTCAGGAGGACATAGACACAAAAGTCTATGGGAGGAGGGGGTGGTTTGGCAAACTTCACCAAATCACTAACCTTTTCCTTTCTGAGCCTTGGTTCCCTCATTTGTAGATGAGATTAGAAGGGAATAAGCATTTATAGAAAACCTAGTATGTGCTAGGCACTATGCTAAGTGCTTTACAATTATCTCATTTGATCCTCACTATAACTCTGCAAGGAAGGTGCGGTTATGATTTTCATTTTACAAATGAAGAAACTGAGGCAGACAGCAGTTAAGTGACTGGTCCAAGGTTATACAGAGGAAGGAGGGAAGGAAGGAAAGAAGGAAGGAACTGATAGGTTCTCCCTACACACACACACACACACACACACACACACACACGGGGGCGCACACGCGCCTCCTTCTCAACCCCTTTGTCTTACATTTGGGGTCCTCATGAGAGCTGACTGTTATCCACAAGAGACTATCACTCTGGGCTAAGGACAGGAATCGCTTTCTGACTCCAGTTGAGTCTCCCTTTTCTTCAGGTGGGCAGAAGGTGTGCAGGGAATACGTGGATAGTTAAATAATAGGAAGATAATTAGAGATGGAAGGTAGCTGGGTGGCTCAGTGGATAGAGTGCTAAGCCTGCAGTCAGGAAGACCTGATTGCAAATCCACCTTCAGACACTTACTAGTTGTGTGAACCTGGGCAAGTCATTTAATTCTGCCTCAGTTTCCTCATCTGGGAAATGAGCTGGGAAAGGAAATGGCAAACTACTTTAGTATCTTTGCCAAGAAAACCCCAAATGGGGTCACAAAGAATCAGACACAACTGAAACAATTGAACAACAAGAAGTTAGAGGTGGAAGGGACCTTAGAGATCATTTAGTCCAATTCCTTTCTTTTACAGCTAGAGAAACTGAGCACCAGAGAGGTTAATTCATTTGGGGTCATACAAATAATAAACAGCGATGTAGAGACTTGAACTCAGGGCCTCTGAGAACCAGATCTTTATTAATGAGAAAATCCACAAATACATAATGGCCTGTGTATAAGGGTAAAGGAAGCTGTAGAGTACAGTGGAGAGAACATTCAGGAGGCCTGAGTTGCTGCTAAAGTTCTATGTGGCTTTGAGCAGGTTGCCTGGGTATCAATTTCTTCCTCTATAAAATAAGAGAATTGAACTAAATAATCGGGTCCCTATCATTTCTAAAAGAATATTCTGTGTAGTTCTATAAATATAGTGAAAATGTAATGTGTAAGTGCAAAGGGGGCAGAGAGGAAAGGGGTCTTGAGAGTGAGGGAAGGGTTCAGGCTTCCTAGAGGATGGCACAGGGTTAGGAAGACTTGGAGAGGGGTTGTCCAGGGAACAGCCTGCGTAGTCACCCTAAGGGAGGAAATATGGCCACAGGCCAGTTCTCTGGTTGGTGGGACCATCTGAATGGGCAATCCTGGGGGAAGAGGAGAGTCTGTGACCTGTGAGCACAGGACTCTCACAAATCCCTAATAGTCCAAAATTTGAAATGTCAGAGGAATTTTTTAAATAATGGTTCCCATCCTCATTCTTCCCTAGGCTTCCCTCTTTGTTCTCTCCTTCTGCGCAAAGTCCTGCCTATGTGAGCTACTCTCTTGACTCTCTTAGATGAAAGTTTTGGCAGAAACTGTTAGGTGAGATGGAAAAAATGTCGACTCTGAGAAAGGATGGTAGAGTGGAAGGAACCCTGGATTTGGAGTCAGGAAGACCTGAGTTCAAATATAGCCTCCAGCACTTACTAGCTGTGTGACCCTGGGGAGGTCACTTAACCCTGTTTGCTTCAGTTTCCTCATTTGTAAAATAAGCTGAAGAAGGAAATGGCAAACCACTCCAGTATGTCTGCCAAGAAAACCCCAAATGGGGTCACAAAGAGTCAGACACCACTCAACAACAATAATTCCTAACTATATGCTTTTGGGCAAATAATTTGGTTTCAGTGTCCTCACCAGTAAAATGAGAGGCTTGGACTTCATGGTCTCTGAGGTCTCTTCCAGATCTATGATACTGTGATCTCCTAAGATCTCTTCCAGCTCTAAAGATTATTCATTCTTCAAAAAACAAAGACTTCCCTGATCCACCCAGCCTGAAATGATTTTTATTTCCTCTAAGCAACCATAGCATTATGTTTCTGCCTTCGTTGTGGTCCTTGTTACAAACTGCCACACGTGATAGCTATTTGTGCACCTTTTGTCTTCCCTACTGGACTATAAAGTCCTTGAGAACCAAGGCTGTCTTATTGATCTTTGTATCAGTGCCAATCATAGGACCTTGAACAAATAGCTCACATTTATAATAGACACTTAATAAGTACATGTGTTTTTTGAATGAATCATAGAATCTTAAAGCTGGAGGAGACCTTTAGAGACCCAGCCCTTACAGGTGATTGATTAGTCAGGGTGACAAAACTAGATATCTGCCAAAAGTTCGATAATAATAAAAGACAGCATTAGAGTGAATTTCAAATGAGAGACAAAAAATTGCTCTAAACTCAGAGGATGTTCTTTGCTTGGAAGAATCAGGGAAGGCTTCATGAAGCATTAGAACCATAAGGGACCTGAGAGCTCTTTCAGTCATAAAATCATAGATTGAGATTGGAGAGGGATGTCCAAAGTCATTTAATCCTGTCCTCTCATTATATAGATAGGGCTCAGATGAAATGACTTGACCAAGGTCACATAATGAGCAAGTAGCACAGCCAGAATTTGAACCCAGGTCTCTTGATTTCAGATCTGTTTCTCAAGGTGGGGCTTAAGCTTAGATTTGAAGGAAGGGTAGGACTCAGCTAGGTAAGTGGGATGGGAAGGGCATTTTAGGTAGGGGGCACTGTGTAAACAAACATCTAGATGTGGAAAAGGGGTAGGACTTTTTGGGTGAGTTAAATGGGAAGTTGGAATGATCCCCACCAGTAGTTAGGATTCTCTCTCTGATCTTATGATCCTCTATCTACTTATTTGTGCACGTATTTCCCCAGAAGAATATAAGTTCTTTGAGGCCAGGTACTTGTACTTAATAAATACTTAATAAATGCTGGTTGAACTGAATTGCATTGGGTAGACTGGTCTTTCTGGAATATAGGCTTCATAAGAAGGAAAGTTGGAAATAAAAATTGGGGACAGACTATGGAGGACCTAGAATGCCACGCTAAGGAATTTGAACTTAAATCTGTGATTCCTGAGCAGGAGAATGACTTGGGGAAGATAACTGTGATAGCCTCTGTGAGATGAATGGTAGGGGAAGAGACTAAAGGCAAGAAGACAAGCGGGGAAGTTATTATAATAGTTGAAAGGAGAGATGACAAGGAAGGTTGGCATGATGAAAGTGAGGGTAGAAAAGAAGGAATGGACACCAAAATATTCATGACAGTACTTTTCAAGGTAGCAAAGAACTGGAAACAAAGTAGATGCTCATCTGTTGTAGCATAACCAAACAAATTGTGGTTCCATGAGTATAATAGAGCATCACTTCTCCATAAGATGGATATGAAGAACTCAGAGAAACAGAAGACATAAATTGAAGAAGGCTTTAGTCAGCAGAACCAGGAAAACAATATACGAGGGACCACAATAATGTAAATGGAATAGATAAAAGAAAAGCAAAATGGAATGTTATGTAATTATAGTGATGAAGGTTGGCCCCAGAGCAGAGTTGAGAAAATGTACCTGCCCCTTTTTTTTGGCAGAGGTAGAAGACCATGGAAGGGGAATACTGCACATGAGGTCAGAGCTGATGTGAAGGTTGGCTTTGCTTAACTGCCTTTTTTTCCTCTTCTTCCTTTTAAAATCTTTGTTACAGGGATGGTTCTCTGGGTGGGGGAGGGAAAAGGGATATACTTGGAATTCAACATGATATAAAGACAAAATGCATCAGTAATTTTTCAAAAGAAAAGAGGAAATGGGATGCAAAAGGAGTTATTTGTTCAAGGGGCTTAGTGGTGGCTTAGAGTCCAAGGAAGAGAGAGGAAGTCAAGCCAATTGAGGTTTCAATCCTAGATAACATATCAAATGGTTATGGTATTGATAGGGCAGGGGAAGTTAGGAAGAATATCTGGTTTGGAAGAAAGGATAATTTGCTGTTATGAACATATTGAGATGGAAGTTCTAAATAGACCTCTTTGTGGAGACAGCAGGGGGAGATGTAGGTGTGGTGCTCAGCAGAGATCAGACCTAGAGAGGAAGTCATTAACATAGAGGTGGTTGTGGAAACCATAGAGGTTATTAAGGTTGCCAAAGGAGAATGTAGAGAGACAAGAGAAGAGTAGAGGGGACAGAGAGGCTTCAAGGGATAAAGACACTTAAGGGACGGCAGGGAAGAGGTTCCACAAAGGAGCCAGAGGGTCAGTCAGAGAGGAAGGAGGAACCTCATGATAGTACATCACTGAAAGCTTTTAGAAAGGAGGAAGTGGTGAATAGTATCAAAGGTTGAAAATCAAGGATGAGGACTGAGAAAAGGCACCTGTATTTGGCAATCAGGAGGTTAGTAGTGATTTGAGAAAGAGTAGGGTCAGCACAGTGGTAGGAGATTTCAGGGAGGTCCAAAAGTTGTAGGGAGATGGAGGCAGTAATGAGTAGACTGAGTATTCATTGAAGAATCTTGGCAGAGTCACTTCTGCTTATCCCATACCCCTCACTATTCTTCCTAACCCACCCTCAGTCCATCATATGGGTACCCAATACCAGCTTCTCTCCTGTTGGACAAATTCAATTCAATTCAATCCCACATTTATTAAACTCTTACCTACAAGACGCAAGATCACTCTTGCCCACACCACACTTCTACCATTCCTGTGGCCCAGCTTCACGTGGTCTGGATCACTCGTTTTCTTTCTTCCTCACTTGTCTTCTCCAGCCTCATCTCTCCCCATCCTCCCAAAGATACTTCTCTTCCAGGAAGTCTTTTCTTGGGTCTGTTCTTCCAAATCCCTCCTCAATGTATAGAGATCTGGCTGGCCAGATGGAATGCCCTTGTCTTTGTGTCTTTCTTGCTGTGTTCTGGAATTGGGGGAAATGGAGAAGGTATCCTGATTTCCCTATCGGACTGGAAACTCCCCTTGGTCCTCTCCTCAGTATGATAGTACTTTGAAAACTACACCCTGACTACATGCTACAATCAAACCACCAGCCCCTAGGGTGTCCACAGTTCTCTTAGCTATGAAGTGATGGTATTAAATGACCAAAATGCCTCATTAACTCTTCTGAGAGTAGACATTCAATTGTCTTGGCAGCAAAATATAGTGTGAAACAATAGGTTTGTCTATTCCTTGCTTCACCTAGATGGAGAATCCCCTGTTTCTCTGCTCTAAGTCTAGCTTCCTAGCTCCTCTCTTACCCACCCCTCCTGGATCCTTTCTCCTTTTTCTCCTCATTTTCCTTTAATAATTCTTCAGTCAGAAGGATTGCCAAAAATTCCCTCACTTCGGGGGCTTCCAGAAGGTCCTTCTCATTGTCCTACCTGCATTAGTTAGGTTGAAAACCAAAGCCTCCTTGGAGACCCACACCCACTCACAGTCGGCCATTTTACAGTTACCAGCTGTCTAAGATGGTGGCCTTCTGCCCATGTCTTCTCTCCTATCTCCTTGCCCTCCCAAAAGACCTCTAGCCTTCTATTCCTGCCCATTTCTTCCCCAGCTCTGCACCCATCAGGGTGGGAGGGTGGCAGTGAAGCCAGGGCTGCAGGGGGGAAAACAAAAAGGGAGAACAAAGTCGGTCCCTTGGCATCTCTATTTGGTGTTTGTGTCCATCAGAGGGAGGGAGGGAAGAAAGACAGTAGTGTGAGTTGTTCTCTCTGCCTTCTCCCCCCTCAGCTTTTATAAAACAAAATCTCTCCCCTTTTTTCTCTACGATACAACCCCCCACCCTTTTCTGGCTCCCACTATGAGCCTCCTGGAATGCAAATGAGCTTCATTATGCAAATACATGCAAATCAGGCTTAACGAGCGGAAGGAGGGGGCAGAATGCCTAATGAGTGATGGCGGTGGGTGCAGATGGAGGGCGGAGAAATGGCCTCCTCTTCTCTTTTCCCACAGCACCCCCCCTTTTTTTTTTAAAGGAGGTGTCCACCATGTCTGGGGAATATGAAGTTTAGGCCTCAGCCTCTCAGTGGAGAAGGCGCCTTGGGTCTGTACTTGGGGCTACGTGCTGAGGATGGGGAACCATTCACACAGACCAGGGGTTTGGAATGGCATAAGTCCTTTCCTCTAAGATTAAGCATCTGTGTGAGTAGGGGACTGAGCAGAGGAACGTGGTCAGGGAGGCGTACAGCCCCTCGTTTTTATTGGAGAGCGCATTTTATGTATGATCATATCTCATATATCAGAAAATATGGTAGCTAGAAGCTCTTGATTTCCATTGGAGGATTCCATTCAGGCCCAATTCTCCCATGGGATGGGATGGTGTGTGAGGGGGGTGGGAGTTTTCTCTCTTTGTGTATGGGAGGGCTGCCATGGCAACAGGGCATGGAATGCCCAGCTCCTTATTCCCCCAGAGGACATGGGCATGGAGTTCCGGGGGAGGAGGGAATGCCACCCCACCACCTGGCACTGCCAGCCGGAGACGGCTGCGTCAAATCCTGGAGAGAATGGTCCTTTGTTTCTTGGCTTGAGGTGGAAGGGGGGAGGGAGGTCAGGCAGGCCCAGGCACACACAGAGGCCTCCCCTCGGCTCTATTCCAGCCTGGGTGACCCCCTCCACCCCCACCCTGGCATCCTTTGCTCATCAGAAAATCCTTTGGAACTTCCCTGGCAGTCCCCCTGCCTCCAAGCTCTGCCATGTCACAATATTATTCTCCTTGCAAGGAGGAAACTCTTAGATACTCCATGGGAAAGAGGTTCTGCAGTTCCCCTGCCCTGTTCTCCACTCTTAGAAAGTTTCATCTCTATCCTTCCCACTGAAATGATCACCAAACCCTGATTTTCTACCTGTCTTGTGGAAAAAGAAAACAGTTCTAGATATTGAGATTGTAAGCTCTGTGGGAGCCCAGTCTGTGTCATATCTATCTTTGCATACTCAGTGTCTCACTCCTTGACTAGCCACACTTAACACACATTTGTGTGTGAATTGAATTAAAATATTCTCTCTCTCTCTCTTTCACACACACACACACACACACACAGAGTCCTCTTTGAAAAGGTGTGTGTGTGGATCCTTTGCAAGGTCTTCTTGTCTGGGGCAAGACTGCCTCCCTACATCCCCATGCCAGAGGAAACTACTAAGTTGATTAGTTCCCAAGGAAGGAGATCACCCCAAAGATATCTACAGCATAGAGCAGAGGAAAATCTTTGTATTATGTCAGCAGTCCTGGGTTCTAGTAGTGGATATAATACTAATCTACTGTGTGGCCTTTGGCAAATCACGTCCATTCTCTAGGAATCAGTTATTTCATCTCTAGAATGAGGGGGTGGACTGAACGATATCTAAAGTCACTTATGGCCCTAACAATCTATGATCCCAGGGTCTCATACTCTCAGAAAAAAAGTTTCCCTAATATAACCCCATTAACTCATTTTTTTTTCATTCAAAGCCCCACTTGGTACATTTCCCTTACATGGAACCTAGTTATCTAGCACTAAGAATGACAGTACCCACCAAACCTTATTTGCATAGAATTGTAGAATCACAAAAGCTCAAAACTGACATTATTTGACAGACCAAGCTGAACACATAAGTACTTGGGCAAGAATCCTCCCTCTCTTACCTTGGAAGGGGAGAAAATTGTAGTCTCTTCTCAAGGACTTAGATCTTTAAAGTCCCTTCCAAGGCTAAAATTTCTGGGAGAAACCAGCATTGGCTACAAAACGCTTTTCTCAGATTCAGAAATTTATGGTCTCAGCCTTTGATTAAATAGAGACGTCCTCCCACCCTAGCTCTCCCCATCAACTCCACAGTCCATGGACTCACCACCCTAGTGCTGTCCAAAGTGCTGAATCCTGATCCAGAGTTTGTGCCGCAGAATGAAGAGAAGGAAGAGCAATGCCAAGGCCAAATCAAATAGGAAGCTAGAGGGAGGTAAAGAACGAAGGTATTTGTAACAGGCAAGGACTGAGGGAAAGGATACAAACAATTCTCCAAGTTTTTTCTTTAACCTTGGCCGAATTAATAGGGAGACAGGACCACAAGCTTCCCCTCCCAATATAAACAATCCCCATTCCAATTTGCCTACAGGTCCCTGTTTACTCCCTATTGGTAGAGCTTTATTCTTGGCTCTGTTTTAAGATGAAGAGGGAAGAGAATCTCCTCGATTGATCAGGAAGACACCTTCTTCCTTCGGGAAGCTCCAAGTTTGATGAGGGAAAAACAGTACTTGCCCTCTCCAGTCTGGTGAGAGAAACAGGACATATAACCATTACCACTCCTTCCAGAAAACAGATCTCTAAGGTTCCTTCTAGTCCTAAATTTTATGGCTATAAACAAATCTGAATAATGGGCATGAGATAGAAGCAGATAGATAAACACAGAGAAAGGTAAAAAAGAACAGAGGAAATTCACCCTGATAGAACTAGAGCCATCAAGTACTAGAGTAACTGGGGCTGTGAATCCTTCCTGGAGGAACTGGGGGATTTTATGGACCAGGTGTTCGAAGGAAGGGTAGGTATTGAAGAGTGCCTCAAGTAATCTGCCTGGATGAAGATTTGAAGCTAAGAAAATATGAGAGTGGACAGAGGATAACTACAGGTTTGTCGTCCTATATCAGAGTCTAAAAGGGGGGGGGTGAGGCATAAAATGAAAGTGTGTAATGAGAAAGTGAGAAAATAAAAACTGAGGGACCCAAGCTCTGTCTCTCCCTTACTTCCAAATTTCTCCCTAAACAGGATCTATTCAGATAGCCTGGTCCAGACTGGTGGATCATCCAAGGTGAAGGACTGCATTGTCTATGGGTCATAACCAATAGGTTGTGAGTACTTGCTCCACCAGTAGCAATAAAGTTGGGCCATCTTCTCATGTAGGTGCCTAGCAGGAAGGCAAGGGAATGGGTGCAATGACCCTGCTGGGGCTCAGCATCAGCCTTCACCCCTAGAGGTTCCCAAAGGAAGGTAAATACAGTAGTGACAATGATCCCTTTCAGAGTGTCCAGACTGGAGTCCTTCAGCCCAATTAGCAAACACAGCAAACACATCAATTCAGCTGCCTTCAGCTGCTGTCATAACAAACCCAAAGCCGCCTTAATAGTGGGGATTAGGACTGGGGGAGGAGAGGAGGGGGCCATTCTGAGACCTAGGAGAGAGAGTGGAGTGGGGGCCCCCTCTCTTCCTTCATACCCTCTTCTTACATAGCTTTCCCTTGTTCCATTAATCTCAAAGCACTAAGAATGATAAATTTTTTTAAAGGATTTTCTCCCTTCAGACAACAATCTCAAAGCACTCACCCAACTTGAATTCATTCAACCCTTAGTGTGATTAGCTTTGGCAGGAAGTAGAATTGTCAAAAGTCAGAGTGTCATAAAATAGTGGGTATGAAAGGGAGCCTTACAAGATCATCTAATCCAATTCTTTCATTTTTATAGATAGATGAGAATGAATTCAAGAGCAGAAGTGACTTACCTAAGGTCATACAGCTAGTTAGGTATTCTATCCATTCCCCTGCCTCTAGGTATAAATCTTTTTAATCAGCAAGTATTGGAATGCAGCAAAGGGTAAAGAAGAACAATTCATCCCCATGGTAATGAGAATGGAGATGGAAACATGAATACCCAGAGTTCCAGTGCTCAGAGCCTAGTAACAAGGGAAAGTAAAATGGAAGGGATTAAAGACAGACTTCAGGAAGCATGCTTTGACAGAGAGGGGTGCAGACAGAGTTTCAACACCAAGAATCTGGACTTTGAATCAAAAGAGGAGGGTTCAAGTCTGAACTCTGACACTTACTAGCAATGTGACTTAGAGCAAATTAATTTTCTGGACCCTGGTTTTTTTCTTCTGTAAAATGACCTAGATGCTCTAGATAGTCCTCAAGATTATCTTTAAGGTCTGTCACTCAGATTCTATGAGTCTCATCCATGGGTGGGAATGGTTAGGCAATGGTAGAACTAAGATAACTTCTCATGGAATTCAGTGGTGAAGAACAATCCAATTGCTTATGGTTACGTCCTTGATTGTTTCTTTTATTAAATCCACCATAAAATTGGTTCTCCCACATAAAGAACCATATTTCTAAAAAACGCAGTGACTTCAAAGCAAAAATTGGGGATTTTCATTCACACACATTATATTTCACAGAATTTCAGAGTTGGAAATAACCTTTAAGGTTATCCAGGCTAAGCCCTACATGACCAGGGATATTCTGTACAATATTATGACTGCTGCTAATACTTGCTGTCTCTTCTGGGAGATGTCCAGTACTGGGGACCCCACTCTCTCCTCAGGCAGGTCATTTGCTTTTTAGACAGGGCTGATTGTTAGGAAGCTTTTCCTCACATGTAGCCTAAGTCTGCCTTATCCACTCAATCCACTCATTACTTAGCTCGGTCCTGATTTACATGCTGCATTTTTCTATACACAAATTGAAGCTCTAAGCAAATGGGGAGAGTGGCTGTTAACAGCAGAAAGTAATGGTAAATCCCAAGTATCCCCAATTCCTTTCTCCTGGCTAAAAGACATTCTTTTCTTCAGGTTCCTTCCTCCTCACCAGGGACTAATCCCCTTCAGCTGAGGATGCTAGTCTTCTCTATCCTCTACTGTTCCATTCTTGTGTTCTAAAGAACACTCCACTGAACTCTCAGGGCTGGTAAGGAACAATAAAGCATGTTTATGCTAAGTGCTTTGAGATCTTCAGACTGACACGAGGTAGGCGATGTGATTTTCCCAAGACAAAGGGATTAATATCTGGCACTTTGTCTCCAATTGTCCACACCCTGCCCTCTCCTATACTCAAAATGCAGCCTCTTCTTCACTTTCTCCAGCCAAAGCAAAGTCATCACCACTCCAAATGTCTGTCTCCCTCTCTGTGTTGGTTTTAAAAGCCTTTCCTCGTGTATGAGTCTGAACACGGGGAGCACATATAAAAACTTTTCCTCCCAGCCCCCAATTATCCATAGCAGAGTCATCCATCAAAGATGGTGATTTTAGATAAGAAATTCAGGTAATTGAGGGACAGAAAACTTCTCAAAGAAGATAAAGTGGAAATGTTGTGGGCAATGCAGAAATTGCATTTAATACCATTATACCAAATCTTAGAGGCTCAATTTTTTGTCCTCAAAGAGAAGAGGCCACCCCCTGAATTTTTTAATGCTTATTTTACCTCATATCCAGGAATATAGTTCAATAGCAAATAATATAAGACCTTTCTTTAAAAAAAACCATACCTGTCTATACTTGCTTGAGGCTGCCTGGCAAGCCTATTTTAAGTAGAAGACATGGTCTTCAGAATCTGTGAGCATTCTATCCTGGGGGCCCAAAATTGGTCAGAATTTGATAGGAGATTGGAAAACTTGAAAGGATGAGGGAGTCAACCTAGGCCTACTATTTGATGGTAGATGGGATAATAGTTAGCCAGTCATTGTTAAACTCGAAGGACAGAACAGGAGAGAAGAAAGTGCAGTAAGAGGAATTGAGATTCAACTGTATGAAGAACTTTCTGATTTGAAAGGGTGTGAGGCCAGCGGTGGTAACTAGAAGAGAGGCACCTTTCCATGGTGCTTCTGTCATCAGGTTTGGCTGAGGGAGGAGGTGTCTGAGGGATACCTGGGTTCTACACACTGCCTTGATCCTTGGTCCCATGGAAAGTTTCTCATAGGAGCCTCTGGCTCCAACTCTACTGGTTTAGTATAATCTGAACCTGATGGGAAACAACAAATCCCTGGCAGGGATAGAGTCATATACACAGAGCATAATAATAACTCACATTTCTAACATGATTTAAATAATTTAGAACATTTCAAAACAATTTTCTTAAAACAACCCTATGAGGTAAGTAGTATTGGTGTTATTACAAACTCTATTTTACGGATAAAGAAACTGAGACACAATGATTTCCCATGGTCACACAGCTAGCTAAATGTCAAAGACAGGATTTCTTATTTCTTCCCAGGTACAGTATTCCTTCCATTGCACCATGATGCTCCTCTATGATAGTACACCATAAAGTAGTCACATAGTCACACACTATACAGTCATACAAATAGTATCACTATACATATTACACCATGAATAGTCCCAAATTGAAATGGAAAGATCACTGAACGTGAGGTCAGAAGAATCCAGTTCAAGTGGGCAATTTACTTTGCCTGACTATGCATATTTGTTACAAGGGTTTTCTTTTTCTTTTTCAATGGTGGGGATATGAGAGGTGGATTTTTGTTAATTAAAAAAAAAATTTTAAAAAGATGATGGCCCAAGACTTTATTCTAACAGTTACTAGTACAGTTACTAGTTGTATGATTTAGGGCAAGGGTCTTCATTTCTTGACCATCTGTAAAATTGGGATAATAAGACTGCTCATGTTACTCACCTCACAATGTTGTGAGAAGAATGCTTCCTAAACCTCAAAGTGCTACATAAAAGTGAACTATTATAATTGTTTCACATCACATACAGCCCACAATCACTCTCATTCCATCTCACATCACACAGTTTCCTACCAAAATTACACTCACAGTCAATATGCAATAACAATCACCTAGACCCTGATATTCAGGGTCGTATCTACCCCCTTCCCTACAGACAGACACATACAAGAGAGAGACAGACATATAACTTATTCCCTCAACTCTTCTATTCTGCCTTTCTAAGGTGATTCTCAATAGGTGTCTGTTTGAGACCAGGGGTGAATTCTCAGACCCTCTACTACAGGGATAGGGAACCTGCAGCCCTTGAGGCCATATGTAGCCCTCTAGGTCCTCAAGTGTGGCCTTTTGACTGAATCCAAACTTCATAGAAGAAATCCCTTTAATAAAAGGATTTGTTCTGTAAAACTTGGACTCAGTCAAAAGGCCATGCCTGAGGACCTAGAGGGCCACGTGTGGCCTTGAGGCTACAGGTTCCCCACCCCTGCCCTATTCCTTTTCCCAGTGCCTCAGGGCCTTCACAGTCCCAGGCTTTGGTTGTCTTCATGAGAACAGAGCCTGCCCGGGATGATGAGAGGATATGTAACCTAACAGGAGAACTAAGGATTTACAACAACAATCTAGGTCCTATAAACTTCATTGCTTAAGTATCTGTGATTTCATCCATGAGGATATGATTCTTCATCAAACCTTAGTAGATGATGAGTCACTTTACTTCTTTGTGCCTCAGTTTCCTCATCTGTAAAATGAGAGGTTGATCTAGATGGCCTCTGAGATCCCTTCCTAGCTCTGAATCTATGATCTTATAGTCTCTGAGAGTTTCTGTGACTAAAAAAATGCTTCTCTCCATGGCCAACCTGGCGATGAACCTCTCAGAACTTAGCAGGCTGGTCCTTGAGAAAATAGACATCTCTATTTATCTATCTTCCAGCTTTAAAGCCACGATCCTATGATGCTATCTATCATAGCAATAAAAGTTTACCAGTGCTGAGTTGAGTCTGAGCAGATTCCAAAGATACGTTTATAGCCAGACGTATAACAAGGTCAAAAGATCTCAAATAAAAAATAACCCTTCTTTCTTGGCGCCCCTTTGCCGAAAGCCTTCACCTCACCATCTCTGCCTCTGGCATCCTTTACCCTCCTGATGCCCAAACCTGCAGTTACTCTAGTCACCTCTCTTTCACTCCCACTTCTCTAGTCTGTAACCCAATTTAATCTCCAGTGTGGTAACTTTCTCTGGCCTTTCACATCTCTTCTTGTTTTAATTCTTCTCTCCTTCCATGCTCCCCTCCTTCAAGAAACCTGATTTGGCTGCAGAAGGATGAAGGTTAGATAGCATTAAAGACTTCCCAAAAAAGAGACCCTAGAGTAGAGGAATAAATGCTAGGAGATAAAGGGAGGCCTTGCTGAACACTATCTAGCTAGAAAAAGAAAGGACTGGGTTGCAAGTGGCAGAATGGAAATTAGATATCAGGAAGGACTTCCCCAGTGAATAGAAAAGCAGAGAATATCAGAAAGCCAAGAGACCTTTTGTGATTCAGTGATTCACATTTCCTGGGGCCCCCACTACCAAATTTGTTTCTCATACTTCTCACTATAATAGAAAATTAGTTGGCTAGGAAATAAATCTATGCCTTATGATTTCAAGTGAGCCACAGAATCAACTGGGAACCTGGTTATTTCCTCTAAATTCTTCAGTTTCCTGGGCAAATACGGATGCCAGTTGGGTTAATTAATTCACATTCATTTTTAAGCCTTTCTTCTCCCCCTGTATCCATTTGATTTTATCTGGATGTGACTTCAAAGAAGGAAGGGGAGGGTGGATTTTAGGTCAGTCAGTTTGGTCCACAAAGTCCCAGTGTTTCTATGGCAGATTTCAGGCCACAATCCGGATGGACAGTGTTTTTGAGATATCGACCTGGGAAAAGGCAGGGGACCTGAGTTGGAGAAGGTGCAGTTCCCATTCTCACATAGACCTGTCTCTAGGAGACACCACAAAACAAAAGGAAATGTGATATAATGAAAAGAACATTGAACTAAAAATCAGAAGTCTTGGGTTTGACCTAGCCCTGTCACTAACTAGCTTTGTGACCTTGGGCAAGACACTTCATCTCTCTAGAACTCAGTTTCCTTATTTGTAAAATTAGAAGGTTGGATTAGATGATTTCTAATATCTCTTCCACAAACCTATAAATCTTCTTTTGACCCTTCATCCACCTTGCTGGAAGACTGAGGGGGAAAAAAACTTCAGATCTTCAATGACCTTCCCTCAATTAACCATCCACCAATCATTCTTCGTTTTTGCATCCACTCTGAAAAAGAGTGGATGCTGCTAGGGAACAAAGCAAAGGCTACTCTCCCTCCCAACCCTATTGAAGTCCATCCCAACTTCGCTGGGTCCCCATTTTTATCTTTGCAGGATCCCGAGTTGTTTGGAATTTGGGGGACATCATTTGGAGCCCCAGTTCTGGGAAGCCTGCCACTTTGGGGACAGCAACTAGAGCTAGGGAATAGCATCCTGGAAGTAGAAAAGGTTTGACCCTGAAAACTGCTGTTTGAATAAAGTAAACCCTTAGTGGGATCGCTTTGGGATTACAGAATGGAGATTTAGACTGTCAGAGCTGGAAATACCTTAGAATAAATACCTTTAGAGTGCTAAAGCAGGAAGAGAAACAGAATGTCTATTCTAGTGCTTTCATTTTACAGATGAGGACACTGAGGCCCAGAGTGGGGAGATTACTTGCTTGAGCCCACACAGCTATCTGTAGATCGAGAGCTAAAAACCCCGACTCCTGACTCTCAGGCCAGGGCTCTTTTCAATACATCAATGAGGATATTCTCTCATCATCTCAGTGTAAAAAGAGCTTGCTGCAGTAGCAGAAGGGTCGAATGGGACAAGCTAAAGGAAGAAGGGAGGTCGACTAGAATGGCTGTTCCACAAGATGCAGAGATTGCCAAAATTCTGGAAGATTGTAGATACAAGAGTGACAAGGAGAGGGGGTGAATCCTACCTTGGAGATGGGGAGGGGGGGACTGGGTGGCTGCCATCTCGGAAGTCCCACTAGAAGCAAGACGTTTTTTCCTCCTCTTCTTTTCCTTCAGATTTTCCTTTTTCGTCTCTTGGCTCTTCCTTCGGTTTTCCTCCCCTCCGTCCCCTCCCTCCCCCCAGCATCAGCCCGGGGGCGCCTAGCTCCGGCCCGCCTTCCCTCGGGCTCGTGCTCCGCAGTGTATGGGGTTATTTTTACTTTCGGTTATCTAGCTTTATGAAGACTCGACACCACTCATACAGCTAGATAACCAAAGATAACAACCAACCCCGCCTCCCGGCTGCAGCCGCTGTCAACGCCACCGCCACCGCCACCTCCAAGCAGACCCCTGGGCTCCACCGCTACCACTACTTCCGGGCATTCTCCCGGTTCTGATGGTTCCCGGCCCTGGGTGGGTATGTGGGGGTGGGGGGAATAGGAAGAGAGAAAAAAAAAGATAGGGGAACAAGAGATATGACAAAGCCCTACTCAGCTCTGGTACAACTCGCAGCCCTCCGTCCACTCTCTCATCCCCAATCCCAGTTTCCTCTTCTGTAAAAATAATGGTTTGAACTAGAGGATCTCAAAGGGCCCTTTCAGCTCCTGAGCCTATGTTTCTATCTCAATCCCGAACCAGGAATGAACCTGGCTTGAAGAAGCGGGGAGCTCACGAGTGCTGGCTTGGAATTTCGATTTAGCAGGCAGGCTGAATGAAGGAGTCACGACGGAGAGGTCCCCACTGTGCCGGCTCCTTCCTCCTTCTCCCCTGAAAAAAAGGGGTGACCCTGGAAACCTGCACCTTTGCCTCGGTCAGGAGCTGAGACCAAGATCTCAGACCTAGTGAGGACCCAGTGTTGTACCATTGGCCCAATGAGGCGGGAATTCCGATTCTGAGTTGAGCCCTAAAGCCGAGGACCAGCGAAGCCTGGGGGAGAGAATAAAACACCTGGGATTGCTTACACCCACTCCTCACGCATGCAGAAGAATCAAAGGGAGACTCTGAATCCCAGCGAGGCACAGGCAGGCCCGAGAGGTCAAAGAGTCGGGAATGGAAACGGGTATGGAGATGATGATGACTGCGATGGTAGGGACGGGGCCGAAATTGGAGATCCTGGGGTTGGGAACGATAAGGGTGGAGGCGGGAATAAGGATAGTAGGGAGGAGGATGAGGATGTTATCTACTATAAGCCTTGCATATAGTGAGTCTATAATAAATGTTTGTTGATTTGAACGGCAAGAGCAGGAATAAGGATACGGTGGGGAAGGAGTGGATGGGAAATGGAGATGAAAACAAGTAATTATCGGAACCGGGATGATGAGGGTGATGGAGATGGTGATGGGGTACGGGAAGACAGGAATGGGAGGAAGGCCGAAAAGATCCGGCACTAAACTGAGAGGTGAGAGGCAGCTGCAGAAGTCGTGGAGAATAAGGACCTTGCCTCCAGGGGAGCAAGAGAATCGGAAAGACGGAGGGTTTCGTCTATATAACTGCAATCCCTCACTAAAGCCACGTGTGGACCGTTGCGGGACGCAAGGACCTAAATAAAGAGGAGTTGGACGGGATTGATAGTCTCCTGGGTCAGAGGGCCGCCGGGGCCAGACAAATTCCCCACCTCTGGCATCCGTCCCCAAGTCTGTCCCCTGAGTCCACCCTGCGCCCAGAAAGACCACTTACTCTGTGCTCCCTCTCCTGTTGATGGCTTCTCTTCTGCAGCGTCGGGTTCTCCAACCCTCCTTCTCTACGCCCCACCCCCAACACCGCGCACGTAATTCGAAGGCTCTGGGGTCGCAGAGGGGTGTCCAAAGCCTAGGAGAGGTGTATAAGACTCAGGAAGAGGAGCGTTGGTTCCCAACCCCCTGCAGTCCCCCAATCCCCTTGCCTCGCCTCTCTGCTTGCAGCTTCTGTGCCCGGCGCGCTCTGGGCTCGCGACTTTTCATTCATCCTTTCACACTCCCTCCCGAGGTTGGCCTCGGATTGGCTCCATTCAGCCTGACGTCACCACTCCCTCTTTTCCCTTCTCCGCCCCTCTCCCCTGCAGCGTTCTGGACCAAGGAGTGCAGAATTGAGTTGAGGGGTGGGAACTGGGCTTTACAGAGGGGTTGGAGAAGATGAAGATCCGGTCTCTCATTACCTTCTTCCACTCCCAAGAAAACCCACTCCTCACCTCCAAATCAAAAACGGTTGATCGCACAATGGATCTCCAACCCTCCCTGTATTTTTGTAAGAACTACCATTTACATTTGGACTCACGGCATTTGATGTAAGATCTTGACAGGACTGGATAAAAAGAGGGAAACAGGGAAAGTTGAATTTTTATTCAGATAACCTTTCCTCTACTGTCACAGTCTACACCCCTGCCCGCCCCGCCATTCCCCACCAACACAACCAAACGCCTGTTGACTCTGCCAAAACACCACTCCACCCCCATGCCCACAACACACTCCAATCTAAGGAAATAAAGATCTGCAGGTTTAGGGAGCACCCAGACAGCAGTGAAAAGCGCCGCCAGCCCGCCCCCCCCCACCCCCATCCTTTGGTCCCTGACTGAGCTTCTAACATCTGTTTTTAATGGCAAGCACTGGAGAGAGAGGGATATGAGGAATTTGGATTTAATAAAGAGCGGAGAGAGATCTAGTAGGGCAATCTGGGAGGTGGGGGAGGTTCTTTGGAGCTAAACTGGTTGATAGCTAGCGGGCTAGGGAGCCTGGCCTCCGACTTTGGAATGGGTACTGGCCCTTGTCCTTTCTCTACGGGTTCTAAATGTAATCCCCAGCTCCAAGGCCTAGCTCTGTTGTGTTTCTCGCCCCCTTTTCTTCGGATTCCTAAATTTAAATCTAAGGCAAGCCTACGGGGAGGGTAGTGAAGGGAGGCTATAAACCACTTTCTGGAACACAGAAGAAGCCAAGACCTCAGACGCCACTTCGGCCCCGGCACAAATCTGTCTTCCCGTCACCCTCAAATGTTAAAGCTGCTGATAATATGCCTAAACGTTGATGCTCAAGCCAGGGCCTGCCTGGGCCTCTCCAGACAGAAATAGGACGCAGGGGTGGACGGTTGACTCCAGCTCCGGAAGAACTGGCTCATTTCACACACTCCCCTATCCTTGGGCCCTCTGCACCACACCAAGGGTCAGTAAGGGCACAGGGCCACTCCCCCTCCCCTTCGGCCAAGTCCTTCCCGCCCTTCGGATAATCCACCCCTCTAACACAAGCACACAAAGGGGATGGGGGTGGGAGCGCAGCATCTCTTAACATCATCCTGGTCTTGTCCGCTGCATAACAGAATCCATGTCTGGGAGATTCGGCAAGGTGAAGGAAGGGGAAGTCGAAATCCCCTGCTAGACTTCCTTAGGGAACCAAGAATGGAGGGGAAGAGGGTGTCTTGTCCTACTCTCCGCTCCCTTTCCTCCCACTATTCATTCCCACTATTCATTTCCTGTATAATAATGCGCCTCGTCCACACCCGCGCGCCTCAACCTCAGCCCCAAAGAAAGACGTTGCTGGGGACCGCAGTTCTAAAATCGAAGCCCTGGGCTCGAACGCCAGGAGGTTCTCCCCCTTCTTAATCCCTCCTTCCAGGACCAGGACTCCTGTGGACTCTTCCTATTTTTCCGGAGGCAGAAAACGTCGGCCAGAATCGTTGAGGCTTTGGCTCCGACATTTGGGTTGGGGGATTGTGAATCCCTCCCCCACTCCCAGACCCATAGACGGCGGGTTTTATATTAAAAATGTCACTAGGTTCGGCGGATTCTGCTTCCTACTCTGAGGGCCCTGCATTACACAGCTCTCCACTAGACCTAGCTTGGGCAAGAAAATGATTGCTTGGATCGGTGTAGGTGTTCAATTCGTTTTATGTTCATACAAGCACCTCACCCGGCACCTCACGAAGGTTTTGGAAGATGCAAATGATGAGCAATGATGGCTGAGGAGCAAGCAGCGAGAGGCACGACTAGGTCCTGTAGGTCTCCCTACCATAAAAACGAACCCTGGGCTGGGCTAACGAGTATCTGAGGCCCAGTGCCTTTTCCAACCCCCGGCCCAGGCTAGGAGGAACGGAGCTGTCCCTCCGGCCCCGTCACATAGCCTAGGTATCTTTGTTCCTCTCTCCACGAGGTTCAGTCCTCTGGCAGCTTCCCACTGGGAAGAGGCAACCTGAATCTCACTCATTTTTAGCCCTTGCCGAGCTCCCATCGTGGAGGCAGAAGAAAAGAAAGAGGAGGGCGACAAAAATAAAAACGTGAGGGGAGCTGAGGTGGGAGTGAAGAAAAACAGGGGAACCTGTGAGACGACCTAAGGGCCTCACTCGCTCATCCTTTATAATCGCGCTGCGTTTGGCCTTTCTCGCCCAGGCCTTGGACTTCTCTTACCCCCTACACTTGGCTTTCTTCCACTAATTCCCTGAAACCTACAGCTCAAGCCTGGAATTGGGGGCCAGCAGCCTTCGGTCCCATTCCCTCCCTTAGGGCTTGGCGTGGCAGCCTATTGATAAGTCCTGGACTTTGCGCTGTCCTCGGTAGCAAAGACCTCCTATCCATCTTTGCAAGGAACCTTAACTTCTATGCCCAAATGCTTCCGTAAATACCCTTCATTACTGCCTTTGAATGCCTCCAAAATACTCTTCCCCTCCTCCCTAGAGGACACAAACACCCTTCACACAACACACATACATATGTACATACATTTACATACACACATACATGTATGTATTATCTCCTGTTACACACCCCAACACCACCTTTAATGTCCAGAGATGCCCCTCCAAAAAGTCTATTAATGCTCTGGATGTCTACTTCAAAATATGCTCTCTATATTACTTAAACACCCTCATAGGTAACTACTCCCCTCATTTCCTCCCCAAAACACCCCACCCAAATTTGGCAATATTTCCTTAGATACTCCTTCTACCCTTCCTCTCTCACATTCTTGGAGGCTGGAAGAGGAGTTCAGTAATAAACTATCTTTTACCATCCTTGGGAATGTATTTCCATTGCAAAACCTTGCCCGCCATCTTTAGAGGGAGAATGGTGAGAGCAAGGAGCTTCCCACTCCTTCTGCATGTCCATTGACAAAGAATCCTATCAATCCTTCCACATTCCAAGGCAGTGTCTACATGGGCAAGAGGAGAGTTAAGCTGTGATTGGCATGAATCTAGCTACTTTAGTGACTTTTCCATTACCTCATCCTCTCACCACCTTTGTAGGTGGTGGGGCAATGGGGTAGAAGATTCAAAAAGGGATTATTTCAATTTCCAATGGCCTATGGACAGACATAAGCAAATCTCAGTGAGGTCCAATCTCTGGAATTTTTTAAAAGGGCACATTTTGCCTGCAATCTGGATTTTTCTAAATACCTAGATTTCCTCCAAATAATCCAGCTGCCACATTTGAAGGCTTTTAAATAGATATCTGCTTTACAATGGCCTCAGGATGAAAGGTAGTTCAGACTAGAATGGGTGGAAGCTTTTGGCAGAAATATCCATAGAATCTGGGCTCTCCTTTGGATCTATTAGTGGAGAAAGTCTCTTCATCTGGGGTACATTTTTGAGGCCTGCCTCAAAAAAAAGGAATACAAAAATTGGCATATTATACTGACTCCAGGCCCCTATCATAGTCTCCATTCCCAAATAAGTCTACTTTCCACTTGGCCTTGTGTGGACAGATGCTACTCACTATCTCAAGGATGAAGGAGAAAGAAATGTGCCTTCATTTTAGAAAAAGAGTAATGACTACTGAGTCACAGGTCATGACTACACAGCCTTAATGAAGGGAAGATCTGCCAACCAAATGATCATTTGCTATTATGTTAGGTTAAAAATTCCATTATTTTGTGGAAAAAAAAATAAAAATTACCTTGGGTCCTAAAACATCAAGTATATTTGTGTGTGTTTGTGCATCTGTGGTGTGATATTGTGAATCTACATTTTATGTATTGTGTTTCTGTACACACACACACACATACACTATGTATATATATATATATATATATATATATATATATATATATATATATAGTGTATGTTTCTGCATATATGTCAAATGTATTTGTATTTTATGTTGTGTAGGAGAGAGGAGGGATGGTACTTGAATTACATTTTCCAGTACTTTGTACTTTGTTCTATCTCCCCTTTACTTTGTGTAGTGTAAATACGATTCTTTCTTTCTGTGTGTCTAGGCTGCTGTGTTGCTGAATAAATGCGTTATTTAGGGATTTGCACAGATTTCAGGATGGTGTGGTGTCTGAGCTCTCTCTTCTCCATAGATTTCCTTGTCTAATGAGACAATATTTGACATACTGGCACTTAAGATCACGAACCTTTAAATACCCCACACTATCAAACTATATTTCCAATAAATGCTCCTTGGATTAGATAGTTACATCATTCAAAGGAGACATCGAAGATCAGGGCAGATAATTCAGTGTTGATTCCTAGTCTCAATCCTTGAGCTTCCCCAACAGTGAACACTCTTTTTGACCTCTATTCCTGATGTCCACCCATTGTCTGTGTTCCTGCAGAATAACATTGCTGTCTAGGTGCAGCTTTCATCCAGGTCTATAGACATAAGTCATTGAGGTAGATCGGATACTACTCCCCCCCCTCCAAAAAAAAGCCACACACACACACACACACACACACACACACACACTTTGGTCTCATGCCACTCTCTCTTGAAATATTAGGGTACTTGAAGCAAAGATGTATTTTTTCTTGCCTCAATTAATTAGGTTGATTTGAGCCTATGTAGTTGTATTTAGAAGAAAATTGTCACCGGAGAGGGATTTGTGTTTATCTGTGTTATACATAAACCACTATCACATGTATTAACATGTGCTAAGCTAAGAGAAAGTATATAGAATATCTATGGGTTATTATTAACTATCTAGGATTGCTGTTGGTTAGCTGCAAAAATCTAGAATGAAAGCTTTTTGAGACTCTAGAGTGGAGCGGAGAACTGAGATGTAATGGGGATAATTTGACTCTTGTAGATGCTACCCTTTCTTCCCCTAGGGACATTTTTCCCCTTAGCTGCAGAATTTTGGAGTCTGACTTATCCAGAGAATTCCCTCTGCTTGTTCAGACCCTTCCCCATGCATCTAGGTCTCCAGCCTTTTGGACTAGGTGTCCCCATCCTCCCTTCCTTCTCCCAGTTCCATATTGCAACATTCACCAAAACCTGAAGCATAAGAAGAGGTCAGCAAAAGGTAGAGGACAATGGCTATAGGATGATCTAAGGACCTCTCTGACTCTTTGTAATTGCATCTCCCTTCAGCCTCTCCCACCCAGACTTTCTTTACCTTAGTCAGGGATGGCTGGTTTGGGTATCAGTCCCTCTACACTCTCAGCAATCAGTGAAACCATCCCCTTGAGGGGCACATATACTCAGAAGCTCACACACAGCCACATACATCCCACACTCATGTAGACAGGAGCACACACACACATAGACAGAGAAACAAGGCACACACATTTAGACACATAAAACATACCCTTACAGCTACATGCAACATACAAACACAGACAAATGCAGTTATCCACACAGATCAATAGAGTAGCATACAGACAACCATCCACACAACCAACAATAATCCACCCCAGATATACACATCCTCACAAACACACTCATTCATGTATGACAGCCTTTCAGCACTTCTAGATTCCTGTTCACACCACCCTGCCTTTCTCTTTCTCTCCCAGTTTGGGTTTCTTAACCTCCCTCTCTATAAGCACATCCCTTCAGGAGGGGAGGTAGATGGGGAGAAATCTAAGGGCTTTATTCACCACAGCAATCTTTCTTCTGTTTCCTAGAAAGCTAGACTTCATTTGCCAACTGCCCTTTACCTCTGTACCCCATACTATTTACTGTATAGATCCTAATGAAAATTGAGTTAGCAAAGGAACAGAAGCCAGAAGATGGAAAAGACAGGGGTTGGAGTGAAAGTGGGGTTGGACAGTGTGAAAGGCAGAAAAAAATAGGAAATGTTGACTAAGTCATCCTTCCCCTCACTTCCCTCCATTCCCCCACCCTAAAACCCCACAAGAAGACAATAAATACCCCAGCTGGAGAGCCGCCTACAGTGGTATCAGAAACAAATATGGTTGCTTCATCTGGGTGTTGGTCCCCTGTCAAGGAGGAGAATACAAAGGTTAATCAGGCTCTCTGGAGAGGCTCTCACTCTCATGGCCCTTCTGGCTCCCTACTTCTCTAGCCACTCCCTTTCTCCCCACTCTGATGTCCCATGGTCACCCCACCCCCATCTTTTTGCTAATCTCAGCTCTCTTCCTCAGATCCCACACTTAAAAGAACACCAAATTAGGTCTCCTGACAGAAAAAACCCTATGGAGACCAATAAGCCAACCCAACCCAGGCAAAACCATGATCCCATGCCCCTTATCATAGCTTATTTCCACATCCTTCCCAACACTTCCTACACAGAACCACAAGGAACTTCCTTGGACCTATTGGTTTGACCCCATAGCATTGATTCCAGGCCTACAAGATCCTGCTTCTCCCTCAGAGAAAGGCAATCATTGACCCCTGGAACATCTAGAATAGAGATTCCAGAAAGGGTAGGATGGTAAAGCTGGGATTAAGGTTGCATGCCTGTCTGTCTATCTGCCCGTCTCTCTCTCTTTTTCTACCTATATATCTAATCTATCTTTTTCTATGTCTTTCTCTATAAACACATGTATAGCCTATAAAAATAGACCTCTATCTATTGATGTATATTTTTCTTTTTCACATACATATACCCAAGGCATGACTACAAAGTAAGAAGACTGATTTCTATGTGTGGTTGACAGAGAACCAGTCTCATTACTTTATAGACATGCTGCCTACATTGCCGACTCCAGGGTAGAGCTGGTTTGGGATTAGGACATGGATTCCAAAGATAACTCAGCCCCCGGAAAGAAAAAAAAAAGAATAGAAAACAAGGGAGAATAGGACTGGATTAATATCTTTGCTCTTCCCATTACCCCAATCTCAATCCCACATCTGGGATTTTTCAAATGAGAGACCATTTTATTGAATGTGGGGGAAGAGATAGGAGGCGGGAGGTGGAGGGCAAGCAAAGGGATGTAGCAAAGGGATGAAGACATTCCTAGTCCTACATGAACACATGAAAGGAATGAAAGAGAGCTTGGAACAGGGGCTTATACCCAAATAAATATTAAACCTGCTTCTTCTCTGGACCTTTGGCTAGGGATGGAGGGCTGATGGGTAGGGGTGCTCTAAACTCCCACTCCCCCAAATTATCCAGTACCTTATCTCTCACTTTTGCTGACCTATCCCTCTTACAAAGGTATTTCTCAATCTGAAATTGAGGTTTTCACCCCAAAGGAAGTAAGGGGAACACCCCCCACTCCCATCTGCTGACATATTGGAAAATAGAAACAGAGAGAGCTGGAGAGACATCTCCCTTCCTCCACCCCAATGCAGTGTCTAAAGCAGATTCCATCAACCTCCACCTACTGCCCTGACTCTTCCCCAAGACAAAATGATTTTTTAATTGTAAAATCCTAGATATGGGATTGAGATTGAAGTGGCACAGAGAGGATGAGGGAAGGGCAAGGAGATCAGGTTTGCCTTAGCTCCCATTTTTTCAGGTCCTGGGGTGAGAGGGTGCATCTCTATTGTTATCAGTTTCCCACATGCACACATGCACCCCCAATATGCCCTGGGTACCATGCTACTGAGAAACATGAGTTAGGTAGCCATGTAGCATACATAGACATATGTGATATCTGGCATCCAGTGCCTCTCTCTTATCTACACCATTCTGAGGTCCCAGCAGCATCTTATTAAGTTCCTTATTCCCCCACCCCACAAAGGTCTGATTCTCTGCTCCCAGCTTAGGGGAGGTCATGTCTCTTGATCAGATCTCCTAGTCCCTAAGAAAAGACTATTGGATGGGCCTTGAAGAAGCCCTATCAGCCTCTATTTCTTCACAATTCTTAGCTTTAGCTATTCACCCCCACCCTCTCTGCTGATGAGCTCCCCTCAGCTCTGGGTAAGGGGGATGGAAACAGGGATAAACCCAATGCTGTAGGATTCTTTCCTAATGCTTGATTCTACCTTTCTTGTAAAACCCCACCCCCACATTCCATCGGAGCCTAGAATCCACGACACCTCACATTCCCCCTAAGGTGGGGGGAGGAAGAAAGAGGAGAAAGAGAGAGAGAGAGAGAGAGAGAGAGAGAGAGAGAGAGAGAGAGAGAGGATTGAAGACAAGAGTCCAAATTCTGACTCTGTTCTTCCTCCTAGCTCCTTGACAATCTCCCCTCCTAGCCTCCTCCAGTGGGAGCATTAAGATGTTCACTGTCTGTCTTGGGTGGGGGGTGGAGGGAGAGAGAAGGAGGGGCAGATTAATAGGATCAGTAGCACCGTGACCCTAAAGCCCCCCTGAATCCGGTTGACAAACTTAGTAAGCTGTCGGCCCACTGTTGGGGGTTGGAGGGGAGGGCTGGGTTACAGAGGCTTTCTGAGTCGTCTGGGGAGGGTGGTTGTACCTAGCCCAATGCTGGGAAACAGGAACCAGGCGACAAAATTCTATAGGTTCATCGGCTGCCCATCTCACCTAATTCTTTTGGATTCCCCCCTCAAATTATGGACCAGCATTTCCTGTCTGTCACCCCAGCCCCCATCAACCTCTGGGAAAAGTGGGGAGGGGTGGAGTGGGAGCTGATTAATTTTAGAGGATTTCCCCTTCCTCTCCCAGTCCCAATTCCTGAGAGAGATGGATTTTTCCAGTATGGCAAGGGTCACTTACCCAGTTCCTGTGAAGAGGAGGTGTCTGTCTCTCAGGGCCCCACGGCTGGTCTGCTTCTCTTCCCCCCCAGCTCCTAGCCTCTTGTGGAGTAGAGGCTGCAGCCCTGATGACGTAGCATCTGTCTATCCATTCAGGAATTTCGCTCCCCTCTCTTTCTTTCTCTTGCAGCTCTCCTTGGCAGATAGCAAAAAGGGGGTGCTGCCCCTGCCTGAAGACCTCCCCCCTTAAAAAAGAAAAGCCCATCCCACTCTGCCTTATTGAAACCCCTTTCTCCTCCCTTCCACTACATGGTTGAGAAGAGATCAGTGTCACCTCCACCCTGCTACCCCTTACCACCACCCCACCCCAACACAGCCCTTTCCAACCTGAGGCAGGAGGATGGGGGAGCGGCGCAACAACACAGCTATTGTTTCCCCCAACACCTCCCTGCCAATGTAAAAGTAGTCAGATAAGGGGTACCCACTCTGTTTCTGCCGCCTACCCCCAGGGTCCTCTTCAATTTTTTTTATCCACAACAGACTTAAGAGATGAAAATGTGGTGGTGATTTGGAGGAGCCATGAGGACAGAAGTGCTTTGGAGATTTGGGGGATTCCCCATGGCATTCAGAACTTGACTGTGAAGGCGAGGGCAGGGAATAGGAAATAAGTAAGCTGGGTAGGGAGAAAATAAATTTTCATCCAAATCCTCTCTGGTGTGTGTGTGTGTGTGTGTGTGTGTGTAGATGCAGTGTGCACAGACAAGAAAAAAGTCTAGACAAGAAGTGGGGCCACAAATTCAAAGTAGAAGATAAATTATCTTGTTCTTGTAGGAGGGAGTGAGCTTTGGGGGTTGGTTTCCAGGGCTGGGGTCCCAGGGCTTGGTGGAAGCTGGGGACCAGAATGGTACAATGGGCCGGTCTCTTTTCTCTTTCTCCTCTACCTCCTCAGCCCCTCCCCTTTTCTCCCTCCCTCCCTCCTTGGCCTGCATGGGAACTCGGCCGGGGCTCAACTTGACAGACAGCAGGCCTGCATGCTAATGAAGTCTGTCTCAAGTTCATTGTCAACCCCCCCAATCTCCCCCTAATGCCCCCTCCTTGTGGCCCCCTCCTCTCCTCTCCCACACACAAATCTCCCTCCAACTTTTGTCCCACAGACCCGGAGGCCACTTGAGCCTCTGCCTGCTCCCCTCTCCCACCCTCCCCCACAACCCTCAGCTCCAGACTCCCCCCCCACCCCAGGGGCTCTCTCCACTCTCCACCTCAGTCCCCTTTACACCACCCTCACCAATACCAGGTTAAATTGAGTTATTCTGAAGGAAATCATACAGAATAAGGCCTAAGTCTATAAATCTGACCCCCCCCCCACACACACTCTCCTCCCTACCACAAAATGAAGAGAGTCTGGGGAGATGGGGGATAAAGAGAGGGAGAGGAGGTCAGACTCTTACCACTCCAGGTACTTTGCCCCCCAATTTTCTGTCCCATCCTGTCTCCTGCATTAACCTTCCTCCCCCCCAGTTCCTTTCCATTATGATTATTTTTTGCTCTCCCCTTGATTACATCTGCTTCACTAGCTCAGAAATAAAGATCCTTTGAGACTAATTTCCCCCCCCTTCCCAGTTCCCCACCCCTTCCCTCCCCCCCCTTCCCTCAGACTAGGGCTCCTATTTGCTCCTTTCTCACCGACTGGAAGACATTGAGTTCCTTGTCTAGGGAGCTGGGGGGCTGGTGTGTGGAGGGGGGGTGTCAGTGAGATGAAGGGGGGGGGTCTCTCCAGCTCTGGGACGTGTCCAGCAATCCAAACCTGTCCCTCTTTTGTTCCTGCAAATCTCTTCACACTGTCACCTCCCTTTGGAGTCTGCCTTTCTCCCAGCAACCATGGAATGGGAGGGGGGAGAGAAAGGGGAGGAGGACCCTGTGCTCACCCCCATTCCACCCCCAATTCCAGGGGAAGGGGGAGGGGGAGAAAAGAAAATTTTTTAAATCCCCCCTCATTAGCAGAAAGGAAGCGAAAAGGGGATAATTATAATTAAAAGCAGACAGCTGTAGATTGCATCTTTTATGTTCTTCATAGCTCCTCCCCATCCCCCCCAACACCCCCACACAACACCCTGCAGATCTTCCTCTATGAAAAATGGGATGGGTGGAAGTATTGGGTGCTTAGGGTGCTAGAGGGGATGACTGAAAACACTGTATAAGGGAAAGGGGCCCTGGCTGCAGGAAGGCCCTCCATTACTTCTCCCCATTGGGATGCATGGTCTTAACCATTCCAGTAAGCTATTGGAGCTCTGCCTTCTGTTCTTATCCCTCCCACCTGTACCCCAAAGTGGGGGCTGCAGCTGGGCTAGGGAAGTGAGAAGAGCCAATTATCAAGCTCTTGGGCATCTCTGGTTTTCCTAATAGCATTAAGTAGGTTATTAATAATCATTTTAATACTGTGAATTAATTATAGCATCATACATACATCCATTCACTCTTCATTTTCCTTAGAAGTTTCATGGAAACACAAGAGTGAATGTCAGGAAGCCCAGAGACTAGGTTTTAGAAAAAATCGGGGGAGGGAGACAGTCTTAATAAAAGGACAGTTTGGATATAGGCAAGAGGCAGGCACAGCACGCCAGACTTGAAAGCTTAGTCCATACACTATTAGAGCTAGATGGAACCTTAGAATTCTCAAACATAATAGCCAGTAAGGTCCGGATGGGACCTTGGAGCATGGAATAGTAGATCACAGGATAGCAGAACTTAGAAATCATAGACCAGTCTCCTCGCTTTGAAGATATCTATATGTGCACATATAGAGAGCAGGTGTAGTTTGTTGGGGGAGGATATGGGGTGTGTTGCTAGGCCCAGATATCCTGCCCCTATATATTTATAGAACTTGATAGTAGGCCAGAGCAGCAGGGTAATTATGAACTAATTAGCATATATGCAAATGAAGTAACCTATATACACTGAATGGAGGCAGATTATTATTTATTTCTTTTTCTTTTCTCTCCCCCTCTTCCTTCCCGGGCAACAGCTCCTGCTCCTCTGAGCTCATACCAGCAATTATCTGACATTATAAGAGAGGCTGGAGTCCGGGAGGAGGGAGTAGGGACAGAAAAAAAAAACCCAACACTCGATTTATCTCATTTTACTTTATGTCATTCTCAGAAGAGTGGGCAGAGGCTTAGTTAGAAGCCTCTGCATAAACAAAAGGGGAGAAGGGTCAGGGGACTCAGGGGTGAGGTGGGAGTCAGAGAGATAGAATCGAGGATAGAGGTGGACAGGAAGACAGAGACAGAAAAACCCAGAGACACGAACAGAAAGGAGAGACAGAGAGACAGGAGATCTAGAGAGACATGGAAATGGACAGTCTACAGATTTGGAGATCACCTTTCCAGACTAAACTCAGGCTGAAAGCAGAGGAGTGTGAGGGATTGTGACCCACTCTATCCTTCCTCCTAGGCTGGGGCTCCTATCTTTCCATACCTTGTCTCCACCTTCCTTTTATCTCTACCCACAATACTCCCACCTATAAAACCACTATGGGATCAACAAAGCACTGAGGGTGAAAGTGGGCTTTATTTCTCTCCCATAGGGCCGAGCTGGGGAGCTTAGATTCACGGAGTACTAGTCTCATTTGCTTCCCCCACCCCCGCCAAGGCCCCTCCCTACATAAAGAGCAGCTTCAGGGCTATGTCCTTCCCTCTGTCCGTCTTCATCTCTGAGCCTCTGAATGTTTTTCGGCCTCTAGGTTGTCTTTTTATATATCCCTGTCCACCTCTCCTCAGAAGGGTATTGATCCCCGCTCTTACGTTGGGGGCATGGAATCTTTAAACTGTCAGCTACTCTTCCCACCACCACTCAATTTAAATAACAAGGAAAAAGACTCGCTGCCCATCTCGTGCCTGCAGATCCCACCGCCCCCTGGCTTGAACCTCTGAGCCCTGGTCAGCTCCCTTGACTGAGACTCTGAAACTAGTGACTGGTAGCCTCTGCTTCCCTCTCAGCCCTCTGACTCCTACGAAGCTCCCCAGAGATCTTTTCCTTGTGGGGACTCTTTGGGGGAGGTAGTGAGGTAGAAGGAAGAAAGGATCCCCATTATTCCCAACCTCCCCCCCACCCTGCACACATATTTCCTCCCTCTCTAGTTGATATCCTCCCCTCTTCTGTCGTTTCGAACCCGTTGGGTCTGTGTGTACGTAATTTGGGACAGAACCCTCACCGACCGGATCCCTCCCCCACAAAAAAAAATCCAATCCCTCCCACCCAAACTCCAGAGAAGTGAAGAATAGTGCGGGAGGGGGCTGGGGGCGCTGTGGCAGCAACTTCGTGCCGGTCCCGGCCAGAAGGACCACATTAAATAGTAAACTTATAGAGGAGGATTCCTAATACAGCTCCCGAAATACTGACAACAAGGAGACAGTGACCCGGTCCGGACCCGGATAAGCCGAAGCAGCGGCTGAGTCTACGTGGCGTCAAACTTCCTCGGCAAAAAGGACATCTTTGGACAGGGGGGAAAGAAGGGAGCGAATCGATAGCATTATTCTTCAATATCTAGATGTTCGACACCCGCAGAGACGCAACTCGGGCTAGGTAGGGCTAGACTACTTGAACCCGAATCAATGCGGGTGAATTGAACGCTCTGGGCACCTATATTTGTTTATGAGTGCCGGGTACTCCAGAACCCTTTCGAGAGTTAAAATTCTCCTTGGGTGTCTATCTCCCACTTCAGAGATCTGGATGCAACCTGGGTTTGTCTCTTTGCTCTGGACGAGCATTTTCGTACTGTTATAAGTGGGGCATATTAGCCCCTCTGGACTTATGGGTCGCTGCTCCTAATGATATAGACATCTGAATATCTTCGTACAAAAGATCTACATTCTGCCCGTTAAGAGATTCTTTATATTCTCTCTCTCTCTCTCTCCTTCCAAACATACATACATATAGGTACATCTAGGAGGACATCGAGAAAGATACACATAGACGGAAATAGAGTAAGACAGAGAACTAAGTAGAAAAATAAAATGATAGATAAATGATAGAGATGTGTGATACAGTATTCTAACTCCCCCCCCCCCAACTCACACAACACTCGTCTCCACATGGGTAAACTGTCTGTGTTTGTACATATAGCCCACTTCCCACAGTAGAGACTCACTTGGGTTCCTATCTATATTCATATACAGAGATATTTTCTATATTTCCTCCCCTCCCCCTCCCAACCAAACTCCTCCACAGAAGTATATCTCTGAATAGATGCGACTAGGTGGTTATTTAGAGGTCCACATCCCATCTTCTAGATAAGGAATGGTTTGAATTTATATAAATAGATCTATTTCTGCTAATGCCTCTCCTAGATAAACACATCTGCATAGAGCCAAAGCTTTGGTAACTAAAGATTCCATTATTTCATGAAGTCTAATTATCAGGACCTTGTCTGTACATGCTGTGTACGTGGAGTATGTATATGTTTGCATTCCCCACCCCTGATTCCCCTACAGATGAGCGGCAGAACTACTACGGGGGCAGTAGGAAGCTGTCGCTTTAGCCATGTGGCAGGCTAAAATGTTTTTTTCTCGGCGTGATTTTCTGGGGAGGCCAGCTTGGTCTTGTGAGTGAGCCAGGCGCATACTACCTTCCCCTCCTCCCCCACCCTCGTGTGTCTTAGGACATGACCGTAATATCTGTGAATTCCGTGTATATGTGTATATATGGAGGAAAGAGGTGAAGTCTTCATGTAAACTGATCATTCCTCTTCTCTAACCAGGGCAACTGATCTATTCCCTGCTCTGTGGCTGTCCCTCCAATCCAACTGGCACCTAGACTTTGTCACATCTGACCGAATAATAGGTGGTATATATACCCTGCACACACCCTCATCTCCAGAGAAATGTCCACAGGCTGAATAAATCCACATATATCACAATCTCTTTATCGCATATGTGAAATATAATATATTATTGTATACTATATGAAATATGTGAAAATATACACTTATTTCTCCACCTCCTTAAATCTGCTTTGATCTTTATAACCCCACCTACTCTCACAAATACAATTGTCTCTAGCTATATCTGGAGAGATATTTGTGTGTCTTCTATATACAGTATGATGTGGTAGCACACTTAGATATGATGTAATTATGTAATGATTATATAATTTCCTCAATGTAGCTCCAATGTATGCTTATGTTTATGAGTCCCACATCAGTTTCACGTAATTGTCTCTAGATGTAAATCTGGACATAGTTATATATGCCTCTCTTCTTTCCCATTGGCACATTCTCCCCTTAATGCAGAGATGACTTTCAGAGAGGGACACATCTGACAACAGCCAGCAATCTACTGCTTCCCTGGGTACAGACACCTGTATGCGATCTTTGGTATTCAAACACGGAGACAAACTATAGATATCTTGGGTATTCCCGGCTCAGAGCAACTGCTATCGCTCATCCACATTATATTCTCTTCTCTCTCCTTTCTCTCTCTTTCTCTCTCTGTATGGATAGTAACATACATCTATATAAGTGTATATGTAGCTGTATATATTTACATGTTGATATTCGCATATACGCCCGGAGTGCAGGCTTACTTGACGGTAACTCTTGTCCAATCTGGACATCCTGAGAATACCACTGGTCTGCTACATGCTTTTAAGAATGGGTTTATATACTCACATATGCATGCATATGACTATGTGTGTGCGCTCTTCTGAGGTGAAGTATGGGGTTAGGTTTGTGTGAATGTATGTGTGATTATGCATTGTGTAAATGTGTGTCTAGGTGTCTGTGATTGGGTATGTATCCCTGTATTCCTAAGTATATATAATATGCATATACACACGTACATATATATGTCTCTGTGGCACACGGTGGGGGGAAGGAGAAGGTGAAAGTGTACCTGAGGTACTTAATGTGCCTATAGGTGGATGCATATGCCCTCTCGGTGCCCAAACACTTTTTGCAATGGCTCGTGGGCTAAGTCCTGGCATTAAGTTTGCTCTCCTTGTCTCAGCTTCTGTCTGCTCCCTCCAGCTTCCTTTATCCTCTGTCCTCCTCTCAGTCTCTTTTTTTCCTGTTGTCTTTCCCTGTCCCTGTCCCCGCTTCTAAGAGTGCCTTCTAAGAGAGTCACGCCGCAGCTGCCCGGCTGCCCGCGTCGGACAAAGTGAGACCGATTCGCTCGGTCCGGGGTTTGGTCAGAGTGGTTGGGCCGGGGGAGGAAGTAGAGGCAGGAAGCGCGGACACTTTGTGGGGGAGGGTTGGCATAGAGGAGGGAGAGCAAATCAATGGAGTGCTGCAGGGACCAGAGTAGGAAAGAAGACTAGAAATAAGGTAGGGAGAAAGGGAATAAAACCGAACGAATCTCTTAAAAGCAAAACAACCCCCACCCCCCAAACTCGAATGAGATAAGCGTGCAGAGAAAACAGTGAAACGAAATCCAGATGAAATGAAATGAAAACCAAAGAAAGAGTCGCATGATAAATCTGAAGGGAGAGAAGCGCAGGAGAGCCAACCGAGAAAGCTGCGGGAAGGCAGGAGGCAAACATGCCGGGGTTGGAAGCTCCAATACAGAGGGTGGCAAAATTTAGCCAGAAATCCCGGCGAATCGGGAAACCGAGGGAGTTAGGGTAGAGCTAAGGGACTCTACCCAAACCCAAGCCCAAGGCAGACAACCCGCCGGCAGTTTCTAGTAGACCTTTTTGTATTGGAGGTGGGGGGGGGGGGTCGGGGTTGGGAGGGGAACTCTGTAAGAGTCCCAGAGTTCTAGGGTGCTGCACCTGGATCCAGCAGTGGTCATGACACAGGATTTCCTCCATCCCGTCACCCTTAAGTGTGGCCACTTTAAGCCTTGTTCTTCCCCTCCCTCCACCCCCGGTCCTGCGAAAAAGTATGATTAGTAGGCATTTTCTGAGGATTTATGTGAGATGATGCCACATTTACAAAAACACCCAGCACAGAGGCTGGAACATGAGTTGCTGCGGCTAGGCAGACTACTTGTGTCTTCGGCATCCCGACACTCATCACTGCCCTCCTAAACCGGACTGTTGTAGGCCTTAATTTCCCCAGAGGGCTCATCTACAAGGGCTATTGGTAAGTGTAGACACCTCCTCTAGGCTGTGAGATTAGAGCTGGAGCCCGGGAAAAACTAAGCTGGCTCTGGCCCGAAGGACTCGGGTTTGATGCAGCCTCACCTGTAGGTAAACTTTCGGCTAACCCCAGAAAGAAAGGCAGAGGTTGGTAGGCGAGACGGCAGTTCCATAATTTCGGAACCTGCCTCGCCCCTTCTAACAAACCCTGTTCCCCCTTCCCTGCCTGGACAGAAAAGATGGGGTGCAGCTTCTGACGATCCTGGTGAGGGGAATTGTACGGAATTGTTAATAATGAGATATGCCGGGGACCGGGGTGGTAGTGGGGAGAAACAGAGAAGTAAAGAAGAGGAGAAAGAGGAGAGAGAGAGAGAGAGACAGAGAGAGAGAGAGAGGTCAAGAGAGGGAGAAGAGACAAAAGGAAACGAGAGAGGTCGAGAAAAAAGAGAGGAAAGAGACACAGAAAGCTAGAGACAGAGAGGAAAGAGTGACAGAAAAGAAGAAAGACCAAATGTAGTCAGTGTGGGATTAGTAGATAAGGGTACTAGGCTTAGGATCAGGAATACCTGGGTTCAAATTCTGCCTCAGGGGCTTGCTAACTGGGTGATTCTGGTCAAGTCACTAGGCCCCTGTGCCTCAGTTTCCTTGTCTGTAAAATGAAGGAATTGGCGTTGATGGCCTCTAAGATCATTTCCAGCTCTGATTCTCCTTTGAAAATCAGAAACCTAGAAGAAAGACAGGGAAGAGATAAAGACATGGTAGAGAGACAGAGATAGGAGAGAGAGTAACAAAAAGAGAGGAATCTAAAGCAAAAGGAAAAGATAAAAAGAGAGGCACACGCTGAAATGGAGTGGGGGGAGAATGTTGGCAGGGAATGGAGAAATTAGAAAAAGAGGAGAGGGAAATCAGAGGATATTGTGTTGAGTGCCCCCCAGCTGATTTCAGATGTACTGTAAGAACCCTAATTGCAGGAGGATTCAAGCCCCAAATGCAGAGGAAACCCCAAAGCATGAAAATTCAGAAACAGTTACAACCTGATGGGCCAGCTGGCATCACTTCCCTCTGCGGCTATTTCCTTTATTCACTCCGCGTCTGGCAGGGCACTTGCCCGGCCATCAGGAAGGATGGATCCTGAGAATCTACCCATAGACCAGTCTTTGCTTCAGAGGACTAACAGAAAAGATTGGGGGAATGAGGAGGACTTGGGTAATCTCTGATGGGGAGAGACAAACTTGGACTGAAATAGGGCAAACACAGACTGAGAGACCCAGAGACACCAGAAGAGGGGAGAAAAGGGGGAAGGCTATACTTAGGGATAAGTACAGGGTAGGGGAAATGTGGGGGGAATGGCTGAGTCTGAAGAACATTAGTCTTCAAAGAGTGATGCTTTGAAGCCATTGCTACCATTGGGGATGGCAATAAGCATTTCTTTACACGAATTTCTCCTTTAAAGGTGTTTTCCACCTTTCCAAATGTACTTTCCCACTCACCCCCTTTTCTTTTCCTGTGACACAGATATTGGGCCTTGGGGTGGTGATAGCAGGTCTGTACTTGGGGAAGAGGTAGGATGAGAAACTGTTACCAAGGGAGGGATAAAGGGATAAAGGAAGAAGTAAAAAAGAGGACAATTCAGGGGGACAATAGGTCCCTGATTCATCTTAACTCGTGCTGAACTGAGGGCCAGTGTTATTAATAACTTAAAATACTTATACATTTTAAATAAAATCCTATCAAACAGACAACAATGACTTGTTCAAGAAATCATTCTTTATGATCAAGTGGAATTTATACCAAGGATATAAGGGTGGTTCAACATTAAGGAAACAATCAACATTATTAATCATATTAAAACCAAAACACCCCAAACCACATGATCATCTCCATATATGCAGAAAAAGCCTTTGACAAAGTACAATACTCTTTTATGCTAAAAACCCTACAAAGTATGGGTAGAGAGGAATCTTTTAAAAACATAATAAAAAGCATTTATCTAAAACCAAAAGCAAGCATCATATGCAATGGGAATACACTAGAATCTTTCCCAATAAATATGGGAGTAAATCAAGGATGCCCACTCTCCCTACTATTATTTGATATAGTCCTGGAAACGTTGGCAACAGCAATCAGACATGAGAAAGAAGTTAAAGGAATAATGATAGTAAAGAAGAGATAAAGCAGTTTGCTGATGATATGATGGTTTGCTTGGAAAATCCTAATGAATTAGTAAAGATATTAATTAAGACAATGATTTAAGTGAAGTTGCAAGCTACGAAATAAATCCTCAAAAATCAACAGCATTTCTATATAGCAACAAAACACAAGATGCAATAATAAAAAGGGAAATCCCACTCTAAATAACTACAGAATGCATAAAATATCTGGAGATCAACTTATCAAAGCACACAAAAAACTTGTATACATTGAACTACAAAGTTCTCTTTAGAGAAATAAAGAACAACTTAAGTAGCTGGAAAAACATTCAGCGATCATGGTTAGGTTGTGCCAACATAATTAAAATGACAAAACTACCAAAATTAATTTACACTTTTAATTATATACCAATCAGATAACTAAGGGATATTTACAGAAGCTAATAAAATAAAAAAATTCATTTGAAAAAAATGAAAGATCTAGAATATCAAGGGAAATTATGAAAAGAAGCAGGATGAAGGGAGAATAGTACTTTCAGATCTCAAATTATATTATAAAGCAGTATCATCATCAAAACCACCCAATATTGGTTAAAGAATGGAGAGATAGATCAATGAAACAGAATAGACAAGAGAGCATCAGAAATAACAGAACTCAATAACTCATTATTTTATGAAGCGGAAAATATAAATCACATAGGAAAAAACTCTTTATTTGATAAAAACTGCTGGAAACACTGGAGAGCAGTCTCGAAGAAATTAGGTTTAGACCAACATCAATACTACCTTCCACAATACATTCTAAATGGATATGTGACCTTAATATTAAAAACCATACTATTGAAGAAAATTAGAAGAGAAACAGATCATATACCTCTCACAGTTATGGGCAGGAGATATATTCTTAAGAATAGAAGAAATAAAGGCAATTACAAAAGATAAAATAGAAAACTTTGATTACTTAAAACTGAAAATCTTCTGCATGGACAAAATCAATGCACCTAGGATAAGAAAATTCAAGTGGAAAAAAAAACTTTGTATCAAATTTCTCTGATAAATGCTTGGTATTTCAGCTATATAAAAATATGTATATACATATATATATAATACATAAGATTAATATCCAGTCCTCAAAAGATAAATGGTTAAAGGATATGAGCAAATAGTTCTAAAAAGAATTGTATTCACAACGACATGAAAGAATGCTTCAGATCATTAATAATAAGAAAAATGCAAATCAAAAGAACACTGAGATTTTACCTTACACCTTGAAAATTGGGGGGAAAATTTTAAATTACAATAATCAGTATTGGAGGGATTGTGAAAGGTGGTGGAGCTATGAAATGGTACAACCATTTTGGAAAGCAATTTGGAATTATGCAAATAGAATTAATAAAATGTCCATACCCTTTGAACCAGAGACTCCATTACTAGGATCATACTACAAGGATACCATTGATAAGAAGGAAAATTGCCTGTTCTTATCCTTTGACCCATTGTCAATTGGGGAATGGCTCTTATTTTTATAAATTTGGCTCAGTTCCCTACATGTTGAGAAATGAGACCTTTATCAGAGAAACTTGCTATAAATCCTCCTCACCCCCAGTTTCCTGATTTTCTTCTATTTTTGGCTGCATTGGTTTTGTTTGTGCAAAACCATTTAATTTCATGGAATCAAAATTATCCATTTTACTCCCAGGATCCACTCTATCTCTTGTTTGATCATAAACTTTTCTCTTATCCATAGATCTGACAGGTAATTTTTTCCATGCTCCTCTAATTTGTTTATATCATCCTTTATCTCTAAATTATGTACCCATTTTGATCTTATCTTGGTATATGGTGTAAGATATTGGTTTATGCCTAGTTTCTGCTTGACTGCTTTCCAGTTTTTCCAGTAGTTTTTTGTAAAGGACTTAGTTCTTGTTTCCAACGCTTGGATCTTTTATCAGACACTAGATTACTGTGGTCATTTACTTCTCTATTTTGCTTACCTAATCTATTCTACCAGTCTACCACTTTATTTCTTAGCCAGCACCATATTACTTTGATGATTGTTACTTTAAAATATACTTGGGGGTCAGCTAGGTGGCACAGTGGATAGAGTACTGGCCCTGAAGTCAGAAGGATCTGAGTTCAAATCAAATCTTAGACACTTACTAGCTGTGTGATTTTGGGCAAGTCATTAACCCGGACTACATTGAAAACAAACAAACAAACAAAAAAAAACAAATGAAATATAGTTTGAAATCTGGTACTGTTAGGTCACCTTCCTTCACTTTTTTTCCCACTGATTCCCCTGATATTCTTGGCCTTTTATTCTTCCAGAAGAATTGTTATTATTTTTCTTAGCTCTATAAAATAATTCTTTAGTAGTTTAATTGGTATGGCACTGAATAAGTAAATTAGCTTCAGTAGAATTGTCAGTTTTATATTGGCTGGGCCTACCCATGAACAATTACTATTTCTCCAGTTGTGGAGAGGTCTTTATTTGTACGAAGTGTTTTGTAATTGTGTTCATAGGGTTCCTGGGTGTGTCTTGGCAAGTATTTTATACCACTTGCAGTTATTTTAAATGGAATTTCTCTATCTCTTCTTGTTGGTAATATATAGACATGCTGATGATTTATTGGCTTTATTTTATATCCTGTAACTTTGCTAAAGTTGTTAATTGTTTCAACTGTTTTTTGGTTGATTCTCTAGGGTTCCCTGAAAATATACCATCATATCACCTGAGAAACGTGAGAGTTTTGTTTTCTCATTGCTTATTCTTATTTCTTCAATTTCTTTTCTTATCACTACAGCTAGCAAAATTTGAACAATAATGATGATAATGGATATCCTTGCTTCACCCCTAATATTATTGGGAAGGCTTTTGTTTATTCTCATTGAGGGCCACAGGAGTTGTACATTGCGCATATTTTCAGATTTTTTCAACGTACTGATTAGTTGTGCTGATAATTTTACCTTTCTAAAAAACACTATTTGTCATATGAGATGATTCTCTTGGGAGGTGCAGGGTAGGGAGAGTTAGGACAACTATGGTGATGTAAGAAACAGGAACTATAAATTAAAATTTATTTTAAAATAAAATACTTTTAACAGTGTTTCATAAATGGTAAAATGCATCCCTCATAACAACCTTGTGAAGTGGCTATAATAAGGGGATTAATATTCCCATTTTACAGATGCAGAAATTGAGGTTTGAGCAAAGAAAGTGACCTACTCATATTTTCTTAACTAACTTAGGTTCTCTGACTGGAAGTTCAAAGTTTTCTACAGTTCCAGGATGAATTGGCCTACAGTTCTGAAATGATTTGGGCAGTAGGAACAAAAGGACGCCATTTATTAGGCTCTCTTTGTCTATTTTCTTTACTTCCACTTCCCTTAGTACCAATCCCATAGACTGGTATGGTGGAAGGAGGCCTCAGCTGGGATTTAAGAGACTGGGGTTTAGTCCTGGTTCATATACTTGAGGGAAGTGTGAATTTTAGCAATTCAATTTGATATTCTTTAAAAGTCTACTGTGTTCAAGGAACTGTGCTTGGAACTAGCAATGCAAATGTGAAAAATTGTAAGTTTTGGCATTACTATATCTACATGTAGCATATATGCATCTAAACTGTATAACTCTGAAATGACTTCCAGTGCAATAGCAGCAAAAGAAAACCATGGACAATATGCTCTTAGAAAACTTGAGAATGAAGAGGTTATTTTTAGCTGTGGGGATCAGCGAAGACTTCATGAAGAAGATGGCACCTGATACTGAATGAGAATAATTTCATGTTGTAGGTGTGGAAGGAAAAGGAAGGAAGGCCAATCTAAGCTGTAGACTCCCTGAGATTCCTTAAGTACTAGAAAACAGCTATCATCTATCTTCATAAGTTTTCTCTTATCCAAGCTAAACACTTCTAGGTCCTTCAATTAATACTTGCATAGTACCATCTAGAAGTCTTTCAGTGTCCTGGTTGCCTTTCTTTGCGTATTTTCTAGCTTATCAATATTCTTCCTAAAATATGACAACCGGAAATACATTCATATATATTCTGAAGAGAGCAGAATACAACAGGAGATAATAACTTCCCTGGCCCTGGACACAAGGTCCCTCATAATTCAACCTAAGATAACACATACCACACTTTTGACTCATTGAGTTTGCAGGTCCCTAAGACCTCCAGATATTTTTCAAGTTGGTAAGCCACACACCACCCCCCAACCCAGTCTTGTAGTTATGGAGTTATTTTTCTTATGACTTTACATTTATCTCTATTTAATTTCATTTTATTTAATTTAACCTGATGTTCTAGTTTGTCAAAATATTTTTGGATCCTGGTCCTGTCATTTAACAAGCATGCCATCTTTGCCTTTATCCAAGTCATTGATAAAAATCATAAATGGAGGATTGGATTTGATAGGGAAGAGAGCTAATGATAATGTCACAGAAAATAGAACAATAAACAAGGTTCATTGAAGGATCTCAAAAATTCAGAGAAGAAAAGAGAGGAAGTTCAGAGGGAAACAGACAAGTGGGACAACTCTGAAAATAAGTTGAATTTATTATACACTTTTTTAAACAGACATAGAAGTTGAGGCACAGAGAGTGGAAGTGACTTGACTACAATGACATGGCTACCAAATGGCAGGACTAAAAGCCCCAACCTTCTGACTCCCAGGCTAGTGATATTTCCCTTATGCCAGGATACTTTTATTTGCTACACCATACCCATCCTTGAGATAGGACATATTATTGGGAAAGGGTTGCCATAATTCCAAAGTCTTGATTTTCCAGCTGGAGCACCTCTGAGGCATTAGAAAGGGGGAGGCATCCCAGTCTTGGGAAACTAGGATCTGGAAGGTTCACTGACCACCTTTAGGGTCTCTGTGTCTCTTTTTTTCCCTGCCCCTCCCCAATTAACACTGTCCCCCTACCTACCTCTGTAATAGCTCCCTCTCCCATCTGGACTTCAAGTTTCTGGAGAGTTCCTTTCCTCTGGGATAGGCCCTGTTGGGCTCTATCTCCACAGAATGAGAAAAATGGATTGAATTGAAATGGCCTCAGGAGAAATGAGGCTCAGACTCCAAGAACATTTTTATTGGGTGGGAGGGAGGAGAGAAAAGAAAGAGATAGGATTGAAAAGATGTCCCAGTCCCAGGGGGATGAAGGCATCAGGGACAGTCCCCTTCCTTTTTCCAGGAGGAAAGAGAATAGGACAGGTGGAAAGGGATAGTCCCTGTGCAGAGACAGAGGGATGGCTTTGATGATATACACATAGCAGGGTGTTTGTGAGAGTATGGGGGAGGGGAGTCAGGGGGTGCAGGAGAGAGCATTTTTACTTCTTCACTCTCATGGGGAGAGGGGCCAGCATCACTCAGCTAACGAACCTCCTCCCAAATTCTCCAAGTTGGATTTGGCCTGTCCCAGAGGGGGGTCTTTTATAACAAGGTGCCCCCCCTCCAGCCTTGCCCCTCCTTCCTCAGGAGCTGAAGCGTCCAAAGGTTCCTGGAATATAATGGATCATTTTCAATTTACCAGAGTCTTAGAGATTACGCCGCTAATCCCATCAAAGACCATCTGCTTACATTGTCCCTCCCGAGCCAAAATAAATAGATCCTTTACTCCCTCCACTTCAGCTCCTCTGGGGTATTGTCAGGGAGAAAGTTCGACAAGGCCCTACCCATTTCCCCCTCCCTCCTGCTGGGGGCTGGACAGAAAGGGAGAAAACACACTTAGCTAGTTGGAGGTGTGAAAGGTCACTTATGCCCCTGACCCACATTCTTCTCCAGGGCAGAGATGATGGGAATGGGGAGAGGGGCAGACCAAAGGGCTTTGGGGGTCTCTAGGGCTCAGTCCCCTGCCGAGGCAAAGGGCAGGACTGTTTATGAGATGAGGTATGGTTCTGCCATTCCCCTGCCTCTGCTCTGGGGCTCCCTTTCCCCCAGCCCTCTCCTGGGTCCTCTCTGCCTTGCTCCCACACCTTTTCCACTATTTCCCAGCCCTAAGTGTGGGGAATTTTTTTCTGAAGTCTAACCTCCATTTCTCTGTTAGGAGAAAGCGTGTGGCTGTGAATGGAGAGTTGTACAGGATTTATAAGGAAAGCAAGATAAATATCTACACAGATACCAAAAGATCATAGTTTTTAAAGCTGGAATGATCCTTAGAGATCATCTAACCCTCCATTTTAGAAAAGAAGCTAAGGCTCAGAGAGGTTAAATTGCTTTCCAGGTCACACCAGGTTGTAGATGGCAGAATTGGGATTCAAATCCAGGTCCTTGGGCTCCAAAACTATGACCCTTTTTACCACACTGGATACCTATGATTTTGGTTCCAGTTTGAGGTCATTTGGTCTATGGGTCCATAGGTTCTATAGGATTGTGGATAGAAGGTAAATGTTGAAGTCAGGAAAATCCAGGTTCAAGTCCTGCTTCTGATCTGGCTATGAGATCATGAAGAAATCATTTAACCTCTTAGTACTTTAATAGATGGAGTTTCCACAATGGAAGTTCATATTGATCACAAGGTCACAGGTCTGGACATTAATGTCCCATTAAAAAAAAAAACCAAGATGATAACTACACTAAATCACAGAATATGTCTGGAAAAGACCTTAGAGAGCTCTTCAATTTCTTTATTTTGCAGGTGAGAAAATTGAGGCCCATCACAGTGACAGAGTGAATGAGTTTCAGAACTGGACCAATATCTAACTCTCCTGACTCATACTGTGAAGGAACGGCACAGAAAAATAGCTCATGTTAGTTTCTTTCCCTGGATTCTAAATGAGAAGATGAAATCTGATAGTGATAAGTATAAAATCCTGTATTTAGCTTCCCCAAAAGCAAGCTGCATAAGGAAGAATGGGGGACACCCAACTCAACAACAATGCACTTAAAAAAGGATCCAGGGATGTGAGCTGATCTCAAATTTAATGTAAACTATCATTTTGATGAAGCTGCTAAAAACATTTTTCAATCTCAAACTGCATGTAGTTAAAAGGATGGTGTCCAGGCCAGGAGAGGTGACACTCCCACAGTCTCTGCATGCCCAGGCCACATCTGCAGTATTATGTTCAGTTTCTGACATTATGCTTTAAGATCTAAGGAGATAATATGTGTAAAGCACTTAGCACAGGGCCTAGCACATGTTGTTGTTCAGTCATTTTCCATCATGTCCAACTCTTCCTGACCCACTTAGGGTTTTTTTGTTTTGTTTTGTTTTTTAGCAAAGATACTGAAGTGGTTTGCCATTTCATTCTCCAGTTCATATTACAGCGGGGGAAACTGAAGCAAACAGGTTTAAGTGACTTGCCTAAGGTCACACAGCTATCAAGAGCACCTGGGTCCCCAAGCACCCTAGCTGGCATATAGTAGGCACTTAAAAATTGTTCTCTTTCCCTACCCCCAAGAGGAAAACAGACAAACAGAAAAGTATGGAGAAGAAGGAGGCAGTCAACATGGTCACACAAGGTTTAGCTGGAAAAGCTAGGGATAGTTTTAGCCTAAAGCAGAGGTTCCCAAACTTATTTGGCCTGCTATCCCCCTTTTCAAAAAAAAAAATTACTCTGCACTCCCCTGGAAATCTACTTTCTTTAACCCTTTAACAGTTGTTTTTTTTTTTCATTTGCATCATTTCAAAAAAATGTAAAATATTTTTTTAAAAATGGCACATCTTAAATTTAATAATTTATTGTAAATTTGTGGGGCTTTTCCTGCATTGAAATTTTGATGACGAAATATTGTGTCAAGCAACCATATGTTGTAAACAAGCCATTACATGCATATCACATGCTGGACTGCCCAACAATACACAACATGCTCAACACCACTTTTTCAGGAAAGTAGTGGACCTAGGTTTGAGTCCAAACTCTTCTATTTACTACATGGATGACCTTGGACAAGTTGTTTAACTTTCTTGAATCTCAGTTTCCTCATCTATATAATGAGAAACTTGGATTAAATTATCTCAAAGCGGAAACAAAGTAGATGCCCATACTTGCTTGTTAAGACCTGTCAGCAAACTTGACCATTGATCAGCTGTAACTGACATTTTGTGTGTTTATTTGGAAAATAACATAATCACTATAACTTTAACTGTTATACAATAGATGAAACATGAACAAATGGTTTTTCAAAATTTTCTTCTCTTCTTTCCTTATGCTTCCATTGCCCCCTTATTTTTATTCAATGCCCACCACCACCCTCAATTGCACCAAGGCTACTACTGCCCTCCTGTATCATTGCAGCTACCCTCCCCCCATGTGGCAGTATCACCCACTTTGGGAACCTATAAGGCCACACAGTAGTTGCCTCAGAGTTTATGAAGCATTATAAAGGAAAAGAAGAGTTCAATTCATTCTGTATTGCCCCACAGAAAATGAGGGTGCTGGATTAGCTTGTCTCAAAGATAACTTTCACTTTTAACTTCTATGAACTAGAACTGATACTGTACTGGGATAGCCTGCCCCTGAGGGAGTAAGCCCTTCCAACAGTGAAGGTATTTATGCAGATGCGATATTCCAACACCGGGTGAGTGCTGGATTAGGTAACTTCAAAGATTTCCTTTAGTTCTAAAATTCTATGTATGTAATAGACGCCTACAATATGTATGAGATGCAACAAATATTTATTCAGTGTCTGCCATCTGTAAGACACCAAGTTAAGCAGTAGGGTTAGTATAGGCACAAGGAGCCTTAGGGGAATGGTAAAATAAGAAGCCATTTTTTGAAGTTGGATGTCTTCTCTAACAAGAGATTCATGTCCATCTCTTCCTCCTTTAAAACCTGGCCAATCCTCCTGACCTCAGGCTATCTTCCCTGATTAACCCCACCCAAATCTTGATGGAAAGCTCCCTGAGCACATGGACCCTGAGTTTGTCCTTTATTCTTTTGAACTTTTTGGAAATTGCTTTGTAAGAAGCAGCATGGTTTAGTGGAAAGAGCACAGGATCTGGAGGATGATGTCTCCCAGTAAGAAGAAGAGTGGAACTCCGGGACAGGTGAAGTAGAAACTTGGTAGATTTTTTCAAGAAAGTGGTGGACCTAGGTTTGAGTCCAAGCTCTTCTATTTACTACATGGATGACCTTGGACCTTGGACAAGTTGTTTAACTTTCCTGGATCTCAGTTTCCTCATCTATATGATGAGAAAATTGGATTAAATTATCTCAAAGTGGAAACAAAGTAGATGCCCACAAATTGGGGGAAGGTTAAATAGGGTTACATGAATGTAATGGAGTATTACTGTGCTGTAAGAAATGAGGAATGTGATGAATATAGAGAAGCATGGGAAGATTCACATGAATTGATGCAAAGTGAAGTAAGCAGAAGCAAGACAACAACATACATAATGTCTATAACAATGTAAATGGAAAGAACAAAAAAATCAAAAGTGAATGATGCAAAACTACAAAGAACAAATATGGTACAAAAGAAGAGCTATGCAAAGACACTCCTTACCACCCATTTACAGAGGTGGGAAGCTCAAGAATATGGCACACTGCAGATATTTTAGACTTTTCTGATGTATTGATCAACTATGCTGAATTATTATTATATTAGTATTATAAGGCCTTACCTGGAGCCATATGGTATAACAAGGAAAAAGAGACATCCCTCCACCCCCACCCCACCTTCACTGAAAGCCCAATTGTTTCTTCATTGGTAGGGAAGAAATCAGGTTTTTGGAAAGGTCTCCCTCTCTATCAGCATGAGGCTAACAGATATTGGGGAGAAAATGAACTTATTACCATTAACCCAACTACCTAGTTTGTTTCACCTAAGGAGAGAGGATGAGAGGTTGCAAGCTATGTTGAGAAAGGCAGGAAGAATTCAGCCTTGAGACAAGAGATGAGAATTTCTTCTATCTCTACAATTTTCAGCCAAACTCTTGAGGTCTAGTTAAAGTGGATTTAGCCTAGCTTTCTTGAAAATCTAATCTCTATCCTGCCTGCTCTGAGAAAGTTGCAGAAAGGCAGATTTTTACTCAATATAAGTAAAACACTTCCTAACAATCAGAGCTGCCTCCAAAATGGAAGAGATTGTCTCATAAGGTAGGGAGTTCCCCATTACTGGCGGTGATTAGGGGTTGGAGGAGGAGAGTCTTTTATCGGTAGGTGAATGACTGCTTGTTGTAATGTCACAGAGAGGATTCTTTTCTGGGTATGGGTTGATCTAGATGGCCCCTGAGGTCCCTTCCAACTCTGAGATTTCACTATTTTTTATCTTCCCCTCTGGCAATATTCTCATCTGTCTGGAATGGATTACTATCAGTCTGGGAGTTCTTTCCCAAAGACAAGAAGATGGATGGATGAAGGCTCTATTCTTCAGGGAGCCAGCTCCTTATATGCCTTGTAGTTTGTAGCTCTGGACTGCCCCCTAGTGTCCCAAGACTATTGTCGACCTGTCCTACAGAGAACGACTATTTGTATCCCAGAATCCTCAAGGCCCAGGGAGAGGTCCTATGGTTTCTTCTCACAAAATTACAGAATATGAGAGCTGGAAGAGTCCTTGATACACAACCTTTACACAACAGGAATTCCTCACTATAACATAACATACCTGATAAGTGGTTGTCCAGCCTCTGCTTGAAGAACTCCAAGGAGGGAAACCTGCCACCTCTCAAGGGAGCCCATTCCACTTTCGGACATCTGTAATTGTTAGGGGAAAAAATTTTCTAGCTATTAAGCTTGAATTTGCCTCTTTGAAACTTCTACCTATTGTTCCTCATTCTGCCTTCTGGGATTAAATAAAACAAATCTGATCCCTTTCCCAAACGACAGCAGCTGAAATGTTCCCCTTGAATCTTCAATCAATCAATAAACATTTATTAAGCACACACTACGTGCCAGGCACTCAGCTAAGCAACTTCTTTCAACTAATTCTCCTACATCACGGTCTTGGGGAACTTCACTATAGTGGTTACCTACTTAGGGACATTTTCCAACTTATCAATATCTTTTTAAAATGGTGCTGCACAAAACTGCAATATACCTGTGTGTGTGTGTGTGTGTATTATCTCAATTATATTATATAGAAGTAACTGTTCCTGTTCCTGGAAGCTGTACCCTCTTCCAATGTATCTCAGATTGCATGAGCTTTTTTGGCTGCCTCATCACACTGCTGAATCACATTGAGCTCACAGGCCACTAAAAACCCCGATATTTTTCAGAACTGTTGTCTATCCAAGCCTTATCTTATATTTCCGAAGTTGATTTTTTGGTACCTAAATGCAAGACTTTACATTTTGTTGTTCAGTCACGTCTGACTCTTCATGACCCCATGGATCATAGCATACAAGGCTCTTCTATCCTCCACTATCTCTCAAAGTCTAAGTTCATATTAGTTGTTTCCGTGATAGTATCTTTCCATCTTGGGCAGCTAAGTGGCGCAGTCGATAGAGTACCAGCCTGGAGTCAGGGGGACCTGAGTTCAAATCTGATCCCAGACAGTTATGAGCTGTCTGACCCTCCAGCAAGTCACTTAACCCTGTTTACCTCAGTTTCCTCATCTGTAAAATGAGCTGGAGAAGGAAATGGCAAACCATTCCATACCATTTAATTCTCTGCTATTCCTTTTGTCTTCAATCTTTCCCAACATTGGGGTCTTTTTCAGTGAATCCCATCTTCTCATTATGTAGACAAAGTATTTAAGCTCCAGCTTCAGTATTTGACCTTCCAACAAATAGCCTGAATTAATGTATTTAACTATTGACTGATTTGATCTCCTTGCTGTCCAAGGGACTCTCAAAAGTCTTCTCTAGCACCACAATCCAAAAGCATAGATTCTGTGGTGCTCAGCTGTCCTTATAATCCAATTTTCACAACCATACATTGCTACTTTACATTTGTCCCTATTGAATTTCATCTTATTCTAGGCAGCCCAGTGCTCTTGCCTGTCCAGATTTTGAATCCTCACTCTGCCATCCACTGAGTACTATGCCTGCCAGCTTTGTGTCATCTGCATTCTTATCTATGCCCTTATCTAAGTTATTGAGGAAAAAATGTTAAATAACCCAGTCCCAAGCACTGATCCCTGCAGTATTTCACTGGAGACCTTAATATTGAGTTATTATAACTATTCTTTGAGTCAGGCTATCCAACCAGTTCTGACCCTATCTGATTGTATTATCTATCACCCAATTCATATCTCTCCATCTTCTCTAATCTACAAGACTGATAGGAGAGATTTTTCAAAAGCTTTGCTAAAATCCAGGTAAGTTATATCAACAGAATTTCTATCATCTCACTAGTTTAGTAACCCTGTCCAAAAAAAAAAAAAAGAAATGGGGTTAATCTGGCATGAACTATTCTTGAAGAAGGCATGCTGGCTCTCTATCAGCACTGCTTCTCTTTCTAAATCTTTTCCAAACATCTCTTTAATAGTCAGTTCTAGAATCTTCTCAGGAACTGAAGTCCAATTCTTTGGCCTGCGGTTTGCAGACTTAGTAGGACATTTGCTTTTCTTTATATTTTTGTCTATACCACTATCTTCTTCTCTGGAGGCTAAGAAGTCATATTTAAAAAGAAGAGAGTCTCATTAAACAAGAGGCAGTAGAGTAGTAGTAGAAAGAGTACTAGGTTCAGAGTTAAAAGACCTGGACTCCAACCTCTCCTTTCCTTAGAGAGGTGAGAGTCTATGGGTATAGAATGTTGCATACTCCACCAGACACCATGTTGGAGCACCTCTTCCATTTTCCAAGACCTTTTAAATATCCCTGACTCAGCAGGCTCAGCAATCACATCTTGCCCATTTCAGGACCCAAGGGAGAGTTCATCTGACCTAGGTGACTTGACTTCATCAAGGGCTGCTAGATGCTTTCTTACTATATCCTTGCTTATTTTGGGTATCAGCTCCCCTGACGGTTATTTTCAGGACAAAGGTCATTCTCTTTTGTAGAGAAAATAAAAACAAAAAGAAGATTGGAGCAGCTCTGCTTTCTCTCTGAGGTTAGTTATCATCATCCCAAGCAAGATTCTCATGTCTTCTTTGATTTCCCTAAAACTCTTTTTATTGTCCTTAGCTTCCCTCACCAATCTTGCTCTTTCTGAGCATTAGCATTCCTGACACCATTTTTACAGGACTGTGCCACTCTCTTATGTTTGTCCTCTGTTACTTGGCCTTGCTTCTATCTTCTTTGGGTTTCTTTTTAAAATTTCAGTTGGTTAGTGAGCCCCCTGTGCATCACATAGGTCTCTTCAGACAAATCTCAAGTCTGTTGGCTTCAGGTGTCAATGTCCTCAAACTATATATGTTCCCTCTCTCTTTTTTTTCCTTACCCTGGTCCTTCTCTCCTTCTCCTTCCAGAGCTCCAGGTCAGTCTAATTCTAATTCATCTGACTTCATTTGAAAGTCATTCCTTCTTGAAAGTAGAGCCAAAGACTAACTGTTGTATGGTCCCTTCTCAAATAGGTTTCACTGTCTCCCTCTGAGGTCTGGGTTTCCAAAAGAGGGAAGAGGGAAAATGTATTTCCAATCTTCAAATCACTGTAGAGTGATCACATGAAGGCAAATAACTTCATCTCCACTGCAAAAAGAACAAGATAAAGAAAGAACTGACAGCAGAAAGGCAACTCATATTTTGATAGTTCTTCACCATTTACAAAGTTCTTTCTTTATAATAGCCTAGTGAGATAGTACAGAACCAGAATCATTTAGGAGTATGTTGATAAATGTTTCACAGCTGGCTCCCCAGGGGGAAAATGTACACCGGAGAGACTTTTAAGTTTGATCTCATTATTAACATTTTCTACATATTGGACTCCATCCTTTCCTTTCCTTACAGAAGCGAGGAACTATGGGTATGGAATATTGCATATGTAACCAGACACCATCACTGTGTCATTGGTTTTGTTTAACTTTTTTTCTGTTATAAAGGAAGACTCGCTGGGGGAGAAGAAATGACAACAACATAAAAAAAGTGGCATCAATAAAACTTTAAAAATCAAACATTCATAATTATAAAAGATCTGGGTTCTAGTTCCAATTACAACACTTACTAGCCATGTGACCTTGGGCAAGACAATTGACCTCCATAAAGGGAGAATAATATTTGCTCTACCTACCTGAAATGGGTTATTGTGAGGATCTAACAAGACGGCATGTGTAAAGTGCTCTGAAAATGGTAGTAAGCCTATATAAATGCCAGCTTATTCACTTCCCTGGGACTCAATTTCCTCATCTATAAAATGAGGGTTGGAAGAGATGATCTCTAAGGTCCCTTGTAGATTACACTTTATGATTCTATTAAATAATTCCTACACTTTCAGATTCTATTAAGTTAGAAGAGATTCTGCATAGAAGCTGGGCTACAGAAGAGAAGACCCTTACCCTGAAGCATCTGTAGCTCTAAGGTTTGCAGATCAGGTCCCAAGGGGCTGAGACCAGGTACGTGACCTTTGACAAGTTGCCTCTCTGGGTCTCAGCTCCCTCTTCTGTAAGATGAGGTGATCAGGCTAGATGTTTTTTTTTTCCCTGGTCTTTTTCATAGTCCTAAGAACCCAACCATCAAATGCTGTCTTCTGTGGCAACAATGCTCCCTCTTGTGGCCACAGGGTGTCACGGCAACATGTCATTTTTTTCTTTTCTCTTTCTTCCTTTTAAAAAGACCAAGTGGCAATGTGGGGCAATGGAGTGAGTGTTGAACCAGGAGTCAGGAGATTCAAATTTTTTGTCTCAGCTCAATCACTCAGTTGTTTTACAGTTTTTGAGTTTCTTTGTAGCAGGAGGGAGAAGAGAGCCCAGGGAGGGAAAGGAATAGGGACAGGGAACAGTGGAGGCTACTGAAGGGAAAAGAAAGGCTTTGAAGGGGCTTTTCTAGGAGTGGAGAGCCCAGAGCTGTCCATTTCTGAAAATAGCAGAAAGTGGGGAAATAGATTGACATAGCATAAAAAGTATGGAGGTTAGCAAGCAAGAAAACCTTTCCAAATGATAAAGGGGTTAATTGACATGAAGTGGTATGAATTCCCAGAAGGTATGCCTAGTTAAGCAACCATGTTAAATATGTACATCTGCTCTTGTTCTTGAGGACTTCAATATTTAACACACATATTGATGTCCCTTCAGATGCTCTAGTGTCATGGGCATCAACAGGTGAAGCCCCCTGGGAAGTAGTAGCCCATGGTCCAACAAATACTGTACTAGTACTGTACTATTGTAAGGAGAGGAGGCCTTTTATTTGCCCCCATTACACAGGCTTCCTAATTTATTTAACCTCTTTAATTCTCATGGCCCATGCCTTCATTCAACTCATTTACATACGGGGATGGCCATAGCCTTGATCACACACACAAGCATGCCATTGTGAATTCTGAAATCCCTCTTTTTGACTGTAATCTCCTACCCATTTCATCTCTTCCTGTGCCTCACCCCTCGTAAACCTATTTTTTCTCCTCTCTGCAACCTCTCCGGAAAACTCTCCCAGTTTTCCCAGTTACTCTTGCTCTAATCTTACTTCCTCTTTTAAATATTTGGAATAGTTCAATTATAGCCTGTTTTCTACCTTTGGATCTCTTTCTAAGCCTAAACTTTGGATTAACCCCATTATCCATCTTCTCAGATCCTAGTCACAGGTCACTAAAAGTACTGGAGGAAATGACAAAACTGCTAACTGGGCCCACTATAAATTTATGTTAATCTCAACTTTGTCCCTCACTGCTGCTCCAGAATGCTTTTTACTGCTGGACTGCCTATCTCACTCCCCACATAATCTGTTCCAAACCCTCAATTTTTCTCCATAAGCCTCCTCTGCCTGCCTCCCTCCCTCTCAGGACTTTACCTCACATTTTATTTTACAAATTGAGACCATCCATGAAGATTCTGTCTTTGCCCTAAATTTATACCTCAAAGCCATTCAACATCACCCACTCTCTCCTTCTTTGCTCCATCTTGAAGAGAAGTTCCTTCTCCCCAAGTCAAGCCTTCTACTTATGCTCTTGATCCCTTTTCCTTCTGCCTCCTCAGAAGCTTAGCTCTTCTTCAATCACCCCTCTCTCTTCATCAACTCGCTGCTGCCTCATCACCTAAAAACATGCCCATCTCTTCCCCACCTTCCTAACCTTACCCACATTTTCCCACTCTTTAATGAAGCCCTCCCTTTCTTTCACTTATGCTTCTTCATCCTAATTCCTCCACTCCTCCTCTTCTTCCTTTTCCTCCTCTTCCTCTAGGACCAATTTTCTCAATTAATCTCTAGGAAAAGGTATAAAAACTGGTTTAACCATTCTGGAAAGCAATTCGGAGCTATATTCTTCCAAATCACTGAACTATACATATCCTCTGACCCAGCAACACCATTGCTAAGTCTAATATACCTTAAGGAAATTAAAGACATATGTACAAAAATTTATAGTAGCATATTTTGTTGTATTAAAGAACTGGAAACAGAGCAGGTTCTCTTCAGTTTGGTAGTGGATGAACAAATTGTAGTAAAAGCTTTTGCTTCTTTTCTGACAGATTTTCCTCCACATCAGTATTTTTGAGTTCTAAATGTCATCTCACTTCCACCAGAGATTCATTTTTTTTTCTAATTTTGTAATTGAGCTTTTCAATTCTGGATCTGGAGCTCTAAATTCTGATTTATATTTATTCCTAATTTCTTCTTTTATGGATTTTTTTCCCTTTTGCATCATTCTGGAGTTCCACATTGTTTTATGTCTTCTTGGCAGTACATGGATTTCTGTATTTCACCAAGAATTAATTTACTTTTGTAGTATTTTCTAAGATCATTGTAATTTTTTTTGAGGATTTAGTATTTATCCTTTCAAGATTTTGAGATCCTCTTTATTGATCTGCTTGTGCTCTAGGTTTTTTTTTTATTGTTTTTCCTTTGACGTCTTTAATGTTTGTTTTGTTTTTTTAAGAACACTTATATCACTCACTTTCTAACTCATCTCCTTTTATCGGTGGGTATACATACCCCTTAGGCTAGGCAGACACTTTGCAATTTCAGGACACAGAATTCGCTAACAAGGGTTTCTGCTATGAATACTCTCTGAGAGGACAGCTATGTTCCAGCCCCCTTTCCTTCAGGTCCAGTGAGGTCCGTCGCAACTCAATTAACCCCTTGGCTCTCCTCTTTTCCTTCTTGTGGCTAGACTGAATGAGTATTTGTTCACTTTAGCTCCCAAAATAGAGGGAGGGTGGGGAAGATGTTTCTGGCAGAGTGTCTACAACCTTGCCTGTCCCTACTCTAGGTCACAGCCCCAGTCAGAAGGCAGCAAGTTTTCAAACCCAGCCCAGCTGTGGCTAGGCAGAATTAGTGTCTGCCTAATACTTGTTTTAGAGTGTTGGGAGAGTTGAGTCTCTGTAGCAGAGAGATGTCACATGATGGGTCCCCTTAACAAACCTTTGGGCCAACTCTATCACTAACCCAGTAGTGTGGAGGCTGGTGGGAGCAGGGTTATGAGTACTTTCAAGGATTAGAATTCAATGTTAATGCATAAGGATTTTATGATGTTGATATTCACACTTCACCCTGAAACTGCCCTGGGTTCTAACAGGGGAGTTTTCCTCCATATCTTGCCTAGAACCAGGTGCCCTTCCAACTTCCTGGACACTAGTTTTGTAAGTCCTGCTCTCCAGCTTCCACTTATGTCTTTTCTCCCCCCCTAAAATGTAAGCTACTTGAGTTAGGGGTGTCTTGCTTGCTTGTATTGTATCCCCAGCACTTATCACAGTGCCTGGCACATATTAAGAACTTAAAAAATGCCTTATTTTTGTCCTGTGGATTCAGCTGTAATTGCCCTAAATCTAGCACATAATTCCCCCCACCTCTTTTTTGGCAAGTTGAGCAATAAAGGAATCTGGAGAAGGCTTCTATTCTGCTCTCTTATTAATTATATCATTCAGAAGCCCTCAAATTACGTAAATGTAATGGAATATGATTGTGCTGATGATAAATATGATGGGCTCAAGGAAACTTGGGAAGACTTGTGTGAACTGATGCAGAAATGACCAGAACCAGGAAAACAATTTAGAACAATTTATACAATATTTCAAAAGATAGTAAGTTTGAAAGACTTCAGAACTTTAATTTAAAAAGTAACCAATAATGATTTTAAAAGACCAGCAGTGAAGCATACATCTTACCTATTGCCATAGAGATCATAAACTAGAAGTGTATGAAACATGTTTTCAGATGTAGCCAAGATGTTACTTTGTTTTGCTTGATTATATGTGTTACAAGGGAGGACCTTTATTCGGAAGAAGCATGAGTTAGTAGGTAGTGACAGATGAAAAAACCATCAATAAAACATTCAAAGTATACAGAAGAAAACAGAAAAATTGATAAGGGCATAAGTGCAATGTTGTTACTTTTTTGTTAAGTTTAATATACATTTAATATACTCATTAAATACACGTTAAAAACAAATTTCACATCAGAAGTTCACAATTTAATACACTAACCTTATTTTTGTTCTTTATATATTGAAATGTTTGCTGATAATTGCTAAATCCACAATTTAAAAAAAAAAAGATCTGAGTGAGAACTTCTTTCCTGGGGATATCTTTATGGAGAGGATTCTTATTTAGGTTTGGGTTGGACTAGATCTCCTTTGTGGTTCCTTCCAACTCTGAGGTTCTGTGATTCTGTAAGTTTTTTGATCTAGTCAGTCTCCATTTTCAAATGAGGTGAGATCAAAAGGATTCAGTAACCAAATTTTGATCATAGTGTCCTCCCTAAATTTCAACTAAAGAAAAGTTCTATTTTCTAAATTATGTCCCTAATCGATCAATTAACAAACATTTATTAAACCCTATTATCTGCCAGATGAAGGTCAAACACTAAACAGTTCCTGCTTTCAAGAAGCTTACATTCTATCTGAACACACAGGACGGGCATATGTGTGTGCATACATTTTTTTATATTTTGCATAAATACCACACACACACACACTCCAAATATAAAATAGGGGATAACATTAGCAACTGGGAAGGAACAGGGAAAGGTTTCTTGTAGAAGGTCACTAGGGCAAAATTTTGAAAGAAACAAAGAATTCTAAGAGACGGAGGTGAGGCAGGACTGTATTCCTGGGACAGGCACGGGCACAGCCCGCACAAAGGAGCAGAGACAGGAAATGGGGTGTCACGTGAGGACAGCAAGAAGGCTTATTTGAATCTTCCATTACCTCTCCGCCCCCTATACCACCACATCACTCCTTCGCTATCAGCAGCTGGTCGAGCTGGGGCAAATCACTCTACCTCTCTGGGCCTACGTTCACTCACCTCTAAAAATGAGATAACAGTAAGATTATCGACCACAAACGGCTGAGTGGGGTGAGTTGGGGACTTTGATAACCTTAGAACGCTTTAGAAAAGATCGTCATTATGGTTACCGGCGAAGACTTGTGAGCACGCATGCGCCTTGCCCCGGCTCCGGTTGGTGGGGGAGCCCCGCCCCTTGCCGAAAAAGCCAATGGAGTGGGGCGAACGTGCCTTGCGTCCCCGTGCTCGCTCAGTAACGCGTGCCGGCGGTGGTCGGTTGGGCTTGCTGGGTGTTGCGCTGCGCCCTGGCGGAAGCCCGGCCCCACTTAGGGAAGCCTGTAACCTCTGCCCGTCAGAAAAACGGTTTGTTAGTGGGGAAAAGAGGCCGCGGGGCCATTTTCCCTGGAGACTTGTCACTCCGCCGCCTCACCCCTTACCGTGAGGGCTTTAAAAAAAGTATTCCTCCCTGTCGGCCTCCTTTTTCCATGCCTCCTAGGCTTGCGTCACTTCCGTCCTCGGTCCCCATGAAGAGGGCGGGGCGCAGCACGCGCTGAATACCTCCTCCTAGTCCCTGGGGCTGGGGTGCGGTACGGTAGCCGAGCGGCCCCGCCGAGCCTCCAGCAGGGCGCGGCCTCAAGTGAGGTAAATTACTCTCGGGCCGCGGGCCGCGGGCTCACAGCCCCCGCCCTCCCGGACCTCTGGCAGGCGTTGCCTACTCACGTGGCCTCGGGGCGGGCCTGCCTGGAGCACGTGCGTAGCGCGTCACCACCGAGGCGCCTGTGAGCCGAGAGCGGCCTGGCCTGGGCTTGAACGATGAGTGAAGTCCGGCCTTAGCGGCGTCCACCGCCCCATTTTTATGGAATATGTGTTGTCCGTGACGCTGTCAACCGCCGCGATCGTGGGAGGTTACGCGGCCTAGGTGGAGACGCGCAAAAGACACAAAGTAAACAGTCGGAGCGGCCCTAATCGAGTGGTAAACAAGCGAGGCCAACTGCGAAGCAAAGCAAACATCCACCAAGTGCCAACCAATCCGGGGGCAAAGCCGAATGCTGAGGCAGGCTTCAGTTGGGGGCTGCGCGATCTGTGCCCGACGCGGGCAAAGAAGGCCTCTTGGGTGCTTTGGAAAAAGCCTTGACTTTGCAGTCGCAACACCTGGGTCCCGGCTCTGAGGCCCGCACACTTAGTAAACAGCTGTGTGACTAGGAATGTTGTCAACCTTAGAGCCTCAACTTGATCATCTGTGAAGTGGGCATGATGATGCTTGCACTACCTGCCTCAGTCCCAGGAGAAAAACGCTTTTAAACGAAAGGCCCAGAGGCTTCCTTATTAGCAGTGTTGGTTACTGCACCCCTTCCCACACAACTGGCATTAGTGGTAGGCAGCTACCCGGGGTGTCATATGGGAGTGATGCATAGTAGAGATAATGGTTCGTGTTTTTAATAAGCATATTTTTGAATTCCTGAAACCCCCATCCCCTTGGCCCTTAGTATTTATTTTCTGATTAGTCATGGCTCAAAGCCTCAGGTGGGTGATTCAGAGACAGAACAATTTTCAAAACTCAGGATGGGCAATTTATCCTGGCTTTGCTTATACACGTGCTGTATCTGAACTGAGATTTTATAATCACAGATCTTGGGAAAATGGTTGGGCCTTTGGGGACACAGGGCTTGAGTGTGTCTTTTCTCCAACCAGACAGCCCCAATTACCACCAACATCATTAGAAGCAAAGACAAAACCTGAAGAGAAATATTCGTGTGTCTGCTCAGGTCACTTATGTAGATGAGGAGAATACCATGTCTCCTACCCTTACAGCTTCCAGAGGATCCCCACCTTGAAGTTGGAGTCTTAGGAAAGAAAGTGTAGCAAGGAAAACAATATACACAATCGCTACAACACTGTAAATAGAACTGCTATAAAACAAGTGAAATTACAAATAATAAACTTGGTCCCAAAGAAGATAGGAGACAACTCCCCTCCCCTGCTTTGCACTTAGCATTGCATTAAGTGCCAGACTTTTTCCATTCATTGATTGGTTTTACTGAATTTTTTTCTATTGAAAGAAATTGTTTTAAGGAATAGCTTTTTGGGGATAATTATAGGAAATGTAAAAACATCAATAAGAATCTATTTTTAAAATATAAAGGAGTAATTAACCACAAAAGAAATTTTAAATGGCGGTTGCGTGGGAGTAAAGAAGGCTCAGATTTTTGGAGGGCTGTGAGGTAAAAGGTGATGGGTGGGGTATGTGGGGTTGCTGCCAATCCTAAGGTTGAGTACACCATGTTGTATGTGGGGCAAGTAGTGCAAGGTGGAGTAAGATGATTTGCTATCTCAGCACTCCCTGGACAGAGGTTAGATCAGTCACCGAATCCCTTGGCCGAAGAATCACTTAACTCACTTAAGTTTCTCTGCTTAGGGTGGTGAATGGAGGGTTAGGGATGTCTGTGGCTCAGATTAGTCTGCATGCTGGAAGAGCGTAGCAATTCTTAGCTGGACTGGGTCTGAAGAAGACTGGAGTGATAAGATAAGTACAGAGGGATAGGTAGGCAGATGTCAGATTTCATTGTTTTTTCTTTAAAAATGTTTTATTAATGCTTTCTCCCCCCCCCTTTTTTTTTTTTTTACAAAACTGCCACTTCCCAATGACTCCCTCTTCTACCACTAAATAGTAAATCCCTTTAAACAGATAAAGTACAGTCAAGAAAAACAAACTAACCTTGGTCATATTTGAAACTATATTCCTCATTTCACATCTATAATCGACCACCTCTTAGACAAGAGGCAGGGAGGCACTGCATTAAGCAGCAAAGAACCCTAAGGAAGAAAAGGGAGGTAGCATATGTCAGGCAATTGAAATTACCATCACCACTTTGACCACGATCTCCCCTCAGATTGATGGAGACAGCCCAGGACCCTCAACCCAAGAGTCTGAGGAATAGCATTGCCCCACAAACCACCAGATCCATTTCCAGCCCATAATTTAACCAACATTGAAGGGAGGAATAATCGTGCAGATTGGGCCCGCTTTCTTCATCACCACTAGTAATAAGTGCTAACCAAGTGCCACCAATAGTTAGGCACAGCAGCCTTAGAGTTGGCAGCACTCCCCAGACCACCAGTCCTGCTTCCAGCCCAGCAGTAACAGCCAACATCCAAGGAAACAACTCCAGTGGGCAAGGGATCAGCCATTCCCACCAACTGCTAACAAGGCTGGCTGGCTAGCTACCCTACCTAACACAGCAGTGTACCCTGAGGGAGAGAAGAGGCAGCCTGTGTCTGGCAAATGAAACCACCACCACCTTGACCATCATCTCCCCTTAGTCCATAATGTAGACGGGCCAGGACCCTGAACCCAAGAGCCCTGGGAATAGGAGTGTTTCCAAACCCATGTCCATGGCCATTAGACATTGCTGGAAAACGACTTATGTAGAGGCAGCCCGACAACTGCTCCTGCAGGTGCTTCAGCCACAGCTACTCAAGACCCAGAAAGGAAAGTTCTTGCCACCAAAGTCCTTGGCACTGTCAAGTGGTTCAACATCAGAAACTATGATTTTATGAAAAATACGAGTTTATCAATGGAAAAGACAAAAGGAGGAGCATTGGTATCTGCTTTGTCATGTACTCTAAGGACCACAGGATTTTTCCATTTAATTTGCAACTCAAACTCTTCATACATGTTGTCCCCTCCATTAGAACGTGAGCTCTTTAAGGGGTACTGGTCTTGTTTTTCTATTTGTATCCCCAGTGTTTAGCACATAGCAAGCACTTAATATGTGCTTCATGCATTCATTCACTGATTCTTTCATATCTGTTCTGAAGTCTTTTAATGGTCAAACCTCATTTTAAGGCTCTAGGAACCCTGTTGAGATTTGTGGCTAATAAAAAGGCACACTCCATTTGACTCTACATAACCAGGAGGGATTCTAACAGTTTATGATTTAAGAACTGTAACTAAGGAAGAAGAGTCCCTGTCAGGGAAGCTCCACCCCTACCCCTTGCATACTCTTTAGCCTCTGGGTTGACAATGGGAGATGGAAAGGTTCCTGATCACTGGCTATGTTCCTTTTATGAAATCCTTTCCTCCCACTGGTATGGAGTATTCAGTCTAGCCTTGGTGGGCAAATGAAAGACATGTGGGGATTCAATAAGTTCAGTAAGGGAGGGGAAAATAAAGATAAACAGGGACACAAGAAGGGAAAATACCATAGGCCTACAGGGCTATGGAAAACAATATGTATGTGGTGAACACCTCTGTCACTCTCATGTTTCCTCCCAGTTTGCAAATAAACAATATATTAGAGATGAAAGGGGAAGGAGCATAGAAAGTATGTGAGACATATGAAGAAGAGCAAGGGAGAGCCCAGTAATTCAAGGAAATGATACCTTTTTAGGAGGCTTCATGGCTTCAAAAAGGGCAATGCGGTAGTGTTGAATATCAAAATACACTCCTGTGAGATTAGTGAATTTGGGGGGAAGGGGAAAAAGCATGATTGAGGGCATCTAGGTGAGGGTCAGCAGAACAAAAGTTGTTTCGTGGTGGGAATTCACTACATGTCAGACTCAAGAGGGGAATGGGTAATGGGTTCCAGAAGCAGCTCATAAAGCTGGCACCGAGGGAGTGGTAATGGGGGGCTTCAACTATCCATGCATCTGTTAGAGCTCCTTCTTCTAAAGTCTGATGAATTCTGCACTTGTTTTAATAATTAAGTTCATCAAAAGGTGGAGGAAGTGACAAAAGGAACTCATTCTGACCAAGTGCCAAAGAAGTGATGGGAACCAGAGAAGGAAAATATCTTAAGAGGACATCATAGACAGGGAGGAAAAAGCCAGACCTAGTCTGATGAACACTGTATTTTAGAAGAGTTGATTTTAAAGAATCCAGAGAAAGGATAGATAGGATCCCTATGGCCTAAGATTCCACAGAGGAAGTCAGTTTGACAGGGATAAGGATGTTCTTAAGAACGAACTCATGAAACAAAAATAAATTCAATGAGAACGAAAAAGAGGAACCACCTAAAGAGACTAGTATAAATGCACTGGTAAATCACTGACAAAATTTGAAAAGACGTGCTCAGAAGATGGGGGGAAAAGGTCAGGTAACTGAGGATAAAGACAAATGACTGGCACAATTCTATAAGGATAATACCTCTAAGTTTCTAGTGAATGCTGATGACAACACAAAAGGGCTCTTAACGATGTGTTGGGGGCAAAAGGAAGATTAAAAAAGATAAAACTACAATTCGAGGTAGATGAGATTATACTGGGTGACAGAGAAAGCAGAATTCTACCCATTTTTACTTTGGTTTTGCTTTCTTCGTCAAGAGTAGGAAGTACAGAACAAAAATGTTTAGCAGGGAATTTAAAAACCAAGCTAGACCAGGAGATGAGAAGAGTATCACCTAGATAACTTCAATAAATACAAGTCACCAAGCCAAAAGGAACTATGTCCCAGGGTGCTGAAAAAAATTTCAGATGTGATTGTTAAGCTGTCATTGATCTTTGAAAAATCAAGGTGCCAGAGGACTGGAGGTGGGCAAATGTTGACCCAGTTTTCAAAGTGGCAGAAGGTAGGTTTTTAAAAACTATGAGCTGTTGAGCTTGACTAATTCTTGGCATTATTAAAAAGAGGGTTTGGGAACATTTGGAAAATGATGACAAAAGGCTGCACTGCTCATCAAGGGAAGGTCATGCCAGACTCCATTTCTTTTTTTGATGGAATCTCTAACCTGACAGATCACAGAGGAATGTTGTAGGCACAGTGTAGCTGGATCTCAGTATACTTTGGAGAGGCAGCATGGAGTCAGAATGATCTGGGTTTGAATTCTTCCTCAGATACTAGCTGTGTGACTAGGGACAAGTCACTTAGCTCAACAGCTGCTTCCTCATCTGTAAAATGTAATAACCGCAGCTATTTCAAGGGGTTGCTGTAATGATCAAATGAGATGATATATGGAAAGCAGTTTGCAAATCTGAAAGTGCAATATAAACTTCAGTTATGATTAGTATTAATTACTGCTACTATATTTCAGCATACCGTAGCAGGTGGGAAGACTGTTCAAGTCCTGCCTGTGTTCCATAATGGCTGTGTGACTCTGGACAAGTCACTTAACCACTCAGTGCTCTAGGCTATTCTCTAAGACTGTAAGTTTCTGAGAAGTTACCAACTTGAATTAATTAAGAGAACTTCCTTAGTCAGGAGTTCCCCATACCAGTGAAATCACAGGTCCTATTCTTATTCCGCATTTCACCAAGGCATTTGAGAGTCTCTCATAATATCCTATGAGCAATATAGAAAGAAATGATTGAATGATAGTCTTCAAGTATTTAAAGTTAGGTGGATTCAGCATTAAAAAAAGCTATTAGTTGATTGTTGTCAAACTCAAAGAAGTCTCTACTCGTCTGTCAAAGGGCTTTAACTCTTAGCCTATCCTGTTTGAATGTGAAGTCTCTACTCATCTGTCAAAGGGCTTAAACCCTTGGCCTATCCTGTTAGAAGGTATATCTAACATGCTTCTCAGTTTTCAGATGATATAGCACTAGTAAGGATAGCTAACATTCTGGGTGGCAGAACTATGATCTACAAAGACCATCATGACAAACTAAAATGATGGCCACACTGAATAAGATGACAATAGGGAGAAACTTCAAGTCCACCAATGTGCAAAGATCCAGGATGGGGGTGATAAGAGTTTATGTTTTAAAAAAAAAAGGCTTTGAACTCAGCATGAGTCCAAATTGTGGCATGGCACCCTCCAAAAAAGCTAATGTGGTTTTAGTCTGCATTAACAGGAACACAGTGGATTGTACCAGATGATAAGGCATGGATGGGCTGAGATCTGCAACTGATAGTCTCATTGTGCTCTGTCAAATTCAGGCTCAATTTGGAGTACTGTATTCAGTTTGGGGTATCGCTTATTAGGCAAACTGGACTATGTCTACAAGAAGTGACCACTATAGTGAGAGGACTCAAAATCACAACACACAAGGATCATTTGATCATTTGAAAGAACAGGGAGATGTTTGGGTTGGAGAAGAGAAGCCCAGAGGGGAATACATTAGCTGTCTTTTGTCAAGTTTTTGATGGGCTGCCACAAGGAAGAATTAGACTTGTTTTTGCTTGGACCCAGAGAGCTGACCTGATGGAAGATAATGAAAGACAAATTTTGGTTCAGTATAAGGAAACATTTCTTTGTAGATCTGTCCAAAAACCAGAACCAACAATCTTGTATATCTAGTGCTGGGTTTCTCAGCAAAGACTAGATGACCAAATGCCAGAGAGGTGGTAGAGGAGACTCCTGGTCAGGCTGAACATATAGAATAAGCAGTTTTCAAAAGAAAAAATCCAAGCTATCAATAGCCATATGAAACATGTTTTAAATCACTAATGATCAGAGAAATGCAAATTAAAACAACTCTAAAGTTCCCATCAGATTGGCAAAGATGACAGAAAGGGGAGATGACAAATGCTGGAGGGACTGAGGAAAAACAGGTGTGTTAATACACTGTCAGTCGAGCTGTGAACTGGTCTAGCCAATCTGGAATTACTAAACTGTACCCTTTGAGCCACTGATACTACTACTAAGCTTATTCCTCAAAGAGATGAAAGACAGAGGAAATTTTGCAGACAATATGAGGATTTACTTAGACAATCCTAGAGAATCAAGTAAAAAACTACTTGAAATAATAAACAACTTTAGCAAAGTTTCAGGATATAAAATAAACTCACATAAATCCTCAGCATTCCTATATATTACTAACAAAGCCCAACAGCAAGGGACAGAAAAAGAAATTCCATTTAAAGTTACTGTAGACACTATAAAATATTTGGGAGTCTACCTGCCAAGACAAACCCAGGACCTATATGAACATAATTACGAAACAGTTTTCACACAAATAAAGTCAGATCTAAATAAATGGAAAAATATCAGTTGCTCATGGTTAGGCCGAGCTAATATAATAAAAATGACAATTTTACCTAAATTAATTTACCTATTCAGTACCATACCAATCGAACTACCAAAAAATTATTTTACAGAGCTGGATAAAATAATAACAAAATTCATCTGGAAGAACAAGAGGTCCAGAATATCTAGGGAATTAATGAAAAGAAATGTTAGGGAAGGTAGCCTAGCCATACCAGATATTAAACTGTACTATAAAGCAGCAGTCATCAAAACTACTTGGTACTGGCTAAGAAACAGAGTCGTGGATCAGTGGAATAGGATAGGTACGCAAGATGCAGTAGTCAACGACTATAGCAATCTACTCTTTGATAAACCCAAAGAATCCAGCTTCTGGGCTAAGAAATCACTATTTCACAAAAACTGCTGGGAAAATTGGAAAATGGTAGGACAGAAACTGGACACAGACCAATATTTCACACAGTATACCAAAACAAATAAAGGCTGATGCTATATGCAATTTGGGAGAGCAAGGAATAGTTTACCTATAAGATTTATGGGAAAGGAAAGAATTCATGACACAACAAGAGATAGCCTTACAAAATGCAAAATGGATAATTTTGATTGTTAAATTGAAAAGTTTTTGTATAAAAAAAGCCAATGCAACAAAGATTAGGAGGGAAGCAGAAAACTGGGAGAAAATCTTTATAACTAGTGTCTCCGATAAAGGCCTCATCTCTAAAATATACAGGGAACTGAGCCAAATTTATAGGAATACAAGTCATTCCCCAATTAAGAAGGGATATGAAAGGATATGAACAGGCAGTTTTCAGAGGAAGAAATTAAAGATATCTATAGGTATATGAAAAAATGCTCTAAATCACTATTGATTAGAGAAATGCAAATCAAAACAATTCTTAGGTACCACATCTCTCCTGTCAGACTGGCTAACACGACAAAACAGGAAAATGATAAATGTTGGAGAGGATGTGGGAAAATTGGAACACTGTTACATTGCTGGTGGAGTTGTGAACTGATCCAGCCATTCTGGAGAACAATTTGGAACTATGCCCAAAGGGCTACAAAAATGTGCATAGCCTTTGACCCAGCAATGCTACTTCTAGGGCTGTATCCCAAAGAGATCACACAAGTGGGAAAGGGTCCTGTATGTGCAAAAATTTTTATAGCATTTCTTTTTGTGGTAGCAAAGAATTGGAAATCAAGGGGATGCCCTTCAATTGGGGAATGGCTAAACAAGTTGTGGTATATGAATGTAATGGAATGCTATTGTGCTATAAGAAATGGGGAAGATATGGAGTTCATAATCACCTGTAAAGACCTACATGATATAATGCTGAGTCAGCAGAGCAGAACCAGGAGAACATTATACCCAACCACAGACATATTGATTCTGTGATGACTAACCCTGACAGACTTGGCTCTTCTCAGCAATACAAGGTTCAAAGACAACTCCAAAGGACTCATGATGGACAAAGCTATCTACATCCAGAGAAAGAACTGTGGAGTCTGAATGCGGATTGAGGCACACTGTTTGCTCTCCTTTTTTTTTCTCTTTTTTTGGGGGGGGGGCGGAGTTTGTTTCATCTTTCTCATGATTCATTCCATTGGTCATAATTCTTCTTTACAACTTGACTATTGTGTGAATAAGTTTAATGTGAAGTTATATGTAGAAGATATATCAGATTCCATGCCGTCTTGGGAAGGAGGGAGGAGGGCGGGGGGAAGAAAATCTGGAACTCAAAATCATGCAGACCTGAGTGTTGTAAACTAAAAATAAAAAATCTTAATTTAAAAAAGCGAGGAAAAAGACTAATTATTTTAGTTAGACTGGATGCTGTCTCAGGTCTTAAATGTTAAATTCTATGATTCCATGACCTCCGAAGTCCTCATTTTTTGATAGCCTCTTTCTTGCCTTTCCCCATCTTTTGGAGGCCCCTCCCCATCAGTACATAACAAAACAGATACCAACTCCCCACCAGAGACTGGACACTGACTAGGTCACCTTGCTGGGCTCCTTAGAACACAAGGGATGCATTAGGAGAGGCACCAGAGTGGGTTCTGATTTAATACACAGGGCAATCCTCAGTCCCTCTGGAAAAGAAGGTGCCCATTTTGTTAGATGCTTTCTCTCACCATAGGCCTATGAAGTCTAAGTCTGTCCTAACACCACCAGGTCTCACGATAGGGGGCTACCCAGCCTCCCTATCTTCCCTTGTAGCCTCATCCTTTCCTTCTGACTCTTTTCTACTGGTGTCTCCAGTCGCCCCTTTTGTGCAATTCAAAATCACAAACTCCCCCTAGTCTCCTTAAAGACTCTTTGCTCCAGCCGGGTGCTACTGCCACATGTCCCCATCTTCTTTTTATTCCTATAAGAAGCATCCCACAGCCCTAACAACCACTCATTAGAGCTGACACGTAGCTGGGTAAGGCTATGAAACCATCTATTAAGGGGACACCAGGATGCATCAAGTAGTTGAAGGACCTATGATGATTTCCTAAATCAGAAGTAAAATCCTGAGCTGGCTTCTCTTCCAAAGAAGTATTTCTTATATTCCTGTGTGATCCAGTTCTTCTTCTAGCTGCTGGAAAAGCCCAAAATATTAGAGATAGAAAGAAGGGATCTCAAAGTTCAACCATCCCTCTCCCTTCCCTCCTCTGCCATTTGCAGATGAAATAATTGAGATGCCAAGAGAAAAAATGACTTACCCCAGGTCACCCAGAAAGCGGCAGCAGCAGGATTTGAACCCAAGTCTTCTGATCCAGAGGCTCCCATTTTGGACAACCTAGACATTCTCTTGCCATCTAACTTCTGCCTTTTCTGCTGCAGTTGCACCACTCTCCCCAGTGGGGTGGAGGCCAGGGAGCTTGGGCCAGAAGGGGCAGCCCTCAGTAGTTTTAGAAGGGAAGCCCAGCATCCGATCGAACCAAATAAGTCAATGAACCAAACCAAAGTTATCAGAAACGTGTATTTTTTCTTTTAATAGTAAACCTCTTTACAACAAATATAGTGAAAGAGTTTTCAAACAAAACTCATAAGAACTTGAGGACTTTTTTGTCTTTTCTTATTGTGTAGAATACCAAGAAAGCATCACCATACAGCACGGAAAGAAATATTGAAAACAAATCAACAGCCACACGCTTTCGACTCCCCCCGCCCCCAGGACCCAGGCAGAGCCACAGGGGATCGGGTGATTGTCAGGTTTGGGAATGGGGGGGAGGGTCGGGGGGAGGATGGATACCTCCTTGAGCTTTCCACTCCCCTTCCTTAGACCTGGGCTGGGGAGGGATGCAAGAGAATCCAGATTCTCCATCAAAAATGATCCAGCCCCACCCAATCCCATCCCTCCTACCAATGTTTCCATGGAGGGGGGCAGAAGGGAAAGCTAGGAGTTCCCAGGCTCTGCTCCCTACTTATGGAACTCTAAACTCACCCCCTAGTCCCCTCAAGGGATCCTGAAGAGTCAGTTAAAAATATATAGTGATATAGATATTTCTAGATACACTTTTACATCATCTCTGTCTTTCCAAACAAATAAATAAACAGTAAGAGAAGTGCATTGCTTCCTTTCTGTCCAAGGTGGGGAGGATTAGGATTGGGGATCGGTCTCGCCGCTCTATTTAGTGCACTGTTGTAAAGGGTGGTGGTGTTTTGCTTGGGGGGGGGTGGGGATTCCTCTCACCCATCATCCCTGATAGCTGTCTAAAAATTGGAGGGTGGAGGTGAGGGGTGTTGGCTGTCTCCAGTGGTTGCTTTGGCAAATGCCCAGTTCTAAGAGGAGGGGCTGGGAGGAGGTGTGAGTTTGGCTAGTGAATAGGAAGGGGAGTCACCATGTCACCAAGAAGGGCCAGGCTCCAAGGGGGATTAATTATCTAATTGGAAAGCCCTGTGATAAACCTTGGGATACTGAACTGCAGAAATGTAACAGATACACACTCATATAGCATTCTGCTCCCCCCCTTAAAAAAAAATCTCCAAACACACATTGACACACACACACACACACACACCCGATAATGCAGTGAGGCACGCAAGTGCACTCATGTACATACCCAGAGTTATCCACCATCAGAAATGCTACTGTAGGACAGAAAGCAAACCTGATGAATAACTATACACACTCAGGGCTCACATACATAAAAAGGGAGGGGGGGGTAAGGGAAGGATTCCCCTGGGGTATTTAGTGGTACGGTGGCTCAGCCAAGGAAAGCTGGATGGAGCCAGGTAGGAAGTAAGTCTGGCCAAAAAAAGGGGAGAATTAGTCACCTGCAAGTGTTTATTGACCACCTACTACTGTGTGCTAGGTACTGTGCTTCTGAGTGGAAGAGGAGGGGTGAGTGGGCAGGGTTGGACATAAAGATGAATAAGACAGAGTCCCTGCCCTTGGTTGGGAAGATGGGCATGCTGGAGGGCCAATATGCTCTAGGCCAGCAGTTCTCCAAGTGTGGTCTGGGGACCTCTGGGGCCCCTAAGACCATCTCATGAGGGATCATGAGGTCAAAGCAATTTTCATAATCTTACGAAGATGTTTTAATTTCTAATGTGGTAAATATGGATAGATATAAAACACATAGACAAAAACTCTTTGGAGTTCCCAATAATTTTAAAGAGTCCTGAGACCAGAAAGTTTGAGAACCACTGCTCTATAGGAATAAAGACTGAGACGTGGACTTATTCAAGGAGGTAGGACTGCATGTATCTGGGCTTTGGAGGAAAAGTAGGACTTTGGGGGAGGACAGAACATTCCAGGGATGAACACAAGTAGAGAGGTAGGAAAGTCCAAGGCATGCTGGGAGACAAGAAAGAGCCCAGTCTAGCTGGAACAAGACAATTCCTTTAGGGGGCAAGGTTGGAAAGACAGGACCAAATGGGAGAGCCAGGCGGGACCAGCCGCAAAATCCCCCTTGAAAATGGACATAGAAAAATAATCAGTGTTTTAATTTAGCAAGTAAAGATGACTCTCTAAGTAGAGAGAATGTGAGGTCCATAAAGACAGGGATCTTGCCTTATTTAAACTTTGTATCTCTCCCAGCATCTGGCATTAATAAATGCTTACCGAATTAATAAATGAGTGGGTGAACAAAGAAGGGAGCTGGATGCAGCAGGAGAAAATGTCCATGAAGGACTTTTGGGAGAACAGAGTTGGGAAGATCAAGAAGCTGAAATGCTGGACAGCTGTTCACTTTATAAACACACAAAGACAGATGCATGTGCACACATGCATACAAACATACACACACACACACACACACACACACACACACACACACATCTCTGCTTCAGGTTCCTCCCCCATGATTAAGTTTCAGAATACTGCAAATGGCTAGGTCTCTAAGGTGGGCAAATACAGTCACTTACAGAACTAGGCCTCTGCTACCTCTAAGTTTCAACTGTGATGTGAGACCTAAGACGAAGCCCCTAGCCCTAGGGCACTGGGGACACAAGCCAAGCATCAAGGTCTGAAAGGATGGGGGAAGACAACCCAGCCCTCCCCACCGCCCCCACCTCACCTCTGTGAGTAAGTATGGAAGTGGGGGATGCTAGGGGACTCCTCCCAGCTCCCTAATGATCTTAGATACAGCCAAAGATCTAAGGGCCTCAGGCTTTGGCTCCCTCTCTGCCCCCCCTCCCCCCCAGCTGCACACATCTGGGGAGAAAATGAAAGGGGCAAAAGTGGGGCAAGGGGAGGGCAAGAACAACAGTAGAAGAAGAACAATCTCATCTGTACACTACGGGCCATTTCAGAGTCATTATTATTACAATATACTTTGACAAAAATAGAATTTCATTTCATATCAATACAACAAAAAAACAGTTTCCTGGACTGTTACATAGCCAACATTTCCAAAGTTGCTATTTACAATTACAGTAGCCGAGGGAAAGATGGGGTGTGGTGGTTGAGGGGTTGGGGGAGAGGAGGCGGTGATGATGGTGGGGAGCAGGAGGTAGCAAGCTGGTGGGGATGGGGAGGACCAAGAGAAGGAGAGGTGGGGCTAGGGAGAGAGGAGTGGGCTGGGGTGGAGCAAGGCCGAAAAAGTGGGCCACCCTAGGATATAACTAGTGCTGGACGTGAGGCCTGGCAGCTTTACTCCATCCTACCCCATATCCTGGCTCTGGGAACTGTAGGCTCCTCCGAGACCTGTGCCTCTGGTGTATAATCATATGTGAGCAGGGGAGTGGGCATGTGTCCCTCCCCTTTCCATGACCTCTATGATAAAAGAATATTCTGATTCTTCCTGACTTTAATGGATCTCCCACCCCACAATGTTTGCAATGATGCCCAGGTCCTCCCGAAAAGCCTAGTGCAGTCTTTTGGTAAGCCAGTCCAAGTCTACTAGGGTTAGGGTCCAGGTGGAGAAGGAGGAGGTGTAACAGGTGCTCACCATCCTCAATTTCTTTCCCACGTTCTACCATCATAATGAAGACTGGCTCTGCCCCACCCCCTCCAGGTTGAGGCTTAATTTGAAAGGCCGGCACCAAGGGCAGAAGGATGGAGTTGGGAATTAGGGAGCCAGAGTGAAAGGGGTGGGTGAGGGAAGGGATGCTATTGCACTGTATATTTTAGAAGAAAACCCCAGGGAGGGAAAAGGAGCACCTCTACTCTCTCCACTACCAGGATTCCCTCTAATGCCTAAGCAGGGGATACCCCACATCTCTACCCGCCACACACTGTGCTATGAGGTGGCCCCCTATTTCATCCCCACCCTCTTCCATTTGGAGAGAGAGAGAGAGAGAGGGAAAGAGAGACTGCAAAGTTCCTCCAGGTCCTGGGGGAAGGGGTGTCTTCACCCCACCTGACACTAGTCTTCCCAGTATGTGAGAACATATCTTCTCCAGGATGCCAAGGCCTGCTGTCCTCACACTACAACTGCAACTCTACCCCTTGCCCCTTAGTTTTGGAGAATGCAGCTTCCACATGATTCTTTTGGAGTTCCAGGCTTGAGCACTCACCCCACACCTAAGCAGCCTAGGTAACATATGAATAGCACTGGAGAGGCAGAGGCCCATGGGGATTTTAACCCCAACTCCAGGCAGCCCTCCTGAGGCCCTGCAGCACAAGCAGAACAGTGTTGACCCAGGCACCCAGCCGACATCCCCCAGGTCCAAACTAGGTTCTAGGGTTTCAAAGTCCATTTTATGGGGTTTTTTTTGGTTACTTCCTCTCTCTTGGGGATGGGGGTGAAGGGAGGTTTCCACATGCAGGGCTCGGCTTCTGCCCCATCCCAAAGTCTTTTTGGGGTCCCCCCTCCCCCCCTGCAGCATATGTGTACAACGTGCAAATTGTCCCCCCCCAAAAAAGAGTGCCCCCCCATGAAAACGGAGGGGAGAAGAAAGAGAAGGGGATGCTTCCCCCTCCCAGAAGCGAGAGTTCAAATTAAAAAAATAATAATAATAATAATATAATAATAATAATAATTATACACAAATGTAACCGTCAACAGGACACGGAGCACGAGAAAGGGACGAGGGGGTCGAGCGGGGAGGAGCCCGGGACTGGGAGGGGCGGTGAGATTGTCAACTCTTCAAGAGGGAGGTTGATAGAGGAGGGGGAGATTCATCACTTTAATGTCTGTAGAGAGAGGAGATGTAGAAGGGAGGTATGAGGGAGCGCTGGGTCTGGGAATGCCCCTTCCCCAAGTCCCCACCCTGACTCCTGGATGCGACCGTGCCTCTTGTGGAGAGGTCAGCTCTGAAGGGAGGGAGATTAAACCACAAGAGTTTTCTGGGCAGGAGGGGAGGGAGATGAATTTAACACACGTGGGGGTGGGCGGGGCAAGCAAGGAGCTAATGCTTCAGTGAGAGGAAGAGATGGAAGCTAGATTTCAAGAACTTTCAAAGGGAAATGAGACAGGGGCAAAGAAACAAAACTCATGAGGTCCCTGACATGACAGGAGGGAATGGGCTAACACTGCAATGGGGGGGGGGGGAGGGTAGAATGTTGGGAGGATCGCCCAGATGAAAGGGAAGAGGTCACGTTACCCAGGTGTCCAGCCGCATCCGCTTCACTGCTGAGCTCTCAGTGTCGGGCTCTGGGGCTGGACGGAGCAGCCCCAAGGTAGGCCCGAAGTCACCCCTCCCGTCATCCCGCTCCCCAGCTTCATAGGATGCACTGGCAGGGCTGCTGAGGCCATCCCCGGGCTCAGGCCGAGCAGGGGCTGGGAAGGGGGCAGGGGCTGGTGGTGCTGGGCTGCGCTCTCTGCTCGGGGACACCGGCTCTGACTTGATGCTGATGTGGGGGTGGGTAGTGACGGTGAGGGCTGCAGCAACATGAGGCAAGGGACTGCCCGGGCTGAGGGCCGGAGGGGAGGGAGGGAAGGAAGAGACACAAAGGGATGAGGAACAGAGAAAGATGAAGAGGTCGAGGGAATAGAGTTAGGAAAGGATGAGACATGAGGAGGATGGGACACACAGGGAAGAGGAAGGAGAGACAGTTGGGAGAAGGGTCAGGTAGGGAGAAAAAGTAAACAAAGATTAGTTTTCTTTCCAGTCAGGTCTGGGAAGTCTGGCTCTGAGGACAGGCATGGGCCCTCTGGGTGGTCCCCTCCCCAGATCCACACAGAATGATACTCACATTAGGTTGCTGAGAGACACAGGGACCAAGTGGGACTGCTGCTGCTGCTGCGGTGGTGGCGGCGGCGGTTGTTGCTGTTGGGGCTGTGGCTGTGGCTGTGGTGGTGGTTGTTGTGGTGGTTGGGGCTGTTGCTGGGGTGGCTGTGGCTGCTGTTGCTGTTGCCAGGCAGTGACGTTGCCTAGCGACAGTCCCCCAGTTGAGCTGAAAGCCGGGAGGGAAGAGAGCTCTGCACTGGTCAACTGATAATCTGCAAAGAAGAAAAGAGCAGTGAGAGCTGAGCCTGGTGGTCAAGGGGAAGAGGTGAGCAGGGAGCCTGGCAGGGCTGTCAACCAGAGAAGAGAAGGCAAGGGGGCCAAAGGGCTAGCTGAGGAACCCACAGGAAGTGTGGGGATGGGTCACACCTGTGGAACGAGCGCTATCAGAAGACGAGTCAATAAACCCACAAAAAGCTCCCCTTTGGGTCTAGTGCGCTGCAGCCACCACATCTCCAAGGAGCTTTGGAGGAGACAGAAGGCGCCCATGATAAAAGCTGTAGGTAGCTAAATCAGCACTTCATGTGTCTTCTTCCTTACCCTACCATCCTTCTTGTTGCAATGTCCCTATGTCTCCTAAAAGCTGCCAATGCAGCAAATAAATAGGAAAGCATGTGTATGAAAGCATGGCCCCTCTCCCCTCCCCAACCTGCCCATGCAAACATCCAACTTAAGAAATGGATGGGATCTCCATAGCAGTAGTAGCTGAAGTAGCAGCGACTTACATTTCTAACGCACTCAAAGGCTTATAAAGTGGCGCTAACAAGCAGCTGCTGATTGATAGTTTCCCTCCTAAACATCCTGAAAGGTAGGCAGTGCAAATATCATTTTCTCCACTTTATAGCTGCAGAAACTGAGATTCAGAAATGTTGCCATTGTCACACAGCTGGCTAAGTACAAGAGAGGAGATTTCATTTTCATCCACCTCACAGGATTGTTATGAGGAAGGCTGTTTATAACTATTAAAACACTATGGAAATGTAAGTCACTATCATCACCCTCTGGGGTGCAGCCCCTCACCTTCAGGCATGTAAGGTAGAGAGAGCTCCATTTTACAGATGAACAGACCACATGATCTCCGTGAAGACAAGGGAGCTTCGCTGTCACCAAGCACACTACTTTTGCCCAGTAGGTACTTAGTAAATGCTTGTTGAGTTGAGTTGAATTCGGTAATGAAGGTCTGTCCGAGGCTGGAGAGCCAGCAAATGTGTGTGCCAGCTCAGAGGTAAGGGAAGGGCCAACAAAAGTCTCTTGATTCCCAAGGATAGCACTCTGAACACCAGAGGTTTTCAGATTTGCTCCCATGTAAACAAAAGCTCTTTGATGAGGAGGGTGAGGGTGAAAATCCTTAATATTTAAGAAGGTAAAGAGATCCTGAGACCACAAAGTTTGAGAAACACTGCTTTACACTATAGTATACAGATGACCGATGTCCACAATCTGGCCTACGTTAACATTAGCCAGACAATCTTCACATCAGCCAGAAGGTCTGTGCACTGTTCGTTCTTACAGACAACAAAAGATAGCGTAATTAGTAAGATGTGTATCTCCATCAGGATGTCCTTTAGATACATCAAACTCAACATGCTGGAAACAGAATCCACTCTCTCTCCCCCTGAACTCATCCTTCATCTAATCTTCCCTATTTCTATTGAGGGTCTCAGTCACCCAGATTCACCATCTTGGAGTTGTCCTTGACTCTTTCTTCTTCCCCAGCTTCATGTTATCCAGCCAGCTGCCATGTCCTCTCTATTCTACTTCCACAATACCTCTTCTATCAGCCCCCCTCTCTCCAATAACACTACGACCACCCTTACCTGAACAACTGCCAAAGCCTCCTATTTGGCATAGAATGCACACCTTCTTTACCGCTACTGCCCCTTAATCGTCTGTGTTCGTGTATGGACTGATCCGTTTTTGTTTTGGATCACTGTCTTCTGCAGCCCCTAATGTAAGATCCCTGAGGGCATGGGCAGTTTTCACTTTGCCTTTGTATCCCCAGCACCTAGTACCGTGCCTGGTATACGGAAGGCTCTTAATAAATATCTGTTAAACGAATGGCAGCTGTGCAGTTCTAGGCTTCAAAGGATCAGCCACATAGTTTGTTTCACAGGCTAATAAACAGAACTGGGAGCAACGCCCTCCTTTAGGAGAGACCCAAAAAGCAACGTGCTCTAGTTAATTTTGGTCCATTCTCAGAAGATCTATCTGTCTAATGCTGAGTTCTGTTGGCTAATGTTGACATGGACGAGAATTTAGGCAAGACCTGAGGCTAGAACTTGAATATGGGCCAACGTTTATAAACAGGGAACAACTAATAGCAAATTCAGTGGAGTCTTGTTTACACTTCTGCTGCCGATTAATTCTATCTATTGTTTAACTGGAGTCCTCTTAAGTATATATCACGATCACTCCCTTTCCCATATACATATGTGTGAAATTTCTCATCTCCGAGCAGGGAGAAAGCCTGAGTTCTTCTTACTTATGTCTACACATTCTTCTTCTTCATAACAGAATGAGAGACAAGAGCTGGGAAGGAATTTGCTAAATGCTTTTCCTGTTTGTTCATACTAGTTAATATTTAGCCCCATGTTACATGGAGGAAAAAAAGAAGGCGAAGAAAAACAGAGATTTTACGTCTAAGGTCTGGATATAAGCCTAGTGTCTCAGTGGAGAAAGCCATGAAGACCTGGGTTCAAGTCCCACCTCCAAAGCAAACTAGCTGAGTGACCTTGGGCAAGTCACAGAGCTTATCAGTGCTAGTCTAGGCAACTGTCTAAGATTGTAAGTTATGGATAAGGAGCTGATCTGCATTAGTGAAGGGAATTTCCTCCTCAAGGAGTCCAGCCTCTATCTCCATCCCTTACTCTGAAGTAAACCCTTATATATGAAAATCCAGAAGGACAGAATAAATAAATTAGGGAACCAATCATTAATGTTCCCTAGCCTACTAGAGTGGGGAGAAGTCCTAGATTAGGCCGAGGAAGATGTGGGCTCCAACACCCACCAGCTCTTACCCTCAACAGCTGGGATGAAGCACAGAGCATGGGCACTGCAAGAGTCCTTAAAGATCAGCTAACCCAGTGCCCTCGTCTGACAAAAGAGGAAACTGAGGCCCAGAGAGGTGGTGGTATACAGGGACCCCAGGCGTCAGGCCTTTTAGGCCCGAGCTCCGACTGCTGCTGCTTCACTTTTCTGCATCAGTATCTTCAATTACAAAACGAGGGCCCTCCCAACTCCAGCATCCTGTGACTCTCTGGGTCCCTTCATACCACCCAGCCCTTCAGCCCTTTGAAGATTTTGGCAATGCGCCCATTGGAAGAGCAAAGGCCCACCTTCAGGGCTTTCAGAGTACAAGCAGTCACAGTATAAAGGTGCTGCTGCTTGTTTTAGGAGGTGCACCAACAAGCTGGGTGCACCTAGAGCTCACCTAGAGGGTGAGCTGTGAGAGTGTACTAATGCACCCCTCATGAGTGTATGCACACGCAGACACACACACACACACACACACACACACACACACACACACACACAATCTACAGATACCCACAATAAGAGGATTTGGTCTCCAACTCTCATTCAGATCTCTGCCTCTAGGCCCTTTCCTCCCAGGATTTCAGTCGGAATCTGGACATGGGGCCAGACTAGCTTACATGGAGGAACCTTACAGAGGGTGTCTGCACTACAAGAAGGGCACTGTTATTTAATACTTCCTGGGGTTTTATTATTATAATGAAGTACTTTTTTTTTCTTTTACTATACAGGGTACCCAGTGTGTACTGGGGTCCTGAGAGGCTAGAGCTGGGGTTGGCAAACTGGCCTTCAGAGTGAATTTGCCAGGCCGTCAGTTTTTGTTTACATCCTTTTTTTTAAAACACATTTTAAACTGTAAAAAGCAGTCTTGGGACCCCAGACATAAAAAACAATAGGCAGTGGGCTGGGCTAGTGTTGATTGATACCCCTCTCCCCCACAGCTGCCCCTGGATTTGAGCATTGGGCTGAATCTTATAAAATAATAGGGATAGATGTAAAATCTAATACTGGGTTCAAAAAAATCAACTCCAGAAGGGCAAGAAGAGGGAGGTAGGAGTAGACGGACGGCAGTTATGGTGCAGGCAAGGAAGCTTATTAGGCTTGATTACAAGAAGGATAATGTCCAGCTTGAGAGTAGTGGTCCCTTTTTACTCTTAACTGGGTCAGACCACTTCTGAAATGCTGTATTCAGTTCTGGACATGACATTTCAGGAAAGGGGAATATTCAGAGCATGCCTACTATGTGCCAGACGCTGTGCTAAGCACTTTACAAATATGACCTCTTTGATCCTCACAACAACCCTAGGAGGCAGGTGTCATTATTATCCCCATTCGACAGTCGAGGAACCTGAGACAAACAGGTGAAGTGACTTGCCCAGGGTCACACAGCTAGTGCGTGTCTGGGTCAGATCTGAATTCGGCCCAGTGCTTTGTCTCCTGCATCACCTCGATGCCTCTCTAACACTGATAAAGTGAAGTGTTCAGAGGAGGGCAACCAGAAAAGTGAAGATGCTTGAACTTCTGCCAAGCGAAGCTCACGTGAAATAGGGGCTGTTTAGCCTTGAGATGAGGAGACTGAGAATGGCCGTGATAATTGACTTCCAGTGTCTGAAGGCTCCGGAGTGAGGGAGACGTTAGCTTTATTCTGTTTGGTGCCAGAGGGCAGAGCAATAGGTCTAAGTGGCAAAAAAAAAAAAAAAGCCCACCCCTTCTTGCTGGAGCCTTTTGAAGGTGAAAGCTGCTGCCTCAGATGGGAGTGGGTCCCTCTTAGTCCTGCTGCAGAGGCTGAACAGCCCCTTGTGGGCTGTGTCATAGAGGGGATTAGTAAGCTCAGGAGGAGAGGGTTACAGGCCATCTGGTCCAGCAGAGCCTGGACAGCCCTATGTGGGTATAAGAGTGGTGGGGGAGGGGGCCTCTTTTAATTTCCCAGATTTACTATCTACCTTCAGTCTACTGGGATAACAACTAGACCCTTTTCTTACTAGGAAGCCTCAGTTACTCATGCAGCAGAGAGAGAAACAACAACAAACCCTCCATGAGAAGACGATAGATGGATTTCACAATCTATTCTCAAATGTGGGCACTAGAACAGTTGGGACCAACATAGTTCTGGAGGCAGGGTGTATCTGCCTATTCCTAATTCCACCCAGAGGCCTCTACCAGCATCCTTGGGGCCTCCAGGCCTTCAGTCACCCCTCCCTTCCAATCTCACTCCCATCATTTTCCCTGACCCCTTGGCCTGAACTTCCCAAGGAAACTGGATAAACCTGCCCCCAGCCCTGCCCAGGCCTCGCCACACAGCCCTGCCCCATCACTCTGCTCCTCAGAGAAGCTCCTTTGGTCTGCCTTCTTCCTCTGCTCACTTCATGCTGTCCCTAACTTCTCAGCTGGACTGTAAGAGCTCTGTTCACTCGGATCATGCATTTTTGTTTGTGGCTCGTTTTCCCCATCAGGCCAAAAATTCTCTGAAGACAGGGACCATGGTTCTTTTTTCCCCTTTCAGTTTCTCCAAGGTTCTCAGCACTCAGCTCTGTCCCTGCTTCCTGAAAGGACCCCCTAAGCCCTGTTGGATGAGGGCATTTCTGTGCTGGGCTAGGGCTTAGGTGTACACTCACCTGTGTTGTAGGCGGTGGGCATGGAGGAGAAGGGAAGCCCTTGGCTGAGTAAACTGGGTGTTGCCACAGAGACCACAGGGGTGGTGAGTGAGTGGGTGGACTGAGAGACCCCAAGACGCTGGGCATTGTTCTGTGGAAAGAAGAGGTCCATCAGAAGGAGGGCATGATGATGGGAGCTGTTCTTCTACCCAGCCCGACCTCCACCCCCCAATCATTGAGTCAATACCAGGCCCTGTGTGGGCACCAGGGTCTCTGTGACAAGATTTAGTGATGAAAGGAACCCTAGAAATCATCTAGTCCTACCCTCTTCCCCACCTCATTTTATAGAGGAAGAAAACTGAGGCCCTGGTCCCAGAGGGGTTAAGTGTCAGAATTATAGGTATTCAAATTCAGCTTGTCTGACTCCAAATCTCAGGTTCTTTCCACTGCCCCATCCTGTCTCATGCCACCCCCCACCCCCAATTCAGGTCCAAATGGGCAGGGCCACCCACATGGTGGAGGGTCATCAGTCGGTGTAAAGGGAGGGCCGCACATAGCACATCTCACACACAGAAACAGAGACACACCCACACTCAGAGACACAGACTCAAAGTTACATTGTGATCCTCCTGGCCAGAGGAGGTCTGCTGCTATCTATCTCCTCAGCCCCTTGGGAAAGGCTAAATCAGATCTGAGGAGCATCCTGTTCCCTTTGTCTTGTCCAGTCCTTCTCAAATCTACCCTTAATCCTTCACACGGCAACTTACACCTAGCCAGAAGGATGCTAAAGTTTTGTGAGGGAAAAGGGTGTAGAACAATGCTGCTGGGGTATGTGTGTGGTTATGTATGCATATGAGTGTGTGCACGTGTGTGTGGTTATGTGTGCATACGAGCATGTGTGCGTGTGTGTGTTTATGTATGCATACAAGTGTGTGTGTGTGTGTGTGTGTGTGTGTGTGTGTGTGTGTGTGTGTGAGCCCGAGTATGGGGCTGTCAGCTCCATCTGCCGCTGAGTCACTTGTTTATTCCAGCTCCACGCTGAGGCCGAAACTGCCGCCGTGTCGCCGCCAAAGCCTGCCTGCCTTTTCCAGCCTCCTTTGGCCCCGAGTCAGGAGCTGGGGAGGGAGGAAAGGAGGAAGGGAGGGAGGGAGGAAGGAAGGAGGAAGGAAAGGAGGGAGGAGTCAGCAGCCCCTGCCCTACTCCTGGCTGTGACAGAATCTCTGTGTATGTGTCTGTGGACATGTATGTAACTGCCTGTATGTATACACATACGAGCTCGCGTGCGTGCGTGCGTGCGTGTGTGTGTGTGTGTGTGCGCGCGCGCGCGCGCGCACGTGCCCAAAACTGGGGATGAGGGCTTAGATGGCTGCACTCCCCTGGGAAGGGGAGAATCTGCCTCTGGCTCTGGTCCCCATTTCCCTTATTCCCTCCCCCTGCTGTCCCCATAGGAGGGACATGCTTTTTGCTAGGGATGGGTCAAAGGTGGGTGGGGCATACAGTCTATCCACTTTAATGGTCTGCTTCAGGTGCTCCAGGACACAACCTCAGGGATGCCTGAGGCTGCTCAGTAGCAGGGTTTCTACAGACACCCCACAGGGAAATCCACGGAGACAGACACATTTCCTAACAGTAGAGAACCATTTGCACAAAAGCAAACACATAGAGACCAACACAGCCCACCCTTCCATATAAACACATGTGCACACACATATGTACACACACATGCGCACAGATGCATGCATGCCTGACCCTCATTATTACATTACAGTGCTCCCAAAGGGCATATCTTCAGTATCTCTGTTTTGTGCACCAAGTTATACATATAGTGGGCACATATAATCAATATTTGTCAAATGAAGGAATGTCCATATACATGCATAGCACACACACACACACACACACATACACACTCACTCACATCAGCCCCAGGGTGCACATGCATAAACACACTCCATGCTTGAGATTCAGCTGGCAGTATGCACCAAGTCAGAATGGTAGTCTAAAGTCATAGGCACCATCTAGGGCCCACACAGAGCCAGTACTTACCAGATCTAAATGGTCCTCAGTCTGGGAGCAGAAATAAAACCAACAGGGCTAGTTCAGTCTCTGATCACTGCCCCCTTCCTACCCCCTCCTTCCAGCCTCAGGGTAGGACAGCCTCTTCTCCTCCCTTCCCCCCACCTTCCCCATCTCCTAGACAGAGATCTCCACTCTGATGGCTGCCTTTCAGGAGCTGCAGTGCCCTCCATTATTCTTTATTCTACCTGGGCCCGTCAGGAGGTCTATCCAGGTTCTGTCCCTCCACCTCTAACATCTATCGCCTCATATCCATCTCCACATCCGGCAGCATCCGTCTCATCTCTACTGATATCACCCTTGTTGGTTGTATCGGTACCTAGGGCAGGTCATTCTTTGAGTGAACCTCTGGTCAGGGCCTCTTTTCTGGTGAGAAAGAGTCCTTGCCTACACCTCCGCAGAGAGATGAAGTCCTGACTTCCCTGATTTCTCCCTCAGACATCCTTGCTCTTGCCTGACCTCGATCCCTCCTGCTGAAGGAAGGGTGACACTTTCTTTTTCACCTCCCCTCTCATCCTTGTCATCCCCGACACTCCAAAGGCCAACTCACCAAGTGATGCATTAACCCCTTCCCACTCTGGGATGTGATGACTCGAAGGTCTGGCTTTCTGCTGGGGGCCCCAAGCTGGGCACTGTGGGTGGGTGGGGGTGGAGACTTGGCCGGGATGACTTTGCTCAGGCTGTTGCCATTGGCGACAGGGAGGAGGCCAGGGGAGGCCCGGGCACTGACATAGCCATTACCTGGAGAAGGAAAAGATTCAAAGGATGAGAGAGGCTTCCCTCTGCCACAGGTCCCACAACATCCCTTATGTCCATATACTGGCCAACTTGCTCCCCTGCCCCCCCCTTAGTGCCAGCTCATCTGGGCTCAGGAAAGGGCATCCATCTGATCCCTTTCCTGGAACTTTCTTAGCCTTGGGAGGAAAGGCAGAGGGAAGAGAGGAAGAATAATCACATCTCCATTTCTGTAACACTGTGCCTCCCATGAGACAAATCTATGAATGGCTATACAGAATGCTGGGCGTGGAGCCAGAAAACCTGGGTTCAAATCTCCTGGTTCTGCTCACTGACTAAGGTGTATGACCTTGGGTAAATAACTTAACCTCATTGGAACTCAGTGTCTTCATCTGTAGAATGGGGATAATAAAACATACCTCATAAATAGAAGGATCAGAAGTGTTAATGTCCGTAAAGGGCTTTGTAAACTGTTTTTAAAAGCTATATAAACACCAGCTATTATCATTATATTGTTCATGCCCTTGCCACAAGGGGTGGGGAGGAATGAAATTTGCTAGGGCAAGGGAGTGGGGAGGGGAAGAGATCACTGCTGTTTTCCTGCTGCCATTCTCACCCCTCAGGCCACTCCTGGTGCCCACAGGTAACAATACTAGTCAAGGAGGCCTTCCTGCGTTTTAACCTTCATCCCCTTCCCTGCTGTACCATCAGGCTCTTTTTTTCTTCTCCTACAGTGGGGCCTCAAAGCAAATGGAATCCAAAGCCCAGCCCCACTTCCCTCTGCTATCGGCCCCATGACATCCCCTATGTCCTCCACTATGGTGTCACCATCCACGTTTGGGGTCAGAGTGGTGGAAGGAGACCAGGTCTTGGAGGGGGTGGTGGTGGACACAACCAGGAAGACGGTGGTTACTGGGCAGGGCCAGCTTTGAGGCGTTACCTGGTGTCACTGAGCATCACAGAATGTCATTACTTGAAGGGACCTTACTGTCCCATGTTCTCATTTTACAGAGGAGAAACTAAGGCCCAGAGAAGGGAAATTACTCGGTCAGGGGTCGGATAACTGGTAAATGATTATGCTTTGGCCATTGAAGGGGTCATTCTTTGTCACCAACCAGCACTGGTCCTTCCCTTCCTTTCACTACAAGCAGGGAAAACCAGTCATCCATGTCCTCAGGGATATGGACCATGTATCAGTGCAGCTGTGGGTTTTCATGGCGCTGAAGATCATTGCCACCAACATATGGGGGACAGACACTGTTCTGAGACCTCCCTTAGCATGGCGACTGTGCACTCAGGCTGGAAGCCAAACAATCCCCATAGGCCTGAGTATTCTTATCTTCAGCCCCCAGGTGCTGCAGGACATCCCAAGCGAGGTCCGGGTGGTGGGGTCTCAAGGCTAACTAAGGGATTCTCAGATAAGAGCAGAGACAACGATCAGTCCTGCCCTGGGGAACACTATCTCCCCGCTGCGCCCTGGGTCTCTCCAGCTGCCTCTAGCCCAATTCTCAGGGAGGCTCTGGGAATGAGAGGAATGTGGAGGTGACGTCAATGGTGACATTCGTAGCCACAGTCACAGAGCCAGCCGAGGGGATGGCCCCAGCCAGGGCTGACAGCTGATGGAGAGAGGGTGGGGGAGGGTAAGACCTCCCTCTATGTCTTCCAAACATGTATTCTTGTGTTCAGCAGAGCCGATCAGTGGGATACACCTGTGAGTGTGGCTGTGGACACTGTGTTTGTGAGAAGGTCCATCTGTCTGTCTGGGAGAGGGTATGTGCATCCTTCCATTTCTTTCTTTCTGTGAGATTGTGTGTCAATGGGCACCTGCTTGCCTGTATCTCTCAGTGTGACCTCTCTCTATATTTGTGTGTGTGTGTGTGTGTGTGTGTGTGTGTGTGTGGCATATGTGATGATACTCTCTTCTTCTTTACTCCTTTTTCCACCTGTTTCCCCCAAATTCCCTGAACACAGATTATACCATTTTAAAGTCGGAAGGGACCTCAGACATCATCTAATTCAATTCCCTCATTAATAATAATAATTATATTTTAATTATTCTCATAGCTGACATTCAGGTAGTACTTTAGGGCTGATATTAGCTCCTTTGTCTCCTATTATAACTCCATTAGTACCATCGGTCTTATCATCATCCCCATTTTACAGATATGGTAAATGAGGTTAGGAGAAGTTAAATGACTTGCCCAGGTCATAAAGCACTAAGTGAACCCAAGTCTCTCCCGATTCCAGGAAATGAGTGGACTGATCAGAACCAGAAGATGCCTAGAGACCATAACAGACAGAAGCTCTAAGGATGGCACTCCCTACCATGAAGCACCTCAGACCCCCAGGATCTGAGCTGTCCAGTTCAGCCCTTAGCTCCCTGTCCCATCTCTGTAAGTACTTGTCCCCCTCCTCCAGTTCTCTTCTTCTCCAAAAGAAAACCTTCCTGAACCCCTGAGACCTAATTCTGGGCAGAGACACTCACCAACAGGGCTGGGACAGGCTCCATTAGCACTATTAAGGTCTCCTCCCAGCATGGCCCCTAGGGAAAGAACAGAAATATAAGGGAACTGGAAAGACTCGGGCCTTGGAGTAAAAAGTGTGTGTGCTTGTTTGCATGTGTGTGTGTGGGGGGATGGGGTGGAATTTCAACTCCACCCCATCTAATGGGACTTTTCTCACTCCCCTCCCCCCACCGACCCCAGACAGGAGACAAAAAGACAGGAAAAACAGAAACACAGAAGCGAGGGCAGAGGATTCGGCTGGTCAGAACTCCGAGCAACAATGCTGGGAGGATGAGAAGGGGTTGGAAGGAAGAACCCCTAGGAGGGATGGGGGCTGGGGGCTTGGAAGAGGGATCACACTCTGGCTTGGGAAATCTCCCTAGACCACACAAATATGAAATGGATCCGTGAAGGGGAGGAGGACCAGGGCAGGAGAGGGTGAGGAGGAAGTGATTGAGTGCGTCTACAGATGCAAAGAAGCACAGGTGGGGTGAAGAAGCCATGCCCACCCAACTCCAGCAGTGAGTCGGAGCTGGGGAAGGGCTCATAGGAGATGCTGAGAGGGCAGAAAAGGGAGGCTCTGTGTCTGAGGGGAGACTCAGGCTGCAGAAAGATCAACCCCAAAGCACTTGGAACTATCCCCTCCTCCTATACTCACCAGCACTGGCTGGCCGCTGGGGCAGTCCTGGTGATACACTGTTCCTCTGCAGGGCCGGCTGCTGGGGGGACAGGAGCCTCGGGTCTGTGAGGGATGACGTAACCAGTGATGGGGTCACCAGGGAACCCCCGGGGTTGCTGAACTGAAGTGAGTTCTGATTGGACACAGGCACCGTGACCGGCATAGCGAAATTTGGGGCTGGAACTGCAGACTGGATAGAGAAAAGGGAGGGGAGATGGGTGTTAGAAAGATCATCCCTTCTCATGGCCCCATCTCCCCAGAGTGCCCCTCTGAAGATGGTGATGCTGGTGAAGATACTCCTAGCTAAATCCAACAGAGCAAGGATGATACTAGATAGCAAGGTGACAGGTAATAACGTCCGGATTGGAGCCCTAGGCCCTCGCCAGGAAAAGGGCCTTCTAGAGACGGGAAACAGTCCCCTGCTGTTCTCATCCTCCCTGAGCTCAGGGCCCGGGAACTGAGGTGGGTTAGGTCCCCAGCCAGGCAGGACACACAGGAAGCTGGTTAGGAATCCCAGGTTGAGATCCAAACTCACACACGCAGAGCTGTTACTGACTGGGACTGGGTGGTGGGAGGGGAAGCGTTTCTCCCAGCCTCACTGCACAGTCTCACCACCTTCCCCCTTGCTCCCACTCTAGGTCCCCACAGACACTGAGCTTATAGCTGTGGGAGAGGTCTCTGTATCAGAGGATATCCCACAGGAAGATTTCAGCATATCCCTATCCAGGGAGCTGGGGACAAAGAGTTCTCTCTCCTCAGGGTCTGATTTCCATCCTTCACACCTTCACACACACACAGACACACACACACACAGACACACACACACACACACACATATCCTTTGCACCTTCACACCAAATCTCTCCCACCCAAATTCTGCCTAAGATGGGCATATCTTGGTATCAGTTATGGCCAGTAATGACTAGCCATTATCTGAGAGCAGAGATCGAAGCTTCTAACAAAGGCCCCTCTCAGAGAGCAGCTTCCATAGGGCTTCCAGGGTCAGAAGCTGTAGGTCAGGACGGTAACTTGGGTTATCATCTTAGCTCTTCTACTAATTCCCTTCGTGACCCTGGCCAAGCCCTGTGACCACTCTGGGCCTCAGTTTTGTAGAATCACAGAACTTGTGAGCTGGAGAGAGAGGCCTTCGAGGGGGCGTCCAGTCCAATCTCTTCATTGTGAAGAGGAAACAGACTCTGAGAGTGCAGGTGACTTGCCCAAGGTCACCCAGTGAGTTAATGCAGAGCTCAGAGCCAGAACCAAGTTTTCCTGCTGCTCAGTGAGGTCCGGCCAAGCTTCCTTATCTGTGAAATGAGGGGTATGGAAGACAGGATCTCTAAGGCCCCTCCAGCTCCAAAGTTCAACAATGCTAAGAACTGGGGTGACCATTCCTCACTTCTGTTTGGGGGAGGGGATTGGGGGCTGCGAAGCCACACCATGCATGGGGGGAAAGCTCCCCCAGCTCTCCATGCGGCTACTCACGGCCAGTCTATAACTCTGCATCATTTTATCAAACTCCTCGTCTATCTTTTTATATTTCTCCTCCGTCTGGGGGGTCAGGGCAAACACCTCGTCCACCTCGGGGCTCTCACACTCCCTGTGCTTCTTGTGCAGCGCCTGGGGGCAGGGGGTGTAGGGAGGGAAAGGAGAGGAGGAGGGACAAAGGGGAAAGGGAAAAGAGAGGAGAGGGAAGCAGGTAAAAGGGAAGGAGGGCCCGGGTGGCAGAGGAGGCCAGGGAGGGACAAGAGAGGGATGAAGAGGGACAGAAAAGGAAGAAGAGAGGGATGGAGAGAGAGAGGAAAGGAGCAAGGAAGAAGAGAGGGATGGAGAGAGAGAGAGAGGAAAGGAGCAAGGAAGAAGAGAGGGATGGAGAGAGAGAGAGGAAAGGAGCAAGGAAGAAGAGAGGGATGGAGAGAGGGGAAAGGAGCAAGGAAGAAGAGAGGGAGGAGAAGAGGGGAAAGGAGCAAGGAAGAAGAGAGGGATGGAGAGAGGGGAAAGGAGCAAGGAAGAAGAGAGGGATGGAAAGAGAGAGAGGAAAGGAGCAAGGAAGAAGAGAGGGATAGAGAGAGAGAGGAAAGGAGCAAGGAAGAAGAGAGGGATGGAGAGAGGGGAAAGGAGCAAGGAAGAAGAGAGGGATGGAGAGAGAGAGGAAAGGAGCAAGGAAGAAGAGAGGGATGGAGAGAGGGGAAAGGAGCAAGGAAGAAGAGAGGGATGGAGAGAGAGAGGAAAGGAGCAAGGAAGAAGAGAGGGATGGAGAGAGGGGAAAGGAGCAAGGAAGAAGAGAGGGGTGGAGAGAGGGGAAAGGAGCAAGGAAGAAGAGAGGGAGGAGAAGAGGGGAAAGGAGCAAGGAAGAAGAGAGGGAGGAGAAGAGAAGAAAGTGGAGGGTTGGAGAGGGAGAAAAAAGCCAAGAAAGAGGGAAGACGGGAGAGAAGCAAGGATGGAGGAGGATAGGGCAGAGGGAAGAGAGGGGCCAGAGGAGGAGGGAGAAGGCAAGAGAGGAGAAGTTCAGGGAAGGAGAGGGTTTGCAAGGAAGACCAAAGGAAAGGGTTGAGAGGGAGGTGGGGAGGGGGCAGGGGAGGATGAAAGGGGAGGGAATGGGTTTGGGCATGAAGAACAGGAGAGGCCAGGGAGGGAGAAGAGGGGAAAGTGAGAGGACAGAGAAGAGGGCAGAGAGGGATGGAGGGGGCAAAGAGGAGGGTGGAGGAATGGGGAGGAGGGGAGAGGGTTGGGAGCAAACAGAGAGAGCAGTGAGTGGGCTGGGCTCACCCCATAGCGCCGGAAGAGCCCGTCCAGCTCCTCACTGGCCGGCCGGTACTTGTCCTCCAGCAAGGGGCTCTGCTCCAGGGAGTCCTCCCCATCGGGTTCGGGGCTGTCACAGCCATTGAAGCCTTTCTTCCTCAGGGTCTGCAACAGGCAGTGCTCAGGGAGGCCCAGGGCCCCCAGACTATCCCCCCAGCACCCCTACCCCCCACAGGGTACTCCACCCAGCCATACCCATTCAGCCCACATAGTTCTGGGCTGCAGAGGCCACAGGAGAAGTAAGCACCATGGGGACCCTAACGTCTGGGCCAGGCCCCATTTCTCCTGGGATCCAAAGAGGTTCAGAGATCTCTGGGTGAAGGTAACTAGGGCGAGATTGGCTCATGTACTTTATCTTGACTTTGAGGACCTACTCAGGGGTCCGTGGGTCTCCCCCAAGTAGTATAGGTCTGGGGGCCACTCAGTAAAGGGGGGGAATCTGGAGAGAAACACAATGAGACAAAGACAAAAGGGGAGATGTGTACACCATGAGACAGAGGAACAGAGACAGGCACAGAGAGGGAGGCGGCAGAAGAGCCTCACGGAAAGACGGGAGCACTGGGAGAGGGAGACACAGACAGGCGGAAGAGCCCCAGGGATGGCTCCATGGAGAGAGCAGAAGGGGAAAGACATGGATAGAAGGAGAAATAGTGATAGAAGGAGATGACGAAGATGAAAGATGACCATGCAGAGAGATGGTCACAAAGACATTGAGGGAGATGAGGGAGGGAGCCCACTAAGAGGGCCTCAGAAGGATCCAGAAGGAGAAGACACCACATGGCGCCTCCCACGCCCTGTGGCCCATGTGGGGTGCTCATGGGCTCACCTCAATGATGTCTGCATTGGTGCGGCTCTCGTGGGGCTCATTGTACTCCGTGTACTTGAGGAGGACTTTGTCCATGTCAGTGCTGGCGTATTGGAACAGCTTGTTGGAGTGGTTGAAGATGATGAGGGCAATTTCACAGTCACACAACACACTCAGCTCATAGGCTTTCTTCATTAAGCCAAACTTCCTTTTGGTGAATGTCACCTGGAGGAGAGGAGAAGGAGCAGACAGTCAGAGTCATTCAGGAGCTATCTGACAGTGGGGCAGGTCACAGACCTCTCTAGCCTTCGGTTTCTGCATCTATAAAATGAGGATATTAAGACCATCCCTACTGACCTCCCAGGGCTACAGGGAGGGTCAAAGGAGATAACGCATGGGGCATGAAGGAGGAGAGGAACTTTGAGTAAGTGAAGAAGCGATGAAGGTCAAGGAACAGAGGCAGCGAAGCGTCCGTCCTACAGCACAAGTGAATTAGGAGTGGCCTGTGGTCTCTTTGGTTTCTTTTGACGTTAAAGTAATGGGAGCACTGTCTGTACTTTTTCTTGTTTTCCCTCTCTAGGACAGCTCTGTCTAGCAATGCAATGCAGTAATGGCCATATCAGCATGCAGGGAGAGAGGCAGTACCTCATAGTGGACACAGGGCTAGCCCTGGACTCCAGAAAACCAAGAGAGGCCTGGTTGGAAACCTACCTCTTACATGGACCAGGTCTCTCCTGACTCCAAATCCTATACTCTTTCCACTGTCCCACACTGCCCCAAACAGAGAAATGAGAGGCCAAATCGAGATGGAGCCTCCAATTAAGAGGATGGTGAGAGATCTGAGTGGGAGAGGCTTGTGTCTTTGTTGAAGTTCAAAGAGCCATGCAGGTGGAGAAAAGAATAAAGGCAGAAGCTCTGGGGCCGAAGGCAAAGGTACACTGGAATCCCCAGGAAACAGAGGGGGCAGCAAGGCTTAAGGCCCAGGGTTGGATATTTTCATGGAGTCACAGAATAATAAAATGAGACTCTCAAAAGTGGAAAAGACTTGAGAGGCAAGTTAGTTCAGCCTGAGCAGAAATTCCTTTGCAATGTCCCCCATCAGCAGTCACCCAGTCTCCTAAAATTCTCCAGGGAAGGGGAGCCTACCATCTCTTGAGGCTACTCATTCCATTTTGGAGCAGCCCTACAGCAAATTTCTCCTTACATTAAGTCTACACCTGCCTCTCTGAAACTTCTACCCATTGCTCCTAATTCATCTTGGCCCAGGGAGAACTACTCCTAGAACTCTTTTCCAGAGGATATGGTCCCAGAAATGAAGACAGTGAGAAAACATGGAAGGACGGGCTCACCAAGAAAAGGGGGTCTTCAGGAGGAGAACAGATGACTTCTTTTTGGGATGGTTTTAGAGGAAATTATTTTTTTCTTAGGTGTTGGGTTGGACTTGACTTTTCAATCTTAACAGTCCTCTAAATACTTGAAGACAACAGCACATTTCCCCAGCTGCCCAAATAAACCTACTCTTTTCCAAGCTACACTTTCCTGTTCCTTCATCTGTGTTCTTTCAAAAATGTGGCACCCAGAACTGGACACAAGAATCTGGATGTGGGCTGAGCAGGGCAAAGTTCAATGGAACCATCACTTCCCTGGTCTGGGACACCAGATTTGTATTATTCCGGCTCAAGGAGGCACTGTGGTACAATGGCTCATGAGCAAGAGGCCCCAAGGTCAAAGCCTGTCTCTGATGCTTAACCTCTTTAGGACTCAGTTTCCTCACCTGTAAAATGAGATGGCCTCAGGGGTTTCTTCCAGCTCTAGATCTATGATTCTATGATCCTAAGATTGCCCTGGTGACATAGGCTACTGTGTCACACTATGGGCTCCCAGGGAGCTCCAGTGCACTAAAACCTGTAGGGTTGTTTTTGTTGTTGTGGTTGTTTTCCCCTAACAGGTAATCAGGCTGGGAAGGCTTCCCAAAGGAGAGAGTATGATATGAGTCAGAGGACTGGGGTCAAATCTCAGCTCTGCTGCTTACTTCCTATGTGACCTTGGGTCATTTCACCTTTGATGGCCTCACCTTATCTGTAAAATTGATGGGTATGACTTAGAAAATCCCTTCCCAGGTGTAAATCCGATGATTCCAATGACCACTAGTTCAGATGGAAAGAAAGGGAGGAACGGGACCTAAGTGATTAGTAAGGGGAAGGGCAGGTTTTGGAGTGGGCCAACCTACCCTCCCAAGCCAGCCTTTTCCCATGTGGCCACAATACTCTGGCTTACTCCTACGTGAAAGCTTGGGGGTAGGAGCGGGGGAGAACCTGGAAACCCAGAGTATCCTAGGATTTAGAATGAAGGGAGATAGTGACCAAATGCATCTTCTCTAGGTAACCCCACCCCAAATGACACCCCCCCCCCCCCCCGCTTTCCACCGCACCTTTCCCCAGTGCTGTCAATGGCCTGGTCCCAACCTCCCCCTCTCCCTCTACCCCACTCGGGCCCTCACCTGCCGGTTCCGCTCATCTGTGATCCGCTGAATCTGGATCTTTTTCCGCCCCATCTTCTCCAGAGATCCTCAACCCTGGGGAGAGGTGGGGAGGGGAAGGCCTTGCTGGGAGGTGGGTCCTCAACCGGCGGTGGTGTTAGAGTGTGCTCATGAAAAGGCTCGTCCCAGCAGGAGATTAGTTCATGGTCCTCAAGGGCAGTTCCAGCACAGCCACCTGGGCAGGCAGAAGGATGGAGAAGAGAACAATGGGGCCAGGGCTGGGAGCGAACAGCCAGCCTAGCTTGCAATTATGCAACAAAACTACTTCTTACATGCAGTAAATGCTCAATAGGAAAAGAGGCTTAAATCCCTCTACTCTGCTTGAAAATTTCCTGGCCCAGTGCTTCTCCGGACAGTTTTACAGAGAGTCACAGGATCCGAGGTGGAGGGAACTTGGAGCTACTTAAATAACGGCCACAACGGTAATAACTGCAGCTGACATTTACATAGCAAGATGAGCGGCCGACTGAGTAGAGATTCAAACCCAGGGCTCTCCTGATTCCATGGTTGGCACTCCTTCCAATACTCTAGACTGCTCCGTGAATCCTGCTCATGAATCTGATCTACGACATCCCAGCATTACCAGGCTTCGCTTCTTTCCCAGGACAATTGCTTAGAACCCTGAGCCCATACTACAGCAGCTCTTGGCCACTGATGTGCTCTAGGTCACACAAAGGCTATCATTGAATGGATCCCAGGTCTAGAACCAAAGCTTGGGATCTCAGACTCTCAGAGCTGGAAGAAACATCAGGGGGTCAGGCCAAGCAGCTAAGTGACAGGAAATCATCCCTACAACCCCAACAAGTAGTCACCCAGCCTCCACCAAAACACTACCAGTGACGGGCAGCTCCCTACCTTACCCACTCAGCTCATTCATTCCATTGGTGAACAGCTCTGTTGGGGACCTTTTGGCAACAATCATATACTTATGTTCCTGGCTGTCCCTGAGGCCAAGCCAAACAAGGCTAAACCCCCTGCCACCATGCCTCCTCCCCCCTCACAAAAGACAGTCCTTCAAAAACCTCTGTTCAAACACCTATAGTCATGGGGAACAAACTTGCCCACAACTGAGAGGAGGTTATAAGCACAGATGTACATAGACTGATTGGGTTGTAAACAGGGTAACCTCCCTCGCCTCCAGGCTTCAAACAGTTAATGTGTCTTTTTGCTCCGGCATCTCACTCCACTTCTGACTCAGCTACCCTAGCCCTCAAACAGATGCAAAGAGCTAAGGTTTGACTCCTGGCCACTAGGGGTAGAGAGGGATTCAATGGAGCAGAGGCCATGGAGTGAGTCTGGCTAAGGTCAGTATTATCTACGCTTGCCTCCCCCAGGCTACACCACTAGGGCCTTCTCCTTGGGAAACAGCACAGCCCCCACTACCTACTCTAAAAGTCCCTCCTGTGGTGTAATCACCACCTTTTCTGTTACAGGGTCAGCTCTTCTAGGGCCCCACCTCTACATACTCCAAAGAACTGCAGCGCAGAGAAGGGACAAGACAACAGACATTCACTAAGTCCCTACTATGTGCCAGGCACTGTGCTAAGCACCCGGGATACCAAGAAAGGCAAAAAACAGTCTCTGCTCTCAAGAAGCAGTTTACTAAGACAGTGTCTCAAGGTTGGGTGAGTCAGGAGACGCTGGCTGGGGTGGCTGAGCTGTGGGGTGGTGTCTGGGGCTGTTATTAGGACCAGTGTCTTGGCTTTCAGCCCCATCTGCCTCTCTGCTGCCGATACCATCTCCTCCTCCACAACCCCTCCTCCCTCATTCCAGTGTTTCGGCTCCCAGGGAAATCACCCCTACAGGTTGGGGGGTCCTTCCACTACAGCCCAGGGAACTGTCCCCCCCGAGAATCCCTCTTCTGAAGTAGTAGCAGCACATCCCTTGTCAAGTCTACGTTTCTTGGATCTCAGCTTCCAGCCCCTCCCCCTTCACTGTGCTATAACCTACAACTACAGCAACCAGAGCAACCTCCCAACCACACCCCAGCCACTACCACTGTTTTATCCTCTTCTCCCATCCTCTCCTCTATCATGATGGTGTCAAAGAGGGAAAAAGGAGCGCTGAAATCTGAGTCCCATAACCTGGGCTAGAATCTTACATCTGTAACTTATTACCCGGATGACCTTGGAAAAGTCATTTCCTTTCTTGGGACCTAAGTTTTCTCATCTATACAATAGAGTGGTTCATCTACATGACCTCTAGGGGCACTTTATGACCCCCCCCAGGATTATCCCTGACCACATCTGCTCAAGTCAGAGTTCCTCAGATCATTTGAAAGGGTAGATAGGGATCCATGCTTGAGCCCTAACCATCTTCTGAACCCAATCCAAGATGGTGGTGATCCCCTCTCCAGAAGGACCGGCAACCATGCCAGTTGCAGGAACTGGGAGTGTTTAGCCTGGAGAAGAGAAGACTTAGGGGAATATGACATCTGTCATCAAATATCTGGAGGGTTGCCTTTTAAAAGAAAAACTAAATATGTTCTCCTTGGCCCCAAGGGAGGCAGAACTAAAAGAAATGGGTAGAAGTTCCTCAGAGGCAGATTTGAGTTTACTAGAAGGAAAAATCTCCCAACAAAGCTATTCAAAAGTGGAGTAAAATGAGAGCTCCACATCACTGGGGGTGTCCGAGCAAAGACTAGATGAACACATATTGAGCAGATGTCAAGGGGATACCTGGAAGGGTACATGTTGAACTCAAAGGCCTTTGGGCTCCCTTCCAAATCAGTGTCTGTGAGGTAACCATGGGGCTGGACATCAGGATACTGAGGATAATGATGATTATCATATAAGCAATTAGCATCTGTGTAGCATTTTAAAATTGGCCAAATGCTTTCCTCCCAGTAACACCAGGTGATGGCTAGTACAAGTCACGGGATCGCAAATTTAGAGCTGAAAGGGCCTCACTTTACAAATAAGGAAAGTGAAGTTCCATGAGATGTGACTTGCCCAAGGTCTCACAGGTAGCAAATGTCTGAGGGGAGATTCAAATCCAGGTCTCTTGGGTCCACAGCTCAGTCAACTCCAAAGCCTCTAAGCCTAGAATCAGGGTAGTAGAAATGCAAAATTTTTTGAATGTAATAATCTCTTAGGTATACAGGGCCTAGAGGGCTAGGAACTTGGAACTTGGTATAAAGGAGTTCATCAGATGGAGGAGGGGATGGATCCAAGAGCAACTGCCTTAAGTGAGACTCTCTCACTCACTGAGGCCCCCAGAACCATAGGAAGAGATGAGTAAATGTAATTATCATACACACACCAGCCCACTCGAGTGTTAATGACTTACATTTCAAAAGCGCTTTAAGGTTTACAAAAGCTCTTTCCCCACAATAATCCTGTAAGGTGGGGAGTGCAGATACTACTGCTCTCATTTTGCATATGGAGAAACTGAGGCTCAGTGAGGTGAAGTGGCTTACTCACAGATTCCAATCAAGTATTCAGAAGACAAAACTGGGCACCCTTTCTGCTCTCCCACTGTCTTCTTTCCACTATCCTACTGCCTTAGAAATTGTTCCCAGTAGTCTAACCTCCATCCACAGCAGATGCAGAGAGAGCCCATGCCCCTTCACCGATTCTCTTATCTCGACCTTCTGCACTCTCCGAAGTGAGTCCCTCCTAAAGTCTAACCTCCATCCACAGGAGATGCAGAGAGAGCCCATGCCCCTTCACCAATTCTATCTCAACCTTCCACACTCCCTGAAGTGAGTCCCTCCTAAAGTCTAACCTTCATCCCTCCCACTGCAGAATGGGTGCTCCCCCCACTACCCTAGGGAATTTCCCTTTGGTGGGCCAATGAATCCCCTCTCAGCCTTCTCTTCTCTGGCCCCAGGGCCCTTCTCTCCTCCCTGCTCCCAGGGTGGATAGGGATCTAAAGCCATCTAAGGAGCAGCCCCTGGCACATGGAGATAGAAAGGATGGGGTTGCCATGGTAACGGCTGCCTGGCAACCAGCTCCCTGGCTGGTCTCCTGCAACACCACCCCCCCAACCCCCACCCCCGCCTCCTGTCAGGGGGAGCTGGGATGGGTGAGGGATCAGCATTGGGAAAGGAAAGGGGGGTATGGGGGTGGTGTGGGGGCCAGATAGGGAAATAAAGACCTAAACATAACTAAAAATAAAGGGTTAAAGTGACTTGTTCCCATCCCCACCCCTTAGATCTCAAAGTACTTTATAGACCCTGCTCTTCACCCCTCAAAACCTTCAGCCTCTACATACTGGGCAGTCCTTTCTGCTGTCTAACCTCTCTGGCCTTCCTACTTCCTGGGACCATTCAAACTGTTGCAGAAGAATATCTGGGGGCACTTTTCTTTCAACCCTCCCCTCCACTCTGATCAGGCACCAGTTACGTGGCTTCCTGCTCTCCTGCTGGGAAGTTCACCCTCAATCCCACTTGTTTCAGCACCTCCAACGTCAGCCATAGGGTCGGGACATTTTGTTGATGCCTGGGAAAATTTGAGGAAGAACTGGACCTTGAAAATTCGAGGTGGGAAGGAGATAAAGAAGGGTTCTAAACAGCCCTTCTGCAGTAAGGCCAGTCTTTCCAAAGCCCCCTCCCACCCAATTAGAGAGACTTTAATGAACACCTGTGCTTGCTTAATTAGCCCTCTGTTTAATTACCTAATCAACTGCCAGAAGCCAGAGGCTGACATACATGAGCTCCAGATGTGAACCCCTCTCCCCTCTCTTCCCTGCCTTCCCATTCTCCTCCTCCAGGAAGCCTTCCCATCCAGACCAACCACCCCCACTTCCATCTCTAGCCCAGGCTCTCTGGTCCCCAACCCATGGTATCCAGAGCTCTCCCTGACTGGGTCACCCACTCTCTGCTTGGAAGGTGGTGATGGAGGGACAGATTGGAGGTCCATGCCAAGTTTCACCTCCCCCTTCCTGCCAGGATCTCTTCCTTCCTCTCACCCTTCTCTGTGCTGTGACCCTGGTTCCTCAGCCACAGCTGTGACTCTCGATGCCACCTAAGAGTCACGCCTCAGAGTGAACTGCTGATTCATTCACTCCTGGGGAGGGAGGGCACCAGTGGGGTTTTTTTCGGGGCGGGGGGGGGGCAGTGCCAAGAAAAAGAAGACTTGGAAGAAATTTTACATGGGACTGGGCAAAAGCACAAGGCACAACCTGTTTACAGGGCAGAAAGGCTGATGTTAATTAGCAGAAGGTCAGAGGGTAGATTGAAAGATTGCCCTGGGACACTGGTCAATGAGAAGTAGTGAAGGGAAAAGGGGAAACTTGGTATAATCCCCAGAGATGACCCTCAGATCAAGCCCAGAGGCCACCAGCCACAAGAGACTGTCCAGTGAAATTCACAGAATGTTAAAGCTGGAAGGGCTCTCAAAAGGTGGACCTGGGGGAATGAACAGGAATGTCAGTGTGAAAAGGGACCTTTGAAATTGTCTTGTCAATCCCCCACCCCATTTTACAGCTGGGTAAAGTAAAGGCCAGAGATGTCGGGTGACTTGCTCAAGATTACACAGCCAGTCAGTCACTGAGCTAAGACTAAAATCTAGAAGACCCAGAGAGACACAGACACAGGTAGAAGTTGAGACAGTGACAAGGAGGTAACCTTGGTTCTGCCTCAACTCAAGCACGGCCAGTGTTGGGGTGGGTTTTTTTTTTTTTGAGGGATGGGAAGAATGTGCAAATCTTGTTCAAAAGGTCTTGGAGGGAGGGGTTCCAGGCAGATGGTGTGATAAGGAGAAACAGCCCCCCCCCTCCCCACCCCAGTTTAACACCTCTTGGTACCTAAGCAATATTCAAACCTCCACTTTCAGAATGATCACTGATGATATCTTGGTTCCTGCGGGGGGAGGGGGGAGGAGAAAAGGGAGGTAGACAGAGACAGCTCTGCCGGCCAAAGCTTCCCCCATAGTTGGATGAGCTCCTCGAGGCTGAGGCAGGATAGTCAGACCACAGGTTGGATTTCTTCTCTCCCACCCCGCCCCCCATCTCTTCAGAAAGATTAGGGAAACTAGGGAGTTCTCTCTCCTGGCTAACTCCCATCTCTTCCTGAAATTGCAGATGGCAGAAATTAATTGGCTATCTCTGCACCCCAGAGTGTATCCACATCCCCTGACTTGTGCATAGTAGGTGTTAATGAATGTTTGCTGAATTAAGTGATGAGATCTCAAAGCACCTCGTGTTGTGTAGAGAGGTGGCTTTTCTCCAAGCCTCAGGAGCTCCCAGGGCTAAGTGATAGCAACCCATCCTGGGCTCAGGAGGGGAGGAGCATCCTCCCTCCCAATTCTAGGGCAGAAGGGAGGAGAAGTGGAATTGAGTCACAGGCTGAGTGACTCAAAGTCCCCCAGCAAAGGGACTCAGACCCAACCCTCTGGGATAAAGAGAAGGGGTGACTGCTCTCTCTAAGCCTGAGTCCCATCACAAGAGGAGGTAGAGTCTATTACCCCCTCTCCTGCCTGCCTATTCCCCTTGGCTGGGCTGCAGGGCATGAAGTAAGGAGGGAGGGGAGAGAGAATCACAGTCAGATCCACCTGTCACCCCCACTGCCAGGCTGGGCCTCGTTAGCAGCTAACAAGGAAAGGGGGGGCATGGCTTAGGGAGAGCCCTCATCTTTTAAAGGAGCTGAGAAGCAGAGTGAAACATGGAGACAGAGAAAGAAGGCAAGCTACAAGGACAGAGAGAAGCAAATACAGAAACACAGAGGAAGACAAAGACAGAGACCAACCCACATGCTTAGACAGACTGACAAGATACAATTGGTATGGCACGGTAGTACAGTGGAAAGCGCCCTGGATTGGGAGTCGGAGGACCTGGGTTCAAATCCCAGTTCTCCAATTTACTACCTGTGTGACCTTGGGAGAGTCTCTTAAATTCTCGATGTCTTCATTTGTAAGATGACAGGGTTGGACTGGATGGCCTTTAAGGCTCTTCCAGCTCTTAAATGTACGATCTTGTGTCACCGTTCCCATCCCCCACCAACTTCTTCTAGAGACCACAAGTCCATCTCTCCCTAACAGAGGATGTCACCCCAGCTTCTCTTCTGGGGCCTAAGAGCCCTCTCTTCCCAGTCTCATTCTCAGTCCCGAGTCCAGCAGAAAAACTAAATGAGTCTGATCGGTCCAAAGGGATGAACAAACATTTGTTGACTGGCTAAAAGAAGTCCGGTTTTGGGCAATGAGCATGTTAATTTGTTTTCTAACTGTCTTCTCTACAGGATTCTTATTCTCTCAATGCACACCCAGCAATATAACTATCCTTGTCATTCGGTTCCCCCAACTCCCATCTCTCCCCCTAAACCTTATCTCTGCCCCTCTATCTCCTGGGACCCCAAAGGGTTCTCCCTCTTCCAACAAATACTTGGAAGGCACAAGGAATTCAATGACTCTGAGTCCGGTACCCCACACCAGTCACAACCGCTACAGAGCCATGAAGGGTGAGGAGGAGAGATACTTGGCAGGGGGAGGGGCAGCTGACTCTTACCATCAGGGAACCATTTCCCCAAGTCTTCCTCCCCCTCCCAAGGCTTTACTACAGTGGTGGGGAAGGGCAGAATGGAGGTGAAGGCAAAGAGAGCCATCACAGGAAAAACATCCCAGCCTCCCAGAAATCAGGGCTTGTGTCCTTGGGGGGAAAGAAGGGGAGGGAGTAGAAGTGTTGTAGACATTTGGGAAGTGATTCAGACCCACACTAGTCTCTCAGCTAGAAGGTGAGGACAGTCATTGAACTTGCAGCCCGGCTGGGAAGGAGGGAAGGGGGGGGGGGACGAAGGGGGGGGGGACTGCTTCTAGCTGGAAGGCTCCAGATTAAACTTCTAAGAGCAGGGGGCCAGGACACCTTGAGCCTCCCAGCCCCACTTCTCTCCTCAAGGGCTCTTCTTGTTAGTGAGGCCAGACTCCTCCACCCCTAATTATCAGCCTCCCCCCTAAAATGGGGATTCAGGAAGGTACTGACCACTTTCCCACTAGCCTCCAAGGGCTCAAAGAGCTGGAGGTTCCCACCCCCACCCCCAATCAGGGCCCCCAGGCCTTCCTGGCCGCTCTCAGGCAGCCCAGGGCTATTTTTATGCCCCAGGCTGGGCTAATTTTAACTCACCAAGGAGGCCCCAGGAGGGAGGGCAGGGTGAGGGAAGCTAGCTCCAGGGGAGGCCTGGGCTGGAGTCGAGGGTCCCAGGCGTCTGGGGGACAAAGCCAGAGGGAGTACGGGGTTCTGGGGAGTCACCACTACTGTGGCTTAAGGGACAGGAACAGATGTGAGAAGGATGGGGCAGGGAGCTGGGGGAGGGGACAGGGAGTACTTGGACTGACAGACACTCATGGTGGCTTCCCACCCACATATCAGCTAGCCCCACCCCCTCTCCCACTTGGTCTGAAATTCGATTCCTGGGGAAGAGGGAGAGAAGGGTCATTGCAACCATCCCCCAGACTCTGAGCCCAGGAGTTCCCCGGTATTCTACCAAATAGGAGTGGAACATCACACACACACACACACACACACACACACACACACACACACAAACTCTCTGTCTCTTTCTCTCTCTTTCTCTCTCTCTCTCTCTCTCTCTCTCTCCCCTTCCACTTCTGGAGCTGGGAGCTGGACAACTTCATCCTTCCTCTTCTCTAACCTCTATCCCTTCTGCTGCTATTATGGGCCCTCATAGCCAAAGAGGCCAGGTTGCAAGAACCTGAGGCCCCCAGCATTGGGAGACCACTGTTGAGAAAGACTCTACATGTTGCTTTATCTAGAAAATGAATGGATTGGACCAATCTCTGAAATCCTTTCTAGTTCAGATATTCTACAGTTCTGCCTCTATATTTCTGAGAAGGGGAGGGGAAGAGGGGGAAAGATGAAGTCTCAGAGAAGAGAAATCTGATTGGGGATTTCCAGGCTGTATAGGGGCTGGGGGAGGCTCAGGGAGCAGTAGCCATGAAGCTATGACAGTTGGAGGATAACGTGGGGCCAACATTGCAATAGGAGGGATGGAGATTAGATTCCAGAAGGAACTTCCTAAGGGGAAGCTCAACAGTGGAAGGATGAGGAGATGCAGGCCTCTCCTCACCAGGACACCTGTATTGTAAAGAGAAGAGATGTTTACTGTTGCAAGGCTGGGAGGTCGGAAAGTGGGCATGGGGAATTGCCAATAAAAAGAACCACTCTGCCCCAGGGAAAAAGGGTGGAGGTGCCAGAAGAACCTAGTGTGGAGGGCACCAACCAAGAGCAAAAAGGCAGAAGAATACAAAGGTGACCAAGGGCCTCTGGGGAGGGCCAAAGGCTGGGAGCAGAATGGAGCTCAGGGGATTAGAGGATCAGAGATTTAGAGTTGGATGGGACCTTGGAGGTCATACAGTCCAGTCCTGTCATTTACAAATAAGGGAACTGAGACCCAGAGGTAAAATACAATTGGCACAAGGTCTCAGGCAGAAAAGCTGGGAGCCCTCTGAACCCAAGACTGCCAAGCCTGCCCTCCTGCCCTTAACTCAGCTTCATACACAGTTGGAACCAGAAGGACCCTTAGACACCAGTTTGTCCAAACCCCCATTTCACCCAGGAAGAAACTGTGGCCCTGTGTGGTTCTGTGGCTTCCCCAAGGTCAGACAGCAAGTAGGTGGCAGGACTAGACACCAAGTCTATGGCCCCCTGGCCCCCTGTGCCATTTGGCTTAAAGGAAGCCCTGCTGATGACTCATCTGCATGGTCCTCACTCATCTGGGTTCTGGGGTCCCCTAGAGAAGTGAATTTGGGTTCTCCCTTTGAATGTCACCTCATCTCCAACATCAGAAGCAATATGACTTTGAGTAAATCACTTCCCCTCTCTTTGCCTCAGTTTACTCAAATCTAAAATGAGAGAGTTGAACTAGATGAATGGTCCTTGTCAGAGCTAACCAGATACCATATGGTTTAGGACTAGAAAAAAAGCCCTTAGAGATCGCCTAACGCAGTAGCTTTCAATCTTTTTGGTCTCAAAATACTATTCTAGTCTTAAAAATGATTTAGAAGCACCCCCCACCTCCCCTCCCAGAGCTGTTGTTGATATCAGCTATATCTATCAATATTTATTGTATTAGAAATTAAAACATATTAGTACTAGTATGAAAGTGGTTCAGCGCCCCTGACTCAGACACCCAGACTACACTCTGGGCACCCCAAACCCAGTCCCACTACCTCCTTTTACCAATACAGAAAATGATGGATGCTCAGGTCACAGAGGTAGCAAGAAACTGAGCTGAGATTCAAACCCAAGGCCTCTGACTCCCAATCGCATTTCTAGATGTAAGCTTTACTGGATTTAAAAATCAGGTTCCAATCCCACCACCTATCGCTTAGGGCAAATCACTCTTCCCTGGGAGACTTCTCCACTGCAGTCCTATTCTCTCCTTCCCACTGAACGGGCAGTCAGGGCCTCAGCCCTCTAGAGACCTTTTCTCTGGCCCGGGAAGTCCTTTCTCCCATCTCACTTCCATCCCTCCGCCTGTAAAGCCAGCCTATTTCCTCCCATTCTGAGAAAACTCAGTCCGTTGGGACAGTTGGCCTCATTACCCTCATCTCCCTGCTTGACTTCCCTCTAGGGTCCCAAGGCAGAAGTGAAAGTCCCAGCTGGGCCTGGAGAAGCCTGAGAGCCGTTGGTGTGGGAAGGGGTCAGGGTTTGGCTCAGCCCAGCCCAGGAATAAAGGGAGGGGAAGGAGAGAAGGAGGGGAAGGTAGAGGACTCCCTTCCTCCACAGACCTTATCAGTTGCCAAGTTCTGCCAATTTTACTTCCACTGCGTTTCAAACCCATTCCCTCCATCTCACGATTACCATCATCAGAATACTATATAGCTTCTCATCATCACTCCCCTGGACTACTATGATAACATCCTACCAGATCTTCTACCTCTAGCTTCTCTCCTCTTCGGTCCATTCTTCATTCAGCTCCAGAATAACCTTCCTAATGCATGTCTGACCTTGTGACCCCCCTGCTCAAAAATATTCAGTGGCTCCCTATTGCCTCCCCAATAAACTGCTTGGCTTGACGATCACAGCCCTGTTCAACCCAGCCAAGCTCATCTCCTACCACTTCTCTTTAGTTATGCTACATCACAGCCAAACTGGACTATTCCAAATCTCCCCTAATTATTCCTGTGCCTTGGCTCAACCCTGCCCTACCAGTAGAAAAGCATCCAACAACCCTGCCCCTTCTCTTCTGCTTGAAATCTTTCCTTCCCTCTTTTCCAGGCCCACTCCCCCCAGGAAGACTTCATGAGTGACAGCAGGGGCCCCAACCTCCCATCTATCCTCGGAATAAAAATGATTTCTCACTCCCTGAATTTTTCACAGCATTTTGCCTGGTCCTCACCCTTGCACTTCGTCCATGCCGCTCCCCGCTCTGTCTTACTAGTTATTTGTGTATATGTCTTCCCCCAACAATCATTCTGCAGACTGCTAGAAAGCAGCAATGGTGTATACCAAGCACCTTGCACACAGTAGATGCTTAATAAATGTTTACTGAACTGAAGAGGAAGAGAGCACTAGCAGAACAGTAGGAGAAGAGGGAGAGGTTGAGGGGGGAGAGGAATGGGGAAGGACAGACACAGACAGAGGCCTGGGCTCAGACAAGGGTGAGAATGACTAGCAAGGTCAGGCCAAGGCGGAAGGTGATGATGGGGAACTACAGGGCACAGCAGGAGGGACTATGTAGTAGCTGGAGTGCCTTCTCTCCTGGAAGATTCAAGTGAGATCCCAGTCTGGCTGGGGGCTAGGTAGCCTAGAAGCAGAGGGCTCTGGCCACAATGACTCTGAATGGTGAGGGTGAGGAAACAATCCCAGAGATGGGCACACTTTGTCTCCCCAGATAAAATGTAAACTCCTTGAGGGCAGAGGCTGTTTCTTTTATTTATTTGTTTTAATTTTTAATCCCCAGCACCTAACAGTGTTCATCACTTGTTGGTTGAGAGATCCAATGGTATTTTTTTTGGCTGGGGAGTGATGAGGATTTATAAGAGTATGGATTATATGCAGCAGGCTATATACATGAAATTATGGCAAGGGCGCAAAGGAGGCCAATCCAATCAGGAAGAAGCAAATCCTCCCAGAGAAACAGGGTGACCTGGTGGGGAGTCAAGGAGGATTTAAAGGGCCAGTTGCTGGTCAAACCCAGTTCTTGTGCACACAGCTCTCTGGGTCCAGTTCCACACACTAAGTCTGGCAGGGATCAGGGATAGGGCCAGCAGGACCTTGCCAGGGTCAGCTGGGAAGCCAGTTTGTATAGGATTAGCATGCTGCTCTGGGGGAAGCTAAGGGTGCCACGATACAGAAAAAAGCAGGGAGGGTGGGAAAGAGCAGGGGATGAGGAAGGGTACAGCAGACAAATCTATTCCTCATTCACCTGGCTATTTCTCTCCTACCCTTTTTCTTGGGGACCCTCAGCTGTGAGATGAGGCGGTGAGACCCATATGGTTCCCCCACCTCCAGCCACCTCATCTAGCCTCCCAAGCCTTCTCTAGTCCCTTCTGTCCCAGGGCCAACCTTCTTCCTGCTGCAGCTGCTCCTGGTACAAACCCCCATGTGGTCCCTCGCATCTGGAATATACCCTCTACTCCAAGCCTGTCCTGATCCTGCCAGTGCTTAGTGCTGACTCTTTCTGGAAACAATTTTTTAGTACCTTGTATTTTCTAATCTGGATCTCGGTTGCATCCCACCCAGCAAGCTCCTTGGGGACTGGGTCTATCTGTTTTCTGTCTCTGGACCCTCGGCATCCAGTAAGTGTCTGACCATAGTTGGTAGCCATTAAAGGCTTGAATTGAATTGAATGTGGCCAAAGCACTATCCAAAGGAGATGGGGCAGGGGGTAGCTTGTTCTCTTCTCCCTCCTCCCCCTCCCCTCCTCCTCTTCTCTGCACTCTCTGAAGCTGACAGGTGGAGGAGACAAGAGTCACCAGCTGGGACTGAGACACCTGTCCTTTACTGGTAAGACCCACACCCTCTCTCATCACAAAGACAGCTGTAAACCATATCATCTCTTTGTGGGCCCCTCTGTCCCCCCAAATCATAAAGAGCCTGGGGACCAAAAGGGAGGGAGGGGAAGTTAGAGCTCCTTGAAAAAGGGTGACTGGAACCTGTCCAACAGTATCTTTTTGGGGGGAGGGGAAAGAAGCTTGAATGAACTGTCAAATATGGGACCCACTTCCAGCTATGTCACTAACCATGTGGCCTTGGGCAGGTCCTTGGTCTCTCTGGACCTCAGTTTCCTCATCTATGAAAAGAAGGGAACAGACTCCAATAGACTCCAACTCTAAGGCTTCCTCCAACTCTGACCTTCTCTGAATCTATGACCTGCTTCTGTGTTCCTTGCTTCCCATCGTACACCATAGTTCCAAAGGGTTAGAGACTAACTCTGGAGCGGTTCTCAAACTTTGTGGTCTCAAAAAAAGTCTCCTTTACACTCTTAAAAATTACTGAGGAACTCCCAAAGAGCTTTCGTTTATGTGGATTATATCTATTGATATTTAAAATATTAGAAATGAAAATGCCTTAGTAGTATTATGAAAATGGGTTTGACCTTGTGGACCCTCTGAAAGGGTCTCTAGTAACCCTAGATGTCTCTGGGGGTGGGGGTGTTGAGAACAGATGGGTTAGAGCATTACATCCATTCCCAGGTTTCCAGCCTAAGAGGTAATCAAGGGAGGGGGTGGATTTATCTTCTGGGAAGGCCATCCCAGAAGATAAATCCACCCCCTCCCTTGATTACCACTCTAACATGTCTCTTGACAACCTGGAGGCTGGGTAGTCCACATTGCAATTAACCTAAATCCCTCCTGTTGCAGCTATGTTTTCTTTCTTCTTGATGAAGTCTTTCCTGTCCTTCAAGGGCCAGCTTAGGTTTCCTTGCCTCCACCACGATGCTGGGAACCCCATCTCCCCAATCTCTCTTCCCTCTCCTATGTACGTATCTCATTTTCTATGGAATCAGAGTTAGCTGTGTTCAGGTCTCAATCCCATCCCCCCTGCTCCCCCCCCAACTGTAAGCTCACTGAGGACAAGTATTGTGTTTTATTCATATCTATATCCCAAGTACTTCACACAGTGCCTTCCTATAGTAGATGCTTAATAAATTGAACTGAATTGGGTTTTTGGTCCTTTATATGAAATTAAATCTAGGAGCTAGAAGAGACCCTAGAACACAGAATGTTAGAGCTAGAAGGGACCTTAGAATTCATCTTGTTCAACCCTTTCACTTTATAGAAGAGGAAAATGGAACTGAGAGAAGTTAAGCAGTGAACAGAACTAAACGCAATCTGAAGAGAAGATTCAAGGGGAAACTTTGGGGTCTGAAGGAGCCAAAGTCCAGAGATACAAAAAGCGGGTGTGCCAAATGTCCCATCCCTCTCAGGTGTCTGGCCTAGGATCTGGGGTTCTCTGGCAGAACCTAGGTATGACCTCAGCAGTCTCAGCTGAGGCCCCCTCCCTAAGCAAACAGCAGATATTTCCACCCCACTTCAGCCTAGACTCGATCTCAGTGTACAACTAGACACATCTGGCAGTGACAGTGTTTTCAACACTGACCAATCCTCTTAATACCTAGGTGACTATGAGCAAGTGACTTCCACTTTCTGGGTCTCAGTTTCCTCAGCTGTAAAGTGAGGTTGGAATTAATGATCACTGTTTCCTTCCAATTCCCTATGTTCTTGAAACTTGTCCCTTCCCATCCCTAGCTCAACAAAGATGGAGAAGACAGCAGCTCTCCATAAAACTCATAATCTAGCCAGCTGGTAATTCCTCAGATTCTCAGTTCAGAAAGGCCCAAATCTGCCATGCCTATACTTCACCTTTCTAGATGAAAAGAGGTCACTGTGCCCCATCTCAAAACTCTGAGGGGAGGTCCTTCCTTTAGACTAGCTTCAGCCCTTCCCCTGTAGCCTGCTCTCCTCTTATTCAATTTAGAGAGTCCTACTCCTGACCTCATGGCAGAATAATGCCCAGTAGCCCTTGAGAGGTCACTGTGTCCTTCCCCTACCTCAAGACCCCTTTCCTGACCTGGATAATTAGGCTGCTCATCTTTCCTATCCCCTGAGATTCAAAGGCAGACTCTTCTAGCCTCCACCAAAAACCCTCCCTCCTGCTGCGCAATCCCCACTGCTACAGTGTCAATCAAACACCCAATCCACATTCATTAAGTGCCTCCAACAGTGTGCCAGGTACTATGCCAGGTGGTAGGGGTACAAAAATGAGGCAGGCCTTGCTTGACCTTCTTCCCGGAAGCGGTGGCACAATAAGCACATACAAAATACAGCACAGGACAGGAACTGGACCTTTGACTTCATTAGCATAGGGAAACTTGAATGAAGTCAGCACTTTCTCTGTGATTTGCTCTCTTGAAGTTACACAGAACGGGGTTTCTCAAACTTCTTGGTCTCAGGACCCCTTTATGTAAATTCTTCAACAATATTGAAGACCCCAAAGAGCTTTTGTTTATGTGAATCATATCTATCAATACTTACCATATTAGAAATTAAAACTGAGAAATTTCCAAAACGGTAATTTATTTACAATAACAATAAACCCATTACATCCTCATACAAATAACATTTTAAGGAAAAATAACATCATTTTCCAAAACAAAAGAATTAAGAGTGGTACTGTTTTACATATTTTTGCAAATCTCTTTAATGTCTGACTTAATAGAAGACAGCTGGACTCTCCTATCTGCTTCTGTATTCAATCTGTTGAGATATGGTGTTTTGAAGTATATGAAGAAAATCCGGTCTCACACAGTTGTGTAGTTGGAAAAAGGAGTATTTTAATGGGCAAATAACATCTTAGCATTATAGAAACAGTTTTAACTTTGAAGACCCCCCCAAAAGGGGCTCAGGGACCCCCAGATTATACTTTAAGAGCCACTGGCCTAGAGAACTGAAAGGTTAAGTGATTTGCCTAAGGTCACACAGCCAATCTGTCAACATAGAACTTGAACACAAGACCACCTGGCTTTGAAAGCAGCTCTCTAGTCACTGTATAAAATATATTTACCAAGTAAATGGAAGGCAATTTCTGGGGAGATCAGGAAGGGCTTTATAGATGGTGCTCGAGCTGTGCCTGGAAGGAAAACAGGCTTCTAAGATATGGAGGTGAAGAGGAAGGACATTCCAGGCATGGGGAGGGGAGCGGGGGAGGAGGGGAGAAAGGCAGCCTGTGCAAAGACATGGACACAGAAGATGAGACGTCATGTGTGAAGAAAAGCAGCCAGAAGGCCAGTTGGGCTAGACCATGGAGTTCGTGAAGGGGAATAACATGTAATAAGCCTAGGAAAGTAGGTCAGAGCCAGAGCTTTAAATGCCCAACAGAGGAGCTTGAAATTCATCCTAAGGGTCCCTTCTCTATCTCTACTACCACTTTACTCTAGAGAGACCCAAATGAGGACCCCAAGAATCTCCTCTAGAGTACAACAAAAACACCACTACCATCATGCCCTCAATTTTTCTTCTGTGGACTAATTCCTTCTCTAGAGCTCACCCCCTTCCCAGTCTCCAGGGGCAAAGGGAAACCATACATCTCCCACCTTACCCAGCGCTGAAGAGACAAAGGGTCGTATTAGGACTTGGAGATCATTAACACCCAAGAAATTCCAAAGCACATCTTTCTATCTACCTAGCTCTGTGGCATTCACAGAGAAAGAACAGAGAAAGACAGGTTTGAATCCTGGCTTTGCTGTTTACTACGTGACATCAGACAAGGGCCCTCTCCTCAAGTCCATTTACCAAACATTAATGTTCTACATTCAGGATACTGTGCCAGCCAGAACAAGATACAACCATAAAAGCAAACCAGTACCTGCCATCATGGATGTTATGTTCTGCTAGTGGATAAACATTTATACAGAGAAGTAGATAGGACATAATTTCCCTAACAGCATGGTGTGTAAGAGAGTACAACGGGGCCACAAGGGAAGACATCAAGATGGGCTTTACTCAGGGGGCAGGATCAGAGGCTTGAAGACAGCCAGAGATGTTGAGAGGTGGAGATGAGAGAAGGAACAGAGGCTGGACATGGCATTTCTTGTAGGAGCTAGTGGACCAGTTTAGCTAGAACACCAAGTGCATGAAGGGGAGTGATATAAAATAAGTCTGGAAAAGGTCTTCAGTCTCTTTGACTGTAGAATCTAGGGGTTGGACTAAATGCCCCTTAAGGTTCCTTCCAGCAGTTCTCTGGGTCAGCCTTGGGCCAGTACTGGGCCAGGCTTCAGGCCGAGCTGCAGCACAGATACTCCTGGGTTTTGAGGAGGTTGGGGGATGCGGAGGCTCTTGTTATCTTCTTCACTGGCATAACAGACGCTCCACAGTGCCAGTCTGGGGAGGAGGGGAAGCTCTCTGGCCAAAAATGGGCCCAAGGCCAATGATAGGATCTGCTGCCCAAGGTCCCCAGGAGGGCAACTTTAAACTGGTAAATATGGTCACTGCCTGGGTGTGACCCAGGACAGGTGGAAGCCCTTCCCAAGGTTCTGCAGGAAGGCCAACCTGTTACAGAACCACAGACTGAAGGAAGGGACCTTTGAGATCATAGTCAAGTTCAGCCCCCACACTTTATATATGAAAAATAGATTTGTCCAAAGACCTTGTAGCTGCTCAGCTAGTAGGGTGGAGAAAGGATCTTATACATACACTCATCCCTAACAGAAGGCAAGGTCACTCCTATCTTGCTTCTGGGAATGAAAGGTCACTGCCCAGCCCCTAGCAACTAGGAAGTCCCATCTATGGTCTAATTTCCATCATCCTGCGACAGGGAGAACCCACTGCCCTAGGGTGATTCTTTGTTGAAAGCTCAGTCTTTCCTGACCCCAGCCCTCCCCCATCACACCATCTCCAATCCTATAATCATCTTTATGGTTGTGCCCTGCAAAGAACCAGCTCCATCCCTGAGATGAGGTCAGCCACTATTCCTTTGTCTACAAAGCCCTGCTTGGATATGGCATGTCCTTGTTCATGAACCCAACTGAAAACAAGCAGGCTCATGCACGTACACATTTCTACCTGTTCCTGAACTTGGGGACAGAGTTGCTATCATGCAGCCCAGACCAACAGGCATCCATTAACCCACATGTATGCACATATTCCCCTCCCTTCCCCCACCCCCAATAAGTTCCCAATCAGCTTCCAGCCCTGGGGAGAGGTGGGGTGGGGGTGGTAAAAATAAATATATCAAGGATCAAACAATACATAGATTACACGGGCAAAGGTCAAGGTCTTCCAAGGGACACTGTCTGTCCTTGTGCTTCCATTTCCCTTCTTAGGAAAACTGGGAGGAAATAAAGGGCTTTGAAATCCTCCAGCCATGCCTTCAATTCCTTAGTCAGAGATATGTCCCTCATTAACACCAGAAAAAAAAAAAAAGTAAAGTCTTCCTGCAGTCTCACCTAGATCTCTCCTGCTGCAGTTGTGATCCACAGCCTCCACAGGAGCATCAGCCTGAACCTAGTCAGCTCTGGACTCCCGGGCCAGAACTCTTGCCACTGTCTCTTCCCTTCCCCCACAGACACTGGGGGCTACCTGGACTGCCATAGGCCAGGCCTAGTGAGTAAGCCACTCAACCCCAGGAGGACTGACTCTGGCCCTGAGCAAAGTGGGGGCTTGTAAAAGCTACGGGCGATTACAGTGACGCTGAGACTCCGCCACAGGCCCTGGCCAGCCAGTTCCTAAGACCCACAGCCATCACCACCCCCTCCCTCCCTTCCCTATAAAAGGGGGATAATAACCCAGGGCACTTTGCCAAAGAGTGTTTTGCCATTCTCTAGCCATAAAGTGCTTCAAGATCTCTTGACAGTCAAGAAGTAGTGAGAGAGCCCTAGCCCCTGGAATAGAGATCATAGATCAGCGGATCTGGCACTAGAAGGGAACCTGAGAGATCACCTGGCCTAACCTCCTTATTTTACAGATGAGCAAACAGAGAGCCTCCAAGTGGGGAAGTGACTTGTCCAAGGTCACATAGGGAGCAGGTGGCAGAACTAAAACTGAAATCCAGATTTTCTAACACCAGATCCAGTGTTCTTTCCATGACATCACAGGGTCTCTTAAAAAGGTGCTTGGAGATCGCTAACAAGTCAGGAAGTGCTCAAAGGCCCTGGGATAGAAGAAATGAAGGTCCCTCCAGGAAGCCTCATCATTCTGCCCCACACTCATATCCTCCTCTACCACATTTCCTTCCAAAAATGTTTAGCTATCTCCATGACAATGAGGCAGGGCATTTGAGATGAACTGGGGGGAGATGGTATGGTCTCTCCTGTCTAGTTACTGAGTCCAGGGAGAGGGCGTAGGAGCTGATTGGCCCTAGGTCTAGGAAGGCCTGATTCAGAACAAAGCAACTGGGAGGGTCCGATCAGGAGCTCCAGAAGTCTGCAATGTGCAGGGGGAAGCGAGGATCTGGAGGCTCTAAGAAGGGTGGGCCCGGCTTATATTCTACATTCTGAAGAGGGTTTCTCTGGGGGCCCCACTGAGGTCTAGCTCTCCAGAGGGGAGAGTAAACAGGACTGACCCTGCAGCAGGAGGGAAGGAGGTTAGACTTAAAGCAGACTTCCCAGTGGGCAGGAATAGGAAGAAGGCGATGGCACAGAGGGTACCCCTTCCCCAGCAATATGGGCCAAGGAAGGGCTGCCCTTTAAGAAGCCAGAGGAGGGAGGAATTGACACAGTGGTCTTGCCCCCAAGTCCCTACTACCTCAGAAAGTTCCATACCCTCTCTGGGCAGCTGACCTCAAATCCCCCTGGGGCTTAGGGCTCCAGAGGCCAGTCTGTCCTTGTCCCTGTGTCTCAATACTGGCCAACATACCTGGGGGCTCTTGCTGCCAATCCTGCTCCTATTCCTCCCCCCTCACACTCAGACAAGGCTTCTGGTGGATAAAAAAAAAACAACCAAAAAACCCTGCAGGAGAGATTATATAACAGCAGCTGGGGAGACTACCGTACCTCCCTGCCTATGAGCTGCAAGAGGGGCTGAGCAGGGGAGTCTGGCCCAACATCTCTCCAACCCCCACTCTGAAGAGAGGGAAAAAAGGGTAGAGCTGATAGCGTCAGCTACAGACCAGATAACATCCCTCAGGAGGAAACTGCTATTCAAGGGTTGTGGGTACAGTATAGCTAGAGGTGAATTAGTTGAGGTCCATCCCAACCCACCTTCAGCTCTGCTCCCCCTGAGTCCACCCCCCTCCAAAGTCCTGATGTCTGGAGTTCTGTCTGCCTGGATCATCTGCTTTTGTCTCAGCATTTATGTCTGGGGGAGAGTTCCTCTTTTCCTACCCCCACAAAGGCAGGGACCTCATTTCCACCCCCTTCTAGCTCCCTCAGCATCCAGGACAAGGCTCTGCTGGAAGGACTAGATGGATGACAGTTCTGCCATAGATCTTCTGTGTGACTCTGGGTCAAGCACTAAACTATTCTGTGCTCCCAGTAAAGTGGAGAGACCATTAATGGTCCCTCCCTTCCCAAGAGAAGTCAGAAATCGGTCCTCCTCTGTCCTCTCCCCTCGGGGAGGACGAATACACCATAGACTAAATGGATCATGGGTGTTCAGAACACACAGGCCCACACGATTCCTACCCACACAGGGCAGGTTTGAGAAGGCCCTCAGATACCAACACCCTGATCCCAAGCCACCTCTCCACTTCCTGCCCCCAAACAGTATTTTTTTTCCCAGGCTTAGAAGGCAAACAGGAAGGAAGTTCATTCCCGATTGGAATCATTGGGGCCTAGAGTAGCCTGTCCCTAGGGGTGGAGGAGGTAGAGAAGGGAGGAAGGAGGGTGTGTGTGGGAGGTGGGGGGGGGCTCATCACAGCCTCCCTCCCCTACCCCAGCCTCACAGTCTGTCCATCAACTACCAAATTAGAACCTGACTCCCCTTAGCAACAAGACCCATGACATACATGCATAATCTCTGTATACAGTAGCATGTGCGCCACCCTACCCTCACCCCCCCAAAAAAAGAAAAAGAAAAATCTCTGAACACAGTTGGGGTATGAAGAGAGAGGAAGGAGTAGATGGTTTCCTTGCTCCTGGACTTCCAATTTCATTCCTCTCCAGTCTACCCTCCCCACAGCCAGCCTCCAGAGGCCCAAGGTCACTGCCCCAGACGGTGAACTTCCCATCACTGCTAAGTCCTGCTAGGTTCCACCCCCTTCCCCAGGGATACCACCACCACCCGAGAATAGTTCCATCTTCTGCCCCCAGCATAACCTCCCCCCACCCCTCCAACTCAATGTGGTAGCTAGAAAGATCCAGGTGAGCCTACTACAGGAATTGGCAGAACCTGCAGAGAACTTGGGCAGGTATGTATGCTTTGTCCCCGACCCCCTTCATTGACCTGAAAGACGCCAAAGGCATTGAGAAGGAAGTGCTAGGAGAGGGGGAAACCTCCTTTCTCCTTCCCCTGGAGTTCCTAAAACAAGGAGGCCGAGGGGCCCCAAGAAGACCTAATTTTTTGCCCCTCCCTATCCCAGCTCTAATCACTCTGGGTAAGAGGGAGAGAAGGGGGCAGAGAGTGCTCTCCTGTAGCCCCCCCCCCACTCCCCAGATGTTGTACAGATGCAAACTCTGGCTAGGAGTTAGTTATCCACCCAAGGGTGGGGCTGTGGACAACCGAAATGAGGGTCCCCAATCAAGCTTCAACCTGGAAGCTGGCACTGGGGTCAAGGTCCGGGTCTGGGGAGAGAGACCCGGGGTGGGAGGTCAGGTCCTGAGAGACAGACTCTCCTTCCCGGCTTGTTTGTCATCTCCAGCTTTCAGCTGTCACAGAAGCCAAACTGGGCCCCAACACACAGAGACAGAGCAACCCACCCACCCAGCCCGGGTGTCATCTGAACAACATTCCTCCCTCCCTCCCCCTTTCCCTCCCAAACAGCTGCAGCTCCCCCACCCCACCCCCACCCTCCAATCACCCTCCCAGGCCCCCTTCTGCACCATTTTGGGCCAAGGAGGAGGGAACAGGCGGCAGGGAAGGGAGGGCCGGCTGTTAAAATGTCAGTCGCTCCAGGCTGTCACCCTGGTACCCCTCCTTACACTCGGGGTGGGGGTTGCTCTCCCTCCAGGCCCACAGCCTCAGGCCCTACGACCCTCTCCCAAGCCAAGGTGTCAGCACCCACCACACTCCGCCGGGACACCCCCTCCCTCCAGGGGTGTATGCCGCTTGGCGTCCCTGTGGTCCCCCACCCAACACACCTGGTCAGCCTGTAACCCCCACTGCCGCCCCGCTTCTGGCTTCCCTACCACCCCCCCCCCGCCTGCTCCGCCGGTCCCTCTGGGACACAGCCGGCCAACCCCATCCCACACGACAGAGGAATGGCCTGGGCGCCCCCTCCACCCCGGACACCCCAACCCGGGGTGGGGGGAGGAGAGGGAAGGGAGGGGGAGGCGGGTCTCTTAAAGTGACAGGCGCGTTATTTCTTTTCTACTCACCAACCCCCGTTGGGGGAGGGGGGTGTCGCGGAAGGGGGTGGGAGGAAGAGTGGTGGTCCTCTCTCCTCTCAGATCTCCAAGCGCAGGAAGGTGATGGGTTTTTTTCTTTTTAGGGGGGAGGGGATATCGAAAAATAACTAACGAGACAGGCGTCTGCCCGGGCCCTGGGTGGAGCCGGGAGGTCCCGGGCCCCTGTCCTGGGGCCGGGGTAGAGGGGAGGGAGGGTCCGGGGCTGGGGCTCCCGAGCCGCCGCTGTTGTTGATATATTTTCTTCCTTCCTCCTTTTGGGCTCCAAAGGTAACTCCTCCAGTCCCCGGGAGCCGAGGCCAACGTAGGCACAGCTCAGCCTAGCTTGGGGGGGGGGGGAGCAGAGGAGGTGGAGGGGTGACGGGCAGCCGGGGGGGCCAATGGGAAGGCCCCATGGGGGCCGTGGGGCGGGGCCAGGGGAGGGGTGGGCCCGGGAGCCGGGGCCCGCCCCCTCCCTCCTCCGCCTCCTCCACCCCCCTCTCCGGCCCAGAACGGTTTCTCCCCCTCCCTTCTCCTCCTCTTCCCTCTCCTCTCCTCCCCTCCCCTCCCCGCTAGTGCGCCTACCGCCCTCCCGGCTGCCTCCTCCCCACCCCAAGCTAGGCTGCAGCGCAGGCAGGAGCCGCGGATCCCTCCGCCGCCGCTGCCGCGGCCGCCAGGAGGCAGGGACATGGAGAGCTGAAGCCGGGCGGAGGTGCTGTTAAAGGGACAGTAACCCACCCACCCCAACATACACAAGCACACGCATTTCCTAGCTCCCCGCGCCCCGGGGGAGCACGGCACGCGGGGCTGATTGCCCGCGCGGCAACTCGGTGACTGGGGCTCTGCCCGGGGTGGGGTGGTCTCAGTGCCATCCCCTTTCCCCGGGGAGGAGAGTTAGAGAAACTTGGGGGGGGGGTTGAGGGGGCGGTATTTAAAGCTCCAGGCGCCTCCTCTCTGGGGTGCATGGGTCCCCCACCCAGCCCTTGCCTCGAGAAGGCATGGAGGAAGGCAGCCCGGCTTAAAGGGGCAGGCTTTCTGTAGAAGGGAAGGGGGCTGAGCGGCTCCCCAGGCTACCTGTGACAGGCGGTCCAGCGCCCCTCCCCCGCCCGGCTCCGTAGACGCCTAGCAATTTAAAGCTACAGGCTCATAGTTCTTGAGTGACCTCATCCCCGGAGCCTGCAGCCCACGGAGCGCAGCCAAGGGGGCAATTTAAAGGGGCGGGAACCCTAATTTCCCCCAGCACAGGAAACACCCTTGAAAACATCTTATTAAAGGAGGACCGGCCCTTTTTGTTTTGTTTTGTTTTAAATCCGGCTGCCCCAGTCATGTCTTCCAGGGCTCCCGAAGCAGGCATTAGCCTTGCGAATCCCCCCAAACGGACGGGAGTGCTCAATCCTGTATGCTGGTCCATCAGACCTGACTTCAAGGGAACAGATATCAAAGCGTTTCCGTATAGAAAAAAAGTAGCTGATAGTGGTTTAGGTCTTTACTCTTTACAAAGCTCTTTCCCGGTCCCCCCCCTTAATGCCTTGCTTCTGTGGATTATCTCCGGTTTATCCAGTCAATATCTTGTTAGTTGTTTGCATGTCTTCACCTCCATCAGATTATGAGCTCCTCGAGAACAGGGACTTTTTTTTTTACCCTTTTGTTTGTATCCATAACACTTAGCACAGTGCCTCTGGACACATAGTAGGTTCTTAGTAGGACTTAGTAGGACACATAGTAGGCTTATAATAAATGCTTGTTAACTTGACTTTACACTCATTATCTCATGTGATCTTCACTACAACCTGGTGAGATAAGTATTAGAGGTATTATCTCCTTTTTACAGATGAGGAAACTGAGGCACAAAAAGCTCAAGTCACTTGTCCAGGGTCACACGTCTAGTAAGTGGCAGAACTGCAACTAAAACAATGGGGATCTTTCAGCCCTAGTTTCTTCTGATTGGGTGTAGATAAAGTCCATTTCTCCATTTCTTGGAGAAGAACTTGGACCAGATTGTGGAGTCTGGAGGCAGGAAAAGGAACTGATTAATCTCTCCAGGTCCTTCCCAACCCAAACAGGAGACATCAGAAAGACTGCTTTGCAATTAGGTTGGTGGCTCATCTTGTAGTACTGTAGATCAAGTAATACAAAGCCAACAGGCTCTTATTTCCTTGGCCTCTTTCTCCAAACCCTCCCTCCTGGGCCCTCCTCTAGGAAACCCTCCAGGATTAAGCAATGTCCCACATGGTCTTCTTACGGCTTGTCAGCTCCCCAACAGGTCTGGGCTCTACACACTTCAAAGATTGTACCTACACCCTGTGTAAGCCTTGAGGAATAGAGGCTAGACCACAGGAAAGACTTCCTGACAGTCAAGGGTAGAAGTCTAAACTGCATCTTCCCTGGGCATTCTCAGGGTTCAAACAACTTCTATTTGGCTTTTAGGCCCTTTGCGGAGGTGGGAGGATGGATGAAATGACCTCCCCTCTTCCCCAACCCAGCAGTGGGAAACCTCCCCTCATTTGATGGGGAGGTCTATTTTTAGGACTTCCTTAGGCTCTAGCTGGAGAAACCGTTTAGTCATCAGGGTGTTTATTTTCTGGCTGTTTCCGTCGGGAAAGCAGAATGTTGAGACTGGAGGGATCAGCGGTTGCTGGAAAAGGCTTTACAGGAAGGGGCCTGGGAAAACTAACCTGGACAGGACATTGCAGCTGAAAATAAATAAGGAAAGGGGATAGGGAAGCCCATCAGGGAACTGGAAGGATAGACGCCCTGCCCCTTGGCCCTTCTATCTATAATCCCACTTTGAAGCTCTCCAAACACTCCTGCTCTCCCTCATGCCTAGCCTTAATGGAATGATGATTCCTAAGCTATAGAAACAGTCCACAAGGCCACTTCAGTTTTGAAAGCAAAAGATCCAGGTATCTTCTCTTCCCTTCACACATACCCCCCCCCCCAACTTTGTACCAGCTCCTAGCCCCACCCTTTAAAAGACCTGCAGGGTGAGCATCCCGCTAACTAAAGATCTGACCAATCCTGAGCCAGGCTGGTACCCCTCCAAGTTTGTTATTGGCTGTTGGGTCCTCCCCAGCTTGGAATGTGGGGCCCAGAACAAAGGAATGAGGAAGGAAGGTGAGTCACCTGGGCTGGTTATTAAAGGGCCAGGAGCCAGAGGATGACTGATGATGTCATAGGAGGGGAGGGATATAATCCCTGGGGGTCCAGAACTGAAGAAACAGCTAAGAAAAGCATTTTATCTTGGAAGATGAAATTCTGAAGGGAGACTCAGGACCTCACTGAGCTCCATGGAGAGCATATTGAGGAGGGACAGACAACTGGAGCAGGAAGGGAGGTTATACAGCATTGAGACTTTATGGAAGGGGAACTGAGTAGTAGCACATGTCTTCCTCTGGACTTCATCTCCGTAAAACAAACAAACAAAAGAGTAAGGGATGATATTATAGTAGGAAGGATTCCAATTAGGCAGCAGGGAGGATGTCTTGACAGTGCCCCCTCTAAATTCAAGATGCAAAACTGTACTTCCAACCATTAAGCCCAAGGCCCACAACTGCCTCACCAAGTCCTCAGTTCAAAATATTTGTGGAAGCTCTGACACCAAGGTCTTGTTTCCACAGGGGGATAAGGACTGTGATTTCAATAGTATAAGATTAGGATAAGGAAACCACCTGTACTATTGCAAGTCAGCATCTTCTCTGCAATTTATGGGTGTAAACTATTGCCTAGAGTCATATAGTACATATGTGTCAGAGTCAGGATTTGAACCCATGCCTTCCAGGATCTGAAGACAACTCTCTAACACTGCCTCTCACTTATAGAGCTTATAGGATGACAGGATTTAAAGCTAGAAGAGACTTTAAAGACCCAGTTCAATCCCTTGTTTTTTTCAGATGAAGAAACTGAGACCCTGAGAGATAAAATTAATCTCTCCTAAATTTTAAAAAGTGCAGAGCTGGGATTTGGATCCAGATTCTCTGATTCCAAATCCATTACTCTTTCCAGGAGTGCTTTTCTGGGCCTCCATTTCCTTATCTGTAAAATGAGGTTGGTCAAGAGGATTTCAGGTCTTTTCCAGCTGGTGTGTGTGTATGTATGTGTGTGTGTGTGTGTTCAAGCGCACACATGTGAGATTTAGTTATCAAATTAGTGCTGACACACTCTGGGAGACCTGGTATTCAGTTTTTCCCTCCATCCCTTTGAGAAAGAACAGCCAAACCTCTCAAGAATATATCTAAGGCCTCTGGAAAATTAAATCCCTTAAAATTTCTGTTGTGGTTAACAAGGTAATGCCTCTTTCCAAAAAAGCTGCCTAGCACACCCAGCCTATTTGAGAGAAATGCCCCAGTGCTAAAGCAAAGGCTTTTCCCCCTCTAGCATGGCCCACAGACCTCTAACTAGGATCATAGGGTCAGAGACAAAGAACTGGAAGAAAACTTAGAGGCCATGCAATCTCCTCCCCACTCCCATTTTACAGGTGAGGAAACCAAGCCCATAAAGGTTGTTACTTGCCCAAGGTCATATAGCTGGCAGGTGATAGACCAAGGATTCACACCTAAGCCCTCTGACTTTATACATATCATTTCCATCAAACCACATTCCCTTTCAAAGGGGTTTGGGTGTGGGAAGGTGGCATGAGATCATTTTGTATAGCCCTTTGCCTCCATGCTCCTGGTAGATCTAATACATATAGAACAATAGTAGCCAATTTTACGGGCTAGATTAACATCCATATCAATAGAGCCCAGGAGAAGTTTACTTTCCCTTCCTTGGCGTCAAGCTCATTGGAAAGCCCTTTCTTCTGCTGTGGCAATGGCTCACACTTAGCCTTCTGCCTCCCACTCCTTCCTCACTGCCTTCTGGAGAATACTGTACATCCTTTTTCCTCTCTGGATCTGCCCCACCCGGCACTCCCCTCCTCTGCTGCTCTGCATACTGGAGACTCTCCTCCTGCCCCATTGTCCTAGCTGAGGCCACCTTCAGCTCACCAGTCCCCCACCCTCATCCCATCTGTCTGCTCTGGATGAAGAGGAGGTGTGTTGCCTTCCTGTGTGTCTGTCTGTGTGTGTCCATCTATGTGTATGCATGATTGTGCATCTTCATAGGCAGTGACCTTTTGAGGAAAGAACACTGGAGCAGGAGTGAGAAGACTTGGGTTGAAGTACCAGCTCTGCCACTTACTGGATTGTGACCCTTCCTCTTTCTGGGCCTCAGTTTCCTGATCTGTAAAATGAGGTTAATGGAGTACAAGGGACCACTTAGAGTACAGAGTACTTGGAGTGCAGTAACCATCTTTATGTCATGGATCCCTTAGGCACTCTTCTGAAGCCAATGGACCCCTTCTCAGAATATATTTCTTTAACAATTCATAATGGAAGGAAATGCCAAATTTTAGAGATTAGTGAAAATAATGATGCATTTTTTTCTTATCCAAGTTCCCAGCCTCCATGGTGGGGGGGGTGGGGGAGGGGTGTGGACAGCTTTCCCATGGGGGATGGGGGCGGCTTGTCCATAGACACCAGGTTAAGAATCCCTGCCAGAGTGAGGGTCAAATGAAATAATACAGGTGAAGACACAGCTAGATAAAGCATTTATTGTGCCAGGCACTGGACTAAGAGCTTTGTAAACGCTGCTATGTAAATGTCAGCTGCTTATTACAAGTGTAACTACCCCGGATAGATTTGCCTGTATGTATATATACCTATATCCCGGTGTGCATATTGGTATATGCCCGCGAGTATAGCACGGTAAAGGCGTGTCTATTTCTCTCTTCTCCTGCCCTTTGCCTCTGGGGCGAGGGGTGGGGAGAAGGCTTGGAAGGGTGCTTTGGACTGAGTGGCCGAGTTAGGCACTTCGATGTCCAAGACTGGGAGGGCAGAGCTCTCTTCGGTGCCCAGGCTGGTGCCAGAGGCCAGCGCACGGAGGCAAAGGGCAGGTACCACGCCCTGGACCAGAGGCTGGGGTGGGGGTGGGGTGGGTGGGTGGTGTATATGTGGTGGGAGCGAATCCTGGGTCCTCGGTCAGTGCATCCCCCCGAGCACACCCTGTCCCCCCTGCCTGGGCAGGATGTGGTGGCAGCTGCTCAGAGGGTGGGCAGGATGTGGGGGTGGGGGCAGCTGCAACACAGCCTGCAAGAAGAGCCTTCTCGACTCCTCCCTCTTTCCTTCTCTCCGCTCCCTCCTCCTCCTCCTCCTCCTCCTCCTCCTCCTCCTCTTAGTCACATGGTCCCAGCCCCAACAGCGAGGGACTATTTTCCTTTTCCCTCGGAAGGACACTACTCAAGCATTCGAACTTGTCTTGTGCAGTACCTAGACCTTTTCCAACTCCGCAAAAGACTTTCAGCTCTCCACTGTCCTGGAAGAAAAGTCCAAAGCCCATCCCTTCCCTCCTAGCCTTCTTAACTCGGAGAAGGTACTACCCCTTTAAATGCAAATGAACCGCCTTCTCCCCCCTCCCTCCCCCTTTTTCCCCCTCGTGCCCAGTCTCCGCCAGCTGCCATTGACGTCACATGTGCGTCACCGTCGCCAGCCCAACCAGACAGCACGTGGGGGAAGAGGGTGGCCTTAAAGGGCCAGGCGCTGAAGGCCTTCAAGACAGCTGCTTCTGTCCCTGACCTAGGGAAGAGAGAGTGTGGGAGGGAAAAAAGAAGAAAGACGAAGAGGAAGAAGTGGGGCGTGGGTATGGGTGTGGGATGAAAAAAATTGTCCTATGGAAGCTTGAGCTCTAGCAATTAGTATGAAGGGTAGATGTGAAGTGGGAAGCACTAGAGGGGAGGGCCTATTCTCAGGACTGTAGACTTCCCAAAAGGAGAGATTGGGGAAGGGAGCCAGGATAAGTGGGGTGTGGTGGTGGGAGGGGCGAGGGGAACGGGAAGAGTGCCAATCAAAGCTCTCTACAGTTTGGTCCCTACTTCTATTTCCTGCCTTATCTCCAACTACACCCCCTACCTACTCCAGCCAAATTAGGGCTCTGTACTTGGAGAAGGGCGGGGGTGGGGGGGAGGGGGGAGAGGGTAAGTAAACAAAACAAAAACAAAACCAGAAGCAATTGCAGATCCAATCTAATAGTAAGTATTGAGTGGGCCAGACAGAGTAGAGTCTAGGGTGGGAAAAAAAACTAATGACAATCGGTATTTGTCCACTTTCCCTCGAATTTAACCCACCGTCGTTGCTTCTGCTGGTGAATTTCCTAGGAGGGAGGCTTCTGTTATTCAGTGGGAAAAGTCCTGGATTTGAGGTCAACAGTGCTACCCTTCTAATAAAAGTTCGGTTTCTTCGGTGTCCTTAGGCAAAGGTCTGGATCTCCGTTTCCTAATCTGTAAAATGAGGGGTGTGGAGTGGATGGTCTCTTGAGTTCCTATCTCAATTTAAAACCTATGCTTGCTTTCTGTCAAAATTTGAAGTGACTGTTCCCTCTGAGCTCCTCCAGCATTTTGCCCGAACCACTCCGATGGCACTGACTACATACAGCCTATTCTGGTCATAGTCTACACACATACATGCTATTCCACCACTCCATCCCCATCCCTGCCAAGATACATGGGGGGAGTGGGAGGGGGCGGGGCGGACGACGACCGGGGCGAGGGATATGGAATAGTAAAGATAGGATAACGGAGCAAAGAACCTGAAATTGAAGAGACTACTGAAGTTGTGAACCAAAAGGGTAAGGGAGATGAAGAAAGACCTGGAAGTCAGAAGAGGAGAGTTGGGGCATCATTTTCCTGGAGAACCCGTAATAGGTCACATTTCTATAGCTGTTTAGGATTTGCAAAGCACTTTGTTACCCCATAACAACTCTCAGAAGGGCGCACAAGGATTGTACTCTTAGCCTTTGTCCAAACATTCCCAAACTCCCCCCGCCCCTACCTCTACCCTCTCCCACCTTTTCAGTTTCTCTCTCTCTGGTTTGGAAAGATTGGCAGAAACAGACACGATTATTGGGACTTCTTAGGGTCTCTTCCAATTCCCCTAATCTGTGATTTTTAGTCTCTCAACAGGAAGGAGAGTGACCCAGATCACAGAATGAAAGGTGAGAAAGGAGAATTCAGAACAGAGAAAAGATAGGGAACATATTTTAATGGGGAGAAAAAACCCCAAACTTAAAACGTCAAAAGACCTGAGAGTGAATCTTCAGCTCGGTTATTGTCTACGTAACCTTGGCCAAGTCAGTCTCCGGGGCTCAATTTCTCTTCCGAAATAAAAAGGGGCTGGACAGGATGATCTCTAAGGTTTCTTTCCCGGTAGGTTGGGCTTGGGGGGTGAGGGTCCACCCTCTCTGGTCCGATTGGTCATTTTGCCCTTCTTCAGACCCATGAGACCTGAGAGCTGCTCCAGGCCTTGCCCACCCTTTACTATACTGCTTGATTGATGTCAGACTGCCCCTTGAGACAGAGGCCTGAGAGTGTGCCAGGGGACGGAGGGATGTTGGGAAGAGAACCAGAAGACAGGGTGGAGTTGGAATCAGGAGGAACAACACTATTCAAACCTTCCTTTCCTAAGGCTCTGCCTTCTGAGCATTTCAGCCCTATATAACTTCTTCCTGATACCCACCAGACAGCACAATATAGTGCAAAGAGATCCGGTATAAGGGCCAGGACCCTGGGTTTGAATCCTGACTCTAAAGCATCCTAGTTGTGTTACACTGGGCAAGTCATTTCACTGTGCTTTGCCTCAGTTTTGGTATCTGTGAAATGGGCTTAATAATACTTGTACTACACACTTCATAGGTTTGTTAGGAGGACTGAGTTGTGTCATCATAAAGTTCTATAGAAAGGGAGCTATTATGAGATCTCGATGAACTGACGTCCCATCTCCTTTTCCCTTCTCTTCCCCCTGCCAGCTTTTCACCTCCCACTGAACTCCTTATCATCTCTTCAAGGACTGCCCCACCCCCACCCAGGAATGTGCTGAAGCTAGCTTATACCAACTTTCCAGCCGATTGTTAAATTTTCAGACATGAGCCTTTACACTTCAGAATTTGGCAAACGCTGCAAATGAGAGCTTGGTTTAGTGTTTTGTTGATTATCTAGACTTAAGACAGTGATGAAGAAAATGTTAACAATGTAGCTCAAACTTAAAAGTGTGTCTTCCATACTTTCTTCCTTCAGGGAGACAGTGTTACCAGCTCTTCCTTTGCCTCTGCTACTTACTATATCTACAACTGTGGGCAAGTAAGTCACTTTCCCTCTCTAGACCTTTTTTCCCTCCGCTATGATTGGGGCAGAGTAGATTAAAATCTAGGTCCTTACCTCTTCATGGGGGTATATGGATGTTCAGGAAGGACTAGCACCTCTGGTGTGAGGGCTTGCTGAGCCCAAAGGGCTGCTAGTCCACTTTGGGTGTCCACCTGGCACTCGACTCTCACCTGTGGCTCCAAGAAGCTACAGAATGTGCAGTGGCCATACTCCGGTAAACTGTCTGGGCAGGTGGGTCAAACCCGTAGATGAATTGGGGGAGGCAGGGAATGTCTGCCCCAAGCATGTGATTTCCCCCAGTGGAACAGGCAGATGAGAACGATTTGTTCTAATGGCCTTGAAAGAGGCTGAAGCAGGTGCTGCGGAGTGCTTAGAGCTTGGTCAAACATCAAAGATGCCAAGGTCACCAACTGCATTATGGGCCATCGCCAGTCATCCTGACTTTTGTCCTGCCACTGGACTTCAATGGTTCTGGAAGAAAGAGTGAGGCTAACAACTTTGTGCAACCTTGACTCACTTAAATCCTATTCATGCATGAGGCAAGACATCACCCTGTGACGCCTTCAAAAAATGAAGGACAAACAACCTCTTCATGATTCCTATTTATGCTTTTATGCCTCAAACCTTTTATCCTATCACTATTCTCCCTCTCACCCCCTCCTTACAGCAGAAGGGATCTAGGCTAGCCAGCAGGACTCCTCTTAGAAAAGGGAGCAAGAAAGAACTGCCTTCTCCTCCAGAGACTGGGCAGAGGCACAGAGGCCCCTGGTGGAGTTGTGTGAAAGGGGAATGGACAAAATGAGAACTCAAGAATATTGAAGGATAATAGATTAGAACTGGAAGGCTGGGTGGTGCAGTGGATAAAGTGCTGGGCCCAGAGGTAGGAAGATCTGAGATCAAACCCAGCCTGACACACTTATTTAGCTGTGTGACCCTGGGCAAATCACTTAACATCTGTCTGTCTCCATCTCCTTAACTGTAGAATGGGGATAATTACCTATTTTCAGGGTGGTTGTAAGGATCAAATGAGATATTTATTTAAAGTGCTTAACAAGATGCCAAACACTGGCTCCCTTCCCGTGGAAGGTACTTTGGAGGCCATTTAGTCTAACCCCCTCATTTTACAGATGAAGAAACTGAGTTCCACATAGGTAGGAAATTAACAGAGGGAGTATTTGAATCCAGGACATCTGACTCCAAAGCCAGCACTGTTCCCACTGTACCATCATGCCTCTGAGAGCTAGCAATGCAGGTGAATTTAGTCCGTCCGTGCTTTGGGATCACCCAGCCCATATCCCATTTGACTGGCCAGGTTCCTGGACAATTGTCCTAAGGGTTTTTGCAAGGAGAGGGTGAAGTTTCCCACCGTGGGAATCTCCCATCAACCCCAAAACTGGCCCTGCTCCCTGTAGGGGTGGGAGTAGGGTGACGTAAACGAGAACTCTGTGTTCCAGAAAACCCCAAAATAACCCACCCACTCCGGTCCAGCTGCTATTTCTGTCCATCTCGTTTAATTATTCAAACCCCCTTTAGGGACTGAGCTATAAAAAGCTCTCTTACTTGGGGACCCAGGAGATCTGGTCAATTAGCCAGGCTGCTATATCAACAATCCAGGAGGTCCTTGTGGGGTCATTTAATCCACCCACTTTCACAGACTAGTGAGACAAGTGCTCTCCCTTTCGTCTGTTCTATTCCATAGGAAGATCTGGAGTCCTAGAATCCAGTGCTTCCCATCCCTAAAGGCTCTGACTACTCCCTCATTTCATCATCCTTCCTATCCCTGCCCAGCTTCCACCCTGGAAATTCTACGTGCCTGCAGCCCAGCCTCTTTACAGGGGTGTGCTGGTGAAGGTTTAACAACTGGCTCTCCAGTTGAAAGTACATCATTAACATTTTCTCAGTCACTTTCTTAAGCAATACAATTCAAAACAATAAATGGAGCCCTGATTTATAGCATTTGCCAAATTTCTGGGGTGAGAATTTAGCACTTTAAATTGAACAAGTTAACAATTGCCTCTCAGGAGCCTGTATGAGCAGGCTCCCACACACCCCTGAATCTAGCCTTTGTTGCAGTAATGCAGTGCCTACCCTCACCTCTACCCTCCTAGATCCCTGTTTCCTGTGTGACTTAATGGGAAAAAAATGCTGGATTTTAAATCCTTGGATGAGGGTTCAAATCTAGGCTCTTCTACTTACTCTGAATATGACCTTGGGCGAATCACTAACAGAATCATAGGATTTTAGGAAGGGACTTCTCTGACCACCTAGTCTAACCCATGCCCATATAGGAATCCCAGCGATCACACCAGACAAATGATCATTTAGTCTGTGCTCAAAGACCACTTGATGAGGGGGAACTGATGACCTCCTAAGGAATCCCACTCCACTGCTGGAGAGCTCTCACTGTGGGGAAGCGTTTCTCACATTAAAGCCCAAATTGACTTTTTTTGCAACTTCTATCTATTGCTTCTGGCTCACCTGGGACCAAACAGAAAAGTCTAATTCCTCTTCGAGCTTCTCAAACATGTATTAGAAAATCATGGACAGAGACTTGGAAGGGGTCTTAGAGACCATCAAATCTAACCTCATTTTACAGATGAAGAAATTGAGAGATGTTACATTGACTTGACCAGGATCAAACAGTTACTGAATGTTTACAGCAAAATTTAAGTTTTCCTGACTCCAGGTCTGACTCTATCCACTGTACCATCTACCTATCTTGAAGACATCTACCACATTTCCACACACACACCTCTCCTCTCCTCTTCCCCTCTTCTTCTCCCCTCTTCTTTCCCCTGCCCTCCTCTCCTCTTCTTTCCCCTGCTCCCCTCTCTTCTTCCCATTTCTTCTCTCCTCTCCATCCCTCATCTCCTCTTCTCTTCCCTCTTCTCCTCCCCTCCCCTCTCCTCCCCTCTTCATTCCTCCCCTTCCCTGTCCTCTCCTCCCCCCTCCCTTCCTCCTTTCCACTCTCTTCCCCTCTCCTTTCTTCTCCTCCCCTCTCCTGTCCTCACCTCCCCTTGTCCTTTCCCTTCTCTCTTCCCCTTCCCTCTCCTCCTCACCCTTGTCCCTCCCCACCTCTCCTCCCCTCCCTTCCCCTCTCCTCTTCTCCCTTCTCCTCTCCTCTCTCCTCCACCTCCTCCCAACCTCTCTTCTATCCTGTCTTCCCCTCCTCTCCCCTCTTTCTTTTTCCTCCTCTCCCTTCCTCTTCTCTCCTCTCCTCCCCTCCTCCCCCCTCCCCTCTTATCCGCTCTCCTCTCCTCTCCTCTTGTTACTTCTCTTCTTTTTCCTTTTCTTCTCAAGTCCCCAGAGCCTTCACCCAGTCCTTTTATGCTATGGCCTCAAGGTCAAGGTCTTTCATAGGCACTGATTGGCAGTCTGGCAGTCTCTGGGCATTCTTAAGCTTATCAATGTCTTTCTTGAGTTATAGTACCCAAACTTTAGACAATACTACTTGAGATACCTAGGAGGATTGTAATGGAGAGAATACTGGACTTGGAATCAGGAAGACCTGAGTTTGAATTCTGCCACAGTTACTCATTAACTGTGTGACCCTTGAGCAAATCATTTCACTGAAACCTATTTCTTCATCTCTAAAATGGGGATAAAAGCACTTACCTCACACAGTTGCTATGAGAATCAAACAAAATAACTAACATGTGTAAAGTGCCTTACAAACCTTAATGTAATATATAAAAGCTGGCTAATATTATTATTATTATTTTCATTATGCTTCTCCTCCTCTTCCCCCTCCCCCGTCCCCCCCCCCCCCCCCCCCGCCCCTGGGCAAAACACAGAGGAGCTATCCTGTGCTTCCTCCAAGAAGCTATGCCTCTTAATGCATTACAAGAGCAGCTTAGGTTTTTTTTCTGCCTCTTGGTAGTGCTGACTCATGTTGAGCTTACAGACCTTTAACCCCCTAGATCTTTTTCAAACCAAAACTGCCGGCTGCCCATGCCTCTCTATGAGCTTGTGTTTGTGAGGCTATTTTGTTTGTTTGTTTCTGAACCTACTTGTAAGATTTTATATTTGTCCACATATTTCATCTTATTAGATTCAATCCAGATCTCTAGCCTGTTGAGATCTTTTAAGATCCTGGTGGTTCGCCTAGCTTTGCATCATCTGCAAGCTTAATGAACGGTGAGCTTGCTGTCCATACCTTTATCCAAATTATTGAAAAAGAAACGTAAAAGAGCATGAGGTCAATCACAGATCCCTGGGGTTCTTCACTGGAGACCTCCTACCAAGTTGGCATTCAATTGACCTTCAACCTTTCAAGTACACCTAATTTTATTTCATCTAGTCAATCAATCAATAAACATTTATGAGATGTCAGCCATGTGTCGGACTCTGTGCTAGGTGCTAGAAAAACAAAGATAAAGATGAAACAGTCCTTCCCTCAAGTAATTTACATTCTCCTGGAGGAGGAAATAATATATACACATATAAGTTGTTGTTTGTCCTTCATTTTTTCAAGAGGACCAGTGACATCACAGGGTGCTGTCTTGATTTGCCTGTGAATGGGATTTAAATGAGGCAGGGTTGCACAAAGTTGTCAGCCTCACTTTCTCTTCCAGAGTCATCAAAGTCCAGTGGCAAGACAAAAGTCAGGACAACTGATGGTGGCCCAGGGTGCAGTGGGTGACCTTGGTATCTTTTTTTTTATGTTGAATTCCATACTTTACTATTTAATATTTTTTAGTTTTCAGCATTGATTTCCACAAGATTTTGAGTTACAAATTTTCTCCCCATTTCTACCCTCCCCTCCACTCCAAGATGGGATATATTCTGATTGCCCCATTCCCCAGTCAGCCCTCCCTTCTGTCACCCCCCCTCCCCCTCCCCCCTCCATCCCTTTTCCCCTTACTTTCTTGTAGGGCAAGATAGATTTCTATGCCCCATTGCCTGTATATCTTATTTCCCAGTTGCATGCAAAAACAACTTTTTTTTTTGAGCATCTGCTTTTAAAACTTTGAGTTCCAAATTCTCTCCCCTCTTCCCTCCCCACCCACTCTCCCTAAGAAGGCAAGCAATTCAACATAGACCACACATGTATCATTATGCAAAACACTCCCATAAATAGTCATGTTGCGAAAGACTAACTATATTTCCCTCCATCCTATCCTGTCCCCCTTCATTCAGTTTTCTCCCTTGACCCTGTCCCTTTTCAAAAGTCTTTGCTTTTGATTACTTCTTCCCCCTATCTGCCCTCTCTTCTATCATTCCCCCTTTCTTATCCCCTTCCCCCTACTTTCATGTGGGGTAAGATACCCAATTGAGTATGTATGTTGTTCCCTCCTCAAGTCATATCTGATGAGAGCAAGATTCACTCATTCCCCCTCACCTGCCACATTTACCCCATTCTATCTTTCCCTTTTTCCCTCTCTCAATATATTCCTCTCTCATCCCTTAATTTTATTTTATTTTTTAGATTTTTTTCCCTTCATATTCAACTCACCCTGTGCCCTCTGTCTATATATATATATATATATATATATATATATATATATATATATATATTCCCTTCGACTACCGTAATACTAAGAAAGGTCTCATGAATTACACATATCATCTTTCCATGGAGGAATGTAAGCAAAACAGTTCCACTTTAGTAAGTCTCTTATGAGTTCTCTTTCTTGTTTACCTTTTCATGCTTCTCTTGATTCTTGTGTTTGAAAATCAGATTTTCTATTCAGCTCTGGTCTTTTCACTGAGAAAGCTTGAAAGTCCTCTATTTTATTGAAAATCCATATTTTGCCTTGGAGCATTATGCTCAGTTTTGCTGGGTAGGTGATTCTTGGTTTTAATCCCAGCTAGAATACCATATTCCAAGCCCTTCAGTTCCTTAATGTGGAATCTGCTAGATCTTGTGTTATTGTGCTTCCACAATACTCAAATTGTTTCTTTCTGGCTGCTTGCAGTATTTTCTCCTTGATCTGGGAGCTCTGGAATTTGGTGACAATATTCTAGGAGTTTGCTTTTGGGGATCTTTTTCAAGAGGTGATTGGTGGATTCTTTCAATTTCTATTTTACCCTCTGACTCTAGAATATCAGGGCAATTTTCCTTGATAATTTCTTGAAAAATGATGTCTAGTCTCTTTTTTTGATCATGGGTTTCAGGTAGTCCAATAATTTTTAAATTATCTCTCCTGGATCTATTTTCCAGGTCAGTGGTTTTTCCAATGAGATATTTCACATTGTCTTCCATTTTTTCATTCCTTTCATTCTGTTTTATAATATCTTGATTTCTCATAAAGTCACTAGCTTCCATTTGCTTTTATCTAATTTTTAAGGTAGTATTTTCTTCAGTGGTCTTTTGGACCTCCTTTTCCATTTGGCTAATTCTGCCTTTCAAGGCATTCTTTTCCTCATTGGCTTTTGGGAGCACTTTTGCCATTTGAGTTAGTCTATTTTTTAAGGTGTTATTTTCTTCAGTATTTTGGGGGGTCTCCTTTAGCAAGTCATTACTTGTTTTTTGTGATTTTCTTGCATCACTATCATTTCTCTTCCCAGTTTCTCCTCTACTTCTCTTACTTGCTTTTCCAAATCCTTTTTGAGCTCTTTCATGGCCTGAGACCGGTGCATATTTTTCTTGGAGGCTTTTGGTGTAGGCTGTTTGACTTTGTTGACTTCTTCTGGCTGTATGTTTGGATCTTCTTTGTCACCAAAAAAGATTCCAAAGTCTGAGTCTAAATGTGTGTCCATTTTCTCTGCCTGTTCATGTTCCCAGCCAACTACTTGACCCTTGAGCTTTTTGTCAGCGTATGACTGCTTGTAGAGTAGAGAGTACTTTGTCCCGAGCTTTAGGGGCTGTGCTACTTCTACACGGCAAACTCTGCCACACCAGCGGTCTTCCTCCCCCAAGAACCACCAACCAGGACCATGACCCAGATCCAAGCAGGCTCTGCACTCCCACTCTGATCTGCCACTTAATTCCTCCCACAGGGGCCAGAAGCAGCCACAGCTGGAGCTCTGGAAGCAGCCCCAGAGCTGCACCACTTCTTCGCCCCCTGGGGCTAGGGCTGACCACACACTCCTTTCACTCCCATCTAGAATTTTTTCCACTAACCTTCTCTGCTGTCTTTGGCATTTGTGGGTTGAGAAGTCTGGTAACTGCCACAGCTCAATGATTCAAGGCCCTATCACCTGTTCTGCCTGGCTCTTGGTCTGGTTGGTCCTGGCATGGCCCATGCTGGGCTGTGCTCTGCTCCGCTCCCAGCTCCGTGTGATAGACCCTTCCCAGTGACCATCCCGGCTCTCCTGGCCTGGAGCCCTGCTTCCCTCTGCTATTTCGTGGGTTCTGCAGCTCTAGAATTTGTTCAGAGCCATTTTTACAGGTGTTTGGAGGGACCTGGGGGAGTGCTTAAGCAAGTCCCTGCTTTCCAGCTGCCATCTTGGCTCCACCCCCTGACCTTGGCATCTTTGATGCCTCATCAGGCTGTAAGCACTCCATAGCACCTGCTTCTGCCCATTCCACTTGGGGAGGTGCTTGGGGTGTTTACTGAGGTGTTGGTGCTGCACATGCTACAGCTTCTTGGAGCCATGGGTGAGAGTTGGGTGCCAGGTGGACACCAAAGGTGGATGGGCAGCCCTGAAAAGGCTCAGCAAGCCTTCACATCAGACACGTTAGTCCTCCCTAAACACCCTATATATCCCACACATATAAGAATACACAAAGTAAACACAAAGTCATTGCTATGGGGTTACACTAACAGCAAAGTACTCAGGTGGTGGCATTTGAGCTGTACTTTGAAGGAAAGTATGGATTCTATGAGGTGGTGGTAAGGAGGGATACCTTCTAGGCAGCAGGCTAGCCTATGCAAAAAAAAAATGGGAGTAGGAAATAAGCTGTGAGGAAGAGCAAGAAGGCTAGATTGGTCAGATCTCGAAGCTCATGAAGGGGAATAAAAGGTAGGCCCTGGCACTTGTGTTTTGTATTTTATTCTAGAGACAATAGTAAGCCACCAAAGCTCATCTAAGCAGAAAAGTAACATGGTCAGAACTGTTATTTAGAAATATCATTTTTCTAGCTGTGTAACTCCAAGATTTTGAACTGGCTATCTGTTCATGGTGGTACCATGAACAGGAACAGGGACATTAAGAAAGTATATTGGGGCAGCTAGGTGGCACAGTGAATAGAGTCAGGAGGACCTGAATTCAAATCTAGCCTCAGACACTTGACACTTACTTAGCTGTGTGACCTTGGACAAGTCGCTTAACCCCAATTGCCTTACCTTCCCCCCTCCAAAAAAAAAAAAAAAAGAAGGTGGGTTTGGGTTTGTCCGTATCTTTTCATCTTTTCCCTAAAAATAATATGAGATACTTTATCAAATGCTTCGATAAAAATCAAGGCAAACAATGTTCATAGTACTCCCTTGTTCTACTAGTTAAGTCATCCTGTCAAAAAAGGAAATAAGTTTAGTGTGGCATGATCTATTCCTTATGAAGTTGTGTGAGCTCTCTGTCTTCACTGTTTCCCTTTCTAGGGTTCACTAACCACAATCTCTTTTATGGTCTTTTCTAAACTTTTCCCAAGAATCAAAATCAAGCTCCCTGACCTATAGTTCCCAGACTGTTTTCTGCCTTTTTTTTTTTAAATCAGAACATTTGTCCTTCTCATGATAACTCTTCTGTTTACTAGATCTTTCAAATATTATTCAGAGTAGCTCATCGATCACATCTGTCAGATCTCTGGGGGCCCGAGGATGTAATTCATTTGGGCTGGGTGATGTGAATTTGTACTTACCCTGAGCATCAACACTGTTTTACGAGTTATTGTTCTGTTATTAATAGTATGAAGGCCATCCTGCTTGACCATTGCCAGTTATCATTGTCCCATCCACATCAATCATTAGTTCCATATCTTCTTTGATCCTCTTACTCCCCCCCTCCCTCAATAGAGCTAAAATAACCCTTTTGCAGTCCTTGGCTTTCCTCACTGCTCTCAACTGATCCTCACTTTTGCACTCCAGACACTTTTTTTTACATGTCTGTTCCATGCTATTTTATATATTTTCTAGTTACCTGCCTTTTTTTTTTCTTCATACATTTTAAAAATCTAAATCTGTTGGTGAGTTCCCTGTGCAATCACATTGGTCTCTTCAGAAAACTCCAGTTTTTTCTTCCTCAATGGAATTGTTTTCCTTTGTATCTTCAGCATTGCATTCTTGAAAGTATCCTACCCTTCTTGGACTGACTTCCCCTGCATGATTTTAATCCACAGATTCTTGCCTATTCTTCCTCTGAACTCTTCCAAAATCCAGAATGCAAATCCCACTTTGCCCAGCTTTCCTCTCGTCACTCACAAACTATAGGAGGAAGTGATTGCTTCCCCCAAGATTCCCATCTTTTCTACTCAGCAACCAGTTGCTCCCTGTTATTGAGAATCCAAGATAATCTAGAATTTCTTCTTTTTGATTCTTCCAAAAAGCTGGCAGATGAAATGATGAATAAAGCAAATCAAGAAGTTATCTACTACTTTGCTTTATGATAATAATGGGTAGCATTTATATAGCACCTACTACATTCTAGGCACTATGCTAAGTGTTTTATGAATATCTCATTTAAACCTCACAATAACCTGTGACACAGAAAAAATCCGAGAGACATAATTTGGGGGGTAGTTTTATTAATCATGCTAATTGATAAAAGGGGCCAGTGACACTCTTGAATGCCAAAGACCCCTCATGGAACCCACTCAAAGCTTAAATGCCTTTGGAAGAGTGGGTCTTCCTGAGGGTGGCAATTGATTCTGATTGGTTAACAAGTAATGAGAGAATGAATATTGTAATAAGAGATGGACCTATTCTAATGAGGGACTGGGAGACTTTGATCATGTCATCTACTTCCAAATCACCCCCAGCCTTGGGCAATTTAATCAAAGAGAGTTAAGTGACTTGCCCAGAGTCATCCAAACCTTTGTAAAACACAATGAGCTTCCCTGCCTGGGTAGGGTCTGAACAAGATTGAGGAGGAAGTTAACCCACCTCATTATCAGCAATGCCTTTCACATATTGGTTTGGCCTAGTAGTGAATAAGGTTCCAAAGAGGGATGAATCCTGTTTCTTCCCAACAGTAACAATTAGTTACTTAATAATCATTTCTCTCAGACCTTACGAGGTTTATTGCTCCCATTTTACAGCTAAAGAAACTAGGGCCAACAGAGGTTAACTGACTTTACCCAAGGTCACCCAGCTAATAAATGCCTGAGACTGGATTTGAACTCTGGTCTCCTTGACTCTAGACCCAGCACTTAAGCACAGTTTATGATAGTAGATATCTGGATAGTGGAAATCTCATCCTCCCACTGTATGGTATCTCTGTGCCAGGCTTATGATCTGTTTCCTAAACTCCTCCTCATCTATTTCCTTTTTCTATCAAGGTAATCTTTAATGCACACCAGTCACAAAATGTCTTTGTTTTTCCCTTTCTTAATACTCACCCAAATGGTCTTCACCTCTATTGTTCCTGGATTTCCTCACCTGAATATTCTTTCTTAATATACCATACTACCCTACCTCCCTTTTTCCTACCCTGTTTCTTTCGAAGAAATTAATGCCACCCGAAGCCATATTCTGGTGAGTTTTATCCCACCAGGTCTGTGTGATACCTACGAGACTGAGTTTGCCTCCTTGCCTTACAAACCTCTCATTTCTCTTCCTTGTTACCTAAACTTTGAGTGTTTGTGTGCAGAGACATTTAAGGCCACAGATTTTACTTCTGTCAACTTCTTTGAATTTTGAGAGTGCCTCCTTTGCTTTATTTCTTCCTTCTTTGTAGCTACTCTCTATATAGTATTTAATTTGGTGAATGTACAAAGGTAGTTAAATTTAGCCTCTCAAGACCTGTTTTCTTATCTGTAAATCAAGAGGTTTTACTAGATGACCTCCAAGGTCCATTGCAGCTCTGCATCCATGATCCTATGACTCAGTCGGTCAGTCTTGGCTGCAGAGAGAATGATTCCCAGACATAGTGATTGGTCATTGTTGTTCAGTCTCTTTCAGTCATGCCCAAATCTTCATGACCCCATTTGGGGTTTTCTTGGCAAAGATACCAGAGTGGTTTGCCATTTCCTTCTCCAACTCATTTTACAGATGAGGGAACTGAGGCAAAGAGGTTTTAAGTGACTTGCCCAAAGTCACACAGCTAATACATGTCAGAGACCAGATTTGAACTCAGAAAGATGAATTGTCCTGACTAGATCCTGGTACTCTATCCACTTTGTAAAGAGCCTTGGTCTTGGAATCAGGTGACTTTTGAGTTCCATCTCTAATATTAACAAGTCATTTAGCCTCTCAGACTCAGTTCCTCCCTCCGTAAAGTGGGTATAATAATATTGCCACTACCTATGACATAGGGTTGTTATGAGAAGCAGAAAATGAGACAATGGATATAAAGCATGTCTTAAACCCTCAAATGGTATATAATGCACTATTTTTATTATTATTTGAATGTAACAACAGCAAGGGTAAAGTTTAGGCCACAGGAAGGACTATCTAACTGATACAGCAGAATTAGAACTTCTTTAGAGTTATTGGAGGATTAGATTTGAAAATTAGTATCTTTTATGTGTTGCCTCTGGGGTCTTGGGCAAATTCCCTTCTATAAAACTCCTTTGTCTCATCTGTAGAAGGAGGGGGTTTGGAATGAACTCTGAGGACTTTTCTAAAACATAGATCTACAATAATATGACCTAGGATGTGTGCGTGTGTGTGATGTGAGATGTGTGGTGTGTATGATGTGTGTGGTATGTATGTAATGTGTGTGATGTGTATATGCATATGTGTACATATGTATGTATGTGTATTGAAAGGGGAAGAGCAATAAAGGACAAAGATTGGGAAAAGAGGCTTTCCACGTCTGGGAGGGTTGGGAAGGGTTAACACTATCACGATGACAGAGACTGGAAGTAAAGAAGGTCAGCACTGACTTTTTATAACATGGGTTTAGTTGTGGGCCTCTCATTCAACTTCAAACAAACATTTATTAAGTGCTGAGTGGGTATAGGACACCAGGCTAGGGGCTGGAGATACAAAGATGAGAACAAAGCATCTCCTGTCCTTAAGGAGCTTCCAGTCTGCTGGAAAGCTGCAACATATACATAAATATGAAAATATAAAGAATATACAAAGTAATCCAAAGTAATTTCAGGACTTAAGGAGCAGTAACAACTGGATGGATTAGGAGAGGTCTCCTATAAGAAGGGAATAAGCATTTATATAGTGCCTATTATGTGCCAAGAGCTTTTAGCAATTATTTTTTAAATAATATTTTATTTTTCCCAATTAGATGTAAAGAAATTTATTTTAAAAATTTATGTTCCAAATTTTCCCTTTTTCTTCCTCATCATCCCCTCCCTGCTCCCAGTAAGCAATTTGGTATAAGTTGCATATGCACAATCATGCAAAACATATTTCCAAATTAGTTATAAACAATTATTATCTCATTTGATTTTCACAACAACCCTGTGAGGTAGGTGCTGATATTATACCCATTTTACATTTGAGCAAATTGAGGCAGACAGAAGTTAAGTGACTTGCCCAGAGTCACACAGCTGGTAAGCCTTCCTGATTCTGGGCCTGGCCCTCTATCCAGCTGCCCGTTAGGGTCTCTTAAGCACTTGAGCTGGGCTTTGAAGAAAATTAGACATTCTATGAGGAAACTAAGTGGATAGAGCACTGGTTCAGGAGTCAGGAAGACTTGTGTTCAAATCTGGCCTCAGACACTTAGTAGCTGTATGACAGGTCACTTAACCTCTGTTTGCCTTAATCCCTTGGAAAAGAAAATGGCAAACCATTCCAGTATCTTTGCCAAGAAAACCCCATGGACAGTATGGTCTGTGGGGTCACAAAGAGTCAGAGACCACTGAACAACAATAACAAGCCATTCTACAAGGCACAGGTAAGGAAGAATCTCAGTCCAGGTGTGAGAAATAGCCTGAAAGAAGGATGGAGTCAGGAGATAGAATGTTTTGCACAGGAAACAGCTAGCAAGCCAGTTTGAGTAGAACAGAAAGTATGTGATGGGAGTAATTAGTTTGAAAAAAGACAGGAAAAGTTGGGGAGAGCCAGACTGTGAAGGGCTTTCAATGCCAAGTTGAAGAATTGTATTTTATATCAGAGGCAATAAAAAGCCACTGAAGATTTTTGCAATCACATAGTTGGATATGTGTTTCAGGAATTTTATTTTGGCAGCTTTGTAGTTGATGGACTGGAGGAGGGAGCTTCTGGAAGTAAGGAGGACAATTAGGCTATTTCAGTGGTCCAAGCAAGAGGAGATGAAGTCCTGAAGTATTCAAGAGGCTACATGGGTGTAAAGAGGGGAGAGGTGGGAGATGGGATGTGGAGAGAGGTAGAATGGATAAGGCTTGGCAATTAATTGGATATGGGGGAGGGAGGAGAGGAAGGGAAGCTTCCAGAATGACTCTAAGGTTGTGAATCTGGGTGACAGAGAAAGATGGTGGAGTCCTAAGCAGAAACAGCGACATTTGGAGGAGGGGTGGGTTTGAGGGGAAAATATGAATTCCACTTTGGACAAGTTGAATTTGAAATGGCTTTGTGAAGACGTCCAGCCATGAGTCGGTAATATGGAAATGCAATTCAGGAAAGAGATTGGGGCTGGATACGTACATTTGAGAAACATCTGAGTAAAGTTGGTAATTGAACCCATGGGAGCTGATGAAATCACCAAGGGAGAGCATAGAGAGGAAAGAAGAGAAAAGGGCCCAGGACAGAGCCTTGGGGGATGCCTACACTTTGTGGGTGGCAGAAAGATAATGATCAGGTAAAAGAGCTTGAGAAAGAACGATCCGTCAGGTGGGAGGAGAACCAAGAATGTCTCAGAAGCCAAGGGAGGAAAAAGTATCTGGGAGGAGAGAATGATGCTCAGAGCTACAAGCTGAAGAGGAGTCAGGTAGAATGAGAATTATGAAAAAGCCATTGGATTTAGCAGCCAGTAACCTCTAAAAGAGCCTTTTCAGTCAGTGGTAGGGTTGTAATCCAGTTTACAAAAGATTCCTGGGGGCAGCAGAGGGAGGGTTCTAACCTGGGCTCTGAAAGGAAATTCTCTGGGGGATTATCTTCACTGTACCTGGAGGTTAGATAGCAGGAAGGACTTTTTTCTTCTCTGTGCCTTAAGAGACAGGTATTAGCTTTACCTTGCCTACATGGCCCTGAAGTAGGCCAAGGAAGTAATTGAAACAACTTGCTTCCTAGGCAGCCTCCTTATCAAGTTGCCACGGAGTCCCTTGGTCAACCCTTTTCACCATGGGTACTCGTATGAGGGCTCTACCCAACTTCTGTAATGGAGGGAACAGAAGGTTGTCGTGGTTGCCATGGTGACACAGGGTTGTTATATGACTGAGGAGGCCTAGATGTGAGGAGTGTGTTATCCAACTCTGGGGGGAGAGAGGCAACCTACATAGGCCTGGGAGGAGGAGTGGGTCAATCAATAAGCATTTGTTAAGCACTTAGTCTGTCTTAGGAAGAAAGAAAAGACCAAGGGACCATAGTGATTCATGCAAACAATGAAATACTGATATGGAGATGAAGACCCAGATTTGTGGTCACAGAGACAGAAACATGGAGAGGTAGAGAGATAGGGACAGTGTGATATACATACAAAATCAGTAATTCTCATTAATGATAATGATCGAAGAGGAAGTGTGGTGTGGTGGAAAGAGCACATTTCTGAATCTCAGTTTTCTCATCTATAACCTGGAGATGGTAATATTTGTACTACCTCCCTCACAGAAGTATTGTGGGTAAAATGCTTTATGCCATGGTAGGCACTTAATAAAAGGCTTATGGAATTTAATTAAATCTTTCAAAGATATAGAGATATATTATATCATTTATCATAATAATGACTCATGTTTACTTAGACAAAAAATAGTCACATAGAGTAAAGTAGGAGTACTGGACCTGGAGTCAAAGGAAATGGCTTACAGTCCTGCTTCTGGTGCTCACTACCTGTATGACCTTGGAGAAAGAAATGGCAAACCACTTCAGTATCTTTGCCAAGAAAACCCCAAATGAAGCCATAAAGAGTCAGATGTGACTGGAAAATGACTGCACAATAATCTATATGACCTTAGACCAGTCACTTAACATCCTTGATCTTTAGTTTTATCACCTGTAAAACTATGGGGTTGGAGTGGATGGCCTTTGAGGTCACTTCCAGCTAGGACCCTAGGATCCAATATAGAGCAGACATAGAGTCATAGATAGCTTTAGAGAGCCTTAAGCTTCTGTAGAAAATGGTTTGGCTTAATATGGTTTGGCAGCGAGGTTGGGCCTTGGAGGAGAAGGCCGGTTTGAGACCAGGCCAGGTCCCCCATTGTCCTATTCTCTGGGAGGCAGCATGGGACCTGAGGGGTTAAAAAGTAGCTTTGGGTTTCACACTTAAGCCTATTTTAGGGGTTTGTTCCCACACATTCCTAGTTAGTGGCTGTGGCTCCTGTAATAGTTCTGGCCTCACTCTACTGCTGCTGCTACTGCTGCTGCTGCTAATGCTGCAGGGGGAAGATGTTTTGGGGTTGCTAGGCAACAACCAGCTTGAGTACCAGCGGGGAGTGGGGGAAGAATCCTGAGTTTGGGCTAGAGGGCCTGAAACAGTCAGTAGAGGAAGGGATAAGGTTTCAGGTCGCTCTTTCTTACCTAATCCTTTGGGATCAGATAGTGGTGGTTAAGGGAAATATGAGAGAACTACTCAGATATGTTACTAGGTATAATACCGTGTGATCGTGTTGTGTACACATGATGTTATATGTTATGGTATATCACTAAGATTTGGCAGAATAAGAGGCATTATTGGAATACATCAATGGTAGTACATACTTTGTTCAACAGAAACAAATTTAATAAAGAGTTAGGGGCAGGGGTGGTTGTGGAATAGTTTAGTATGTCTGAAGTGAAATTCATGAACCTGGGAAGACAGTGGCAACATTTGATGAAAAACTTCTGAATAAAGAGAAACAAAAGTCATATTTTTGTGAGAGGCTACTACAGACCACCCAGGCAGACAGAGGATGTGTAAGCTAGTATGCTAATTCAGATCATAGAACTGGCACTGAAGCAAAATAAAGAAGGGGGAAAAATTCCAAGTAGGTATTTATCTGCCAGAAGTCTCATTCAACTAAAAGCAGAGGATCTGAACTTTTGCCTTACCTTGCTTATATCACACATGACCCAGTGTGCCCAAGCTCTGAATTTACATGGATCAAGTCTAGTCTTGGAGGAAGCATCTCGAATCACTAATTCTTTGACTTTTTTGTCTCCCCAGAGTTTATTCTGGTAAAATCTCTGAATATAGCTTGTGTTTAGATTTCCTCAGTTGTAGGTAAAAATATTCCCCCCCACCAAGATCCCACACAAAGTCTCCACAGATGTAAATAAAAGGTCTCTTCAAGATCCAATAACAACATCATGAACAACTCAGGGTTACAATTAACTTATTAGGTATAGGACAGCATGTATTTTACCATAAAGAAAATACTAAGAATGCAAAGAACTCCCAAGAGCCCATATACAAATACAGAAAACACACAAAGAATTCATAATAACCCATAAACAATCAACAAACTCTTCTCTTTTCAGTGAGTTCCACTTTTGACAGTGTCCTAAAGTGCTCAAGATGTATAGCATTTCACTGTCCTTTGGGCTATTCTGGAAGGAAGGAAGGAACGAACGAACGAACGAACGAACAAAGGAAGGACTACATGAATGAAAAAGCATTTATTATGTGACAAGCACTATGCTAAGAGAGAGGAATACAAATAGAAAAGCAAGACAGCCCCTGCTCTAAAGGAACTTCTCATTCTAATGGAGGACACAGCATCCATAGAAGCGGTCAGCTGCAGGACACATGGACCGGCCTGGTAGTCTGGAGGTTGCAGCAGCAAGTCACATTGTAAGGCCCAGTTTAGGGCATAGTGACAGGGCAGTGAAGAAGGGAAGAGGAGGGAATAAGCATTTATTAAGCATCCACTATGTGCCAAACACTTTACAAATATTAGAAGGGAAACCACGGTGGTCCAGAAACCTCAGCAACAAGGTGGATGATAAGGCTGCAAGTTCATCCCTTTGCCCATAAGGCAGTGTCCATTGTTCAATATATTATTATTGAAGAGGATAGCAAAGTGTTGCTTCACAGTAGGTTTTGTTTTCTCACAGTGTAGGAGCAGCCCCCAGTGCAGCTGTTACCCATTTTCCCCCCACTTCATCCCCCGTCCTCACTGTCCATAGTCCTAGGAAAGGATGGGGTCAAAGATATTCCATCTTCAGCTTCTCCTATGCCTCCTCCTGCTGGGGAAGAGGAAGAAGCATGATGGAAATTGATGAAGTGGTTGCCATGTTCCCTGGAGCTGAGCCCACAGACACCATAGTTCAATGGCAGCAGGCCTGGGCAGAGCCCACTGCTGTAGATTTTGCTGTAGTTATTCCCTACCCTACCTCCCATCTCAACAATGACGTGTCAATAATACCCAGGTAATATCTATCTTCCTAGATTGAAGGGACAGGCACTTGGTACCCCTAGACAGACAACACCCAACATTTTAATGAGTCCTACTTTCATCCTACAGAGACTCTATTACAGCTTGTATTCTGCTAGAAGGGAAACATATTTGGTGCTAATAGACAAGGAATCCCCATTCAATGAGGACCTACATCATCTGAATACTTAACAGTAATAAGGGGGTACAAAGTCCAGGCCCCTGTTCTCCCATATTGTGGTTTTAGTCCCTTGCTGATCTTCCTCTCAACACCATGAATAACATGGGCAATCATCTTCTCACAACAAGAGCCATGCTATTTATGAAATTCCCCTTTTCCATAGAAGACTGGATGTCTAAACTTTCAAACTTAAGACTACCTATGGGACAACCCCCAAGTCTAGTACTGCCTTGTAAATCTCACTTCTCTTGCTAAAAGACCAGATACTAGAACTCAGATTTGGGGCTACTAAAGAGCCAGTCCTGAGGAATTCTCACTTCTTGGCTATGTGGTTCCCTTCTTCATGGCTGCCATGTGGTTGAGAAGTTATGATGTTGACTTTCCAACACTGGGAGTTCACATTGTCAGGACATTTTCCTCTTAGCCTGTATGAGCCGGTACAGGACATCCCTGCTATGAGCCTATACTCTTAAGACAGCCGTTAATGTTTGCTAGGGAGAGAACCTCCCAGGACCTGTGCTCTCAAGATCTCTTAAAAGAAAAAAGGTAAAAGGTGAAGAGAGTCCAATAACTATATTGTAGATCTATAGACTCCCTTTTATAAGTCAGCACAAAGGTGTGGGTCCTCTCCAAACAATCTATCCCTTAACAGTGGGAGTCAACCAGTTCATCTTGGAAGCAGCCTTCATCAGCGATACCTATTTCCCAGGAGTTGCAAAGGGCATGTCAGTACTCTCCATAGGAAGATACACTCAAAGTCCTGTATAGAATCGCCACCCTGTAAACTCATCAAACTGATCAGGAAACTCCCTTGATCAACCCAATTCCAACTCTTGAAATTGTCTGAGTCATATAATTGCCTAAGGAGGTCAATGCTAGGAAAAAAGTGCCCCTACATATAAAAATGTTTATAGCAGCACTTTGTGGTAGTAAAGAACTGGAAATAAGGTAGATGCCCACAGATTGAGGAGCAGTTATACAAATTATGATGTTATGGAATATCAATTTACCGTAAGGAAAGGGAAATGAAAGTGATGAAAAAAAGCAAAATATGTCAATACATGAAAAAGGAAAGAAATTGCTTGAGATAACAGTGAAAAGAGGTACTTCCTTGGCCTTAATTCTAGGTGAAGAAGAAGAACTAACCAGGGAGGCTTAAGTGACAGAAACCCTGAGAGAAAGCAACTATGTCATCTCTATAATTGTGAAGAGGAAAATACATTGGGCATAATCAGATGCATGCTCTAGACCAGTGGTTTTCAAAATGGGACCTGGGGCCTGCTAAGAAGCCATTGCCTGACCTTAGAGACTATGTGATCAGTCAATAGAAGGTGGGGAAATGGGTCCCATCCCATCCTCCCCACAATAGCCAATCGTGGGGCTTGTCTCCAACACAACTGTACCCACTGTTAACTAGGCAGCTAGGTGGCACAGTGAGTACAATGCTGGACCTGGAGTCAGGAAACCTGAGTTAAATCTGACTTAGATATTTCCTAGCTGTGTGACTCTGGGTAATTAATTCATTTAACTTCTCTCTGGCTAACTCATAGAATTGTTGTGAGGATAAAATGAGAAAATACTTGTAAAGTGCTTTGCAAACCTTAAAGCACTATGTAAATGTTAATTATTATTATCATCTCCCAATACTCCCTAACTCTGCCTCCTCTCTCAGCTTTGTAAATGTCCAGTTTCTCCCTTTCTGAGCTGGGCTTTGGCCTCTTAACACATTCATAACAGAATCATTATTCAGGTATCCACATCAGCAGCTGTACAGGTGCCACTGAGGAAATCCTTCCCCACCACCACCCCAGGACACCTACCCTGTTATCACTCAGATCACTTGGTGGCTATAGCAGGTACCCATAAGGGGGTGGGCTCTATGCTCTGTATCAGTGAATAGTGAGTAAGAGACCTCTCTCATTTTCATTTTGAGTGGAACAGAATGAGTGTCCCAGGCTGAATAAGAATGGATGGATTGTGATATGCATATCAGATCTCTACATTATCTCCCTCCCCACCAAAAAAAAATCAAGCCTCTTTTGAATGTCTCAATTTCTGTTCAGGGCAGAAACTTACTGTACTAACAATTATTTTTATAATCTGTAATATTTTATTATAAATACATTATAATAGATGATGTGATATGATATGATATAATAAAATAATATAATATATTAAATAATTATTTCCTAAAAATGTTATTTTCCTACAGGGCACCACTAACCTTCCAGTCACCTACATTCACAACCTGAGTATCATCCTTAACTCCTCACTTTCACTCATTCCTCACATCTAATAGGTTACCATATCTTTTTGTTTCTCCTGCCAAACATCCTACATCTGGTGCCTTCTCTTCACTTATAGAGCCACCATCCCAGTTTTGGCGCTCCTTGCCTCTTGCCTGGACTATTTCAATAACCTTTTGTTGGTCTCCCTTCCTTGTATTTCTCCCTTCTCTGATCCATCTTCTATACAACTGCCAAAGTGGTTTTCCTAAAGCACAGGCCTGACTATGGAACTCCCCTACTCAATAAACTCCAGGGGCTCCTTATTGGTTTTAGGAGCAAATATTTTATCCTTATCTCATCTTTTTAAAATACCTATTTTGTGTAAGTTTGATAATGTAAATGATTATTAGTATAGTAAGTTTCTAGATACAATTTATAAATAAATAAATACATACATACATATGGGGGGGGTGTTCAAAATGTTTTTTACTGAGAGTACCTGTTTGAAAATGTTTGGAGACCACCATTCTAGGCATTAGGAGAACAGATTTTTAAAAAAATCAAAGAACAGATAAACATCCCTGCATTATCAGAGACAATAAAAAGGAATTACTTCTAGAATAAAGAGAATCTTATAGTTGGGAAGGACCTCGGGGACCATCTAGTCCAACCCATACCTGCAGAAGTATCTCCCCTAGAATCTTCCTTTTTTTTTTTTTTTAGGCAATCAGGGTATACTGAGTTGCCCAAGGTCACACAGCTATTAAGTGTCTGAGGCAGGATTTGAACTCAAGTCCTCTTGTCACCAGGGTCAGTGCTTTATCCCTAGCTGCCCCTAGAACCTTCCTGACAAGTGGTCATACAACCTTTGCTTGAAGATCTCTATCAAAGAGAATATCACCCCTTCCTGAGGCAGCCCATTCTACACTAAGATGGTTCAAATGGTGAGGAAGCTTTTCTTTACATCAAGTTGAAATTTGCCTCCACGCCATTTCTATCCATTGCTTCTAGTGATAAACTGAGGGCCAAGCAAAACAAATTGAATCCCTCTTGCACACAACAGCCCTTTAAATACTTGAAGAACATGTCATTGTAAACACTCTCTTCTCCAAAGTAGACATCCCTGGGTCCTTCAAGGGATTCTATAGCATGTCAAACTCTCCTGATATTTCTTAGATGAAGAGGTGCCACGCCATGTTGTCACCATCTTGTACTTGTATGCAGGGAAGTGGCTCAGTGGATGGAGCGCTGGGCCTGGAATCAGGAAGACCTGAAGTCAAATCCAGCACCAGACTCCTACTGACTGTACAAATCACTTAATATCTCTCTGCCTCAGCTTCCCTAACTCTAAAATAGCAGCAATGATGGCACCTACCTTGCATAGTTGTTTCAAAGATCAGACAAGTGTTTGTAAAGCAAGCAGGGCAATGCCTGGAATACAGTAAGTGCTGCATAAATGCTTATTCCCCCCCCCTTCCAAAGTTGATTTTTAGGAAGCCAAGTATAAAACATTATGTTTATCTCTATTAAATTTCATCTTATTAGAATCAGCCTTATGTTTTAGCTCTCTTGGGATCCCATCTCTGTCATGCAATGCTCTTCCCAGATTTTTGCTAACTACAAATTTAATGAGCATGCCGTATATACTTTTTTTAAATAAAAACATCAAAATAATTTTGATAAAATATTTTGATAACTTTTTAATAAAAATATTCAATGATACATGGTCAAGCTCTGAGCCTGAGAAATTCACTGCTTTTCAGCTCTTTTAAGGTAAACTACTCTTCCTGGCTTAAGGTTTAATCCTCTTTGATTCAGCCCCCTCCCCCTGTTGCTCTCACAAGGACCATGGTATTGCTACAACAAACTAAAGCCCTTCAGCATTGATCAACTGTCTTCAGAAATAGCCAGGGAAGCTCAGTTCCTAGTACACACCATGGGATGTGTTCTAATCCAACTCGCCTCCCTGTCCTCCATTCCTTTGGAAAATTGATTTTTGCAGGGTTTTTTTCAGTCACAGAAACTCATAAATATCTTCTGAGGCATATCTGGTTATGACCTGCAGTGGTAGGAGTATAGACATTGACAAGGTTAGGGATCATTGAAGTACGGTTGTATACTCAACTACTAGATAAGAGGGGCCGTGCTGTGGTCATTGTGTTTCTAGATGATAGTGGTACATTTGACAGTATATAATGGTTGGTTGGTTGTTGGCCTTTGTCCTCACAGAGGACCAAATGGCATCACTATGTCAGGATCAAGGTACAGTGTGTCCTACTGTGGCTGATCAGACCAATACGAGCTCAGAAGGCTCTACCACGGGTCAGGCACAAATAGTCCATGTGAACATTTGGAGAAGAGATGTCTCTAAATTTGTGCATCTCATGTTTCTTTTGAGCTACTGCAATTCTGCTCTGCTCATAGAATTCAGCACCTTCCTTACCGAGGGCACACCAGGTGAGGCGGTTCTAGGCCAGTATCTCCCATGTTTCTCACAACAGATTCCAAAGTTCTTCAGCAAAACCTTGAAAGTGTCCTTGTATTGTTTCTTCTGACCTCCATGTAAATGCTTGCCTTATGTGAGTTCTCTGCAAAACAGTCTTTTAGGCAAACATACTTTTGGCATTCAAACCACATGGCCTGCCCATTGGAGTTGTGCTCTCTGCAGGGGAGTCTGAATGCTTGGCAGTTCAGCTTGAGAGAGGACCTCAGTGTCAGGGACCTTATCTTGCCAGGTGATCTTCAGAATTTTCCCAAGACAATTCAAATGGAAATGATTCAGTTTCCTGGCATGGCGCTGGTATACTGTCCTGGCTTCACAGGCATACAGCGATGAGGTCAGCAAATGGCTCTGTAGACATTCAGGCTGATAGGCAGCATAATACCTTTACTCTCCCACACTTTCCTTCGGAGCCTCCCAAACACTGTGCTAGCTCTGGCAATGAGTGCATCAACCTCATCATCTATGTGGACATCCCTGGAAAATATACTGTCAAGGTAAATGAACTTATCCACAGCATCCAAATTTAATGGCATCCATGTGGACGAGGTAAAGATCTGAGGAATGAGAGATAGCTGGATGAACAACTCTAACCAAAGAGTAAGTGACAAATTCAGATTACCCTTTCCCTGCCTCTCCTCCTACTTCTCGTATTTCTATTTATGGTTCCACCAGTCTCTGAGTCATCTCAGTTGGAAACCTCAGTTATCCTCAACTCTTCCCTCTCCATCCACCACAGCTGATCAGTTGCCAGGTCCTATTGAATCTCCCTCACGTTGTAGCTCACATCTACCTCCTCCTTTCCATGTTTACTGCTAACATCCTAGTTCAGGCCTTTGTTATCTTTCATCTGGACAATTGCCATAGTCTCCCAATGGAATTTTCTGTCCCCAGATTATCCTCTCTCCAAACTTACTTCTCATTGCTGGAGTAATCTTCCCAGTCCATCTTGGCCCTTACCCTGCTTGAAAAACCTTCAGTGGTAAACATGAGAACATAACACATTAAAAAAGCAATATTTGTATGAACTGATGTAGATTGAAGTTAAATAGAACCAAGAAAACAATATACATAATGACTACAACAATGTAAACAGAAAGAATGTTAAAACGAAAATGACTAAGCAAGAGTTGAGAAAACGCAACTCCCTACTTTCATTGCTAGAGATTACATATATTGGTAAAGAGTATAGCATATACTGTTAAATTCACTCAATATATTGGTGGATTTTGCTGAACTGTCCTTTGTCCATTTTAAATCTTTGTTATAACAAACTGTTCTCATCATCAAGGACGACGGAGTCACCACATTTGGACTCTACATTACAGTTTTAGACTTGCTTAGAGATGGGAGCAATGAAACTAAAAAGAAAAGAGATTGGGAAAATAGAATTAGACCTAGTGTACACAGAGGAGATCCTTGCTGGATGAAACACAACCGTGAGAGTGTTGAAGGACTTATTCCCAAGTTATCTAAGAAGTGGAAAAATACCATAGATATAGATTAAAAAAATCTTTTATCTTATTTCTGGGGGGTGGGGCGGGAAGCCAAGAAAATAGCAACCACTGACCTATAGATCAACAATATAAATTTTTTTATGAGAATCAACTACACATTCATTGAGGGGATATTCAATGAGAGTATAAGTAGGGAATAGGTAGGTCTTCATGAGCAATATTCCACAGTAGAACGCTTCTTTGCTATCACACAATTAGCAGAAAGATTTAGAAGCCATGAGATCCCCCTCTGCTTATTGGTGGTTTTTTTTTAATATGAAAAGCATTTGATTCCATAGAGCAAAAATACTACCTTAATTTTCTCTTCCAAAAAAACCGTCTCACATCTGTACATCAAAATTATTGATTCTTGGAAACATATGACAACTTTGTTTGACAGCCATCAATATTAGAAGAGGTATGAAACCTGGGGGTGTGTACTTGATAAACATGTTTAGCATTGCAAAGGAGCTGCCTTATTGAGTTCAGGTTGAAAAGTGATGATCCTGTTTTCAGTCCATATTATGCTGATTACATGAAACTCTGGGATGTTGCAGAACTTCCTGAGAGAGATCTAGAACCACTCAAAAGAGTTTGTTAGAACCATCCACCCACAAAAAGTCAAGTGGATGAGAAACAGAAGGCCCATTTTATGATATGGAGTTAAGTGAACCGTGAATTGGGCCCAGCATTAAAAAGGAGGAGGAAAGTGAACTGAATTACCTTCAGGCGATGACAAGTTTCCTTTAGTAACACCAAACTTCTTTCATAATAAAAGGCCTGTCTTTGAAATACCAATATGCTACCAGTGTTTTTATATGACTACAAATAATGGAATGCAACAGTCTCCAAGGAATTAAATGTAACCAATGTCCAGAATGTAACTAGTGCTTATACATTGTCTTCTTTTCTTTTTATAGATTGATATATTTTGTTCTTATGTCACTTTTTGTTGTTGTTCAGTCATGACCCCATTTGGGGTTTTCTTGGTAAAGATGCTGGAGTAGTTTGCTACTTCTTTCTCCAGCTCATTTTATAGATGAGGAAACTGAGGCAAAGAGAACTAAGTGACTTGTCCAGGGTCACACAGCTACTAATTTCTGAGGCCAGATTTGAACTCCAAGCCCAGTACTCTATCCACTGCATCACCTAGCTGCCCATTTTTACATCACCTAACTTTCCTAATGTATCCCTTCCCCTCTCTTTACCCCTCCCTGAGAGACATCCCTTATAACAAAGAATAAAAAAAGAGGGGAAAAAAGACAATTTGGCAAAACTAAACAACATATTCAAAAATTCTGTTACATACAATGTTAATACCCATAGTCCCCCACCTCTTTAAAGATAGAGGATGTCTTTTTAATATCTCCTTTGGAAAGAAGTAAACCTACTCTATCTATTATCTTTCCTTATTAGAATGTGACTTCTCTGAGAGCTGGAGTTAGCTTAATCTTTTCATTTGTAGCCTCCGAACCTGGCACAATGCTTTGTATATAGAAAGACTTTAATAAATTTACTTTTTCATTCATTTATACGTTTATTGGCAACAAGCTTGGTTGTTTTAAATCTTGCAACATTCAGTTTTGATTGTTTTATAATTGTTGTCTTTTACATTTACGTTGTTATAGTCATTGTATTTATCATTTTCCTGGTTCTGCTCCCTTCACTTTGCCTCAGTTCATATAGTCTTCTGATACTTCTCTGTATCTCCATGTTCATATTTGTTTCATGGTAGAGTGATATTTTATTACATTCACATGCCACCCTAAATTATGGACATCTATTTTGTTTCTTTGCTACTACAAAAAATACTACTATAAAAATTTTTGCATATATGAGGCATTTCTTTTAATCATTATTTCCTTTGGATATATGCTTAGGAATGAGACATCTGGCGTTGCCCTTTTGTCTATTTGAGCTATTGTTACTAATACTGAGGATTCCCCTTTGCTCCCTCTCAAGAGTAAAGTAATCCTGTCATTTTTGTTTGTTTGGTTTTTTCCCAGGAGTTGGGGGGACTCTGCACTCTTTCTGACCCAATCCAAGTATAAAGACTGTGGAGAGGCAGAGAGATTTAAGGGCTGACACACAGGCTGAGTAAGATGGCAGAGGCATAACAAAGCACATGGGCATACTGGATAGAATGCTCACCCCTTCCTACTGTTTGCCCAGGGTTGAGATTTGGGCTGCATTTCCTTTCTCCTCATGCCAGGTTATGCTCATTCCCGGCTGCTGTTGGGCAATGGGCTTGTCACAATTGACTTTGGGACTGAGGCACTGTAGCCACAGCCTAAGAGAGTCTTTCTAGTCACCATTAAGTCCAGGGGACTGGGAAAGTTCTGGCAGTTATCAGGGAAAAACGTTGATAAGCTGGGGAGATGGGGAGTGAGCAGTTTCAGGAGAGATGGGTCAGAGTAGGAGCCAGAGCAGCCCATCTGTAATGACCATTCTGAGAACTGAGTCCAGAATTGCCTGCGAGCCAGAGAAGCTTCTGAAAATCTCAGCAATTTTGGCAGGTGGGAAAATATTTCAAACCCCAAGCATTCCTTTCCAGCTTCCCCTACTTTCCAGTGTTAATCATCTCTACCCAAGAGAAACCTCACACATGCAACTACTTCCTTCTTCCCTATCTATGTCTTATGGGAGCAGGTGATTCAGGACTCTGTCCCCTATATACCCCAAAGATGTGGAAGGAAAAGCAGGAAGAGGTTTGGAGAAGATTGGGCAAAGATGTTGACAGTTTCTTTGCAGTTTTACCATACTGTATTCAATAAAACAAATGATCATTTAAAAAAGTCAATTTCCTATGTCACAGGAATATACAGGGCCAAACTGAATGAGTGAATTTCCCAGATACTTTAGCATTTAGCAAATTATACTTTTTTTGTAATTCTCCAATAATTCGTAGGCATAATTAGTATTACCTCCTAGATCAGGGGTTCTTAATCTGAGATCTGTGAACTTTTAAATATACAAGAACCAAATTGTATTAAAATGCAGTTATATATCTATCCATCTATCTATCTAATGCAGTTATCTATATTATATATGTTATATGTGCATGTAATATATACTTATATAACTGCATTTTAATACAGTTTGGTTCCTTTGTAACCTTGTGTATTTTATTAATTTTTGATATTATTTTGCGAATAGTTAAATTGATTTCATCAGCCTGTCGAAGGGGTCTATAACACAAGCAGTTATTAACTACATCAACACTGAACCCAGGTTAGTGAGGGTTTCCTTCTGGCCCAGCAGTGTGGTTTGTTGGGACAGGAAGTTGACATAGGTGTGCTAGAGAGGATTTTCTCAGAGGTCTATAAGGAGGGTCTTTTTCATTGGCTAATTAATTAACAAAGTGACCAACTGCTTTTCTGTGGGCTTCAGGGCTGGATGGGAGCTGCACTGATACTACCATATCTTACCTAAGCTGCTCCAAGTTTGTCACATAAAAATAAGAGTCCTAAATGGGGTTATTGCCCTTAAGAGTCACATGCTGGGTGTGACCAGGCTGCAATATACAATAGCAAATAAGGAACTGTGAAAAAAGAGTCAGAGTAAAGAATGTCATTAAGGAAATAGATTTTCAAAAAAAGAAGATAGGAGGGATATGCAGTGAGAGCAAAAGATGACAGGTGGACAATCCATGTGCTTCACTAGTGTTCCTTCTATTGCAGTAGAAAACAAGGCAAGGCCCCAACAGGCTGATAGATCCTCTTTGGTGAATTGATGGGAGGACATCAATTTGTCTTCCCACCCTTCTCCAAGGAGGAGGAAGAGAGTCACACAGAGTAGGCAAACAGGCAGGGTTGGCTTATCATCTGTATCCCTGAAGGGAGCATACAGAGAGATGAGATCACAGCCCCATTTGAATCTTTTGAGAATCTTGAGAATTTCATTCTTGAGACTTTCCCATTTTTCCTCAGATGCCTTCCTTTGTAGAATTTTAGTCTATCGGATTCTATCCATCCTTCCACTGAAGTCTTGGAAATCTGCTCTCTGGAAATCAAGGGTGCATGTCCTAGAGACCTTTGTGGATTTGCTAGGACTAGAAGACCATCATGCTAGAAGTTCTCTGATGGCATACCTAGTTGTATCCCTTCCCTCATTCTTCTGTGTGAGGTAAATAAATGAAATGTGAAGATTTCACAGGGGAGGATGTGTATAATATTCATATCTATATACAGGAGTGTTTTAAAAAATCAAGATATAGGGAAGGGGAAGATTCTGAGGCCACGAGAGCCTGATGGCTCAGCCTCTGGGAAAGTTTACCCTGAAACTTTTTGTTCTTTCTTCTGGTTCTGGTTTAAAGATTTGCTCAGTAAGAACAGGGTCATAATGATCTGTTTTTCTCTACTGTAAAGAATGGAGAGGGTCTCCCTCTCCTCTTATCCAATTCTCCTTCTTTAGATTTATAGACGTCACTTCAGTTGTAATCATTAACTAAGGGAATGGGAATTGGAGTTTCTGTGCCTCAATTTCCTGGTTCTTTGTTTAGCTTTCATGCTCAGATTGTAAGCCCACCTCCCAGCCAATGGTGAGAAGGGTCAGAGGTGGGCAGGAATTCTCTTGTGTTAGGTATAATTATGGGTGCCTTGCCCCTTGTAAAGCGACTCCCTTGCTGGATTTTTTCTAGTGGGGGATGCCCAATTCTTGAGAATTGAATAAAATTTATTTCTGTTCCCATCCTGAGATATCTCCTTATTAACTTTTAATTGGTGAGGGTCTTTCATCCCACACACTTTCCATTCTAGATTTGAAGGGATCAGTCTAAACCACATTGTGAAGGGCTCACTGGGCTGCCCTGGCCTTTCCATGCTGTCTCTGGGTATGTTCAGGTCCTTTGGGTATCTCTTGTTAAGTGTTCCCCTTTGAGTCTTCCCTTTAACCCTCTAAATAAAAAGGCCTCTTGTTTTTGGCACTGACTAGCTCTTCCAGTTCTGTGGTTCCCTGTTGGTCCTAGCATTGGATTCTTACAAGTACTGATATTGACGTTGTAATTGACCAGAGTCTTTCGTTGATTATCGGCAGCTGACCTCTGTTGCAGTCCTTACATATATCTTGTTCTCCCAGTTTTGTTTTTTCACAATGCATCTTTTCGTTTGTGTCTTACTCATATTTCTCTGAATTCTTTTAGAGCTGACATTCTTTATGGTGCATGATATTCTATTGCATTCATATGCCTTACTTTGTTGTCATCCTATAGTTGTTGGGCACATGTTTTGTTTCTAGTTTTTTTGTTGCTGTTACCACAAATCAGATTGCTCTGAGTATTTCTGTACATAGGGCACTTTTATTTTTCTTGATATTAACAGCTTTCATGGAGTATATTCCCACCTATTAGTGAGATCTTTGGATCAAAGGGTATGAATAATGGCCCTGGGGGAGTTTTAGCTCTAGAGAATGGTTTAAGAAGGTTAAGCACAGCCCAGGCTGGGACTGGGTAGCTTACTTTTTTAATACACTTCTAAATATCTTACCCTAATAAATCCTTTCCAAGGTTGTATATTTGCTTTTCTCATGTCTACAAGTCCCAGGAAGCCTACTTTTTCTGTTCTGGAGCATATATAGAGAGAAAATACAAAGAAAAGAGAAGCAAAAGTGAGACTAGTTATGGGGGCAGCAGTAACATAAGTGAGAAAGGTCATTAAAAATGGAGTATGAGGGATCTGTGAATCTAGAAACCAAAACCAGCTGGGGTATTGTGAAGGAAGAGCTGTGTCCAGTTGTGACTCAGTGATTAAGGAAATTGAGAAAGTAGTGAACAGTGGCCACGGAGCCAAAGAGAAAAGTCTCCAGAATCCATTCCCAGGAAGCAGTGAGGCCTAAGACCCAGGGCTGGTGGCTTCACACTCCTTAGTTAGAAGTGATTTTTTTTCTTTCTCAAAGTGATAGTGCCATTCTAGAAATGGAAAGTCATGTGAAAAGATAGAATTTATGGAAGGGAGTGTTAGAAGACTTTAAGGGTTGCTAGGGACCAGGTTGTGAAGAGCCTTAAGTGCCAAAAGAAGACTTTATATTTGATTCTGGAGGACATTGAAAGGCAGTGGAATATACTGAGCAGGGCAGTGACATGGTCAGACCTATGCTCTAGGAAAATATGTTTGGTAGATAGATATGTGTGGAAGATGGATTGGAGTAGGAAAACATAAGGCAGGCAGACCAATTAGAAGATTGCTATACTAGTCCAGGAGAAAAGTTATGACAGACAAATATAGGATGTTGGTTGTGTAAGTAGAATGAACAGGATATATAAGAAAAATGTTTTGAAGGAAGAAACAACAAAACTTGAGTGAGTGAATGAGAGTGAGAGTGAAAAGTCAAGTAGGATGCCAGAGTTATGAACCTGAGAGACTGGGAGAGTGGTGGTGACTTCAATGGTAATAGGGAAGTCTCCTAATGGGTACATGACTTAGCTATAAAGAGTGACATCATAAACAAATTAGAAGAGCAAGGAAGACTTGTACATTGTTGGTGGAGCTATGAATCGGTACAACCATTTGTGAAAGTGATTTGGAATTATGTAAATGAACTAAAATGTCCATAACTTTGACACAGAGATTCTACTACTATGCTTAAACCCCAGGAGGTTATTGATAAGAAGAAAATCTTCACATACACCAAAATAGTTATGGCAGAATGTTTTGTGAAGGTAAAAAATCAGAAACAAAGTAGGTGCTTGGGTAATAGCTAAACAAATTGTGGCACATGAATGTGATGGAATATTATTGTGCTCTAAGAAATGATGACTACAGAGAAATGTAGACAGGTCTACATGAACTGATGCAAAGTAAAATAAGCCAAGCCAAGAAACAATATACACAATGACTACAACAATAAAAATACAAAGAACAACTGCCAAAAAAAAAATCAAAAGTGAATGTTACAAAATTACAAAGAATGAGCCTGACTCAAAAACAGAGATATGGGAAGGTATCCCAATGCCACCCCTTTGAAGAGGTAGGAGGCTCATAAGTGCTGCAGATTTCACATATTTTCAAACTTTTTCTATGTATCAGTTCTGCTAATTTTTTTCTCTTCTTTTTTGTCTTTTAAAATATTGTTTGTAGTATGGGATGGCACTCTGGAATGGGAGGAGGAAAGATGCTGGGGAAAATTATGGTGATGTTAAAAAAAAAACCAAAGATGTCAAAAATGAAAGAAGAGCAAGGAAGAAATTAGCTTCGTAGGAATGTAGGAATGTAGGAATAGAGGAAGAGTTCGTGGCTAAAGAAGTAATAGAGAGAATCACACAAGTTAGAATGGATACTTTTGATTATTTAAATTAAAGAGTGTTTAGACATGCAAAATCAACACTTCTAAAATTAGAAGGGAAACAGATAACTTGGGAGGAAATCTTTGAAGTGAGTTTTTCTGATAAGGGTCTCATTTCCAAGATATGTAGAGAATTGGTTCAAATTTATAAGGATAAGAGCTGTTCTTTAATTTATATAAATGATCAGAGGATATGAATAGGCTGTTTTCAGATGAAAAAAGTCCATCTATCAAGAGCCATAAGGAAAAAAATGTTTCAATTCTGATGATTAAAGAAATTCAAATTAGAGCAACTCTGAGGTTTCACCTTATACTTATTGGATTGGCAGAGTTGACCAAACAGGACAATGACAAATGCTGGAGAGACTGTGAGAAAACAGGTTGTTGGTGGAACTGTGAACTGGCCCAGCCGGTCTGGAAGCAATCTGGAACTATATCCCCAAAATTACTAAACTGTTCATATTCTTTGACCCAATGATACCACTACTATGTCTATGCCCCAAAGAGAAAAAGAAACAAGAAAAGGATCCATATGTACAAAAAGACATAGAGTAGCTCCTTTTGTGGCTGGCAAAGAACTGGAAACTAAGGAGATACCTGCCGATTGGGGAATGGCTCAACATATTATGAAATATGAATAAAATGGAATACTATTTTGCTGCAAGAAATTATGATAGTTTCAAAGAAACCTGGGAACAGTTCTATGAACTTATGTGGAACTTATGCAGAACTTATCCAGGTGAGCAGCACCTGGAAAAAAATTTATAGAATAATACCAATATCGTAAAGATAAAAAACTTTGAAAGACTTTAGAACTCCGATCAAAAACCATGATTCCAGAGCACTAATAATGAAACATGCTACCCATCTCCTGACAGAGAGGTGATGGCTTTATATTGCAGAAGAAGACATATTTTTTGGGACATGGCCAATGTGGGAATTTATTTTGTATGATTATGCATATTTATTAATTTTTTTCCTTTTTTGTTTTAGCTGGGGGGAGGAGGTGAGAGAGAAAATAGATTTCTGTTAATTGAAAAAATAAAATAATTTTTTAATTTAAAGAAAAAATAGTATTAGGGAAATTCAAAGGAGGGGAAGTTGGGCAGGGGAAAAGATGAGTTATTTTGGATATGTTGGGTTTAAGATGTCAGCACCCAATGTGATGGGTCAGGTAGAGATGTGGGATTGTAGCTCAGAAAAGAGAGACTAAGGCTGGATATTTTGATCTGGGAGTCATCTGCTTAGAGATGATAACTGAATTCATGAGAGCAGATGAAATTACCAAACCAAACAGTATAGAGAGAAAATAGAAGAGGGCCCAGGACAGTACATCGAGGGAACATGACAATGATGAAGGTACAGCAAAGTAAACTAAGAAGGAGAGGTCAAAGAAATAGGAAGAGAGCCAAAAGAAAGCAAAGCCAAGAAAACTCAGAGAGGGGAAAATGTGCACTAGGAAAAGGTCATCAACAGTATCAAATGTTTCAGAGAAGTCAAGAAGGACTAGGAGTGAGAAAGGGCCATTAGGGTTAGCAATTAAAGAAACACTGGTAACTTTGGAGAAAGCAGTTTGAGTTGAACCATGAGATCAGAAATCAGTAGGTTTATGAGAGAGTGAAAAGAGGAAGGAGAGGCACCAAGTATAGATTACTTTTTCCAGGAGTTTAGTAGAGAAAAGAGAGGTAGAGGATAATCACTAGGAGGAATGACAGAATCAAATGAGGGTTTGGGGTAAGTGAAGGAGACACAGGCACATTTGTAGCCATCATATCCATCAGGGAAGGAGATAGGGAGGGACTGATGATTGTGAAGTGGTGAGGTGGGGAGAAAGGGGGGAGGGAGGAAGGGGGGGGAGAGAGAGAGAGAGAGAGAGAGAGAGAGAGAGAGAGAGAGAGAGAGAGAGACAGAGAGAGAGAGAGACAGAGAGACAGAGAGACAGAGACAGAGACAGAGAGACAGAGAGATAGACAGAGACAGAGAGATAGACAGAGACAGAAAGACAGAGACAGAGAGAGAAACAATAAGAATAATCAGCTGGAGGAGAAAGGGATAGAACTAAATATATGTATTAAAGGCTCTAGGCTCATTTTCCCAACTCCCATTTTGTTAGGCTGTTTGCCCACACGGCAGCTACTTCTCTCCTGCAGGTTCTGGGGGTAGCCCTGAGGGGCTTTGGTTTTTAATATTATCATCTCTTATGAGCCCCCATCTGGTGTGTTCCTCCCAGTGTCTTTGACAGGTTAAAATCTCCCCAATGTCAATTAAACAATTAACAGAGGGACATGAGTTGAAAAAGGGAATTCTAGGTGAATGACTTTAATTTTTTCAATTGAGGTCCTCAGCTGAGAGGGTGGGGAGGAGGATCAATGGTAGGCTTAAGGAGAAATGAGAAGGTTCAATAAGTTAAAAAAAATGAATCAATCTAATCATGGATCCAGATGAAGATGTAGACATTCATGGCTCATCTATTGAGTATGCAGATGATGCAAAGCTAGGAGGGATAGCCTTAGTTTTCCCATCTGTAAAATGTGGACAATAATACTTGTGCTACTGGGCCTACCTATGTCCACGGGACTATTGTGGGGAAATTCTTTCCCAAACGTTAAAACACTTAAGTAAATGTGAGTTATTACTATCAGCCTTTTTTATTACCTATACTTGAATTCCTATCTTGGCTTTCTTCCCAGTACTTTAGTTCTTCTAGACCTAGAGTCCTATTTTGCTCTCCATCTACCCACCCAATCCTCAATTCAATTCAGTTCAACAAATGTTTATTAAATGCCTACTATATTCAAGTCACTGTTTGTGGGGACTGGTATGTTGATAATGAGTCAGTCCTCTTGAATGCTGGGTCCTTGAGCCTATCTATGAGTCTCCCTGATACTGCCTGCTTGGATCTCTGCCTACCCTCACCTGTCTCTTGAGATATCCTCCTGTCATCCAGTGTCAGAGATTTCTTATACTAACTCCCCACCTGTCTCAGTTTCATCTCTTTGCCTGGCTGCTGGAACCTTTCCTGATCTCCTAATCCACCTTGGGTCTGTTTGGTCTTCTGGTGCCAGCCATCCCCGGGGTGAGCCATCATACTGCCAACTAAACTCCAGTTCCAACAGAATAAGCCAACAGTGTGATGTGGCCACTGGGGGAAGAAAACAAACCTGGGTGCCTCTTAGACTGCATTAAGAATTATCCAGAGCAGAAGAGGTGTTGCTGTTTTCTTCCCTGGCCAGACATGTGAAGTACGTGTCAGTTCTCTGGTGCCACATTCAAGGAAGGACTTTGATAGTCTGGAGTACAAGATGATGCCTCTGTCTGGGTAAGAAATGATTGAAGGAGCTGAGGGATATTTGTTTTAGAGGAGAGATTTTGAAGGGATGTGATTTCTGTCTTCAACTGTTTGAAGGGAAGAAAAGGTCACTGAAGCATCACTTTTTTTTTTTGAAGCATCACTTTTTTAATCCACAGAAGAGAACAGCAGTCCAGAAAGAATCACAGACAAGTAGAGCATAGCTGAATTTATTAAATTTTATCAAATAATATGTTTATATGATATATAATAAACAGATTTATATAATAAAAATAATAGTATTTACATAGTACTTTAAGGTTTGTGAAGTGCTTTACATGTGAATTTATTGAGCCTCACAACAACCCAGTGAAACAGATGCCATTCTCACCCTGATTTTGCAGATAAGGAAAGCAAGGCTGAGAGAGGTCATGTGACTTGCCTGAGGTCACACAGCTAGTAAATGTCTGGGGCAAGATTAGAAGGACTACAAGTCCTGAGCTGCTTTTCCACTTAGCTGCCTCTTATTTAAAGAAAAAGCACAAGGAAATGCTCATTTTATTTAGTGTTTGCTAAGTTCAGATTTAAAAAGTTAGGGAAAAAAAGGAATCATACATATAAAGTGTTTGAAGTGCTCTCAAGTGAAGGAGAGATTAAATTTATTTTCTTTAGCTCCAGAGGAATTAGAATGTATACTCCTTGTGAGTAAGAATGTTTTGCCTGTGTTTGTATCCACAGCCCTTAACACAGTGCCAGGCACATAGCAACACTTAATGTTTTTATTTATTTCTACGTTCGGGTGAATGAAGTCAGTGTTGGAGAAGCTATGGGAAGACACGCACACTAAAATATACTGCTAGTGGAGCTGTGAATTGGACCAACCATTTTAGAAAACAATTTGGTATTGTGAGAGAAAAGTCACTAAACTGTTTTTACACAGACCTAGTGGCCCTATGTAACGGCAACCATACTGTCATACCCAGGATGGCTGCTAGTGCAGGTTCTTTTATCTGCTTTACTAGGAAAGCGACTTAAAAGGGGTCAATGATCTTTTTTAATTAAACAGAAAAGATAGAAGAGAAATAAAGACCAACAGATGGGGCTCTACTGCCTGAATCAAAGCTTTACATCCACCACTGAATCAAGAGAGCCTTTACTTCTGAGGAGTAAGGGAGCTCTGAACCTACGGTCACTCAGAGTCTAGAGCAGGGAATCAAAACGTCTTTCTCATAAGCAAACCCCCAAAACAAAAGCTCACCTCTCAGAATATGTACTCTTTAGGCTCAGTGCCTAATTAGAAATTAACAAAAGGTGTGTAAGCCTTCCTACAAACAAGCAAGCTTCCCTTAATGTGCTACACACACACACACACACACACACACACACACACACACACACACGGCCTATTGATGGGTGGTGAAGATCTTATTCCCCATTGACCTTATACTCTAATACCTGGCATTAGTCATCAAGAAAGAAAGGTCCCTTACATACCAATGCAACACTGGACAGGCTGTGGGTACACTTGTTGGTTTTCCAAGATGACCCCAGATGTGCTACAGTAGTAATAGCAACCCACACTGGCTCAAGTCCTGTCTTCTTTAAACACACAGGAAAAATGAGTGTTACATTAAAATTAATAAGCCAGCAAGAGAGTATAAATTCACTACAAGATGGTAGGTAATCTACACATGCCACCAGTGCAGTGGTCTCATCAAGGTCTCTCTGATGCATTCATAGAAGGATTCCTTTCCCCCACTGCTATATGTTACTTCTTCTCAGCTGGGCAAGTTTAGAAAATCCCTTACTGGCCAGATTCAAAATTTATGCTAAGGGATAAAAATTCAATATCACTTCAAAATAATTTTTTAAATTGTGGGAAGACTATGGTTCTGCCCTTCACCTACATCTGGAATTTGTCCAGCCCAACCGACCCTCTATATTTATATCACACTGTCAACTTTCTGTGATCACAAGTTTTATTAAAAATAGAAAAGTTGCAAATAAAGCACATTAATAAAATAATAATAATCAAGAAAGCTAACATTTATATAGCACTTTAAGTGTTTATAGAAATATATATATATATATATATATTTATATACACATAATCTCATTTTATTATCACATCAACCTTGGGAGGTAGGTACTATTATTATCCTTATTTTACAGATGAGAAAACTGAGGCAAATAGTGTTTAAGTGATTTGCCCAGGTAGTATAGCAGGTAGGTAATGAAGTGCGTAGAGCACTGGGCCTGAACTCAGGAAGACCCAAATTGAGCCCCAAACACCTACTAATGTGTGACCCTGGGCAAGACACTTAACCCTGTTTGCCTCAGTTTTCTCATTTGTAAAATGATCTGGAGAAGGAAATGGCAAACCACCCCAGTATGTTTGCCAAGAAAACTCCGAATGGGGTCACAGTCACACACAACTGAACAACGACATATAGATAGTAAATGTTTAAGATGAGATTCAAACTCGGGTTTTTCTGACCCCAGGTCCAGAACTCTAGATTTACTATGTCACCTAGCAGTTGCCCCAAACCTCCTCCTGCTTTTCTTCACCCATAACTTGTCAGAGGGTCAATTCCAAAACACTTGCCCCACCCCATACCCAGCAAGACATGGGAAAGATCAAGGGAAGGCACTCTATGTCTGGTGAGAAATCAGAAGAGGCACCCGGATTTGGATGGGAATCCCAGCCTTCTCATCAGCCACTTAGTTTTTTGGAAGCTCCTCTGTCCAACTACCTGGTCCAGACCCGCTTCAACACATGCTGATCCCTGACTGGCTCCTGGTCTGATCTTAGCTCTCCTGCCAGAGCTCAGCAGGAACACCAACAGTGGGCCTTGGAGGCAGCTATGACAGCAGCAGCAGCAGCAGCAGTTTTGGGAGCTCTCAGCCCAGAGACAGCAAGGGGGTCAGACAACTGGTCAGAAAGAGATTACGGGGGGCTTTTTGCTGGCACTGGGTACAGCTGGCACTGACTGGCAGCTCTATTACCCATGAGTAGTTCTGGGTTGTGGCTCCAGGACACAAAGGAGCTCTTGTGATTGGTCTAAAGGGAACAGGAGACCTGGTCACAGTTCCAGGGTCAAGATGAGTACTAGTACTTGTGGTGGCAGGTGAGAGGAGACCCTTCTTGGGTAAAGACCAGGAGAGCACTGATTACATCTCTCCCAGCATAACACTACCTTGGTGTTTCAACAATCTGGCTAGCAGCTGCTGTGGGGGTGTAAATCCAACAACACCCAGCATACAGAATACTGCAAGCCTAGGTTCTTTTGATCTGCTTTACTAAGGAAAGCAATGGTTAACAATCTTACTTTAATCCAGCATACAAACATTATTCACTTAGTTCAGGGGAAAAAGCTAGCACCCTGAACTTCAGAGCAAATACAAACAAATTACAAACATCAACAGACAGACCTTGTCTGATTCAACTCTCAATGCATAGTTACCAGAGTTTAACAAAGTTTACAAGCTGGGTTTACAAGCTGGAGGGCTCTTAACTACAGCTGCCTGGAGTCTCCACATCAGCACACCACCAAGACTGAGAACTCTAAGCAAATAGCTCTATCTTCTCTTTTTATGCACTCTTTAGCCATCATCAAACGTCGTCTGAGCAACCAGAACTTAAGTTCTTACTATTGGCTCTGGTCTTAGCAACTCCCCTTAGGACCCTGGAGGCTTCAGGGCCACCTTGGCTTAGTGCCTAGTAGCTAGGGGTTTTGGGCCTACTTGGGAGCGAAGATATAATCAGACCTCCCTTCATGGGCCCCACCTGGAGCCCCACCTTAGTTACCAATGCACTTGGAAACACTGGAAACCTGCAGACCCCCTAGAACTAACTCTGAAACAGCAGCACAAAAAATCCTGAAGCTTGGCACAGTGCCCCCCCACTATGAGGTGAGCAGAGCCCAACTTTACCATTAAGTTGAAAGTGAAGAAATAGGCTGGAAATATAAGCAAACAATGACAAAAAAAAAGAACTTGGCCATAAAAAGCTACCATGGTGGAGGGGAAGACAAAGACATACACTTAGAAGAAGAGAGCAATGTGAAAATAGCGACAAGCAAAGCCTCAAAGAAAAATATTAATTGGACCCAAGGCCAGCAAGAATTCCTGGAAGCGTTAAAGAGGTAAGAGTGGTAGAAGAAAGACTGGGAAAAGAAATGAGAGTGATGCAAGAAAATTATGAAAAGAGAATAATTAGCTTGGTAAAAGAACACAAAAAATACTGAAGAAAATATCACCTTAAAAATTGAATTGATCTAATGGTAAAAGAGGCGCAAAAGTTCACTGAAGAACTCCTTTAAAAATAAAATAGGCTAAATGGAAAAAAATGTATAAAAATTCACTAAAGAAAATAATTCCTTAAAAATTAGAATGAGGCAAGTTGAAGCTAATGACTTCATGAAACGTCAAGGAACAATTAAACAAAGTCAAAAGAATGAAAAAAATAGAAGAAAATGTGAAATGTCTCATTGGAAGAACAACTGACCTGGAAAAGAGATTGAGCAGAGATAATTTAAGAATTATTGTGCTACTTGAGAATCATGATTAAAAAAAAAGAGCCTAGGAATCATATTTCAAGAAATTGTAATGGTGAATACCTCAGAAAGATCAAAGAAAAAGGAAAAGGACCTACACATACAAAAATATTTATAGCAGCTTTTTTTGTGATGGCAAAGAATTGGAAATTGAGGGGGTGCTCATCAATTCAGGAATGGCTGAATGATTTGTGGCATATGATTGTGATGGAATAGTATTGTGCTATAAGAAATGATGAGGGGAGTGGTTTCAGAAAAAAAAATGGCAAGACTTATATGAACTGATGCAAAGCGAAGTGAGAACTGAGAGATCATTGTGCATAGTAACAGCCATGTTGTAATGACTATCGACTGTGAAAGACTTGGCTACTCTGATCAATACAGTGATCTAAGACAATTGCAAAGGACTTATGATGAAAAAAATGTCATCCACCTTCAGAGAGAGAACTGATGAACTCTGAGTGGAAATTGGGATGCTGAACTACAGGGGGGACCGCATGGGTGAAGAGAAAGGGGCAGGTGCAAAAGATGTTGTGGAGATAGAAATTAGATTTGAAAACAACCTCTATCTTTGGTGCTGATATTTCTTCCGAGTGCTAGACCCATACGTAGTGCAGCGGCACTTTGATTTGGATATCTCGGGGCATCTCAAATTCAACAAGTTCAAAACTGAGTTCATTATCTTTCCTTCTAAAATGGTTCTTCCTTGTGACTTCACTTTTGTTCCGTGGCTCTGATATTTAACCGTTCTATCATGTTCAAAACTTTGGTTATTTTTTGCTTCTCCCCACCTCCACCCCCACCCTGTCCCATCCATTTTTCTTCTTGTCGTTGTTCTGTTGTGTCCCAACTCTTCATCACCCCTTTTTGGGATTTTCCCACCAAAGATACTGGAGTGGTTTGCCATTTCCTTCTCCAGCTCATTTTACAGATGAGGAAGCTGAGGCAAATGGGGCTAAGTGACTTTTCCAGGGTCACTCAGCTAGTGTCTGAGGCCAGATGAGTCTTCCTGACTCCAAAGTCAGCGCTTTATCCACTGTACCACCTGGCCGCCTTGTCTACTCCACCTCTGCAATATTCCTCAAAGCTATTATTTACTTTTTACTTCCTCCACCAAAACCTTAGAACAAGGCCTTATACCCCCTATCCTTCCCCACTTCCAAATGTTGCAATAACCTTCTTTTTGTTTTGGGAGGCAATTGGGGTTAAGTGACTTGCCAAGGGTCATGAAGCTAGTAAGTGTCTGAGACTAGATTTGAACTCAGGTCCTCCTGACTCTAGGGCCCATGCTCTAGCTGCCCCTTCAATAGCCTTCTAAGTGGTATCCCCATCTCCATTCTCTCTCCCTTCCAATCCATCTATCATTTGGTTACCAGATTAATAAAAGCTAACATTTATACAATGCTTACTGTGTGCCAGGCACTATGTTAAGGGCTTTCCAATTATTATCTCACTTGATCCTCAGAAAAGGAAACAGAGGCAGAGGTTAAATGACTTGCCCAGGGTCAAACAACTAGTGGGTGTCTGAGGCTGGATTTGAACTCAAGTCTTCCTGACTTCAGGCCAGAAGCTTTATCTACTGCACCCCCTAGCTGCCCTAGTAAACCTTATGCGAAGATCCAGTTGTGTCCATAGCACACTGGGCCTGGAGGATGTCAATGGACTGCTCTGCTCTTCCATTTGCTGTCCTAGAGAAACACCCTTCCAGCTCCACCACTCCCCAGTCTTTACTAGACCCTAAGCTCTAGGAGGGCAGGGACCCAGTCTGATCAGCAAGTATTTCTCAGGCTACAACTACTACGTGCCAGACTCTGAGGATATACAGGGTGTCCCTAACATCTGGACACATAGGAAATCTCATTAACCGTTTCACTCTGTATTGTTCAGCGACTTCTTTTTCTGGGGTATGCTAAAGGAGAAGGTGTACTCAATGGAAATCACAGATGTGGGGCAGCTACGTGGCACAGTGAGTAAAACACCGGCCCTGGAGTCAGGAGGATCTGAGTTCAAATCCGGCCTCAGACACTTGACACATTTACTAGCTGTGACCTTGGGCAAGTCACTTAACCCCAATTGCCCTACCTTCCCCCTTGCAAAAAAAAAAAGAAAAAGAAAATCACAGATCCAACACACTTGATTGAATGTATAAACGCATAAAGAGTGAATGTGCTAGAATTGATGGCAATGTGGAGTGATTGCATCGAGTTCACGTGAATCTTTGGGTCACAAATGATGAAATCATATTGAAGATGTTATTTGTTAATATTCCAATTAAATAAAATGTTGTTGAAATTTTCATTCATTTCATTTCTTGAAATTATACATTTTTGCCAATGTGTCCAGACTTTAGGAACACCCTGTGCATGCAGTACTCTGAAGTTTATATTCTAACCAGGGAGATGAGGACTTTGGATAGAACACCAATCCTGGAGTCAGGAAGACCTGAGTTCAAATCTGACCTCAGGCACTTTCTGGCTGTGTGACCCTGGGCCCATCACTTGTTTGCCTCAGTTTCTTCACCTGTAAATGGGAATAATAAAAGCACCTACATCCCAGAGTTGTTGTAAGGATAAAATGAGATATTTGTAAAGCACTTAGCAGTTTCCAGCACACAGAAAGCACTACATAAATATTTGCTATTAATAGAAAGTAATTTAAAATACAAGGTTATGGGGCAGCTAGGTGGCGCAGTGAGCAGAACACCAGCCCTGGAGTCAGGAGGACCTGAGTTCAAATATGACCTTGGACAGTTGACACACTTACTGGCTGTGTGACCTTGGACAAGTCACTTAACCCCAATTGCACTGCCTTCCCCCATGTAAAAAAAAACAAAAAAAAATATAAGGTTGTTTTGAAAGGGAGAATACCACACACACACAAAGGGAAGGCACTAGCAGCTAATACATGTGGTATTCATCTCCTAGGGCCTAGCAAGCTCTCTGAACATTATAGCTCAGCGTTTGTGCACATCTTTCACCCCTAAATTGTAGGCTATTTAGGACCCCCCTTTTGTGTATTCCCACCACCTGGCGCATAGTGTTTTACATGTTTAAGTATTTCACTGAATATGGAAGAGAAAGAATCAGACTTTCTTCCAGTTGAGAACACTGTTAGCTCATAGGAAAACTAAGGATTTAGGGCTTAGAGGAAGGTAGTAGCACCCAAGTCCCAAGAATAGGCTGGACAGCAAGCAAAATGTGTGGGAAGGGGGTGTGAACTTGGATGCCTTCTCTTTTTTGTTCAGATGTTCATAAAACCAGAAATGAAACCTAACTACCCCTTCCTTCTCTCTGTTCTAAGGGATGTGAAGAATCAACTTCATCTCATTAAAGCTTTTTAGGAGCTCAGATTGGCTGAAAAGGACCCCATAATACAGAGGGAGGGATTGAAGGTAGGCAGTAGGAGTGATTTCCTAACCCACCAGTAACTGGAGAGTGGGAGGGGGGAGGGAGGGCCTTATTCCCGGGGTTCTGGGAAGAGGATGGATGCTCTGGAAGCTGGGTATAGGCTGACTCAAGAGTGGAGTGATGAGTGATCCTGAAGGTGAGTGGGGAATAAGTTAACAACAGATGTGGTTACAACAGATTTTATTCAAAACAAAGCCAGAAGGGTAATGGGACAGAAATTGTGTGGACAGGGAAAGGGGAGGAGGAACAGATGGACAGGAAGAAATACAGTGACAGGCCAACAGATCTGGAGGCCAAAAGGATAAATTACAGGACAAAAATTGAGGAACTAGGAGTGAAGAGAAAAGGGGGGAAAAGGGAAAATCATATATACTGTATCAAACTGAATATAAAAAGTTTAAGAGAACCTTATTGTCCCAAATAAGTAATTTTTAAATATAAAGATAACATTATGAGCTTTCTACTAGTATTGATATAAGGCAATTTTGAATAAAGAATCCTTTTGGGCCACATATAAGATGAGCTCAAATATACAGAAGACAAGGAACACTAAGGCTAGGAATATACAATCGTTCTGAGTAACAGTGGTGGGGAAATAAATACCCTATTGATCCAAGAATAATTTTAACGAGGGTAGATTGTAGGAGCATTGAGATTACAGGTTAAAATGGGACAAGCTTTATCTACCATAATGAGGAGAAAGAGCTTCCACTGGTACCAAGTAGTAATTCCACACTACCTCTGCTTTTTCAACCCCTTAAAGGCTAAGCTTCTTGAGGGCAGGAACCATCCTTTGCTTCTTTTTGTATTCCCAGCACAGTGCCTGGCACATGTTAGGTGCTTAATGTTTATCGATTGGACTGTTGTGAAAAATAGTTCAGAATGGAGGGGCGCTTTGGAGCTGGGGCTTAGGTGGTTCCAATTGCTGGGCAACTTTCCCTAGGAAACTGAGGTGCTAGGTTTGGGCTCTCTGGATCTATAATCACAAGGCCTGGATTCAGACTGGGCTCTGCCACTTACTATGTGACCATCACAAGTCACTTCATCTGTGGGCCTTAGCGTCTTCATCTGTGAAATGCTGGGGTTGGGTTGGACGACCTCTAAGGCCCAGCCTAGTTCTAAATCTCTACTTGACTCGGGGACAGGGATTGTGCTTGCAATACTAAAGTCAGCCACTGGAGTGCAGCAGGGGCCATCCCCTTAACCTCCCACCCCCCCAATTAGTCCAAATACACAGTCCCACGCCTATGGTGTTTTGACTCAAGAGCAAAGGGCTAAAATCAACAATTGTCCCTGGATTCCTCTTTTTGTAGGTCAGGCTCTGGCCAGCAGAGGCGTCCGGTCCGAGGAGGTACAGTCCTGCTGTCCCTCTGCCATGGACAAGATACATCAGGAGGCCTGTATTCAGTTCAGGCTGGAGTGTGCCCAAGGAGGGGGTGACCAGGATTGTGAGGGGGCCGAGGACCCGATGCCACCAGAAGATCCGGCAAAGGCCATCTGGTTCAGGCCTACACACAGAAGACAGGCTACCCTTACTGCACGTGGGTGGAAAGCGTGGAGAGGCAGATTTAGGCTTGATGTCAATGGACAGCCTTGGGGAGACAGGAAGTTCCCCACTGGTGTGGAGTTCTTTGGGCAGAAGCTGGAATAGTGTGCGTGCGTGTGCGCACGTGTGTGCACGTGCTGGGTTGGAGTAGATGACCTGCATTTCCTTCCCAACTCAGGATCTCTGTGATTCTGGAGCAGAGGAGGAAGAAACGAAAAGCAACGAAAGTTGCCCCACCCCCAGCCCCCACCACTAACCCCAAAGTACCAGCTCCTGCCGAGGGGAGAGAAGGATGAGCCAGGATGCCAGGTGTTGGGGTCTTTGCAGTTCGGCACTTTAGTTGGCGTGTGTTTGGTTCAAACAGCTGGAATGGGGTAAAGGGGTGTTTCATGCTTCTCCCCCCACCCATCATTTCAGGAATAACTTCTTATTGAGAAGAAAGATGAGGAGGTTGACGTTGACTTTGGCCTTGTTGAAGAGTTTCATGATGGCCACGCCTTCGTACTGGAGCTGGAGCAGGTCCTGGGGAAGAAGGGGGGAAAACTGCTGAAGACCTTCCTTTGAGTCCTGCCTCCCAGAGACCTTATGACCATAGGCGAGCCACAGTCCCTCTGAGCCTCAGTGATAATAATGCTTCTTCCCCTCTTCCCCTCAGAGTCGTTGGGAAGCTCATCTGGCAAACCACTTTGCAAACTTTAAAGCCCTGTATAAATATCAGCTTCCTTCACCCCATCCCACCTTTCCCCCACCTCTGCCTCTGACACTCCCTACACATAGGGTGGAAGGTAAAGCGCTTCACTTCTGGCCTATTTGCTCTGAGATTGCCTCCAGCTTTCTACCCTTGTATACATCTCATATTGTACATATTTGTTTGCCTGTTGCTTTTCCCATTAGACTGTAAACCCCCGAGGGCAGGGACTGCTTATGCCTTTCTTTATATATCCCCAGCACTTTAGCACAGTACCCGGCAAACAGTAAGAGCTTAATAAATGCTTGCTGACTCTTAGATATTTTAGAGAGATGTGAGGAAAAGGCTACGTTCTCAGAAAACAGGCCCAGATGATTTGGAGGCTCAGGGAGGGTCTGCACTGAACCAGGCCTCTCCTTTTGAAGATCCTGTTATGAGTCAGGGGAGTCAAGGGGAAAGGAGGAGGAGGAGGGAGCAGAGCTAATATCCTTTTCTCTAGGGTGCTCCAGGAGCAAAGCAGATGATCTCTGAAGAGGTAGAGTGGAGGTCTACACTGCCCAAGTCCACATTGCCAGTGACACACACAAAACTGAGTGAGAATCAGGGTAGAAGTCAGTTAGAATCCCCGTTCCGTTGCTGGTCAGGCCCTCCCTAAGGGAAGGATTCCCCTACCTCTTACCCAGCCCAGGAGGAGTTACAACACGGCTGAAGCTTTGGGTTTCACGTCCCCTCATGTCTCCCCTCTCCATGTCAAGCTGGAGGAAGCACCCTGTGTCCCTTCTCTCTTTAGACTGGAGAGTCACCTTGGAGTTTCAGGGACAAGCCACTCACCATACTCAGACCAGTTTTCCCTCACCTGATAGTGAACCTGAAATCTCTCCATGTCCACGCCCATGAATTTGGCATTCACCTCAAACTTTCCTGCCTCTTCCCCGGGAATGATGTCAAAGATGACATTGCGAAAACTGTCAGAGAAATAGGATGAAAAAAGGGAGTGATCGACTTTGTCCCTCCAGAGACCTATCTCCATATTTACAGAGGGAAGAATGTTCCAGTCTTCCCCTTCTCAGTGGAACAAGGGCAATGATAAAACTTGTTCAGATCTCTGGCTTTCCCTCTTGCCTTCTCTCCCATTAGAAGAAAGTCCTGACCACATGCATTTTAGCCCCAATTCCCCATCATAGGCTCACAATCCCCCCTACCATGTCTCCCAGGGCCCCCTGGATTGGTCTGTTCTACACTCTAATGGGGAAAACATGCCCCCATTTTCCCCCCATCCCACCTCTAGCCTCACACAGACCATCATCCTCTCTGCTGGAGGCACACTCCCATTTTATACAAACCTCATCCCTCCCTTTCTTTCCACCTCTGCTCAGCCTGGAAGCCTTCCCAGAGGGACAGCTCTCAATTTTAACTCTACGGAAATTACTCCCCATCCTCCAGTTTCAAAGTCTTGTCCTTTTGTCCCTGGGCACGAGCTCTGTCTCCTCCATCAGACTGGAGCCCCTCAAGGGCAGGGGAGGCAGGGAGAAGTGATTGATTGACTTGGTTGGAAATTCCCACATGTCCCACCCTGGGGAATATACTCACTGAGTGACCGGCAAGTCCTCAATTTCCACCAAGACTCCCTTTTCGAACAGCTGGGCAGCAGTATAGCGCAGAGATGGCTGTTTCTTCCCCCTTTTGTCATTCCTGTTTTAAAATTTAAAAAAGACCCAAGAATCCACTCAAAGTTCTCTTCCTGGGAAAAGGGACTTCCTGTTACTATAGTAGAAGGGATGGAAGTATGACTATCAGGAGGACACCCCACTGGCTAAAGTTAAAAAATAATCCATTTATTTGGGAGGGGTAGTGTTCCACTCGATCTTGGGGATCACTTAGAGCAGGGGTGGAGAACCTGAAGCCTAGAGGGCCACACGTACAGCCCTTCAGTCAAAGGGCCAAAAGGGTCACACTTGAGGACCTAGAGGGCCACATGTGGCCTTGAGGCCTCAGGTTCCCCACCCTGATAGTGTTTAAATAACTGAACAAAAGTTTTTTAAAAGATAGTTGCTCTTTCAGTTAACTGTTGCCACGGAGAATGATAGAGGGGAATGAAGGCAGAAGAATAGTTAAGGGGTTGGACTTAAAGACCGATCCTTCTTGAAGGAAGGCGTGGAAAAGATGGTGCCATGGCCTGACCCTTTCGCTGTGCTGGGACCCAGTGCCTTACTTGTTGCCGCAGGCCAGGTTGTCCAGACAGGTGCGAATATATTGGTTGTAATAGTCGCCCTGCTCCTCGTAGAAGGCCGTCTTGGCCTGTAGGCCCTGGAAGGTGGCCCGAAGCTTCACCAGCTCTATTCTTCTCCTCTGCCGGTAACGGCGCTGGTTTCGAATATCCTGGAGGGAAGAGAAGGAACAAGGACAAGGAGGAGAAGAGAGGGGACAGTGTCAGGACTTCCCCAGGGGAGGAAAGACCTTTAGGATTTGTCCAGTTCACACCTTAGTCTCTACCCCAGGGGAATTTTGAAGATGCCCAGTTGTTAACAAACTTTCCCTATTTGGGGAAGTGCTAGTGGGGCTTAGCACCATTCTAATGAACTTATTACGTATGATCTATTACAGCTACCCCCGATTCACCATCCTCCTAATAGACCCCATGAGGGTCTTTGTCTTACCTAACCTTGGTGTTTACCCTCAGGGCTCTAAACAGCAGTAATTATTTGTGGAATGAAGGAATAAGGAGAGATAAGTTTCAAGGGTATCCCTAAGACAGGAAGAGAGCTATGATTTCAAATCTCTTTTCTTTCTAGAAAAAGGATGGTTTGAAGTACCTGTCCCCTCCCCCATTCAGAGGAGGATTGTTTTGAGGTCTCCTCCCTTCTGGGAGAAAAGGGGATATTTCAACAACTTTCCTCCTCAGGACAGTTTTAAGTGTCTCTCCCTAAGAAGACCAATTTTGGCGGGTCTCCACATTCCCAGAAGAGTGGGACACGACCATGTTCTTGGCTTTTGGTGCCAGAGTAATGAGGTACAGAACTGGGTAGGGCATCTGGCTACCTGGGCTATTTCATCCACCAGCCCCTGGTAGCTGTCAGCAGAAGTCACAAGTCCCAGACTCTCAAGGTGACGCAGGTTCTTCAGGACTCTCCGTTGCTTTTCTCTTATCGACAAGAGGGACTGGGCAGCCAGGGATCGACGGCGTTTCAGTGGCTCTGGGGTCTGGGCCTCAAAGGCTTGGCGTCGGGACATCAGTAAGCGATGGGCAGTTTCCTGAAGGAAAGATTCTTGCATCATCTCCACCATTCCCTCTGCCAGGGCACCCCCCAGATGAAGGAAAGGAGACTGCTTGGGGAGACGTCTTGACTCCAGGTGAGAAGAGAAGATAGAAGATCCAAGGTCCAATCTCTATTGTGGAAGCCAGGTAAGGGGCCGAGTCCTCTTTTGCTGTGGGGATTTGGAAAGGTGGTTTAAACTGTCTGGGCCTTCCCCTCACATATAGGGCAGCTAGGTGACACAGGGGATGGAGCATGCTGGGCATGAAGTCAGACTTCAAATCCAGCCTCAGATACTTCCTAGCTGTGTGACCCTGAGCAAGTCACTTAACCCTGTTTGCCTCAGTTTCCTCATCTGTAAAATGAGCTGGAGAAGGAAATGGCAAACCACTCCAGTATCTTTGCCAAGAGAACCCCAAATAGGGTCATGGAGAATCAGACAGGGCTGAAAATGACTAAACATTCCCCACATCAATATATCAGGGAGAAACATGACTAAGATGGTAAAGTACAAGGGACCATTGGATTCAGAAAAGGAATTCTCCCAAACTAAGCCAAGGTCCCAACAGGCTTGTCTATTCAGAGCAAGGCAGAAGAGGACAGAATCTACAGCATGAGAGATTTCTGTTACATGTGAAGGAGGTCTTTCAAACTAGGATTCTTTAGGGATGGAAAGGGGTGGACAGTAACCCTTCTCATTGTGTCTTGCCTCTCAGGACAAGCTCTGAGGACTCTCCTCCCTTGCCTGCCATCTTCTCCTTATCCCTGGTTTTGTTTCCCTTCTAGCCAGCTCCACCTGCTGCTCACTCCTACCCACGCCCCCTTCTTCTGGTTCCAAATATGCCATTCCCTCCCCAGAGGATGCCCATCTCCACACACCCTGCCCCACCTTGTCCCACACTCCCCTACTCCCTTTTGTTGTTGTTCATGACCCTGTGGGCCCTAGCACTCCAGAGCAGTGGGTAGCGTTTTCCTGGCAAAGATACTGGAGTGGTTTGCAATTTCCTTCTTCAATGCATTAAGGCAAACAAAGGTTAAGTGACTTGCCCAGGGTCATACAGCTAGTGCGTGTCTGAGGTCAGATTTGAACTCAGCTCTTCCTGATTCCAGGCCCAGCCTCAATCCACTGAGTCATTTAGCTGTCCTTCCTCCCTAGGCTTCCCCTAAGCACTATCTTCTTTCCTCCTACCCATCTGGTACAGAAAGCATTTGTTTCTCTCTTTTTCCTATAGGTGTATGCTTTATCTCACCCATCAGAGGTGGGGGGAACACCCCCAGGGCTCCTCCTTCCACTGCTTTTCCCTGTAATGGGTAGCACCAGACTCTGGGTAATCAGGTCGGGGTAGGATACAGATGAAAGATGGTTGACTGAGATGCCTCCCCACCCTCCCCCCAACTCAATCTTACCTGTTCTCCTGATGGTGAAAGAGACAGGATTTCCTGAAGGGAATCTCCTGCCTGGAACTGGAGGATATCAACCAACATCTGCTTGGTGCTGCAGAGGAGAGTAAAGTGGATCCACTTGAGGTGAGGGAAAGAGGGGAGGAGGCAGGGGGAGGTCACTGCCCTGCCTCAGTGGTGTTTGGTGGAGGATGGGAGATTTAGTCATTGGGATGATGGGGCAAAGAGGTGAACATATAGGGTTGAACATTTAAAAAAAAATCTGTCCTCAGTCCAATCCCTTCACATAGCCTGTCCCAGAGACTCCAAAGACAGAATCACAGAACCTTAGATTGGAAGGAACCCTATAAGCCTGTTCTATAATCACAGGGGCATCCTGTGTTTTTGCCAAGTGATCATCCGGCTTTCCTTCATGTGCCAGGAAAGGGGGACCCACTACATCTTGAGGCAGTCAGCCTCTTCCATTTCTGGACTGCTCTATTTACAAGTTTTCCTATACAATGAGCCTAATCTACAAATCTTTTTTATATTAAGGTGACAGAGAAGCCTTTCAGCTCATTCTTCACCACCATCCCCCTAGTTTCAGCTACAGAGAACAGCAGAGGAGGCGGGTAGAGTTTGGTCTTCAGTTCATTGAATGAGGACAAGAAACCGATGCAGCAGAAATTGGAGCAAGGGGGAAGCCAATTAGAACTTTCTCATGGATGGGTCAACGTGGGAAGGCAGACAAATAGCCAGATGAGGGTGTCACCTGTTTGAGGGTGGGGAGCTCAGGGGCGGTGGGGAGGACCCAGGCACCACTCACCTCAGCAAGAGGGTCTTGACGGTAGTGTCCTCAGGGTCAGTCTCCAGGCCCTCAAATTTGTTGGTGAGCGTCAGGGATATTTCCAGCTGGCTCATGTCCGGGTTCCCATCCGAAGCCAAATTCTCTCCTGGAAACGGGGCAGGGTGGGCAGTCAGGGACACAGAGAGCTCTTGGGTGTCCTTCCAGCCCCTCAAGTATTCCTGTCCTTCCCCCCCACTAGCTCCTGGAAGTCAGCTTCCTCTGGGAAGACTTCCATAGGGGCGATTTGCTCTGGCCCCATCTAAAATAGTAAAACTGAAAAGACGAAGGAGGCAGGGCCTGTTCACAGAACTTATCTCCACTCTCATTCTGCCTTTGATCCGTCCATGTCTATATGTCTGTCCTCCTCCCAGGGGAGGCAGTGATGGACAGATCATAAATAGCAAACTAGCTGATGTCTCCGGTGATCTAAGGATTTTCCTTTGGATAACTCTTGTAAGGTAGGGCATATGAACATAATTATTTTCACTTTACAGATGAAGAAACAAAGGGTGCCAGAAGTGATCACACAGTTAGTAAGAATCAGAGCCAAGATGGGAACTTAGATCTGAGTTGGGAAAATGCCACTCCCTTCCCTTTCTGCCACACTTGCTGTCAGGCATGATTGCTGTGCTGTTCGGCTTTCCCTAACCCTTTCTTTCTTTTTTAAAGTTTTTGCGGCAGGGGATGGTTCAAATGGGTGGGCAATATATGTAGAAATAAAATGTAAAGACAGAAGGCACCAATAAAAATGAGATGTATGAATAAAACAAAATAGAAACACTAAGCCTTCTGCCCACAACTGCAGAGTGTCCTATTATTCTGTACTGACCCAAAACAAAGGGCAAACATTCACTCAGTGCTTTACAGTTTACCATGATGGCCAAGGTGGAAATTTGATTTGCATTCCTTGCCCTCTCAATGGGTAGGAGAAGGCAGAGAATTTGGAACTGAGAATAAAGTTGGATTAAAAAACAAAATAAAAATACAGTTTACAATGTACTTAAAAGCACCTTACTACTATCTGATGCTCACTTCAGCCTTGTGACTTAGAGAGTATAAGTATGGTTCTCTTCATTGTATAGATGAAGAGACAGAGGCTCAGTGGGGTTTAGGGACCCTCCAGAGGCTACATGGAGCCAAGGCTTCTAGCTCCCAGCCCAGTCCCCACTTTCCCCTACCCTGTGGGGTCCTGGCTGTGTCCTTTGCTCTGTGTGACAACCAGGGGCATCCAGGTGATTATAATGAGGCTGGGTGCCTTTTGTTATACCAGCACCTGGAGTCAGGGGACCCAGGTTCAGATCCCAAGTCAGACCATGGCTAACTATGGTTAGCCATAGTCCCATGGTCTGGGACAAGTCACTAGACCTCAGTTGGGAGTTTGTGTGCCTGTATTTGCAGGGTGGAGGGAAAGGTGACCCATCTGTGGGAGCAAATGAGATCATATTTGTAAAAAGCGCTTAACACATAGCAACTACTATAGAAATGCTTGTTCTTTTCCGTCTCCCATTGGTGGCTGATGATAGGCTGATCACCTATCAGGGCTAGGATGGTAGGCAGCTCCCCCAGATCTTCCAAGAGCTCGTGCAGAGGGTCCCGGTGATCTGGTGCAATTGAGTCCTGATGTTCCAGTAACAGCTGAGGAGGAAGAGATGGGGGAGGTCAGGGCTGGGGCCCAGACTCGGCTTTGGATGGTCCTCTCACTCTCCCCAGTTATCTCAGTCCCCACCACCTATCCCACAAAGCCCAGGGCACCCCAGATGGCAGGGTGGGCACCGAGTCCTCTCCCCATTCCCTCCTCACCCTGTGAGTGTTAATGAGCTCTCCCACAGTGATGTAGACCATAGGTTTGGCCACAGCCACCATATCTGAGTACTGGTCCATGGTGAAGCGTTCCTCAGGCTCTGGTACCCGGCAGGCTTTGCAGATAAACTTCCTGTCTCAGAGAGGGAGGAGAGAGGTGTGGAGTGAGGGAATAGGAAAGCTCTCCAGCCTCAGTATCTCCATTAGTCATGGTTGGCTACTCCAACATGTTCGCTCACATACTCTCTCTGCCACCCGCCAAGACTTGTAGTGGGTTCTAAGTCAAGGCCTGGCCTGGGCTCCCAGATTCCTCCTCCCCTTCGGCCTATTCCACTCTCCTTGGCTGCCTGGAGACTCTATAACCAGAGGGTGACCTTGGAGATCAATAGTCCAAATTGATCATTTTATAGAGTATAGTAAAAAAAAAAAAAAAAAGGTCAGAATCTGAAGTCAAGAGACTTGGGTTCAAATCCTGACACAAACAATGGCCAGATTGTGTGGCCTGGGATAGATTACTTAACTCTCTCAGACTTAGCTTTCTCCTCTGTAAAATGGGAACCATAATACCCAAACAACTTCCTTCACAGGATTATTTTTGTGAAGAAAGCATTCTATCAACTTTAACATGATAGAGAAGTGTAAGTTTTTAAAGACTTTTTCAAAAGACTTTTTTTCAAAGTCATACAGCCAATGAAGAATTGCTCTCCACTGAACATTCTTTCCACTGGCCACCCAGAATTCTTCTGTAAGAGGATTCTGCTTGGGCCAACAATGGGGGAGGGAGAAGATTCCCACAGGGGCCAAGCACAGGTTGGGGCATGACCCACAGACCTGAACTTGAGGTGTGTCTCCTCCAGGTAGGAGTTCAGAACCCGAAGGTGCCCATTCTCCCCAGAGAAGGGCTTGCCGGCTGCAGCATGCTGGAGGAGCTGGGCTACAGCCCCCAAGACGTGGCGCTGGGAGGATGTTAGGGCCCCACCTGCCGCCAGGTCCACGATGTCGAAGGCATCAGGGGCTACCACAGCTGGGTTCAGGAATCGGTAGTATAAGAGGTTCCCTACTACCTGAGGGTGTAGAGGAGAGGAGAGAATCACAAGCCAGCCCCCACCAAGTGTTAGAGCCCTCCAGGACCTTTGGGGTGCAGTCCAAGGCCCTCAAGGGGACTTGCCCAACATCCCACAGTAAAGTGAGGCAGAGCCAGGCCTGCCTCCACCAGCAGACTCCTGGAAGAGGAGGAAAATCCAGTTCTTTTTGCCTCAAGGCTTGGGTCAGTTTTGTCCTCCTTCCTCAGAGTTCCATTGCATTTTCCTTTCTTCCTTCCTTTTCTTCTGGGGAGAGCTCTGGGACCAAGAAGGCTTAGAGGCCATCCTGTTTGGAGACAAGGGGATGACCAGGGTGACCCTAACCACCCTAGGCACTCACCTTACAGATCTCACTTTCTGTAGCACTGGGAAACTTCTCAGCCAGGGAAGTCTTCAGGACCTTTGCAACATAACGCATCCCATACCTGAAAGAACAAAACACGGGACTTACGTCACTGTCCTTGTTCCTCTCCCCACCCCCAATCCAACTGCATCAAGCGAGAGAACTTCTCTCTTCGTTGTTGAGGCTTATGCCTTTTGATGTCACCTCCGAAAATGAAGACTGAGGGACTCCTGCTAAGCTTCCAACCGTGCCCCCCTCAGATCCTTCACATACGCTTCTTGCCTCTGCCCCTTCTTCTGCATACCCACTGACACCACCCTGGTACAGTTCTCGATGCCCCATGCTGGTCTCTTTCTGCTTCTGGCTTCTCCCTTTCTCCAATCTGTTCTGCATAGACGCCACCAAATTTACCTTCCTAGAGCATCATGTTCCTTCCCTGCTCAAGCACCTCCCATAGCTCCCTATGACCACACGTCCAACGTCCACATAACATATGTGATCCTGGAAGTTCATCAAACCCAGAATTCTGAGTGGTCTCTAAACGTGGCACTGAGAAACATGCCATGGAAGCATGCAGATGCCTGCCATGGTGTTTGTTAATTGGCCTCCAAGGTCGAGGACTGCCTTCACGGAGCACAGAGTATGTGCCTGGTCCCACCTCCAACACTCTCGGCGCTCCCGGAATGTTAACAGTAGTTTGCGTAACTAGCATTTACATGGAGCTTTAGGTTTGCAAAGTGCTTTGGACACAACAATAATAATAACCAAAATATACAGTGCCAGGCGCTGTGCTAAGCCCAACAATTATTATATCGTCTGAGTCTCACAACAACCCTGGAGGGAGGGGCTGTCATTATGCAAATTATACAGATGAGGAAACTGAGGTAAACAGGGGTTAAGTGACTTGGTCAAGGTCCCACAGCTAATGTGTCTGAGGCTGGATTTGAACTCAGGTTTCAAGTCCAACACCCCATCCACTGTGCCACCTTGCTGCCCTCATGGTTTTAGTTGCAAAACACTTCACCTGAATGATCTCATTTGACCCTCACAAAAGCACCTCTCCAAAGGCCTACTGTGGTGCATTGTCATGGTTTGGGTTTCTGAAGGCAGGGTCGACCGTGCTTGAAAAACTTCAATCAGTCAACGACTAACAAACATAATATTTTATTAACATTATGAGCATCTATCTGCCCGATCAATGCTGCAGATATAAAGAGGTCTCCAGGAGCTCACATTCCAGGCGGGGAGACAGTACACATAACCGTGTAATACAAGTTATATAAATGGGAGGTAACCTCAACAGAAAGGCACCGGAGCAGCCTGGGAAAGGCCTCCTGCAAAGGATGGGGTTTGAGGTGACTCTTGAAGACAGCTAAGAGCATTCCAGGCAAATTCCAGCCAGTGAAAAGGCACCACAAAGCAGTAACTATAAGAAGACTGGACAGGCAGGAAGGCACCAGGCTTGTGGAGGGCTCTAAAAACCAGTTAGTCAACAAGCATTTATTAAGCACTTGCTGTGTACAAGACACTAAAGGTTGTGCAGGGTTCTAAAAAGCAGTTAATCGACAAGCATTTATTAAGCATTTATGGCACACCAGGCGCTGTGCCAAGGCCTGGGGATATAACGAATGGTAAAAGATAGTTCCTGCTTTCAAGGAGCTCCCAGTCTAATGGGGGGGATGAGAGACACCGGAGTCTATTGAACAGGGAGTGACGGGGTCAGACTTGTGTTTTAGTGTCTGTATGGAAGATGGATAGAGTTGGGAGGGAGCCACCCCAGGTCACTGCAACAGTCCAGGTATGAGGTGAGGAGGGCCTGCACCACAGTGGCCACAGTGTCTCAGAGGAGAAGGGGTCAGATGCTGTGAAGGTAGAAATAACAAGGCTGGCCATAGACTGATCTGAGTATGAGAGAGGAGTTAGTGGCACGGAGTTAGAGAGCCTGGGTGTTACAACATCAGACCATGTCTTCTTTACAAGAGTCTGCCTCGCTAAGCCAGGAGAGGCTTCCCCTATCCCTCACCAACAGGCTGGCCACTTGGTGATGAGTCCTTTGGCCAGAGCAAGTCATAAAATAAAGAAAAAGTATAAACGACCCTCAGTCTCATTCAGCCCCTTTCCTCTCCTACAGGGACAAGATCAGAATGACCGAGAAGGAAGCAGAGGGTGTTAAGAATCAGTTTTTAGACCATCCATAAACATGAATTTGGTTGTTGATACTCTAAGTAGGAAGTCCTTGTCTGGTAGACATCTTCATGGAAGAAATGAACTGGATGCTGGGTGACCACTCGTTGGGCATGTTATAATGGGGGTTTCATTTGCGTATGGGTCAGACTAGACAGCCACTCTCAAATTCTATGATTCTGACATTCTTACTGTGTATAAATGCAACCATAGCCCAAGAGGAAGTTGTAGCTGAACGAAAGGATGGCTCACAACTTCTCCTTGGAGAAGCAGATGGAGGAGCTGATGAGATTTGGTTTTATTGCAGTCCATGGGCAACAAGAAAACAGCGTTTCACAGGATCTTTGTTTTGCTGTGTTGATAATAAGAGCTGGGAGAAAAGATCATCATGAAAATAATTGCAACTTACACGTCAACAATTGTTGCTGGGGAAATGGAGGTCGGGAAATTCTCCAAAGAATCTGATAAGACATTCCAGATTTACACATTTACGTCAAGTCAAAGACGGCCGTGGGGGAGAATGACAGAGAAAAATGTTGGAATGGAAAACCTGGTTCAGGATTAAGAAATAAGAGAGAACAAAGGCTCAGAGGCTGAGTAGAAGCCTCACGCCTACGTAGAGTGACTACTTTCTTTAATGAGAGGGGAGGTTCTGGACGCTGGGAACACTGAATAAAAAAAATCACAAAAAACCCCGAAACGGATTATATTCTAACTGACAGGAAATGACTGGTTACAGATGTGGGAGTCACTTCCAAATCAGCTGTCTATGTGGGACATTTAGATCGTCAACTTGTTAGAGTGAAGACCAAAATCAAAACCAAATTAAAATGAGAAGATAAGCTATTAAAAAAACTTCCACCTAGAGATAAAAAGGAAAATCCACACAGACTTTGCTACAACAGAAACTGAAAGAGCTTTAAACCCACCTCGGCCAGCAAACACTTGACATCCTTGACAAGTGAAGAGAGATAAGATGGTTTAGAATGTAAATTTGTTTGGTACGAGATTATAAACGATATCATCTCGTAAAAGAGTGAGAGCAGTGGGAAGAGCAACAGGTCTGCGGAGCACCTGGCAAGTGCCCAACTAGCCAGACGATCCCAAAGGCATTTAAAAATGTTAATGGAATAATAGTGACAATAATAGCTGGCATTTATAGAACACTTATTAAGAGCCAGGCGCTATACTAAGAACTTCACAAACATTATCTCATTGGATCCTCACAACAACCCTGCTATCCCGATCCCCATTTTACAGCTAGAGAAACTGAGGTACACGGTGGTGACTTGCCCAAGGTCATGCTGCTAGTAAGTGTATGAGGTTGGATTTCAATTCAGATCTTCCTGACTTCAGGCTCAGCGCTCTTTTCACTGAGTCACCCAGCTGGCTGAAAGGAAGACGAAGGACAAGGAACTAACCAGGAAGAAAAAGATATTTTAAGATTTCTCTAATCCTTCTCTCCATCGGTGACGACGGAGCCGCAACAACTGAACTCTAATATATCAGAGCCTACAGTATACGACAGGAAGAGACAGAAAAGGTGAAGGTGGGATGAGTAGTGGCATAGCAAGTACAGATGCTGAGGGGGGCACCATTTTTTGCTATCTTCAGATGGATGTCTGAAAGAAGAGAGGATATGCCAAATGCTCGAGGGAAAACCATCAACCTTATTGATGCCAAGAAAAGGTGGCTGAGAGAATATCAAGAACCAGAGACCCAAATACCTACTTCCTCATTTCTAAAATAATCTTTACGAGAATGGTTTATGCAAGTATTGAGGGTATCTTTGATGAAGGTTGGAGGAAGAAGACTCACAAATGGTAATCTACAGCAGAGTGGGTCATTACAGTCACACAATTCCTGGCGAGAATTAGAAGGAAGACAAGATCTCAAAGTGCTTGTGGTTTGTTGACATATTGTCCGGACTATAATTGGTTTAGTAAAGTAAAATCCCATCTTAAAGGCTCCTTCTCTTCCAACAAGGTGTCGCCCACACATATGTCAAAGTCACTGATGATTCCTTGAAAAGGTGTGACAACAGAGATCCATCCCTTTGTTCAATGACCTTCTGATTATTGACATCAAGAGATGGACACTGGACTTGTGATTTCACTAATAAGGAAACTCCCTCTACCAATGCCAACTCCCTGTAGGAAGATCAGATCCTTCTCTCCAATTTATAGTCTTAGAGACCTGCCTAGAGCACTAAGAGGTTAAGTGACTTACCCAGGGTCACACAGCCAGGATGTGTCAGAAGCAGGACTTGAACCCAGGTCCTCCTGGCCTTGAGTCCAGCTCTCTATCCATTATATACCTCTATAAATATCAAACAAAGAAGTCATGCTTGTCAAAGATGTTTGCCACTATCATAAAGAATGTTCAGGGCAGAGTCCAGATTCTCTATAGGTAGTGAGATCTTCTGGATGCTTCTGTTTGTAGACAATGTTGTGCTGATCATATGAAGTCCTAGAACACTGAAGAGCCCCCTAAACAACATACATTATCACTCAAAAGAGTTTGGCTGAACTATGCACACAGGAAAAACCAAGTGGATGAGGAATGACTATTAGTCTGGACTATGATATGTAGTTAGATGGACAACCCCAAGAGTTGGTCCATTCAGTATTTATATTCTGAACAGAGACTGAGGAGAAACAATGACCTGGGCCCAGGACTGAATAGAAGAGTGAGTTGGGTTACTTTTGGGAAATTTTGCAATGCTTTTAATGATCCCAAGACTCCTCTTGAGACAAAGTTACCTTAAAAAAAACTCATTTATTCTCCCAGCGATGACAGATGGTTTAAAGTCAAAGAAGATGATAGTCTCCAAAGAATAAAGTTGTGGGTCTCCCAGAGGACAATAGAGTGGTGCATGGTAGATGCAGGGAGATTGTGACGTATCACCAATAAAGAAATGCAAAGAAAAAAAGAACATAAAGGATACCATTCTATGGAGGATTTATGGGAGAGTCTGGACAAGAACTGCATAGTATGAGGAGTGGATAGGTACATCACAGAAGGAAGCACTCACATGGATGAGACCACAGATCCTATAGAATGTAAACTCCTTGAGGGTAGCTACTGATTTGTTTTCATCTTGGTATTTCCAGCTGCCAAACACAGTGTCTAACATATACAGTAGTAGGTGTTTAATGAATACTTGTTAAATGGACCAATTCATCCAAATAAAACAACACCTGAGGTACAGATACTATTGTCCCATTTTACAGATGCAGAGACTGAAGCTAAGTTCAATCTTAACTGTTTTGAGGTCAAACAGCTAATAAACAGTGGAGCTAGAACCAAGAAACAACCCTGTCTTCTGACTCCAGGCGCAGCTTTCTTCCCAGGATAATGTTGTTCAGTCGTTTCAATAGCGTTTGACTCTATTTGGGGTTTTCTTGGCAAAGACACTGGAGTGGTTTGACATTTCCTTCTCTAGCTCATTTTACAGATGAGAAAACTGAGGCAAACAGGGTCAAATGACTTGCCCAGGGTCACACAGCCAATACGTCTGAGGCAAGATCTGAACTCAAGCTTGGCGCTCTATCCACACTGTGCCACCTAGATGCCCTTCCGTAACACATTGTCCTTAATAGCTCATTTTGAGCTATTCATGATCTTATTTCTATGGACCCTTCCTGAGCCCATTTTTAGGCTCTACCCTCACTTCTGGGGATAGGAGTATGTAGTGTGCACTTCTTGTCTCTTCCACACTTTAAGAGGAGGAGGCCCCTGGTCTTCTATCCCAAGGTTTATTCTACTCACCCACGTAACATGTATATTCTGACTTCCCAACTCAACTAGAACTTCCTCAAGGGTGGGGATTGTTTTATGTTTCACCTGTGACATTTTCCACCCAGCACACGGCATCAGGCATAGCGCTGGATAAACGTCCACTGGACAAATGGATAGACAGAAGGATGGCTGAGTGGAGTTGAGTGCTCACCTTACCCATACACGCCATGAGAGACAGCAGTTCAAAGAGGATTGGGCGGGGAATCAGGAAGACCTAGGTTCAAGCCCCAGCCTAGCCACTCACTAGCTGGGCAGCCATTCGCTTCATCTCTCTGGGTCTCAGTTTCCTCATTTGTAAAATGGGGATAGTAATCTACCCCCTACCTCACAGGGTGGTTATGAGGAAAGTGCTTTGTAAACCTTAAAGCACTCTAGGAACCTGGACTACTATTGTTACTGTTATCCCCTTCCAAACCTTTGTCTTTCCAGGCTGAAGAGTCCTGCTGTTTTCAGTCCATCCTCATGTGGCAAATCCACCTATCTCCTCCTTTCCCCTACCCCTACTGCCACCATGAAATTTAAGCATTCTTCTCTAATGCTTCTTTGCTACCATCGGTCTTTTTTTTTTCCCCTTAAGTGCAATGACCAAAACCACAAGGTTTCCCAGGTCTGACTCCTCAGGAAGGACCTTTAAGGCACACCTGCCTCATCCTGGGACTCCTCTACCCCTACCCAAAACTCTCCTGGCCCAAACTGCCCCTTTCCAGCTGCTCACAGCCTCCCTTCCTTCCCAATTCTACTCGACTCTTTCCTCCTCCAGGATCCTTCCAGGTTGACATCACCCAGCTCTTCCCTTCCAAGCTGCCCCTCCCTGCCCTGACTACCGTACCTCACACCTGCTAGAGTTTTCACCAATTTAATTCTCTGCCTGGGCTAAGAGCCTACATACGGGATCTGGTCCACGGATGAGGTGATAGCCGCAAGAAACTTCTCTGTCACAGAAAGAAGGCTTCGTAGGGAGATGTCCATCCGTCTCTGGACCTCAGGATGACTCAGGGCCTGCTCAGGGGTGACATCATAGGGGAGGTAGCTGTGGACAGAGAGAGTCAAGGGGTTGGTTCACTGAGCTACCTCCATGGTCTAAAATTACATTGTAGAAAATGCCACCAATCCCAAGGAAATCCCAGTCCTCAAACAAATCCACGTAATGACCTGAAATTTTAAGACCTTGCTCAGGGCAACCCTATCAGAGGGGATCAGGCAACAGCAAAGAAAAGAGGCTAGGGAAGACAGGAGAGATTCTAATGGGGGAAAGGTTTCAGGGAAAGGAAGACAGAAGGGGGATGGAAGAACTTATGGATCTGAGGAATGAGCCCCAAAAGGGATGAAGAAAAAGAGCAGACAAAGCAGGCAGGCCTGGAAACCGAGGCTAAAAGGAAAAGTGTTTTTATACCAGAATAGCTGGAAGTCCCTGAGTCTGCACTGGAGCAGACCTGAGGGAGGGGGAAGGGGATAGACTAGGCCAGAACAGATTTACCTCCCACCTCCTTCAGTTTGAGAAATATCTTCACCCTGTATACATGGCCCTATTGAGCCGCCCACTCCCATGAGGTTACCTTACTTCCCTCACTAAGCTATACATCTGGTAAACATCTGTTTACCTAGATTCCCACAATAAAACCCCAATTCTGATAGGCCGCCATGTTGGATGGGGCATTTGGCTACATTTGCCTATTAGGTTGCAAAGGGCTGCACACAAGCCTCCATACTCCCAACCCAGGAATCCTGCCCGGTCATTTGTTTGCACAAGTGAGCACATTTGCATATGATCTCATTTGCATAAATCCCATGAAAATCACCATAAAGAGATATCTCATTTCTACCTTTCCTATTCACCCCCCCACCCCCTTTATTCTTCCATCAAAGCTGACACTTAAGTTACACCAACTAGCACTGTCATTTGGTCACCACCTGTCAAAGGTGTTCCACCCCACCTGTGTAGCCTAAGACCAAGGTGACAAAAGACAATCCACATCAGCTCCCTACTTCTCCTGGCCTCCTCACCTCCGCTGCCCAGTCTGGGCTTCCATCTGGTTGATCCAGGTCTTATAGAGGTGAATGGGGTCCATGTGGACACTGAGCGTCCTGTCCTCCAGGACACTCTGGATCACCCCGCCCAGGATCTCCCGAAGCGCGCTCTGTCCCCGGCCATTTCGGTAGAAGCTAACCACTAGCTTGACTACCGTCGGGTTGCCCATTGCCACATCTTGGGGCTGTTCAACCTTGGATCTAGGATACAAGAGGACATTCTTTTCCACTCTCCAGATTCCGCACAGTGCCATACTCCCTGCTGAACCAGTGGGGAATACGGTGCCACGAACTGACCACTTAACAGCTTGTGGGAGAGACATTATATGGGGCAGCGGCAAGGGCACTGGTTTTGGCATCAGGAGACCTAGAACTCCGTTGATTATGACTTTGCTACTTTCTACCTGTGCATCCTAGGGCAAGTCATTTCTCCCTGAGGGCTTCAGACTTTTCATCTATAATATGAGAGGAGGTTGGGCTAGATGACTTCTAAGATTCCTTCCAGCTCAAAACCCCATCATCCCTTTTGCCCCTTGCTTAAGGCCTCAGTCCCTTAGGAACTTGCTCTTAGAGTTTCCAAGGCTTAGGGGAAGCTCCTTTGTTTAGCCAACATCCTTTCTGCTAATGTGTTCACATAGGGTGTCACGTCTTGTCCTTGCCAAATGGCCACCACAAAATCGTGAGGCCACTCCACCCCTGACCCAGAGTAAGAAGACGAGGAAGGCGTCACCCAGGCCCAATTCTCTATGCTCACACCTGAAGAAATGGTCATTTTGGTTGTTCAAGACTCCTAGAAATAAAGACTCCCTTGGGAAGTGGTTCTGATATCTTCCAACACTAAGTCCTTCCTCACGTTGGTCTCAAGTTATTCTTGGTGTTTTCCCTCCCATACCCACCTGCCTGTCACACTTACTTGATTTCCTCCTGGAGGGCAGTCTTAAAGAGCTGGAGAAGGAGGTAGGCTTCTCGGCGATTAGAGGCATAATTGTACAGGGTGAAAATGACTGACTCCATAAATTTTGTGGTCTTGTTCTGCGGCATCTGGAAGATCAGTTTGGCCAGGTAGATGGGCTGTGTCTGCAGGAGAGAGGAACAGTAATGGTTGTAAATAGCAGCAAGAGGCCTATAGATGAGACCCATAAAAGGAATATCTCTTAGGTGGTAGAGAGATCACTGCCACCTGGGGCAGGTGAGAGGCAGTGGCTTATCAGGAAGAGGGACAGATGTGATAACCTCAGGTCACTGAAGATGTCAAGGGAGAGGTCACAAGGGTCCTACGTTACCAGTGAGGCTGACTCATACAGATGCAGGAAGATGGCCATGACCTTGAGAGGGAGCTGGGGGAGTGGGAGGGCAGGGCTTCTTTCTCCTTCTAGCGTCCTCTATTCACCTGGAGCAGGTAGAAGAGGTGTTGGTAGGCCTCCAATTTCTGCCGTTTCTCTTTGCTCAGTGACTTTAATCCTTTCCGCCTGTCCGGCACCATCATGTCTGACAGATGCTCCTTGTTCTTCTTGGTCAGCTTCTTGCTGTGTGAAACAACCTCCTGGGGGTGAGAGGAAGAGAAGGAAGCCTCAAGATCCAACCCAGAACATATGGTCTGACGCTGGCGCTGGGGCAGAGGCAGAGCCTCACCTTTTAGCAGCCAAGAGTTGCAGTTTAAGGCATGGATGTGAACCTGGGGGCAATTGATAAGTGGAGGGAGAGTGGGGGAGAAGTGATCATAACAACAGCAGCTAGCATTTGTGGAGTACCTACTATGTGCAGGCACTTAACAATCATCTCATTTAATAACAATGATAGGTAACATTTACAAAGTACCTACTATGTGCTAGGCACTAAGTGCTTTACAATGATCTCTAATATTAATAATAAGCATCTATATAGCACTTACTATGTGCTAGGCATTAAGCTAAGCCCTTTTAATTATTATCTCATTTGACCCTCACAACAATCCTGGGAGGTAGGGGATATTATTATCCCTATTTTATATCTGGGGAGACTGAGACAGATGGAGATTAAGTGACTTGCCCAGAGTCACAAGGTAAGAGTCTGAGCCAAATGTGAACTCAGGTCTTCCTGACTCCAGGCCCAGTGCTCTATCCACTGAGCCACCCAGGTGCCTCATCAGCAAGATGAGTTGGGGGATAGAATTAAGGGCCACGATCAGGGTGAGGGGGTGACTTTTCACTGAGAACAGCACACTCCCTTTCTACCCCGAGGGAAGGGAGGGCAGAAAATACAGTTTATGCTACAGGAGGCAAGGAAGGGGGAGAGTAGGCAAGAAGAGGGAAAATGATATTGTATGAAAAGGGATTCTCTTTGGGGTCTGTCTGCCGGACTCCATCTCCACTGAGGATAGACGGGGACAAAGTAGCAAGTGAGGGCTTTGACTAGAATGTTCTTGCTGCAAAGAAGTCTTCAAAGTAGAATGAAGAACGGGGAAGATTTATGAAATCCAGAAGTTTTAAAGAAAGAAGATGGCAATGATCTGCTCGGGGACTTCTCCTGGGATGCAAGGCAAGGGAATGGCCAAGAACACACCTCAAGGGCACACCAGTCTAAGCTGGAGCCTATGCTATGGAGAATAATGATGGTAATTCATGTGCATGTAGCAATGTGGTTTACAACCCACTTTCCCCACAACAACCTGTGAGGACGGTAAGTTTAAGTATCATTATGGCCAATTTTACAAATGGAGGGAAATGGCTCCTCCATTTGAGGAGTCTAGATTTGAACCTAGGTCTCCTGACTGTACGTCCAGGGCTATGCCATGATGGGAGGCAGGATGGGAGCAAGTTATACAGATCAATATGATCTATCTACTGCAGCAGCTAGGTGGCGCCATAGTGCACAGAGCCAAAATTGGGCAAGTCACTTAACCGCTGTTTGCCTCAGTTTCTCTAACTGTAAAATGAGGATTGTAATAGGACCTCCCTCCCAGGGTTGTTGTAAAGATTAAATGAGGTAATATTTGTAAGATGACACTTAGCATGGTACCCGGCACATAGTAGGCTCTCTCTTTATGATGATGGACTGGAACATGAGGGTCTGGTATGGGCTCTGATGCATCACCTGCAGTGTGATTCTGTTCTTCACCAGCAGACCGATCTTGATGTCCATCAGGTTGAGGTCTTGCTCCAGTTGCTGGTTGGACCGGATTTTCCTGACCACCTCCTCCTGTAGCTTCAGCAGCTCAGCCTCTTCCCAGAAATCCTGCTGCCTCTGGTCCAGGAGGTGGGCGAATCGACACACCACACTGAGAGGGGGGTGCTGATCGTGGACTGGAGGGAGACAAGGTAAGCAGGGGGATGGAGGCTAGGAGAACCCTCCTCGATGGTCTCGCCAGGCCCCATCTCTTACCCCCTCATTCCCTTCTGTCCCTTGTGGAGATGGAGTCTGGGAGCTCTGTGCCTCTAAAAAGAAACCCCTTTCATAAAATGTGATCCTCACCCTCCACCCTGACTATACCATTAACCTGTTTCTTCTCTTCTTTCTGTCGTTGAAAGAACATACATGCATACATGCACACATACACATTTAAAACACACGCGCACACACACATATATATATATGCACATATATATTAGTTTTTTTGCACTTAATAGAGATAGTTCTCAACATTCATTTTTGTAAGATTCTGAGTTCCAAATTTGTCTCTTTCTCTCTCCCCCCTCCCCAAGACGGCAAGCAATCTGATATAGGTTATACATGTACGATCATGTTAAACATATTTCCACATTAGTCATGTTATGAAAGAAGAACCAGAACAAAAGAGAAAAACCACGAGAAAGAAAAAACCAAGTGAAAGAGTATGCTTTGATCTGCATTCAGATTCAGGTGTGGTTAGCACTTTCCCTCAGGACTCTTTTGGAAGTGTCTTGGATCATTGTATTGCTGAGGAGAGTTAAGTCCATCATAGCTGATCATCGCACAGTGTTGCTGTTACGGTGTAGGATGCAGAACTTATATTTCTGCAGCTATCTGTGCTACCCTACCCCCTAGCCCCCGCAGCGTTTTAGTCACATCTTCCTACCTCTAATACACACTGTCCACTCCCAAGTTCCCTGACCTCCTAAGTCACAGCTCGGTGCCCTTCTTTCTCTCCAGACCTCCTCAGATTTGGGTGACAAGAACCTCCTATCCAGCCTTTCCCCAAAGGTGCCCGTATCAAACCCAGATGCCTGAAGTGGCTTTTTAAGGAATTTAGTCCCATTCGTTGTCTTGTCCCCTAACCTACAGTTCTTTCCAATGATCTTTCCCACCCAATTCCAATTCCCTGGCCTGGGCTACTCACAGGGTCATAGACTTAGACCTGAAAGGAATCTTAGAAGCCACTTAGCACCCAGACGCCTAATTTTAGAGATGAGGAGACTGAGGCAGAGAGAGGTCATGGGACTTGTCCAGGGACACACAGCTAGTAAGCGTCTGAGGCTAGATTTGAACTCAGGTGGTTCCAGACTCCAGGCCCATCACCTTATGTTTTCAATGCACCACCTAGTGGCCTTAAAAAAAATAAGAGAGCAGGGGATGGTCTTGGTGCATTTATATGAATGAAAAAATTCACCCCCTGATCACCCTCTGGTGATACAGGGCTCTCCAAAGCTGGCTGGGCTGGATCTCAGACAACAGACACAGTCTGCTCATTAATGAATTATGATAAAATCTATTAATTTTTTACACAGTTTGGCTATTAGTCTAAACCCATTGCTGTGACAGCTGATAATAGCCAGAATCTATTGTTGCAGGAGCAGGAGCTTCCCAAGAGTTGGGATTGTGCCTCCTTTTGCCTAAAGATCTCCCCTTAAACCAAGAGAAACGCTCAGGAATGGGGGAGGTTGACTGGTAACTGTCAGATGAGGGAAATCAGGCCCAGAGAGGTAAAGCACCTTGCTTAAAATCACACAGCAGTCTCACTACTGAAAACAATAAACACCTTCCACTGAGGTGCAAACCAACTCACCCAGCATCCTGTAGTCATCCCGGGCTCTCCTGGCTCGGAAAAATGCCTGGATCTTCACAACTGAATTAATCTGTTAGTGGGCAGAGAAAGAAAAAGAAAGCAACCACCTTTCTTCCTCTTCTCTTGCTTGCATGGGTTGGAAGATGACATACAGGGAGCACGAGGGGCCAGCACTTACATTCTCTTGGAAAAAATTTAGTCTTTCTCGATATCTCTTCCGAGCCACCCACATCCGGGCACAGGCCTGGATCTTTGGGAGGGAGAGACAGCATTAGAGACACATTGTTCCCATCAGCACTACAAGCAGACCCTTGCTCTCAGACCCCAGGCTGCTGTCCCCCATCCAGAATTCAGATAAAACAATAACAGCTTAAAAGGAGATCTAACAGGTGTTTAGAGAGCCTGGTTTCCCCCCTTAGTCTCAGTTATGTCTCCATCCACAAGTTATTTTTTGTATCGCCAGGGCTCAACACAGGGCACATGTTGTTGTTGAGTCATTTTTAAATCGTGTCCAACTCTTTGTGACCCTATTTGGGATTTTCTTGGCAAAGATACTGGAGTGGTTTGCCATTTCCTTCTCCAGCTCATTTTACAGGTGAGGAAACTGAGGCAAACAGGGTGAAGTGACTTGCCCAGGGTCACACAGCTTGTAAGTGTCTGAGGCTGGATGTGAACACACAAAGATGAGTCTTCCTAACTCCAGGCCTGGCTCTCTATCCACTGTACCATCTAGCTGCCCTGGCACATAGTAGGTGATTAATAAACGTTATGGAATTGAATTTCCTTCAGTAACCTAGGGAGGATAATGTAAGAGCCCCTTCCTATAACAGTGGGATACAACAAGGGCAGAGAAACATAGATATGCTTAGAAATAGCTAGAAGAAGTGCTGGTCATAAGCTGCATCGCTACCCACTCTGGGGGAGGGGCAGGAGCAAGAGCAAATAACTGGGAATTAGCTGTCTGGGTTCAGTCCCCCGGTTCCATCAATGGATGTGCTGAGTCACTGAACGAGTCACTTACCCTTCCTAGGACCCCTGGCTCACCAGCCTTGAAGGGATATGGAGCATTTTATAGTATCCCATGATTTAGAGCCAGAATGGACATTTGAGGTCCAACTCCCTCATTCTATAAATGAGGAAACTCAGGTCCAGAAAGGGAGGATTCACCTGAGGTCTCCTGATTAGGAGTAGCAGAGAGGAAGGAGAAAAAAGAGGGTGAGGGAGTGACAGATTTAACAGAGGTTAAACAACTTATTCGGGGCAGCTAGGTGGCGCAGTGAGTAGAGCACTGGCCCTGGAGTCGGGAGGACCCGAGTTCAAATGCAGCCTCAGACACTTGACACTTGGGCAAGTCACTTAACCTTAATTGCCCTGCCTTCTCCCCTTGGAAAAAACAAACAAAAAAACCCAACTTATCCACAGTCATTTGCTAGGGTCAGTTCCTCTTCACTCTCAGTCTAGGGCTCAGACCTTAAGGTCATTTCCTCTAGGCATCTCAAAAAGGGCAGATTAAGAAATTGCTTCTAATGGGTCCTTTGTGGGGAGAGAGTCCCCAGAAGCCCAACCATGAGTACCTTCATCACAGAAGCCACATTTGCCTTTAAGAACCTCATCCGTTCTTGGTAGATCTTTCTCTGCTGGTAACCTCTCCAATGAGCCTACAAATTGGGAGAAAAAAGAAATCATCTCATCTGTCTGCACTCCTCCCCCCCTCCCCAAGCCTGAACCACCCCATGAAATCAGATCCTATCTTAGATGCTCAGGAGTGAAGGTGCAGACTACAGAAGACTAAATCATCTCATCTGTCTGCACTCCTCCCCCCCTCCCCAAGCCTGAACCACCCCATGAAATCAGATCCTATCTTAGATGCTCAGGAGTGAAGGTGCAGACTAGAGAAGACTGAGAATCTTCATGTTTCCAAATTGAAATTCAACATTTATTAAGTGACCTAGTATGTGCCTAGTGCTACGTTAGGCATGGGGATAAGGGTAAAAATGACAGTCCATGGTCCCAAGGAACTTACATTCTACTGAGACAGATAGAGGAGATGGGGTGCCCAGGGTTTGCGTATACCGCTGTGAGACCTGGTCCAATCCTACCCTATGTGTCCCAATCACCCACCAGTGTAACAGAGACACACACCAATACCCAAAAGAAAAAGGTTCAACAGTTGCATAGATGCTGAAAGGGGCCAACACCCTAATTTTATATATGAGAAGATGAGGCCAAGAAAGGTTAAATAAGTTGTGTCACAAACAGCGGGGTCAACATCAAGGTCTCTTGATGCCCAAACTGGCAATCTTTCCACCACACTGCTCTTCCTCACACAAACACCACACATTCTTACAAATCCTTACATATGCACCAAGAGAAACCACTCATCCAAACACATTCAGGCACGTGGTATACTCACAGGGTGTTATCTATTCCCCCACCCACATGCACACATGCATGCGGTATACACACAGAGACTATCTATTCACTCACATGACAATATCCATATTGTACACACACACAAAAATATCCGTTCATATACACAACAAACATAAATGTGTGTATATGTATATATACGCACCTGTATATATGTGCGCGCGCACGCACACACACACACACGCGCACATCGGTATAGATTACCAGACAGCTTGAACAGGATGCCCAGTAGATACTCAATATGTCTAAAACTGAATCGTTCTCTTTTCCCCTAAATCTTTCCCATTTCCTACCTTCTCTGTTACTATAGAGGACAAAACCATCCTCCCAAACCCTGAGGCTCACAACCCAGGAGTCACCCATGGCTCCTCACTATCTCGCACTCCACGCCGCCTTCAATATCCACTCTGTTGCCAAGGCCTGTTGATTTCACCTTTGCAACATCTCTCGAATATGCCCCCTTCTCTCCTCTGCCACTGCCACCGCTCTGGTGCAGACCTCATCACCCCACATCTGGATTATGTCTGGATAGCCTGCTGGTGGGTCTGCCTGCCTTAAGTCTCTGTCATCTCTAATCCAGTCTCCACTAAAGTGACTTTCCTGAAATATGTCACTCTCCTATTCAATAAACTCCAGTGGCTTCCTATTGCCTCCAGGAGAAAATTCAAAATGCTCTGTTTGGTATTCAAAGCCTTTTCAAAACCTAGTCCCCTCCTACCTTTCCAGTTTTCTTACACCATACTCCCTGGCATGTCCTCTTCTATCCAGGGACACTGACTTTTGGGCTGTTCCACAAATAAGACACTTCATCTTTGGCTTCGGGCATTTTCTCTGTCTGTTCCCTGTGCCTAGAATACTTTCCCTCCTCCACCCCAACTACTGACCTCCCTGTATTTAAATTCCAACTAAAACCCCACCTTCTACAGGAAGCCTTCCCCAACCCCTCTTAATTCCAGTGCCTTCCTTCTGTTCATTATTTCTTATTTAGCTGGTGCATAGTTTGTTTACACTTGTCTGTATGTTGCCTTTAGACTGTAATTTCCTTGAGGTCAGGGACTGTCTTTTGCCTCTTTTTTTATCCCTAGGGCTTGGCGCATAGTAGGCACTTAATCACGCATTACCTGTACAGTACTCGTACCTTCACACATGTCAACTCAAACGATCATACACATAAGCACATAATCATCACCATGCATTTACACACATACTTCCCTCTCTCCCTTTGCCCCTCCTCCCCCCATCAATCCATATACTGAGCCAAGACCCAAATTGTATTTTGCTATAGAACAGATCACATGTAGGAAAGCAGCAGGGAAGAGGGCTGGAAAAGCAGGTTAGGTCCAGACTACGTGAAGCCTTGAATGTGAAGCTGAGCCTGGGACCTCGTTCAGCAGGCAATGGGGAATTGTAGTTATTCAGTCATGTCCGACTCTTTGTGAACAAACCCATTTGGGGTTTTTTTGACAAAGATACTGGGGTGGTTTTGCCATTTCCTTTTCCAGCTCATTTTGCAGATGAGGAAACTGAGGCAAACAGGATTAAGCGACTTGCCCAGGGTCACAGAGCTAGTCAGAGTCTGAGGATAGATCTGAACTCAGATCTTCCTGACTCCAGGCCCAGTGCTCTATCCACTGGACTACCCAGCTGCCCTTTAGGCAACGGGAACGTACATGCGCACGCGCGCGCGCGCGCGCGCGCACACACACACACTCACACACACACACATGCACAGCCAACAAATCTATAAGGTGAAGCCCAAAGTGCTTGGCCCAAGGGGAATGTAGAATGATAAAGGAGAGGAAGAGGACAATGGATGGAGGAAAGATGACACGTGTAGTGACATTGGTCCCACCAAAGTAACTTGCCCAAGACATCCACCGAGAAGGCTTTTGGAAGAGCAATCTCAAGCACGTTTTGGTTTTGGGAAAAGGCAGAAGACACTTCTGTACTTCTGAGAAATTTCATCTGCCTTTCTCACTTCACCCCCTCCACGATCCTGTTGGGCAATTTCAGTTTCTTCTACAATTTCCTTTCACTTTGTCCTTGGCACAGACAAAGAGGATTTCTATTTTCTGTGCAACAACTCTTTGAGGACCCAAAGACAGCTTAGCTTTCTCTCAGTATAGAAGATGGGGTGAAGACGTTTAAAGTCTGGGAAACCAAGAGTCTGGAAGACCGCTCTACCTGAATCTTGATAATGGCTGGGAGCCGGGTCTTTAGGAAGTGGGAATGCTTGGCAAACTCCTGCCGAACAAGGAAGCCCCGCATTCGGGCCTGGAGCTGGACGATAAAACCAACATTGGCACTCCAAAGCTGGTGTCGGTCATGGGCGGCAGTAACTGTTGTGATTGCTGCCTGTGGAAAAAGAATGGATAGTGGGGAGAGTTATACTGACCTGGCAGGTAGATGGGATGATCATGGTCAGGGAAGGGTGAAGGAAGTTTTCTCTCCAGCTCCCACCTCAATGTCATGCTTTCTTCCACCTATCACTTTGACCATTCGCTCTGCCTATCTCCCTCCCTCATGTTCCTACAGTACTTTCTTCATTACATGAGAACTCATTGGATCATTGCCTTTAGAGCTGGAATGAAAATTAAGATTATCTAGACCATTTTTCAGATTAAGAAACTGGAGGCCTAGGTTAGGTGAAGTGACTTGCCCAAGGTCATACAGCTAATACGTGATGGAGCTATGGTTGGAATATTGCTTTGCAAGGGTATAACTTCAGAAGGTGAGCAGAAAGAAGAACTGGAGAAAAGGTCTGGGAAATAGATCACAAGTCTGGCATAGACACATATGATAGTGATGGGGGACTTCAGTTATTTGGGCACCTATTAGCACTCTATCTGCCCAGAGAAGAGAAGCTATTAACTTTTAAAATAAATTTTTATTTATTTTGTTAAATATTTCCCAATTATAATGAACAATTTCGATTTCCAAATTCTCTCCCTCCCTCCTGCCCCTCTGCCACCCCTTGAGAAGGCAAGTGATACATTGATTATACATGTGAAGTCATGTAAAACATTTCCATAAGCTAATCACTTTTGAGCTTGCCTTTCTGACCATTCCATCCTTCCAAAGGTGGATGAAACAATGAGGGGGAACATCTGTTCTAGATATGAACCTCACCAACAAGGAAGAGCTAGTTTCTAGGGGTGGAAATGGTGGGAACGTGAGCATTTCATCTTAGAATTGCTGACAGAGAAGAAGAAAACAAGGCATAGTTTGTCATCAGATTTTGAGACAGAAGATTTCAAAGGGTACAGTAGAAGAAGAGACAGGAGGCCAGGGACTAAAATCCCATAGAGAGAGCAAGCTCAAGAGGGATGGTAAATTCTCCAGAGTGAAATTCCAAATTCCAAGAAGCAATTTTGATGACGAAAGGAGGGAGCTGTCTAAAGAGCCTGATATAGACACACACAGGGAACACAATGACCAACTTGGGTTTTTAAAAGACACTCACAGAATGTGAGAAGGCAAGTAATGGAGGAAGATGACAAAATCGTTACCTGAAGATCGTCAGAGGTGCTAATGCTTAGAATGTACTTAGGCTGGTAAAGAAGTCTAAGGACGAAATGGCAGGGATTTTAGTTGTGTTAGGAAAAAAGAAGGGGCTCCAAAAGGAAGAGGACCAGTGCTCAGAATAGATGGGCCAATCATAAGAGAAGATGGAGAGGTGGCAGAACTACTCCATTCTTAATCTACTTCTGTTTTCTCTGCCAAGGAGAATGACCTTTGGACTGAAAATGAGAAAATAAATACAACAGAGAGGGAGTTGATACCCAAGATAAGGAGGTAAATAATAAGGGAATGCCTCACCACCCTAGATGGATTCAAGCCACCAGGCCCCCAGTCATCTAAAACTGAGGATACTAAAAGAACTGGCAGATGTGATTGCTGAACCTATGTTAGTGATCTTCGAAAGAAGTGAATGGGAGTCATCGCAGAACTGGAGAAGGGCAAGGGTTACTCCTATTTTCAAAAAAGGGAAGAGAATGGAATCCACAGCCCCATGGAGGCTAATGAGATGGACTTCAATTCCTGGCAAGATTTGACAATGTATTTAAAGGGATGGTCAGTGAACATCTAGAAAAGGAAGCAGCAATCACAAAGAGCCAGCCAGCTTCATCAAGGACAAGTCATGCCAGACTAACCTCGTATCCTCTTTTGACAGGGTTACTAGACTAGTCAGTCAGGAAAATGTTACGGTTTACTTGGATTTTAAAAATAAAGCATGACAAAAATCCCTCGTGATGTTTTAATGGAAAAGGTCAAGGCTGGAGATTATAATATGCTTAGGTAGATTTGAAAGTGGTTGAATGACTGGGCCCAGAGAGTAGTTTTTAATGTTTCCATGTAAATTTGGAAGATCTCTAGCAGAGTATTTCAGGGATCTGTACTTGGACCTGTATATTATTTAACAGACTTATTTATGACTCAGTCACAGAGGAGATGCTTATTAAATCTGCAGATGACCCAATGTTGGTAGGTACAAGCTAGCATGTTAAATGAGAAGACAGGATTCAAAAAGTTCTTTATAGATTAGAACCCTGGGCTCAATCTTTTTTATTTGGACTTGTGATTTCATCTGCACAAGGGACTCCCAGTTTGTAAACTCTCTACCAAAGAAACTCCTTGGTAACATAGTCATAGAGTTTCCTGGTACTGAGAGGTTAAGAGACTTGACTGTAGTTACAGTTAATATGTGTCTAGAGGCAGGATTTGAACCCAGGTCTTCCTGATAAATATTGACTATCTGACCCTCTATTCATTCTATCATACTACCAAATCTAAGAAGATTAAATTAAATAGGAATAAATGCAAAGTATTTCACTTGTTAAAAAAAATTAACTTTACAAGTACAAGATGGAAGAAGTGGGTAGGATTAGACAGAAGTTCTTCAGAAAAAAATTCTGAGTTTTTAGAGACTGTAAGCTCAAAATGAAATACAAAAATATTTATAGCAGCATTTTTTTGTAGTAGCAAAGAATTGGAAACAAAGTAGGTGCCCAATAATTGGGGAATGACTACACAAACTATGACATGAATGCAACAGAATATTATTGTGCTATGTGAAATAATGAATATGAAAAATAACTCCCACCTCACCTGTGAAGAAATCCAGGTCAGTTATGCCCTGGAGGCTTCAGGAGAGGACTGGAGGGGAGGGAGTGGGAGGAGAGGCTAAAACCTAACGTGGGCACCCCATTTTAGGAAAGATATTGCTAATCTGGAAAGCATCCAGAAGACAGCAATCAGGACATGGCCAAGGGCCTTAAGATCAAGTTGTATGAAGATCAGTCGACAGACACAGGGATGTCAGGCTAAAGAGAGGGGGAAGACTCAAGGGGAACAGGAGAGCTGTCTTCGAGGGTCTGAAGGGCCACCATGTGGAAGGAGAATTGGGCTGACTCTGCTTAGTCTCAGAGGGCAGTGCTTGATAGATAGAAGCTACAAAGAGACAAATTTAGGCTTGGTGTGAATGAGTTTGCCTGCCGGCAGTCAGCTCTATCCCGAAGTACAAGGGGCTGCTTCAGAGGGGGAGCGGCCTCTTTCTCCCTTGAGTTCTTCAGACCATCTCTTCTTGTTTAGATGAGGGTCAGACTGGACAATTCTACAATTCAGAGCCCAAGGCTCCCCACTACAGGACTCTTTCGACTTCTTTAGCCAGCCCACTTGAGTCTAAAATTCTTGGATGTTTCCCTGGGGACCCACCTCCAGTTTCCATGCTGCCTGATGTTAGGGCAGTGGGGACAACTATAGAGGCCTTGGTGAATTCCTGATCCTTAAAAGCAGACAGGAATGACATTGGGAACCTCACTAGGAGTGGCTTATTGCGACTGTGACCAAGTCAGGAGGTTTTAGCCTCCCTTGCCACTAACCTGGATCTCTTCACGAGTGAGGTGGGAAGTATTTAGGATACAATCAAGAGGGCGTTCCCAGGTCCCCTGGAAAGTCTGCAGGTGGAAGTAGTAGGCAATGCCGTCCTTCATCAGGTGCTGGACCCAGAAGAGCTTGTTTTCTATAAAGAAGTTGTGGAAAAAGTGATCAGGGATAGAGAGATTTGAAGAGGTAGGGAGGTAGGAGGTAGGAAGGATAAGAAGGAAGAATGGAAATAGGGGCAGGGAGAAGGACTGATACCTGGTTGTTTCTTCCTTTCCATGGTTTCCTGCAATGCCTTCTGGTAGTCACGGGCACATTCTGTGACCACCCCATAGAGGGCCACGGCTGGGTTACGTAATACCCGTTCTGTCTGGGCTGACTTCCCCTCCTTGATGGCTTGGTTGATGGCAGCCACTCCAAGGGCCACTAGGGTGGCAGGATAAGAGAGATGAGTCAATTAGTTCTTAGGGAACTTCCCCCAAGGAGCATGCTCTTCTGGGCTGTGGGAGAGGTGAGAGGGAAGAGATACAGCGTGATAGGGAAGAGGAAACAGCTAACTGAAAATGGGGAGGGTCAAGAGAAGGGACACTATCAGTCTTGCATGGATCCCTGGAGGAAGATTATGTTGAACTCAATTAGGAAGGAGGGCAGAAATGGAAGTGGATGCATAAAGGAGAACCGGCACCTCAAGAAGAAAGAATGGCCATAGGCATTTGATGGGGTTACAAGGCAAGGCATGGGCAGGGAACATGGGGCTGGTTTCCCTGAATGGAGTGGGGAATCCCAGTTGGAGAGCTGGCAGGAAACAAAGTGGAGAGGTCATGTAGCAGAGAAGCCTCGATTCATCGGGCTGCTCAGGCTCTGCCCTCAAGGAGCTGAACAAATGGACAGACAGTGGATGCAAAGGACATACTCCAAGAGAAAACATGCATCAGGTTTTGTACCAGCTTTACCTTAGTCTTACCTCATATACTTTCATACAGTCTATACTCCTGCCAAACTGGACTAATACCCTGTCCCCCAAACAGGCCCTGTGTTCTCACTTCCTCGGGCTTCAGCTCACAAGCCCAGACACTCTCCCCCTCTACCTTTTCGGCCACTGAATAGAGCAGTCAGTCAATTAACATTTATTAAGCACCTACTATGTGCCAGGAACTGTGAGAAGCACTGAATCCCCACCCACCCTCCCTTTAAAAACCTGCTTAGATATCACTTCTGTGATAAAGCCTTCATTTATGCCCCCGATGGTAACATTTCTGTGGTTTAGCACAGCACTTCTAGACAGTTATGAGCTTCCTGAGAGCAAAGACTGGTTATGACTGCCCCACCCCCCCATACTTAACCCTGTCTTCTGAACACAGCAGATGCTTAATGAATATTTGTTAACTGAACGCCCTCTCCCCTCTCCTCCCCATCTCACTCGGCTGAACTCTGAAACACATTCTGGGGGCAGAGTCCCACCAGAATCCAACCTAAAGGCTAAAGAAGAAAAAAAAAAGGAGGGGGGGAGATATTTTTTGGCCTATGGCATGATTTCTTATATGCTCTTGGCATGTGCCAGTGTTTGGAATGACAGATGAGGAGGTTGGGGGAGGGCATGTGAGGCAGTAGAGGGGCTGAGTACAAAAATGATTCTCTCATCCCTCTGACCATCAAATAGTCTCTTCTATAGTTTAGTCAAGAGGTTTTCTGCTGTGGCAGTCTGCCTCCTCTCAGGAGGTGGTTAACAAAGAGGGAAGGACGGGATGAGATAGGAATGGGCATAATTCGCTTAGCTTTCTTACTCTTCTGAGCTGCTTCTGTCTCCTGATTAGCTTTGGCCACTCCCTGGCGGATCTCCTCCAACCACAGCACAGCTCCAGGGTCCTTTGTTACCTATAGTAGAGGTAGAGAGGAAGGGACATTAGGGGTCAATCTGAACTCCCAATTTTACAAGAGTTCCCCCCCACCCCATGAGGTTAACTGGCTACTCTGACCTGACCAGACCTTCTAACAGGTATCCCTACTGCTCTCACCCACCCTACCCACAGCCGGCAGAAGCCATGTTCTCTTAAAGGGTCCAAGGATTTAACTAGCAATTCGCCAAAGAGGAAGCAGAAATTATGAGCAAATGCTTGAAAAAGCTAAAACCTCACATAAATCAAAACAGCAAAAATAATAACAATGATAAAAGGCTTTGTTAGCTGGTGGTTTGGGGAGAAAGGTGACCTTGGACATTGCTAGTGACTATGCAAATGAACATGCTTTCTGGAGAGCAATGGGAAAGCCTATTAGTACTGGAAGGTGTGCTGGGCTTAGAACTGGGTCAGCTGGGTCCAAGTTCCAGCACTGCTACCTACTAAGTGATCTTGGGTCAGTCACTGTTTTCCCAGATGTAGGATGGGAACGATACTTGCACTTCCACTTTACAGGTTATTATGAGGAAAACTAGAATCCATCAATCAACAAGCACATAGGCAACGATACTCTGCACCAGGCGTGGTGCTAGGTGCTAGGGATAAAGATAGAAATGAAACAGTCCCTGCCCTCACGGAGCTTACAATCCACAGGGGAAGATGATAAGTACATATATAGGGATATAAAAAACAGATACAAGATGATTGGGTGGAGGAGGAAGTTAGCAGTTGGGGGGATGATCAGGAAAGGCCTCAGGAAGAGGGTGCTCATTGAGCCGAATCTTACTAGAGGTTCTAAGAGCTGGAAGTGAGGCGGGGTTATGGTACAAAGGTGCTGGGACAGGGAAACGGGATGACGAGTACAAATCCCAGTAAGAAGGCTGACTAACATCTAACAAGGCTACAAGGGGAGTCTGAGGCCAGGTTATGAATGGCTTCGAGTGCCAAAGGGAAGGGTTTATATGGATCCCAGAGGTCATGAGAAGCCATTAGACTTTATTGAAAAGAGGAATGACATGGTCAGAAGTACCCTTTAGGAAAATCACTTTGGCATCTGTGTGGAAGAGGCAGGGAGACTGACAAGAAGGCTATTGCTATAGTCTAGGTGACAGGGGATAAAGGCCTTAATTAGAATGGTGACTGGGTGGGTAGGGAGAAGGGAACGCCTGTAAGAGCTGTGGAGGTAGAAATGAAGGCAACCCCGACAACCTCTATGGGATGAGGGGTCAAGGATGATCCAAGGTGGGAACCTGGGAGACTGGAAGAGGATGGGAGTGCCCTGAGCAGACATTCGAGAAGTTCAAAAGAAGGGCGAATATTTAGGACAAAAGATAATGAGGTCTGTTTTAGACGTTGAAATGAAAGTAATAATACTTCTAAAGGTTTATTATTAAATCCCTGTGGGTATCCTTTCCACACCAAAGATCAAGACCTTATCCATACCGTACTGGAAAATTCTAAGAATCGTTGTGGCCAAAATATAAATTCATGCCTTGGTGATGATCCTTCTGGTGGTGAGAATAACCACTGATCTTTTCACACAAAAGGAAGATGAGCAACTGACTATCCCTTTGGGATAATACTCTAATCATTTAACAAAAATTTATTAAACACCTTCTATAGGCCAGGCACCGTGCTGAATGCTGGAGATACAAAGACAGAAAGGAAATTGTCCCTGTCCTCAAGCAGTTTACATTTTATCATGGAAGACAACAAGGACACATCTAAACACATGCAAAATAAATTTTAGAAACAACTTTACTGGGAATGGCGGGTGGGGTGCTAGTAGCTGGGCAGATCAGGAAAAGGGGTGATGGCCAGACTTGTGCTTTCATTAGGACAACAGAGCAGAAACCCCCTCAATTGATTCAGAACCTAATTAGTCTATAACTCAGTCTTAAGGATTTTTCCCAAGGTCATACAACTAATAGGCAGTGAGGTAGCACAGTGGTTAGAGAACTGGAGCAGAAGTCAGAAAGACCTAAGTTCAAATCCAGCCTCAGACTAGCTGTATGACCCTCGGAAAGTTACTCCGTCTGCCTCAGTTTCTTCAACTATAAGATGGAGATAATGATAGCACCTACCTCCCAGGGATGTTACCGGGATCAAAAGAGAGAATATGCACCGTGAAAACCTTAAAGCACACCATAAATACTAACCCTTACTAGCATTTTTAAAACATTTTTTTATTATGTATCAGAGGTGAATCTCAAACTCGATCTTAAAGACTCGCAAGATTCTCTCCACGTGCTATCTACTACTTCAAGGTCTCTTCTCTATAAAGATTTTTATAGCGATGTTACCTGTAATGTGGGAAAAACTGGGAACTGAGTAAATAATCAACAGCTGGGGAAGAATGCCTCAATAGAACATGTCACCGTAAGGAATGTCACACAAGAAGAAGGGAAGATCTACACACCTACACCACCTATGCTGCAGCACTGCCTCTAGAGTCAGAGGAGCTGGGTTCAAATATTTCTGACACTATCTGTGTGAGCTTGGGAAAGTCCTTTAACTTCCTCAGGCCTCAGTTTCCTCATCTGTAAAGTGAAGGAACGGGACGAGATGGCCACTGCAGCCCCTTCTAGGTCTAAATCAGCAATTGCTGTGTAATTTCTATAAATAAAACATTTAAAAGTAAAACCTTTCTAGAACTAGGAATACATTTACTGATATTCAAACATAGAATCAATAAGGACTGAGATGTTTCAAAGCAGGGAATCTGTGGACATGGCTGAGAAAAAAATGACCTCTAATGAACATTTAGCATCTTCTTCAATTATGAATTTAACAAACAAACCTTATTCTAAGAAGGGATCCATAGGCTTTACCAGACTGCCAAAGGGGTCCAAGAAACCAAAAAGGGTAAGAACTCCTACTTTAGAGTGAGCTATTGTGGGGGTAGAATTTGGAACACACAGTAGACTAGCTTCAGAAGACCTGGATTCAAAATGTTTACTGGGTATGTGACCTCAGACAAATCACTTAAGGTCCCTCAAGACTCAAGTTTCCGCAGTTGTGAAGTGGTGATAATAGTACCACAGAACTGCGGTGAAGAAAGCTTTTTGTATACCTTAAACACTGTACAGGTATGAGTTATCCTTACTTGAATGTTTAAAAATTTTTAAGTTATAGTGGTTCAATATTCACTGGATTCTTTTCTTTTTAAGTAAAGCTCATAAGGAAAAAAGAAATTGTGTTCTTCAATACAACAAAAAAAATTCCCTCCTCCTTCAGGAACCTATAATGACTATTTATTGCCTGTTGGATCAGGTCCTAACTCTTGAGTTTGGCTTCAGGATTTCTACCCTGCATCACCTCCTCTGGGCCCCAACCATCCTGCTGGAGAGGGAACACTCTGGAGTCTTCTGGAGATGCTTCCCCCAATTTCTAAGCCATTCCCTCTGCCCATCATGCTCTCTAACTCCTACCTTCTGCTTAGCTCCTTTTCCTTCCCCACCCTGCTCTTTCTATATCCTCCACCTCCTCTGGGAAGCCATTCCAGATTGCTTCCAATGGCTCCACTCCTTCCTCTGGGATTATAGAACATAGAGACTTTAAGAGACTGTTTATTCTAAGCTTTTCATTTCCCAGATGAGAAAACAGGTGGGAAGAGAGACGATAAGTGAGTGGTTAAGGTGAGATACAGTTAGGTAGCAAAGCCAGTATTTGAATGCATGGCACCATGCTGCTTTCCTGTCTCTGTGTCTTTTGAGTACCTTTTTCTCCCTTTTTATTCTCCCAGTGCCTAGCATGAGGCACTGTCCACAATGAGTGCTCAGTCTTTGCTGTAAACTAGATCATTCCTTTTTTAAAATATATTTTTATTAATTTCCCAGTTACCTTAAAAATTTTTTAATATTTGTTTTTTAAGACAGTTCCAAATTCTCACCCTCCAGCCCATCCCACCTCCTTGAGAAGGCAAGCAGTTTGTTATTGGTTGTACATGTGAAGTCATGCAAAACATATTTCTATATTAGCCATGTTGCAAAAGAAAACACAAACAAAAAAATAAAATAAAGTTTGTTTTTAAAGTATGCTTCAACTCTGAGGTACCACATCATACCTATCAGATTGGCTAACATGACAAAACAGGAAAATGATAAATGTTGGAGAAGATGTGGGAAAATTGGAACACTAATGCATTGTTGGTGGAATTGTGAACTGATCCTACCATTCTAGAAAGCAATTTGGAACTATACCCAAAGGGCTATAAAACTGTGCATACCCTTTGATCTAGCAATACCACTAGTAGATCTGTATCCCAAAGATATCATGAAAAGGGGAAAAGGACCCACACATACAAATATTTATAGTAGCTCTTTTTGTGGTGGCAAAGAATTGGAAATTGAGGGAATGCCCATTAATTGGGGAATGGATGAACAAACTATAAATGTAATGGAATATTACTGTTCCATAAGAAATGATGAGCAGGTGGATGTCAGAAAAACCTGGAAAGATTTACATGAACTGATGCTGAGTGAAGTGAGCAGAACCAGGAGAACATCATACACAGTAACAGTAACAATGTGCAACCCAACTTTGTTAGACTAAGCTCTTCTGAGCAATGCAATGATCTAAGACAACTTCAAAAGACTCATGATGGAAAATGCTGTCCACATCCAGAGAAAGAACTATGGAGTCTGAGTGCAGATTGAAATACACTATTTTCCCTTTTTTTTCCCTTTCCCATGGTTTTTCCTTTTTGTTCTGATTCTTCTTTCACAATGTGACTAGTGTGGAAATACGTTTAACATGATCATACATGTATAGTCTATATGAGATTGCATGTCATCTTGGAAGGGGGGAGGGAGGAAAAATTTAGAACTCCAAATCTTATAAAGGTGAATGCTGTTCTAAAACTTGCTAGATGTGGTAATGGACTAGAAGTACACAATGAGATGTCTTTTTTTTCAGTAATAGCATTGTGTAATTTCTTTTGCTTAACTGTACTTGCTATGAGGAGGGCTTTATTGGCAGGGATAGACGTAAGAGGGATTGGGTGATGCAAAAAAAAAAGATTAAAAAGAAAATCAGAAAAGAGCAAAAGAGGGGCAGCTAGGTGGCGCAGTGAGTAGAGCACTAGCCCTAGAGTCAGGATGACCTGAGTTCAAATGCGGTCCCAGACACTTGACACACTAGCTGTGTGACCTTGGGCAAGTCACTTAACCCCAATTGCCCTACCTTCCCCCCTCCAAAAAAAAAAAAAGAGAGAGCAAAAGAACATTCAAAAGGGGACATAGATATACATAGCGGAGGTGGTACTATCCAGTTATATTAAATACATGCTTTTTTTTAAAAGCTGTGCATAATAAAGATTCATGGTTTCATATATGATCCTCTTTCTGATTTTTGTATATTAAAATGCCAGTGTTTGTTGTCGATGTTAAGTTCATAATAAAAAATTGAATTCCTAAAAAAAAAAGTTGAAAACTAAAAATTAATTAATTAATTTTTAAAAAGAAATTATTTTGTTACGTTGAAGAGAATGGAAACGTAAACTTCATTTTAAAAAGCCATACTAGCCACAAGAACTCAAAAAAAATTAAGTATTTTTAATATTAATATTAAATTCTGACTTTATCAAGACTTAAAAAAATAAGTCTCATATATATATACTTTTAAAATGATCTGGTCACATCATTGCAGAATTGTGTTATGTTGCATTTTGTTTTTTAATACAGAATTATTTTGCAAACAAGAGGGGAAAGTATGCTTCAACCTGCTTTCTGAATGCGTCGGTTCTCTCTGTGGAGGTGGATAGCATTTTTCATCATGTGAGCTGGATAATTCTCAAGCCTACCTGGGCCTTCTTTCTCTTAGCAGAGGTCAGGATATGGTGGTACAGGGGGCCAACAGGGGGAGTGATATTATCCAGGCCGGCGGAGGGCAACAGTAGGGCAGTCAAGGTCTTCTCTGGTTTTCTCTGATCCAGGGCTTCATTGATGAGACTGACTGCGAGGATCTCTGGTGGAACATCAAGAATCTACTAAGGAAGGGGAGCCCAAGGCTGCATTCTAGGGCTAGAATGCATAGTCCTAGAATGGGGGTTGTGAGTCTCACCCCTGACATGATCCATCCCTTCCCAGGCCCCACTCACGCTCTGTCTCCTCCTGGACCTGACCATTGACTTGGCTCACAGCGGCCTGCAAGTCATTCCAGCTCAGGAAGGCCCCGGCCCCATTCCGTTCCTGCCACAGCCTTCCCAGGACATCAAAATAACTGAGGATTAAGGAAAGACAAGGTAAGCTGGGAGGTTTGGGATCTCACAGCACTCAGGAGAGACCGAGGATTTTACCTCCCAACGAGAAACTAAGGCTCAAAGAAGAGACTAAGAATAGTAACAGCTTAAATTTTATCTAAGTGCTTTAAAGGTTACAAAGTGATTTCTCCACAGCAACCCCACCAGGCAGAGAGTGCAAGTGTTGGTATCTTCATTTCGCAGAGGAGCAGAGAGGTTCAGAGGTGAAAAGATTTCATAGGGACTGAATCTCAGAGCCAGGGCTTGAATCCAGGATCCAGTCATCTTCCCACTATCCACCACCTTTCCACCAGCCTCACAGTCAAGGGGACAATCAAATACATTTCCTTCTCTTTTCCACAAGATCAGGACCATCTTCCAGGCTCTTGAGGGGAAGCACAGGTAGTGACTTCACGTTGGAGCAGAGATAAGCCTAACAAAGGAGTTCATTTCCAAAGTCGAAGACCATGGACTTGCTCCTAGGACATGGACTATTCAGAACCTTGTTTTCTCAGTGCTAAGGATCAGCAAACTTAACAAAGTCCAAAAGGATCATACTTGTAAGTCCCTTCCTCCCCTTTCCACACTCTGACAGTCCAGCCAGACTGGCCTCCTTAACACCACCTAGCTCCCTTCTATTCACTGCTAGGCATTTAATAAATGCTTTTCGATGGACGGATCATCTGCAAAATGGGTCTAATAATATTTGCATTATGTACCTCACAAAGCTGTGAGGAAAGCACTTTGTAACTCCTAAAAGTACCACGGAAATCCGCTGTTTTCATTCCAGCTTCCTGTTTCTCTCCCGTCCATGAGGTTTTAAAGGTCCTATGCCTTGCTTACCGTTGGGCATTCTCTCCATCCACTTCAGCCAGGCCCAAAGCTGGGCTCACCAGACTGTTCCAGAAGCCCCCAGCATCCCCTGCCTCCAGGTACCGATTAATCAGGGCAACAGCAGAGAGCATCTCCAAAGCCACAAAGAGTTCCTCCTGAGCCAGTTCCTAGAAGAGACGTGTGAAAGTCCGCCGACAAATTTGGAGCCTTAAGGCAGCCTCCCCCCACCCTAAACTGATGGGAGTCAGAAAGACATGAGTTAAAATCCTGCTTCAGGCGATCACCAGCTGTGTAACCCTAGGTAAAATCACTTAACCACTCTCAGACTCAGTTTCCTCATCTGTAAAATGAGGATAATAAATGCACCCAACCTCCCAGGATTTTTGTGGGGATCCAATGAGATAACATGTATTAAATGCCTTGCAAACCTTAAAGTGTTATATCTAAGTGACAGTTAGTATACAATCTCATATCTCACTAGCCCCCATTCCCATTGCAAATATATATAATGCACACTGGCTCTTTCTTCCTAGTAGGATGTGTCCGTCCCCCCTCTCCACCCCCCAACCTGCTCCCACCCTCCCCCAACCTTCCGGCCTTCCATTAGAATCCACTGGACTTCCTGAATCCTAGTCTTCCCCAGTCAAACCCTCCCCCACCCTGCTCTTCTATAAGAAGGCTTCTGAGGCTTATCCACCTCTGCCCAAGTCCCCTCCCCTCTGGGCTTTTCCATCCCCCACCACAGGTACTGAGAACTTTGGCCCACTGGATCTTGTTCCTGCATCTGTGCTCTGGAGGTGTGGAAGCTCCCCCAAGGGCTAGGGCTGTCTTTTTTTCTTCCCCTCAGATCTCTCCTTATGGCTTAAAGCGAGGTACTGGTATAAGATCAGGGGTTAGAGAGCAGCAAGATTTCTGTTCTAGTAATGGGTAGAGGGCCAGGGGAAAGAGACAGTGCCCCACGACTATCCATAATCTCTCTAGTTGTCAGGAGACCCTGTGGCCCCTTCTTGTGACTCACCCCTTCTTGTTGCCGCTGAATCAAACTTAGTTCCTGCTGGTACATGGATTCAGCAAAGGGGTACACCTCAGGCAGCTGGGCTTCAGGGCACATGAGCTCCCTCACTGTATCTGCGGCCAGCCCTCTCCGGATGGCTCTATTGATCCGTCTCACAGCCTGGAGCACTGGTAGGGGTAGAGAAAAGTTGGTTCAGCTGGTCACTTAAGCAAAGTATCTGCCCCCAATCCAGCTCTACCCCCCAATGGGGCAGTATTAACTAGTTTAAACAACTACTCCTCATACCAAATGACCCAACAATGCCACTTCTAGGACCACGCCCTGAGGATGCTGTTAAATAGGGAAAAGGGACTTTCAGGACAAAAACAAACCTAGTTGCATTATTTGTAAGGGCGGGAAGCTGGAAACAATCTCTATGTCTTCCCACTGGGAAATGGACAAATAATTATGTTATATCATTGCAGTGGTATATTATTATGAAATGACAGATGTGATGACTATAAAGAAACAAGAAATGGGTTATACCAAGTGACACAAGCAGAAGATAGTAGAATTAAAAAAAACCCACCAAAGGCACTGACGGCAGCTTATTTTAAAACAAAGCCACTGCCACCATAGCAACACTGTGGCTTAATACAAAGAGCATTAGAGCTAGACTTGACATTCAAATCCCAGTTCTAGCACTTGTTTGCTATGTGACTTACGTGAACAAGCCACTTTCGCCTCCTAAACAGTGTCTTCCTCTGTTAAATGGGGACAACACATGCTGTCTACCTTATAGGAATGTTAGCTTGACAATACTTTGTAAACCTTAAAATACTGCAGAAACGTACGTTATTGTAATTGTTTAAAAAAAAACACAACAGAACCTTATTTTAAGTACAGAGACAGAAAAGAGAGCAGAAAAGAATAGATTGTAAATAAACTTCTAGGCTCCTCACCATGTAGATGAATTTTTAGAACAAACCTGCATGGTGTGTGGGCAAAAGAGGGAGAAGGCAAAGAGGGTGCCCTCAGGTAGCCAGGTACCATAGCAGTGGTGGGAAGGTGTGGGGTGGAATGGGGTCAGATAATTTAGAATTGAGTATGGCGGGTCTCTGAACTCAGAAAGCCTTAATGATTTTCAAAAAAAGGTCAGGCTCTTGTTCTTAGCACCACAAATTGACTTCCATTCCACCACAAGAACCAAGCTGAAACCTAAGAGGAGAAAGAAGAGGCAGGGCTGTGCCAGTCCCCGAGGCCTCAAGAGCAGAGATAGGCCTCTGGCAGGAGCCTTCACCCTGAGGACTATATAGTTCTGATGTAGGACTCTTAGTTTTACCATGTGATAAAGGACTTTTGCCACCATCTGATGCCTCCCTGACAAGGGACGTTCCATTGTTTAATGCAAGGTCTACCTGGCCTGAAATCAATTCCCCTGATTGCGTGACATGGATCCCTTGTCACACTGGGCTGATTTTGTCTTCTTGGTGGATAAGTTTAACAACTGTATCTCTGCATTTTTTTAGTTGGGAGGAAAGAAAAAGAAAAAGGCCCGGACTTGCTATCTTAGGCCAGACATAAATTATCAGCAAGGTTAATATTACAAGAGAAATTCCTAGGCCAAATGCTCAAGATTTCCGTGGGTGAATTCCATGAAGAATCTGATTCCATGGAAGTTCCAGCAAGGCCTCCCAGCCTAAGGCGGTCCTATAGCAAACTTAGGCAGAAGTGTTGCCCTGTCAAGATAAGCAATCCAACAATCAAAAAGCATTTATTAAGCACCTAGTACATGCCAGCTACTGTGCTTGGCACTGGAGATACGAAGGTAAAAACAAAATTATCCCTTGAGACAACATGTATAATAGAACATATACAAAATAAATTTAACATAATTTGGAGAGGGAGAGCTGGGGACAGGGGAAATCTCTATGTAGAAGGTGGTACTTGAGTCTTGAAGCAATAAAGGTGTCTCAGAAGTGGAGGGGAAGAAACACATTTCTGGCAGAGATGAGGGTACTGAGTGTGTGTGTCTGGAACAGCAAGAAAGCCAATTTAGCTAGACCAGATAGAGTGTGGGAAAAGGGAATGATGTCTAATGAGGACAGAAAGGTAGGCAGGGCCAAGTGGTGAGGACTCTTTAAAAGCCAAGCAAAGGGGTTTATATTTGATCCTAGGAGAAGTCAGGAAGTACTGTAGTTACCTGAATAGGGGAATGACAGGATCAGCCCTACACTTTGAGAAAACAATTCCAGCGCTGGGCAAAGTATGGTTTAAAGAAAGAGAATATTGAGGCTGAGAAACCAGTTAAGAGGCTATTGTAATAATCTAGGTAAGAGGTGATAGGGGGAGGGGCCTGAACTAGGGTGGTGGTTGTATGAGTGGAGAGGAGATGGATTTGAGATGCAGGGACTGAAACAAGATTTGACAGCTGAATGGATATGTGGGGTTGATGGAGAATTACAAGTGTGACAATGAGGTTACAGAATGTGGAAAAATGGAAGCATGGTGATGCCCTTTAACAAAAATAGGGAAGTCTGGAAAGGGGGAGAGATTGGGGAAAAGATAACGAGGTATTTTCTTGTTTTTGTTTTTAGATATGGGAAGACTATAGGACATCTAGTTTAAAATGTGCAATGAGCAAGAGTAATCTGGGTGCTCTTAATATTCAGGGCCTGGAAACTGTGGAGGTGAGGCAAAGTAAAAGATTCTTAAGAGAATAATTACCACAAGATTGAGTTGAGCAGAAATCGTTAACCAGTAGAATGTAAAGCATCATTTCTCATCTGCTGGTCTACAGCAAATTTTTACCAGTGCACAAAACTTTTTACCACCAAACATTCTTAGTTCTTAAGCTCTATAAGCTTTAAAAACTGGCTTCTCTCTCCTTTCTACCCTTGCCCCCAGATCTTATGCCCTGAACCACTGAAAGCCACTGGCCTAAGGCTTTAGAATGAAGAATGATCCAAGAAAAGAATGTAGGATTTTACTGATCCACAGTATAATTTGAGTTAGGAGACAACTGCTTTTTAGAATCAGGAGGGTATCATAATGTTTTTAGGCATTCTATTTCTTTTAAATCTTGCTACAGATTACATCTCTATGTTTATTCATTTCTTTAAAAAAAGGAATCTTCTTATTCAACCTCTTATAAAAAGGGTAAAAGGTATTTTAACAAGTATATAGTAAATAAATATAATAAATTATACTATAATGTTATATATAAAATTTATACATAATTATAACATTATAGATATTTATATAATAGCCAGAGCAATAAGAAAAGTCTCTTGCTAAGCAGTGGGAAATTGTACTGAGCAAAGACACTGAAACGGGAAAGGAGCTCCCCACAGATAAGCAATCAAAATGTACCTTCTCCTAGGCATATTAGTAACTTCTTGGAAGGCAAATAACCTTTGAAATTTGGACTGGACATCGTACTTTAACTAGCTGCTCAGATAGGCAGCAGCTACTGTGAAAAAGAAAAATATAATGCTCAGGAGAAAATAACCCGTCACTAAGGAGCATACAAGCTTTACAAATCCAAACCTGTTTTAGTAACAAGCAAATAGCACGATCGCAAATCCTTTAAAAACAATCTGAAATTGTCTTCTAAGCACTATCAAGCAGTCCAGGAATGAAGTAGGTTCTGTGTAGGAGAGTTGCCATGTCCTTGAGACAGCTGACAACCAGTCTAGGTCAATCCTCCATCACAGGGCAGATGACTTACTGGCAAGTTCCTGATCGCCTTTAGCATTGGCTGCAGCCACACCAGCCTGGACCTCCTCCTTCTCCAGGAGCTCTACCAAGCCCAGCTCCTTTAAGAGGCAAAAGATTTCCCTGAGAGTTATGATAGTTATTTGTGTACATGTGATGCCCACCCCCATTAGACTGTAAGCTACTCCCAGCGATGGTCATTTTTAACCTTTGTATCCTCAGAACCCAGCATATTGTTTTGTATACAGTAGGTGCTTAATAATTGTTTGTTGAATGGAACACAGATGGTCTATCCTAGCTTTAGGGTGGAAGAGGCAGAAAGCAGAGAAGGGGTCTCTAAGAGGGGAGCTCCCTTGAGGCAGAATTTCCTCCCTTCTCCCTCTCTCCTCAGACTTACCAGCGCTTTCTGTTCTCTGTCTGAACTCAGTTGTTCCAGGTACCAGTCACCAAAATCCCTCCTCACTCCTCGAAGGGCCAAAGCTGAGTCACAGAGGGCTTCGAGCAAGGCCCCAGAGTTCTGTCTTTCCAGAGATTCATCAACAGCCTCCAGAGCTCCATGAACTAAAAGAAACCCAGGCTTAGGTCTGGGCAATTTGAGAGGGACCAGAGGCCTTAGAATGCTCTCAATCTGCCCCTACCTCCTGTCATCAGTAACCAGAACCATCTTAAGCCAGTAGCATTCTTACTACTCTTCCCTACTCCCAAACCTATAAAGATTTCTTATTGTTTTATCCATCCCAAACTTTGGGGACCTTCTTTTCCATCATCCTCCCTCTCTCAATGATTGCATCTTAATACTCTCTCAGCTCAGCCTCTGCTCCAACCAGGCAAACCTATGCCTCTTCCCCGACCTGACCCTTTGAATGAGCTGTTCCCCCCAAATACTTCTCTTTCTCAATCTCATCTCTTCCCCAAACCTTCCTTCCCAACTTTTTCATATTTCCCCCCTTCCAGAAAGCCATGTTTCCTTTTATTTTGGTCTGCAGTATTTGTCTCTCAAATGGCAACTCATTAAGGACAAGGATCAATCTTTCTACAGGCATACAGTTTGCATTTGCCACAGGAAAGAAAAAAACTATGAAGGCTTCATTCTGATCCGGTCTAGATGAGGGAGGTGGGAGTAAGGGGAAAGGGAAGGAATGGATTAAAAAAAGATGTGTCAAACACACAGGCCACCCAAACCAGATTAAAAGTATCATTGGGAAATAGTAAATAAGTAAAAATACAACATATATAGATAACATTTAATTTTAAAACTAAGTCGATATGAGGCCCACAAGGATCCTTATTGGTGGCCTGCATTTCTACCCGAGTTTGACACCACTAGGTCAAAGATGCTAACAAGGGATTCTAGGTGACACCTGCTACAAAATTTCATCAGTAGTGGAGTCTGAGACAGCCATACTCTGAGATATGCAAGATAGGCAATGGTCTGGGATACAAGGGACCCTTTATATAAATGCACAAATCTCAAACACCAGCAAACCCCACTCTCCTTTTTACAATAAGTCAATTAGCATGTGCTACAATGAAGGGATCGGCAGCATGTGGTGTAGTAGAAGGAATGCTGGATTTGGAATCAAACCACCTGAGTTTAAATCTCAGTTTCCCTACTTACCTGTGTGACCTTGAATCATTTCATTTCTCAGGGACCCCAGTACCACTGGGGCTGAGCATGGGGGTGTTGGACCAGATGATGTCTAAATGTTCCTCCAGTTCTAAATTCTTTGATCCCACGATTTCAAGCAGGGGTCAAAATTTTCCGACTTTGACTAGGACAGGCAAATGCTTTGTCCAGGCTCTGGCTACACATCCTGCTCTGGATTTATCTGTGAAGCTTCAGATTCTTTTGTCCCCTCTTACCGTTGACTTGGTTGATATTGCCCTGTATTTCCGCCTGAGTCAGATATCGGTCGTAGATGTCGTGGCTCTCTCCATCATCCTGGAGATACTAAGAAGAGGGTGAAAATGCTAGCGGGAGGAGGTACCCTTGAGATACGGCGTCTCTTTACTTCTCTCCCTCACCCATTCCATCAGATTTCAGTCAGCTCTTCTGGGTTCAGCTCCCTCTATTCCAGGGGTCTAACCTAGTCCAGAAGCAAAGCTAAATTTCCATGCCCCTTCCAGCACATCTAAGCTGGCCTTAAGAATCTCTAAAGACAAAGTCTCATCCGGTAACATCCCAGGGTCTCTGCTCTTCATAGAGATTGAACCCAGGAATCCTCCTCCATAGATCCCTGGCCTTTTAGAACCCAAAACACTAATTCTCATCCTCCTCTTAGATCCCTACCTCTGAGCCAATGAGGTAGCAGAGTGGGCCTGGAATCAGGAAGACCTGAATTCAAATCCAGTCTCAGGCACTAGCTACGTGACCTTGGGCAAGTCATTTAGCTTCTGTCTGCCTCAGTTTCCTTAACTGTAATATGGGGATAATAACAGCATCTACCTCCCAAGGGTTGTTGTGACAATTAAATGAGATAATATTTGTAAAGCTCTTGGCACATAGTAGGCATTATATAAATGCTTATTTCCTTCCCTTTTAGTTTGATTCAACTCAACAATTTTCCAATGCCTGCTGTGGGCTGAGTGCTATGTGAGGCTATAACGAATTTTTATTATTACAATAACTGACATATTTAAAGTTTGCCAAACACTTTAGATACAGCATCTCATTTGGGTCTCACAACGACCGTGGGAAGGGGGTACTTCTGGTAGTATTATCCTAATTTTACAGAAAGGGAAAGTGAAGCTCATAAAGATTAAGTATATAGCTTACGGTCACATGGCTATTGTCAGAGGTAGGATTTGAACAGAGGTCTTCCTGATTCCAAATCAAGCCACTATGCCACAGTACCCTCATCTAGCCCTTCTCATTGCTCTGCCCTGGCTCCTTTCCCCTGTCCCTGAACTACCCATAAATTGGGTATTTCTTGAACTCTTCTGGCACAGTATCTCAGAGTGTGCGTGCTCCCTCTCTTTCTTGTAAAGCAGGGAAGATTCCCCACTTCCTTTCAGAGTGTGAAATTAAGGTCTTGAGATGGAGTTGGGTGGCTTTTCCCTAAGTCAGCCAACCCAGCCCATGGGAACCCAAGCCCCAGGACTTGTTACCCAGTTCCTGGAGTTGGCGATTTTTTCCATCTTCACTTGGGCTAGCAGCTCCTGGTAAACAGCAGCCAAGGGCTCCCGGAGGTTCCCCAACATGGCATTGGGGTTCTTCAGTGCAGCAAGAGTGTCTTCCACCACCCCCTTCTCCACTGCTTCATTGATGGCAAGGACGGCAGCATGGACTAGAAGGCAGGGAGTAAGGATGTTGGGGTGGGAAGGGGGGTGAGACATGGAAACAAGATCAAGGGGAAAGAAGCAAACTGCAGGTTGAGGTCACCTTTGATTAACTTTAATTCCAATTCCATGTTGACATCATAACTTCCTCAAGCTCTCATATGCTAGGCAGGCTGGAAGGCCCATATATAAGTGGGAGATGAGGAGAACGTCCTTTTCAGGATGTGTTCTCTGCCCTTGAATCTGGAGTTTCCCACCCATCCAAAGCACCACTCCTGGCATTCATCATGCAGAGGTCAGGGGCTACCTACCAGAAGCCTCATCCACAGAGAGCTCACTAGCCAGGATGCCCCCAATCTTGCTGAATGCTGGCAGCTGCAGCCCATACTTAGCCAGCTCTGAGGTCATGTTGTTGAGCTCCTCCTCTGCAAAGACATCACAGGTAAATTTATGGCACTGAAATCTCAAAGCACCAGCCCCTCCTGCCACATTCCCGTCTCTTCTTCCTTTCATAATCAAATTTTTGGAGAGACACGTCCCCACTCTTTGCTTCCATTCCCCCCCCCCTCACTTCTCAGCCCCTAGTAATATGACTTCCAAAGCTACCCTGCAACTGAGACTACCCTCCCAAGGTCATCAGCCATCCTTTAACTGCTGAACAGGATGGCTTTTTTCCATTTCTCCTTCTTGACTTCTTTGTAGCTTTTGATGTCATCAGGCATGCTCTTCTCCTAGGTATCTCTTGGCTTTTGTGCCAATATTCCCTCTTGGTTCTTCCTCTGACTGTCTAATCACTCTTTCTAAATCACTAATCCCCCCAATGTAATCATTAGACCCCCTTTGCTGGATTATCACCCACTCCACATCCCTCAAGCATAGGCCTTTCCCAGAGCTCAGTCCTGGACCCCTTCTTTTCTCTTTATAACCTCATCAAGTCCCATGGGTTGAATTATCCATCAGAGGTGACTCCCAGATCTATATATCCGGCCCTACCTCTCTTCTGAACTCTAGTCCCCAGTTCCACACAATCAACTTAACCGCCTGCTGGACATCTCCACCTCAAACTCAACATGTCTAAAGCAGAGCTCATACTCCCCTCTTTTCCTCCCCTTCTAAAACTTCCCTATCTCCATTAAGCACATCACTTTCTCAGCCATTCAGATTCACAAACTCAGAGTCACACATATCTTTTCCTTCTCCCTTGTACCCTATATCCAATCAGTTGCCAAGCTTTACTTCTAACTCCACAACTTCTCTCTTATTTATCCCCCCTCTCTCCACTCACATGACCACTACCCTAGCTCAGGCCCTCATCACCTTTCACTTAGACTACTGCGGTTGTTTAATTGTTTCAGTCGTGTCCGACTCTCTGTGACCCCATTTGGGGTTTTCTTGGCAAAGATACTGGAGTGATCTGCTATTTCCTTCTCCAGTTCATTTTATAGATGAGGAAACTGAGGCAAACAGGGTTAAGTGACTTGCCCAGGATCACACAGCTACTAAGGGTCTGAGGCCAGATTTGAATTCACAAAGATGATTCTTGCTGATTCCAAGCCCAGTGTTCCATCCACTGGACCACCTAGCTACCCCCCGGGACTATTGTAGTAAGCCTCCTAATGGATTTTCCTACCTACCATTTCTCCTCTCTCCAACCATCTTCTACACACCTTCCAAATTAAGATTCCTAAAACACAGTTATGAACATGTGGCTCCTCTGCTCAAAAATTGTCAGTAACCCCCTCTTGCATGTAGGATAAAATACAAACTCTTCAGCCTGCCATCTAAAGCCTCATGACATTGTGCTCCTCTTAATTTTCTAGACTTACTTCATAATGCTTCCTTTCCTTTACTCTCCATTCCAGCCTACCTGGCCCACTAGCTTTTCCTCAAACTTGACATTCACCTGTTCCCCAGCCCTGGAATGTATTGCTACCCTCATATCTGCCTCCTAGAATCTCTAACTTCTCCCAAGGCTTAGGTCAGGTAAAATCTTTCTTCATACTACCTGGTATTATTTTCTCTCCTGCCTCATTATCTTATATTTGCTGATCGGTATAGATACTGTAATCCAGTCCCCCCAGTATGCCTTAAGGTCACCCAGGGCAGGCATTGTTTAGTTGTCCTCTTTGCATGGCCAGTGCCCAGAGAGGAGGAACTTTAAAAATGCTAGCTGAATGGAACTGAATTGAATTGCTGGGTAGAGAAGAAAGTGAACCCACCTGTAAATTTTACTTTACCGTACAGGTCATGGATCTGAGGTGCCAATCCCAATCGGAAGAGGAAGAGACTAGGAAAAAACAGAAAGCAAAATTGTGAAGGAAACTTCTTCCTTACATCATCTTAAGGAACTAAGCTTAGGATGTTTTCAAGGAATCTTTCTCTCTCTGTAAACGGTGACTCATATTCATCTGAAATGAGGGGCATTAAAAATTTATCCACCATTCATCCAAGGTTGACCTTACCTGAAGGTCCTGGCTTGGGTCCCACTCCCGTGGGAACCTCACTCTTCAATCACAAACCAGGAACATCTCCATCTCAGCCTCTACCCATGGTTATATCCATAGAAGGATATTCACTCACTCAGCATTGCAGACACACACAACTATACAGATCTATGCTCTCACATCTAATGATTTTCCTTTGGGCCCTTTCTCCATCCCCCCTAGCATAGCGCCAGTTGTAGGGGATATTCTATTGTACCTAGGAACCTAGGTGATAGGAGTTTTGCTCACCTCAGGGCATGGATACAGTAAACCACCCGTGGCATGTTCTTCTTGTCATAGATGTCTGTAGTCTCAGGAAGAAAAGTCTGTAAGAGGAGCCAACCTATTAGTAGCCTAGTAGATGCACCCAGTTTGAGGAAGGAAGAAACTCAGGGCACCATTTTTTAACCTTTCTAAATGTGGGTGGCATTTAGAGAGTCAATATGGCATAGTACAGGTTCCCCACCCTTGCCATAGTGAACAGAGAGCTAGTTTCAGAGCCAAGACCTGGGTTTGAGTGCTGCCTCTGACAAATCCTGGCTGTATGGCCCTAGGGAAATCATTTAACCTCTCATTGCTTTAGGGAACCTTCAAGTCTATAGATTTCAGAGGCTGCTTGGTGGCACAGTGGATAGAGCACCACCTCTGGAGTCAGGAGAACCTGAGTTCAAATCTGGCATCAGACATTTACTAGCTGTGTAACCCTGGGCAAGTCACTTAACCCCTATTGCCTCAAAAAAAAAAAAAAAGACTATAGGCTACAGAGAATGTAGATAATCTGCATTGGTAAAGGGAGTTTTCTCATTTGTGAGTCCTTTATAGGAATGAAATCACAGTGGGCACAGCTGACCTCAATGATCCAGCCTTATCTATGGCCCAGTTGCCTTTATTCCTGTTCCCTACTAGGTGGGGAAAAGAGTGAAAAGTCAACATTGATATAAATTCATGCCACATTAAAGGGCAAACATATGAAACAATGGCAAATTTACACTATAAGCTTTTTATGCTCTAATTTCTTAGTTCCCACATGCTCCCAAAGCAGGAGAAAAATAAAGGGAAATGTACATTATTTTGGCAGCTAATAGTCTGATATTTTACTATTGCTTCTGCCAGTTTTTGAAAGAAGTTCCTCTATATATTATTAGTGCCAGAATCTGTACTTTTGTACTGTCTTTTTTCTGAAAATATACATGTCACATTTAGATAGATATTTTAGAAAGATAATGCACTCACTGAGTGTTTGCTACATGCCAGGCACTGTGCCATATTTGTATAAGGCTTGAAGATTTGCAAAGTGTTTTACATGCTATATACATGGAAAAGTGTTTTATATACATTATATACACAGAAAATCTCTCTTACTACACAGATACTTTACAACTCCGAGGGACTCAGAAGGGAAGTGTAGAGGGGAATTCTCTTCCTTGTACAGTTACAGAAAGAGGGCATGCTCATGTGAAGTTTTACCGGTTCCAAGGCTGTTTTTATCAGCTTTAGCTAGTCAGTGAGGAACGTGAGAACCATGGGGCAAAGGTGCTGATGGAGACAAAGGTGTGGCACAGAGGAACAGGAAGGCGCAAGTGACAGGTTCCAATTCTGATGTCCAATATAGACAGGTCCAAGGTTACCTTAGGTAGGCCAATGTGAGATGCTGCAGTCAGCCAGAAGTTGATGTTATCAGTGTGACGGAAATGCAGGCCATTTGCCTAAAGAGGAAGAAAAGAAAAGTCAGTCCCTGAGTAGTACTGAGAGTCCCTTATGGACAGAGGCTGTTCTGACACAGGAGGGAAGATGCAGAGGGAGGATCCTCTCTGATGGGGAGACAGAACACTGCCCCAGGCCATAGACAGACTCTGAGATAGATAAGGAAAGATGATAGAGCAGGATAAAGATCTAGACACCAGTGCTGGCGGGAAAATTGAAAGAGTAAAGGTCTGGTCCAGGAAGTTTCCAAAAGGAAGGGATGTCTATTGCTAAGATAGGAAAAAAGAGAGACACAGGGGCAGGTGGGGCGTAGCACCACGGTATCTTAGATAACAGTTTGTGCACTGATTCAGGGGTCAGGGACCACTTAATTTCTTAAAGCCTACTATGGAAGTGTCCCTTACAGCTGAAAGAAGCACAATTCACTTTTTAGGAAGCTCATCCATGGTTAGAGGAAGAAGATGACCCCATAATGAGCCCCTTTTGTAGGTAAAAGCGAGGGAACAAGGAAAGAAAGCTGGGCCTTTGGGTGGCCCCTCACCTTATACCGCATTTGCTCCAAATCATAGATCTTTTTGAAAGGAACCACATCGGGGGCAAAATAGTGTCCTAATTTGGCCAAAATAACCCCATTTCGAAGGCTCTCCTCCAGCTCCACCGGAGAAGGCAGCTCTTCCTTCAGGCAGGCCTCCATCCAACTGTGGGCAAAGTCAAAGGAGTAGGTAGGTTGTAGCCCCTCTAGCTGGGCTCCCAGGAGCCCAGGCAGGCTGCAGTCACACTGAATTCATGTCAGTTCATTTGAATATTGCTCTCTGAACCCTAGGTCCTCTGGTCTCTAGATCAGAACTGAATGCCTACTCCCCTGGCTTAGCAATCTCTCCCTTTCTACTCTCTCTCTGCCCCTTGTCTGTTCTCACCCTATCTTCTCTCAAATTGCCCACACACACCTGGAAATGTAAAATTATAGATTCAGAGATAAGAGAAATCAGCTAGTAGAATGAAACATCCTGGACACTATGGTGGGAGCTTGGCTAGAGTGTGTGCAGTTTTGGAGGCAACCACAGTTTTGGGAGCTCTCAGCTGAGAGACAACTTGTCATAAAAATTACATGAGTCCCTTTGCTGGCCCTGGATGCAGGATTTGGTGCTATTTGGCAACTCTATTGCTCATATACAGCTCTGGGTCACAGTTCCAAAGTAGAGCGAAATGCTTCTGGTTGGGTTGCAAAAAAGCAGGGAACCTAGTCACAATTGGACCAAGAGGAGCAGGGACCTGCCCTTCCTGGATAAAGACCAGAGCGTAGACCAAAGAGCAGTGACCACTTCTCTCCCTGAATCATATGACGCTGGAAGCAATGAAAACTTGCAGACCCTCAGAACTAGCTCTGAAAATAGCAGCATGAAAAAGCCTGAAGCTTGACACAGTGCCTCCCTGCCATGAGGTGAGGAGAGCTCAACTTTAATATAAAGTTCAAAGTGAAGAAGTAGGCTGGGAAAATGAGCCAACAACAACAAAAAAAGAATTTGACCATAAAAAGCTACTGTGAGAGAAGACCAAGATAAAAACTCAGAAACAAAAATGTAAAAAGTTACAAGCAAAGCCTCAAAGAAAAATGCTAATTGGACCCAAGCCCAACAAGAATGCCTGGAAGAATTAAAGAAAGATATAAGAGTGGTAGAGGAAAAATTGGCAAAAGGAAATGAGAGCGATGCAAGAAATTATAAAAAGAGAATTATTAGCTTGGTTTAAAAAAAAAAGCACAAAAAATATTGAAGAAAATACCACCTTAAAAAAAAGAAAATTGGCCAAATGGAAAAAAGAGGTACACAAGCTCACTGAAGAAAATAATTCCTTAAAAATTAGAATTGGGCAAGTGGAAGCTAACAACTCCATGAAACTTCAAGCAACAATTAAACAAAGTCAAAAGAATGAAAAAAATTGAAGAAAATGTGAAATATCTCATTGGAAAAACAATTGACCTGGAAAAGAGATTGAGGAGAGATAATTTAAGAATTATTGGATTACCTAGAGGACCTAGGGTTCAGGGAGCAATATGATATGATATGATAAAAAAAGAACCTACACATCATATTTCAAGAAATTATCAAGGAAAACTGCCCTGATATATTAGAACCAAAGGGCAAAATAGAAATTAAAAGAATCCACTGATCACTGCTTGAAAGAGGTCCTAAAATGAAAACTCCCAGGAATATCGTAGGAATATCCCAGGAATATTGTAGACAAATTCCAGTGCTCCCAGGTCAAGAAGAAAATATAGCAAGCAGCCAGAAAGAAACAATTCAAATTTCAAGGAGTGACAGTAAAGATCACACAAAATTTAATGGCTTCCACGTTAAACGAATAGATGATTTGGAATATGATATTCAAGAGGGCAAAGGAACTAAGATTATAACCAAGCATAATCTACCCAGCAAAGTATAATCCTTTAGGGGGAAAAATGGACATGTAATGAAATAGAGAACTTCCAAGCATTCCTGATGAAAATGCCAGAGCTGAATAGAAAATTAGACATTCAAACAGAAGACTTAAGAGAAGCATAAAAAAGTCAACATGAAAGAGTAATCCAAGAGACTCGATAAAATTAAACTATTTACATTCCTCTATGGGAAGATGATACATGTAACTCCTAAGAACTCTTTCATTAGTAAGGCAGTTAGACAGAAGGCATGAGTAGGAATTAATTATATTGGGAGGATTTCCTCCCTTCCCAAAAAAGGGAAGAGATGAGAAAGAGGGATACAGTGGAAGAAGGGAGAAGGGAGAGGTAGAATGTAGAAAATATTCTCACATAAAAGAGATACACAAGGAACAGTTTTTATAGTGGAGGGTAAACTTGAGGGGTGGCAGGCAATGTTGAACCTCACTCTTATCAGAACTGGTTCAAAGAGGGAAGAATATATGTATATGTATATGTATATGTATATGTATATGTATATGTATATATATACACATATATGTATATACACACACATTCAGATGGGTATAGAAATCTATCTTATCCAACAGGGAAAGAGGAGGAAAAGGGGATAAAAAAGATGGGGCGGGGAGGCAGGGCAGGGAGAAAGAAACTGATAAAAGGGAGGAAGGATTAAAGGAGGCAATGGTCAAAAGCACAGTAGACTTTTGAAGAGGGACAGGATAAAAAGGAAGAGAAGGATAAATAGAAGAAAATAGGATGGAAGGAAATGCACAATTAGTAATCATAACTGTAAATGTAAATGGGATGAGCTTACTCCTACCCCAGCAACCCCTAGCCCCACCTCCCTCCCCAATACAAGCCACCAGAGAGGCCTTGATCCCATTGCTGACCAGTAGTGAAGCCTTGCCCTAGGGCTGGCCAATAGTGAGACCCTGTTTCCATAGTAACTGAGCATCAGGGCCCCACCATTGGGGCAGGCCAGCAGCTAACCCCGACACCCAGGGGAGGCCAAAAGGGAGGCCCTCCTGCCAGTACAAGCCAGAAGGAAAGCCTACCCTCCAGTGAAAGCAAGCAACTAAGCCTTGATGCCCAGTGAAAGTCAGCAGTAAGACCCTGAGCCCCAGCACAAACAACTTGGGACAGCACAGGACCAGAGCCCAACTCTCATATAAAAACACTAAGTTGCAAAAAATGCAGAAAAAATGAGCAAAAAAAAAAAAAGAAGTTGATTATAAAAAGTTACTGTGCTGACTGGGAGGATCAAGGTATAAACTTAGAAGAAGACAATAGTTACTATATGTGAAGCCTCAAAGAAAAATGTAATTTGGTTTCAGGCTCAAAAAGAATTCCTAAAAGAGCTTAAAAAGGATAATTAGAGAAGTAGAAGAAAAAAATAGGAAAAGAAATGAGTAATGCAAAAGAATCATGAAAAAAGAGTCAATAGCTGGGAAAAGATATACAAAAATTTACTGAGGAAAATAACTCCCTAAAAAAAAACCAGAATTGGTCAAATAGAAAAAGAAGTTCAAAAATAATTCCTTAAAAGTTAGAACCAAGCAAGTGGAAGCTAATGACTCTGTAAGACAACAAGATACAATAAAAACAAAATCAAAGAAGTAAAAAAAACCAGAAGAATATGTGAAATTTCTAATTGGAAAAACAAATGACCTAGAAAATAGATCCAGGTGAGATAATATAAGAGTTATTAGACTATCTGAAAGCCATGATCAAAAAAAAAAAATCCTGGACAACATCTTTCAAGAAATTATCAAAGAAAACTGCCCTGATATATTAGAACTAGAGGGCAAAATAGAAATTAAAAGAATCCACTGATCACCGCTTGAAAGAGGTCCTAAAATGAAAACTCCCAGGAACATCGTAGCCAAATTCCAGAGCTCACAGATTAAGCTCAGTACTGTAAGGATCCAAAAAGAAACAATGAAAATATCATGGAGCTACAGTCAGGATTACACAGGATTTGGCAGTTTCCACATTAAAGAACCAGAGGGTTTGGAATATGATATACTGGAAGGCAAAGGAGTTAGGATTACAAACAAGAATCACCTAGCCAACAAAATTAAATATAATCTTTCAGGGGGAAAAATGGATATTAATGAAATAGAGGACTTTCAAGCATTCTTAATTAATTAAAATTTGACCTCTAAATATAAGACTCAAGGGAAACACAAAAAGGTAAAAAAGAAACAGGAAAGAGAAAACATAAGAAATTTAATAAGGATAATTGTTTATATTTCTACATGGTAAGATAATATTTGTAACTCTTAAGAACTTTATTACTATAAGAGCAATTAGAAAGTGTATATAGAGAGAGAAGGTGACTTTGATGGGATGATACCCAAAAAGACAAAACAAAGGAGAAAGAAAATTGCACTGGAAGGGGAACACTGTATAGTTAACAGCAACATTGTTTCATGAATAATACAATGGTCCAAGACAATCCCAAAGGACTAATGATGAAGCATACTATCCTCCTCCAGAGAAAGAACTGATATTGTTTGAATACAGAGTGAGGCATGCTATTTTTCACTTTCTTCCATTTTTTTTTCTTTTATTCAAGTCTTCTTGTACAAAACGACTAATATGGAAATGTTTTACATGACTGCACATACCTGTATATGATTGCTTACCATCTCAGGGAAAGAGGAAGGGAAGGAGGGATAGAATTTGGAACTCAAAACTTTAAATAAAAATGTTTAGAGAGAGACAAAGAGAGAGAGAGAGAGAGAATGAATACGAAATACTTCTCTTATAGAAAATAGTTTAGTGGGTTGGTTCTGAGGCCTATTCATTATCCCTCAAATGGGAGGATGAGAGTGGGGAAGATGCTACGGCATGACTACAAGGTCAGAATATCATATACATTGTCAGACAAGGTTTCTGCATCAGTTTTTTTGTTTTGCTTTGTCAGGAGGGAGGTTCAATTTAGGGGAGGTGGGGAAAATAACAGCAATGTAATGATGAAAGAAATCAGGGCAATGTTTTTTGTTTTTTTTTTTAAAGAGATAAGCTAGTCTAACCTCTCATTTTATAGAATAACAGTAAACTGTCATCCAAAGGGGTGAAATAATTTGCCCAAGATCACACAAGCAAGAAACAGCAGAGCGAGGAGTCACATACATGTCTTGATTTCAAATCCAATGCTTTTGCTGCTGCTACTGTCTCCCCCCCTTTTGGGGGAGGCAACTGGGGCTAAGTGACTTGCCCAGGGTCACACAGCTAGCAAGTGTCTGAGGCTGGATTTGTACTCAGGTCCTCCTGACTCCGAGGCCGGGCTCTTTCCATGGCACCACCTAGCTGCTGCTGCTGCTACTAATGAGAATTTATTTACATAGCTTCTTAAGGTTTTCAAAGAACTTTATATTATCTCATTTGCTCCTCATACTATCACCCCCATTTTACAGATGAGGAAACTGAGGCAGACAGAGGTTAAGTGACTTGCCCAGGGTCACACAGCTAGTAAGTGTCTGAGACCAGATTTGAATCTTGACCCCAGGCCCAGTCCTCTATTCACTGTGCCACCTAACTGGCTCTATTTACCATGCACTTACTGTAACTTCAATGTCTTCAAGTCATGTAGAAGACCCCCTTCTCCTGCGTCTTCTTTCCCTGCTCCAACCTCCCTCTCTTCCATCTTAATTATCCTCCCCTCTAGAAAATCTTTCCAAATTGACCTAAAGAAAAAAGAAGGAAATCTACCAGTTCTTCCCTGTTTTGAACATCACTCAAACAGGCCTTAACCAAGACCTTTCCTGTTTCGTTATGCAGAGAAACTGTTCGCCATTCTCCCCATGTGTCTCTTACTGTCTGTGTCCATCCTCGTCAGCACGTCTGCCCTGGACAGCACTCCTGGAGGGCAGAGGCTGTGCCTGCCTACCAGATCTCTACAGTCCAGAGCCCTTCTCCACATTTGGATGATGATGGGAGTGACAGGTAATCTTCAGGGCATAGAACAGGGACAGCAGGAAGAAGACTCGCACACCCAGGCGGCTTGGGCAATCCAGCCCTGCTCCTATTACTAAAGAGCAGTGTGAGCTTGAGAAAATCATCCCGAGCTTCAGCTCCTGGGGTTAAAACCAGTAACGACATCTTCAGTGTGAGTATCCCTTGTATCTGAGGGAAATCTGCCCTCAAAGAATGGGGAAAATGACCCAATCAAGCCCCTCATAGCCACAGAGAGAAACAGAAGGAACAAGCCCTTCCTACGTCACAGTTACTGTGAGGATCAACCAAAATGACAAAGGGGGAAGTATTTCTATAAAACCTAAACTGCTACATGACTGGAAAGACATAAATTTTTATTTCTAGACCTGTGATTTTATTGACTCTCTTCATGAGGCCAATTTCCACAGATCTGCAAATGTCTTTCAATTACAGTCTGAAGAAACTTGTCTGGAGGCATTGAGTGGTTCAGTGACTTGTCTGGAGTTACACAGCCAGTGCGTGTCAGAGAAGGGACTGGAATGCAGGTCCTGGCTCCCTATCCCTCATGCTGCTCTTTTCATCTCTGAGATATGATTACGGTTGTTATTTAAACTGAGAGGCTAAGCGTGACAGGCTGGATAGAGAACCAGGAAGACCCAAGTTCCAGTCCCTTCTCTGATCCATACTGGTTACATGACTGACATCTCAGAGCTTTAGGCAACTTCCTTAAGACAGAGAAAATCTTTGCCTGCATTGGTAGGAGTTTCCTCATCTAGTAATTCCCTTTATTGATAACATCATCATAGGTCTAGTACCCATCCCTAACCTTATTTAAAATAAAAGATTAGGGTTTTCATGAAATCATAGGATCTTGGAGTTGGAAAAGGACCTCAACCCCTCCTTGAACAAGAATTCTCTTTTCAATACCCCCAACAAGCGGTCATTCTGTCATTCAGTCTTTGCTTGGAGACTTGCTGTGTGAGGCGCCTAGGTGGCACAGTGAATAGGATGCCAGGTCTAGAGTCAGGAAGACCCAAGTTCAAATATAATCTCAGATATTTTCTAGCTATGTGACCCTGGGCAAGTCACATAACCTCTGCCTCAGTTTCCTCAACTGTAAAAAGCTCTCAGGGTTGTTGTGAGGCTCAAATGAGACAATAATTGTAAAGTATTATATAAACACTAGGTATTCTTACTATTACTATTGCTTTCAGAGGCAGCCTATCCAAGTTTTGTATTTGTAATTGGGCCTTACATCAAACCAAAATCTGCCTCTACCCAACTTCCAAGGATTGCTCTCAGTTCTGCCATTTGGGGCCGAGCAGAGTACGATTAATTTCCTTTCACATGGAAGATCTTTAGAGGCCAGAAGACAGCCTTCAGGCCCTCTACATCTCATCTTCAGTCCTGTCCTACCCACTGAGGGATACCAGGGAAGTCTCTGAAAGGGACTGAGAACTGAGCCAAGACCATGACCACTGCGTATTACCCCAACATCGCCATGTCTCCAACCTACCCCTTTTTTCTCTCTTTTCATCTCCTGGGGGATGCTGCTGTGGTATCAACCCAGATAATTTAGCTGGGATTGGGCTAGAGGGAGTAGGATGAAGGACAGGCATACTTGTGATCTTGGAAATTCCACTGACCACATGGCCATCCCTAGTCCATTGCCCACTCACAATTTGGTTTCCCCACTCCCCACTCCCACCCTGCCTACCTCCCCTCAGCCCTTGGCCTCCCTTCTACCCACCTCTCTTTGTCCCTTGGCTTCCCTACCCACCTCCCCTCATTCCACAGCTTCCTTCTGCCCACTTCCCTTTATCCCTTAGCCCCTTCCTGCCTATCTCTACTCACCGTTTGGCCTCTTCCAGGCGGCAGAGATACTGATAGGCAACATTCTGCCGCCTCTGTTCATCCATCTCCTCTGCAGTGAGGCGCTCATCTGGAAGGGGGGAGGTACGACATGGTCAGCTGTGGATCAAAAGGGGGTCAGGATGGCTAATTCCTACCCTTCACTGTCTTCCTCAAATGCAATCCCTTCCCTGCCTGAAAACCTCAAAAAATTCCCATTTGACATACCCACTCTGCCCCAGTTCTCTAGACTAGAGTCTTCCCAGGTTAGCTGTTATTCCCTGTGCAGATGGGAAAAAAATACTTTGTCCAGGCCCAATGTTCTATACCCTCTTAGACTTCAGAGGCCATTCCCTTTTGTCATTTTCTCACTTTTCCAATTATCATTAGTTCCTTCTCTGCTTTTTCCACAGTTTCCTCCTTTAGGAAACCTCAGACTCTTCCTTCCAACCCTCCACTCACTTCCTGCCTACCTCCCTACCTGTCACTCTCTTCCCATCTCTCCTCCACCCTCCAGGAGAGATGTCTTTATCTCTGGTCACCTAAATCCTTAGCTCTATTTAACTAAGAGTTCCCCAAGAGTCTATTTCTGGCTCTTTCTTCAAAAGTCAGATCAAGTTGGTAAATGATATTTGCTTTTGCTAAAGCTAGATGACTGCCTGTTGGGTATATATCTGCTAGAATTAGATTAAATGCCCTCTAAGGTTACATCTCAATTCAATTAAAAAACCATTAATCAAATGCCTTATATCTTCAGGATGCAACGATTGTTGGCACTGGAGATACAGAGATTTTTTTTTTTAAAAATCCACATTTATTAGGCATCTTCTACATGCCAAGCATTGTGCTAGGGATAGAAAAACAAAAAATGAAAGTTTCTGCCCTCAAGGACTATATATCCTATAGGAGGGTGATAACTTATTCACATATATACACTAAATTATATATAAATAAATACGAGGTAACTTTTTTGGGGAAATCAGAAAAGGCTTCATGTAGGACGTGGTATTTGGCTGAGATTTTGAAAGAAACAAGGTATCCTTAAGAGTCAGAGGTGAGGAAGGAGAGCATTGGATCCATTGGGGACAGCCTGTAAAAAGGCACAAAGAAAGAAGATGGAGGAATGTGCATGACCAGTTTAGCTGGACTAGAGTATGTGAAGGGGAATGACATAGGGAGCCAGGCTGTGAATGTGTGTCACTTCAAATGCCAAACACAGAAGTTTGTATTTGATCTTAAGGGGAATAGGGAGACGCTGGAGTTGATAGAGGAGGGGAGGAACAGGGTCAGACTTGTCATTTAGGAATATCCTTTGAGAAACTGTGGAGAAAAATTAAGGAGACAACCCTGTCAGCTGGAGGGGTTCAGGGAAGGCTTCATGGAGGAGGCGAGCTCCCAAGCTGAACACAGACATAAGAAAGATTTTGATAGAGATGAGGTAGGAGTGCATTTTATTTGGCACAGGGAGTGTATTATATTTGAACTCTAAGATTCTATGATTTTACAAATTCAAGATCCAAGCAATCTTCAAAAAAAAATCCTCCAAATAGTCAAAATAGAAAACCACTCACCAAATCTTCACTGACAAAAGCCATATTTCTCAAGGCCCCTTTGGATGCCAACCCATCATTCTGCTAGTCCCCAAGAAGCATCTACTTTAGGGGAGACACAGTTAAGACACTGCCCTACCCCCAAGCTCCCACCCAAAAGATTCCAAAGAAAAATGAACTCAAGAGTGAACTAAACGTAGACACAGAGTTCAGTCGATTTATTTTTGACCCAGTACTTAATTTCTATGGCTAATTATTTTTAGCTGACTGTCAAATTTCTCTTTGAGGAATTTAATTTGAATTGGCAGTGAAGTGAGGTTTTTAAAAATACACTCTCAGGACCATATTCTAAATGACAGGCCAATGGCAAGAAATCCATCAGTTACTCCAAGGGAGGAGCAAAAAGAAAGAGTTGGCAGTTAAGCCTGGAAAGTAAGCTGGTAAATGACTTCACCCCAGAGGTATGAATTGAAAACTGGGCAGGACTCTGTGTGGGTGTGAGTGTGTACAAACGGCACTCTTTCTTCCAGACTTCCTAAAGTCTAAAGCCACCCTCACAAGCTTAAACTTCCCCTCCTTCTACAGATTCATGGACTTTACTTTTTGGACCCCCCCCCCCCCAAAAAAATAAACTCACATTGGTTTGAGAGAAGAGGGGGAAGCAAGGGGAGGGGTTTTCTTTCCACCCAGGAGGCCAGATTGAAACCCTAGAATTCTCAGGAGGCAGTGAATTGTAAAGATCTCTAAGTTAAGAGTCCAGAAACTTGGCTTCAGTCCCGTCTCAGGCCTGGCACAACTGTGACTGCGGCAATTAACATCTCCCAACCTCAGCTTTCACATGGAAGATCTTTAGAGGCCAGAAGACAGCCTTCAGGCCCTCTACATCTACATCTACATCTGTAAAATGCCTGTCTCACAGCCTTTTGGTCCGGATAGCATTTTATAAACTTTAAGGCACTAAATGTTATTTTTTACCCCCAGCATTTAGCACAGTTCTCTGCATAACCACTTAAGTTCTTGTCTAATTTAAATTGATTGACTTGGCTTGAGGACCTCGGACCCCACTCCTCCCTAAAGGACGCCCTAGGACAGCCCGGCCCAGATGGGAAGCAGATAAATATCCAGGGGCTCCGACAATCCTTCAGACTAAACCCTGCTCTTTTCCTCTGGCCCGATTTTCCAGATAAGGAAGCTAAGGCCTCCTGGGTTAGTGACCTGCCCAAACCCACCCAGCAGGTAAACAGCAGAGTCGGGGACTCTAACCCCTAGGGCTCGAACCCAGGTCTCCGAGCGCTCTTAGCATTGCACAACAGCGCTTAGGGCAGGGCCGGGCATATAGTAGGCATTCAATAAATGCTTGTTGACTTCCCCGTGCTGCCAACCCCATACGGCTCGAGACCCCAGCCCCAGCTCCTCTCCCCGTCTTCGGACACAGCCTGGTCCCTTCTCGACCCTAACACTCGATCCGTCACTCACAGGCCGCCCCGCCGGGCCTTGCTCTGCTCCCCTCCATCCTCCTCGCCCTCTTGCTCCTGCTCCTGCTCCTGCTCCCAGGTTTGAATCTCCCGCCGCCACCGCCCCTCGCAGCTGCAACAGTCCGGTCAGGACACTTCCGGCCCGCCACGCGGGGCCTGCTGGGATTTGTAGTTCCCAGCCACATTGGACTCTCCCGCACCCCGGCATCGTTGTACCCCTTGCCATTTCCCTCCTCTCATTCTCTCCAGCCCTCTCCTCACTATACCCCTAGCCTCTGCTTCTCGCCTTCCTCACTGTACCCCTTGCCATTCCCGCCCTCTCCTCACTCCAGCCCCCTCCTCACTATAGACTCCTAGTCCCTACACCTCCTTGCTTTTGCCTCCCCAGGCCTTCTGCCCTTAATATAACCCCAGCTCTCACACAGCATCCCTAATTCCCTGATTCCCTTCTGCATCACCCCAGTCCCACTCTTCACCATAGCATCCTGCCCCCTGCCTCAGTCCCCATCCCCAAGTGTCTGCTGCCTTCTGAGCTAGCTGCTTTCAGAGAAGGGGGTCACTAGATTAGCTCTATTCTTCAGACCTTGGGCAAGTCATTCTTCAGGCCTTGGTTTCCTCAACTGTGAAGTGAAGAGTTTGGACTGGATAATTACAAAGGTCCTTTCCATCTCTAAACCTATCTCTGTTATGAAAGTATTGAGGTTTAGGGGTGCTCGGGACCTCAAAATACTGACATGCTGGATCCTGCCAGAATGAATTCAGCCCAAGCCTTCTTTCAGCCAAAGAGAAAAACAAAGTTTATTAAAGATTCCCCATATTGGCCAGACCCTTAAGAAATCTCATCATTGGCTAGACTCATAAGGAATCTGAGCACCTTCATGAATATACAGAAACACTATGGGAGGGATCTAGGGGTGGCCAAGTAGTCTGGGGTGACTAGAGAAGGGGTTTAGGGAGGGTCTTGAGGAAGAGTCTAAAGAGGCTGGGTTGACTTTGATTTGAGTGAGGGAAGGCTATGCAAGGTCACCAGCCTCACTTTCTGCTTCAAAGCCATCTGGGTCCAGTGGCCAGATATTCACTAGGATGACTGGAGACAGCCCAGGATGCATTGGGAGACCCTGGCCCTTTTAGGCTAAGGTCTTTTCAGGTTCTCACTTTGAGTGAGGTAATGCCCATTCAGTGAAAAGGCCTCTTTAAGAAGTTAATCAAGGGATGGCCCCTTTAATCAAAAACTCAAAAAAAAAGAAAGAAAGAAAGAAAAGAAACTGGGAGGGGAAGATCCTCAGAGTTCCTGGCCAAAAGAGAAACAGTTACTATTTAGTATTTCTATTCTCTCTGTGCTAGGAGGGCAGGGACCTATTGTCCAATCTATGAGTTCCAGAGTGAGTTGGGTTTAAGGCTTGGTTTTTGAAAAAGAAATCCAGTCAATAAACCTGAAGTTCGGCCATGGAACTGTACCTTCCTTTGGGCAGAGCACCCTCAGGTGAGGAGAGGAGAGAAGGGGAGAGGAGGCTACTCACAGGTATGTTTGTCCTTCTTTCTGGAAGAGGACCTTGACATCAGAGAAATGACAACATGACTTTGATTTGATTTAACCTTAGCCTAAAAGGACCAGGGTCTCCCATTGCTGGGCCATCTCCAGTTGTCCTGGTAAATATCAGGCCACTGGACCTGGAGGAGAAAGTAAGGCTGGTGACCTTGCTCCTCCCTCCCTCCCTCAAATCAAAGTCAACTGCAAGGCCGGTCATCATTTCCCTGATGTCATGGTCCTCTTTGAAAAGGAAGGACAAACACAAGGAGGGTGGGGTGACCAGAGGTCTGATTCCAGGAATGGAATTAAGGGTGGGAAATAGTTGAAGGCTACAATGGAGGGCTAGGCTAGGTTAAGGATATCAAGGGTAGGAAGTGACTGGAGGCAATCTGGAGGTAACAGACAATGGAGGGCTAGGCTAGGTTAAGGATATCAAGGGTAGGAAGTGACTGGAGGCAATGTGGAGGTAACAGACAATGGAGGGCTAGGCTAGGTTAAGGATATCAAGGGTAGGAAGTGGCTGGAGGCAATCTGGAGGTAACAGACAATGGAGGGCTAGGTTAGGTTAAGGGTAACAGATTTGGGCATGGAAAGCTTATGGCCTCAAGCAAATGCCTGATCAAGTGGGAAGATTCAAGGTGAGGTTCAAGGGGATTCCCAGAGCCTATACCCCATCAAAGGGATAAAGTCAGAACCAGGAAGACCACATACACAATAACTACAATATTGTAACCTAAAAAGAATAATAAAACGAGGTCATCAGAATGCTCATGAGGTCTTGACCCCACTGGTGAAGAAATGCACCCCCCTCTTTTCATTGGAAATTTAGGAGACCATCAATCAAGACGCTGAATGATGTGGGGTCAGAGAGCCCTCCTCCAGCCAGGAAGAGCTGAGTTCAAGTCCCACCACGGATATATTTCCAGCTGGGACTGGAACTTTTCAGGTAAGGCAACTTGCTAAGAGCTATAAATGACAAAGAAAGTACAGAATTTCATTTGTAGAAGGAGTTCCCTATGCCAGTGAAAGCCCAGATCCAGGGCCTATTCTCATCCCTATGTGCCAGGCACTGTAGAGTTTACATTCTATTATCAGCTTCTGGGAGTGGAGGCCTGGGAAGGAAATTTCTATTCTAGAAAGATGGAGCATTGTGAGTAGAGCCTCTGGGCAGTAGTTTGTCCAGTCTTTTCCTATAGCATAATAATGATAGGTGTGGAGTTCAGTAGTTCCCCTGGATTCCTAGCTTTTACTAAACTATTGGGGGAATGACTGAAGTAAAAGCTGTGATGCCTGAGCAGCCAGCTATTGCTAGAAAAGCCCTGACTCCAGCCCCTAACTCAAAACCCCAGTTTGCATAAGTTCAGCAAGTGTCCCTGGGCCCCCAAGACTTTTCTAAAGAATGTAAGCTAATTAACTAGAGGAAAAAGCCTGATGCCTAACAGTCTTCCTTGGTCTAACTGAGTGGACTCAGGGATGTCTCTATCTTGTGTCAACAGACTAAGCTGGAGCATCCCTTGGTCTGTCTATGGCCATTAAGGATGAAAGCCTCAGCCCTAGACATTATCTTGAATTATATGACTTCTGCCTTATCTTGAGCCTACCATGTTGTGGGAGGTTATGGCAAGTTGGACACAGAGATCCTGGGTTGTAATTTCAGTTGACATTTTGTCAGCTATCTGATCTGTTGTATTTACAATCTATTCAGGAGGTTCCTTTTATTTTATCATGGTCATAAAAAGTGAAGTAACACAGGCTTGCCAAGTCTGCAAAATAACATATGTAAACTTCAAGAGATAATTAACCACTGTATCCTTTTTTTCTGTGTAAATACTATTTCTTCACCCCAGCTCCTGGCCGTTTTGATTTGGGCTGTCAATTGCCCCTAAACGGACGCTGGCTAATAAACTTCTCCATTTAAAACTTATACTCTGTGGCATGTCTTGCTTGCTGTTGGTATAACAAAGCAAAATGGCATTCGAAAAATTTTAAAAATAATTTTATTTCAGCCACAGCAATTCTCTAAGAACATCTCCTAAGTCAAGGAGGCGTTGGATCTGTGGGTTTTGGTTGGAGGGATCACCCACACCCCCAAAGTCACCGGTCCCTGAAATATTGAGCTGTGACTGTTAATACCCATTTACATAGGGCCCCACCTGGAAACTCTAAACTACTACGTCCATTAGAAAGAAACCGAGGCCGGGAGAAAAGACAATAGAATCCATGTAGGACTGGGGAGGTAAGGAGGGAGGAACTACAATTTTAATGAGAATCCAGATATCCCATGACTTTGCAAAAAGCACCACCTCAAAGGATTAGAACTCAGATAGGACACCTGAGCTGTCAATCAAGGAATCCCTTAGGAGAGGGGAGGGTGTTACTGGGTTGTCACAGTGACTCCCGAGCTCTGAGCAGAGGTAACCCAAGTCTTCAGAGCCATCCCAGAGAGGCGGCAGCACCAAGGCAGATGCAGCAAGAGGTAGGGAGGTACCTGCTGTGTGAAGGGGTTAAGGGACGACCCCGGGATGGGCAGTCATTTGGGGCAGGAGGCAGGATGGCCATGTTCCCAAGCCCATTCATCACAGAAGCAAGAAATTGTGTGTGTTTGTGTGTGTGTGTGTGTGTGTGTGTGTGTGTGTGTGTGAATAAATAGAATACCCTGGTCCCCTCTTCAGATCTTTCTCATGAGGAAGGGGAAATGGGAAGGGGCTGGGAGTCACAATTGTGTCACTGAATTGTCTCTACCTCATTTTTCATCTTTTGAATGTAGGCAGGGTGAAGTCAGTGGCTTTGAGATCCTCAGAGAGGTGCTAAGGACATCTGTGATTATGATGTGTTCTATACTTGGGTTCTTAGGCATACTTGGGCAACTAGGTGGCACAGTGGGGGCCTGGGGTCAAGAAGACTAATCTGATATATTTACTGTGACCCTGGGCAAGTCACTTAACCCTGGTTGCCTCAGTTTCCTCATCTGTAAAATGAGCTGGAGAAGGAAATGGCAAACCGCTCCAGGATCTTTGCCAAGAAAATGCCAAAAGGAGTCACAAAGAGTTGGACACAACTGAAAATGACTGAACGATATTTGGATTCCAGGATATAAGGGAAGCTGAAAGTAGCGTGAGCAGGAGGCAGGATGAAGTAGAATGGAAAGAGTCAGAGGACCTGGGTTTGAATCCCGACAGTGTAGTGGGGGAATCCTTTCCAGAAGCAGAGGCATGGTCCGTGTGAGCCTCACCTTGAAGTACCTCGTAGTCCTAAGATTATTGGATAAGGTCGTGGGGGGTTGGGATGGTAAGGGAAGATCAGCTCTTTGTTCCTGGGTAATCTTGGGAAATTTACTTAACTTCTGTGTCTCATTTTTCTCATCTATAACTTGAGGGGACTGAACAAGGTCATCTTTAAGGTTCCTTCCAGCTCTAACATTCCGTGACTGTTATAGGCCAGGGTGGAGCCAAGGACAGAGATTGAGGAGCATTGAGAAGACAAAGGGAAAGGAGGAGGAGAAGTAGCATCTGGGGTTCTGAAGAGAGATTCTTGAGGAAAAGGAGACTTCAGCATCACTGGTCTTCATCTTCTAGCTGATACTGCAGCAGGAGAGATAATGATTAGACATCAGACAGTACTTGGGTGGGGAGGAGTGACTACTGATTGAGAAACTAAGGTTAATTATGGTGAAGAGGGTCCATCTGGGAGACTAGCCTAGATAACTGGGGTGCAGAAGGAAGGGAAAGGAATAAACATTTATATAGCACTTGAACTGTGGTAAACACTTTACAAATATTTCATTTAATCTTCACAACAACCCTAAGAAGTAGGAGATGAGTACTATTATCATCCCCATTACAGTTGGGGAAACTGAGGCAAACAGCAGTCCAGTGACTTGCTCAAGGTCACACAGCTATTAAGTATCTAAGGCTAGATTTGAACTTAGTTCTTTCTGACTCCAGGCCCAATGTTCCATCCACTGAACTACCTAGTTGCCTAAAGTTTCTTCTAGATTTAGATTCTATCATCTAATAATAACAAAAGCTCAAACTTCTATGATGTTTTGAAGTTGACAAAGACCTTTTCTCAAAGCAAGCCATTGTACAGGTGGGGGAAAAATATAAGATTTTAAGAGGTTAAGTAAATTCCTCACCCTGGCATGGAGCTAATTAGTTCTGAAACTGGGATTTGAACCTAGGACTTCCGATGCCAAGACCACTATTCTTTCCACCCTTTATACCACTACTCTCTGGGCTCTCCCTACCAGATAAACAATGAAAGACAATTCACTACTGCAGTTGGGGAGGACAATTTAGACCATGGGAGGGTCATAGCTGCCCAGGGACAGAACTGAGCTCAAGGGATCCTTCTTTGAAATTGTGGTTGGTTAACCAACTCCTTTTGCCATCTTGTCAGTTCTATGTCTTCTCCTGCCTCTGAGGACAGTTCCCTGGGACCAGGGACTGAGGCATGGCCAGCCAAGAAGAAGAAGAGAAAGAAGAAATATCTGGAAGCCAGTATCCAGAACCTCACCCAAGCTGGGCATGGGGCTCTGAAGGATGGCCGGAATGATGAGGCCTTGGCTAGTTTTCATCGAGCCTTTCTTCTGGCCTTGGAGGCCCAGGGAGGCAGGGGCACCAGGGTCCTCCGGGCCTGTGCCTTCAACCTTGGAGCAGCCTATGTGGAGACTGGGGACCCTGCACGTGGTCTCCGGCTGTTCCTCTGGGCCAAGCCAGAGGAAAAGGCCAAGGGCTCTTGCCATGGCGACCAGTGTTTCAATGTGGCCTTGGCCTACCATGCCTTGGGTGATTTGCCTCAAGCCTTGGTATGGTACCACAAGGCCTTGGGCCACTATCAGCCCCGGGGAGACCAAGGGGGAACCCAGGAGAAGATGGCGGCCTGCTACCAGGCCCTGGGGCACCCAGGGCAAGCAGCCCACTGCCTTCGGGAAGCTGGCCAAGCTTATGCCTGGGCAGGGAGACCTTGGGCTGCAGCCCTGGCATTGGTAGCCGCCGGTGGATGCATGCTAAAGAGCAGGCATCACAAGGTGGGAGAAGTGGTCCAGGTGCTAGAGGAGAGCCGGAGGCTGGCAGAGAAGAGTACCAGTCGGGAGCTTCTGGGTAAGACCTGAGGGCAAAAGGCAGCACTCTCATCAATGTTGCAACTGAGGCAAAAACATAGAATGGTGCCCACCATTCTCCTGGTTTGCTGTGTGTGAGATAATAACGTATATTTTGTATATCATTTTATACCCCTCAATTTTGTATGCCTAAGGCAAGTACCTCACACCCATGGTACAAGAGTCAAAGGAACTGAGTTTGGGTCCTGGCTGAACACTACTGTGTGACCTTGGGCCAGTCACAGAAATTCTATGGGCCTTAGTTTCCTTATCTGTAAAATGAAGGTGTTGGTCTAAATGGTGCCTTCCAGCTCAGATTTCATGATACTGTAAACCTATGAAACTTGCTTCACACTTAGTAAGGCTATGGGGATAAACTGAGGGGGAAGAGGAGAGAGGGCAGGGGCTACGATGTGCACTATGCATGCTGCTTCTGTGACATAGCTGTCAATCACTCGATAGAGCAGTTGTGTCCCAACCTGACTCCCACTGACCATGTCTGTCCCTGACTCCCCAGGAAAGCTCTACAACGACCTCGGCCTGAGCTATTCCCAACTTCATCTGTTCCCACTGGCGGCTGAGAGCTTCCTTCAGGCTCTACCTCTGTGTCAGGAGCCAGAGGCCAAGGCCATTGTGCTACGGAATCTCGGTGCTGCCCACAATGCCCTGGGGAACTTCCAGGAGGCACAGGAGCTCCACCAGAAAGCCGCTGCCCTGTACGGTGGGTGCCAGGAGGCTCAAGCCCAGGCTGGCTGCATGGGGGCTGGCAGGTGGGAGGAGGGGAAGGGCATAGGGATGGGATTGGATTGGGTTAGCGTGCTGGAGGAGGAGGAGGTAGGCAAGATATAACAGGGTATTATAGGCCCCTAGGTGCAGGTCAAAGAGTCTGAGGATACAGAATTTTGAGCATGGGACCCATGGGCTAAAGACACAGTATGTGAAGGACCTGAGTTCGAATCCCAGCTTTGCTACTTGTTTGACCTTCGACAAGGTGCTCTCCCTTCTCTGGGCCTCTGTTTTCTCATCTCTAAAATGATTAAAACAAACTAATAATTACCAAATTAAACTAACATTTATATAAGTGCCTACTGCGTACCAAGCACTTCACAAATATTATTTCATTCGATCCTGGGAGGTAGGGGTTATTATGATTTCCACTCTACAGTTGAGAAAACTGAGGCAGTGACTTGTCTAAGGTCACACAGCTGGTAAGTGTCCGAAGCTGGATTTAAACTCTGGTCTAGGCCTCCTGCCCTATTCACTACACCACACAGCTTGTGCCCAAATGAGGGGACTGACCTCAAAGGCTCCTTGTAGCTCTAAATCCTGTGGGTATTCATCGAACGTTAGAGCTTTCAAGGACATTAGAAGTCATGCGCATCAACGTGCTTATTTTATAGTTAAGGAAACCGATGCGCAGAAAGGGGGAGAGGCTCGAGGCTGCGCAGCTAGTGAGAGTGTCACAACCAAAGCCAGGTTCTTCTGACTTCGAGGCTCTCGACCTTTGCTCAGCATCACTCTGCTTCCTCTGTAGACTTGGAGCCGGGGGCAGGATGATGACACCACGTTGGGGGAGCAGGAGGGGGTGGTGGAGAAGTCCTCTCCCTGGGCTTTAAGGGAGGGAGGAGAGGAATCCAGGTACTCCTGCCAGCCAGCACTCCACCCTGTGACTGGCGATCTGTTGGCAGGCTCCGCTGGGCAGCGGCAGGAGCAGGGCGAGTGTTTTGGGGGCCTGGCATTTGCCCTGAGTCAATTGGGGGAACATGAGGCTGCCAGGGACAACTACCTTCATGCCCTCCAGGCCGCACAGGATGCTGGTAAGGAGGTTTCCCTTGTGATGGTGCTTGGGATGGACTTCCTTTTGCTGCAGGAGGGGACTTTACAGCCTTACTGATGGGGGTGGGGAGTACCGAAGGTTTGGGGAACCTCCTGGTTGAGGCAGGGTGGAATCACTTGGCTGGCAGGAAGGCTGATGACAGTACCAGAGGCCAAGTATTTTACCCTTTCTCCCAAATGCTGGAGTCAGGGTAGGTGAAGAATGGGGAAGGGTCCATGGAGCTAGGTGTGGAAGGTAGAGTTTCCCCTTCCTGAAGTTTCATCCCCACAAAGTGGGAAACATGTTGAGGAAGTACATGTGTAGAGGGGTGGGAATCTCCTTAAGCTTTCCTTTCCCAGGGGATGTGAAAGGCCAATGGCAAGCTCTGGAGGGGCTGGGGGCTGCAGCTGCCTGTCTGGGGCAGCCTGACCAGGCTGTGAGGCGCTATAAGGAAGCCCTGGCTTTACTGGTCCAGTGCCAGGTAAGAACACCCAACCTATATCCTAACCTTTCCTATCCTCCTGCTTCACATTTCCTTCTACTGGGAAGCCTGCTTTGAAACCACAGCTAACTTCAATTCCCCAATTCCCCAGGGCTGATGTCCAGATCTCTCTCTCTCTCTCTCTCTCTCTCTCTCTCTCTCTGTCTCTCTGTCTCTCTGTCTCTGTCTCTCTCTCTCTCTGTCTCTGTCTCTCTCTCTCTCTCTGTCTCTCTGTCTCTCTCTCTCTCTCCCTCTGTCTCTCTCTCTCTCTCTCTCTCTCTCTCTCTCTCCTCTCTCTCTCTCTCCTCTCTCTCTCTGTCTCTCTCTCTCTCTCTCTGTGTCTCTCTCTCTCCTCTCTCTCTCTGTCTCTCTCTCTCTCTCTCTCTCTCCCTTCCTTCTCCCTCTCCTGGTGTATGGGTGCTTGGAGCTTGAGGTTAGGAGAAAGGCATCCTGTCTCTCAAATATGTTCCAAGACTGGAATCATATCTCCTCTTCCTTTTCCTCCTCCTATAGCTAGGATTGGGAATGTGTCCACTATGGGAGGAGAAATGAGAAAGACTGACCACTAGACCCCCCTCCCTCTTTAAACCATCTGTTTCCTACCACCTTCCTGTCCTCTACTAACCCTCTCCTAAGGCAGGAGAGAGGCCAAGTAATTGTCTTCATCATCCATACCAGAAAGAGCCCCCCTCAGTTCGAGAGAGACTGGTGGCCAAGCTGGCAGATTCTATGAGGAATCACTTGACCCTGAGAGGACTGGATCCTGATCCCTGCCTGGTGAGAAGAATCCTAAAATATGGAGCCCTAGGGTGGGAGGTGGAAGGACCATTTGTGGTAAAGGAGAATTGATGTTCCCTTGAACCCCTGACCTTGACTGTCTAATTCGATTCATTTGCATTCTTGTTTGCAATAAGTAATATTGTTCTCTGCTCTTCTCTTGCCCTGGGGCCCTGGCAGGGAAGCCTCCAATCTGAAACAGATTGGGCCCTTGGTTTAGGCAGAGCATGTACACAGAGTGTGAGCCTCATTTATGGGGGTATCCATCAGAGCTTCAAACGTCTCTGAGAGCAATTTCAAAAAAGGCCACAAGATGGCGATGTTATTCAAAGAATTCAGAGTTTGGGTTAGAGAGGGGGGCAAAAAAATCTCTTGCTTGCCTTCTCTATGTGCCTTTTTCTCACCCACTCTTTGTGCCTCTGTCTCCTCCCTTTATTTCTCTTTCTCCCTTCCTCCTCGTCCACCGTAACTGGCCGCACTCTAGAACAAAAGTAACATTTCAGAATCTCAGCAGATCGATGATTTTGTCCATGGGCACGATGACCACTCGGGAACATAGCTTGTTCTAGGCAAAAGCAAGTAGGAGGGTACCCAGCTCTGCTCTGCCCGGCCTCCTTCACCAGGCTTTGGTGGGGCAGTGGATGGAGCCTGGGCCCAGAGCCAAGAAGACCCCAATGCAAACGTGTCTTTAGACACTTACTGGCTATGTGACCCCGAGCATCGCTTTACCTCTCCTCAGTTTCTTCATTTGTAAAACGAGGCTAATAATAGCATGACCCCCAGGGTTGTTGTGAGGACCAAATGAGATAATTTCTGTAAAGTGCTTAGCTCCGTACCTGTCAAACAGCCAAACTATATAAATGTTAGCTATTATTCAAATCCAGCCTCAGACATTTACCAGCCATATGACCCTGGGCAAGTCACTTATCTCTGTGTGCCCGAGTTTCCTCAGCTATAAAATGGAATCATAACAGCTCCCAGGACTGTCGAGGATCAAGTGGGGCAATATCTGTAAAGCCCCTAGCACAGTGCCCAGCACACTGTAGGCACTTAATAATTGCTTATTCTCTTCCCTTCCCCCCGCCCCCTTAATCTGGTGAGAGAATCGGACTGAAGCACAGCCACGCTATGTGGGAAAGTGGAAAGGGCTGGGGATTTAGGGGTTAAAGGACTCAGGTTCAAATCGTGACTTTGTCACTTAACACTGGTGCTACCTCCTGTTTCCTCATCTATAATGGGGTGGATTTGTTGGAAAGCTTGAGCAGACTTAATGAATGAATGAATAAAAAAGCACTTATTACATACTTACTGTATGCCAAGCATGGGGCTAAGTGCTGGGAATACAAATACAAAAGTGAAAGTAGTCTCTGCCCTCTAAGTACTTATATTCTAATAAGGTGAAACCACACATATAAAGGAGTGGTATCAGGGAGTGGTATTTTGGTTTGCTAAGTTACAGTATGACTCTATAGTGGGTTCCTTCTTCCTTCCTAGAGGTATTCAAGTGAAGACTAGATCACTTGTCAAGAATTAACTGCAGGGATGGGGCAGCTAGGTGGTACAGTGAGTGGAGCACTGGCCCTGGAGTCAGGAGGACCTGAGTTCAAATCTGACCTCAGAGGCTTCATACATTTACTAGCTGTGTGACCTTGGGCAAGTCACTTAACCCCAATTGCCCTGCCTTTCCCCCTCCAAAAAAAAAAAAAAGAATTAACTGCAGAAGAGACTCTTAGCTAGGTATGGGTTGGACCATCAGAGGTGGGGAACCTGCAGCCTCAAGGCCATGTGTGGCCTTTTGACCAACTCCAAGTTTTACAGAATGAATCCTTTTATTAAGGGGATTTGTTCTGTGAAGTTTGGATTCAGTCAAAGGGCCACACCTGAGGACCTAGAAGGCCACATGTAGCCTCGAGGCAGCAGGTTCCCCACTAGATGGACTCTGAGGACCCTTTCAACTCCCAATGTTCTGTGAGTCTGTGGGAACGCTTCCGAATGGAAGTGGCATCTGAGTCATGCCCTGAGAGGAGGAAAGGTCTTCAACTGATAGGAGATAGGTGACCCCATGGATAGAGCACTAGCCCTGGAGTCAGGAAGACCCGAGTTCAAATGCAGCCTCAGACATCTAGCTGTGTGATCCTGCACAAGTCACTCAGCCTCTGTTTGCCTCAGTCTCCTTATCTGAAAAGTGGGAATAATGATAGCACCTACCCCTCGGGGCTGTCCAAAATGCATGTCTCCATGGCTTCTGTGTCAGGTAGCATAGTTCATTATCAGTCCCCTGGATACTGAAGGCTTCTGGGTAGAGGAATGAGATATGATCATGGCAGTCCATTAAGAAGACAACTTGGCCAGAGTGGGGAGGCTGGATTAGAGCCAGGGATATGCTAGGAAATATTTAACAACTGGCTCTCCAGGAAAAATGTCCACCCGCCACACTTTTAAGTTTAATCTGTAGTGTTCACATTTTCTCCATCACTTTCTTAAGTCTAGACAATCCACAAAACAAGAAATCAAGCTTTCATTTGAAGTTTTGCCAATTTCCAAGGTGTAAGTGCCCAATGAAAATTTAACAATCAGCTGATTAGAATGGTCTCAAGCACAATCCTGAGATGTGGTCACAAAAGCATTGATTTAGAGACTTAGAGGTCAGCTAATCCAACACCTTCATTTTTCAGACAAGAAAAATGTGGCTCAGAGAGGTCACTTGCCCAACGTCATAGGTAGAGTCATGGCAGAGTCAGAATTTGAACCCAGGTCCTCTGACTCCAAATCCGCTGGTCTTCCCACTCTGCAACAGCGACAGACTAGAGGCAGGACAACTAGTTAGGAGGGTGTTACAATATTCTAGGGAAGGAGAAATGAGGACCTGAGCTAGGATTATTTTAGTGGGAGCAGAGAGGAGCTAGAAACATCCAGGATTTGTTAATGGATAAGGTGTCTAGGATGAGAATGAGGTAATAGGAAGGATGACAGCGCCATTAACAGAGACAGAGGCATCACCTGGAAGGGCAGGTTTGGCAAACGGTTATAATAATCACTAGCATTTACGTAGCATCCACTGTTCACCAGTCTCTGTTGCTTTACAAATATGATCTCTTTCCATCGTCACAATAACCCTGAGAGGGAGGTGCTATTATCCCCATTTTACAGTCGTGGTAACTGAGGCAAACAGAGTCCCATAGCTAGTGAGGGTCTGAGGCTGAATTTGAACTCTGGTCTTCCTGACTCTAGGCTCAGTGTGCAATCTTCTGCGCCACCCAGCTGCCCCTAGGAGAGCTTGATTTTAGACTTGTGCTACCGGACCGTCTGTTTCTAGAGTCCCCATTAGTAAAAATGCCTATCTAGCCCTGTTATGACTTCTGTGACCCTTGATTGCTTCATTCTTCTGTGGGTCCACGGGCCTCAATGGAACAAAGGTTTCTCCGTCATTGGTTTTGGAATGAATCACATCTCTCGGTTGTTTCCAGATGTTGTCTTTCTTCAGTTCAGAGGCAGCTCGTCACTATGGGTCTCTCTGTTTTCTCTGGATCTTCTGTCTGTCTGTCTTTCTCTCCCTCTCTGTATCTCTGTTTCTTTCTGTGTGTGTGTGTGTGTGTGTCTCTCTCTCTGTCTGTCTGTCTCTGTCCCTCCCCCTCCTCCCTCTCTCCATCCCTCCATTGATCCAGAAAGGGGACGGTCAATGCCTCTGTGCATCAGACAATTGAATAGTTGGAGGGAACATGACTTTGACCACGGCCACAGCTCCTACAACCACCCATTCTCCCTTCTCCCCCTCCAGCCACTGCCCCGGCTCAGGCCACAGTCTACTAGCGGAGCCTCTTCCTCTAAGCCCTCCTGCCAGCTCCTGGTGGGTCAGGCAGAGGGCCCAACACAATCCAGGTGAGATAGAGTGGGCGGGTCGGGGGACTGGGAGGGAGGGACGGGGAGCTTTACAGACTGGAGAACTCGTAGGGGAATACGTGGCCACAATAACTTTGGTTCATAGGACTGTGGATTTAGAGGTAGAAGGAACCATTTCAATCTCATCACTTAACGAATGAAGAAACCAAACCCCAAAGAGGTGGATGATTTACCTACGGCCTCAGAGCAGGAGGCGGCAGAGCCAAGATTTGAACCTAGGTTTTCTTACTCTAAATTAATTTCTCATTCCATTGTGCCCGTGCTTCCCAAAAGAGGCTACGGGTGTGGTTATGAGTAGGCATGGCTGTTGAACAGAAGGGTTATTGGGAATGTTTTTGCCTTGCAATGGGTGAAGGGAAGGGACTCCCCTCCCAGTCTATCTCCCTCCTCCTTTGCCCTGGCAGATCAGCTGCTGTGTGGGAGGAAGAGGAGGAGGTGACAGTCAATCTTCCCATGACATCACCCAAATGGAGCCTGGATCGTGAGTCTGAGTAGTCATGTGCTTCCCCCTCCTCCCCAACTTTACCCCAATGATCATTTCCCCACATAAGCAAAGTTCACCTGAGGTCATTTTATCCTTTCTCCTGTCTCTTCCACCTAATCCAGTCTGAGGTGGGGTGCCTTTCCCCATGCCTCCATCTTAATGTTCCCTGCCCCTGGCAACCTGGAAAGCTTTCCTCTAACCTCCAATCAATTAATCAACAGATATTCCAGGCACTTTGCTAAAAGGTAGCACTTATATTTCCTACCCCACGTTGCTGTTGTGAGGAAAGTAAACATTACAGTAATTTTTAAAAATTGGAACTTATCGAAGGAAGGAAATTAGTATATGTTAAGTACCTTACTTTTTAGAGTTGTGGCCCTGGGCAAGTCATGTAACCCCGTTTGCCTCAATTCCTCTTCTGTTAAAATAAAAAATGAACTGGAGAATGAAATGGCAAACCACTCCTGTATCTTTCCCTACGAAACCTCAAATAGAGTCACAGAGAGTAGGACACGACAATAAAATGACTGAACAACAAAACAAAGCACTTATATGTGCTGAGAATTTGACAAATGTCACTTCATTTTAACCTCACAGTAACCCTGGGAGGTAGATGCTACTATGATAATCTCCATTTTATGGATGAAGAACATGAGGGGAGACAGAAGTCAAGTGACTTGTCCACAGTCACACAGCTAGAAAGCATCTGAAGCTGGATTTGAATCCAGGTGTTCCTGACTTCAGGCCCAGTGATATTATCTGCTGCACCACCTAGCTAGCATTTCATGATACATTGTCCATTCACCTGCCTGCCCCTTGTTCTACTCCCTGATTTTTTCCAAACTATGGGTCTGGATGAACAGAGGCTTATATTTGTTTTTTTTCACTAGGTCTGAGGCCTCTCTCTTTCCATCAATCAGGTGTCCTCAAAGATGGGGAGCCCAGCATCCTGGCCTCTGATGGTCCCCAAGCCAATAGGTAGGCTTCCTGCTTGGGGAGAGATAGAGGGCTTGGAGTATGAATGGAAAGAGGAGTTGGAAACTGGTGTACTTTGGAATGGCTCGGAGTTCCACTCTCAGGTGACCCCTGAGTTGTCAGTGACTGTGCCACCTGGGGGCAAATTCTGGCAGGACCAACCAAACCAGGAAGGCTCTGAATAGTCTTCGTGATAGACTCTGGCTCTGTCATCTGAGAACCAGCCTTTGCTAAGTTCCTAAAAGCTTATCATCAGAATATGGGGGCTTGGGATGGGCAAGATGATGTTTTCTGACACAATCACAACTCATGAAGACCATGTGCTGAGGTAGAGAGGGGTGCAATCTATACGTGTGAAGACAAAGCTCACAGTAATGAAATTATGAATTTTTGTTAGCGTTTCAACTTAAACATATGTTAAGAGCCTTCTATGTGCAAGGCTGGGAGGTACCAACCTCCCCGCCTCCCAAAAAAAACCACCTTCAGGGTTTACATTCTGAGGAAAGTGGGTACTGAAGTATTATGGAAAATTACAACTTTTATGAAGGGGGTGGGGGTGGGCAAGGCTGAGGATTGTGTGCTAAAAGGAACAAAAGAAAAGGCCCCCAAGTGCAAGATGACCTGAGCCACTGATAAAGGGATACAGGGCCATCTTTGTTTTTGTCCCTCAGCAACTGTAATAACCCACGGCCAGCCATGGTGCGCCATGAATCAGTTTGCCCGCTTCATCACCGGCCCCCAGGGGAGAGAGGGAAAAAAGACCCTGTAGAATCTGGGGACCGGAACCTCCAAACCACCTATCCGAGGCGGCATCATGCAATGGGGAGGTAAGGAGGTAGGACAGTGAGAGCTCCAGGAAACAGCCAGCCCCCAGCCGCCCCTCTCTTCGTTCCTCGGTACCCAGCATTTTCTCCCCGGCTCTGTCCCGGGTGTAAGGACTCCTCCTCTTCCTATTTTCTTCAGATCGCCTGAAAGACCCCCGACCACTCTCAGCAGGAATGCCCTCAGGAGGCCAACCAAGTCCAGTTTCTGCATGCTCATGTGACCCTCTCCCCTAAGTCACCTCCTCTCGGGGGGGAGTCCTTGGAGCCCTGGCCTTTTCTCCTGGTCCAGTCCTTGAATGGAGAGGATCCGGGGCACAGCACTGCGGAGGTGGACCACAGTCCAGACTGCCCTCAGTGTTAGGGTCAGATAAGGCCTTTGAGATCCCCGACGTCACCTCCTGCTCCATTTTTGGTGCGACTGGAAGAGAAAATAAAACTGGCAATGAATCTTGTTTCTCTTCCCGTCCGGCCTGCTTTTGTCAGTTTCACCGGGCATGGCTGGGGCGGGGAGGGTGCGCGGCACAGCCACTCTTTCCGGCATCGCAATCCCCGATGACAGAGTGCTGGAGTAGGTTACGGCCCAGACAGCAGGGGGCGCCGTAATTGCATGCGCCTCTGTTCGTGCCCCAGCCGGGCTCGGAAGCGGCGCACGCGCACTAGGATTCTCGTCCCCGACCTCTCCCTTCACCCGAGGCTGAAGCAGAAGAGGCGGTGCCGGCGCATGCTCCAAGGCTGGCAGACAGTGCCTGGGGAGAGAGAGGGAGGTCAGCTCGTTGGGGCCTGAATGTCCGGGCTGCGGGCGCTGCTGGGTGTCGGGCTGCTGGTCGCCGGCTCGCGCCTCCCGCGGGTCTTGACTCGAGGTGGGCCCCACTGCCCGGGGCCCGCCTGGTGGGGAGCAAGACAGATGCACCCAGGGGACTCCACCATGGCGGACAAAACCTTTAAGTACTTGAGGTGAGACGAAGCCCCAGGGGCGTCCCACTTCCGCATTTTGCGCAGTGAGCGTACACTGACCTGGACCCCGGGCGCCCCCGAAGTGAGGGGGTGCACTAACCTGGACCGGGGGCGCCCCCAAGCCTGGGGCTAGGTAGGGTCTGCACTGATCTGGGCCCAGGGGCCCCCCGAAGCCTTGGGGGCAGGAGGTGCACTGATCCGGACCAAGGGGCACCCGCCCGAGCCTGGTGGGCAGAGGATGCACTGACCTGGACCAGAGGCGCCCACCCGAACCTGGGGGTGGGGCGGTGCGGTAGGGGCTGCACGGGTCTGGACCGAGGAGCGCCTACCCGAGCCTGGGAGGGCAAAGGGCGCCCCCCCCCCGAGCCTGGGAGGCGGGGCAGGACCAGGGGTTGCAGGCGTACGAGGGATTCACTTAACTGGAGCAAGGGGCGCCCGCCTGAGCCTGGGAAAAGGGCCGGGGTCGGGAACTGAGTCTCTGGAGGGTCTGGGTTTTCTCCCAGCCAGGAGGAGGCCCAGGCTGTAGATGAGGAGCTGTTCAACGAGTACAAGTTTAGCGTCGATCAACTCATGGAGCTGGCTGGGCTCAGCTGTGCCACTGCCATTGCCAAGGTCAGTGCCAGGGCTGGGGGAGGACCTGGCACTACCTGACCCCTAAAGAGCAATGCAGAACGATGAAAGCCAGTGGGAGGGGATGGGAAATGGGCCACAAGGAACCTGTTACAGCTACCCATGGGAACCAGGGCCTTTCTGCAAGAAGATCCTTTTAATCCCCATGCATATTCTCCCTTCAGGCATACCCACCCAGCTCTTTTGGCAGCAGTCCCCCGGCCGTCCTGGTCATCTGTGGCCCTGGAAACAATGGGGGTGATGGCCTTGTCTGTGCCAGGCACCTCAAACTCTTTGTGAGTATGGGGAGGTGCCACCAAGGGAGGGGAGGCTGACAGGATGGGAAGGGGCTCTTTCCATTCAGTCATCTGAATCACATCACCCCCTCCTTCCCAGGGCTACGAGCCAAAGATCCATTATCCCAAGAAGCCAAGCAAGCCACTCTTTGATGCTCTGGTGACACAGTGTCAGAAGATGGACATTCCTTTCCTGCCTGAGATGCCACCTGAGGTAGAAGGCATTAGACCCTCTCAATTCACTTAAAACTCTTACCCTAACACATAGCCACTGGCTTCTTTGCTTCCTTTTCCTTGGTATGAAAACTTTCCTGCCCCAAACAGTGAAGCCCAAATACTTTCTTCTGGGCTCCTCTGCAGCCCTACTATGCCCTCCGTCCCTATCTTTTAGTCCCTGGGAGCCAGGGTTTTAATCTAGATGCAACTTACTACTTCTGTGAACTTGGGAAATTAGCCTCTCTGGGCCTCTGAGACCACCAGTTTTATTTTTAAGATCCTTTTTTTTTTTTTGGAGGGGGGAAGGCAGGGCAGTTGGGGTTAAGTGACTTGCCCAAGGTCACACAACTAGTGTGTCAAGTTATCTGAGGCAAGATTTGAACTCAGGGCCTCCTGACTCCAGGGCTGGTACTCTACTCACTGTGTCACCTAGCTGCCCTGATCCTTTCCTCATTCTCCTGTGATCCTATGACTTCTCTCCTAGTCCCTGGTACTTGAACTTCTTCTGAAAACAAGTAGCTGCCCCTTAGCACAAAGCACTGATAGGGCTATTAACCACCACTGCCCATATCTGTATAATCTTGGTTTTTTCTATACCCGTTCTAGCCTTTTCCCTTACTTAGAACAGAGGAATATTGGGAAATGGGTTACCAACCCGCTTTTCCTCGCCCTCCTTCCTAGCCGATGCTGATCGATGAACTGTACGAATTGGTGGTGGATGCCATCTTCGGCTTCAGCTTTAAGGGTACTGTGCGGGAGCCATTTGGAGCCATCCTGAGTGTACTGAATGGGCTCACGGTGCCTATTGCCAGCATTGACATCCCCTCAGGTACCTTGGGGAAGAGAGGAGGGTATAGAGTGGGATGATACATGAGTGATCTCTGAGTACTCCCAGGGAGGCCTTTGTGCCCAGGTTGGGCAGGAAGAGAAGGCTACCTGAATCCTAGACTGTTGGAGCTGGGAAGTTCTTGGAGGCAAGGACCTGAAAGTCCTGCCTTTCAGCTCAGCATCCTCTCTGGCTGGTGTCACAGAGTGCTTTCACTTCCTCCATATGAAGAAACTCCAAAGTACAGAGGTGCCTGGAAAGCCTAGGACAGGGCCTAGGGTTCCTGCTTTCCTCTTTTCCTTTCCCAAGAGCTGAGCTGACACCAAATTCAGAAGGGATGGAGGGGAAGGTAAGATGAGAAAGGACGGATTCCTGTAGTCACATGCTCCTTGCACCCATAGGGTGGGATGTGGAGAAGGGGAACCCAGATGGCATCCAGCCTGACTTACTCATCTCACTGACAGCCCCCAAAAAGGCAGCTACTCTCTTCAAGGGTCGACATCACTACTTGGGGGGACGCTTTGTGCCACCTGCCTTACAGAAGAAATACCAGCTGAACCTACCCCCTTACCCAGCAACTGATTGTGTCCTGCGGCTACCATGAAGAAAGGCTGGTGTGCCCCCAATAAAGACTCATTATTTTTGGTTTGGATCTGTAAAATGCTTTGAGATCTTCTGGGTGGGCTGGAGCCATTTTTGTGGGCCAGAGGGGGCACAGCATGGTATAATGGAAAGAATACTGCCCTTGGAATCAGAGGACCCAAGTATGAATCCGAGCTGTGTGACCTTGGGCAAATCAAAAATGTCTCTGGCCTCAGTTTCATCATCTGAGAAGCAGAAGGAATCCTCTAAGGTCCTTTCCATTTGAAATTCTAAAAACATGCCCAAGATGGGCTGATACTGCAGTAGGGTAGATGGGAAGAAGGACTTCCTGCTAGTAAGGACTGCTAAACGTTGAAATGGGCATCCATGGGACCTTGTGTAATGTCTTTGAATACAAGTAATTCCTATCCATCTGGACTGGGGCAAACTTGCCTGTAGGCAGGGAAGGGGATGAGGTACCTTCAAAGTTAACCCTCCTTTAGTTGGGTGATACTCCTGCAAAAGTTTGAAAGGAGCCAGAAGGGGATCTCCTGTTCAACAGAGCATGGTGACTCTGGTGCCTCCTTCCCAGCTCCAGGTCATAGGAAAGAAGCCCTGAGCTTGGGGGTGGAGGGGTGAGGGGCGAGTGAAGAGCCTGAGCAGAACTGAAGGGCAGGGCCCTGGGGAGTGTTTATTGATCCCCCTGTGTGGAAGAACTGGAGGATGAGAGGGGGCCACACCACCTCGATCTCCTGGGGCATTGGCACCTATAGGTGAATACTCTGTTTTCCCCTCTGCCCCCCACCCCCTGCAATGGGCAAAGGACCCAGAGGCCCCAGCCTCTAGAGTCCTGGCCTCCGACAAACGAATGCAGGTGGTTACTGCAACAGTCCTTGCTAGGCCTCTGGTAGTTCCTTTTTTCTTCTCTTCTTTTTGGTTTTCTGGGTCCTGCTTTCTTCCTCTTCCCTCTCTACTTGAACGCCTACCTCATCTTCTGTTTCCTTTTCCCATTGTCTCCTCCTCTTCTTCTTCCTATTGTTCTCATAGGGCTGTTCTATGATCTCCACATGCTCACCGCTATCTGTTACTGATGCCTCTTCCTGGCTTTTCTTTTTCCTCTTCCTCCTGTTGTTCTCATCAGGCTGTTCTATGATCTGCACATGCTCATTCCTATCTGTTACTGATGCCTCTTCCTGACTTTTCTTCTTCTTCTTCCTCCTGTTGTTCTCATCAGGCTGTTCTATGATCTGCATGTGCTCACTGCTGTCTGTTACTGATGCTTCTTCCTGGCTTTTCTTCTTCCTCTTCCTCCTATTGTTCTCATAGGGCTGTTCTATGATCTGCACATGCTCATTCCTATCTGTTACTGATGCCTCTTCCTGACTTTTCTTCTTCTTCTTCCTCCTGTTGTTCTCATCAGGCTGTTCTATGATCTGCATGTGCTCATTCCTATCTGTTACTGATGCCTCTTCCTGACTTTTCTTCTTCTTCTTCCTCCTGTTGTTCTCATCAGGCTGTTCTATGATCTGCATGTGCTCATTCCTATCTGTTACTGATGCCTCTTCCTGACTTTTCTTTTTCTTCTTCTTTGTCTTCTGGGGTATTTCCTCAGCGGGGGAGTCAGGTACATCTGCGGTCTGGCCTTTATACTGTGCCAGGAAGGCCCGCTCCTGCTCTTCCAGCCTTGCCAGCTTGGCCTTCATGGTAAGCCCATGGCGGGCACCCCTGAGGCAGACAGGTATCCAATCAGAGGAACAGCAAGAAAACCAGAGAAAGTATTCCCTCCCTCTATGGTCTTGCTCTCCATCTCTGGGCAGCAGTAAGGCATTGAGGTAAAAGGCGCTAGAGACAATGATGGAAGCTCCACCTTGGAGAGTGAGCCCAGAGATGGGGAGGCTAGAGAAGGGTAGGAAAAGGGAGAGCAGAGCTTTCAGGGAAGCTTGCAGATTGCCTTACTTGTGTGCGGTACGTCCCTCGCAGGCTCGAATCAACTCCTCATCTGTCAGGCTGGGTTTCAAGGGAGGGAAGAGTGTGTTAGGGAGGCACAGCCTAGGGAAGAAACTTGTCTCCCCTCCACGCTATCCCAGGTGCAGAGTCCAACCCTCTTAAAGAAAATTTGCCCACACTCATGTAGCACATGGAATACTGGAGCAAGGCCTTCATAGCACCCTCCAATTCTAAGGGAATTCTCACATCTTTGCTGGTGGAGGTGCCTCATCCTCGCTGCTGTGTTCACTCTGCTTCTCTGCTTTCTCCCCTCCTGAAGTGAGAGTGGCAGTCTGGCAGGAGAGTGAACATTTACAAGGTCAGCAAGTATTTATGAAGCACCTACTATGTGCAAAGCACTAAAGGAAATGCAAAGTTTAGACAAAGCATGGTCCCTGTTCCCACAGGCCTCATGTTCTGGTAAGGAGATATCACTCATATACAAATAACTAGAATATAAAATAGTACAGGCAAATCTAAGACGGTAAGCTGCAGATCAGTCACCGGTCTGTATTGTTAGAAGGAATTGCCTTTGTTGTTCAGTCATGCCTGACTTCATGACCCCATTTGGAATTTTGTTGGCACAGATACTGGAGTGGTTTGCCATTTCCTTCCCCAGCTCATTTTACAGACGAGAAAACGGGCGAACGAGGTTGTTACTTGCCCAGGGTCACACTGCTAATAAGCATCTGAGGCCAGATTTGAACTGAGGAAGATGAGTCTTTCTCACTCCAGGCCTAGCACTCTATCCACTTTGCCACCTAGATGCCCCAAATAATAGTAATACTGATATTTTGTTTAGTCGATTCGTCACACCCAATTCTTTGTGACTCCATTTGGGGTTTTCTTGGCAGAGATACTGGAGTGGTTTGCCATTTCCTTCTCTGGATCATTTTACAAATGAAGAAACTGAGGCAAATGGGGTTAAGTGACTTTCCCAGGGTCATACAGCTAGTGTCTGAAGCCGAATTTGAACTCAGGTCCTCCTGATTCCAGGGGTAGTGCTCTATCCACTTTGCCACCTAGCTTCTCAATTTCCTTACCACTTAACTCAATCACAGGCACAGGCACAGGCCCAAGCCACCAAAAAAGCCTTTGAGGTATCAAGTTCCCCTGAGGGTGGGGGTGAAGCTCATTACTAATGGAGGAATTGGGGCTAGTTTCTAGGAGGGCATTAAGCTAGGCTCTAAAGGACAGGTAGGATTTCAACAGTTTTAAAGATGAAGGAGGACATTTTAGGTTTAAATAACATAGCCAAAAGATGGTCTTGTAGAGGAGTTAGGAAATAGCTCAGTTTAGCTAAAGCACAGGATACTTGGAGGGGAGGAGTTGTGAGTTAAGTGTGGAAGTGTCCGGTAATACTAGATCAGAGGGACCTTTGAATGCTGGGCTAAGGAGGAAAGACCTCTACTAGGTAAGGAAGAAGCCATTAAGGGTTTTGAGCAGAGGAGAGACAAGACCAATCCTTTTATCACCATTCTCGTCCCTCTCCATTCAATCTGCTCCAATGTCACAATCCTCAGTCCTAGCTAGCCAATCACCACACGTCCATTTCACATGTAGTTCCACATTTCAGGCTGCTAACTCACACAGGTGCTGCATCTACAATGCTGCAGTAACCAGCCTGGCCTCCCCCCCATCTCCCACAGAGACAGTGGAAAGAACACCGGATGATCTAGATGTTTACACCCCTCACTCCTGGGACCTTGGGCTACTTGCCTCATCTGTACAATGAGGGCTTTTGGCCAGAAGACCTCCCAGATTTAGATCTCCGATTCTATGATCAGAATGTGGGAAGAAAACAGATGGGAAAGTGCTTTAATTACTACTCCCCAAAGTCAAGATGACAACACTTCTATTATCATTTTGGTTACACTGCCCATGGGGAACCTCAGCTAAAAGGGAGAGAACTTAACAGACTGCTGAGTTCCCTGAGGGGCTGTATGGCATCCATGGATAGACAAATGGACTTGGAGTTAGGAAACCCAAGTCTGAATCTTCCTTCAAACACCAAAAATGGAATGATCATGATTAAGTCACTTAACTTGGGCAGCTAGGTGGCAAAGTAGAGACAGCGCCAGGCCTGGAGTCAGGAAGACCAAGTTTGAATGTGGCCTCAGATGTGTACTAGTTGTGTGACCCTGGGCAAGTCACTTAATGACTGTCTGCCTCGGTTTCCCCAACTTTAAAATGGGGATAATAACAGCATTTACCTCACAGGATTGTTGTGAGAATCAAATGAGACAGTAATTGTAAATGTCTTAGCAAAGTCCCTGGCACACAGTAAGCAGTATGTAAACGTTAACTGCTATTATTTATTATTATTATTAACTGATTTCTCAAAGCCTTTTCCTCATCTGTAAGATGAGAATAATACTTTAACTACCAAGCTTCCAGGCTAATTGTAAAGAAAACCCTTTGTAAATTACAAAGTACCACATAAATATGAGTTCTTACTAAAAGTGCATTTTCTGCATCCTTTCCATGGTCTTTCCTTATAATGCCTGCCCCTTTCTTCCTCACTAGAATTCCCATAATTCTGGATACTTGCTAAAAAACAGAAGGATTCATCTGGAGAATGGGAAAGTTGGCAAAGAACCCTGGAATGCCAGCCCAAAGCGACCTTGGGTAGCCAGCTCAACCTCCTTATTTTGCAGATGAAGAAACTGAGAAACAGCAAATACCTTAGAGTGGGAATGGATTTGCTTAAGAACCCACAAACCCAGGTCTGATTCCATTTATGGCTGTGTGTTCATTATATGACCTTATAGCGCACCCCATCTCTTACTGTCCAGGCTCATGGTTCAGATATAGCCTTAGTTCTGTCCCACTGCCTAATTTATAGAGGGCTGTAAGACAGCTAATGATGACTTATCTTTTAGAATACACTGTCTAGTTCTTCCTCTTGCAAATGCAAGTGTGCCTAGTGTTTCCTAATAGTAAAGGCAATAGAGAGTAAGAAGCCCCACTTGGACTAGCAGGGGGTGGAGGGTCTCCTTCATCCCTAGCCTCTAGTACCTTTATGAAGTGTCCATACAGTAGGCTAGACTTTGAGCCCCCAGATCGTTTCTGCTTGCTGGTGTCCTTGGCCTGGGTCTTCATTTTTACTCCATCCTGTTGGGGAAGTGGGGGTTGAACTGAGTCTGCTGCCCCATGCTGGGTTCTCACACTCCCACAGAGACCACGCACTTGTGTGTTCTATGGTCATCCCTCCCCTCCAGTACCTTCCCAGTCTCCACCACCAAGCTGGCAGCTGTCTTGTTGAAGAGTTGGCTCCACCAGTGGTCAGTGAACTCCTTGGAAGGGTCATGTCCTACCTGCTCAAAGGGAAAGAGACCCAATCCTGCAAATGCCAGCCTTCATTCTGATGGGTCCCCAGGTCCCAGACCTGTATGGAGTTCCTTACCCCAGCATTGTCCTGCTTCAGCTTCACCTTGATGGCCTGGGCTATACCATCTTCCTTCTTGCCCAGGCCCTTGCCTGGAGGGAGTAGAGACCAGGCTCATGCAGCTTATCTGTCTGCACTGAACCTTTACAACAAAATCCTGGCCCATGACCCAACACTACCTTCAGACACTAATGAACCCCGTCCTTCCCTCTTCCCCAGTTCAGTTCCACAGTCTCCGCCGGAAAACTTCAGAAGCTCCTGAATCCACTCTAGCCAAATTTCCTGCACTGATGTCTAGAACCCAAAAGCTGAGTTCGAATCCTGTCTCTGACACTCAGATATGTGATCCTGGACAAATCACTTAACCTCTCTCAGTTTCCTCGGCTGTAAAATGGGCATAATATTATAGGCACCTATCTCACAGGGTTGTTGTGAGGATTGAATGTGATGTCATGTTAAGCACTCTGCAAAGCTTAAACGCATTGTATAAATGCTAGCTCTTATGTTTCCTTTCAGATGTCCCTTTCCCATCTCCTCAGTCTCTTACCCTACCTTCATTTCCCATTCAGAATAGTTCTTCCTCTTCCAATTCTACCTAGGAACTAAGGTGGGTGTGCAGTTGGAACTTTCTTTCATAGCTCTGGAGAACTAGAAAGCAGGACTGGGGGTCTGGGGCTCTTCCTAGGGAGAAATGGAGTAGGGTCAGTAGGTATTACCTTGAATCCATCCATGCTTCTGCAGCTGCTCCTCAGCAAACTTCATCCCTCGACTCTTTGGCACTGAGGTGATGCTCATGTTGAGAAAAGGGTTGGTCTCTATCCTCAATGTCTCGCTAGTTCACAAGTGGTTACTACCGTCCCTCTGAAAGAAAAAAAAAGGGTGAAAACCTACCACTCCCAGTCTGGTTCTACTGTGAGCAGAACACTGGCCTGGTTTCTGGACTGATTTAGGCACAGTAGCAGATTAGGTTCCAGTTCATTAAAATAATTTGAGAAATGTTTTAAATAACAGGGGCATTGCTGGACTAAGCATAAAGCCTCCAAAAGGGACCAGTGTCAAACGCCCTTCACCTGGACCTACCAGTTCTGAGGTGCTTTAACAAGAAAACATTGCCTTAGTCACACCTGATGTGACACGACAGCCCCGGAGCTGCACCCCACTGGGTCTCTCTTCTCTGGAGAGGAACTGCCTCTACTTCAAAGAGGACACTCCATCTCTAGTCTGTATCTTTGCCCTCGCCGTCCCCAATACCTGGGGTGTTCTACCCTGTCCCTTCTTCTGCCTCTTCGTTTCTCTGGCTTCCTTCAAGTCAGCTCAAATCCAGCCTTCCGCAAGAAGCCTTTCCTGGTCTCCTTAGCGAATGCCTTCTCCCCTTTTCCGACTACCTCCCGAATATAGATTTTCTAAGTGCCGAGATATTTACAAATGATCAGCCTCATCAGAGCTCCTTGAGGGCAAAGGCTGTCTCAGGCATTTTTTTGTATCCCCAGCCCTGGGCACGGTGCCTGGCACTTAGTAGGCACTTGATAAGTATTGATTCCTTGAAAGTACAAATGTTTTCGCCCTTCTTTGTATCCCCAGCGCGTAGTGCAGCGCCTGGCATATAATAAGTACTTAATATTTATTGACTGATTATTCCCTCGAAAGTGCAGACATTTGCTTTTCTTTATATCCCAGCACTTAGCACGATGCCTGGCACGGGGTAAGCGCTTAATAAGCGTTTATTGATGGATTCCTTGGGAGTAGAGTCGGCGTCTGCCTTTCTCTGTCTCCCGGGCGATCAGCACCGTGCCAGGCACGAACGCCTGCTCACTGACACACGCAGTTGTCCCTTAGAGCCCGCTCCATCCGGCTTCCCTCCCCCCCGCCGGCGTCGCCCAGGCTTTCGGCGATCTAATTCCCATCCCTCTGGCTGCAGATCCGGAAGAACAGTCTCCAGCCCCTACATTTATCTGCGCCTCTTGGCACCTCTTCCTCCCTCCCGGTGTGCAGCCAGCTTCTCTCTACTGAAGGGAGCCGCTCACAGTCCCGTCAGGATCCTCTTAGCAGAAACACGCGGAATCCACCACCTGCACGCCGCCATGTTTCCGGAAGTGCCGCCTTCGGGCCCTTCTACACCGCCAAGACCATAGAATGGAACCCGGGGAGACCATAGAGTTCCGGTCCTCCGAGGGGAGGAAGTTCCAAATCTCTCCCGGAAGCGGGCTGGCGCTCAGGTTGCTATGGAAACGCGAACTCTTTCAGGCTCAGTTTCGAAGCTGGTTTAGTGTGTGCGGTGCGACTTATGAAGGGCGAGGGGTCCTCCAAGCTCTTGCCGCCCTCCCCGCAGCCTCTTTAGAGTAATAAGAACAATATGGAGCTCACTCCATAATATGAAGTACTTTCCGCAGGCCTAAGTCATCCACTATTATCAGCATCATTTTCACCATTTTACAAGTGGCCGCTATAAGGCATAGCGGTGTCAGAAAGGCCTGAGTTCGAATTCTGCTTCAACTCATCCTTAGCTGTATGGCCCTGGGCAAGCCACTTAATGCTGTTTTGCCTCAGTTTCCTACTCTGTAAAATGAGCTGGAGAAGGAAATGGCCAGCCACTCCAGTATCTTTGCCAAAAAAACCCCAGATAGGGTCACAAAGTGTCAGCCGTGACTGAAACCATTCAACAACCACAAGCATCTCCAGCAACATATAGTAAGTGAACAAGCTGTAGTCAAGGCCTTTGTAGCTTAGTGACCGTAACAACTCATATTTATTTAACACTTTGAAGTTTGCAAAGTATTTTATATCTATGATCTCCTTTGAGCCTCACAAGCCTACAAAGATGGGTGGTAGTACCATTTTGCAGATGAAGAAACCAAGGCATTGAGAGATTAAGTGACTTATGTGTGACAAGTCACACCTCGAGTAATCGTTAGAGGAAAGCCTCGAATCCAAGTGTTACTGACTCCCAAGTCCAGCACGCACCTACTCCGGGTGGGTCGAACTTTGGAACAGATTGTGTGACATGGGAGACGCTGGCAATGGACCTCCTGTGCATGGCGTGCCCTCGTCAGAGAAGGTGCTATGCTCTATGAGCAAAGCAGAATTGAAGTACCTCAAAGGAAGCGCCGGATGCGCCCATTTGGAAAATTCACTTCCAATGTTCACAAGGACCATTTGTGCCGACTTGTGGTAGAACATTTCTGAGCTCATATTGGTCTGATCAGCCACAGTCTGACACGCTATAACTTGACTCTAGCATAGTGATGTCATTTTGGTCCTCTGGGAGAACAAAGGACAACGACCAACCAACCAATTCTCGAGTAGATTATATGCCACTGGCATAGTCTCGAAGAACCCAAGGCTCACTCCATACCACAGTGAGGCCCTGGAGGAGTATTTTAGTTGAGATGCATAATAACTCAAATTTATAAAGGGCAATTATATATCCTATTTTGCAGATGAAAAAATTGGGTCTTGAAGAGATTGCTGTTTGTTACGTGAACATTGCTCTGAGGCGACAGGTTTCCTGTTCGTGAACAGAAAGTTCTTATACACCTTTAAGATTTCCATCAACATCCATCTACAGAAATTTGGCATTTATATAGCACCTACTCTGCGCCAGGTATTGTGCTAAACACTTTTCACAAATATTATCTAACTTAATATAGAATTGGGATGAAGGCTTTTATATCTTCAAGCTTCCCCCTATACAGTGGTTTCCACTATCACTGTTATCATTACCAACAAAATGTGTTGAGTACCTACTATGTGCAAGGCATCTTTGATTGGTTCTAGGGACACCAAGATGGTCTCTTTACCCCCAAGGAATTTGCAAAATATTTGGGATTTCCCGCTAGTATTTCTCCAGTTCAAGGGATCCTGGCTCAGAGTACACATTGTCATCCTAGTCATTAGGAAGTTAAGAAAGGTAGAACTATCTAGTATTTCCTTCCCTAGCATTATTTGTTTCTCCTCTGTGAGAGATGAGAGTAACACCTCTATCATTCCTTGGATTTGGAGTTTCACAATGGCTAAAAATTCCCTCCTTCTCCCCCACCTCCACCCTTTCTCTCTGGGTTAAGTGACTTGCCCAGGGTCACACACATACTAAGTGTCTGAGGCTAGATTTGAACTCAGGTCCTCCTGACTCCAGAGCTGGTGCTCTGTCTACTACTCTAGCAGCATCTAGCTACTCCCTTTTTGGCTTTTTTCTTTCTTTTTTTTTTTTTCTAGTTCCCTTCTCTTCCTCCTTTCCTCCCATGAAGTCAGTGAGAATGTGAGACCTGGGATTAGAGAGTCAATAAACTAAAATAAACTAAAAAAAACAACAAAATAAACAAAGTTTGTCTGATTATAGCCTGGCAGAGCAACTGAACATTAACATTAACATTAACAGAGGAACCAGTCTGAAAATCAAGAAAAGCTTTGAGGCCTGGAAGAGTAAGAGATCAAATAGGGATCATTGAATTGCAGGGAGTTTCAGGTTGGTCTTGGGAGGTAAAAGCTCCAGGTATTACAATGGTTAAAATATTCATAAATTTGTAGCACCCCTCTGGATTCATTTCCCCAATTCCTACCTGCAATGGCAGGCTAGGTCCCCTGGCAGACAGTCGACTACTGCCCCCTTGAGGGTCCTAGGAGTAACCAAGCTTCTAATACTGTTGCTCATAAGACTCTATCTGGTTTGCTCCCCTAATATCAATTAACCAATTTATGTCAAGCAGCTTTTACAAAGGGATATTTACTAAGAAGTTATAGAAAGAACAAGAGCTATAAAAACATCCCTCAAACTAGAGGTACACTCTTCCCTCTATGCACACTTGGGCTCTAACTTGAAGCTCAAGATTCTGAGGCCCACATTTTAGGGAACATGTGGGGCTAAAAGGGATCTTGAGACTCCCAGCCCTGGGGAGCCTTTTTGGGGTCCCTACCACGTTCACTTCTGGGTGTGCTGTTACTGATAGATGCAATTGCTCCTTTGCCCAACTGGCCTGACTCTTTGTAGGAGGCAGGGTCTTTGGCTCACATGTCAATCCACTGCTGGGCTGTGTCAAGCAGGGTGGCCTCCTCACTGGCAAGCAGGGTGGGCTCCTCACTGGATGCCTCTTAGGATGGGCTCCTCACTGGACACAGCTACTGCCACTAGCAGCTCATGTGGTCTCTGCTACTGACTGATTGCTGAGGGAACCTCTGATGGTCATTTAGACCTTTGGAAGCTCACAAGGTCATAATACAGTCCATTCCTTTTCCCAATGCTCATTCACGTAAGAACAGGAAAAAATAAACACAACAGAGGCGAGTAACATGTGTTTGAGGACACGTAGCCACTGGGTGGGGAGGTAAGGCAGCCATAGCTATTACTTCTCTCTCCCCCAGAGGCCCACAGCTATTCTTCCTCACTCAGAAACGTGGGGTAGAAAGAAACTTAATTCTAGCTCTGTCATCAGTTTTTCTGACTATGAGATTCAAAACTCACCACACAACTCTCACCCCTCCATCACCAGGGGCTGAAGAAGAACTCCTCCTGCTCCTGAGTTCCGTGAGTTGGATTGAAACAAGGCAGGGACATTTTTCACATGCTTTTAGGACCAAGTTCTTGTTGGCCAGTTTCCCATTATAAAGAGAATAGAATGATTGATTTTGTGATCATTATTGCTAAGAAAATGTAATTTAGTATAAGTTACTATTAATGATCATTACTATTAAGTAAAATGTAATCTTAGTAGCTATAAAAATAGTTTTAGACAATCGTCACTAGGACATTTTTGTTCCACCTGTAAGTTATCATGATATACTGAGCCAATGAAAAATATGTATCATGAAGAATGGTTGAAGGGACTGGAGATGGGAAGGGAGGAAAGGAATAAGTATTTACATAGTACCTACTATGTGCCAGGCACTGTTCACTTTTTACAAATGTTATCTCATTTAATCCTCACAAAAATCTTGTGAGTTAGGGGCTATTATTTTTTTCTTTTTTTTTTGGAGGGGGAAGGCAGGGCAATTGGGGTTAAGTGACTTGCCCAAGGTCACACAGCTAGTAAGTGTGCCAAGTGTCTGAGGTCAGATTTGAACTCAGGTCCTCCTGACTCTCGGGCAGGTGCTCTACTCACTGTGCCACCTACCTGCCCTGTTAGATACTATAATTAACCCCATTTTACAGTTGAGGAGTAGATAGAGCAGTGGGCCTGGAGTCAGGAAGACCTGAGTTCAAATCTCATCTCAGACACTGGCTGTATGACCTCAGGCAAATCATTTAGCTTCTGTTTGCCTCAGTTTCCTCAACTGTAAAATGGGGATCACAATAGCACCTATCTCCCAGGGTTGTTGTAAGGATCTAATAAGATAATGTTTATAAAGCCCTTAGCATAGTTGCCAGCACATAGTAGGTGCTATGTAAATACTAGTGATTAATTGTTGAACTCAGGTCTTCCTGACTCTGGATCAACTAGGTGGCACAGCAGATAGAGCTCTGGGCCTGGAGTCAGGAAGACATCTTCCTGCGTTCAAATGTGCCCTCAGACACTTATTAGCTGTGTGACCCTGGGCAAGTCACTTCACCCTGTTTGCCTTAGTTTCAAAAAATGAAGGAAAAGGTAAGCCATTCCAGTATCTTTGCCAAGAAAACCCCAAATGGGCTCACCAACAGTCAGATGTGACTGAAAAAAGAGAGAGCAACTTCCTGACTCCAGGCCCAGTGCTCCATCCACTAGGCCACCAGCTACCTCAGATCAATACTTCTGACTCAGATGCTATGATTTCACTGGCGTACGAGCCAAGACTAGATTCATATGAGCTGGTAAAATAAATAATTCCTTGCATTTATATAATACTTTGTCATCCCTCATTTCACTTTATCCTCCCTCCCCCAGGAGGACAGGACAGATATTACTATCCCCATTTGACAGGAGAGGCAGCCAGGAGTAGTAGATAGAGCATGAGTTGGGGAGTCAGAGAATCTTTTAAAACCCTAGCTCTGCGGCTTACTCCCTGTGTGGCCTTTGGGCTTCAATTTCTGCATTTGTGAAATGAGGGGAATTAGACTAGAGTATCTCCAAAGTTTCAGCAGTCCTATGAAATCTGGGCTCGGGCAGGTTAAGGAACTTGTCTGCAGAGTTAATTAGCGGTAGAGTCATGACTAGTAGCCAGACCTTCTGACTTAATCCTAGAAGTTTATCTTTTTTAGTAGCCAAAGAGATTCAGACTGTTATGAGTTGAAGGTGAATGTGAATCAATTTCTCTGTAAGTGGTAGGCATAGGAATGAAGTGAGTAGCTCAAAGAAAGCTGAATTCGGAGTTTGCCAGGCTGATCTTTTTGCTACATCGCCTAAAGGCAGGACCCTTTCAGCACTAGGATCCTAGTCTCTCGGTAGTTTCAAGTTTGATCTTTTCCTTCCAGATAGCCAGTTCCAAGATGCCTCCTGTGCGTGGCACAAAGCCTCTGAAAAGCTAGATAGGCTCACTGTTGTGAATCTGAGCTCTATGTGGATCACTGCAAGGAAAGAGCCAGGGCTTCTGACCCATTTCTCTTCTTTGTTGGAGGTGGCCCAAATTAAAGCACAGAGGCCTCATCCTGCTCTTGCCCCTCTATCTCTTCAGGATAAAGACTGCTGGACAATTCTGCAGATTGGGATGAAGACAGTATGTACCTTCCCTAGTTCTGACCCTAGTTCTTGTCTGATTTGACAAGAATTTTGGTTACTAGTCTTCAGAAGGAATCCCTTCTAGAACTTTACTCCCCTCTAGCCATGGTGACAGCCAAATCTCCCCATCCTCTGCAGTCCCTCTCCACCAGCCCAGGACATCCACAGTCATCGTTCATTCCAGGTTACTGACAGTACTTGGAATTAATCCCTACAGCTGAGGGTCAGGGGTTAGACAGGAGATAGTTCTTAACCACTTTGTCTCTACCCTCCTTTCCAACCCTTCCAGGATAATTGTTATTTTAAGCATCGCTGTTTATCTTAATTCTTGTGACATGTATTTGTAGATATCAAATATACATCAAGTAATTTTGCAAGGGAAGGCACAATTTCTGAAGCTATATTACACCTCTTAGGAGACAATAAGGGGTCTCAGAAGATTAGAGAGGAATATGGGCACAATGTCTTGCCTCAAATTTTTATAGATCTCGGTGGCCTGGGAGAATGAGGAATATCTGCAGAGAATGGGAAGGGTGACTGAAAGGAATCTGGTATGCATGCAGGACTCCTGTTGATTAAGATAAGTGCCAGTATTGCTGAAAGAAGGGAAAAGTAGCCCCGTCCTCAACCCCAACCCAGACTTTTTACTGACCATTGAGAACTAAGGAAGTGGTAGCTATTTAGATACAAACTAGAGGCCAAACCTAAGAGCTAAGAGGTAGAACAGTAGGTGTTTTGGGATGAGATGTCTGGGGTCAGTGAGAAGCCCTCTGTTCCTTAGGGAACCCCTCCCCCTTAGCCATTGCCAAGCTTACTACTTCCTTCCCATTTTTTCCTTCAAAGAGCTAGAAGAGGGTAGGGGGGAAGGAAGGAAAGAGGGACCCTATGACTCTTAAGGCTATGGTGTCACTGTCGCCTTCAATTTGGATTGTATTCACTTATTGGTGTGTTGATGCTATATGTTCTGGGCTCACTTTCCTAACCCACACGAACTATTCCAGAATGGAGTCTCTAAACCATAGATACCACCCAGGGTTCTAGGGGGTAAGCCTCAGAGATTGAGGATGTCTAATATTATCATTCATGAGCCCCAATCTGATATACTCTCATAATAACATTCATTGAGTTAACATCTCTCCAATTGCTATCAATTAGCTTTTACATAGGAATATTTGCTGAAAAGACATAGCAAGGACCAGGATACAAAAACATCCCTTCCCGCCCATAGCCTCTAAACAGGGCATACTCTCCGCCATATGTGCCCATTTGGTCCCTGGAGGAGGAGACAAACTTGAAAGTGATTGCTACAAAACGTCCTCCCTGAGCCCACTCAGTACTTCCTGGTTCTCTGAGGCCTTTTCTGACTTCTCAGAGTCCCCCCAAATTCACTCCTGGGTGTGGCAGAGCTGAAGGACAAGTTATTCTCTTGCTTAGCTGGGCTGGCTCACTGCTGGGTTGGGTCACTCCCTTGACTTCAGGACATGGTATCTCTGCTGCAAGGTCAATTTTCTGCTAAGCTGAGCCAACTAAGTCTCCCTTCAGGACTCTCATACTTCTGTAATAATAATAATAATATTTAACATTTATACAATTTGATGCTTTTTCTTTTATCTTGTTATGAACTCATTGTGTAGGACAGATCGATGGAGAAACTGAGCACAGATAAACAGTGGGCCCAAAGTCACTGTTGAATTGATACCAATGGAGCACATGCTGACTGCCCACTGATAATACTTAGATTTCACTATTGAGCCAACCCCCCTCCTCCAGTCATATATTTCTTTCTTTCTTTCCTTTTTTTTTGGAGGCAATCAGGCTAAGGTGACTTGCCCAGGGTCACATAGTAAATATTTGAGGCTGGATTTGAACTTACCTCCTGACTCCAGGGCCAGCCACCTAGATGCCCCCTCCCATATTTCTTTGATGATAATGTTTTTACAACTTCTGTGTAATTATTTATTGATAATATGCTGTAACCTGGGTCAGGTAGGTGGCCCAGTGGATAGAGTGCCAGGCTTGAAGTCAGGAAGACTTATCTTCTTGCGTTCAACTCTGGCCTTAGATACTTAGTAGTGGTGTGACCCTGAGCAAGTCACTTAACCCTCTTTGCCTCAGTTTCTCATCTGTAAAATGAGCTGGAGAAGGACATGGCAAACCACTCCAATGTCTTTACCAAGAAAACCCCAAATGGGGTCATGAAGAGTCAGACACAACTGAAACAACTGAACAATAATGACGCCAGTACGCTGTAACCTACTCACTCACATCATAAATCTCTCCATTACTTTTGGATGATTTCCAACTTTTATTCTTCAGAGACAGTGGTATTACTTGCTTTGCATCCATATAGCATCAGGGCCTTGGATTCAGGGTAATGCTTGAGACTATACAGTTTTTCAAAGGCAAGCCATCCTTCCCTCCTCTTCTTATTCAGTTCTGAGCCAGTTCATTGTCTATCTTTAGTGTCTGTTCAAGATTCATACTACTGGACCAGCTCTATGAAATGCCCATCCAACTTCATACCATATTCAAACAATGAACATTCTTCATCCACTTGGTCTTTCATATAGAGTTAGCCTGAATTCTTGATGGATATTGTTTAGAAGGCTTTGTAATGTTCCATGGCTTGATGTAATAAGTACAATGTCCTCAATAGCAAACACTTTGGTGAGTATGTTTCCCTGCTTTATGTCTTTCTTAATATAAATAGTCAAAGGGCTGTTGAACAAAATTTTATCTGTGTTACTTCTTTCAAGAAATTTTGTATGTGTAGCACCTATTCTGGAAAATTCTCCAACTCCTACTTGCACCGGCAGGTCATGATCCCCCAAAGATGGCTGGCTACTACTTCTTAGGGATCCCAGCTAATCCTGAATGGTGGGTGTTTCTAGCACTTTCAGTCATGATCCCCCACCTGTGTATTTCCCCCTAATCCTAAATGGCCACCAAATTGTGGATTGGGTGATCTATTGAGATATTATAAACTTCAAAGGAGAAGAGGTGGCAGGACAGTTTATAAGCAGCAATGGGGAGCAAGGAGTATTCTGACTCCCCCAACACAAACAGTTAATTGTGGTATAAGAGAAAGTGCAGCTGGTGCTATAAAGGGTGGTCAAGAATGAAATGTCATCGCAAGGGAGCCTGATCTTACTGAGTGCCAGAAGATGGAAAGTGTGAGAGAGGAAGAGGTTTAAGATGAAAGAAAGTTTGTTAATTATGGAGCAGGCATTCCAGAGGGCACGATGGAATGATGTGAGTAGATTTAGAATGGGGCATTTGTGGGATAAGGTTGGAGTAAATGAAAATGAGGGAATGGACAGATGAGGTTGTGGAGAAACTTTGTCTTTCCATAGCAGGGAGTTCAAAATGGGATGTTGAAAATAAAAGGGTGTGGAAGTATGGTGAATATTGGAGGATGAGTGCAGGTATCAGTGGATGAGGAGAGGTCTACTCAGGAAGGAAGATAATTAAAAGTTCAAAGTCATCTCTCAGTGACCTCCAGACAGGTGGTTTTGTTGCACTCTCTGAAGTCTCAGGAAGCCTGCCTCATGGCAAGCACAAGTAGGTAGGGGTATGTTCCATGGAGTCTGGGAGTCCAAGAGGCAGAGAGTGGCATGTCTTGGGGCTCTACCTCTGGCAAGCATAAGCAAGGCCTGGCATTGGTTTGGATTTTTTTAAAGAGGATTCTCCAGAAGCCTGGTAGCAGGCAATAGGTTGGGCTATTAAATGTCTCTGTGGTGACTTGGTGGTGCAGTGAATAGAGTGTTGGACTTGGAGTCAGGAAGACCCGAGTACAAATCCTGCCTCAGACACTGTAGCTATGTGACCCTGGGCAAGTCACTTAATTTTTCTAATCTGTAAAATGGGAATAATATTAGTTCCTCCCCCACAGAGTTGTTGTGAGGATCAAATAAGATAACATAGGTAAAGCATATATACTATATAAATATTAGCTATCATCATCATCATCATGAAGTTTCCTTCAACTCTAAGATTCCAGGAAACAGTCCTTCTTTCCCTTATCGATTACATTCTGTTTATTTTTTCCTGTCCCGTGAAGATCTCAAAGCACTTACCAAGAGCCATTCAATTGTTAAAAATAGTATTGTTGCCCAAGAGCCTAAAATGGAGATTAGACCCAGGCGTAGAGAGCCTCTGGCATGCTCACACTCCTAAAGGAAGCCTGTTTATTTGGGTTAGATTGGCTTAGGGCCAAGCAGATGATCTGGCTCAGGGTGTCCTGTTTGAGGAGACAGGAGGTTGTTTGTCCTCTTTCTAGAGAGCCACTGGTCCAGGGGGAGGAGGGAAAGGACCAGGGACAAAAGGAATTGAGAGGAAAGGGAAGGCAGAGCTGGGACAAGGCATTTTCAAGCCAAAGGGAAGGGTTGAAAATTGTGCACCCCCTGGATTACTGATCACTCTGAGCCTTCATTATAATACGTGCAACTTGACTTACCACAGAGTTAATACTTACATGACATAATGAGCACAGTCATGTTTTTTCTTCTGGCATTAAAAATAGATGCATTTATAAAAAAATAATCTTAAGTCCCTCTTCTGCTCCTGTATATACTGTTACCTTGCCTACTCATACTCCAAGCTCTAAGGGAAGGATACATCTCTTTGATGATGGCATTTATATCTGGATTTCAAGAGGGTATCTGTAGGTTCTGAGGAAGAAGCAGTTGCTTATACTCCAAGGAGTAAAGCAGTGGAAACCCAAAAGATACCAGGTAAGAGTTCATCCAGTAAATGGCAGAGGAAATAGAGGGGGAAAAAGTTGATAGGTTGTGGCTCTCTGATCAGGAGGGTGGAGACAGTTATTTGTCAAACCAATAACAATAAAGAGGTGTGTTGTCTTCCTAGAGCAAATATTCAAGAAATAAAAGAGAATCTCTTAAGGTTTGTCAAAACGGATGACTACTAAACTGTAGGGAGTTAGTGCCGACCCCGGGGCTGCTCGGACCCTAGTGCTTGGCCTGTTCCCTGGGTAAAACCAGACAGGCTTAGTAGGATTTGGAACGGTAGGCGCCTGGAGGAAAGACTTCCGTCCCTAGCAGCCCCCCTAACAGCACCCCCCCTCCTGTTCTGATAGCCATCCTTTCTCATGCAGGCAGAGTCCATTCACCAAGGACTCACAAGCCCAGAAGGAAGAACACAGCTGGCCACTACCTAATGCTCTTGAACCAGTGCCTAACACAAACATGCTTTAATTAACGGGAACTTCTTTGATACTTTACAAGGGCATCCTGCCCCATGCCTCACATAGCTCATACAGCTCTGATATCAGCTGGCTACATGCCTGAGCCTTCCCATGCCTCCGTAGATACTGTAGAACAGCACCCCGCTTTGTTCCCATACTCCCATGGAAACTACCTTACCACAGCCCTAGTTTTTCCCATATGCTTGTAGGAAACATAGTTTACAACAATCCACATTCTTCCCACCAGATATCGATCTTCCCATGCTCTCATCCCCTTACTCCTTGAACACCTGCTTCTGCTTATGTAGTGCAAAACTCTATAAAACTGGATAATGTCTGCCAATAAATCGGAGTTATATCTATCTTGGCTCCCGCCTCATCATTGCGTACTGAGATAGGGCAACTTGCTGGTCAAGACCCTAACACTAAACCACTTGTGGTGATTCACAAGGTACAAGTGATACTGCCAGAAAGAACCTAAGAAATATTGCCAAAGATTACAAAGTCCTGGAAAAACAAAAACAAAACCTAAAGACCATAAGGGGGCAGGTTATATTTCCCCCTCTGCTGCAAATTGAAGGAAAAGGATACAAAACTGAAAATTATTTGGGGAAATGAACAGTTGGCCAAGAAGATGGTATCCAGGAATAGGATTTGGATTTCTGGACCATGACTTACAATGTAGGGATCAGAGACCACTTGCTAATGATGGAGTGTACTTAACAAAGGGTATTGAGGATATATTGGCTCAGTATTTTGCATATCTAAAAAAAGAGCTTTAAAATAAAAAGGATGGGGGAAGGAGAGCATGCCTAGGTGTATTCCTTAAACCAGATGTCATAGAGAGCAGCTGAAGAAAAGGAAGAATAGCTTCTTGGATTTACATAAGTTCACAAAATCTCCCAAAAAGGAGTCTGTAGTCAAACCCATAATTTCAAATGTCTATCCACAAATGCTCAAATTTTATACAACAAGCAAGATATCTTAATTCAAGTAAGCAAAATTGGGTGGAATGAAACCTATGGCTAGACCGTAGCTGTGGAGAGTATAGATACCTTCTTCAAAACAAACAGAATAGATAAAAGGGGAATTGGGGTGATGGCTGGGGGCATAGCATTGTATATTAAGAAGGCACACTAGTGTGAGGAAATCTAGGAACCAGAGTGGGGGAAGCATGATGGAGAGCTTTTGGGTGAAGATCAGTGGAGGGAAAAATAGAAACCATTTAGCATTTGTATCAGTGATTTGGATAAAAGCATAGATGTCATGCTCATCAGATTTGCATATGACACAAAGCTGAATAGTCAAAACACTAGAGGATGAGAGGATCCAAAAATATCTTGACAGCATTTGGTTGACTCTAATAAGATGAAATTCAATAGAGACCAATGTTATACTTGGATTCAGAAGTCAATGTCTTGAGTACAAGATGAGGGAATCACAGGCATCAATTTGTCTGAAAAAGAACTGAGAGCTCTAGTGGACTGAAGATTTGATATGAGCTGGGCAGTAGGATGTGGCAGGCAGCAAAGCTAATGTGAGCTTTATTTTTTAAATTAATTTTCTTTTTTAATGTGAGTTTTTAAAAAGCAAATGTAGGCTTCATTAAGAGGAGAATAGCTTCCAGAAATAAGGAGCAGATAGTCCCTCCTTACTCTGCCCTTATCAGACCATAGCTGGCATATTGTGTTCAACTCTGAACTCTAGCTAGAGAGCTTTCAGAGGAGGGCAACCAGGACAGTGAAAGGGCCTTGAGTCAATGTCATGTAAGGATTGATTCAAGAGACTGGGGATATTTGGCTTGGCCCCCTGGAGGGCCTTTTTTCCTATAATTGATTCCCCAGTGCTTAGCACAGTGCCTCGCCAATAGTAAATATTTAATAAATGCTTCTTGACTGGAGAAGAGAAGAGGTGGGGGAGTGGGGAGTAACTTGATAGCTGTTTTCAAGTATTTGAAATGCTGTCATGTGAATAAGGGATTAGATTTGTTCTGTTTGGCCCCAGAAGTTAGAAATAGGAATAGATAAAAGGCAAATTTAGATTTAACATCAGGAAGATTTTCCTAATAATTAGAGCTCTTCAAAATTGGAGTGGGCTGCCTTAGGAGGTAGGGTTTCTTCTCACAGGAGATCTTCAAAGAAAAACTGAATGACCACTTGTCAGATATAATATAGTGGGGATTCCTTTTGGATTGGACTAGATGGTTGTGGAAATGCTTTCTAATGCTAAAATTCTGTGACTCTTTGATTTTTGTAGGACAGAATGGGTCCCCTCCTACTGGATTCTGCCAGTCATGTCCTAGTGAGAATCTTAAGGTTTCCCAGAATCTAAAGGGTACAGAGAATGAAGAGAAAAGGCTGAAGAGAGATCCAGCAAGAAAGCAGCAGAACATTATGTGAAGCTAAAAGATCTGGGACACTGTTTAAACCCTGTGCTACAGAGTATGGGGCTCCACTGTTCTTTATACTATGGACAGAATAAAGGAGAAGGGTTCAAATGAGAGCAAGATGTACTTATTTATAGCAGCACTTTTGTGGTAGCTCACTTACACGAACTGAGGGCACAGTGAGGTAAGCAGAGCCAAGAAGATAACATACGTCACTATACTAGTGTAAACAAAAGAACAACCACAACTGAAAGTGAATGTTGTAGAACTACAAGGAACAAGCCTGATCTTAAAGAAGAGATGTGAGAACAACATTGCCTCCACCCCATGCCTTTGCAGAGGTGGGAGGTCCTGAGGTGTGGGAACATTACATATGCTTTCAGATTTTTTAGATATATTGATTGGTTTTGTGGATTATCCTCCTTAAAAATATTATTATATGGAGTGGCCCTCTGGGGGAGGAAGGGTGAATACTGGTTAGTGGTTATAAAAATGAAAAATCAATAAAAAATCATTTTCAAAATAGTAGGATGCTGAAATTAGGCCAGAATGGGCTTCCCAATGGCAAAAATGAGTGATTTATCACACAGGGAAATTCCTTCTTTACAGAAATTTCACCTCAGAAGATATAATTATCAGTTACAGCTAGAGAAAGTGGAGTAGAGAGAAATGAATGAACAAATGACTCCTTCAGAGAGTTTCTCAAAACCTCAGCTCCCTAGTTCAGTGTCTCCTAGACATGCATCTGTGTTGTTTAACTTCGGTCTCTTCTGTTGTAGTAGTAGCTTCATTCAATCTCTGTGGAGGTGGGCCCAGTGCCCATTATTTTGTTGTTGTTCAGTCATTTCAGTTGTGCCCAACTCTTTATGAGTCAATTTGGGGTTTTCTTGGCAAAGATACTAGAGTGGTTTGCCATTTCCTTCTCCCACTCATTTTACAGATGAGGAACTGAGGCAAACAGGGTTAAGTGACTTGCCCAGGATCACTGTAAGTATCTGAGGCCAGATTTGAACTCAGGAAGCTGAGTCTTCCTGACCCCAGGCCTAGCACTCTATCCACTGTGCAACCTAGCTTCGAATTATCCCCTCTTCCCCCCCCCCAAAAGAAAATTCAGAGACTGGGATATTGTCCCACTTAACTGTCTCTTCTCTGGACCCCCATTCCTTCTTTGTCCTTGAAGACCTCTATCCCCCCTCTCTGAATCCCTGGCCAGTTTTTCCGGTGGCCTGTGCCAGCCAGCCCTGCATCCCACATCCCCAGCTGTTGACATTTCGTTGACATTCCCCACCAGATAAAGAAAGGGCATCTGTTATACAACAATAGGGAGAAAGGCAAAGACAATGGGAAATTGTGCTTCCGATGGGGTGGGGACAGGGAAGTAAAGGACAAACAGACAGACAGGGGGTTGGGCAGAAGAGGTCACGGTTTTGAAGCTGTTGGATGTCTGGGTCTCACCCCAAGAATCCCTTCTACCAAGCAATGCTCGGATCGGGGCCAGGACCAGGACGCAGTGTGCAAAGGTGAGAGAGCTTCTGGCTGGGAGGTCTATAAAGGAGTATGGAGTTAGCAGGAACATGATAGGTATTTATACCCATTTGTAATTTACAGACAACCTTTCCTCTCTCACAGATGTAAACACCATAGTGAGGCAAGCTAGCTCATCCCTTCCTCCAGCACAGTCCATTGGGCATTCTAGAGATCTTCGGGGGAAGACAGCCCCATTCTTCAATACCAACTGTCAGAATATCCTGCGTCAGTTCTGTCCTCCAACTGACTTGCAATCAGCCAAACAAATATTTACTAAGTGCCCATTATAGTCCTACAGATCTCTCAGGGTCCCCATTGTACCACCCCTCCCATCCAGGACTGGCATCTTCCCTTTGTTCCTATGGCAATAAGCTCTAGCAGATGGAGTGCCAGTCTGGGAAGCTGGACATCTGAGTCCCATGCCTGGCCTAGACTTATGGAATAACCTAGGATGAGTCTTGGAATCTCAGTCTCTCTCTTCAAGTCTTGGAAATGAGCAAGCACCTTTTTTGGGAGAGTGGGGGGAAGACAGTAGAGACTAGATCTGTAAGATGGTAAGAGATCTTTGTGCTATAAAGTACTTGGAGATCTGGAGATGGGAGCAATTTTCAATAGGATTCTCTTTTTTTCAAACAGAACAAGAGGTTACTAATTACTGCCTTACTCTGTTACTGTGGAGCTAGCTTCTTCTTGGTAAGGAAGTAGATCCCTGTTCCCACCTTTCTCCGTGCTTAGAGGTATTCAAACAAGATAATGTATGTGGGCATGCTTTGAAAAATACAAAGCACCATACAAATATTACCTATCTTTTTGCTCACCCCACGATGTTTCGTTTTCATTTTCTGAAGTCATGATTGCCCCATTATGACTGTTGTTGTAGATCACCTTCTAGCTGAGTTCCTGTCATGCCTAATCAACTAATCCTCCCTGTCCTCTGGAGTCTCCTCTTTCCTCTAAGTGTTGCTATCTATCACAAAGGCATAGGGAACCCAGGTAAGATGGCCCCAGCCCAGGGAACAGGAGTGGCTGGCTGGGAAGACTCTGGGGTACAGGGACAGGGACTAGGTGAGAGACATTGGAAGGATGGAGGGCGGGGACTGATGAGATATTGAGAGGAAGGGGCAGAGACTTGAGGGACACCCAGAGGGAGGGAACAGGTATTGGGGTGGGGAGGGGGACACTGGTAGGGAGATGGGCAGGGGCTGGAACCGGTCACAGAAGACAGTTTGGGGCCAGGGTGTCCCTGTCAATCTGGCCCCCTTTGCCAGCACCCCACCCTGGTCCCCACTACCTCCTGCCCCCCATCCACGAGGTCATTCACTCTCGCCGCGGTGCCACGGTCACCCTACCCTGCGTTCTGGGCACCCCACCCCCCAGCTACAAGGTGCGCTGGAGCAAAGTGGAGCCTGGGGAATTACGGGAAACACTGATCTTGATTACCAATGGGCACCATGCCCGGGGCTACGGGCCCCTGGGAGACCGTGCTAAGATGAGAAGGGGGCACAGGCTGGATGCCTCCTTGGTGATCACGAGTGTGGCGCTGGAGGATGAGGGGAGATACCGCTGCGAGCTCATCAATGGACTGGAAGATGAGAGCTTGGCATTGACCCTCAGGCTGGAGGGTAAGGAAGTCAGGTGTCTCTCTCCCCCATTGACCCTCCAATACCCCACCTCCAGGATCCGTCAGCCCCTATCTCTTCACCTCCAGGTGTAGTTTTCCCGTACCAACCCAGTCAGGGCCGATACCAGTTTAATTACTATGAAGCTAAGCAGGCATGTGCGGAGCAGGACGGGCGGCTGGCGACGTACCCTCAGCTCTACCAGGGTGAGCAGACTTCGGGTTAAAGCCCCGGGCGGGCTGGGCCCTCTCCCTGGCTCTTGGCACCATCCTCTTCTCCCTGGCCCCGGATCGCCCTGGGAGCCGCAAGAATAGGAGATGTGGGTGTGAGGAAGGAGATGTTTGGCAAAGAGGGGAATGAGAAAAGGGGGAAGGCGACGACGCGGAGAGGAGAGTGACAGCCCGTCCTCTCCCGGTCCTGCCCATAGCATGGACTGAGGGCCTGGACTGGTGTAACGCCGGTTGGCTCCTGGAGGGTTTCGTGCGATACCCGGTACTGACAGCTCGAGCACCCTGCGGGGGTCGGGGCCGGCCAGGGATTCGCAGCTATGGACCCAGAGACAAGCAACGTGATCGCTACGACGCCTTCTGTTTCACCTCCGCTTTGCAGGGTACGGGGAGTGGGAGCTAGGGAGCGGGATGGGAGCGACAAAGAGGAGGAAAGCAGACTGAAGCTCCCCGAGCAAAATGGGTTGGGACTCCGGGAGGCGGAAGAAAATAGAGGTTTGGGGTGAGGCTGGGAAAGAGGAGGGACCAATCAATGGGGCGGGGCTAAAAGAACAAGGGCGGGATTAGTGGGGTCCGGGCCTAGAGAGAGAAGAAGGGCTTGGGATGGGGTAGCAAAGAGGCGGGGGAGGGGGAGGAGCCCAGTGGGGCGGGGCTAGAGACGAGGCGGGGCCATCTGAATGGGGCGGGATTAGAAAATAAGATGGGGCTTGAAACTGGAAAAAAGGTGGGGCCTGGGATGGGGTGGGGCTAGAAGATGAGAGGGGCAGATCAATGGAAGTAGGGCTAGGAGAAAAAGGGCGGGATTAGAAGAAGATGGAGCTAAACTAGAGAAGGGATGGGGCAAACAAATGGGAAGAGGCTAAGGGCAGGTCTGGATCTACATGGAGCTAGAGAAGAAAAGGGACCATCAAAATGGGGCGGGATTGGAGAACGAGGTGGGGTCTGGAACTAGAAAAAAATAGGGGCCTAGGATGAGGTGAGGGATAGAGAAGATGAGGAGGGGAGGGCTAAATGAGGTGGGGTTAGGAGAATAAGGGCGGGATTAGAGGAGGAGGCAGGGCCCGGTCTGGGGCTAAACTAGAAAAGGGGGGGAGGGGTCCAAGCTACAAAAAGAAGAGAAATACGCGGCTACATAGAGGCGGGGCCAGAATTTAGGAGAAAAGAAAGGGCGTCTAGTAGGGCTAAAGAGATGAAGTGCCGGTGAAATTAGCAGGGCTAGGAAACAGGGGCGAGGTGTGAGAAATGTGGAATGGTCTAGAGAAAGGTGGAAAAGGGGAACAGGGCACGAGGCTTGGTTAAGAGGGTGGTGGAAAAAGAGGCGGGTTGGGAAAAGGGAGAGGGTTTAGGGAACAAGGTGGGGATTGCGGGTTGGGGAAAAGGGCAGTTTTAAAAGGCCGGTCCATGGAGTTTTCATCCAGCCAGAGTCAGCCCCAGTCCCTTACTTCCGCCTTCTGGGCGAGGCCTCGTTTTAGCCTCGCCCCCTTACTCCTCCCAGGCCACGTGTTCTTCGTGCCGGGCCGTCTGACACTGGCAGAGGCTAGAGGAGCCTGCGCGAGGCGCGGGGCTGTGCTGGCCAAGGTTGGTCACCTCTATGCGGCCTGGAAATTCTCGGGCCTGGACCGCTGCGACGGGGGCTGGCTGGCGGACGGCAGTGTGCGCTTCCCCATCACCGCCCCACGGCCTCGCTGTGGGGGCCTCCCGGATCCCGGAGTCCGCAGCTTCGGGTTCCCCAGTCCGGAACAGCCGGCTTATGGGACCTACTGCTTTGCCGAGACCTAGGCGGACATCCTCTCCAAAGCCCCAGTCCAGATGGCAACCCTTCTTCCCATTGTTGGATCTAAGTCCAACTGGGAAAGAGATTGAGAGTCGAGTTGGGGACAGGGTGTGTCTGCTCTGCCTCCCTCCTTTCCGAGCTTCTCCTTCCTGCTAGACCGACTGGGAGAGACGGTGAAGGACTTACTGACGCTCTCCATTTCCCGCACTGCAGATAGCTGTGCCAAAGTCCGGGCGGGGCGGGGGAGGGAGGCATTGTGGATGCTCCAGGGCCGCTGCCCTTCCTGGATGTGGTTTGGCTAGAGCAGGCCTTTGGGGTGACCGGGTGCACCTGCCCTGAGGGCTAATAGCATTTGAATGGTGCTTCCCCTGGAGAGAACGAGTCCGGCGTGCGAGAACTGAACAAAGTCTGTTGGCGAAATATTAACTGATCTTTGTAGATTAATAAAATAACCGTGGAGACGTTCGCTTTCCAGAGAAGTTAAAAGCATTTAACTACATCGGCTCCCACTCCTCCATCACCCTCACTTAGGGGTCTGTAAAGGACCATTCCGAGGCATATAGTGGGAGGGAGGCTGTAGTGAAAGGGGAGCAATCTGCAAATGGGAGCCTAAAGTACACTTCCTGTTCTAAATCATGTGGCAGGAAACCCAGGAAACAGAAGGAAGACGAGAACCTAGGTGTCCTGACACGCAACTTGAGAGCTCGAGTGTGTGGGGGGGGGGGGAGGATGAGGAAGGTCTTTCTTATGAAATTGGGGTCAAGTGGGGGGAGGGAGATTTTCAGAAGGAGGAAAGACAATTGGAGTTGGGAAAAACAGGGAGATACAAAGACCGGGATGAGATGGACCAGGGCCCGATATGGAAGACGCTGAGAGACCAGCGCCACTGCAGGGTATGGCAAAGTCAGGAAAGAGCAGGAAAGCCATCTCCTTCCTTTACCAGGGAGGGTATAGGGCCCAAGAAACTTGCACTCACCCCCCCCCCCACCCCCCACTGCTCTAGGTCTGAGTACAGGCTTCCTTCCCCTAGACTCATTCCCCTCCCCCTCCTCCTCTGGAACCGAGGTCCCAGGCATTTCACCCCGCTATTCAGTTTCTCTCAAAGCCTCAATTCTCCCCGCGCAGCTGCTGGGCAATTGCGTGCTGGCGGCTTCCGCTCCGCACCCCCTCCGCTGCCAGCCCCCTTCCTGTCCGCTCCCCCAGAGGTGGCGGCTGGCACAGAGTTGGCAAAGGCCCCAGGTGTCCTTGCCACGTGCAGAGCCGGGGCGGGGGGTGGGGGTTGGTGTTCAGTGGCTTCGGTTTCTCCTCCGATCTTTGAGGTGAGGGGATAGACTGGGAGTTAATTGCCATCCGAGGGGCGAGGACAGGATCTACAATCGTCCTATCCAACGCCCTTTTAATACATTTTATTTAAATTTTTATTTCCAATTCCGAATTCTTTCCCTCCAGCTCCTCACTCACTCATTGAAAAGGCAAGAAATATGATACCTATTATACATATGAAGTCATTTAAATGGAACTGAAAAGGCTCACATGCCCCTCTACTGTAACTAGGTAATTGTGTCTAAACTTTCATCCTTCCCGGTACAATTTCACCAACCAGTCATTAAGGAGGACTATGGGTTTCTGGAAAATTGAAGGAGGAATAGTCGTTAGAAAGTCTGGCTTCCCAGCCCTCCTCGGAGCGAGATGATTGGCATTCTTCAAATCCCTGAAAGCAAGAGGCTTTAGTCTAAGGAAGCTTGCTGAAAAGTCAATGACAATAGATAGATAGATAGATAAATGAATAAATAGAAGAGTAACCAAGAGAGAGCAAGAAGGGCTTTAGGATAGACTGCAGCTTTTTGAAGTCGGTTTTGTGTAACCGACTTGGCGAGGAACCTAATCCCCTTCCCCGGAAAATCCGGATATTTAGGGGATTCATTTTGCCCCACCCTCTCTCTTGGGCAGGGCTGCAGTGGGGTGGGGTGGGGGTGGGGGTGTGTGTGCAGTATCCCTGTAGCGTAGCTGTAAGGATATGTTGACCTCTCTGTCCTAAAACATACAGTTTCTAGCGATCAGAAATTCCCCGAAGTGATGGTAGTGTGGTGGGGATAGTTGGAGGGGAAGCCTCCTAATGATACTAATGCGGCTAAAATAATAATGATGCCAGTCATATCACAGAAGATTTCAGCTCAGAAAAGTTAGTTACTTTGCGCTGCCACTGGCGGGCTGATGCTGTTAGAGTGAATTCAGAATGGACCCGGGAGGAGATACTCTGACAGTCCTGGTATTCAGAGTTATTATATGTACCTTAGCCTCTGCACCGTGGCAATGTAGATGACTTTGAGTCCCAGACCAAGAAACAGAGGGGCTCCCCTTGCTCAGCTCCCAAGAGACAGGGGCCAGTGGTTAAGTATGAACCGCTTGTGCGATTGAATTTCACTCCCTTGGCTGATGTCTGGCAGGGTCTAAACTGGGCCAGAGACTGGAGGTTAACCCAACACAGAAGGGAATTGCCCCCCCCCCCCCCCCCCCCCCCCCCCCCCCCCCCCCCGCCACACACCTTCCTCCGGCCCATCTCCAACCCAGAATGTTTTTTTTTTAAATTTCTAGAGATCATTGTGCCATTCCTCAAGCATCCACTCCAATATCCAGGTTCCAACACTTTGTTTTTTTTTCTGTCATTTTGGGAAGAGATGGCAATTCTCTGTTCCCCCTTTTCACTATTGGGAATCCCTCCTACTATCTAATCCTAATTTCTTCCACCACCAGCCTTTCTCTGCCCTCCCCTGGGATGGACCCAGGATTAGTTTTGTATGCCCCTCCTTTTCCCCTCTTCATTGACACGGAGATGATGTAGTATGATTCTTTGCTGAAGATTTCAAAGTACTTTTGAGCAAAATCTCCCATGTCACAAAGGGGAGAAACAAAACGGGTGGGCAGAGAATAGCTGAGCAGCTCCTGGAAGACTCTAGGCATCCATCTGTCCAGCCTTCTGTCCCTGCCAGTGATCATGTCTGGTCTCCCTGGTGCTGTAAAGAAAGTCAAGTCTGGGAAAGACCCCGGCGAGGTCCTGAAGGAGAAGGGAAGCAAAGATACTGGGTCCTGGGGGATGGTAGAGGGGAAATGGTTAGTATTCTGGGCACCGCAGCATTCTGTTTCGGCCAGTGTTTCTGATCCACCCCCTGGCACCAAGGTGTCTGCCACATTCATTTATGGAAGCAGCTTGGCCCAGGAGGCTTCCTCCACACTCGGTAACTGCATATGGCGTTGCTCATTATCTATACGAGCTGGTTCGTCTGATCCCCCTCATATCAGCCCACCAGCCCCTTCCTAGTCTCCTCTGACCAAAGAGTGCTCCCCTAGATACTACCCCTCTTCCAGCTCGGAAAATTCCAAAAGTTTCATTACTTTCTTTGCTTGCCCAATACACCTGCAAGTCTAACTCTCTGCCCTGCTGCTGCAATGTCAACCCCAAGCTACAGAAAGTAGGTGGAGCAGAGGCAATTCATTTCATCTCAGTGTATGAGGATGACCAGTCATTTTCAGTGGTGTTTGACTCTTCATGACCCCACTTGGGGTTTTCTTGGCAAAGATACTAGAGTGGTTTGCCATTTCCTTCTCCAACTTATTTTACGGATGAGGAAACTGAGGCAAACAGGATTAAGTGACTTGCCCAGACACAGCTAGTGTCTGTGGTCACATCTGAACTCAGGTCCCCTTGACTCAAGGGCCAGCACTCTATCCACTGCGCTTTTCTCCTCTTCCCCCAACTATGCGCGTTGGGTGGTGGGTGGGGGTGGGGGTGGCAGAAAAATAGAGAGGTCTGCTTTCCAGGGATATACTGCTCTTCCCTGGCTCCCCTTAACCATCCTTTCCTGAGTTAATGGGAAGTCCTTCCTGCGGTCTAATCTCCATCCGTTCTGCTGTAGTAGCAGCCTCTTACTTTGCCTTACCCTAAGGAGCCCGCCCCGCCCCCTTCCCTCCGCCTCCCTCTCGGTCTGTCTTGTGTTCCTTGTCCCCAGAATAATGTCCTACTTCGCTTGTCCTTTCTGTCTCGCTTCTGTGGTGCTACTGGGGCCAGACTCTGAGAAAGAGCCATAACCCGTGATCTCCAAGCCCCCTAGCTGGGGCGACAGAGGCTGTTCTTGGCCGGAGCCGGCCTTGTCAGAGGGGCGGGGGGCGAGAGGAGAAGAGAGGGAGGAGGGGAGGGGAGGGAAGCCGGGGCGCCCGGGGGGAAGAAAGGGGGTTTTGTGCGGTGCTCTGGGGCCCGGCTCCGCGCCCTCTTTATAGCGTCCTCTCCCTGCACTCGCCCTCCCTCTAGCTCTCACTCTTCCTCTCGCTCTGCAGTCCCCTCTGCAATCTCCTTTCTGCTGCAGGACCAGCCCCCGGGGGCGCCAAAGTTTGCGGGCTCCGCGCCCCAAGCCTCAGCGCCTCCCTGACTCCGCTCGTCTTTCTCCTGAGAGGTGAGTGAGAGATCCCCCGGATGGCCATGCCTTCTGCCTTCACCCCACGCACACAGTTTATGCTATGCTCCCTGCGTGGTCCCGGTTCGGTTCAGCTCTCCCTCCCCATCCCGCAATCCCCAACCCGCTAGAGCTGAGCAATGGCTACCCTTCATCTCCCTCCCCCACCCCAGCTGAGGGGAGATACCTTGCAAAAGAAGCCCACAGCCGTGCTCCAGCAGCCCCCGCAGGAGAGACCGTACAGGTGAAGGAGAAAGGGGGCGGGGAAGGGGTGTTCCCAGGGGGTCCCTGTGTCCCAGGACACAGTATCCTTGATCCACCGGGAGTTTCCTGCCAGCCTCTGCTCGTTCACACGGGTGTCACTGCTTGCCGGGCTCCCCTGGGCTGTTAGAGAGTCAATTGCGGGGGTGAGGGAACTAAGCCCTGCTTATAGTATGACTAACTAACGTTACTGACAGCATTACTACCGGACAGTTACAGTCTTAGCATGAGTACCACGGGGAGCTCTCCTAGCATTGCTATGACTGACGTGGTTATTAGGAGGTTCTGCCGGTTCTGTTAACAGTTGCTAACAGGGTGATCAAGTGTGCTACCAACGATCTTTGTAGTGCTGATGCTACATTGCCAATTGTGTTGACAATAATTGCATGGACTGGTTCAGTACCAGTCCCAATGGCATTGCTCATGATAGGGCTGTTACCAATACATGACTCCTACTAATACCATTAATAGTACTTTTATTAGCATTGCTAATGTACTGATAACAGAATTGCAAATACTGATTATTAGCACTTCATAGTAGTACTTAATCCTAGTTAGTATTAATATGATCTCTAATAGTATTGGTGGCTCAGAGCTTTGGACCTGGAGTCAAGAAGACCTAGGTTCAAATCCAGCCTCAGACACTCATTGGTTGTGTGACCTTGGCCAAGTGATTTAACCTCTGCCTCAGTTCTGTCATCTGTAAAATGAAGATAATAATAGAACCTACCTCTCAGGTTGTTGTAAGGACCAAATGAGATAACATCTACAAAGCACTTTGTAAACCTAAAAGTGTTATATAAATGCTAGCTACTATTATTATAAAGTTGGTCATATTTCTACTAATGATGTTACTAACAGGATTAGCTATAGCGCTATTACTATTACTAATAGTATTCTTGCCTGATGTATTAATACCACCGTTGGTAAGCTAATGTTATCACTAAAAGTGTTGCCAACAGCATTGCCCGCAATACTGCCAATAACATCATGAATTGATTATTAACAGTATTAATTAGCAGTGTGGCCAGTTTCATTAAAAGCACCATGGCTAACACTGCTGATGTTGTTACTTGCAATATTGCCAACAGTGTGGCTCATTTTACTGAGATTATAACTAGTACAATTAATTATGCTGCTAATATTAAAAGAAGTATTGTATAGTAGTGGATAAAGAGCCAGCCTTGGAGCCAGGATGACCTGGGTTCGGGGTCCATTTCTGACGCTTACTGGTTAAATCACTTAGCTTCTCAGTACCCTAGGCAACTCTCTTAAGATTCTAAGTTGTCAAGAAAGTATTGGCTTGCATTAGTAGATGGAGTTCCCTCATCAGGGTGTTCCCTATACCAGTGAAACCTCAAGTCTAGTCCTCATCCTATTAATAGTCTTGCTGGGACTGTGGCACAGCAGACAGAAGGTCTGCCTACCTTTGAGTCAGAAGAACCTGGATTAAAGTTCTGCCTTGGATACAAGCTAGTTGTTTGGCTATGTTGACTATGATCATGACCATATTTAACCTCTCAGTGCCCCCAAACAACTCTCTAAGACTAAGTTACAGATAAGTTGCTTAGTGAAGAGTTTCTACATTGGGAGTTCTTCACAAAGATGAAATTACAAGTCCCATCCCCTCAAAAAATTTACTTGCATCACATTGGATCAAAGTATGTTCACTGTTATTGCTAATCTTATTGGCATCATTATTAATGATCATATTCATACTAATATGATCATGAATGGCATGAATGGTATTATGAACTATATTACCAATATTATTGCTTCTAGAATGGCTGACATTACAGGCAGGGCTGATACGGACATAATTAGTTCTGGATTTATCAGCTGAAATGTAAGGGGGCTGGATGTGCATGCTGTAATTCAGAGGAGAGCCATGGTTCTCTGGATAGAGAACTGCTTCAGTGAGGTCTTAGAGTGATATTAATGACTGTGGGCAGGATGTTCAACAAGCTCTGTGAATGATGTAATAGTAATGGACATTCTCGAACAGCTGGGAGTATCCCAGACAAGGACATGCATGTAGGTGCATAGGAGGTGGGGAGAGAGGGAGAGGAAGAGGAGCAAGAGAGAGGTACGGGAAGACTTCAGGGGTCCTTGGGGTGAGTTGTAGAGGTAATACTTTTTTTCCTTCTGAGATATCTAATGGAAGGGCTGAGGAGGTCCTGGCAGAGTCCTGGTGGTTATGCAGGGAGAGGTCAGAGAGAAGGCTAATCACTTGGTTAACCCAATTCTGAGCCTGGTGTGCTTAGATAGAGAGGGTAGAGGCAGTTAGGGCTTCTGAATGATGCAGTCTTGAATTGGGAAGAGCAGTGTTGAGGCCCCAGTCTGAGTTTAGGGAGCAGATAATCAAATGGGGACTCCCATTTGGAGGAGCTCCCTAAGCAATTTAGGGATATTTTGGACTCGGGAGGCAGAGGGTTAGGAGAAAGGTACAGCCTGAGTGAAAAGCCTCACCCAGGTCCAGATCTAGGGAGGGAGAGGTACCCCTCAATCTATCTGTCAGGGTTTCTGGTCATGAGATGGGGAATCCGAGGCTGTGTCTCCTTAAGAGTGGGGAAGGGAAAAAGTTTCCCCACCTAGATCTTCTATCCGTATATGCTCAACCTCCATTTCCCTTCAGTTCCAACCTCCATTTCCCATTCACCACCTAGGAAAGCGAAGGAGAAATAATTGGAATAGGAGCCAGGAGAGCCCAGATGGACATATATCAAGAGATCCCCATGTATATAGACATATTCAGAAACATACACAGGAACAGACAGACATAGGAGCGTACCCACAGATACAGAACAACGAATAAGCACATGCCACCATATGAATTAATAACCTATAGTACACATTCCATAGTGCTTAAAGAGTTGTAATGTACTTTCCTCACAAATAGGTGATGTATGTAGTACAAATATTGTTATCCCCATTTTAATAGAGAATTGAAATGTGTATAATTGGATGTACACATACTAAGTGTCAGGTTCAGGATCTGAACTCATGTCTGACTCCAAATCAAGTGACAGACATATAAACATACTTACACACATAGAAACAGACACACACTACACCCATTCTTAGGTTCTCAGGCACATAGAGACCCCTCTGTTCCCCTCACCCCAGTCACTGGTTTGTGGCATGAGAACTGTGGATGCCCTTGCAGCTGAGGATTGCAATAGTGTCTCATTATGAGAGTGTGGTTCAAAGACCAGGGATACACTAAGTGTAAGAGGAATTGGGATGACTTTGGGGTCCCAAACTACCTCAGACCAACCTCCAAGGCCTTTAGACTCCCTTAATGTTCCCCATCCAATAACATGATAGAAGACTGGTGTGCAAAACATGGTGAAATAGGGAAAAGGCTGGAGGAAACAATAACAGAGAAGGCTTTCTGGGTTCAGCTCCAAGACTGGATGAATTGAGACAATTCCTTCCAGAAGCTGGGAGCAGAGGAGGAGTCTATAAGCAGAGATGAAGCTTGGGAGTGTCTGACACTGTAACTGCAGATGATTGACTGAAATGGCAAAGAGAAGGTGAGGGTGAAATCAGATCAGCTACGTGCTTTGAAATTTCCAGAACTGAAAAGGAAGGATTGTTAAAATTAGGAGAAAGAAAGGCACAGGTGCCTGAGTTCTTTTCTCTTACTTTTTCCTTTTACTGCCTTACTCACTGCTGCAGGATATGGGCCCAACTGACTCTTAGTCTGTGGGACATTGGAGGGAAAGCAATGCCAGGAATGGGGGTTCCTGTGCTCCCTGGCAGAGAAAACCAGATATGGGGAGCTATGCCAGTCCCAGAGAGAAGGGAGAATCAGGAAAATAAAATTGGGGTGAGACAGTCTACAGTTAAGGGGAGGGGGGATGCCTAGGCCTGGCACACTTCCCTGGCATAGCTCCAAGGGAAAGGAGAAAAACTCTCCAGAGCACTCAGTGGGCATAGCTTTTTGTCGATTCCCCGCCCCCAAACTTGAAAGATTCTATGAATTTCCTATGTTTCTGAGAGTAAGAGGTCTCAAGATATTCAAATATCCTTGAGGCCTCACTGACTGAGAGACCCCTGTCCTCCAAGGTTAGCAAGAAGCCCCAGGCTTCCAGTTTCCCTGGCCATGTTCCCTTCCCTAACCCCAGAGGTTTCTAGGAAAATTGGCTTTGACTCAACTTGGTGGTAGTGGTAGAGGTGGGGGTGGAGGTGCGGAATGAATGGGGGAGAGAGTGATGTCACTTCATCTATTAGTTCTCTGTTCCTACATCAGCCTTCCTGCACCTCCGTCTCTCCAGACCATGCACTGTCCTGCTTCTATGGCAGGCTCCCCCACGCTCCTCCCTAAGTTGAGACCAATACAATGGCAGCTAGATGGTGTCCATCTCTGTCTCTCTGGAAGATAAGAGCTACTAAATGTTTAAAGAATTTCAGCTCCAGGGCCTGATGACATGAAGACCACTCTGAAAATCAAGGGCAAGGGATTCTTGAACACCTGGATCCTCTTCCTCTACCTTTCCTTCTACCCTTAGTGTCTCTCTCTGGACATGTGTCCTTTTTGAGCTTCCGTTCTGGCCCGTGAGGAGAGCCTGTTAGAGCGAAGGATCCATTCTTATACTTGCTTTGAGATTGATAGAAGAAAGTGCTAGCCTATCTATGGTGGCCACTAATCTGAGCAACAGAATGTCCTGTGGTCTCTTTTTTATTTTTTAATATCCCTTTAGCTGCCCAGCCCCCTCCCTGAGGAGGGAGAATAGCCCTTTACAAAAGGTGCTGCCTGGAAGGGGGAAAGTGCTGGAAGGGGGCCAGGAAACCAGAGAGAGGGGCTTTGTCCCAGGCTGGTTCCTGAGCTGGGGAGATCTGGTGAGAAAGCCAGTGCCAGGGGAAAAGGAGAGGTTGTCAGGGAGGGGGAGGGGGTGAGGGACAGGGTATTAAGAGGAAAGAGGATGAGTCGTGGAGTTCCCTGGAGCAAGGTCTGGGGAGAAAGGGGGGAATTCATTACGTAAGGGGGCGGGGAGGGAATGTTAAGAGAGTATTTTAGGGAAGCTGGCTTTGATTCAATCCCAGAGCCCTTCTTGGAGTCGGCAGCCTTGGTTACCGATATTAGGAATGAAAGGGCAAGAAAGGGCTGGGGGAGGAGAGTAGATGGAAAGGGAACTCAGAGCCCTGAGAGTACAGCCTGGAGAGAGCAAAGTCAGAGGGGAAGATGGAAACAAGGAGCCACAAGGGGGTAATCATAGGATCATAGAATCATATGATTTCATTCTGGAAGGGACCTTCCAGTTTGTCTAGTTCAACCTTCTAATTTTATAGATAAAGCTGAGGCCTTCAGAAGTGATGTGACTTATACAAAGTCACAGGGGTAAGTAGTAGAAGCCAGGTCTTCTGCCTCAAAATCTTTCCCTGACGATGGAGTGGAGGTATTCTTAGGAAGACATGTGAGCCAGGGGAAAAGTGATAGCCAGGGTCTCTCCATCAGGGAAAATGTTGGCTCTCAAGTTAGACTTCAGGTTAGACTAGCATCCCACCTGCTTCTCCTGCCTCCCAATAGCAGCCCTGGGCATGGCACAGATGCTCCTGCTGCTCCTGACTGCCTTGGTTCAAGCCCTAACTTCCTCATCTGTGGCCTTCACAGGTGACAGCTCAGGTAACAATCGGGAAATGTTTAGGAGACTCGGGGGTGAGGGGTTGAGAATGGGGGGATGCTAGAGAAGAACCAAGGGGACTAAGTTTTATTGGTGGGGAGAGGAGGAGCCTTGGGAACACTGGGGGAGGGGGGACCAGTTATAACATGAAAAGAATCCATCCTCTTCCCCTTTCTTCCCTTCTCCCTACAGAGGATCAGGCATTCAAAGTGTCCATTGGGGGTGACTCCCCACTTCGAGGAGTCCTCGGGGGCTCCATTACTATCCCCTGCCACATCTCCTACCTTAGGCCACCACCCCCAACCCCTCCCCCAGGCCGCAGGGCTGTCCTGGGCTCTCCCAGAGTCAAATGGACTTTCCTGTCTGGGGGTCGGGAGGCTGAGGTGTTGGTGGCCCGTGGACTCAAGGTCAAGGTCAGTGAAGGCTACAGGTACCGGGTGGCTCTACCTGGATATCCAGCCTCAACCACTGATGTCTCTCTGGTACTGAGTGAACTGAGATCCAATGACTCTGGCTTGTATCGTTGTGAAGTCCAGCATGGGATTGATGATGGCAGTGATGCCGTTGAGGTCAAGGTTAAAGGTGAGGAGTGCAGAAGTCAAACCTCAAAAAGAACATCTTTCCCCCCAAACCCCACTATCCTGAGTGCCTTGTGAGTAGGCGCCTGTAGGCTGAGTAGGCTGAGGGGTGGGGTGGGGGCAGTGTGAGAAGAAGACAGTCACTGTCCTCAGGAAGCTCCAAGTCTTGTGGAGGAAGAGGTGGGGCAAAGGACAGGGGTGGGGGGAGAGGGGGAGGGGAACAGAGAAACATGGGTAGATAGATTTTTGTCTCTAGTCCTTTCCTTAATGGAAAGGAATTTCTGTGTGAGGTTTAACCTAAATCCTTCTTGCTATAAGATAATCTGAGTTTGATCTTTAGTTTTTGTCTCTCAGGAGTAATAAGTAACGGTGAGAAGAGGGCAGGAACAAGCATTTATTAAGCACCTACTATGTGCCAAGCACTCCTCTAAGGTTTCATACATACTATCTCATTTGAGTCTTAAGTAGGGTGGGGTAGGTAGGCAGGTGATGGAGGGGGGTGGGCTGAACACTTGGATGGGGGGGGGCTCTCTGTCCTTTAGGGGTCGTCTTTTTGTACCGAGAGGGATCTGCCCGATATGCTTTCTCATTCTCCCGTGCAAAAGAGGCGTGTGCCCGTATTGGGGCCCGAATTGCTAGCCCTGAGCAGCTCTATGCTGCTTACCTGGGGGGCTATGAGCAGTGCGATGCAGGATGGCTATCAGACCAGACTGTAAGGTAAGAGGATATGAGGCTGATAAGACTTGGAATAAGGGGACCCTAAGAGGAATTGGAAGACATTGGAGGGGGGAGGGGCTTTAGGGAAACTGGGAGGAAATGATGAGTTCCTGTCCCGAACAGGTGTGTTGCCTGGGATTGTCCCCCCTATACACACACACACACACACACACACACACACACACACATGTACTGACCCTGGGTCCTCTTTTCTCTCCAGGTATCCCATCCAGACTCCTCGAGAGGCCTGTTATGGAGACATGGATGGATTCCCTGGAGTTCGTAACTATGGCATGGTGGATCCAGAGGATCTGTATGATGTTTACTGCTATGCTGAGGATCTAAATGGTGATTAGGGTTTGTGGGTAAGGGAAAGATCCCCTTTCAGAATCTCCAGGGAAGGAGATGACCCAAATCCAGTGGAAAATTCCCATGTAAGCCCTGAGTGAGGCTTTCGGGACCTACCCCATCCCTGTCTGGACTTCAGTTTCCTCATTCACAAAATAAAGGAGTTAGAACAAATGATCTCTAAGACCCCTCTACCTGTGATTATATCTTTTTGCCAACCCTAGAATGCAGGGAGAAAGTCTTCAAGTCTCTTCTGGCTCTAAATTCACTGATCCCATGTCATTGATGAAAGAACTGAGACCCAAGTTAAGTTGAATGATTTGCTGACGGTTACACATTGAGTTAAATCTATAATGGGGACAACCCAAAAGTTGTATTTCTGGAGTTGGAGTCAGTGGGTTCGAATCACAACTAACTGGGATACGTGTATCATCTCAGACAAGTCACTATACCTCCTTGGGCCTCAATTCCCTCATCTATGAAATTAATGGAGCAAGGCTGGATGGTTTGTAAAACCCCTTCTAGCTTTCAATCCTGACATCCCTGCCTAGGCTGTTTGCTTCCTCTAAGTAGCCTTGTCTTCTTTCCTTGTGCTTCCTAGGGGAGCTATTTCTGGGCTCTACCCCGGACAAACTGACCTTGGAAGAGGCACGGGCTTATTGCTGGGAACGGGGAGCAGAGATCGCCACAACAGGACAGCTTTATGCAGCTTGGGATGAAGGCCTGGACCGGTGTAGCCCTGGGTGGCTAGCTGATGGCAGCGTGCGCTACCCCATCGTCACACCACGACAGCGCTGTGGGGGAGGCCTGCCTGGAGTCAAAACACTCTTCCTCTTCCCCAATCAGACTGGCTTTCCTAATGCACACAGCCGTTTCAACGTCTACTGCTTCAGAGGTGAGCCTTGCCTAAGAGACTTACACCTTCTAGGATAATGAGAGAAAGGGCTAGAGACACAGAGGCATAGAGGCATAGAGAAGCTCACATACAAAGAAACAGAGGCATAAGCGAAAAGAATGACTTAGAAAGAATATATATATATATGTATATACATATATAGTGAAAGAGATACAGGGTGAGACAAAGGGAAAACAACAAAAAAAGATACAGAGGCACAGAGAAATATAGAAAGATAGAGATAGAATGAGACAAAGAGGTGAAGAGAAACACAATCAGGTAGAAGAACTAAAGACAGTCAGACCAACAATCCACTCACACACAAAGAAATAAAAGCAGAGAGATAGAGGAAGACAGACACACAGAGAGACATTGAAACAGAGGAGCAGAATAAGAGAGCTGGAGATAGAGATAGAAACAGAAGTGGAAACCCTGAGGAACACAGAAGAAGGCAGAGATGGAAATAGGGAAAGATACATAGAGGAAGAGGGCAGGGAGACGGAGACAAAAACAGGCAGAGATTAAAAGAGTCAGAGACAGAAAGAGAGAGAGGAACCCACTGAGGTACCTGGAAGGGAAAAGGAAAGTGTGTGTGTGTGTGTGTGTGTGTGTGTGTGTGTGTGTGTGTAACATTCTGGTCATGTAATAAGAACACAGTTTAGATAGGAGGGTAGACTTTCAGATGCTTTGAGATGGAACACCACGGGGATGTCTCCAGGCAGGAGAGTATCATCATAGCTGTTTCCCACTCTTCCTCTCCCAGATTCCAACTGCCCCAATTCCACCTGCCTCTCCTGGAGCCACTCTGGTTCCATTGCCATCACTGCATGATGATTCCCTTGCCTGTTCTTCCAGAAAGATGGAAAAAAATCCTTTCTCTTTCAGTTTTGCTGAGACAAGGTTGGAATCTTTCCAAAGGAATTTTCACTAGGAAATTCAAGAAACAAACTACACAAGCTTAGAAAAGAATGTGTTCACTGAATGCAGAGTGCTGTTCCTGTCCTAGTCTGGCTTGGCTGTTCTAGTCTTCAGCTCTCCTCTCTTTTCAGCCATCTAAGCTAGATGGCGTACTGTTGCTAAACAGAGTTATCCAGACCCACAGCCATAGGCAGCTTTAGACTGGCACTGTTTCTAAGGCTGGTTGGATGGAATCCTTACTGCCTCCCAGAACCTGCCCCCACCTGATTCCATCAGGCTTTGAGGAGGACTGCACTGGACACCTGCTCTGCAGCTGTATTGAACCCTTTGGGTCTTCCCTGGTCCCTGCCCTCCAGGTGAAGAAGGCCTTTCTTCATCTGGCCCCAAAGATCCCTCAATTGGAGTGGGGTTTAGCTGCCCTACACCAAACCTGATAGCTGCCTTTGTCCCTCCTAGAAGTCTTCATGGTTCTCACTTCTGGAAGTCCTACCTTCTTTCTGACCCATTTCCTAAATTAATAGGTTATTAGAAGAGTCCTTAGAATTGTTTTTTTATTTTTTAAATTGTTTTCATTGTGAACTTAGCAATCATTACCTTAGTATTCAATATAATCTAACAAGCATTTGGTATCAGCTTAGGTATACATACAAAGAAACTGAGGCACAGGAGAATGGAAAGACTTAGAAAGAAAAAATATATAGTGAAAGATACAGGGAGAGATTGAGGGAAAAATACAACAAAAAATAAGAATAGACTCTGGTGCTAAGGATACACTTGCTAGGTGCAAGGGACAAAAAGACAAAAAGGAAATAATATATGCCCCCAAGAAACCCAAGTTCTAGATCATCTAGACCATTTAGATCTCTAATTTTATGGAGGAGGAAATTGAGGCACAGATTTTAAATGATTTGCTTAGTCACACAAGTAGTAAGTAGCAGAGGTAAGATTAGAACTCATCTCTGGATATCTAGTCTGTTGTCCTTTCTACTATGCCAGGTACCTTCTCTCTGACCTGTTAGGTTTCCCTGAAACATCCTTACTAGTTGGTTGATAAGCTGGATCCATCCTTTGATGAAGCTTGTCTTCATCACCTATTGTTCTAGTCTCTCAATAGGCCAAGTCTTCATAATGGCCTCTGTGACAACCTTAGTTTTTCCCTCTATGATGTTGACTTCCTTTAATGGTTTATGCAGACTCTCAGTTTCTTCCTATTTCCAAGTGCTTGCCCCTTTTTTTGGACCATCCCAAATGTTTCTTGACTAAGGGGAGGAGCTTTTGGGTCTCAGATAATTTGTAAGAGCAGAAATGACTAATATACTTTGAGTCCAACAGGGGATACTGTATTTGACAGTCCAGATTCCCAGTCCTGCCCGTTCCTCCATTCTCTTTTGTCACTTATAACTTAAGCGCCCCTAGGATTATTCAGATGTCTTTTTTTTTTACAAAGAGTCATGTCATTTTAGAGTTGAAATACTGTGAGGGTAGAGGGTAGAGGTTCTCCAATGAATGAGTCTTTTTTTATAACATCCTTTACAAATAATCATTCAGCCTCTGTCTGAGTATTTTTAAAGAATAGGAAGTTAGTTCATTCCCACTTCGGGTAGTCCTTTCCATGTTGGATAGCCTTGATTGCTAGAAAGTTCTTTTTGTTAAAACAAAATCTGCCACTCTGAAATTTCCACCCATTGGTTCTAGTTCTACAATCTGAAGATATACAGAATCAGTGTAATCCTTCTTCCTGAAGGTTCTTAAAATATTTAAAGACTGAAATAATGGTTTCCTTAAAGCTTCACTTCCCCCAGATGAAAATTGCTATTTCATTTGCCAATCTCTTATATGATTGCCCATCACTAGCTTAGTCAGCCTCCTCTGGACTTGCTCCAGGTTGTCAGTGTCTTTCCTAAAATATGGTGCCTGGAACTGGAAAGCAACAGGAATTATGAAGAACTGAGAAAATTATGGAGGTGAAAGAGTTAAGGACCCCTAAGTCAGACTGGACTTGAAGAGTTTAGTGTGCAGGTAGGAGGCAAGTCTCTATGACCTCTGGATAGCTGTTGGAAGGACTCCAACCAGAGAATAGATCCAGTATGACCAAAGTCAAAGAGAAGAAAGTATAACAGATAGTCCCAGGGCAAAGTGTTCTGTGTGGAAGCAGTACTGAAGATATCTCTTAGTTTTCTTCTAGCCTCTCATTCTCCATTCCTTAGTCCTCCTGTCTATAGCCTAGAGCTGTGCAAAGGAGAATTAGAGGAAACCAGAGAGGTCACCTTCCCCATCCCCCATCTGATGAAGGAGAATGCCTCTGCCCTTATGGAATCTCCAATTGTAGTAATGGAAATCTCTGTTTTCAAGGGGCACTGGGAGTAAACATGGGGAGACATAGTCCCTGCACTTGCTGGGCCTTCAGCCTGATACCTCAGCCTGCACCCTTTGGGCACAGACACAAACCCAGGGACAGGAATGAGGGCAGGCAATTCTGTACTGGAAGGATGGGGGAGGATTTTCAGGAGTGGAGTCCTGATTGAGAGAGGTCAGTCAAAGAAGTTTCCCTTGAAGAAGATGAGTATTAAGTTAAAGAGGGGAGGGATAGGTACATTGGGCAAGGAGGAGGGGAGAAAGTTGTCCAAGGTTGAAGGAGCAACTATGTGAAGGTGAAGTGCAGGGAGAGGAAAGGACAAGACCTACATGAGGCTGGCAAGGGAGGGAGATGGCAAGTTTGGAGTGGAGCTGTAAGCAGGTGGTGAGAAGACGTGCTGTTCCTGTCTCGCCTGGCTGGGCGGAGAGATGGTCTAAGAGTCAGGGTGAGGGCAGGGCAGGGATGATGAAGTCTTTCTTTTCTTAGCTTCACCCCCTGCCTCCCTGATCTCAATTCACTGGTTTTCTCCTTTCCTTTTTTCCATTCTGAGTCTGAAATGATTCATTTCCAGCCCCTCTGGTTCTTCCAATGCAGGGAGTCCTGAAGAGCAGTAGGGGCAGTTATGTTATCATTCTCTTCCCTGGGATCATTATGGCCTTTCCACTTCTTCTATACCCAACTGTACTCACTCTATAATCCTCAGCTCATTTCACGGGGAAGGAAGGATTATGCTTTTCCAGATTCTTAAGAAAGTCTATCTCTACCTTGCTTCCCTAACTCTGAGATTGCCTCTAGTTCTGACTTTTAGAAAGTCCTTTCTATGATCTTACTATCATCTTTTCTGCTGTAAGCATAGCCCATTTTCTCTCAATAAATTCTTTCTGTAGATACTGATTAGTAGGTCTCTTCCCTTCATTTGAAAGAGGGGAGATGACTTGTCCAAGATGGCGCAATCATGATTTGAAACTAAGCTCTCTAATTCATAATTGAGGACCCTCTCCACTTCATCAAAACTGTCTGGTTTACTAACTCATGTGTTCACTTCACATACAATAGGATTACATGATACAAAATAACCTTTGGGCACTTCTTTGGTTCAACTCAATTTGATATTTATCAAGTGCCTTATCTGTGCAAGGCACTGACTGTGCCTTGGGGATACCTCTGTCTCAGGGGCCTAGGGTAGCTAAGGATGGAGGAAATCCCTATCCAGCCCCACCCACTCAAACCCAGATGGGTCATATGATGATCTTCCTCACTCTCCTTTCAACTACAGACCCTGCTCAATCCTCTGTCTCCCCGAGGAATTCCTATCCAGCCTCAGATGGGCTGGAGACCATTGTCACAGTGACAGAGACCCTTCAGGAACTTCAGCTACTTCAGGAGGCCACACAGAGTGAGTCTCGAGGAGCCATCTACTCTGTCCCCATTTCAGAGGACAGCAGGGGAATTAGCTCCACCCCAGAGGACCCTGAAGAGGCCCCCAAGACATTCCTAGGTAAATCCTTCTTTATGCCCTGCAAATTGCAGTGACATGAAAGGGTAAAGGTGGTGTAGGGACCAGAGCCTTCATCAGTCGTGTGCTCTTGAGGTACACCCATCCCTACCACTCCATCTGTGCCTTGCAACCCCTCCTTTGGCCAAGTCTAAGACTGGATGACATCTCTTCTGTCTCCCAACTCAGAAATTAGAGGAAATTTACTTTTCCAGCATCTCTACCTGCCCTCCTCAGCCTCTATCCCTCCTGCTGATAAGATGGTGTTCTTGGGCAGAGACAAAGAGCTTATATGAGTCCAGTTTGGAAGGCCTGAGGATTCTTAACCTAAGAAGATATTGGCTGGGAAAGAGAGGCTTCCATTCTTTGGCACCTCTTCCTTTTCCCCTCCACCATAGAAAGTGCTGAATTGGAGAAAGGAAGAGAAAGTCATATTTACTCATGTACCAGTTGCCTCCTCATCACCTCACCTCAAGTTCAAGGTCCCCCAACCCTTTTTCATCTTTTTCTGTGTCTCCCAGCCCCTCCCCTCCCCTCCAGGGTCCAACAGTTCCCTCCACTCTATTCCAGTGTCCACCCCACCCTCCCCATCCTTCTCCTCTCCCTGGAAACCCCTCAGTTTCCTGACTCTTCTCAGGTGATCCCCCACCCAATGTCTCCAATGCCCCTCTCCCCTTGTGACCCACAATCCTCTCTTCCCTAGGCCACACTCCTCTCCCTGGGTCCCTGAGAATTCCCTGGGTCTCGAGTTCCTCTTTAGTCAATCTGCCCCTAGAATGCTGTCCATGGTCCTGATATTACTTTCATTTGTTCAGAGGATGGAGACCCATCAGTTACCCCGACCATGCGGTCTTCTGAGGAGGAGGAGAAGGAGGAAGATGAGAAGGTAATAGAGGAAGAGGATGAGGAAGGGCAAGAGGAGGGAGAAGAGGAGGAGGAAGTGGAAGATGAAGCTCCTTCTCCCGTACTAAGTGAGATCCAGGAAGTAGCCATAGAGAATGGCTCCCTCTCCACTGAGCCTCCCCATGAGAAAAGGCTGTCTGAGTCTCCTCTGGTGGCCCAGGTGTCTGTGCATGATAGCGCCATGCCCTCTCCTGGGGGGCAGCCAGAGGGGCCCAGGCATCCAAGAATCAGGGGGCAGTCCATCGAGACCCTACCAACCCTTGGGTCTATGGCTCACGGGGAAGGGAGTCAAGCATCCCCTCCACCCACTACACCTGTCCGTACTGAGGAAGAAGATGAGGAAGAGGTCGGGGCACCAGAGCTGTCTGGGGGCACTCCTCCCTGGGTCCCTCATGGAGAAAGCGATGAAATGGGGAGCTCAGAAGAGGCACCCAGTCTGTCTCCAGCAACTGGGACACTTCCAGGAGTGGAGGGGAAGGAGGGGGCAGGGGACAGGGTGGCCCCCCCTGAAGAGGCTCTGGGAAGGACAGCACCTGTGGAGACCTCCGTCAGGGCCCAGCCAGCGCTACCCACTGAGAGCGCAGGCCTGGGAGCTGCGGGGGCTGCAGCCCCTTCACCAGGTAATCCAACCCACTACTCTGCCTCCCTCTTCCTTCTGCTGCTCTGGACTGCTGTCTTCTAACCTGCCCCTTGTCCCATACCATCTCCAGCCTTCCAGACAGTACTAAGCTCTTCTATGACTATTTCCACCTCCCCCCATTCTCCAGCCTCCTTCTGTAATCTCCCTTCCATTACCATTGCCATGGTTTCCTGTGATCCCTCTTCCACCTTCCCCTGGCCCTGTGACTCCTCTTCTCTCCTCTCCCTTCCACTCTGACTCCCTTATCTTACCCTAAGAGCACCATGCCTCTTTTCCATGTCCCCTCTGTAATTCTCCTCTTCCCTACTCCAGGCTTGGTGCACTCCTTTCTACTCCCTTTGTGGCTCCCTCTGAGACCTTCTTGTCATTTCCCCAGGTCCTAATAGCTTACCCCCTCTGACTTCCCCAGCTCGTCCATTCTGGAATCCTCCTTTTGCCCAAGACCTCCTCACTCTGTAATACCCTCCTAGTTTGTGACTTCTATTTCTGCCCCTCAGCCCTCCCTCCAGTTTAGTATCCTTTCTCCTCCAGTCTCCCAGTTTTTTTTACCTTTACTTCCATTTCTCCCTCTCCATGTACTCCCACTCCCTTTCTTTCAACCATGTATCCCATTCTGGATGATATCAGGGAAGCCTTTGGATTGGAGCCCCTTCTCTCAGTCCCAGGGAACAAACCCCTCCCCCAGGAGCCTTAATTGACACTACTTCTGTGAAGTATTTTTATGACTGTTTCATGGAAAACAAGCCTCGGAAATAAATCTCAATTAAAACCAATTTATAACCAAACTCCGGGTCCCTCTGTCTCCATTTCCCCCAATCTGCCTCTCTTCTTTCTCTGAAGAATTATTTCTTTCTTGTCTCTGTCTGTCTTTTTGTCTGTCTCTTTTTCTCTGTCTTTGGCTTTGGCTCTCTGTCCTACTCTTAGTTTCTGTCTCTCCCTTTCTACCCTTTGTCTGCTTCTCTGTTTCTGTCTTTTCCTTTATTCTCTGCCTTTTTCTGTCTGTCACTCTACCTCTGCCTTTCTCCATCTCTGCTTTTTTGTCTCCTCTGCTCTATGAAGGATTCTATTTTTCTGTCTTTTTTTTTCTGCCTCTGGCTCTGGCTCTATTTCTCTCAGTGGCTGACTTTGATTCCCTATTTTCTCTATGTTTCTCCTTTTATCTCATCAGCCTCTTTGCCTTTGCCCCTGATCCATGTTCTAACACCCCCATGCTGTGCTCTCATTTTCTTCACCAGTATTCCATTCCTACCCCACCCCAGGCCATGTCTACACTAACTGTCTCTCACTCAGCCCTCTGAAGTCCCAACTCTGAGTATTTATTACCAGTCTGGGAATGTGTGTGGTGAAGGGAAAGAAGCAAAGAAACATGCTGTCTCACTCCCAGTTGGGAGAAATCAATAAAGGTTGGCAGATGTGGTGGGGTGGGGGGAGATTTCTATTTCCCAATGACTTACGTCATTCCAGTGTAGATATAAACATGAGTTAGTGAGTCCTTCTCCTTTGAAGGGACAATTTCACAGGAGAGACCTTTTCCTGGGTCCCTGGGGAGAGCCAACATTAGCGTGCTAAACCATAGCAGGGCCTCCCGTTTCCTCCCTAACATCAGTGTTTTATCTTAGCAGTATATATTGGTATCCATAATCAGCATTTTATTCCCCACCTGGATTTCCCATCTACACTACTCCAGTCCTCATTATTAATAACTTTCCTCTCACAATTGGGAGGGTTTATGCCCTCTTTCTAGGCCATAGTGTACTCAAAGCACTCATTTTACTTATGTATGTACAAGGTGTATGGGAGGAGCCCTTGAGGGAGAGAGAACTGAAGCTGTGGGTGGAGGAGAGATTTGGGGATTTGGAGAGAAAGGAAAGGGAGAACATATTCTACCACTCAAATACACTCACGGCAGAAATTCAGGATGAAAATTTATTATGTCAATTACTCTGCTTCCTGGTCTCTTCAAAAGTACAGGGATGGCGATGGGGTGGGAATGACTTTCCTATTTTAGACCCTGGAATTCATTCCAATTCTAAGCTTTCTCATTCTTTCTCTTCATGATGATCCCCACTTTTTTAGGGGGAAGAGGGCATAGAAATGTCCCCTTGGACTTTTCCTATGCTCCCTGTCCATGTTGTATCTAGGACAGAGCTGCTAGGCAAGAGAGATGATAAGTAAGTAGCAAGAAGCATTTCTCTACTCTCAGGAGTTTGGAATGCCAGGAATGGGAGATTGGGAGAGTAGGAAAGATGGAAAAGACAGATGTCTTTCATCTCCCTGCTGGACAAAGAACAGAGTAAAAAGTGAGGAAGAAGATGATGTGGGACCCAGATCACTTGAGAGATGAGGAAAGTTCTTCTGGAAATGGGGGTGGAGAACAGACTGAGTCATCTGAAGGTTCTTAGTAGGAAAGGGTCCTGTGCCGGAGTATTGCTATAGCAAGCAAGGGTCATCCCTTCACAACCTTCACCTGATCTGATGTTTAAGGAGTTAATATAAGAAATAACCATCCCCTGCAGAGGGCAGCATGGACCATATTGGGAGAAACCAACATGGTTGGATTAGTAGAGGGAGAATAGAGGGGTATAGGACTGAATCAGCTGGACCGTTCTTCCAGAACTGGCCTTGTCATTCCAGGAAAGTTATTTGAACCAATTCCATCCTTTCTTCTTCCCCAGACCCTTTGTTGTCCTGTTATAGAACTAATTAATGCATTAGGGGACATTTTCTCTATACACTGTCACCATGGAGTTGGTAAGGTCCTGCTGGTTCTTAACTCTGTGAGCTCAAATTCCCTTGTAGAGGATATTATAGTTCCACTTTGCAGTGTAGACTTGGAACTTTACGAAGTGACTGAGACTGCAGCAGGTGAGATGGGTGATGTTAAAAAGATCATAAACTTAGAACTGGCATGCATAAGAGAGATTATCTAGGGCAATCCCTTCATTTACAGTTGAGGAAACTGAGGCCCAAAGAGGGAAGGAATTTGCCCAAGGTCATACATTCTCCATTAGTCTAGAGGGATGACCTGATGCAATGGAAAGAGCTCTGGCTCTGTTCAGGAGATTGGGTTCTAACCCCAGCTCAGACCCACTAGCAGTGTGCCCCTGGGACATCACTTGATTCTGTAACACTTCCGAATTTACAAAACACTTTCTTCATAATAGCTATATAATATGGATAGAGATTTTCACCATTTTACAGATGAGGAAAAAGCCTCAGAGGTGATCTGCATCTTGCCTAAGGTCACACAGCTAGAACACGGCAAAGCTGGAACTTGAATCTTGTCTCTAAGTTTAGGACCTCAGCTTTCCTGTTTGCAAAGTGGTTTTAAGGATAATTTAATACCTGTTTCACAGGGTTGTTGAGAAGTACTTTGTAAACTTCTGTTCATTCTAGAAAATGTGAACTAGATTATCCCTGATATCATCTATATCACTTTTACTGAGTTTCTCTGCAGGCAGACAGCCAGCCAGTGGGGACAAGGCTACCTGAGCACAGATCCCTGAACCACTGCACAGTAGGGATCACCTTTTGCCTATTTCTATAACCAAGAACCACTTGCCCTACCTACTCTGCAACAACCTTGCCTTGGTTTTCCTATTCATCATCTTTGATTACTCCCTGGTCTCCCACACATCTTTTCTGAAAGAAGGCATTTTGAGACCTTCCAAGAAAATAAGCTCTGTCCACTCGTGTTTCAGTCATTTAGTCCTTCTCACCTCATATTTCTATCTTGAGAACATTTTATTAGTAGATAACTGGCCTAGGATCTGGGGTGGGGGGAAGGTAAAGGGTGGAAAGGATCCAGAAGAAGGAAGAGGACTGGTTTTTGCCCTTAAGAAGTCAACAGTTTGATGAGGAAGACAGTGCCAACTCCCAGAAAGTTCCCAATCTCTAAGAAAAGACAGAATCTCTGTCCTCAGGAAGCTCCTACTTTGTTGGGGGATATGGAATCCTCTGCCACTTTATACCAGGTACAGAGATTAGAACAGATGGTCATGTCAGTAAATATTCTAGATATCACCTTGGGGGAGAGATAGAGCTGGATGGGGGATGGCAGTGATGGCTGGGAAAGCTTCTCTGGGGAAGGGAATATGGAATAGTGTCGGGAAGGAGGGGAACTAATGGAAAAGGAAGAAATACAGAATCTTATATAACAGAAGACTTAGAGAAAGAGCTGTGATGTTGAATGAGGTCAAGGGCAAGTTCATGTAGCAGGAGTGAAGAGTATGAGAAGGAGTCCTGGAAAACAAAGGGTCAAAAGTCCAGAAATATTGAGCAGGAAAGGTATGGAATGAAAATGATGTCTGAGAATTCCCAGATTTGAATTCCTGCTTCCGGTGGCCTCCAGAACAGGCTGATACTGTAGGCAGACAAAGGGGGGAGTCAAATTTCTCCTCTGAAGCTTTGACTGCTGCCCTTCCTCCTACCTTCAGTCACCTGGCACTTACCATATGGAATCCCAGGCTCAGTGAGATTTGTAAATTATAATACCTGGGAACCAAACAGGGATGACCAGGGGTACCTGCAGGATTTTCTAACTGGCCACTTCTAGAAAGTTAGAGTGTTGGGAGGAGAACGTATGCCCTTCCTGTGGCTTCTGTCCATTGCTTGGTCCTGGTCTTAGTGGGAATGGGAGGGCAGACTTGGGGTCTGGGCTGGATTGAATCCTATCCAAGTCTGGTATTGGTTGAGGGATTGGGGGTAGGGATCTAGGAGGTGGTGGGAGGGGGAGAAAGATGAGAGCTCTGGACAGGGAGGAGGTTTGGTTATGGCCAAGGCCCTACTCTGGGATGGATCTCACATGTGTTTTGAGATCGCCTACAAGTGCCTGAACTCCTAGCACCACAATTGCCATGTCTCATGCCTCTGCCCCCTTGCAGGTGATTGTGTCCCCAGCCCTTGTCACAATGGGGGGACATGCTACGAGGAGGGTGATGGCGTCCACTGCCTATGTCTACCCGGCTATGGGGGGAACTTGTGCGAGATTGGTGAGTGGAGATGGGAAGGGACAAGAGAAATAGGGGATCAGGCAACTCAACTAGTGGGGGTGTACTCAGAACCAAATCCACATCTCCCTCCCCCCTCCTGCCCCCAGCCTGCATTCTAAGATTCTAAAAGCATAAGGGATAGGAGGATAAATCTTGAGAGCCCTAGGGTCCAGAGTTTTTATTCCTACGGATCCAGACCTCAAATTTCCACAATATAAGATCAGAGAGGCCAGTCCCATCTTGGAAGTTAGGGGGAGAGAAGTCAAGGAAGAAGGCTAGAAAGAGAAAGGATATGAAAGCCTCAAAGTGTGTCCCTGTTCCCCCTTTCCTCTCTGGTAACTTGACCACTGTTTTCCTAGTCCTTGGACTGTAACTGTCACTGCCTCAATTCACGTCACCTCAACAAACATCTGTACCCCTAACCCAGGGGTGAGGAACCTGCAGCCACAAGGCCACATGTGTCCTTCTAGGTCCTTGGGTGCAGCTTTTTGCCTGAGTCCAAGTTTTACAGAACAAATCCTTTTATTAAGGGGTTTTGTTCTGTGAAGTTTGGATTCAAAGGGCTGAACTTGAGGGCCTAGAGGGCCACATGTGGCCTCGAGGCTGTAGGTTCTCCACCCCTGCCTTAACCCCTAGCACAGTGCTTAAGTAAGCACTTGATAAATGCCGTTGTCTTGAATTATATTAAATTGGTTAATTGGCTATGTGCCCTATAGCCCTGGCAGCTAGGTGCTGAGGATACAAAAGTGGAAAACAAAATGCTCTCTGCTGTTAGGGAGTTTATGGTACATTAGTATATACACATAAGTATGACACAAAGTACAGTGTGATGGAGATCAATCAATAAATGTTTGTGAATTGCCAGGCACGTTGCTAAGCACTAGGTATACAAAAAGAAGCAAAAGATAGTCCCTGGCCTCAAGGAGTTTACAATCTAATTGTAATTAGATTAAAAAATAAAGAGAAATCCAGAAATAAAGTACTCTAGGAAAATTTTAGGAGGGAATTTCAAATGCTGTCAGCTTGGGGGGGGGCGGGGTAGGATCAGGACCACCTGCTTTTCCCACTCCTACTACCATGCCTTTGATAACCTGTTAAGTAACCTCTCCCACTTTTCTCCTGAGAAAGGGAAGGAGCTTGAGTTTTGAGAATGCTTTTATACCTCCCAAGAAAATAAGGAAATGTTTTGTGGAGGAGAAGGTAGCTAAACTGAACCTTCCTGACCAGCAACAATAACCCCGCCAGTAGGGTCAAGAGGTGCTCCTCCCCCACTTCCCTTCCATTTGACCTCACTCCCCTTTCTACTTCAGGACTCCGGTCCTGCAGCTCTGGCTGGGATGCCTTCCAGGGCTCTTGCTACAAGCATTTTTCAACTCGGAGGAACTGGGAAGAAGCCGAAACTCAGTGCCGGCTTCATGGAGCCCATTTAACCAGCATCAGCACACCTGAGGAGCAGAATTTCATCAACAGTAAGCTGGGCCCCTGTGGGCAGGGATGAGGGGGCCCTGGGAGGACTTTGGGAAGCCACTGGTGATATTAATGCATTGATTAAACAAACACTTGTATGCTTGTGGTCATGGAAGGCCCTGTGCTTTCCAAGGTGCTGAAAATAGAAATATGATCCTTCCTGAAGCCCCATCAGCCAGGCTGGACCAAGAATGCTGCACCCTTATATACACTGAGCCTGGCCACAATATTGTGTCATAACTCCAGGGGTCAGCCCTGGCTTAGAGCTATTTATCATGTTGAAATAAACCAAAATACACCTATTTCTGATGGCCAAAATTTTGGTGGCGGATAGTGTTTTCAGTGACACACAACCAGTAAGTATATGAGTTATGATTTGCACTTAATGTTCTCCTGTCTCACATTGTGATAGTGAAAATATACCAATATTGGAATATAGAAGTAATAGCCATATTGGTATGGTGGAAAATGCTCAGAATTTAGTCACAGGACCTGGTTTCATTTCTAGCTCTGCTACTTAGAACCTGATTGTCCTATATCCATATTTGGAATAATTGACCATGTTTTTCTGGTTACCTCGTTGAATTAGTCCCTGATGGTCTTCCAATTCCTCTCCTCCTCCCCCCACTCTCTTTTCCCCAGTGAACCAGGAACTCTCTATTTTCTATCATTCCTGCATATGTGTACCTTTTCCCCTCCCTCCTGTTTTCTGGTTGTCAGAATTTACTCCCTGGTCTCTAAGCCTTGTTCCCTTTAATGCCACATTCTAGAAGAAGAGGAAAAGCCCAGATCCAGGATACCTATGCTATTACCATGTTCCTCACCCCCCATTCCCCCCTATAAATATATTCCTTTCTCTTTCCTCTTGGGGAACAGGCTACCAGGATAGAAATTAGGTGTTTTGGGTTATGATATGATATTGCATGCAAAGGAAAGAAAACTGAATTTTGAGTCAGAGAACCTAGTTCAAACCCCATTTCTGCCATCTACTACCAGTACAACCAGGCAAGTTACAACCTCTCAGTGCTTCATTTTCCCAATCTGTAAAATGAAGGAGTTGACTCTCTAATGCCTTCCACCCTCTAAATCTATGATCATACGAACAGCTTTCCTACAGCTTAGAGGGTGTACAAGAAAGGAAAAAGATACTACATCTTCTAAGTCATAGGAAAGCAGCTCATAAGATAATAGATTTTGAGCTGGAAAAGGGACCTTCGAGGTTCAGCCCCCAGTGTTTATTGACTGTGGCTCCTCTGGCTTCTCCTGTCATCTAGTCTTCCTTTTCTTACTCTTATGTTCCAGTTTGTCCTGCAGAACTCCTGGCTTTGTTTAAAAGTTTCCTTTTTTTTTCTAGGGTCAATCCCCTACCTTTTCTTTCATGCTCTGGATAGTTCTATAACCTCATTTCTGCACCCCTGATTGCCAAACATCAAGCACTATCATTTCCCCATTTGCCTTTGGCTGGGTCGCACTCCCACATAGGGAAGAATGAGAAGAGGGCAGCAGGAGAGATTGAGAACAAATTTAAAAACAACTTCCCATAGCAGTTAAATGTAGTATGCTGGTCTAACAGGGAAATGGTGCCCTCTGCTGGCCTGCAGTCACACTGCAGGCTTCATTCTTTAAAATCTCTATCTCTGTCTCCTGTTCTCTAGATCAATACAGAGAATACCAATGGATTGGGCTGAATGACAGAACCATTGAAGGAGATTTTCTGTGGTCAGATGGAGTTCCCTTGGTGAGAGGAGAACCAAGTCTTCACATACACATACTGGTTTCTTCTCAGCCTTTTCTTCCCTTAGTGTCTCCCTCAAGCCCCTCCCCTTCTCCCTTGTCCCCCAGTCCCTAGCTTTCTCCTTCCATGCCCCCAAAGCCCTTGTCCCTCTCTCCTAGTGTCTTCCCAGACGTCACCTTCTCTCCCATTACCCCTAAGCCCTGTTCTTTTCTTTTAGTATTCCCCCTGCTCATCTCACTACCATGTCCCCCAGCTCTGCCCTCTCCCAGGGCTTCCACACCCTTTCCCTTATTCCTTAGTGTCTCCTGGATCCTGCCCCTCTTCCCTCATCTCTTACCCTTCTTCAGTGTCCCACAGATGTCTTCTTTCTTTCTTCCCTTCCTTAGCTTTATGAGAATTGGAACCCAGGGCAGCCAGACAGTTACTTCCTATCTGGAGAAAACTGTGTGGTCATGGTCTGGCATGACCAGGGACAGTGGAGTGATGTTCCCTGCAACTACCACCTATCCTACACCTGCAAGATGGGGCTGGGTGAGGAGAGGCCAGAGGGAAGGGAACGGGGAGAGAGAGGAGAAACCATGGGGAAGAGGGTCAGAGGGCTAGGAGGCACTAGGGGAGACAGGCAGGGAACTAGCAGATACTGGGGAGGAGGAGTAGAGGATTGAAAGATACTGAGGGAGAGATGAAGGGGGATGGGACAGACTGGAAAGGGGTAGGGGCTTGAGGATACTGGGGTGAAGGGCTGGAGCTGGGGACAATAGAATGATTGGTTGCCAAGTAAATAACTGTAAAATGGGTGCCATGATGACTAGAGATGCTGTACTAACCTTGTGGTTGGGGCATATTATACTGAACTGGCAACGCTGACCCAGGAAGGGAAAAGAGGGCTGATTATCAATCAGTATGATATGGACTCCACTTGGAGCTAAAAGGAAAAAGAGGGCTGATACTGAGGGAGAGATGAAGGGGGATGGGACAGACTGGAAAGGGGTAGGGGCTTGAGGATACTGGGGTGAGGGGCTGGAGCTGGGGACAATAGAATGATTGGTTGCCAAGTAAATAACTGTAAAATGGGTGCCATGATGACTAGAGATGCTGTACTAACCTTGTGGTTGGGGCATATTATACTGAACTGGCAACGCTGACCCAGGAAGGGAAAAGAGGGCTGATTATCAATCAGTATGATATGGGCTCCACTTGGAGCTGAAAGGCCTAAGGTATGTGTCTGGGTGATATCCCTGCTGTCCCTGTTGTGGCAGCTGTCACTAGTCCCAGCTAGGACTCTCCCTCCCTGACTGCCTTTCACAATCTCCTCCCCCTAGTGTCCTGTGGACCACCCCCAGAGCTGCCCTTGGCACTGGTCTTTGGCCGGCCAAGGTCTCGCTATGAAGTGGATGATGTGCTTCGCTATCACTGCCGGGAAGGGCTGGCCCAGCGTAACTCTCCCATGATCCGGTGCCTTGAGGATGGCCAGTGGGAGCCCCCTCAGATTTCCTGTGTGCCTAAACGACCTGTGAGTACTTGAGTCTAGAGGGGTTTGGGAGGAAATAGGGTGTGCAGCTAGGCCAGAACAGCCAAGTGGAGGTTATGTATAGGGGCCAGAGATCAAGGTCATAGGTTGTCAGACACCTTAACACAAGAGGATCAGCTGGGGCTATTTAGCCTGGATAAGAGGAGGGTGATGGAGGATGTCCCGGTTATTTCCATGGACGTAAAGAGCTGCCACAGAACGATATTAATAGCAATGACAAAGTGATAGGTTCCTCATTACTTAAGGCCATGTATGACCGCTTGCCATTATATGGCAGAAGAGATTCCTGGGCAGGAGCATGGGACAATAACTTAGAGAGCTTCTGAGATCCCTCCTAGCTCTAGAAATCTGGGTCTCTCTGAGCTTGAGAGTCAGACTGGGAGGGCCAAGGGTGGGGAGAAAGGTTGGGGAAAAGATTGCAGCAGAAATGGGTTTCTCCCCGTCAGGCTCGAGCTCAGCTCCGGAGGACGGCCCTGAAGGAGCGACAGGCAGCTAGGAGGGCTGGAGGCTGCCGGGCAACAGGTGGACACTGCTGACCCCCATCCCAGGCCCCAGGATGCCCAGGCCCCACCTTCTCTCTTCCTCCCTCCCTTTCTCTTGTCGGGGCAGGGCCTCGAACATGGGCTCATCGACCTAAACCCCCTTCCCCGCCCCCAACTCAACACGTCTACCCTGATAGGCAGCTCCTTGGTTGGTGCTTTTCTTAGTATTCCCCCTTGGGGTCACAGGATGCGACGCTGTAACCAGGATGGCCTTGGTGCAGGGAGTTTCATCATGAATAGGGACCAGTGGGAATTGACCAGAAGAAACCTCATTGCTCCTGCCAGGCTGCTTAGGGAAAGGTGCCAATCCCGGGTCCTTCCCGCTGCAAGGCCACTGGGCCCTCCCTGCTCCTGCTGGGGCTCGGCTTCCCTGGTTACAGCCGTCAGTCTCCAAATGCCTCTGTCCGCTCCGCTCCCCCAGCCCTTCCTCTCCACTTCCATAGGGGATCCTGTGCCTACTGAGGCCTGGTCCTCCCTTACTGTTAAAGGACAAGACCCAGCTATGTATAAAGTGGGATCCATGGGGACGGATGGGTTCCTGGCAGGGGGGTGTTGGTCTGAGTGCCCTCAAGAGGGAAACAGGCAATAAAACTATTTGACATTGAGATTGGGGGTGAGATTGTGCTTGGACGAAAGGGGAAAGGGAATTTCTAATAATAGACTAATAATAGTAATATTAGCAACCAGCCTTAATACAGCACTTTAAAGTTTGCTTAAGATATTTTACGTCATTTGATCCTTTATGAGGTAGGCGCCATTATTATTCCCACTCCACAGATGAGGAAACTGAGCTACAAAGAGGTTTGGTGACTCAAGTCTGAGTCAAGACTTGAACTCAGGTCTTCCTGACTCCCAGTCTCCCAGTCTGCCCATTCTGTCACGTAGCTGTTGCCACTTAGGAAAAAATCAACTTTTGTTTTTAAAGTAGCAGAGGAATATCTGGGGATTGAGCAGACCCCAGATTGTCAGAGTGACAAAGGCCGAGGTTGTCCCCTAAATTCTTCATAGAGTATCTATCCTATATGCTGGAGGCCTCCCTGAAGGCCTTGAAGCAATCTGTGGGTACCAGGACAGCCTCTGAGCTATCTATCTATCCCTTGCCCTGAATACTTCACCCTTGATTACTTCCTTTACAATCATGATGAATGACATGATGTGACCTGTTTCTACCCACCATGAGTCTCTCCACTGCCCTTTCCATCACCCACCATTCTAATTCTTTAGTGATGACACTGTTCTATGATTCATAGCTCAAGAGAAGAGAGAATATCAGTGCAGAGAAAAATGGGTTTTTGTGTCAGGCAACAGCTTGAAATCATTACAGACGCATCACAACTTTCCAAATTGTAATGGAATTTCCCATTCCACTCTCCTCTTTGCCCTCAATTCTGGGCCCAGGCCATTGTCCATCTGCAGTACCTATCCACCAAAACATGGGTATCATTGGATTAACTCAATGGGTCACCTATCCAGTTTCATACCATGATCTGGGTATTCTTCATCTGTTTGGTTTTGTCCTGTGCGATTGCTAGACTGACCTCTTCGGTGTAACTGTGGATCTAGGCTTGGCACCATCAGCATAATGTCATCCTCAAACCAGAAGCATCTGAGGGACCTTGCCATCTCTAGGGAATCCCTCTTTCGTTTGGACTGTGTTCTAGGCACCCTCCAGGACAGTGACCAAAACTTTCAGTAAGCATACATCTCCCTGCTGTATACCTCAGCCCGTACTAAGAATAAGAGGATTGTTAGACAAAGTTCTATTATAGCCTCTATCAAGGACAATCTTGGATGACCTTGACATATGATGAATAAGACCGCATTTTGCTCCATTGAGTCGAATACTTTTTGTAATCAACAATTAATATATCAGATTTTGTAGTCTCTACACCTCTTAGTCAATTGTGTAACTGTGAAGAGGGGGTCTGCCTTAGAAAATCATTTACAAAAGCCTATCGGTGTTTTCTCATATTTTCATCAATGACATCCTTGGTAACATATGTAAACCATTCTCATGGAAATTTGGAAGAGATAATAAACGTAGGATTATGGGTTGGTAGTTGCCAATGTCTTCTTAGTGAACTTTAGAAAATGCCATTAATCCTTCTTCCTAAGTGTCATTTCTGTCTTTTCATCTAGTACTTCACTTGCTAAGGTGTTAGGCCCCAGATGTGTTAGCTGGTTCCATTATCATCGATGATGAAAAAAGAGGGTGGCAAATCTGTTTTATTTTGCCCCTATTTGTTGTACACCTTTATATTTATACATGCTCTTCTGGTCTAAATGAATCTCACAACTAGCTTATTGAAGCCTCATTTCCCCCAGGTACCGTTTTTTGGTTGATTTGTGTGTGTGTGTGTGTGTGTGTGTGTGTGTGTGTGTGTGTGTGCTGTTTTTCTAAGTCATCACTGCTCACAATTCTACCACCATCATCCTCTGATATGTTTTGCAAATAGCTCTAACTTACTCTAAATCCGTGTTGCTTCCGTGTCTGCATAACAAGGAGATCACATTTGTTGGCTAAGGTGGTTTCTAGGCTGTTTCAATCTCATTGGGGTAAATGTTTTACACTGATTAAATCTCCCTAAGAAATGGTGATAGACTCAATGTCTTTATTTTCATCTATCTCCCATTTTTCAGAACTTCTTCAAAAAGAAGAATAGGTTGGCATGTGGTATCTTTACCCTTTTGATTGTTATCTTTGCTCTAATTAGTTGGCAATCTGAATAATACAACCAGAAAGTTGCTTTTGAAATGACCCCGCCATGGCAATATTTTATTTTCCTCCCTTATGTCTAACTTCACATTGAAATGACTGAGTATCAAATTTACTTATCTCTTGAGTCTGTTGGAGGATCTTCTAACATCCTCTGCAATAGATATGTTAGTACATAAAATGCAATTGTCTTTATAGCGATCTTTTTGCAATTGTTTATTGTGATCGTTTCCAAATGAGGGGACAGAATATCTCATGAAATAATATTTTCACTTGGGTACAGGATGGAAAATCCCACTAATTCCAGTTGTTGACCTCTGTGAAAGGATCAGTGGACTCTGCTTCCATTCAGCTACAACTCCCTTAGAAATATACTTTCTGGTTTAATCTATAGTGGTGATGTCAATAATGAGGCCATTTCCCCAGCGCTGTATCAAGTCATTGGGCAAAGATCTCTCCTTTAGTGTTGTTATTCTGTTGTATCTTATTCTTCGTGAACTTGTTTGGGGTTTTCTTGGCAGAGATACTAGAGTGGTTTGTCATTTCTTTCTCCAGCTCATTTTACAGGTAAGGAAACTGAGGCAAACAGACACAGCTAAGAAGTGTCTGAGGACAGATTTGAACTCAGGTCTTCTTGACTCTAAACTACTACTGCTACAACTACTACTACCTTGCAGTCACGTAAGACTTTATGGTTTTTACACAAGGCCTTGTCCATTATCTAATTTAATCTTCACAGTAACACTATGAGGTGAGTAGATCAAATGTTATTGTCCCCATTTTACAGAGAGGGAAACTGAGTTCTAGAAAGGTGAAATAACTTGCCCAATGTCTTCACAGTCAGGAAGTAGTAGAGGCAGTATTTAAACCCTGCTTTCCTGTTTCCAACTCCTTTGTTTCTTTCTAGTATATTGTAGAAGGAGTTGGGTGGAGGAACACGAAAGAATACTGAATGTCTAAACCACCTCCTATAGGCTCCAACTCAAGGGAGTCATGAGAAGCCCAGGGTGGTAGGGAGGGGAGAGGGTTTGGAACCTGAGGAATGGAAAAGAAACATTTGAAATGATTGTGTCTCTTAGCTCTGAGCCCCTGGGAAGGGGATTGTTCCTAGGACAAGGAGGAACGGCAGTCAGCTATAAGGAGAGCTTCTGCCATCAGAGGTGGCAGAAAATCAAGAAAGGGATTGGGATTAAGAGAGAGGTATTCACCTCCACCCCTGCTGTGTCTGAGCTTTAGGATGGGTCGTCCTGTATGGAGGCAGGGGCGAGGATGGAGTTCATCTCTGGAGTCAGGGACCTGTTGGGAACATGGGTGGGCTGTGTGCTTCAGAGTGGCCAACAGAGGGTGCTGTGGGCCCGGATAAATTCTGACTAGATGTATTTTCTCTAGGGTCAGTTTCAAGCCCTTTAGCTGAGGAGTAGGAGGTCTTGGCCAGTGGAGAGGGAGGATGTGGGGGATGGAGGAGGGGAGTAGGACTATGTGAGCCGACATTTCCTGTCCGGCATGAACTGACTGTGATTCAGCAAAGGCTAAACTGATGAGGTCATCCCAAGATCCGGAGTGAGAGTGATTGTTGCATCTCACTTACATTAGATTTGCAGATAAACACAGATCTACAACATGTACAGACAGTACACAAAAGGAAAACACACACACACACACACACACACGCACATATGCACATATTGTTGTTCAGTTGTTTTCAGTCCTGTCCGACTCCTCATGACCCCCTTCGGGGTTTTTTCTGGCAAAGATACTGGAGAGGTTTGTCATTTCCTTCTCCAGCGTGTTCCCATTTTGCAGATGAGGAACTGAGGCAAATAGAGGTTAAGTGACTTGGCCAGGGTCACACAGCTAGTAAGTGTTCGAGGTCACATTTGAACTCATATTCCTGGCTCCAAGCCTGGTGCTCTATCCACTGCACCACCTCGCTACCCCTAATGCCTACCATATGTATGCAGCAAAAAAACACACACACATACATCCACACTCTTATACATATACATCATCCCTTTTGCCAGGAAAGTGGTCATCCCTGGAAAGTGAGACCAAAATAGAGGTGAAGACAGACAAAGAGGTACAGATATGGAGAGAGACAGAGACATATGGAAACTGAGACATAGAAAGAGATAGGCGGAAGGAAAGTTAATCGGGCTGAGAAACTGAGAGGCAGTGACAGATGATGGGGATGGGAGGGGGGACAGGAACTACCGAGTGAGCCAGGGGAAGGGTAGGATCTGCCTTCTTCCCTCAGCTCTGAAACTGGCTACAAAGAAGGATTGAGCTAGCAGGGCCCCTAATCTCCAGTGTTTGAACTATGCATGTGTAGCCACACACACACACACACACACACACACACACACACACAGAGAGAGAGAGAGAGAGAGAGAGAGAGAGAGAAACCAAAATCTCAGTCAGCTGGGTCTCTGGAGATGCTGACCCTGGAATCTCAGCTGCTCCCTCACCAGCCTTCACATTCCTCCCACATTTGCAGCCCAAAGCTCAGGAGTCTCTCTGGGGTCTCTCTCCTCTTCCCTCTCTGGTAGCCATGGAGGCTCCAGCCCCTCTTTCCCCGTCAGAGCCCACAAAGGGTGGGGGAGCTATCTCCTAAGAAGGCCGAAAGGAGGGGGAACATCTTGGCACCTCAGACACCAAGTTGATCCTGCATTAACAGGACTCAGGAGGTGCCTGTTCTGTTATCTCTCAGAGAGCCTTTTGCCTTTTGCCCAGAAATTCTTAACCTGGGGTCTGTGAACTTGGTTTTTAAAATATTTTGATAATTATTTTTCACCATGATTAGTTTCCTTTCAAATATTATGTATCTTATTTTGTGTATTTAAAAACATTATTCTGAGAAGGGGGTCATGGGCTTACCAGTTTGCCAAAGAGGTCTATGATTGTGAGGAAACACCAAGGGCTTCTGGGCTCCAGAGAAGAGAAAGTTGAGGTGGAGTTAGGGGAAGACATCCAGGGCTCTGAAGGGAAGAGGAGGGGTTTGAGAGTCCTCTGAGCCCCTTATTCTCCTAAGTCATCTTAGCTGGCCAGCAGAGATGACTTCCTGGGAATTAACATCCTGAAGATTTGGGAACTTGAGGCAAAAGGGGGAGAAGGAAGAAAACACAGGGGTCAGGAAGAATTTGGATAAGCTGATTGTAGCTCTACTCCCATCCAGGTTAGCTTGGCACAGTGCACCTAATAGATGTTTAATACAGACTGAGCAGATCTCTGTAGGGCAAAGATTGCAGTTTGGCCCTGGGGAGAGGGAACTGGCCACCTGCAGAGGGTTCGGAGTGGGGAAGCAGTCCTTGGGTATGATTGGGAAATTGGGAGCTTCCTCTAGGCTTTGTCTGGGTTTCCTAGGGAAGCAGGGAGCTTGGCCTGGATGGTGACTCAGTTCCATGCATAGAAAACTGATCCCTGTTGCAAACTGCCCCGAACTCATATCTTAAAGGACAGATGGGGCATTAACCCATTATTGGCTGCTAATCAGCAGCATAGATGCTGGGATACAGCACAGAGGGACTGGGGAATAAGGGCCAGAGAAGGTAACCATGTAGTGGCAATAGTGTCTCAGGCTTTGGAGTAGGGTTCTTTTCTTTCTCTCTTTCTTTCTCTTTTTTTTTTTAGGTAATCTGGGTTAAGTGACTTGCCCAGGGTCACACAGCTAGTAAGTGTCTGAGGTCAAATTTGAACTCAGGTCCTCCTGACTCCCAGGCTGATGCTCTTTCCACTGTACCACCTAGCTGCCCCAAGTGGAGTTTTTATAGACTCTTAGAGCAAGAAGACATCTTAAGAAGTCATCTAATTCAATCCCTCCCTCCCCGCCACCACTTCTTCTCCTCTACAAAGATTTCCATATTGAATAGCCCAGAAGCATTTCTAACTCCTGCTAGACATGAAGCACCAGGATCTCAAAAGAATCCCAGCTGCTGATGATCCAAAGGGCAGTGGGGAAAGGCATGACAGAGGTCAGGTTACCAACAATGACTGACATGATAGAAGTGCCATAAAGGGCATCATCAAATAGGTAGACAGCTGGTGGATAGAGCACTGGACCTGGAGTCAGGAAGAACTGTGTTCAAATCCTGACTCAGACACTTACTAACTGGTATGACCTTGAGCAAGTCACTTAACCTGTCTTACTCAGTTTCTTCATCTATAAAATGGAGGTATAGCACCTACTGACCAGGGTTGTTGGGAGAATCAAATGAGACGGTATTTATAAAGTGCTTTTTAAACCTGAAGCTCTATAATTGTTAGTTATTAGTAGTAGCACATCTGCTTAGAAAAGGCGGTGAGTGTGTATTTATTGAGGTGAGGGATCTCCCAATGGTTATAATGTTCATCTGGAAATATCTGAAAAATTCATTATTCTGTATGATTGTAAATTCTATGGAGAATGAATGGACATGAATAAGAATCTAACTACGTGAGAAGGGGTGAAGGGTTATAATCTGCATGGGTAGAGGGGGCCATGATGGATCATAGGTGCAGCCTGGACCAAGCATAACACCTACAGACCAGCCATCATCATCTACTATTGCCTGAGAGAGGACCCCAAAACTCCACAGGATCTAGAGTTGAGAGGGATGTTAGAGATCCAGCCCCCCTCATTCTACACATGCTCCTGAGGCTGGGAGAGGGCAAGGGGCTTGTCCAGAACTATGCAGCTAAGGAACAGAAAGTAGGACTCAAGCCCCACGTTTCTGACTCCATCCAATGCTTTTTATTTGTTTGTTTGTTTGTTTTTGAGGTAATTGGGGTTAAGTGACTTGCCCAGAGTCACACAGCTAGTAAGTGTCTGAGGGCAGATTTGAACTCAGGTCCTCCTGACTTTAGGCTGGTGCTCTATCCTAGCTGCCCCCATCCAATGCTCTTTAACCTACCCCTTGCTATATTTCAAGAGGGGAGAAGAGAAGGATTGCTTCTGGACTTTATGTTCAGGCAAGGCAGAATGAGGGGGGCCACACTGAACCAGAAGGTCTACAGATTAGACAAGGTTGAAGACTTATAAGCTAGTCAATGGAATACCATTGGTGCCGTGAGAGATCAGAAACCCTTGAGAAGCTTTAAGTCAGATACATAGGCAGCTGAATGATAGACATCTTTACAACTGTGAACCCAACAGCTTGGGATTAAATCTAGCATTTATTCTTGGGCAGTGTATTTGTGGACATCAGCTGTTCGGGGTGGTAATGGGGATATGGCATAGAGATGGATGACCGAATATTTGGGGCTGCCTGTCATCTGACCTCAGGCAGAGGCAGGGCTGAGGGACAAATTACTGACATTGCTGGGTCTCCCCAAGGCCACCCCTGTGTCTGGCCCTATATCTGTCCCTATGTTTGCTCTTTTACAATCTTCTTGTACAGTGGTGAGTGTTCCCCAAATAGTAGTGACTAATCACTGCTGCTAGCAGGGTTCGACGTGGTTGCCTAATGGGAAGGCAGGTATATTTGGATGCATGAGGGTGTGCTGCAAGAGCTCTTAACCTTTCAGATTCCCTTTAGGAGTATGGTGAAGTCTATGAAACCCCTCTCAGAGTAATGTTTTTAAATACATTGGGTTGCAAGAGACCAAATATATTGAAATACAGTCATCAAAATTTGGGGGGTTATTTTTTTCTTTTAAATAAATTAATTTATTTTTAGTTTACAACATTCAGTTCCCCAAGCTTTTGAGTTCCAAATTTTCTCCCCGTCCCTCTCATTCCACCTCCTCCCCCCTCCTCCCTTCCCCAAGACGGCATGCAATCTGATATAGGCTCTAAATATACATTCACATTAAATATATTTTAATATTAGTCGTGTTGCAAAGAAGAAGTATAACCAATGGAAATGTCAAAATATTTTTAAAGCATTTTCATGGATGCCAGGTTAAGGATGTAGTAGAAAGAGAAATAGATATGGAGGCCAAAGAACTGAGTTCAAATCCTTACTCTTCTGTTTCTTAGCTGTATGACCTTGGGTAAGTCATTATATTTCCCTATGCCCCAGTTTTGCCATTTATAAAATGTTAATAATATTTATACTACCTGTTTCAACATGGTAGTGAGAAAAGCACTTTGTAAATGTTTTAAGGTTGTATATAAATATGGGTTTTTATTTCTCTTTTCATAAGATCTGGAAGACAAGGTGGGAAATGGGACAGGGGGATGAAAGTTTATGAAAGATGAAACAAGGGATCTAAAAGTAGGAGATGAATTTGGGGAGTGCTCAGGGAGATGGGGGGTTTGGGAGATGCTCTACCACCCACCCTCTCCCTAATTTGTCCCAGTGGCTGTGACCCTCCTTGCTCCCCACCCCTTATCTCCTGCTCTTTGTGTGCGGAGGAGTGAATTTCCCTCTCCCCCTCACTGGAGCCTTTGTCTGATATGCTGAGATGCCTGTGGGTCTGCCCCCAGTAAGGGAGAGAATGGGCCCCTTTGTCTGGCCCCCAGCAGTGTGACACAGCCCTATAGGTCACCACCACCCTCCCAAAGACTTCCAAAAATGCTCAGCCTCTCAGAGCCTATGGGGGTGGAGAGGGCTCCCCAGGGTAGGACCCAGGCACATGCTAACTCTTCAGTCCTCTTTCAAGATACTGTTCACTCCATGGGTGGGGAGACATTTCTGAGGTCTAACCTTCATACTGTCCACTACAGTGGCAGCTGGTCTCCTAAGGGCATCGCCATAGGGGGAGGTTGAGAGTAAGGACTGAGTTCAAATGGGAAGGGGGTATTGAAAAAGAGAAGTGGAGGGGAGAGAGGGAGAGGTGTGAAGAAACGTTTCATGGGAACTTGTCTATAGGTAAAAAATGTTGGGCTGAATTGAGAAAGGAAAAGAATCATAGCCTGTCAGAACTAGAAGGAACCTTGTCGCTATTATTCAAACCCTTCATTTGATGGATCAGGAAACAGGGTTAGAGAGAGCAAATGACTTTCCCAAGGTAACACAGCAAGTTCATGGTGGAATTGAAACTGGAACCCAGATTTTCTGATTCTAAATCTGGTACATTTTCCATTTCTCTACTCAATCTCTCAAAAATGATCAAGGAGGATCTAGGCTGAAGGAAAGAGAAAGACAGAAGAAGAGGGAGAAAGAGAGGGAGAGAGGAAAGCAGGATGGATGGGGGAAGGAGGGAGGGAGAGAAAGAGAGACAGAGAGATAGAGAGGGAGAGACAGACAGAGACAGAGAGAGAGGGAGAAAGGGAGGGAAAGAGAGACACAGAGAGATAGAGAAGGAGAAAGAGAGAGAGAGAGAGAGAGAGAAGGAGGGAGGGAGGGAGAGGAAAGCAGGAGAGAGACAGAGACCAAGAGAAAAGAGTACAAAGGAGTACAGAAGAGATGTCTATTCTAGCTCTTTGAAAGTCCACCGTTTCATGATTCTTTAAAAATGGAAGATATCTGAAAGAGAAGGGGGAGGGGAAAGAGGAATGAGGCATGGAGGAAGCTGAGCAGCAGAGCCGTAGGAAGGAGAAAGAAAAGGCTGAGATCTGGGGCTTTGTTTCTCCATTCTCCGCCTCCTAAAGCCCTCCCTCCAAACCTCTCAAACCCCATATACAGGGCTGGGGGCAGGAGGTCAAATGAGACACCAGGTCCAAGGAGCCCTGGGGTCTAGCATTTATCCCTATATAAAAATCCTCCCGGGGGCACCTCCCAAGGAGCTCCCTCTGTAATCACAGAGCCCTGGCTTCCAGCGTCTGGGAGGGAAATGGGGAATATGGTGACAGAGAGAGATGATGCGAAGGTGGAGGGGAGGGGGTTCCTCGAGAGAGGCCCGGCCGGCATTTGTCTGGGTTCATTTCTGGAGCCAAGGCTGAGTCATAGAAAAGCTGAGGGATGGAGGAGGGGGCTGGGACCTCCTGGGGGAAGACTGAAGTGAGAAGAGACAGAGTCTGGAACTAAGAGGTTCTGAAGGAGGATCGTGTGGAGGCAGGAAGCAATGGAATTCATCTGTATGGAGGGAAGGAGGGAGCTCAGCCTCTCAGGGGAAGAGATCGAGTCTCTGTGACTAGGCAAAGAAAGCAGCAGATTGGGAGCCCAGAGATCTGGGTGCCAGTGAGGACTTCACCACTAATAATTGTAGGACCTTGCTGGAGTCACTTGCCTCAGTTTGTCCAACGAGGTTGGGCCTGATGACCTCAAAGGTACTCTCTAAGAGGCTCTAGCATTCTGCAGTTCTCGGAGGTCAGCTCACAAGAGGGACTTCCCCTGTGAAGCTCACTAGAATGGGGGAAGAGAGGCAAGGGCTCTTCTTGTCTTCTCAGACCGAGATCTTCATAGGATGGAAGCGAGGAGGGCTGCTTAGTTTGGGGAGTTCTCAGTTCAGCTGAGAGAGAGCACTGAATTGACCCCTGGCTTCTTTCGACCAATGCTCAAGCCCTTGTCAAAGATCCCAGTTGTTTCCTTCCTAAGGTCACCCTGTCCTTTTCCCAGCCAACTCTGGGGACTTCATCCTTTTAGGAGCAAAGGATTTAGGGCTAATAGGGACTCCAGAGGTCATTAAGTCCAACCCCTCATTTTACAGACAAAGAAACTGGGACTTGGAGAGGGTAAATGATTTATCCAGGGTCACACAACTAATATGTGTCTGAGGTGGGTTTTGAACCCAGGCCTTCCTGACTCTAAGTCCGATGCTCTATCCACTATACCACACTACCCAAGTGGCAGCTAGGTCTCGTAGTGAATAAGGCTGGACCTGGAATCAGGAAGACCTGTTAAAATCTAGCCTCAGACACTTCCTGGCTGTGCGACTCTGGGCAAGTCACTTCATCCTTTTTGGTTTGTTTCCTCAACTATAAAATGGAGGTAATGATAACTCCTGGCTCCCAGGGTTGTGAGGATCAGATGAGTCAGAGCATGTTTATAGAGTGCAGAGCACAGTGCCTGGCACATAGGAGGGGCTTAATAAGTTCTTGTTTCCTCCCTCCCTTCCTTCCTTTCTTCCTCCCTTCCTTCCTCCCTTCTTTCCTCCCTCCCTCCCTTCCTTCCTTTCTTCCTCCCTTCCTCCCTTCCTTCCTCCCTTCTTTCCTCCCTTCCTTCCTCCCTTCCTCCCTTCCTTCCTCCCTTCTTTCCTCCCTCCCTTCCTTCCTTCCTCCCTTCCTTCCTCCCTTCTTTCCTCCCTTCCTTCCTTCATTCCTTCCTTTCTTTCTCCCTTCTTTCCTCCCTCCCTTCCTTCCTTCCTCCCTTCCTTCCTCCCTTCTTTCCTCCCTTCCTTCCTTCATTCCTTCCTTTCTTTCTCCCTCCCTCCCTCCCTCCCTTCCTACCTTTCTTCCTCTCTCCCTTCCTCCCTTCCTCCCTCCCTCCCTTCCTTCCCTCCTCCCTCCCTTCCTTCCTCCCTCCCTCTCTTCCTTTCTTTGGTCATCTAGGTGATAGGGAACAGGACCACATGGACAGCTCGGTGACACAGTGAATAGAGCTGGACCTGAAGTCAGGAAGACCTGAGTTCAAGTCTGGCCCCAGATGCTTCCTAGTTGTGTAACCCTGTTTGCCTCAGTTTCCTCATCTGCCAAATGAGCTGGAGAAGGAAATGGCAAACCACTCCAGTATCTCTGCCAAGAAAAAATCCCATCCATCCAAATGGGACCACAAAAAGGAGGACCTGACTAATTGATTAAGCAATAACAAAGCAGAGCCATAGAATCAAATCTACATCCTCTGACTCCCCATCCACTGCTCTTTCATATACACCACACTGCCTATTCTTCCAATCTTCCCAGAAAGAGATTCATTCAACCTAGTGGTAGCTAGTGTCCTGGGGCCTTCCTTCCATGGGACTTATATAAGAAAAAGCTTGGCATAGTAGAAAGCACCTAGTTTGGAATCAGAGGCCCTAAATTTAAATCTGGACTCTTCTCTTCACGTGAATGACTTTGGGCAAGTCACTTAAACTTTGTAGACCTCAGTTTTGTCTTTTATTGACTGGATAATTTCCAAGGTCCCTTCCAGCTCAGATCCTATGGGCAGGAATGTGCTGGCGCTAGCTCTGGCCAGCTCTGACCAGCTCAGAGAGATGAGCGTTAAATTTCTGGTGTGAACATTTATACCTTAGAAATCAGCAAATGCTATAAATCAGAGCTTGGCTTATCGTTTTGCTGATTTCTAGACTTCAAACGGTGCTAGAGAAACGTAACAAATGCGGATTAAACTTATAAGTGTATCCTGTGTACTTTTTTTTGGAGAGCTGGTTGTTTAACATTCAGCTAATGCTAACATGTAACCTAGCCCAAGAGCAGCTGGGTCTTCTCACCAACCTACACCTCAGCTCCAAGAGATCTGTGTTTCTTCTCCGGAGTTTCCCAGCTTATCCTGCATCGACATCCCTCCATCCTTCCCACGGCATGGGGTCATGGCCTCCTGAATGCCTAACCTCAGAATGATGCAATGAGTGGATAAAATGATTGGAGACTTGGAGTCTGGAGCAACCTGGATTGAAATCCTGACTCTTATTTACTAGCTTATGCTCCTCAGCAAGTCAAAGGATTTAGAGCTGGAAGGACCCTTAGAAGTTATCCACAAACATCCAGAAAGAAGTGACTTGCCCAAGGTCACACAATGAACGAGCTGCGGAGCTCAGAGTCCCTTCTCTTTCGGTTTCCTCCTCTGTTAAATGGGGCTAACAGGGCTGATGTTATTGCCCCTCGAAGCGTGGTCTAGGACCACGAGGGTGCTGATGATCTCCACTTCTATTGCAGGACCCCACCCTCTACAAGGCAGCGAAGTGCTTCTGTGTGTAGAGCACAAGGCCCAGGAGTCAGGAAGACCTGAGTTTAAATCCAGCCTCAGGCACTTCCTAGCTGTGCGACCCCGGCAAGACCCTGTTTGCCTTGGTTTCCTCGCCTATAAAATGAGCTGGAGAAGGAAGTGGCAAACCACTCCAGCATCTCTGGCAAGAAAACCCCAAATGGGGTCACAAAGAGTCAGACACAGCTCAACAACCACAACCCCTCTCTCCTGCGATGAAACCTCGAGGATAGGGGGAAGGGGGGTGTCATCTTCCCTGCAGAAAGGAACAACAGGAATGGGAAACAGAGTCAGGAGACCACTCAGAAGTCTTGTCCCACAGTCCAAAGCACTCGGTGGCTCTGGTTTTCTGTCCTTTTCTTTGGCTGGCTTCTTAGGGCTGGGGAGCATATGTGTGGGGGGGCGGGGAAGGGATACATTCCAGCTGTAATTAAATCACATACTTCCCTTCTGGGGGCTGACAAAGAAAGATGACAGCAGGAGGCCGAGGTGGGGGTGGGGCATGTGGAGAGCAACAGTTGGCTCCCCAGGGAGTGGCCCGCAGAGCCTCAGCACGACAGGGCAGGGGAGAAGGGCCTGTTAGGGTCCGGAGGGAAGAAAAGAAGACTGAGAGGCGATAACGACGGGGCTCTGAGGATCGGGAAGGGGAGGGGGAAGGGGGAGGAAGCTGAGCGGGAAGAGAGCTAAACTCCATTTCTACATCAAGCAGAAGGAGAAACTTCAGTGGGAGGGCTTAGGGTTAGACCGCAGAAAGAACCTCCCTAGGAGGGACCAGCTATGGAGGGGACCCTCCCCCTCCACACAAAGGGGCTAGAGGCCAGCCAAGCAGAAGCTGGACAGCTGGGGTGGCCCCTTTAAGAGGCCAAATTCCCTTTTCCTTGGCTGGAACCCAGGTCACCAAAGCTTTTGTTTCCTCTGAGCTGGTTGGGGGGGGGGGGAGGAGAGGAGATGTCTCACAAAAGCTTCAGGGCCCTGACCTCACCCTCTGGCGCCTCTGCTTGCTGAGCCTTATAAGGAAATCCCCCGCCTTGGTCTCCCCCCACCCCAAGAGGCTAAATCTGTCCTGGAAGAAGCTCTGAGAATAGCGACCCACTTGCCCTTGGCCGATTCTACCCTCCCTTTCCAGGGTCTCATCCCACAAAGTCTTAACTATTGTCTAATCAATATCCTTCTCACTTTAAAGACTCTCTCTCTCTCTCTCTCTCTCTCTCTCTCTCTCTCTCTCTCTCTCTCTCTCTCTCTCTCTCTCTCTTTCCCCTCCCTCTCTTTCTCTCTCCTCTTTCACCTCTCAAAAAAGACCCTCAGAGCTCCAATCATGCATCCATGCCGTTGACAACATCTCATCTCCCTCTATCCCTCTATTTCAGTGGCCCTTCCCCCTACAATGCATACGTAAACATAATAATAATAATAATCAGAATTGGTCCTCCTGGCCCGTTAGGGCCGAATAGGAGCACTGAGTTGGAAAGTTTCAGAGAGGTACATTTAGGCTTGCTTTATGGAAAAAAACTTCCTTACAATTAGAGCTGTCTCAAAGTGGAGTGGACTGCCTGGAGGAGGTCCTGGATGAGGTTTTAAGCAAAGTCTAGGTGACCACTTGTTGAGTATTGAGGATGGTTCTCCGACCAGCTGTTGTATCTTTTAACTCTGTGATCCAGTTCTTTCCCAACAACTGCCCTGCGAGTTAGGCAGTAGAAATATTATTTAATCCCAATTTTGGAAAGGAGAAAACGGGCTCAAAGACATCTCTGTGCCCGGTTCATAGTAACTGTTTAATAAGTGCTTATTTGTTGATCATAAATAGAAGTATTTAGAGCTAATAGGAGGCTTAGACATTTTTGACAGGATTCTTAACTATTTGTGAACCTGTTTCTTTTAATTGAAATAAGTTCGAGTTCATGAACTTGGTTTTTCAAAATTTTTTTTGATAACTGTATTTCTTTTTTAATTTCTTTTTATTATTTAATATTTTTAGTTTTCAACATTGATTTCCACAAGATAACTGTATTTCAATAAAATTGTTTTCCTTTGTAATCTTTTGTTTTCATTTTATGCATTTCAAGATTCTGGAATGGGGCCCATAGGCTTCACCAGACAGCCCAAAGGGTCCAGGACACACACACACACACACACACACACACACACACACACACACGCAGTTAAAAACCCCTGCTTCTAATGAAAGTCTCTTATTTTCCAGAGGGCGATACTGAAGTCCAGAGACAAGAGCAACTTGTCAAATGTCATATAGCTAGAAAACATCAGGTCAGCACTCAAACTCAAGTCTTATGATACCAAGGTCAGTGCCCTTTTTCCTATACCACATTTGATATAATTTGTGTCACAAACAGGGAAGTCCTTAACCAACCATTCATTCATTTTCTCATGAATTCATTCCCTCAAGAAACGTCAACTGAGCACCAACCCTATACAGCACATTAAGAAATATAAAAGGGAAAAGACAATATTTTTGTCGAGCTCAAAGTTTAGTAAGAATCAGTAGACAGTCCTCCCTATCCTAATCCCCATCTCTCACAGGATTTGAGAGGATCAAACCAGAAAACCCTCATTTCTCTTACAGGGGATATGAGCAGCTGTCTTCCCTCAGAGATACAGATACATAGGTGCAAGGACAGACAGTTGGGCTGCATTGTCCTGATCCCCTTGTCTCAACCCTAGTACGAGGAAAGGGTGGAGGGAAGGGGGGAAAAGGGGGGCACTACGCACAGGGTGCCTCTGTCTTTGAAGAAGGAGCTGATGCAGCTCTGCCCGGATGCCCAAAGGCCTGGCAGATGGGGTGTAATCAGAAGGGACCTTGTTACATTCTGGGAAAGGAAGGGGCACTCCCAAGGCCTGGAGCTGGTTTAAGGGGAGAGGCTGGAATCCTGGATCCCAGGGGCCCCAAAGGAGAAAGGGGACATAGAGAGGCAGAGATAGAGAGACAAACAGGGGCAAAACGGTAGAGACAGAGAGAAAGATACAGGGACTAAGACAAGAACAGACAATTCAATTCAGACAATTCAACAAATTCTCATTAAGTCCTGAGGATGGATGTAAAGATCAAAAACACCATAGTCTCTGCCCTCAAGTCCCTTTCTCAGTGCCTGACAGGCCTGGATGTTGTCTTTTCAGTCAGCGTCAGGGTCTCGTCAGCCACAAGACTAGGATAGTACTGTATTAGCATAACACGAGTTAGAGCATGGTGGCAGCAAAGAAGAGATCTATACAAGTGTTCTAGGAAAATCAGAGGAGGGAGAGAAGATCCGGCAAGACTTGAAGAAAGAAGGTGGTACCTGAAAAAAGAGAAAGATTTTAACAGGCAGAGATGTAGAGGGAGTGCATTCCAGGAATGGGGAAAGCCTTAACTAATGCGTGGAGGTGGGAGATGTCAATATGAAAAGGGGGAACAGCTGGTCTAGTTTGGCTGGAATGTAGAGTGTGTGATTGTAAAGTAATGTGAAACCAGGCTGGAAAGATTAGGTTGGAATCAGACTGAGAAGGAATTAATGTTTTATCCTCTAAGCAATAGGATAAAAGTGAAGACATAAGTGGGGTGGCAGGGGACGACTTATTTTTGGCAGCTGTTCGTAAAAAGGACTGGAAAGCAGGAAAAAGAATGGAGGCAGGGAGACCAGTTAGGAAGCTATCATAATAGCCCAGGTGAGGGGTGATGAAGACCTGAACTTGGGTGGAGAGAAGGAGTGAATATAGCATATGGTGTAAGTACAACCAAAAAACCCTAGAGTCTAGACAATCAATTAGATGTGGGGATATGAGGAAAAATGAAAAGTCCAAGATGACCCAAGTTTTTAGCCTGGGTGAACTTAGAAGGAGAGTTTCTAAGCAGTCAAATGGCACAGTGTATAGAGTGACAGTCATGGAGTCAGGAAGACTCATCTGTCTGGATTCAAATTTGGCCTCAGACTCTTACTAGCTGTGGGACTCTGGGTAGGTCACTTAACTCTGCCTCATTGTCCTCATCTGTAAAACTGAGCTGGAGAAATAAATGGCAAACCACCCCAGTATCTTTGCCAAGAAAACCCCAAATGGGGTCATGAACAGTTGGACATGACTAAAAAACGACTGCACGATAAATCAAAGATAGAAATTGGGAAGTTGGGGGAAGGGGGAATGGGTTTAGGTGGTGCAATGATGACTCCAGTTTTGAATCTGTTGAGTTTGAATTGCTGATGGGACATCCAAATGATATCTAAGGAAGGTTGGCGATTCTGAGCTGAAGGTCAGTGGTGGGGATTAGGGCTAGATAGAAAGATTTGTAGATGGTCTGTATAGAGATGATAATTGAACCCTTGGTAGAGGATGAGATCATGAGGACAGCAGAGAAGAGACTGGGACAAACAGAGATTGAAATAGAGGGAGAAAGATAGAGACAGAGAAAGGCTGAGAGACAGAGACAAAGACAGAGTCACACACAGGGACAGAGAGACAGATAGGTACAAACACTAAGACAGAGTGAGGGACAAAATGGTAGGAATAAAGGGGTTGGAGAATGAAGTCAGAAAGTCAGAGACAGAGGCAGAAACACCAAAATAGAGGTATACAGAGACAGATACTGGAAGATCCAGGAGAACAGGGACCACATACTTCTTAATTATCTATGCAATTACCCCAGCTCTTAGCATGGTGCCCTGCACACCTAACAAATGCTTTTAGAGGGATGGTAAAGAGATGGTAGTGTATAGAAACAGATACATCTCCAAATTCTTCCCCTTCTTCCCCTTCCCCTCCACTCCCCCAAGCCCTGGAGGAGTTTGTTCTTGCTGTCCTCAGGGGTCAGCTAGGGAAGCTGGAGGTGAAAGGAAGGGAAGGCTTCTCCCCTGGGGGACTATGACTTTGGTGAGACTGGGATGGAAGAGGATGATTTCACCAGGGAAGGCCCCAGGGACAATAGCCTATGACTCCTAGCCAGACCTCAGATCTCCCTAGGAAGGGTGTGTGCATCTCTCTCAGGGACATCTCTGAATAGAACAGATTTATTTTGTGTTCTTCAGGGACGCAGAGCCTGGGGCTGTCACCCACCCTCCCCACCCCCTCCTTCCACACACCATCCCCACAGCTGAGAGATATTTAAAGGCATCCCCCACCCCCAACCCCATGCCTCCGTAGGTCTCCCTAACCCAGGGTGCCCTGGGCAAAGCTGAGAAACTGCTTCTATTTGGGGACTGTGATTTTAAGGTCATCCCGGAAGTTCCTGTTCCTGTCCATCCCCCAGCAGGCCCCACCCTGGCACAGGGGCTTCTTTCTCAAAGTCTCAAACAAGATCATTCGATTTAAAGCTAAAATGAATTTAAAAAGCCATTTAGTCCAACCCCCTTGTTGAGGAAACTGAGGCCCAGAGAGGCTATGAAGTGCCTCAAGTCACGCAGATAATAAGTGAGAGAGCCGATACCCAAGCCTAATCCCTCTAATTCCAAATCCAGCATTTTTTCTACCATATGGTCGGCTGGTTACAATGTTGCTGGCTAGGAAGTTCTTCTTGCCTTCTAACTTACATCCCAACCACTACAGTATCAGGCATCCTCACACTATAAAAACTTACCTCCCTCCCACCGTAACTTCAACCTTGTCCTTCCCCTAAAACCTGGAGATCTCCCCTCCTCGAACCCCTTGCTGCCCCTGCTCTCTGGTGCTTTCTCTCCAGAACTTGACCCCTCCTCTCATAATACAGACTTTTTAAAGCTTGGGGATCATCAGCTCCAACCCCTACAGTTTCCAGAGGAGGAAATCTTGAGGCCCAGAACAAGGAAGTGTCTTGTCCAGATTCACACAAGTCGAGCATTCAAATCCCCACTTAACAGTTGAAGAAACTGAGGCCTAGAAAGATCAAGTTAGCACCTTACCAGCTAGTGACGGGACTAGAACAAGAATCCAGGTTCACTACTTTCCCCCTTCCCCCGACACTAACTCAAAGTTACATAATACTTTCCTCCCTACAGTCCTGGGTAGCACATGCATCATCTCCATTTTACAGATGAGGAAGCTGAGGCTAGGAGTAGCGAGGGAGCTTCATGCCACCAATAAGCAGCAGAACAGACACCGGAACCTGGATCTATTGACTAAATCTGGGGAACTTTCCACGATCCAGGGACTGCCTCTACACAAAGTTTCCTCTGTCACCCCTCCCTGACCTTGGCTGGGTACAGAGGATGTTGGAGGTCTGGCTGAGACAACTGTTTGTATTTCAGAGCTGGGGGCTCATTATCTGGGCAGGGCCGGAGTGGGCCTGTGGGGAGATAGGAAGGGGGTGCGTTCTTTTGCCTTGGCTCTTTAGCCTAATCACTATAATTGGGCAGCAGTGGGAAGAGATGATGACTATTTTGGTGCCCTCCTTGGTGCCCCTCATCAAGGAAGCTGATGTCACTGGCGCCCCACCTCGACCCACTGGCCTCTAATGTCTGATTGTCTGGTCTGAGATGCCCCCCAGCCTCAGGCCACTCTCCCCAGACCTCCCACATTCACTTCTCTGCTCCAATCTACTCTGCTCTTTCTCCTGCTGAATCCCCACACCCCTACATTCCCTAGCCATTTCCTATCTTCTCCTTCTATCCCTTCTCCCAGCGTCACACTTCCCTCTTCTAGGAAGTTTTCCTGGACTATACATACAGCCCCTGCCTCCTTTACCTTCTCCATATGGGTATTTAGAGCTACAACCAGCTGTGTCTCTGTCCTGTTTTACCATGAAACGGAGAGTGTGGGGATAGGTTTAAAACAGGTGAGGTCTGGTGAGAACAAAATCATGAAGGCCCCCTTCCACTGAGGATCTATGCTATCCATGATCAGTGGATTTGAGCTGGAAAGGACCTTAGAGATCATCTATTCCAACCTCTTTATTTTATAGCTAGGGAAACTGAGACCCAAAGCTCTTTCTACTATACTGCCTTTCCTTTCATTTTCCATAAGGCAATCTAAGACAAAATGGCTTTTACGGGACCCTGAAACCTGGGGACCCAGGGACCACACCCCTTTGACCATAAAATTAATCTACTTCTGCCTGGGGGACCCCCTAGTCCCCAACCTCACCCCCAGCCCAACTGGACACTTTTCTCATCCCCTGGGAAGGTTGACCCCCTCCTTTAAATTGTACCCAGTCCTTTCAGCCAACCTCTAAGTAGCACCAAGAACCCCACCCAGGGTAGGAATTGGCAGGGGGAAGGAACAGAAAAGTCAGGACACAATGATGGGAGTGGTGGTGGCTGTGATCACTTTATTCACAAAACCAAGCTAGATACCATGAGGGTAGAGGGGCTAAGGATTCAGGCTGGGCATATTAGAATGCTTGGTGGTCCCTCCTCTCTTGTATTGGGTCAGCAATGAAGGGACATCCACCACCTTCCCCCATTGCCAGATTGGATGGAGGCAGAGACTCACAAACTGTCACTACCAGCTCAAAAATAGTTAGAACCCTGACCCATAACTTTCCCTCCATGACTCTTACACTCCCACTGCACTCAAAATAGGGAATGCCCCTTATCTCTCCTCTTTGAGAAAGAGAGTTTTGGGGGGAGTGAGAGGATGACCACAGTGAGGGACCCAGGCAGGTCTGCGGTGACCAGGATCTGGTCTAAATCTCAGAGAGGAGATGGAAGAAAGTACTCCTATACCACTTTTCCAAGAGAGGGAGGAAGGGACTGAATTGCTTTTACCAGAGCATCCATTCTGGGGAAACCCTTTTTCTCCAACCCACCTCCTGACCCTAGGGGTCAAAACACTGAAGTTCGGTCATGAGTCATGTCAAGACTAAGACTCCAAAGCTTGAGGGGAATGTGGGGTGGGGAGGTTACTATTTCCTCTGTCCCTTGTCCCCTTCCCAGAGCTAGAGGAGAAAAAAGAGATCCATTTCTACTCATCCCCTGAGGACCAAGAATCTCCATCCTCTTCTTTGCTCTGAGTGAACTTCAGGAATGGTCTCTGCTCCAGGATGAGGGGACCTCCACTCCATTGGGTATGGGAGGAGAGCTCCTCCCCAGGGGCTTTCCCTTCACCTCCCTCCCTCTCCAGGTCCCACAGCTTCCCCTGGCCTGCTCCCTCAAGTTTCCCCAACCCATTCAATATTTCTCCCCTGATGTCATCTGGTTGGTTCAGGCTGGGACCCCCACCATTGAGGCTAGCCCCAGACTTCCTGACACTGTTGTCCACTCTGTAGGGTACCTCTATCAGGTCACCAGCTAGGGCTTGGTTCTCCTTATCCAAGGGGGTCAGGTCACTCACTCCTAAAAGGCCTTGATTTTGTGGTAGGGGAGTCTCCAGCTCCTCCTCCAGGTCTGAGTGCCCCCTATCTTCAGTTATGTGAGAATGTTCTTCTTCCGAGTCAGATTGTATATCGCTATCTAGGGACTTGGGTCTGCCTGAGGGGCCCATCTCTTTCTCAGCCTCCAGAACTGCAGAAGAGGGATTTTCTGCTCCCTCTCTCTCTCTAGTATCTGAGGGGACATCAGCATTTCTGTCCCTTTCCTCCTTGGGTTCTTCTTCCTGATGGTAGCTCACTGGACTTCCCAAAGATGGACCCAGCTTCCAGTGCCTAATCCCCTCACCTCTCCCATCATTGTCATCATCATCATCATCATCATCATCACCATCCTCTTCCTCCTCTGCACTTTCTTCTTCATCTGCAAACCCATCAGACTCTCCATCTCGATCCCAGGTAGGAGGATCCAGCACCAATTCTGACCCATGCCCCACAGTGTCCACTAGTCCCCCAGGGCCCCTGGGTAAGAGAGAAGCATCAGCAGCAAGATCCTCAAACTCTTCAGACACTTCAGAGTCAGGAGCCCCCTCCTCATCCTCCTCTCCCTCACCAGGCTGAGCCTTACTGGCCTCAGCTTGACTGGGAGGGGCATCCCGGGTATCATTATGCTCCTCTTGAGGAGAGGGATGTTCCTTTCCAATAATCCCCCAGCTAGGTGACTCTGGATCCCTAGAGTAAAGGCCCAAGGGTGTGGAGTCTGGGAGAGTCTCACTCAGATCATCCTCCTCACTCTCCTCCACCTCCTCTGGAAAGACTGCTGAGGTGTCTTGGGCATCAACCTTCCCAGTTTCCCTGACCAGCTCCTCACTGACCCTTGTTCCCTCCTCTGTTTTCCAGCTTTCCCATAACTCTTGGTTGCTCTCAGCCCTAGAAGAGGATGCCAGAGGGTCTTTGGGAAGTGAACTGGAGGGCTGTGGCATTTGCTCCGATTCTTCCTCAACTTGGGAGCCCTGGAGATCTTCTGAGGCCCCTATCTCTTGTTTTGTTTCTTCTTGGGGTCCTCTCTGGCCCATGAGATGAGACTGAATGGTAGTACCCTCATCATCAGCAGTGTTGTCAATTGTGGTTTCTGCAGAGAAAGTGTCTAAAGGGGGTCTGGGGTCCTCCCCCATTCCTAAAGACTTCCCCTGCCCTGCTTCTTCCAATATGTCTGGGGCCTCTAAATGGAGATGACTTCCATTCCCCATAAGCAGCTTGTTGGACTGCTGGTTCAGTTCATCTGCTTCCTGCAAATCCTTTCCAGTCTGTCTCTCCAACTGCTCCCCTGAAGTCTCTAAAATCACTTCCTTGTAGTGTGGTTCTGATGGTCCCTCTTCCCACTTCTCTGATTCTGATTCCTCCCTTTCCAGCTGTTCTTGATTTCTTACCTCTTCTCCCTCTGATGGCTCTAGCCCCACAATGGGTCCATTATCCCCTGGGGCTATTCCATCACTCTCCCTGAAGGTGCCATTCTCCTTTGACAGATGCTCTGTCATCGCTCCAAGTTCCTGTGACTCTGCCTCCCCGAAATCCACCCGGGGGCCCTTGGTCATCCCCTCTTCAATTGTTTCCTTTGTTGGGAATTTCTGCTCTTCAAATTCCTGGCTCCCCAGCTCCTCTTCAGCAGGGCCACCATACTTCAATCCTGTCTCCTCTACAACTTCCCAGTTCCCTTCAAGGCCACTTTGTTCTCCTGGTTTCATCTTTTCAGTTCCTTCATGATCCTCTCCAATCTCACATGGGTCTTTTTCATCTCTCCCACTGGAGTACTCTTGGCCCATCCTAGCCACACCCTCTGGTTTTTGAAAATCTAGACTTTCCACTTCCAGAGACTGCAATGTTTCCTGGTTCTCCTTCCTCTCCAAATCTCCTTTTACCTCTTCTGGGATTTCCTGGTTTTCTTCCTCCATCTCCAAGTTACCCTCATCTAGAGATCTTAATGTCTCTTGCATTTCCTTTTCTGGCAAACCTAATATTTCTTGCATCTCCTCCCTCTCCTGGTTTCCTTCTTCCGAAAAACACAGGATTTCCTGAATCTCCTCTTTCAGAGGCTTCAATATTTCCTGGTTTTCTTCTTCTGGAGGTTCTAGTGTTTCCTGGTTGTCCTCCCTCTCCAGGTCTTCTGGTGTGCTCACTATCTCCTGGATGTCTTCTGGAGAGCCTAGAGTCTCCCGACTCTCCTTCCTCTCCAGGACCCCTTCTTCCAGAGAACTCACTGTCTCCTGTTTGTTCTCTCCTGGAGAACCCAGTGAGTCCTGGTTCTCCTCTCTCTCCAGGTTGCCTTCTTTTGGAGAGCTCAATATCTTTTCATTCTCCTCTTCTAGAGACCTCAGTGTCTCTCGCATCTCCTTTTCTAGAGACTTTAGTATCTCTTGGTTCTCCTCTCCTGGAAAACTCAGTATCTTTTGGTTCTCATCACATGGCAGATTCTCCTGGATCTCCTCGCTTGGAAGAATATGGGCCTCCTGGAATTCTTCACTTGGCAGCTTCTGGGTCTCCTGGATCTTCCCACCTGGAAGAATATGGGTCTCCTGGAATTCTTCACTTGGCAGCTTCTGGGTCTCCTGAATCTTCCCACCTGGAAGAATATGGGCCTCCTGGAATTCTTCACTTGGCAGCTTCTGGGTCTCCCAGATCTCCTCACCTGGAAGAATATGGGTCTCCTGGAATTCTTCACTTGGCAGCTTCTGGGTCTCCTGGATCTCCTCACCTGGAAGAGTATGGGCCTCCTGGAATTCTTCACTTGGCAGCTTCTGGGTCTCCTGGATCTTCCCACCTGGAAGAATATGGGTCTCCTGGAATTCTTCACTTGGCAGCTTCTGGGTCTCCTGGATCTTCCCATCTGGAAGAATATGGGTCTCCTGGAATTCCTCACTTGGCAGCTTTTGGGTCTCCTGGATCTCCTCACCTGGAAGAGTATGGGCCTCCTGGAATTCCTCACTTGGCAGCTTCTGGGTCTCCCGGATCTCCTCACCTGGTAGATTCAGGGTCTCCTTGATCTCTCCAGCCATAATACCAAGTGTCTCCTGAAACTTCTCGCCTGAAGTCTCAGGTGTTTCCTGGATCTCACCTGGCAGCCTCAGGGTCTCCTGGATCTCCTCCCTGTCTAGGGCCCCTTCTTTTTGCCATGCCTCTTCTTCCAAATTCTCTGTGATTGTCTCTTTAGCTTTTTCTTCCTTCTCTGCCACCCCCTGGATTTCCTTTTCCTCCCTCTTTGGGTATTTACTAGGCTCTGGAGCTGGGGGCTGAGGACTGCTGAAGTCACTGGGCTCCTCTTTCTCTTCCTCCCCATCTTTGGCCTTCATGGGGTCAACACTAGAGTCAGTTGCTAAGACAATTTTTCCATCCTCAACTTGTTCCATTAGCTTATCTGGACAGGGAAAGCTGGGGGCCTGTTGTTTTTCAACCCCCAGTTCTTCAGACCCCAGGCTACTGCCCACTCCAATGCCTACCTTGGCTTTGGCCCATGGGAGCTTTGGAGCAGCCAGGTGCTCACTATCCTTTGGCTTGGGTCCATCAAAAGACGGCCCCTGGAGAAGGTAGGAGGGTATCACCTGGGCTTGGACTTCCCTCCTAGTGCCTGAGTGGTGAGCTTGGGAAATGTGTGGGATGGGGGTGCTGGCCAAGGTGGGTGTCTGGGTTGGGATGAATCCTTGACTCTTCAGAAATGTAGGCATTGGGGTCCTAGGTGTATCCACCATGGGAAGGGGCATGGGGCTCAGGACAGGAGGCCGGGGTCCTGGACGTCGGATCTCAGGTGTCACAGGGGTACACACCTCCACCTTGGGGTCTAAAACAATAGAGGGGATAGGCCAGAGTCAGTATGTGAACTTGGAGGAAAACACCCTTATCTACAACATTCCTGATGAACTTCTCCCTATATTCCCCACCACCACATTCCTGAATCCCTTCGTGTCATCAAGATCTGGCATCATTTATCTTCCCTTGATTGCAGGGGATCCCTTTGGAGTGGAATTTGTTCTCAAATTTGGGTGTCTATTGGGGCAAGAAGTCTAAGATTGGCAAAACAAGGCTCACCATGTACCAGCAAGAGGAATAAGGTTTGGGAAAGGGTGTCAGGGTAGTGAAGGAGCCTTCCTTTGATGGGTGGAGGGGCAAGGGTAGGGGATAGAGTGAGTGACAGCCAGAGACACCATCTTCTTACCAGGGAAGATGACAGTGGCCTTTGAGTCTGTATTGGATGTATGTAGCCGGGAACTCTCAGCCTCCAGGAGGGTCCTAGAAACAAAGGAAGAGGTCCTGGATCACTCTGATTGCCTGATTAGTTAAACCAATCTAGCATGGAAAAATGACTGTGTCCTTCCCCCTGCCCCAACATGACAGATTCATTCACAAAATGAGAGATCCAGACACAAACACATATCCACAGACAAAGGTTATAGTCCCACAGACACACAAACATGACAGTCACTCACTAGGGTACTTCCACACAGTTATACCACCATACAAAGTCACACAGCCACATAGACACAAAGTTACACAGCACAATCACACATGCATACACACGTTGCTTTGGAGACTGTGTGTCTCTCCCACTCTGGAATCTATTCCCTCATGCCCATGACCTCATCCTCTCCCTGTGGGGGCTGGGGGGCACTATTCTCATGCTAATCAGCTGCCATTGTTCAGACAGCCATCTGGAGGGTCTGGGAAGGGGGGCTTCCTTGGGGAAGCAGGAATTCTCAAGCCGTTCCCATGGGATGAGCTCCCCCGTCTTGCCATGTAGAATGAAGTGGAGCTGTGCTCAGACAATAGTAAATGAATTCAGAATTCTAAACCCTTCTGCCCCACACCCCTACAAAGAACCCAAGTTATAATTCCTTAGAGGCTCCTCTCCTTTTTCCTCTCAGTAGTTTGATTGGGGTGTCAAGGCCTTTGTCTTAGGATCTCCAAGCACTCTGTATCTCAGGTCCCTTTAAAGATAGGAATCATGTCCGTCCCCCACCTCTAGGTAGGACATACTTCCTACCTACCTCCCCCTATCACCAATGGAAAAAGGGAAGACAATGTCTTGCAAGTCAATTAAATAAACATTGTTAAATGCCTTTTCTCCCTGTCTCCAAAGAAGTAAAAGCTATTGACATTTCTCTTCCCCACCCCTGACCATGAAGAAGTCTTCCCTTTTGTCTAACCTCCATCTTTCTGACCACAGTGTTCACTCCTCCCCAACCTTCTTTCCTCTGGGTCCTGATTACCCCCACCCCCCAATCCTTCTGATCCCTCTCATGTTCATTCTCTCCCTGCCCCTCTCTCATCTTTCCCTATCTAACATTGTGTCCTTGTGTCTTGTGGACCTAGCAAAGGATTCAGGACTTTCCTGGGAGCTTAGGACAGAGATCAGCAGGGAGATGGGCTTGTCAAGCCAACAGCATAAGCCTCCTCCCACCTTGCTGCATAGAAATAAGGAGGCAGGCTTAATGAAAACTAGGAAATGGGCACTGGAAGACACAAACATCCTAGACCTCAGCTCTTTGCCGCTCTGTATTGAGCTCATCTGGAACCCAGGCCTGATGGAATAAGGGTGTGAAGGGATATGTGGGAAGAGAGATGTAGAACTTATGGGGAGAGCTGACATAGTGGTTCTCTCCCTGGAGCTAAAAAGGGGTTGTAAAAGAAAGAAGGGACCTTAGAGATGTAGTTCAGAACCTTTGTCCTGCATATGACCATAATGAAACTCAGAGGAAGGGAAGAGACTTGTCTAAGATCGCATGGTAAGCTAATGGCATGTCTGGAATTTGAACCCAGGTGTATTGACTCCTAGTTCAAAGATTCCTGTTTTCTGAACCATGATGTCCTGGGGAAGAAGGGAAGAGGGCCTCACCTATACGTGGCCACTTCTAGGCTAAGGGACATTTTCAGGTGCATCAGCTGTTGTCGATCTTCCAGGACCTGAGCAATCTGGTTGTGGAGATCCTGTTTCTCCTGCTCCAGGGCCTCCACAGCCAGCTGCAAAACAAGGAACAGAAAAATAATTATCTCCCCTTCATTCTTCTCAAAAAATAGGAATGCCTTCCCATCCCTTCTGTCCCAATAGCAGCTTATTCCCTCTTGTTTAGTGCTCTGGGGAGATGACCGTTACATATGCCTTTCCCCAGGAAAATTTCCCTTTGGAGTCCCAGAGGCAAGAACTTCATCCTCTCTTTTTTAGGGGGGTGGAATTCTTCAACAATGTTCTCAAATGGTTTGTATCACATGGCTCAGCCCTCTGAGGATGCTCAGCCTTCCAACATTGAACTCCAAAGCAAATAGATAAAGGAGAAGAGAGGAGAAAGTCAGAATAGAAACAGAAAAGGGGAAACAAAAGAGAAGGGGGAACTGCTACTTGAGAACTTGAGCAATCCCCTACCTCTTTATTTTTCACCCTCTCTATACTCAATTTTGTGTCCTTCCTTTTCATTCCAAGCTTTAGCTCCCTCTCCCTTCCCTGCCCCTTCCACATGTTTCCTGAAATCCTCCTTCCTCAGATGAGAAGGGGGGTGGAGAGGGAGCAGCCAGTGCTTCTCCTCTAGGACCCTGGCCCCCCACTCCCCATTCAGATACAAACTGGGAGGTTGTTTTCACAGCTGTCAGTCACAGCTGTGTGTGAGAGCAGGGACAGCTGTCCCTGCTCCCCTGGAATGTGGAGCTTCCCTGGGGAGCTTTGGAATGAGACAGAAAGGGGCTGGAAATTGGGATGCCTGGGTCCCCTGACCCCTTCCCTGGGCCTGTCAAACCCATTGGGAATCTTTTGTTGGCTCAGTAGAAGCTGCCTAAGTAGGGAAGAGTTCAAAGTTGCTGTGGACCATGGAGAGAAGGGACCTGGGGGTATAGGTGTGTGGAAATTGGGGAATAAAGTGTTGATGCTCCTACAAAATTGTTTGGAAGTATAATGGATGGCATTCTCTCTGTCTCTCTGTCTCTCTCTGTCTCTCTCTGTCTCTCTCTCTGTCTCTCTCTCTGTCTCTCTCTCTCCCTCCCTCTCCCTCTCTCTCTCCCTCCCTCTCCCTCTTTCTCTCTCTCTCTCTCTCTCTCTCTCTCTCTCTCTCTCTCTCTCTCCCTCTCTCTCTCTCTCTCCCTTCCTCCTCTCTTTTTCTCTCTCTCTGAAGATTGCCAGCCAATTCTCTTCATCGTACCAGGGGATCCTTGCGGAAAACTTTGAGATACCCCAAAGAATATCTTTGGGTGTTGGAGTTGGGTACTCTAGGTGTCCTATATATAGAATGTGATCCTTTTCTGGCATTGGGAATGTCTCCAATGACAGAGGGAACATAGACTTTGCTAAGGTTCCCCTCCTCTGGCCAGGTCCCTATAGACCGGATAACTTCCTTTTCCTTTCATAGTCTCCACGCTTTGGAGAGCCTAGGAAGATCGATCTCTTACAACCAAAGCAGATTCCAATAGAACTTCTTCAATAACACTAGCTAGGGGAAAAGATGTCAAAGCTGGAAGACACTGAGCAAGAGAGGCAGCGACAAGGGCACCCTGGGAGCAATCATTTGGGCAGGAGCTGAGAGAGAGGAAGCAGGGGTTAGGAGAGAGGAGCAGAGGGGCAGGAGAAACCCGCTCACCTGGAACTTCTCGCCTGACTCCTGTTGCTCCTGCCACTGTCCTTCCAGCCTCTGCTCCAGCATCTCTCGACGGCCCTGGAGAGCTGCCCTCTCTACGTCCAGCCGCTGCACCTCTCGTTGTCCTTCTCGGGTCCCTTGCATTGCCTGGCCCAGTCTCTCCCGGGCCTGTCCCAGGGAGGCTTCCATGCAGGCAACGCGGGCCTGGTAGCCTTCCACTGCGCCCCTCCACGCCTCTTCGAACGTGCGGGCTAGGTCCTGCACGTCGGGGGCAGGGGCATTGTCGGGAGCCCTGCGAAAGGTCTCCAGGCCCAGGGCGCAGCGGGCCACCTGGGCGCTCATTCCCGCCCGCTCCTGCTCGTGTGACGCCACCAACGCCTCGAGCTCCTTCTCCAGCTCGGCTGCCTGGTTCCCCAGACACACCCCCGCCCACTTCTCGGCATCCAGCACCCGGCGGCTCTCCGCCACCTGCTCCTTAGCCCGCTCCCGGGCTAAACGCTGCTGCTGGCACCGGTTCGCCACCCCTTCTACCTCCTCCAGAAGATTGTCCCGGGCCACTTCGGCAGCGTGCTTCTCGCTCCAGCGCTGGTCCAGCAGGGCACGCAGAGCACTCAGCTCCTCCTCAGCCTGGCTTCTCCAGGATGGCTCCCCAGGTAGCTCCCGGAGGCTCCCAATCTCTAGCCGAAGCTTCTCATTTTGCTCCTCCAGAGACTTGACCCGGGATAAATAGGCCTCCAGCCTCCGATTCAGCTCCCACATCTGAACAGACTCCTCTCCCAGGCAGCCCTCCATCATCCTTAATGCCACCCTGGAGGGAGAAGGGCAGTGAGTGAGAGGAGAAAGGGGCGGGTCCCCAAGCACCTCGGAGAGCCGGGAGGAAAACCAGGGTGAGAGGGCTAGGGAGAGACCGAGGGAGCTTCCGGAGAGACTTGGAGAGGAGAGAAGAGCGAGTCCCGCTATTCATACTCCCGCCGGCTGGGAAAAGGGGGCGGGGACAGGGACGACTTAACCCCTTGATAACCAAAAGCTGTGTGCAACACTTGTATTGGGCTTCTCTTTTAGGCAGCTCTGTACAGAGTTGGGATATTCCGAGGAGATACGGTCCCTGTCCTGGGGAGCCACCAACCTGACCGAGGAAAAGGATTTAGGAAAGACTTGATAGTTGTTATCTTCAAGCAATGGGAATTCTGTCATGTGGAAGAGGGCATATTCTGCTTGGTTCCAGAGGGCAGAAGCAAGATTTCGAAGAGTGGAAATCGCAAACAGGCAAATTTATTCTCGATGTCAGAAAAAAACTTCTTGTCAGAAAAAAAACTTCCTGTGCAAAAGTAAAACCGGTTTCCACTTAAGGTAGTGAGTTCTCCATCCTCATAGGTCTCCTAGCAGAGGCTAGATGACAAACATTCACGTTAGAAATGTTGTTCTAAGGGATTCCTGTCCAGGTAGGAGTTAACCGAACAAAATGAACTCTTTGCCCCCTTCCAGCTTCAGTGTTCTGTGATTCTATGCTTCTTAGAGAACAAAGATACAGACACAGAGATTGAGATAAGGACAGAGGATCCAGCTCCACAGAGTTCTAAATAGCAGGATAGGGAGAATGGGAAAGTAGAACAGAAAGTGACAGTCTAGGGAGGCTTCTTGGAGTAGAAAAATATGGAAAAGAGTTGAGAAAGAGTAAGGAATGGACCTAGCAGAAAGCTGTCAAGTCATCTGGCATTTATTAAGTGTTTGCTATGTTGCAGGCACTGTGCTAAGCTCTGGGAATATAAAGAAAGAATGTATGGAAAATAATTTATGAAAAGACAGGAGAAGATGAGATATAAAGGCTGGGTCAGGGTAAGGACCAGTAGCTATAACTAGAGCCTAGGAAACAGGGCCAGGGACATTGCAGGAGACTCCCTTTCACAGTCAACCTGTCCCATCTTCCCCATCAACCTGGAGTCCTGAGCCAGGGATTGGGTGGAGGGTTAGGACTTGGGGTGCCAAGGACCCGCAGAACTTCTTGGTGCTACTTGACACTCATTCCTCCTGCCACTTTCTCTAACTTATAGATGACAAACTCCTCTTAAGTATCCGGTTTTCTCTTCCAGAAGACATTCTAAAGTCTTCAGTCTCTACCTGGCAGGAAGGCTGAGATTATCAAGAAGAGAGTGCCCTCTGGTGGCTAAACAGGCTAATTAAAGAAAGGATAAATCAAACCAGGTGGTTTGTGATAGAGATGAAGAAACAAAGTGTAACAGCCTCTCTGGATTTGGAGAGAGCAGGTTTCAAAGCATTCAAAGGAATAACAAGCACAAAGTATATATTAAGATACATTATTTGTCATATCCATATTTCTTGACTATACATGTTTGTATGGGAGCAGTATGGGGAAAGTGACTATTCCACCTTAGCATTTAGGACTAAGCTGGCAAGCTCTGAGCATAGCCAGTTTTGTTTCTAAGACCTTAGAAAAGCTGGTTTCAGAAATCTCGGAGATATGATAGATAGGATCCCATTGCCTGAGAATTTAAAAGGGAAGGCAACTGTAAGATGGGATATTGGATAAGGAGAAGGAAGAGAAAGGAAGAAAAAAGAAAAGAAAAAAAAGTTATTCTGATAATAAAAACACAAATGATCCTTTGGAAGAAAAATATGTAAATGGGTAAAAATAGAGGCTGATTTTTTTTGTTGTTGTTAAGTTGTTTCTGATTATAGTTGCTCAAAGTTCTCCAAAAGTTTTAGACTTTAAAATATATATATATATATATATGTATATATAGATAGATATAGATATATGATGGAAGAAAGGACTCATAGAAAGAGCCTGAAGGGACTTTAAATATCATCTTAAGAGGAAACTGATGCCGAGAGAAGGCAGCTGTGTGACCTTGGAGCAAGTTGCCAGTGGCATAACTAGACTTGAATGATTATGCAATATAATGCTCTTTCCAGTTATATTCACTGCTTGAGCAACCAAGGATGAACATAAAAATGTTAATTAGAAACCTGTCAGAATAGTAACAGCAAGGCTAAAGCCAAGCATGAGCCTTGCCAAAAATTCTGGGGAAAATAAAAGGAACTTTTGAAGGTAAAGTTAAAATAAGAAGACAATCAGCCAAGGGACGACCCAGGGCTTGATTCTCTATGGATCCTGACACAAGTCATTTCTGTATTCCTTCCTATCTCTCCAGTCTTCATTCCACCCTAACCATGCCCACCATCTACTCTTTCTTCCTTCTAGTGACACTGGCTTTGACATTTATTCTTCAAGCAAATCATTCTGTCTCCTGACTGTTGACAATTATCCTGGCTATCCCCTATTCATGGAATGCTCCACCTGCTCACCTGACCCTCTTGTCTTCAGGTCCCAGTTAAAACCCTTTAGATGAAGACTTTTCCTATCCCCCTTAATTCTGGTGCTTTCTCTCTGTTAATGATGTTCAGTTTATTCTGTATATATCTTGCTTGTACATCATTGTTTGCATGCTGTCCCCTTCTCCATCCTTGTCCCCTTAATTAGAGGAAGCTCCTTGAGAACAGTAACTGTCTTTTATCATTTCCTCCTTTTCCTTCTCCTCTTCCTCCTCCTCCTTCTTCTTCTCCTTCTCCTTCTCCTTCTTTGTCATCTTCTTATTCTTTCCCCAGCACTTAGCACAATGCTTGGCAGTAGTTGACTGTCTGATTGTCCTTTACTACAGAACTGTCGAACACTGCATTCAGTAGAGACTGCATTCAACCCTATTTGAGTTTGACACCACTACTTTATTATGTGATTAAACGAGCCTATGTTTCAAAGCTTTGTGAACCTGAGTGTTTGTAAGGGGAGGCTAGTGGAATCACTTGGGAGATAGTAAAGTTCTCTTTTAACATGTTATCTTTGTTAACTAAGAGCTGATCTCAGTTATTTCTATTCTGTTAAAGGACTGCAAGTGCCATCAGTCCCCTCTGAATTTCAGCTCCCTGGAGTAAAAGCCAAGTTGCCCTGCCCAGTTACAACCCTGGTCAACATTTAGACTTTAAAGTTTGCAAAGCACTTTACATATGTTATATCATTGGACCTCACAAATAAGGGTTTTTATTTAAGTTCACAGTTCCTGATAATGATCTTAAAGTCCTTACTATTTTTCTCCCCAAATGATTCTTAGAGATAAACTTCCCACCCCAACACTGATCCTCCTAGGCCACACAAAACTTGCTCATGTGTAAAATCCTTATTATTAATTTTGGTCTCTCCTGCACTGGTGCTCTCTCTCTCCCTCCTCCCTCTCTCTTCTTCTCTTTCCCTCTCTCTCCCTTTCTCTCCCTCTCTTCCTGCTTTCTCTTTCTTCCCAGGAGAAGTCAGTGCTTTTCTCCACAGTCTATGTTGCATTGCTTTTTCACCAGGGACTTTCTCAAGGCAACATTCCATTGCTTTCAACAGGTGGCAGGGTCCATTGTCCTTTGTCATTGTCATTGTTCTTTGCTACCAGCAGTTTTCATGGGGTTTTTTGTACTTCCTATCTCTGCCTCCCTTCTCCCCAAAAGTCAACTCTTCTGCATCAGAAGGTGCTCATTATTCCTCTTCACAAAACTTGCTTTCAGACAGTTGCACTATGCATTGAGAAAGGGCAACTAGGGGGCAAATTGGATAGAGCCACCAGCCCTGGAGTCAGGAGGTCCTGAGTTCAAATCTGTCCTCAGACACTTGGACAAAATCACTTAACCCTGTTTACCTCAGTTTCCTCATCTCTAAAATGAGCTGGATAAGGACAATGGCAAACCACTCCAGTATCTTTGCCAAGAAAACCCCAAATAGGGTCATGAACATAGGGACGTGACTGAAATGATTCAACAACAACATGCATTGAGAAAAGGTCAAAGTATTCCAGCTCTCTCATTTCTCCAGGCAAGAGTACCTTTTTAAACCTTGTCCTTTATCACCCCAAATCCTACCTTCTACACAATGGCTCTCTTACTTCCTTCTCTCAGCCCTTGAATAGTGTTCCTCTGGCTCACATCAGTGTCCCGCCTGATTATTGTAATTCAGAACAGCACTTCTGTTCTCTTATGTTTCTCTTTTCAGGGGCAACACTGGACCTGGAATTAAGAAGACTTAAGTTAAATCCAGCCTCAGACACTTACTAGCTGTGTGACTCTGGGCCAGTCATTTAACCCCTGTCAACCTCAGTTTTCTTACCTGTAAAATAGGATAATAATATCACCTACCTCCTAAGATTGTTACAAGGATAAAATGAAGTAATATTTGCAGAACCCTAAGGCACTATGTAAATGCCAGCTACTATTTAGTATCTTTTCATTCATCTTTCTGTCTTCCATCCTCCTCTAAGTCATCTGAACCATGTTATCTAAATCATACCAGGCTACTTCCCAAAAGTGGGCAGCTAGGTGGTTTAGTGGATAGAGTGCTGGGCCTGGAGTCAGGAAGACCTGGGTGGGGGTAAGGTGATGGAGAAGGGTATATATATATATATATATATATATATATATATATATATATACACATATATATATAGTTTATTTATTTTTAGTTTTCAACATTCACTTCTATAAGATTTTGAGTTTTGAATTTCCTCCTCCACTTTTCCTCTCCCCTCCCCAAGACCATATGCAACTGATATAGACTCTACTTATACATTCATATTAAACATATTTTCACATTACTCATGATGCAAAGAAGAATTAGAACTAGTGGGAAGAACCACAAGAAAGAAGAAACAAACAAAACAACAAAAGAAAAGGAGAGCAAATAGTATGCTTCCATCTGCATTTGGACTCCAAGTTCTTTCTCTGGATGTGTACAGCATTTTCCACCCTTAGTCTTTTGGAGTTGTCTTAGATCCTTGCATTGCTGAGAAGAGCTAAGTCTATCAAGGTCAGTCATTGTACAATGTGGCTGTTACTGTGTACAATGTTCTCCTGGTTCTGATCATTTCACTCAGCATCAGGTCATATATGTCTTTCCAGGTTTTTCTGAAATCCGTCTGCTCATCATTTCTTATAGCACAATAGTATTCTGTTACATTCATATACCACAACTTGTTCAGCCATTCTCCAATTGATGGACATCCCCTCAATTTCCAATTTGCCACCACAGAAAGAGCTGCTATAAATATTTTTGCACATGTGGGTCCTTTTCCCATTTTTATGATCTCTTTGGGATACAGACCTAGAAGTGGTATTGCTGGGACAAAGGCTATGCAGAGTTTTATCTATGATATTTTTACTAGGATGTAGTTTCCTTCTTTATCTCTTTTAATTTGATCTATTTTTGTTTTTGCTTTGTCTGAGGTCAGGATTGCTACCCCTTGCTTTTTTTTACTTCTGCTGAAGCATAATATATTCTGCTCCAGCCTTTTACCTTTACTCTATGTGTATCTCTCTGTTTCAAATGTGTTTCTTGTAAACAACATATTGTAGGATTATGGTTCTTAATCCACTTTGCTATCCACTTCCATTTTATGGGAGAGTTCATTCCATTCACATTCACAGTTATGATTACTATCTGTGTCTTTCTCTCCATCCTATTTTCCCCCATTCATGCTTTCCTCTCTTCTTTCTCCCTTTCCTTCCTTACTAGAGTTTTGCTTTCAACCACCGCCTTCCTCAGTCTGCCCTCCCTTCTATCAGACCCCTCCCTTTTCTTCCCCTTTACCCTTACTACTTCTTCCAGAGGGGTATATATTTTAAGGGGTAGTTTAGTGGCACAGTGGATAGAGCACTGGGCTTGGAATCAGGAAGACTCATCTTCCTGAGTTCAAGTGTGACCTCAGACACTTACTAGCTGTGTGACACTGGGCAAGCCACTTAACCCTGTTTGTCTCAGTTTCCTTCCTGGAGAAGGAAAGGACAAACCACTCCAGTATCTTTGTTGAGAAAACCCCAATTGGGGTCACAAAGAGTAACTAAACAACAACAAACAATGCTAACAACTCAAATTAACAAAGAATTAAGGGAACAGCTTAATTTTTTTCATAATTATTACTGCAGTTGAAAAACTTAATAGTGTGCTTTCTTGAAATTAAAAAAAATTAAATATCTGGTGCAAAAAAGCATCAAAGTTTTTGAAGATGGATATAGCCCTTCTTTTTACTGATACGCATAACTATCCCCCTCCTTTGGTATTTAGCATAAATTGCCATTTCAGCCAATAAATTTGTAATTGTATGTCTAAGGTACTACATGCATTGTATCTCTATGTAGATGTCTATTTATTACCGTTGGGCTTGCAGGTTTAACATTTTTGGTGTTAGAATTGGTAAAGAAACATACTAAGTTTAATAAACACCGCAAACTATATGTCAACTTTCCAGTAAAGAATCTGGAATTCGCAATGATTCATTAAACTTATTTTACACAAATTATTGAAAACTTAAATAATTAAAAAAATTTAAAGGACTGCCAAACTAAACTTGAAATAATGGGTTAAAGAAAAATAACTTTCAAAAGTCATAATTGCTTTTATTTAGCCCCTTTCACAAAGTTTTAGCCTGAAAAAACAGCAAAATCTACACAAAATTTTATTGCAATCATACATGGGTTACATCAGGTCAAATACAACAAATATTATGATGAAATTTTATGTTTATTAAACTACAGTTCAAAATACAAATTTACACATTCTAAACATGCTAAAAATATCTAAATAAAGTCACACTGGTTTTCCACTGACATTTGATATATCTGGGCAAAAGACCATAATTTTACAAGACTTTCTAACAGGAATCCTTAGCATAAAAACTATGTACTTATATGCAAACAGTCTATGATGGGCACCCAAGTGATGGGCTTCTGTCCCCACTAAGACATTTGTTGCATATTTTATTTTAAATGCTTAGGGGTTGGACAACTGGTAAGTTTAAATCTGCACACATTATCTAATTCCCACCTCACCCCCAAAAATTGTAGTTGTAAGCTGGTTTTTCCTGGTCCCAATTAGCTATTATTATTAATTTCTTTCAAGTTTCGGAGAGCAGTTAAAATTGTTCAATTTTTCTTCCACACTGGAATGTGGACCAGACAGGCTTAACCTGCAACTTCAGTTCTAAAAGAAATCATTAATACCCATTTTAATCTTCAGTGGAAAAGCTGCTGTTGTCTTGGCTCAGCTGAATGCAAGAGGGTACAAAGAAGACGTTCATCATTGTGTCTGAAGTAATTCCAGCATTTTGCATCTCGCACCAATCACTGAATGACATCACATAATAAATAGTTGGCCTCTGAAAATCATTAAAAGCAGATGGCTCGTGGAGAGTGTCTGCTTCCATATTCTTAAAGATCAGCCAATCTCCCACATTCAGCTCAGGAAGAAGACAGTTTTCCAAAATTTGATCGAGCTCATCACAGCATGCTTGTAAACAGAGGTGCATCTTTCTTGTATTTCCTGTGAACCTCTAGAATGGTATTCAAGTTATCAGTTTACTTGTAAAAGAACCATAAACACCATCATTCATGTAATACACAAAGGCTGGTTCCTTATTCTGGGTTTTTCCTACTCTAGAGGAAACATCATTTTCAACAACTTTCTTTTTCAATGATATTAACTGCTAAAGTGAAATATAGTAGCTTCCAGGTTCTGAAATGACCTTAATGCCAGATCCTTCAGGAAAGTAAAAGTGCAACAATGGACTGATGACATGATTAACCTCTTGCAACTGAAATTTACTACCCATGAAGCCTCTGCCAATATCCACTATGGTCAGCTTAAAACCAAATTCTCCAGCCATGGCAAACACACAGCGGGCATCAGATAAAGCATGAACATACGCTTGAGGTTCTTTGCAAGAGCTGGAAACGTGAAACTTAATACCAGCTATTTGGACGTCAAGTTCCTTAGCACATTCCAAGAGATGCCTACAATTCTTCAGCATGGTGCCAAACTTTATTTTACTGTCTTCACCTCCACCAATATCTTCTGTTGCCATGTGTAGTAAGAGCTTAGCATTTGGATGATTATGTGCAATTTTCTTCAATTTCATTGTCATATGACATGATGTTAACCCCAGTTTTGCTGCATACTTCATCTGAGAAGATTGCTTATATGGACTTGTATCAATGATGTTTCCAGGAGAAACACCCAGTTCTTACACCAGTGCCTTTTCATTTTTGCTGGAACATGCAGATCCAAGTTCCAAGTTCCAAGAGGTGCTAAAATCTGTAGAACAGCTAGAGCCAAATTGCATTTTACTGTGTAGAATTGCTTTATTTGAGCCACAATATTCTGCCACTGACTGTATTTCTTCACATTTTTTTCCAAGAACTCCAACAAAACAATGCATTTTTTCCTTTTAGTATATGTTCATAGACATAGTTACCAATAACATTTCCAAGATGTGTTCCTTCATCCAATAAGCTGACAGAGTTGTTTGCATCTTCAATAAATCCTTTAATCTCAGCCATGTTCCACAAAGCTGAAAGTCATAAATCAGGAAAAACAAGAAAATGAGCCATTAAGCCTTACATTTGGATCCTTAGAATACACAGTAAACTGCTACAATGGCTTCTACAGTTGATTGTACTTCAGAAGAAACTGATACATCTCTCAAATAATCAAAAGATAATTCTGGCAGCAACAGCCCACTTGATGCCAAGCTGGATGAATATGGGTCTTCGATTTCTGAAGTGGATGGAGACCTACATCGACAGGTTAGGAGATGGAACCCTTCTGTCATCAGCTAGGTTCCCAAGGTGGCTCGGCATTGAAGTGGAACTGCTCTCTACAAAGCACTTCTCCGAGGTCCTCGGAATAGTTGTATGCCTGGTCAGAAATTTCACCATGAGAAAACAGCCGAAAGAGTCAGGTAAAACATCTCCTCTTTTTAAGTGGAATTTTAAAAGACAGATGTGGTTACCTACAGCAGAAATATTGGAGGCATCCTGGACCATAGGCTGCCGAGGAGAAAAAACAACGTGGGGGCAGGTGGGGATTTAGGATGATAGGCAGGTTTCTTAAAGAAAAGAGCAACAGAGTGAAAAGGGGAGAAAGAAGAAAAAGGTGACGATTCAAAAAGATGGGGGAAGTTAGCTGGGACAAGGAGCAAGTGTCAGGAATTCTCTTTCTAAAGAATTTCTTTCTTCAAGGAGGACTCTTGGCATAAGCTGGGAGAAATACATAAGTATTTTTTTAATTAATTTTTTTTTAATTTTTAGTTTACAACACACGGTTCTACCTAATTTTGAGATCCAGATTTTCTCCCCTTCCTCCCCCCTCCCTCCCCAAGACGGCATGGAATCTCATATAACTACCAAATACATAAGTATTTAAGCATTTAACCTTTTAAGGTTGAGGGAGCAGAGGCACTTCCCAGGCAAAAAAGAGGTGACTAAAAGATATAGAGCAGAATCACTCTAAAGATATAAAAGTCTCAAAATTGTCCTATATGGGCACAACTGATTTCTTTTTGAAGCTTCATCACTGATGTTTAATATCTGGATGTCTGACTTGTCATTTCCATTTCATTAGTCATCGTTTCAGTTGGGACTCATGGGAGAGTCCATCAGTCAGTCCTGTGTCTGTTTATCTGTGTTTCCCTCTGTGTGTGTGTGCATGCGTGTGCGCGTATCTGTATGTGTGTGTGTGTGTTTTGCAATTTTTTCTTCAGTCAAATCTAAGAAAACTTTTCTGGAATAATGGGAGCTAAAAATAGGAAAAAAATACTGTGCCAAAAGGAACTCCCTTAGAAAAACTTCTTGAAGCCAGGGATAAAGGGGAGCTCCCAGTTGAGCCTGGAATGACAAAAAAAAAAAAAACCCAAGCAATTAAGTTATGTAGTATTTGGTATAAAACAGCTAGAAATTATGCTGATGAAAGGTTTTGGCCTAGATATAGTACCTTCAATTATTATAAATTAAAAGATTTATGGCTAACCATAAACGAACACTCAAAGTATTTAAAGTACTGGTTCTGTTGGAGCAAAATGACTAAGCCTCTATCTGAGGACAAGCCATCTCATGGCATTTGCCTGACATCGTCAAGGAAACCTCTCTCCTGGAAGGGACCTTCTCTCTTTTTGGCTCCCCCACCTCCCTACACTGCCTCACTTTGATACTCTCCCATTCCATTGTCCTCACTCCCACCTCCCCACCCTGCCTTATCTTCTTTCTCTCCCACTCCTTTGACCCCTCCGGTCTCGACTCCTGTCTCCACAGCTTCTAGAAATAAGAGTAAGCCTAAAGGCATCTTCCCTTATGACCATGGGGCAATGTAGTCCTCAGACCTCATAAGCTTTCCAATCCTCTGACCTTGCCACTTGGAGGAGTAACACTCCCAGATTCGATAAAGACCCTGGAGACATAGAATGATTCTAAACCATATGCTTAGTGCTTAACTTTATGGAAGATTAGACCCCACCAACCCTTGAGATGCATACATCATTAGCATATACTTTGTTCATCGATCATTGCCTGAAATACGAGAATATTTCTGTGAGAGATGCCCTGGATGGCTCACATTGTCTGTATGTGAGCTTATGACTATTGCCCAATATACTTTCGAAATGGAGAAAAAGAAGGAAAAAGAAGAGGAAAAAGAAGAGAGGGGATAACAGGAAAAAGAGAAGGAGAAACAGGAAAAAGAGAAAACTGAGCAGACTGTTTGAGAGGCTAGATCTAAAGCTTGAGAATTATGCCAATGTTTTTACTGTAAAAGGAAGGACCACACCCTTGAAGCTGTCCTAAGAGACAAAGGGCCCTCAGAAATAAGGAGAGGAATAACCCTAGAGGTTCCCAGAGAAATTTTGCTTCATGAAAGTGCATGGGAAGGCTTGGGACTGGGGAATTTGGAGAGGACTCATGTATTCCCTGAACCTGCTGTCTTGGCCTCAGTTATTCCTGTCCATTCCTCTTCCCAAAACAATGAACCCCATGTCACCCTTAAGAGTGGGGACTGTAATGACAATACAAGGACATACTCTATGATTGCTTATTGGACACTGGAACATCTTATTCAGTTCTAGTGAGTAAACCTGGTTCCAACTGTATTGGGTCTTTAAATGTTGTTGGGGTCTCAGGGAAGCCTCAAAATGTTCCAAAATTGTCCAACCCCTTGGTGTCCATGGGGTCGCTTTCTGTTGAATATTCCCTTCCTCCTCGTACCCAAATCCCCTGTAAACTTATTGGAGGGAGATCTCCTAAGCAAACTTAGGGCTACTATTTCCTCCTCCCCTGATGGTGGGTTATCCCTGCTGCTGCAGCCTGAGGATTTTCTCTCTCTGTTCTCTATTCTCATACTTAGTGATCAGGAGGCGGTTAGGGATGCTTAGCATCCCATCTGACATACCTGACTCCTTTTGGGCCTCTTCGTCTCAGATGTATGATTTCTAAAATCTATTCCTTGTCACTATTCTCTACCCTCCATCTCCCAGTATCCTTTGTCTAAGAAAGCTGCTGAGGGTATTTCACCCATCATTGACTCCTTAAGAGACCAACGTATTATAATTCTTTGCAAATCACCTTACAAAATGCCAATTCTTCCAGCTAAAAAGCCTAAACAGGTCCAGGTGGCAAACCTGTTTATCATTTTATTCAAGATTGGTGCACTATTAACACTTATGTTATTCCTAGTGAAATAATCATATCGATCTCTTTTTTTCCTTTAATTGATCCCATTTACAATTAATTGATTTTTGTCCTGTAACTGCCTAAGTCTTTGTCTCTGAACTTAATTAAGAAATTTAGCTGGCCTGTAATGAGTTAAGTTTGGAAATCCAGTTTTCCTGTTAATCACTGCTCTGTTCTTGTGTCAAAGAAATCTGTTACTCTTGAAGGAAGCAGGTGGACCAGGGAGTCTGGCTAGTATCTTTATACCACCGAGCTATCTTTCAAAGATGTCTGCTTTGTTATCCAAAGAAGTCTGGTTTGCTGTCTCTGTCCTTGGAGATGCAGCTGGATTCAAACAACGAACATTTCTTAGTCACAAGAGGGAAGGAAGGAATTGTTGCTAGCCCTCATTCCCAATTTCTGTCCAATCATATTTTCTTCCATCTGTGATGCTAGCCTCCTTATTTTCCACACTCTCTAAAACTGTAAAAGAGAGCTGTCTCCCTCATTTGAGGTCTTTTCTTTGCTGGGGAAGTTGAAATACTATTTATTTGGGAAATTCATGCTTGACTAATAAATTGATTAGGCTAGGAACTTTTTGCTTCCGTATACCTTAATTCAACTGTTACACTAGACATCCTGTGGCAGCCAACCCTGCTACCATCATTTCCTTAATTCCTTGTGAGGTAACCTGATTTACAATGGCAGATCTTTTTTCAGCATTTTTTCAATCCCCATACACCCAGATTCCCAGTACCTGTTTTCCTTTTACCTGGAAAAACTCACAATGGACATGGACTTGTTTCCCTCAAGGGTATGTAAAGAGCCCCACTTGATTCTCTCAAATCTTACAGCAAGATTTGGCTTCCAACACTCTTAAAATTGCCACCTTGGTCCATTACGTGGGTGATCTGCTTCTAGCGGCTCCAGAAGCTGAGATTTGCTAAGACAGTCATCTACTTTAACAAAGAAGCTATAAAGTCTCTAATTCCAGTGGTGCCTTCCACAGGTGGAACATCTGGATTTATCCTAGCTGCTGAGACTCGTTCTGTTTTGCTCACACCCATTCAGACTATCCAGCAACTCTCTACACCCACCACTAAGTGGAGCTGCATACCATCTTAAGAGTGGGGGGATCCCGCAGACAGTGGAAACCTTCATTCAGTGGGATTACCCAGCCCCTTGTTTCACTGACTAAAGACTCTGTTTCAGGACCTTGACAATTAACACCTTTCTGCTCTTGTGGAGCTCAAAAGGACCCTGTTATCGGCACCTGCACTGAGACTCCCAGATTACAGTAGGTCCTTCTCTCTTTTTGTACTCGAACAAAGGGAGGTAGCCTTCAGTGTCCTACTCAGATGTTGGGACCTGCTCCTCACCCAATAGCTTATTATTTGTATTAATATTGATTTTGTGGATGTGGAAGCATCACCTTGCTTACAATGGGCTGTGGCTGTCACTGCCCTTTGGTGGAATAGATATGTGATTTTAGTTTTGGCTTCCCTTTTAATGGTGCAATACCCCCATGGGGTTGAGGCATTCTTATTTTGCCACCGAACTCAGGCTTTTTCTGATCAGAAATTCACCAAATATGAAGTGACTTTGCTCTTAGTAAAGACAACATCACTCTCAAATACCAAGCTGTACTAAATCCTTGACTTGCTGACCTCAGGGGATCTCACAATGACTGTGCTCAAAAGAATTGGATGAGGCTGAAAACCTCCTTTGCAGACCCTCAATGACTTGTTGTATCCTGACAGGTCCTCTTTTATGAGAGATGGTGTTTGCTATACTGGTGTTGCTATGGTTTTTGATTGTGACATAGTTTGGGTGGCTTTGTTGACCACTAATCTCAGCTCCCAAGCTGCTGAGCCTGTGGCCTTTATCCAGGTGTGCCACTAGCCAAAAGGCAAAGCACCATGAATCATGTTGATTTGTCATTCGATATTTGGTGCTGTGGGGTTGTTCTGGCTACAGAGAGGCTTTCTGATATCAGCCGATAAGGGCGTTGCAAATGCAGAATTCACCAAAGGTCTCTTGTCTGCTCTGGTCACTGTTCACTGCTCTGCCCACATGGGAGGGACTAATGTTTCAAGAGGGAACAATCATGTTGGTGCTGCTGCCAAGCTTACCACCCTGGAAGGCCTTGCACATATTTTTAATCTTTCCTTCTGGTGACGATAACATCCCTCTTTCCTATAATGATGCTGAAGTGAAGTGGAAACAACACTATAAAGCAAAACAGGTTGTTGGGATCTGGGTGACTGCTGAGGACAAACCATTCCTTCCCTGGAGTTTCTATCACTCGGTAGGTCTACCTGTTCATAAGGGGGAGTCACTTTGGTACTCAAGGAATTGTGGATTTAAGAGTTTGGGATTTGCCAGGCATCACCAACATAGCTGCACTGTATGTGCCTCTTGCCCTACTTGACAGGCTTATGACCAAGGTGCTTTCTGTGACAAAGCCTATGGTGGGCACCCTCAGTTTACACACCCTCGGAACATTTGCAGATTGACTTCATCTGCATGCCTAAAGATGGCCATTGCAAGGTCTGTCTTGTTATCATTGACCACTCACTCAATAGGTAGAGACTTTTCCTGGCTTTCATGCTGCAGCTGGATTTGTTGGTAAAATACTCCTGAAGGACAGTGTCCCTCACTTTGGCCTGCCAATGACTCTGATGAGGTCACCCACTTTACTGATTCTTTCCTATCCCAAATCTACTCTTGTCTAGGAGTGATCCCAAAATTCCACATACCTTACCACCCCCAAAGCTCAGGCCAAGTTAAGTGTACGAATAAGGAGCTTTAAATCATGACTGGCAAATTTGTGTACTGATGTTTTCCCCCTAGAATTGTTCTGTATTTGCAGCAGACCAAGGTGAGAATTACATATATCTCTTTTTGAAATGCTTTTTGGACACACTCCTATTCAAGCAAAATCTTTCCCCCCAGTATTACTAGGGGGAGATACCTCTGTTATTTCCTAAATACAGGAATTACAGAGCTCCTGCTCAAGATATAACCCAAACCAACTCTCAAACATCCAGTGAGATTAATAGAGATTAATTCTTTAGCAAAGGCAGTCCTGCAGAACCACTTGGCCTTAAATGTTCTCACTGTTGCTTTAGGGGGAGGATGTGTTCTTATTAATCAGTCCTGTTATTCTCACATTAGTAGCTCAGGGGAAATTGTTTACAAGTACCCATGGGCTCCAATGTTTTATGAATGACACTCAGCAAATTGTGACAGAAACTCATGGAACGTCTGACGATAGGTAATGGTGGACTCCTTCTTCTTGTTTCACATGGTTACAGGGAATTGGCCTGTTAGTCACCCTCGTTAAATGGGCTCTTATTACCTTTAATCTGGTTATTCTCTTCAGGCTGTGCCTTAATTGCTATATTAGAGCATGTTCTAAGCTTTCTCTAAAAGGGAAACTTATGGTAATGTGTGCTAATGATAACGACCATGTTAAAAATCTTATAGAATTAGCTTATAGATAAATGATCCCCTTTTATCCATTGATAAAAGGTGGGTGGCTTCTGGTGTTTTGATTCATCCCTCCAATATGCCTACTACTCTGCTGGGTTCGGCTCTGTCTGATACCATAGAGGCTTCCCCCATGCCTTGGGAAACTCTTGAATATGGTTACTCTTAATTGCCAAATCATCACTTTCTATTTCACCATGAATTTAAACTAGTAAGACCTATATGTGTTTATTTTCAATAGTTGTTGCAACTTGTGAGTGTCAACAGTAACCTAACCCCAAGCCATGATTAATAAAACTTTGCTATTTGAGGTAAAATCTTGTGGGACTGTAGTTGATAATATTCTGAGTTTTATTTCAGGTATGATTAGGTCATTAAGTTGGTATTTCATCATTCCAAGAAAAATGCCAACAGCTCAATGGAAGTGGAGTCTGCACGCCATTTCTACTGGTGGATATTTGTCCCTGGGGAATAGTTGAGGTGGTAACCTTGTGAAGGCTAAGGTAGGACCCTCTTGACTCAATTTCTCCTATAAGAGATTTTCCCACCTGGTGAATTCTGAGCTGGCTGTGATAATTCTGTTATACAATTAGCCACCTTTATGTCTCTTGCCTGGAATCATAATGGAGCCAGGGGAGCATCTTCTCTGTGGTATAACTATGTCCTCTTTTTCCTTTTATGGCAAATTTCTATGATCAGGGCAGGTGAACAATGCTGATTTCATAAATTTATCTAATTTTGATTTATAAGCATGAGATATACATCCTCCTAAGGTGGGAAATAGAATTAGATAAATTAATTTTTAATTAGACAAAATTTAATTGATGTAATAAATTTTAAGAAGTAGCACAATCACAATTTGGAAATTAACAAGTTCTCAAAATTGTATTAAGTATTCTACCTATAAATTCCCAAATTGACTAGAAATCATCTATCCTTTCTGTGTTGTAATTTTAAGAAACAAAAGAGCTTATTTTCACAAGTTGGACCCTCATGGATTCCTTTTTGAGATTTTCTCCTTCAGTATGTTGATGGTAGTGTTAATATTAAGCATAAAGGTAGAAACAGCAAGTAGTAATTTGATAGATTAAGAACTGTAAGGTTTGAGATGATTTAATTATTGAAAAAGCAAGAAATTCTAAACTACTGAATTGGGTTTTATGTAGAAAGCTATACTAACTTGTATCAAGCTCTGTGTTGTAAATATAGCAGTAAGCACCTAAGAACCTCTGCTGGTGACCTGGAACCAGAAAAACATATTCTAGGAGAAGCGATCTTCAGAGCTGCCCTAAGAATGAGACCTACTCCAGAATGAGACCTGTTCTGTGATCAGAAAACTATCTGAGACATCTGGGACTCAAGATTATATGAACACTGAGAGTCGATATGACATGCAGATCTCTCCTCCGAAGGAGACTGTCCCCAATGGATTTTTGTCAGTCAATGGGGATGGGTTATTATAAGATTAAGCCAGATGATTTTGTAACCATCATGACAATCTCACTTAAGGAGGGCTATAACATGCTCATGGGCCCTAAAATATTGTTCACTCTCATGGCCATAGGCCTCATTATGAGCTTTGGGCTTTGTATCAAATGTTGGGTTATTTGTACTACTAGGGTTTTCTCATTTGAAAAACATCCAATGGTTAGGAACTTGACGAGGAAAGGAAGAAGGGAGGGAATAAGCATTTATATAGCTCCTACTATTTGCTAGGCATTGTGCTAAGCACTTTTGCGCTAATAAATGCCTAACAGCTGGCTCACAAAAAAATTGTATGCACACTTTTAAGTTTAATCTGTGTTCTTAATATTTTTCTATCACTTTCTTAAATCTAGACAATCAACAAAACAATAAATCGGTCCCTGCTTGTAGCATTTGCCTATTTCCAAGGAGTAGTGCTCACACTGAAAAATCTAACAATGTGTGTGTGCCATGTACACACACATATGTGCGTAAGCAAGACAGAGATAGAAGGAGAGAAGGAGAGAAAGAGGGAGGGAGGGAGAGAGAGAGAGACAGAGAGAGACAGAGAGAGAGAGAGAGAGAGACAGACAGACAGACAGACAGACAGGGAGCCAATTCAAGTTGGCTCCAGCACAACTCTGCATTCACCCAAGGGAGTCCATTATGTTTTTGGATAGCTCTAATATTTAGGAAGTTTTTACTTTTGTCAAACATAAATCTTCTCTGGAAATTCCACTCACTGGTCCTAGTTCTGCTCTCTGGAGCGAAGCAGAAAGAGTATAATCTCTCTTTCACTTGAAAGGTCTTCAAATATTTGAAAATAGATACCACGTTCCACTCCTATCCCCAAATCTTCACTTTTGGCTTAACATTCCTAGTCTTTTCAAGAGCATAGTTTTCTTCCGTCCGTCCATCCATTTAGCAAATATTTGATTGAATGTTTGCCGTGTAAAAGGTTCTCTGTGGGGGAGACTTCCAGTCTCTTAAGCATAATTAGCTGCCAGGCTTCCAGACCTCACACATGCCCTATTTGGGTCTGGGTGGGCATAGAGAAGACTCAGAAGATATGAACCAGAGATTTGGCCTTTGCTGATACTGCAGTATGAGCTTATCAAATATCATTTCTCCCCTCAGAAGTCTGGGCAGTGTGTGTGGTAAGGCCAAGGACCCAGGAGTAGGGAAACACTAATAGGCATGTGCACTATGGCTTCTTCCTTGTCTCCCCCAGCACTGTACACCTCTGAAAATGCCATGTTATGTTTTCAGACACAAAAGAGGAAGCCTGCAGGCCTCCTTGCTCACTGTTGAGACTTGGATAAGAAGCTCCTGAATGACCCAGATGCATTCCCTCTTCTACTGCCCTAACAGATATGGTGATAAGATTCAACTACTGCCCTGGAGGCTCTAATTTTCTGACAGGGTCTTGCTGTATATTTAATAAATGTTGAATTGTACTAACAAAACTCTTGATTCTCCCGTAGTCAGAGTGGGGCCACACTTGCGTAATGAGAGCTGTCCTTATGTGGCTCAAAGGGAGACAGAATAGACATCTCTAGCTTCTTCTTCCCTGCCCCCCAATCCTTCTCCAAGGGACACTTTTCTGCCAGGAGTAGAAAAAGGAGGTTGGGGCTAGAGGCCAATCTGCTCTCTTCAGAGAGAGGGGGTACCAGGCTAGAAGTATATCTATCTGTTCCCTTAAATATTTTTAGTTTAGGGCAGCTAGGTGGCACAGTGAGTAGAGCACTGGCCCTGGAGTCAGGAGGACCTGAGTTCAAATCCGGCCTCAGACACTTGACACATGTATTAGCTGTGTGACCTTGGGCAAGTCACTTAACCCCAATTGCCCTGCCAAAAAGCAAAAAACAAAACAAAATAAAAATAAAATACTTTTAGTTTAGAGGATATGATTGAGTCCCATCTAATTTCTGGTCATTTTGTCAATTTTGGGGGAGAGAAGGAGACCCCAATATCTATATCCAAGGTCTGACCTCTTTCCCAGGAATATTGGGAATTAAAGAATAAACACAACACATTGGGAATAGCAAAGAAACCCATTTATCCAAATCAGCAGCAAAACAGAAATCAGAGAAGAGAATATATACCAGACAATACAGAGTGAAGGAGTTCTCCCATTAGGAGCAAAGTAATTCAGCTCAACTAAGACAGACCTTAATCTCACCCGAGGGGAAACTCTCCTAAGTCTCTAGTGCAGCGAGCTGGGAATAGGAACATGATGGACTCACCAGCCTCTTCCATGTCTTCCCAGAGCAGCCTCAAGTGGAGTTGACGCTTCCATCTTCTCTCTCTCGAAGCTGAAATCCTCAAGTGTCCAGAGCAATTAGACCCAAAGCCTGATGAAACCCAAAGGGCACTGGACCTAAAAGAGTCCTAGAAAGGACTGGCAAAAGCTGGAACTCTTTCACCTCTTCCCAACTCCACCCTGCCTCTCAAGGCATTCTTCTCCACCAATAAGGAGAGCATCCCATACAAATTGGCTTTGGGACAGGGGTTACACTCCTATGTGAAATAGAGCTCATTTATACGGGTTTTGTCTCTTGTCTCCCCTATTAGATTGTGAGCTCTTGAAGACAGGTGCTATCTCTTGCCTTTCTTGGTATCCCCATTGTTGTTGTGGTTGTCATCATCGTCAAGTCACTTCCAACTCTTTGTGTTGGGGTTTTCTTGGCTAAAATACTGGAACAGTTTGCCATTTCCTTCTCCAATGTACCCATTTTACAGTTGAGGAATTTAGACAAACAGAGCTTAAGTGACTTGCCCAGGGTCACACAGCTAGTAATTGTCTGAGGCTAAATTTGAACTCAGGTCTTCCTGATTCCAAGCCCAGTGCTCTATCCACTGCCCTGGCACATAGTACGTGCTTAATACACATTTATTGACTGATTCAGCTGGACTGGCACGTAGTAAATACTTAATACATGTTTATTAATTGACTCAGCTGGACTAATAGTGTTGCCACAAAGGTTTCTACAACCTCAATCTTGAAGAGATGCACAGATTACATAGAGTATAGACTGTGTATGCTTGCACACCCTGGCGTACCCAGCTCATGCTGAGCACGCACTTATGGGTCACGTATTGTCTATTGGGACTTGAATAAGTTTAACAAACTTTTATTACAGTCCTACTCTGTGGCAGGCACAGGGACACCAGGATAAAAACTGGCACAGTCCCTCCCCCTCAAGGAACTTTTGTTCCACCAGGAAAAGGGGGGAAGGATAGATTACATCATATACAAAACTAAATATAAAACAAGGCAAAGTATGATGAGATTCCAACAATATGGAGCAGGATATGGGCCTCTGTTGCCTCTTTATGTTTATTCTTTCTTTTTGGGGGTGAAGGATATTGGACTTAGCTACAACCTTGTGAGTTTTGAAATTTAAGAAGAGTGAGCCACCAGCTGCTACATGGTACAGTGGACAGAGCACTGGACCTGGAGTCAGGAAGACCTGAGTTCAAATGTGAGCTTTGTGAACCTGGGCAAGTCACTTAATCTCTGTCTGTCTCAATTTCTTCAATGGCAAAATGGGGATAATAATTAAGCACCTACATCCCAGGGAGGTTGTAAGGATCAGATGAGATAATATTTGTAGAACATTTAGCACAGTGCCTAACGCATAGTAGGTGCTTAATAAATGTCTATTTCCTTCCACCAAAAGTGTGGAAGCTGGAGTCAGTGGCAAGATTTGCCAGAAACCAGATGGTAGTAAGCTAAGATTTGCCCGGCAGAGTGGCCTGTCCAACCTAGTGTAGCAGTAGCAGAGGTGCAAACCGATCCATGCATTGGTCATGCACATTTGGAAGTGAACCTGATGGGAAGAAGAGTATATAGAAATTTTCATTCAGCTTGAGCCGTCTATCCCCAGGGACCAAGATGGTAAAGGAAAGACTATGAGCCCAGGTATTGGAGGCGGGGGATTTTTGTACTTCTGTTCTTGTTATATATCTTTACACTAACTATCCTTTTATAAAAGCCTAAAAAACATGAAGAGGGAGAAAACTCTTTTAGTATCTAGGGGTATAAAGAATGGGGAGGAAGGTGCCTATAAGCTGTCCAAGAGACCTAGTAGAGACATATGTGAACTGTCATGTCTTACACATGGCTTGTAGATTGCCTGGGTGCCTAGCTCCCATTTATATCTTCCCATGTCTATATAATTCAAGTGCTACAATGCCTGGCTTCCCTTAATATTCACCTTTGATCCCTCATAGTGCAGTTTTCTAACTGATCAGCCCATTCCCCAGTGCTCTACATTGAGGGCTCTGTCCAGACTCGTGTTGCTAATAGTATGAAAAGCCCATGCTTACATTCACTCCTTAGGTCTCCTCAGCCAGAGCTTTCAGTCCTGAACGGTGCCTTGGGCATTTCCCAGCTGGTAAACACTCTGATAACATCTATTCTGCCATCTATCCTAGAGTCATTAGTGGTGAATCTGATAATATCTTGGCTCAACCAAAATATCTGAAAGGTATACTAGACCCTATAAATAAAGTCTTAGATTTTTAAGAGTATAGGATTTAAGAGCTGAATAGACCTTAGAGATCACCACCTTCTCTTCCATTTTAATTAAAAGGAAGGGAAACCCAAGGAGGTGAAGTGATTTGTTCAGGGGGGTAGTAAGTGGAAGCATATGAATTTGAACCTAAGTTCAAAGATCTAAGATCTTAGTGCTATAAGGGAGCCTAAAGATTATCTGGTCTAACCTCATACCCCAGGAAGACACCCCTTCTGTGGCATTCAATACAGTCATGCTACCTCTGCTGGACCTCCCCCAATGATAAGGAGCTGAATATTTCTTTATGCAGTTCATCCCATGATTAGATTGTTCTATTAGGAAGGTCTTGCTGACCTATAATCTACTCCTTGTTGCTCCTACTCCTGCTTTCTGGGACCAATCTTTCTTTCACATGACAGTACTTCGATTATTTGATGGTGTAGTCCGAGTTGGACACTTTACTATAGAGAAGCTGGTTGAAAGTCTAAACCTAGAGAACCAGATTCTGTCCACCACTGCCATCTAGGAGTGGCATTCTGGTACAAGGAAAAGAACTCTGGATTTGGACTCAGAAGACCTGATTTTGAGTCCCAGATCTGTTATTTACTGGCCATGTGACCTTCAGCAAACAATTTCCTCCTCTCTGGGGTCTCATTTTCCTCCCTTGTAAAATGGTGTTGTATGATTTATAAGGTATGTGAGGAGTGGCACCTGTTTTATGTAGGTTGAAATGTTTTTCCTTTAAAGGAACAAGGAGACCATTCTGAAGATCAGCATTAGTTTGGCTTCCTCACTTTCTCAACCCATAGGAAGTTGTCTGAGGCTGTAGCAGAATTCCTACTGCCTTGCAAGAAATTACCACTGACCTAGCCCAGCCATTTACTGTGGTGAAAATGGAGGCAGAAGAAAGTAATTATTTTATTTGAATTACTATATTTTTTAACCTTAGGAATTAGATCCTTTTATCCTTTGTTATTAGTAAAATCTTCTTTATTCCATATTGTGATCCACAAGTCTCTCATTGTCTTCTAACCCTAAATCTGAATCACTGGGCTGATTTAGGCCTGCATCATAATATAAAGTTCCTTCAAGTTCTAACTTGACTGGTACTACAATCAGAGTGAGCAAGAGCTTGGACTAGATGGCTTTGGGCCTGAATAAGCAGTAAGGTACAGAACATTCCAAGGAGGGATATATGTATGATATATATGTATAGAATGTATGTTTTATACATATGTATGCTATATATGGATAAAATACACATATAAAATATGTGTGTATAAAATTTATAAAATATAAAATATGTGATACATATGTATAAAACTGAGGGTTTTGTACACATGCACACACCCACACACATACATACATGGCTAAAGACAGATATCTACATATGTCCCTCCTCAGAATTTGTATAATTTGGATCTGTCATTGTATGTGTGTATATATATACACACACATATATATATATACACATATATATGTATGTGTGTGTATATATTATACATCATATATATATATATACACACACATCCTGAGGGATATATAGACATAGATTCCCATGTATAGATTCCTCAGGAATATATATAGACTATGACAGAAGAGGGATAAAAATGGATAAAAATGGTCTTCAGATAAGTTTCTATCCTATCGCTCTTTTATTTTTTGTGTTCAGTGAACTATTGTGGAGGTATTCTGAGTAGAAGGAGGGAGGGAGTGGGAGCATGAGGGACCAAGGTTAAAGAATAGGAAAAATTTCACCTCTGAGCAGATTTGAGACATCCTGTATTTTGTGGGCCTTAGGAGTATCTGTATTGGAGTGGGTCTGGGTGTCCTAATTCAGGGAAGGTGATAAGAACCTGGAAATCAGCCTGGGGAAGTAGATATTTATATTAAAAACCTGCAACCCTCACTTGTGAAGATCAAGTGAAATAATGCCTGTAAAGTGCTTTACAAACTCTGAAGTGCACAAAGGTTAATCATAGTTCAAACTAGGGTTGGGAAATTGGAGGTTTGCCCTAGGGCACTGAAATTTAGAGGGTGGTGACTGTACTTTCAGTTCTTCTGACAGCATAAAAAAAACTGAGTTGAGTTCTGGGGGGAAAGGGGCTATGCTATGCAAATGGTCTATTTTCTTCTTCCAGCTATGCCTCCCTACTCCTGTGAGCTTCTCTCAGTTTGCCCTCGTTCAGAGCACGGGCCTTTCTAACAGTACTTTTAAGTAATAGTTTATGCCACTTGGCCACAGGTATGTCTTGTACTACTTAACCCAGATAACAAAATTGGTAGTTAGGGCCCAGATGTTAATAATTTTGTTGTTGCTGATGAAACTTCATTCTTTTCATCATTTTGTTTGATGTCGTTTGGATAAAAATGGTCTTCAGATAAGTTTCTATCCTATCGCTCTTTTATTTTTTGTGTTCAGTGAACTATTGTGGAGGTATACAAAATGATTTATTTTTGTAATTGAGTGAAAGTGTTGAGATATAGGCTTATTTCAAGTAAAAGCATTTTTAGGACAACTTCCGTAGCAGTTAGGATGGCAGTCATGATATATACTTCTTTCTGTTAGCACATGGTTTTGATTTCTTCTACCTGTTCTCTATATTTATAGTTCCACATAATTAGAGTTTCTGAGTGTTTGGTATGATAACATGTATTTAAAATGTTGTTCTTAATTTTTGTGGATGAATGCTATGTCCAGGTAATTGTGGGTAATAATTTTGCCTATGATAATGGCTCTAATTCCAGTGTGGCTTATTTGTTGAATTCTCAAGAATATTTTGGAATTTATACTAGTTGTTTGCCAGTTTGTTTAGAACAACAAGCTCCTGGTATATAATTCTGGCTCATGCCTTTCTAGGTATTTAATAGGTACCAAATTCCTGTAAACCTTCAACTATAGGTTTTACAGTTTCCACCATCTTCTTGCAAATCTGCACCAATCTAGAAGCCTGGATTCTTTATAAATGAATCTTCTGTAGTTTCTTGTGGTAATGAATCGATATTATTATATTGCCATCAAGAACCCTCTCTGTTTCTGTAGAAGAATCTACTTGACTCAGCCATTTGTTTGAGGCTTGTTTGTCAACATACTATTAGATGAATATGTGTCGATGTCAGTCACAGAGGGCTTTTTGGCTTCTGTTCTTGAATCTTAGCCATTTCATAGTCTCTATCTGGTGGTAAGCCACCATCAGTCACGTTCCCTATACCGAGTGATGTGTATCCCTTTTCAGCCTTGTTATGACTTCACGAACTGGACTCTGTTGTTCAGTAAGTATTGTGACAACACCAAATTTAATCAGCATTTAATCAGTTCATTGTGGTTTAATAGGTATCAGAGATCATAGTAGTGATTCAAACATAATAGGATTAAATCTGATAGTTAATGCTGTTAGGATAAGAGTTATGATGGATTAATCTACTTTATATTAGTGGCGATGTCCATGTATTGATTGTACTGTTCAGATTATTTATATGTTGACCTATGATAAGTATAGAGAAGAAATTTGCTGTGCCCCCCCATCCCCCACTGATGTCCCTGTTTGTTGCTATGTTCCAGAAAGCCAGTTTCTTATTTGCCATGGCCAGATGGTTGTAACAAATGTTGAAAAGTCCCAAGAACTCTGTTGCCTAGCCACTGACTAAACAATAGAAAGTCCTGGACCCCTGTTGCCTGGTCACTGATTAAACAAGCAGATGGTTAGGGGACATCACCCTTGACCAAATATGGGAGTTCCTTCCTTTGGCTACTTCTTATGGCCAAACATGGAGTTCAACTTCCTCCCCTTGACCAATCACGTCTCTTTTCTCTTTGGGGAATTAACCAATCAAAGATTTGTACTACCCCCTTTCTATTTTTAGTATTCTCTCATTCTCCATAAATATGCCTGACCCTCAGATAGAAAAGGGTCTTCGACTGCAGAAGAGAGTCTTGGATCCTATTTCGTGGGGACCATCGGTTTCCCTAATAAATTAAAACTGTTCAGAGTCCTTGTGCCTCAGTGGTCCTTTGTTGCACATTGAAATTTTGGAGTTGCACACTTTCTATAAATTTTTAAGTTGGTTGCTTGTGATCGTCGTCATCAATCATCAAATGTTTCGATGTTTGATCTGGAAAGCAAGAGTTTTGGAACCTGTGCCTGAGTCTCATCCCATTCTTATTTCCCCATAGCACGAGCCCAGCTAAGTGAGAAAGAAAATCAAAATGATTCTGATCTGAACTGGTGGCCCTGGGGGCTCTCAGAGCTGCTGTTACACAAGGAGGAATATACAGGGCAACCTTTCCCTTAATCTAGTTGCTGAAAGTCAGATCGATGTGGAAGGAGATACAATCTTCCTCCAGCCCCTTTCTGGAAGCTCTTTTGCCCAGCATTTTGTAGGGAAAAGGCATTCAAACTTCTTTCACCCTTCTTTCAGCTCGTGTCTCCTCATCTCTAAAGCTCACAGATGGACATTGGCCACAAGGAGGCACTGTTTCCAGAAACCTGTACTTTCCTGGGTGGCAGACTAAGAGCAGTTGTGTCAGGCCAAGGCCAGGACAAAGAGATCATCAAAGAAGACAAATCTGTCTTTGGTGCCTTTTCATCTTCCTTTAGAGGGAATTAAGAAAAAATGGATTCCCTACTGCATGCTGGACAGCTCCATCTAGTTTTATTTGCTCCTGCTGTCACTTCAAACTCAACATGAGTGAGCTCATCATCTTTCTATTTGAACTTGTCGTTGTCCTGCAATTTTTCAGTCATATCCAACTCTTTGGGACCCCATTTGGGGTTTTCTTGGCAAAGATACTGGAATGGTTTGCCATTTCCTTCTCTGGATCATTTTACAAATGAGGAAACTGAGGCAAACAGGAGATTAAGTGACTTGCCCAGGGCCACACAGACAGCAAGTGTCCCAGTAACCTTTGTTGTTGTTTGTCCTTCACTCTTGAAGAGGACAGAGGTCAGATTCGAACTCAGGAAAATGAGTCTTCCTGACTCTAGGCCCTGTACTCTGTACTCTGTGCCACCTAGCTGCCCCCCTCCTATCTAAGCTTGTCCTTGCAACGAATCCCCCAATTACTTTTGATAGCAAGCACCATCCTCCCAGGCACACACACGCTTTAAAACCAACAAGCCACCTTTGACTCTTCTGTCTATTCCAGAGTCGCCCTCTATTGCCCTCTCTTCTACTTTCCCAATACATTTTGTAGTCATCCTCTCTGTTCCACTCACACAACCATCAAGACGCTCCCTGAAACCACATCAAGAGTGTCCTCACTGGTCTTCCTGAGTTATTTCTTTCGCTCTCCAACCTGTTCTTCAGTCAGCTGCCAAAATCATCTTAATGCAAAGTCTTGGGCTTGTCACTCCCCTATTGGAAAACTGTTAGCTCTTCCTCATTGCCTGTTGGATGAAATGCAAACCCCTTAGCCCAACATTCCTGGCCCTCTACTGACTGGTTCCAACCTCATTTTATTCTATTCTATGTTCCAGCCCGCAACTGGACCACTAACTTTCCTGATCTCCTCGTGCCCTTTTCTGACTGAGTTAGCTCAGGCCACCTCCAATGCCTGAAATTCCTTCCTTCCTCCCTCTCCATCTCTTCCAGACCTAGCTCAGGTACCACCTCCTCCATGAAGCTTTCCGAGCTCCACCTCATGCCCCCCAAATTCTTCCTTCTCATATTTCTCATAGCACTTTGTCCGAATGTTTCCTTTGTCTTTCTCACATTTTACCTACATCATACTTACCTGTATACATATTCTATATCTGCTGTTAGACTAAGCTCCTTGAGGACAGGGACTGTGTTGTTCTTCATCTTTGTATCTTCTCTGCTTACATACGGTAAGAGAATCTTAAGAAATAGTTGTCGAATTCTATTGAATGAATGAAAAAACAGACTAGTACTTCAAGTAAAGAGTTGGACTAGATGACATTCAACAATTCAACCATCCTTCCAATACTGATATTCTCGGAATCGATGCTGTCTCACCCTTCCCTCCCCACTATTTGTTCCAAGTAAGAAGGATGAAATTAGACCATGGGAGAGACTTCCAGTAGGCCAGAAATCAGTGGTGAAGGGGTAAAAAGGCAGAAGAGTCTGGGCCCTTGTTCTTGAAGATCTGGAAAAGGGTTAGAATGCATTAGAAAAATAAAGTCTTAGAGCTAGAAGGGACCTTAGTTATTATCATTAGTTATTATCATTGAAGATCCCCATTTTATAGATGAGAAAATTGAGGCCCAAAGACATTGACTATCAACAGTGTGACAAGGCAGCCAAGAAATGCTAAATGTTATCTCTGGCTGTACCAAGAAGGACTTTGACATTCTCTGTTTCTTTGACTTGACCAAGGACACACAGGGAGTCGACATATTAGAATGAGGATGAATCACAAAATCTGAGTTGGAAGAGACCCAAGAGTGAGTCTAATCCAACCTAGTACTGACCAAAAGTCTCTTCTACAATCAACTTCAAGTCTTTACTTGAAGACCTCAAGGGAGAGAGGATCCGCTACCCTCTGAGGTGGCAATTTTTGGTTAGATATAATTGTTAGGAAACTTTTCTTGACGAATGAATAAATGAAAAACATTCATTAAGTGCTACTATGTGCCACACACTAAGTACTAGGTATGCCATTCCAAAAAGCAAGGCAGTCCCTCCCTTCAAAGAGCTTAGAAAAGACAATGTACATAAGGTAGTAATGGCCAGGAAAGAGTGTTTTGGAATGAGAAGTTGCAGGGATGGGGAGTAGAATTCACCAGAGGGCAACTTATTTACACATCTATTCCAGGAATGGTAATGTTTTTTTGATTGTTTTGTCCAGAATGGAAATCTTGAAGGGAAAGTTAGAGGGGGGAAGGTTGTTGTTAAGGCAGCAGCCTGACATAAAGATGGTTGAAGAACAGCATGCTAGAGTGTGGGTCTGGCCAGTTATGGAGAATTCTCACCAATCCGCAGCCTAGGGCCCCAGGGTAAGAACTGGAGAACTCGATCCCATTCTACTTCAAGACATTAAGCCTAAACTGTCCACTTTGCAATTTCCACCCACTTGCTACTAGTTTTGCCCTCTGGATCAAGGCAGAACAAATCTAAAATCTCTTTCAACCCTTCAAATATTTGAAGATATCATTCATGTCTCTCCAAAGATTTTTCAGCCCCCGACTAAACTTCCCATTTCCTTAGACCAGTTCTTGAGTGGCTTGATTTTTGTAAGCCTTCACTGACTGGGTCACTTTCTTCTGTATACTTTGTAGCTTTTCAATGTCATTCCCAAAATGTGATGCCCAGAACAGAAAACAATACTCAAGATTTGACTTGACTAGGCCAGAGGATGACAGAATTGGCATAGTCTTCCTTCTGGACATTATGTCTGTCAATGTAATCTACAATCACATGAGTTTGTTTGTTTGTTGCCACGTATCAAGCAGTTGGCTTATATTGAGTTTGCAGGTCTCGAAAACCTTCCAATCTTTTTCAGATAAACTGCTATGTGGCCCCAACTCCCCTCTGTTATACTTTGAAGTTGAATTTTGAACCCAAGTGTAGAATTTTACCATTACACTTTTAAAATTTCATCTTATTAGATTTAAATCAATATTTATAGAATCAAAGAATTAGACCTGGAGGGAACCTTAGAGGTCATTTAACTTAGTCCCCTCATTCTACAAATGAGGAAACTGAGGCCAGAAATGTTGTGATTTGCCCGAGATCACATATGTAAGGACAGAGGTTGGATATGAACCCAGAGCTTCTGGCCTCCAAAGCCAGGGTTCTTTCTACTTTATTAGACTGTCAACTTTTTTTTTTGGATCCTGATTCTGCTATCTAACATTTTAGCTATCCCTCCTAGTTTTGTGCCATATGCAAATTTGGTAAGCATGCTATTCATATTTTCACCCAAATCATTGATAAAGAAGTTCAACAATGTTTTGCCAAGCAGGTCGACTGGAGACTCCTACCAAGGTGACTTGACCCATCAATGACTCTTTTAGTCTGGCCGTTCCACCCATTCTCAATCTACCTAATTGTTCCACCCCATCTCTATTGACAAGGACAGCATGAGAAGCTTTGTCAAATGCTCCACTGAAGTATCAATACAATAGACTACATCTACCAAATTCTCCTTCTTCTACTAGTCTATTAACTCTCTCAAAACAAAAAGAAATGTTATTCTTGAGTGACCTGTTCCTTTTTTATATTTATTTATTTGTTTCTGACCTTCACTTTCTAAAAATTTTAAGTTCTGAATTCTCTCTCCCTCCCATCCTTCCCCTACTCATTGAGAAGGCAAGAAACATGATATCGATTATACAAATGAAATCATGCAGAATGTGTTTCCATATTAGCCATGCTGCCAAACAAAGCAAAAAAAGTGAAAAAATTATACTTCCATTTGCATTGAGTGACCTGTTCTTGATGAAGCCATCCTTACTCTTTGTGATAAGTATTTCCTTTTCTTTAGTCATTTTTCAGTCCTGTCCAACTCTTTTTTTGTTTTTGTTTTTTGTTTTTTTGAGGGCAATTGGGGTTAAGTGACTTGCCCAAGGTCTCACAGCTAGTAAGTGTGTCAAGTGTCTGAGGCCGGATTTGAACTCAGGTCCTCCTGACTCCAGGGCCGGTGCTCTACTCACTGCACCACCTAGCTGCCCCCCCCATGTCCAACTCTTGGTGGCCCCATTCAGGATTTTCTTGGCAGAGATAGTGGAGTGGTTTGCCATTGCCTTCTCTAACTCATTTTACAGGTAAGGAAACTGAGGCAAATAGGGGTTAAATGACTTGCCCAGAATCACACAGCCAATAAGTGTCTGAGTCTGGATTTGAACTCAGGAAGTTGAGTCTTCTTGATTCCTGGCCTGGTACTTCATCCACTGCGCCACCTAGCTGTCCAATTCCTTTTCTAGATACTCAATAATCTTCCCTTTGATAATCAGCTCTGGGATTTTTGCCAGTAGTCAAGTCTGGTTCATCAATCTATTGTTTGTAGATTGCTTTCTTCCCTTTTTAAAATATTGGGACATTGCCTTTGTCCGTTCTTGCAGCATCTCTCCCTTTCTGTGTAATAACTTTACTTAGTAGTCACACCCCGGACCCTGAGATGCAGTCTGTCTGGGTTTGGTGATTTATGCTTATCAAGAGTAGCTGGGTGTTCTCTTAAAATCTCCTTACTTTGGATATTAACTCCCCTTGTATTTCTAACTTTTCTATCCTTTCCAGTTCAGAGATCATTCTGAGCGAAGAGTGCATGGTTGTCGCTTTTTCGTATGACCCCTTGTCATCACATCACATCACATCACAAGTAATGACCCTATGCCTTCTTTATTCCTTCTTTTTTCTCTAATACACCTCAAAGAAACTGTTGTTGCTGTCATCACCATCATCGTCCTTGGCGTTCATCGCTACCTTCAGCTCATTCAGAGCGTCACTATTTGTGACACTAATCTTAAGGGAAGGTGCCATTTTTGTATTCATGTTCTATTACCTTCCCTTGCTTCCATCTGCTGCATGTGTTTTGAACATCTAAATTAGTCAGTGAGTTCCTTGTGCATCCATATCTGTCTCTCCCCTTTTGCTCCTCATCAGAATTATTTCCCTTTGAACCTTCAGAATTTCATCTTTAAGAACTTCCCATCCTTAATGGTCTAACTTTCCCTGGACAGATTTAAACCACGGCATTCTACCTATCCTTCCTCCAACCTTTTTGAAATCTCTTCTTCCAAAATCTAGGGCTCACTTCAGCCTATGTTCAGTTTTCCTTTTCTATCACAAATTCTAACCTGTTCCTCTTTGCAAAATAGTCAAGACAAATCATTAAGCATTTATGTTCTTATGCTTTATGCCTTAGGGGCTCTGGAGTTACAGAAAAAGGCAAAAAGGAGCCTGAAGTCTAATGGGGCAACAGCATGCAAACAACTGTGTACAAATAAGATATATATGAGATAAAGTGGAGATAATCTTGGAGGAAAGACACTAAGGTTAAAAAGGAGTGAGAAAGGTTTCTTAGAGAATATGGGACCTTAGCTGAGGCTTGAAGGAAGCCAGGGAATCCAGGAGGTGGTGATGAGGGGGCAGGGAGTTCCAGGCATGTGTGACAGTCAGTGAAAGTGCCCAGAGGTGGTAGGAGGGTCTTGTTTGAGGAACAGCAAACTGGCCAGTATGACTGGATCACAAGGTATATAGAAGGTAATGAGAGGTAAGAAGACTGGAAAGCTAGGAAGGGGCCATGTTATAAAGTGCTTTAAAAGCCAAGCAGGATTCTATATTTGATCTTGGAGGTAATAGGGAGCCCACTGGGGCTCATCGAATAACAAAGGAGTCTTGCTACTTCTAGAGTAGCTAGGTGACACAGTGGATAGTGTCAGTCTTGGAGTCAAGAAGACTCATCTTCCTGAATTCATATCTGGCTCAGATGCTTACTAGCTATGTGATCCTGGGCAAGTCACTTAACCCTGTTTGCCTCAGTTTTCTCATCTGTAAAATGAGCTGGAGAAGAAAATGGCAAACCACTCCAGTATCTTTGCCATTGATTGATAAAGACATGATCCTGGAGAGATGGGCTGAACACTTTCGTGTGTTCTCAACAGACTGCCATCAGCCAACGCTGAAGTCACTGACTGTATGCCTCAGGTTGAAGTCAAATCCCTTTCTAGCCAAACCCCCAACTAAAGAAAAGGTTTTGAATGCTCTTAGCCTCCTCTCCTGTGGCAAAGTGCCTAGTGCTGATTCTATTCCGGCTGAGATTTACAAGACCGGGGGTCTACTGCTCATCCAAAAGCTGACTGAAATCTTCCCGGCTATATGGCAAGAGGAAGTTATCCCCCCAGGAGTTCAAGGATGCCTCTGTTGTCTATCTCTATAAAGAAAAAGGAAATAGGTTGTTCTGTGACAATCATAGGGAGGCCTCTCTCTTAGGCAAATTCTTGCCAGAGTCCTCCTTAATAGGCTGATCCTTCACCTGGATGATGGTCATCTACCTGAGAGCCAGTGTGGCCTCAGAAAGGGCCAAGAAACACTCGATATGGTGTTTGCTGCCTGAGGACTCCAGCAGAAATGCCAGGAGCAGAACAGAGGTCTCTACACAACCTTTATAGATCTGAACAAGGTCTTTGATACTTTCAGTTGTGAGGACTTGTAGAAGACCACGGCAAAATTTGGTTGCCCAGACAATTTCATCAGTATTATATACCAGTTCCATGACAGTATGCTTACACAGGTTCTGGATAATGGATAGTGCTCTTGTGCTTTCCCAGTCATCAATGGAGTGAAGCAGGGCTGCGTGCTTGCTCCCATGCTTCTTAGCAAGATGTTTTCAGTGATGTTGTTGGAAGCTGCAACAAGGACAGAAATGGCATCAAGGCCAGCGGCCAGATTATTTAACTTGAAGAGGCTTCAAGCCAAGACTAAAGTGGAGGGAGAGTTGGTGCTTGACTTTTTGTTCCCAAATAATTGTATACTTGGTGCAGATTCTGAGGCTGAAATGCAACAGAGTATAGAGTAATTCTCTGCCACTTGTGCTAATTTTGACCTGACAGTTAACCACCAAGAAAACAGAGGTTCTCTACCAGCCAACATTGCACCATCCATACATGGAACCAAACGAAACATCCAAACGTAGAACCGTATGTGGAATTAGCAAATGGAGAAATTTTGAGTGTCGTGGATAACTTCGCTTACCCTGGCAGTATGCTTTCCAGGGATGTACTCAGAGATAATGATGTTGGTGCAAGCACTTCCAGAGCTAGCTCAGCGTTTGGGAGTCTCCAAAAGAAAGTGTGGGAAAGTGTGGCTGCCTACCAAACTGTAGATCTACAGAGACATTGTTGTATGCCTGTGAAGCCTGGATAGCATATCAGCACCATGCAAAGAAACTGAATCACTTCCATCTGAATTGTCGTAGGAAGATTCTAAAGATCACTTGGCAAGATAAGGTCCCAGATACCGAAATCCTTTCTTGAGCTGAACTACCAAGCATTCAAGTTCTACTGCAGATGGGCTGACATATTCGAATGCCAAAAGCATGTTTGCCTAAAAGATTATTTTACAGAAGACTCACACAAGGCAAGCACTCACGTGGAGGTCAGAAGAAGCAACACAAGAACACTTTCAAGGTTTTTCTGAAGAACTTCGGGATCTATTGTGAAAGACATGGGACGTTCTGGCATAGAACTGCCCAGAATGACATCCCTGCATCAAAGAAGGCATTGTGCTCTATGAGCAGTAGCTCTCTAAGGGCAGTAGCTCAAGAGAAACACGAGATGCACAAATTTAGAGACATCTCCACTCCAAATGTTCATTTGGACTATTTGTGGCTGACCTGTGGTAGAGCCTTCCGAGCTCATATTGGCCTGATCAGCCACAGCTGGACACACTGTACCTTGACCCTGCCATAGTGATGTCATTTTGCTCCTCTTCAAGCATGAAGGGCAACAGCTAACCAACCAACTTAAAACCTTGTGCAAATCGCGTAACCTTTCTGGGCCTTGGTTTCCTTCCCTGTAAAATGAAGGGGGTCAGACTAAATGACTTCTATGGCCCTTTCTACCATTAAATCTGGGCTTCTATGATTCTTTTTGAAGATTTTCTCCTTTCCTCCCTTCCTGAACAGCTCATCTTTTATTCATTGGCTTTTCTCCTTCATTTCTGTTTTCTCTCTCCTATGCACTTATCACATCCTGATATATTTTAGTTATTTGTGTACACATGTAGACTGTAAGCTCAGAGAAGAGCTTAGGAATTGTGGCCTGGTTTTTTCCCCACAGCCTAATGTTTCGTACATAGGAGGTACCTGAATGTCTGTTGGATTCAAAAGTATTAAAGGTAAGGGTCAAGAAGGTTTCGGGGATTGGTCGCCCACTGCTGGCTCCCTAAAGCGACTTTTGTGAAGTGTGACCACCAGGTGGCACCAGTACTCAGGGTCTCACTCCACCTCTGCTTGGAAGAACTTTGTGGGGGTCCCAAAGGAGAGGGGATAGGGGTGAGGTAAAGCAGAGAGGAAAGAGGAGGTTAAGCAAAATTGAGGGTAAAGGGGACTTGGGAAAAAGGAACCGGGGTAGTGGGGGGAGGAGGTGGAGATGAGATCAGAAAGTCGAGGGAGCTGGGAGGACAGGGAAGGAGGTGTTGCTCAGGCTTAGGCAGCTAGGAAGGGTGGGGATAGAGGAGGTATATTTATCTGCTGAGCTATTGGCATTAAAAATAACCAGGGGCCCACGGTAACCCAAGCCTCCCCCCTTCACCCCCCTGCCATGAGCAGGGAAGGAAGGACTGTGGGGAGGGCAGGAGTGGAGAGGGAGGTGATCCCCCCTCCCCCACAATACCCCCAACCTCAGGGCTGGGCCCAGAGCCAGGGAAGGGGCCTGGCTGGCACCCCATGGGCTGGCTGGAGCCAGCGAAGTGGGGAGGAGGAAAGAGAAGGGAAGGAGGGAGGAGGGGGAGGGGGAGCCAGCCAGGAACAATGCTGGCCCCCAGCCAGAAGTTGGGGAGGGGGGAAGAAAGAGAAAGGCAAGGAGGGGGAGGGAGCAGTCAATGAGAGGGGAGAGAGGAGGGAAGGGAAGAGAATAAGGGGCCAAGAAGAGAAAGAGACAAGGAAGGAAAGGAAAACGCCCACCCACAGAGAGGGAAAAATAGGTAGGGAGATGGATCAGTACCCAGAGGAACACAGAAGAGGGAAACAGAAAAAAAGGGGTGGAAGAGGGCCAGAGAGACAGAAAGAGAGACAGAGATAGATGGAGGAAGAGATACTGAGAGGAGCAGAGAGAGACAGACAGAGACAGAGAGAGAGTCAGAGAGAGGCCAAGAAGAAGCAAAGGTAGACAGAAAGAGGGGAGAGACAGGGAAGAACAGAAGAGACTTGGAGGCAAAAAGCAAAGCCCTTACTGATAGGAAAGGGAGACTTTGAATAAAGCAGATAGGTTATCTCCATTTTCCCCAGGAGCTCATAATACTGCCCTCCCAGGCAAACAGGTGCTTTGTCTTCTAGTGCTACCCCCATACACACAAGACACAAGGAGTGGCAGTAGAAGGCATTGAGATTAGAGTAGGTGGAAATCCCAACTAAAAGATTTGAGCAAAGAAGAGTGTGGAGTCTCATTCTCTTGGGGGCCTATAATACCGGATAGAATCCCATTGGGTTAATGGGAAAGGGGTGGTCCTCCCCCAAGGAAGGGGCAGGGGACACAATGACCTCTGGCAGTCCCTTCATGCACACTATTTGTCCTTTGATTTCTGAGTCTGGGGCTGTGATGATGGAGGGACAATAACAGGAAAGTTTTGTTGAAAGATTTAACTTCTAATTCCCAGTCATGGAGGGGAGAGGAAGGGAGATTTAGGATAGCGGGTGCTGTGGGCTAGGCCATCTGGTTCTGGTAGAAGGGGGAGGAAGGCCGGATGCCCCCACTTTCCTGCTAAGGAGCTCCCTGGCCCCAGGCACTGTGGCTGGCACACTGGGCAGGGATGGTGGTTTGACTCAGCTTCATGGGAAGGGAGTGGCTTGCCTGCTTGGTGGAGTTCACAGTTCCTACAAAGTTCAGAATGAGAAAGGACCTTCAAGATCATTGAGTCCAGCTTCCTCCTTTGACAAATTAGGAAACTGAGACCCTGAGAGCAGAACTGGCTTCCAGTAGTGAGTAATGGAGAAGGTATTTGAACCTAGATCTCCTGACTCCTATCTGGTACATCTGGCACTTGAGCACCTCACCTCTGCTGAACAGGTCTGCTACTAGGTAGCTAAATGATGCAGCGGATAGAGCGCTGAAGCTGCTGTCAGGAAGACCTGAGTTCACATCTATCCTTAGACACTTAACTACCCATGTGACACTGGGCAAGTCACTGAATCGGTTTCCTCAGAGTAACCCCTATCCCCCTTCCCCCCTCCTTATGAAGTTCAAATGCTGCGTAACTGTGAGTTATTATTATCCTAAAAATGTAAGGAATGGGATTTTATTATTACTGTAACTATGCCAGGAGAGTGCAATGATGGACCCTTCCTTGAGTAAAGCAATGAGTCCATTGTTAAATCTGATAACAATACCTACCACACATCAGAGAACTGGGGGTGTGACTGATGGGCAGAGCCTTCGGCCCTCTATGCCTTTGTGTCCAGTATTTGAACCACATAGGAGGTGCTCCAGACATTTCTTGCCTCATTGAAGACAACATTCTCGGTATGTTCCTGTCCCAGGGTATATTTCTGTCTGTGTGCTGCATAGACCACTTATGGTGTGCCCTGGTTATATATATATATATATGTATATATATATATATATATATATATATATATAGAGCTTGGCAATCCTTAACTAATAATAATTATCATTTTTATTACACTTTAAGGTTTGCAAAGTACTTTCCAAATATTATCTCATTTGATCCTCAAAACAGCCCTGGGAGAAAGGTGCTATTATTATCCCCCCTTTTTACAGATGAAGAAAGTGAAGCAGACAGAGATTAAGTGACTTGTCTAGGGTCACACAGCTAGTAAGTGTCTGAGGTTGGATTTGAACTGAGATCTTCCGCATCCCAAACTGCATAATCTAGCGTAGCGGACTATTTTAATACTAGGACAATCCATACAAGAAAAAAGAACCCTCTCTAAGTTTGCTAGGAGGCTTCCCAGGAGGGGACTCCGTCCATCCCCAGAGGCAATCCATTCCATCTTTGGAAAGCTCTAATTGTTAGCAAAACTTTCCTGACGAGAAACCTAAATTTTCTTCTTCGGGATTTACACCCTTTGCAGCTAGTTCTGCCCCCCGGGCCAAACAGAACAAAACTAATCCTCTCTTACTGACAATCTTTCAAATACTTGAAGACAGATCTCTGGGATAGCAGCAAACCCCACCCCTCACCCCCAACTCCAGTCTTCTCTTCACCAGGGCGATTGTCCTTGTCTATGGGTCCCAACGTTAGTGGCTGTTCCTGCTAGTGGGTTCCTATATCTCAGGTGGGACAAACTGAACAGGCTTTAGGCGCTTTCTGAGGAGTAAATGGTATGGTGGAAAATGGGCTCATCTTAGAGCCAGAAGAATCTGAATTTGAGCCTTATCTCTGCAACTTAATTATGTTGCCGTTGTTTAGCTGTTTTTTTTTTTCAATCATATCTGACTCTTTGTGACCCCATTTGGGGTTTTCTTGGCAAAAATACTGGAGCGGTCTGCCATTTCCTTCTCTAGCTCCAGATGAGGAAACTGAGGTAGACAGGGTTAAGTGACTTGCCCAGGGTCACACAACCAATAAGTGTCTGAAGCCTCATTTGAACTCGTCTTCCCTACTCCAGAACAGGCTCTCTATCCACCGTGCAACTCAGCTGCCTGTTTCCGTTTCTTACCGTACACTAATGTTCCATTACATTCACATAACTACAGTTTGTTCAGCTGTTCCCTGTTTGATGGACACTAACATTGTTACCAATTCTTTGCTACAGTTCTAAAAACAAACAAAAAAATGTGCTGCTATGAATATTCTGGCATGTATTGGATCTTGGTTCCTGTCTCTTTGGGGACTGTGATGAGAGAAGGGTGAATGAGTTCAATTCAAACAGATCAGAGAAGGATGTTGGGGAGGACAGTCACCATACCCTTGGGAAGAGGGGGCTACTTCAAGCCAGGAGAGAATCATGGTCCACCTAGGACTGAGGACCTACATTTGGGAAGAATAAGTGTAGATGGCGCAGTCTGGGCCTGCCTCACTTTCTTTTTCATACACTTCCAACTCCTATACTCTGATACAGTCTTTCTATATACACAAACTCATTTCCCTTGTGAATAAACACTAGAAAAATATACTCTTTGCTTTAAAATGCATGGTGTGATGAGGGGAGAAAAGGAGAAGAGTTCTACCAGAATTGTGGATACAGTTAAGCTATGTTGGACAGCAGAGGGGAAAGGTGATCAGGAAGGGAGTGTTACTGACTCTCAAAAACAAAATGTATGCGGGACACACTTTTAAGTTTAATCTGCATTAACACTTTCGCTGTCACTTTCTTAAATCTAGAAATCAACAAAATTGCAAACCAAGCCCTGATTTGTCACCTTTGCTGATTAAATGAAAATTTAACAGTAGGCTGTGACCATGGCTAGCTCCACCCTTCTGGGTGTGACTGATCTTGAACTCCTGGGAGAACCAAGACCAAGAAGATCTATCAGCAGGAAGGGATCGTGGAGATTATCGCTTCCAATCCCCCTATTTTACATAATAGGAAATGGAATTCAAACAAGAGAAGTGACTTTTCTAAGCTCACCCAGCTGGTGGGTTGCAGAATTAGGATTTGAATCCTGGTCATTTGACTTCAAATTCAGGAGAATTTGTCTATTTGGAGTTCAGCAATCAGTGGGGTTCAGAAATGAGTAGCATTAAATTAAGAAAGCCCTTGGCTCAAATTCCATTTCACTAGAATCACTGAGGAAGCTGATGCTGTTCGTAGAGGCCTAAGGCTCAGGGTAGATCCATCCTAGTGTGTCCCTAAATAGGCTGATGTGGGGGAGGGGCCTACAGCCAGGAGATGTGGGCTTCTAATAAAATCTTTCTCTGTTTTCTCCCCCATCCACAACTCCTCCCCTATTTTTTTCTTCTCCTCTCGAGTCCTGGGGGTATTTGGATTCCTCTTGCCCTTCCAGAGACAGTCATGGGGCAAGGGCCCTGGGAACAGACCAAGGGTCAGGCCCCCCCCCCAACCCTCCCCAGCTGGATCACTGGCTCAGCTATGGTAACCTTAGGACTTAATCCTCCACCTGAATAGGGAGTTTTTACACACACACACACACACACACACACACACACACACACACACACAGCTTAGAGATCCACTTAGGAGTCCTGGGAGCATAATCTTTAAGTCTGGGAGGCGGGGAAACAGTTTCATTCCAAAACCTCCACCAGGCAGGAGGCCCTACACCATGAAGGATAACGATTAGACAGCAGGAAAGATTTCCTTTTCTTTCCAAAGAACCCCATACATATTAGATGGGAATCTGTTTGTTGTCTGTGAAATCCAAAGACTTCTCTTACCAACAGTACCAACGCCCAAAACAACACACTTAATAGTCAGCATTGCTGAAGTCTTTTCTGTATCCACTTTCAATACTTCAAATCCAATGTAATCTCAGCTTCTCGCTGGGGCTTTGGCAGCCCTCCCTTAGCTTTTCCGTCTGTAAAAAAGGTGTCAGATCTGAGGATCCAACACTTACTGCTAGTTCTAACCGTCTACATTCCTGGGTGCTTTCCTGCTCTTAATGTTTTATCTTCTAACGTTCTATTTCCTTAGGTTCCTCCCAGCTCTAATGGTATAAATAACATTTGGCGTCCCAAAGTCCCTTTCAGCTCTGACATTCTATGGGTCTATGGGACTTGGTGAGTCTAACCACACCTCTCCCACTCCCTCCCCATCAGGAGGGAAAGGCCAGTCAGAGCTGAGAAGTCTGTCTCTCTGCAGTTGCTGCCTCAGGCTGACTCAGACTTGCTGAGTCTCCATTCCCAGAAAACCCTGCCTGGCAGAGAGAACGATGAGGTCAGATCCCGGGTTCTCCCGGCCTCGGATAGAACCAAGTAAAAGAAGCCAATTACCCCTGTGCCCAGCATCTTGAGCTCATCATAGGAGAGTTTGACCTCAGTCTGAGTATGTCAAATGGAGTCAGAGGAAAAAGTTGCAGGTGGGAGAGTGAGAAGTGCAGGGAGATCCTAGTTTCCAGCCTCAGAACAAACAAGTGTTTATTCATTGACCATTTATTAATCTCCTATTTGCACAAGCCACAGTATTAGCTAGGCACTGGGGGGACAGAAGAGGATAAAAAGGATAGTTTCCCTTCCCATATGGATCTTCTAGTCTTGCTGTTCAGTCATGTCTGATTCTTCATGACCCCATTTGGGATTTTCTTGGCATATGCTAGAGGGGCTTGCCTTTTCCTTCTCCAGCTCATTTTACAGATGAGGAACTGAGACAAACAGGATTAAGTGATTTACCCAAGGTCACACAGCTAGTATGTGTCTGAGGCCAGATTTGAACTCAGAAAGATGAGTCTTCCTGACTCCAGGCCCAACACTCTATCCACTGTGCCTCCTAACAGGCCATGGGCACAAATATCCATAGAACAAATACGGAAATCTCACTGTATCCCACAGTAGAAATTTTTTAAAAAGATTTTTAGGTCCTATTCCTTCACTTTACAAATGAGGAAACTGAGACCCAGAGAGGTTATGACTTGTCAAAAGTCACACAGCTATACGAGGCTGAAGCAATTGAGTCTCTTTACAGAGAACAACCTCTCCCTTCCCCTGCCTTAAACTTCCCACACTAGTCCCATTCCCACATGTCTCTAGGCTCCCTTCAAGGCTTTAGTCTCAAAGAAGCTATAAAGAGAGCCTAACCAGCTGGACCCAGAGCAGAGCCCAGACTGGGCATTAGGGGGTGTTGGGGGGGAGAGAAGGGTGGGGGGGAGAAGGATGGATGAGATGACCTCTTGATGTTCCTTCCTACTGGAGAGTATGACCTAAGCTCCTGGAGGTGGGAAAGGTGGTAGAACTTTGGGGAAAGCTGGGTCAAGTGGGGTCATCCATATCTCAACCCCCCAGTGATGGTGACAGTGACAGAGGACCACTGGGCCCACCTCACTGCAGGGGAGCCATTTATCAGGGCAGCTGTTGGGATGAGACAGGCAGGTTGGAAAATAGGAACCAAAGGGAAGAAGAGGGACCTGGGGCTGGGGGAGGAGCAGGGTGCAGAGAGGGGAGAAGTGCTTTATACATCAACTTAATAAAACCAATCAGCCAATAAAAATATAAGTTCTCAAAGGACAGCTGAAGAGGGCTTGGGAGAGGTTATGTCTTAGAATGTCAAGACTGGAAGGAACCTCTTTTAAAGATGAAAAAAATAGAAGTCCAGAGATGGAGAGTGACTTCCCAACAGTCACAGAGCATTGAGTTAATAGCATAGAGATCTGAGAATACAAGGGAAATTGAGGTGGGGTAGGATGGAGGAAAACCCCGAGGATAGAGGGAGGAAAGTCAGTCCTGCAGTGGGAAGGCTGAAGGTTAGACAGCTTTCAGTGGATTTTATAGGAGATGAAGCTAGAGTCAGAAGAGGCCTCCCTAGGTACCATCTACCTAGTCAACAAAACAGGCTAAAGTCATCCTAGGAAATAATGGATGGATGGGTAGACAGAAGCACTTCCTGATGGTCCAGGGGTCAGAGACATTAAGCCAGAGGAACATCAGGCCTGACTTAAAGAGTGAAAGCCTACCCCCTGGCAAGGAAGAGGGATGGCTAGGGAGATCTTGATTTAGGAGGATGGAGAGTGAGGGGGAGCAACCTGGGGACTAAGGTCTTCTCTCAGGGCGAGGGCTGCTGTCCCACCGCCAAGTTTCTGCTCCTGCAGGGAGGAGCCCAGCCCAAAGATTCTTATCCCAGCTCCTCGGAAGTAGAACTGGTTTATCCACTGGCAGTGCCAAAGAAGGGGGGAGGCTGAGGCTGAAAGGTCAGGAGGTCAGTGCCTGCCCACCCCCTGGCAGTACCCTTTAGAATGAGGAGAGGATTCCCAACCATCTGACTTCCCAAAATGCCCAGCTGCAGAAGGCTATTTTCAGATGTAATCTTCATAAGATTATCTCATTTTCATCGTAGACAAAACTCTCCAAATGCAATATCCTCTTCTCCATCAGAATTTTCCCCCACAGTGTCTCCTTAATTTTCTGTCCTCTCCTTCAGTGGCTCCCCACTTCTTCCCCTTTCCCCCCTCCTCAGAGGCTTCTCAGTTCCAGCATAGTACATTCACTGGAAAAATAATGGGATTTTTAGTCAGAAAATCTAGGTTTGAATATTACCTCTGCTACTGTGTGATCTTGGGCAAGTGACTTCATCTCTCTGGGCTTCAGTTTCCTCAGGAGTTTGGACTAAATGACTGCTACAGATCCTTTCAGCTTTCTCTGATGAGGCTGACTCAGTCAAGAGAAATACTTAGTGGATTCTCTCTCTCTCTCTCTCTCTATCCTGTCTCTCCCCCCCCCCCTCTCTCTCTTCACCCAAGGCCCTCCTTTCTCCTCTCTCCCTCTGAAGGAGTGAGATTAATCTGACTGGGGGCCCCAGTGGGTGGGGATGCTGGGGCTGTGGCGAAGATAGGAGGTTACATCCTGGAGGGGCTCACAGCAGAGCTTCCCTTTCCCTAGTTTCTCTTTCTTCTTTCATAACAAAGGCCCCCAGAGGCCCCATCACCTCATCTATCTTGCACCCTCTGGTTGATGGCAGCCTCTTTATCATTAGCAGCCCCAGGTCAAAGGGTACAGCCCTCAGGCCCCTCTTTCTCAGTGCTATTCCCACCCCCCCAATCTCCAGCTGACAGCTTCTGTTTTCTGGTTTCTCCCTTCCTTCTCTAGCCATTTTCCCACTCTCCTTTCCCCTCATCTGGCCCTTCACCCCTTCTCCTCAATGATTTAATCTCACTCTCATGCATCTTCTTTCTCCGGCTCCATCACTTCAATCACTGAATGGGCGTCGCCTGAGTCAGATTGAGACCTGGGGAAGACCTTAGCTTAAAAGAGTCAAGGCCTCACACTGCACCCAGGGCCATCTCTAATCGTCCTGATCTATATCTCATCACTGGGCCCGGATGGCTCCAGAGGAGAAGGTGAGCTGGTGACTTTGCACAGCCCTCCCTCACTTAGATCCAATTCGCTTGCATGTCCTGGAATCACCTCCCTGATGTCATGGTCCTCTTCGAGAATGAAAGACAAACAACAACACCCTCATATATTTCTTTGTCTACATCTATTCTTTTTTATGTTTTTCTTTAGTTCTATGTCTATTTTCTCTCTCTTTCTGTGACTTTCTTTTTCCATGTATCTTTTCTCTTAATCTCTCGATGTCTCTGTCCCCAGTCTCTGAACCAATCAGTGTGTCTTGAGAGTCCATTCTGTCTCTATCTGTCTATGTGGGGGTGAATGTGTTCACATAGAAGTTGGAGTGAGACTGGGAAGGGGTTGAAAATAGGATCCTAATACTCTGGTCTCTGACCTCCCCTCCTTTCCATGATTTCTGATGTTTGTGTCTTTGTGTAATGAGGGGCTTTCCTGATGAATCTGTCCCAGTTCCATCAATGGTGTATCTCAGACCTTGGAAAAGGCATTGTCCATGCTCCCTACCTGACTGATTTGGGGGACACTGAGGCTCCAGGGAGGTAAAGGGTAAGGAAAGACCCTTAGGCAGTTCAGGGATTAGGGGAAGAGGGTCTGGAAATGCTTCTGTGGGTTTCATCATTAAGTGAATCACATGCAAATGAGATGTAAATCACCATGGAAATGAGCGTCTGTTCCACTGGAATCCCTCAGGGCCGGGGATGGTACCTGCGTCCTGTTCTCCCAGCTGTCAGGGTTAGCGGAAGGCAGACTAGGGTGGGCGAAGGGGAAGCCTGGAAAGGATTTCTCACCAGCTGGGTGGGGCAGTCAGGGTGAGGCTGCCACCTCCCAGATCCAATCTCAAGCTGTAGACAAATCGTGGCTTTATCTCCCTTGCTGTCTCTGGCAAAAGTCTCCCTCATCCTGAGCAGCGCCAGTATGATAGTCTTCTGTGTCCTAGGTCCTAGGGGTAGATCCAAAGAGAAGAAGAATGGAATCACAGGATTTGGAACAGCCAGTGACTTTAAAGATCTTCACATCTGAACCCTTCATTTCACAGATGAGGAAACTGAGGCACAGAAAAGTCATTTCTTGAAGGGAAAAGAACTCTAGATCCAAATCAAAGGAGCTGGGTTCAAATCCTAGCTCAAATATATTTTTTATCTGTGTGATATTGGGCAAGTCACTTGAGAAAGCTGCAGTCTAGAGACATTAAGTGATTTGCCCAAAATAGCATAGGTCCTTTGACTCAAAATCTATCATTCTTTCCATGACTACAATGAAATATTTTTCTGAATATCGGTCTTCTCATCTATAAAAAGAGAGAGTTCTCTTAGATTTCCTCTAAGACTTTTTCCCGTTCTAAATCTAATAGAAGGTCCTCAAGTCCAAGGGCTATCTTATTTTTATCTTTGCAACCCCATTACCTACCATAGCACCATAGTTTGTTGTTGTCCTTCCTTCTCAAAGAAGACCAAAGTGACATCACTATGCTAGAGTCAAGTTTCAGTGTGTCCTACCGTGGCTGATCAGACCAATATGAGCTCAGAATGCTCTACCACAGGTTGGGCACAAATAGCCCATGTAAACATTTGGGGTGGATTCTCTAAATTTGCGCATCTTGCATTTCTTCTGAGCTGTTTCAATTCTGCTTTGCTCATAAAGAACAACACCTTCTCTGATATGGCTATGCCATGCTGAGTGGTCCTGTGCCAGTGTCTCTCATGTCACACAATCAATTCCAAAGTTCTTGAGAGAGACCTTGAGAGTGTCCTTGTATTGCTTCTTCTGACCACCATGTGAGCACTTGTCCTGTGTGAGTTCTCCATGAAACAGTCTTTTTGGCAAGTGTACATTTTACATTCGAACAATGTGGCCAGACCATCAGAACTGCACTCTCTGAAGCAGAGTTTGAATGCTTGGTAGTTTAGTTTGAGAAAAGACTCAGTGTCTGGTACCTTATCCTGCCAGGTGATCTTTGGAAACTTCCTAAGAGAATTCAAATGGAAGAGATTCAGTTTCCTGGCATGGCGCTGGTAGACTGTCCAGGTTTCACAGACATACAACAATGAGGTCAGCACAATGACTCTGTAGACCTTCAGTTAGGTACTTTAAAAATACTTGTTGAAGGGAGGGGGAAAAGGAAGGGAATAACCATTTATTTTATCTCATTTAATCCTTGCAACAACCCTTCAAGGTAGGTGCCCATTATGCAGCTCAATATGCAGTGTTATCCTAACATTGCTAGTAAGTGCCTGAGGTCAAGTTTGAACTCAGGTCTTCCTGACTCCAGACCCAACACCCTGTCCATTGTGCCACCTAGCTGCCCATAAATAATATGGTATTTGTTTAAAAAAAAAAAAGAAGCCAAGCTGTGTGTAATTGATTCATGGTTTCACGTATTTAAAAACATTTAATACAGACTTGAAAAAAGCAAACTATATGCACAACATGTTCATTGTTTTATATATTCCTCTTTTCTGTTCTTTGTATAACAAAATTTTTATGTGTGTTGGTGTTTCTTCAATTCACAATAAAAGAAGAAACTTTTAGAAAAATAAATGCCAGCTTAATTGACTCTTAAGTCACTCATTCAAGTCACTCATATAAATCCTAACTAGCAAAACTAACATTACAGAATCACAGGACTAGAGCGTTGACTGAGACTTCAAGTGGCCACCTGGTCTAATCCTCTATCCCAAAGGAATCCCCCAAAGGAATGATACATGTGACAAATGGCTGTCCAGTCTCTGCCTGAAGACCTCCAGTGAGTGAGAATCCATTCCTTCTTGAGGCAGTCCATTCTCCTCTCCCACCTCTCTAATTGTTTAGGAAAATATTCCTCACATCAAATCCAAGTCGGTCTCTTTGTAACTTTTACTCATTCCTCCTTGTTCTGCCCTCTGGGGCCAGACATAATAAGACTAATCCTTCTTCCACATGACATGCCTTGAACTCAGTTATCAAGACTCTCCTGATTTTTCTCTTCTCCAACCTAAATAACCTTGTTTCCTTGAACCAATTCTTATATTCACCCAATTCACCATTCTTGTCACTCTACTTTGGACAATCTCCAGTTTATTATCATCCCCAGAACTAAACACTGTCCTCTGGATGAGGTCTGCCTAGGATAGAGTACAGAGAGATGGTCACCTCCTTCTTCCCCGGGATATTATGCCTCTCTTAATATAGTCCAAGATCACATTGGCTGGTTGTTTTGGCTTTAACATCATGCCACTGACTCACATCCAGTCTTCAATCTACTAACTGCTGTCTAACCATGCTTCCTTCATACCCTACTTAAAGAATTAATTCTTTGAACCTAAGCGTAAGACTTACATTGAATTTCATCTGATTATGTTCAGTCCAGTATTGCACCCTGTCAAGATTTCAGCTCCTGACTTTTGTCCAGTATCTTAGCTAGGCCTCCCAGTTTTGTGTTACCTTCAAATTTGATGAAAACATTCAACAGCAAAGCATTCAGTACGTGTCCCTGAGGTACTCCACTGGAGAGAAGAGGAGGGTCTTGGCCCAGTTGGCAGAGAAGAATTAATGAACGATGATACTGAATAATTCTAAGGACTTTTATAAATTAAGGAAGAGTGAAATGAGCAGAACCAGGAGAACAATTTATATAAAGAATAATACTGTTAAAACAAACAACTTTGAAAGCTGTAAGTACTATGATCAAGACAAGGACCATTCATAATTCAAAGGACCAATGGTGAAATGTGTCATCCATTATAGAGAGGTGATGAATTTATATATTTATATTATATTTATATTTATATATTTATTTATATATACATATATATATTTGTGCACGAACATTGAGGGAATCTGTTTTACTTGACTGTGTGTATTTGTTACAAGAAATTTGTTTTTCCTTTCCTTTTTTTTAAATGGGATGGGGAAACAAAATGAATTTCTGTTGGCTTTTAAAAATACAGAGGTGGCGAGGGGAAGTATGTGCTACAGACGTAAAATTTTGCATATACTTTCAAATGAGGTCTTTGTATTATTAGTTTTACGTAACTGTTTTACTTCTTTACAAAATATTTCTCACAAAATGAGAGCAATCACTAAATGTTTGTAATGTGAAAACAAAACCCATCAATAAAATTTAAAGTGAGCCCCTCCAAATATTTTTTAATTTAAAAAAATAGAGGATTGATGGGGAAGAGGGCTACCCACTTCCTGACAGGTGATGGAGTCAATATGCAGAATAAGATCTACATTTTTGGACCTGGGCAAAACAGGAATTTGTTTTACTTCATTATATATGTTTGTTATAAGGATTTTCTTTTTCTTTTTCTTTTGCTTCTCAATTGGGGAAGGGGAAGCGGAAGGTGGGAGAGAGAAAAAAAATAAATGCTTATTAATGGAAATATTTTTAAAATAATTAGCTTACTTAATTACCTTTATTAGTTTTTTAGTTCAGCCTTCAACCAGTTCTGAATTTTTCTAATTGTATTATCATCTTAGATAGTCCAAATCTCTTATTTTCCCCATGAAAATGGTATGAGATACTTTATCAGATGCATTACTAAGGTCTAGGTATATTACATATCCAGCATTCCCTGATACCAGAGAGTCCATTGTTGTTCAGTTGTGTCCTACTCTTCCTGGCTCCATCTGTCCATGGGGTTTTCCTGGCAAAGATACTGGAGTGGTTTGCCATTTCCTTCTCCAGTGAATTAAGACAAACAGAGGTTAAGTGACTTACCCAGGGTAACACAACTAGTAAGTGTCTGAGGCTGGATTTGAACTCAGGTCTTCCTGACTCCAGACCCAGAGCTCTATCCACTGAGCCATCCGGCCACCAAAGAGTCCCATATCTATGGACTTTGGGACTGGGGTTACAAATTTTTGGTCTAGACTTGTGGTTTCATTGTAGTAGGGAATTCCCAGTGAGAAGACTCCCTCTAAGATGGACGATCTGAAAGTTCTTCAACTAGTCTTACAGAGTTGCCTGAGGCATGGAAATATTAGGTGATTTGCTTAGAATCACTTAGATGTTAAGTATCAGATGCTGGCTTTGAATCCAATCTTCTTGCCTCGAAGGCAGGCTTTCTGTCCACTATGCCTAGTTGACTCTTAGGAGCGCTATGAAAAAAAGTGAATTAAGGCTAAACTGGAATGACCTGTTCTTGAGGAAGTCACGATGACTCCTGGTGACCAATCACCTCTTCCTTTTCTCGATCTTCGCTAATCATGAATGATGGTTTTTTTTTATTTCCAAGAAATTAAATTCACACTTGTTGGCCTATAGTTTGTATAGGCTCTGTTTTCTTCCCTTTAAGAAAAATCAGAACAACATTGATGTATCTCTAGTCATGTAGTATCTCTCCCATTTTCCATGAGTTTTCATATATCACTGATGATGGCACAGCAATAACAGCTGTCAATTCTTACACTTAAGAATGGAATTCTTAGATGGTGGCTGGAAAGCAGGGACTGGCCTAAAGTTCTCCCCCAGGACCCTCCAAACACCTACAAAAATGGCTCTGAACAAATTCTAGAACTGCAGAACCCACGAAATAGCAGAGGAAAGCAGGGCTCCAGCCCAGGACAGCCTGGATGTTTGCTGGGTAAGGTCTATCCCAACATACTGGGAGCAGAGCAGAGCCCAGTGTGGGCTGCACCCAGACCAACCAGACCGGGAGCTGGGTGGAACAGGCTGTAGTGCCATGAATCAGTGAGCTGTGGCAATTACCAGACTTCTCAACTCACAAATACCAAAGACAACAGAGAAGGTTAGTGGGAAAAACTGCGGGGACAGAGTGAAAGGAGTTCCTGGTCAGCCACCGCCTTAGGGGTGGCAGAGATGGTACAGTTCTGAGGCTACTTACAGAGCTACAGCTGCAGTTGCCTCCAGCCCCAGGCCCACCTGGTGGGAGGAATTAAGTGGCGGATCAGAGCAGGAGTGCAGAGCCTGCTTAGATCTGAGTTGAGGTCTAGGTTGGCGGTTCTTGGGGGAAGAGGAGCGCTGGTGTGGCAGAGCTTTCTGTGTAGAAATAGCTCTGAAAACAACAGCACAACCCCTCAAGCTTGGGACAAAGTACTCTCTACTCTACAAGCAGCCATACCTTGACAAAAAGCTCAAGGGTCAAGTAGTTGGCTGGGAACATGAACAGGCAGCGAAAACATACTCATATTCAGACTACAGCCAGAAGAGGTCAACAGAGTAAAAGAGCCTACATCAAAAGCCTCCAAGAAAAACATGAACTGGCTCAGGCCATGGAAGAGCTCAAAAAGGATTTGGAAAAGCAAGTTAGAGAAGTAGAGGAAAAATTGGGAAGAGAAATGAGAAGTATGAGAGAAAACCATGAAAAACAAGTCAATGACTTGCTAAAGGAGACCCAAAAAAATAGCAAAGAAATTAACACCTTAAAAATAGACTAACTCAAATGGCAAAAGAGCTCTAAAAAGCCAATGAGAAGAAGAATGCCTTGAAAGGCAGAATTAGCCAAATGGAAAAGGAGGTCCAAAAGACCACTGAAGAAAATATTACCTTAAAAATTAGATTGGAGCAAGTGGAAGCTAGTGACTTTATGAGAAATCAAGATATAATGAAACAGAACCAAAGGAATGAAAAAATGGAAGGCAATGGGAAATATCTCATTGGAAAAACCACTGACCTGGAAAATAGATCTAGGAGAGATAATTTAAAAATTATTGGACTGCCTGAAAGCCATGATCAAAAAAAGAGCCTAGATATCATCTTTCAAGAAATTATCAAGGAGAACTGCCCTGATATTCTAGAGCCAGAGGGCAAAATAGAAATTGAAAGAACCCACTGATTGCCTCCTGAAAAAGATCCCCAAAAGAAAACTCCTAGGAATATTGTTGCCAAATTCCAGAGCTCCCAGATCAAGGAGAAAATACTACAAGCAGCCAGAAAGAAATAATTTGAGTATTGTGGAAACACAATCAGGATAATACAAGATCTAGCAGCTTCTACATTAAGGGATCAAAGGGCTTGGAATATGATATTCTGGAGGTCAATGGAGCTAGGATTAAAACCAAGAATCACCTACCCAGCAAAACTGAGTATCATGCTGCAAGGCAAAATGTGAATTTTCAATAAAACAGAGGACTTTCAAGCTTTCTTAGTGAAAAGACCAGAGCTGAATAGAAAATTTGACTTTCAAACACAAGAATCAAGAGAAGCATGAAAAGGTAAACAAGAAAGAGAAATCATAAAGGACTTACTAAAATTGAACTGTTTTGTTTACATTCCTACATGGAAAGATGATGTGTATAATTCATGAGACCTCAGTATTAGGGTAGCTGAAGGGAATATACATATATGTGTGTGTGTGTGTGTGTGTGTATATATATATATATATATATATATATATATATATATATATATATATATAGACAGAGGGCACAGGGTGAGTTGAATATGAAGGGATGATATCTAAAAAAATAAAATCAAATTAAGGGATGAGAGAGGAATATATTGAGAGAGAGGGAGAAAGGGAGAGATAGAACAGGGTAAATTATCTCACATAAAAATGGCAAGAAAAAGCAGTTCTGTAGGAAGGGAAGAGGGGGCAGGTGAGGGGGAATGAGTGAATCTTGCTCTCATCGGATTTGACTTGAGGAGGGAACAACATACACACTCAATTGGGTATCTTACCCCATGGGGAAGAAGGAGGAAGGAGATAAAAAAGGAGGGATGATAGTAGGGAGGGCAGATAGGGGGAGGAGGTAATCAAAAGCAAACACTTTTGAAAAGGGACAGGGTCAAGGGAGAAAATTGAATAAAGGGGGAGAGGATAGGAGGGAGCAAAATATAGTTAGTCTTTCACAACATGAGTATTGTGGAAGGGTTTTGCATAATGATGCATGTGTGGCCTATGTCGAATGACTTGCCTTCTCAGGGAGGGTGGGTGGAAAGGGAAGAGGAGAGAGAATTTGGAACTCAAAGTTTTAAAAGCAGATGTTCAAAAAAAAAGTTTTTGCATGCATCTAGGAAATAAGATATACAGGCAATGGGGCATAGAAATCTATCTTGCCCTACAAGAAAGTAAGGGAAAAGGGGATGGGGAGGAGTGGGGTGACAGAAGGGAGGGCTGACTGGGGAATGGGGCAATCAGAATATATGCCATCTTGGAGTGGTGGGTAGGGGAGAAATGGGGAGAAATTTTGTAATTCAAACCCTTGTGGAAAGCAATGCTGAAAACTAAAAATATTGAATAAATAATAGTTGAGAATTCAAAAAAAATTTAAAAAAAGAATAGAATTCTTCTGAGCCAAGTAACTTGGGTTCATCAGAGGTAACAAGGTGCTCTCTTACAGCTTCCTTACTTATCTTGGGCAACAACTCTCTGTTGGTCATTTTTGTTCTGTCATTTCCAACTCAAAGGTCATTCTCCTTGGTGAAAGAAAGAAAGAAAAGAAGGAAGTAAGGAAGGAATAAATAAAGAATGGGAGAAAGGAAGGAAGAAAGAAAGAAAGGAAGAAAGAAAGGAAGGAAGGAAGAAAGAAAGAAAGAAAGGAAGAAAGGAAGGAAGGAAAGGAAGGAAGGAAAGAAAGGAAGGAAGGAAGGAAGAAAGAAAGAAAGAAAGAAAGAAAGGAAGAAAGAAAGAAAGAAAGAAAGGAAGGAAGGATTGAAGAAGGAAAGAAAGAAAGGAAGGAAGGAAGGAAGAAAGAAAAGAAAAGAAAACCCCACAAACAAACAAAAAACCCCCACCAACAACAGAAGCACAAGAATCGAGCAATTCAGCCTCTTCTCTCTTGTTGGTTATCATTAGCTCCAGACACTACAAGAGATGTCCTCTTGATATCCAGAGGATAGCTATCCATTGGTCATCTCTCACTCTCACTGTGTGACTAGCCCATCTTTCAAAAACATGCTTCTTTAATGGTATCTTTTATGCCCCACCTCCTTAGTAATTCTTTGTAATTATTACCCTGCTCCTGCCTTCCATGACCCTTTCCATTGGCCTTTTGGAGAGCCTTAGCTCCAAAGGTCCCTCCGTTCTGTCCTGACATAGCTTAAAGGGGGAAAAAAAGCCTTTTATTATTTTAGCTTTCCACAACAGCTTCAGCTCATTCTGAACTTTAGCATTTCTGACCCTATTTTTACAGGATCAGGTCACATTCTTTTCTTGTTACCTCTTGTTGCTTTCATCTTCTGTATATACCTTTATTGAATCTAAGTTGTTTGCTAAGTCCTCTGGGCCTTCATATCTGTCTCTTCAGACAACTTCCATTTTTCTTCCTCATGGGAAATGTTTCCCTTTATGTCTTCAGAATTTCATTCTGGAGGGCTTCTCATTTCTCCTGGGATGACATTCCCTACAGAATTTTATACATGGGATCCCACCTACTGTCTTTGACTCTGCTTTCCCCCAAATCAGGGATGCATGGCCCCTCCATTCCCCCCAGTCTTTTGATACCAAATACCTTTCCTATTTACTAGTGTGTTCAAGTCGAGCTTCTTCCTGGCCATCTCCATGCCAAGCTTCCTATACTCCATCCTCTAATTCCTGCTGGAAGTTCTCAGCCCTGTCACTCTGGGTTCTAACTGGGGAGTATTCACCTTTTCTGACTGAGTCTCTGGCCCCTCTCACTACTTTCAGGTCATCTCCATGCCAGTGGTCCATACCACTCCTTTCCAAGTCTAGCTCTGAGAAGAGTAACCTCACCAACACAATCATTCCTAGTAAGGTCATGCCAATCAGTTGCTCTGTAATTCCAATTGACTTTCCTGCTGGCCATGACTCGCATATGCATGTTGACTTCCCTTATTAAAATGTAGATTTGTTGAGGGCAGAGACTTTCTTGCTTGTTTGTAGTTGTATCCCAGTGTTTAAGCATAATATCTAACACATCGTAAATGTTTAATAGATTTTTTCATTAATTTATTCTTTGAGTTTTCTGGAATTCACCCTGAAATATCCCTGGCAGATGTCTAGAGACACAATTCCTTTGCTTGGGGAGGTCCTGATGAAGAAAGAAATCAAGGCACATGGCCAGAACCCAGACAGAAACACAGACAAAAGGCACAGTTCCAGACAGTAGGAAATGTTGGGGGTGGGAAAATCAAGTCTGTGTATTCCTAGAGGAAGAAAGTGAAGGGCAAGGTTGAGGAAAGGGAAGCCTAGGAGCAAAGGAGGAGGAAGAATGGAGGAAATATCTTATATACTTTGTTGGAAAGCCAAATTGGAAGTGTATGAGGTGTGAGTTGGGTATGGGTGTCAGATGGAGTAGTGAATCAAAGTCAAAAGTTTTAAGAAGATAAGAAAGTTGAAATAAAGAAGAAATGGGGAAAAGGTCCCCATAACCCAAGACAAAATATTGAGATTTGACTGGATAAACATAAATTCAGAGTTGTAGGGCTGGAATGAATCCAAAGAGGTCATCTCAACTATTCATCTCAGAAAAAGATATGAAGGGAAGATTTCTAAAGAAGGAAAAACCATTAGAGGCTGTTGGTGTGTGTTTGTGCATGCACATGTGTTTTCTGTTTGTATAAAGTTTTCTTGAAATATTCCAATGGACCTGCAAACTCATTAGATTAGATATTTTCTTCAGTGGTGCAGATCTCAACCCAACCATGCTTACCCATCCTATGAGACTCCCATCTACATCTTCCCTTAAGTTCATTGCAGGGGGTACACCCAATGGGATTGGTCAACTCCTCAAATTCTTTTGACATCAAGAGGATACCAATGGAGCATTCAGGCTGTCCATTGGTCATCTGTTACTCTTACAATGTAACTGGCCCATCTTTCAATATCATGTTCCTTTGATTGTATTCTTTCTGCCCTACCTCATTTGTGATTCTTTGTAATGTGATGGATCCTACTGCCTTCCATGACCCTTTTTATTGCCTTTGCAGAGATCCTCAACTTCAACTGTTCAGAGACCAAGGATTCCATGATTCTAGCCACACAATATCATAGAATGAACGTGCCATGCATTTGATACCCCTTTCCCCACATAGAACCTTCCCTAATTCCAAAGATAAATGATTAGTAGGCAAAACTAACCCACAAAAGGACTGTCTGACAACACATGGCATATTCAGCACTAATAAGCCATCAACTTCCTACTGTGCAAAGGAAAGTATGTTTCATCATATGAAACCTGTGGAACCAACATTAGTCATTGTCTTTAATTCAAGTTCAACTACTTTTTGTGTTGCTTTCATAATTGTAGTTGTCATGTATATTATTCTGCTGACTTTACCCTGTATCAGTTGTAATTTTCCCATGTTTTTTTTAAATTCTCCATATCCATCATTTCTCATGGTGCAATAATATTGCATGATATTTATGATTTCCCAATTAGTGGGAAACCATTCTTTCTAGATTTTTGGTATGACAAAAAACCACTACTGACTATATATGAGACCTTTATTTCTGTCGTTGTCGGGAATTTGGTATTCGGGAATGGGGATCATAGGATCAAAGGGTATCTGCTTAGGAATGTTTTTAGTAATATTCTTCTCACTTAGTTCCAAATTGTTTCACAGGATGGTCGGAACAATTCATGGGTCCACCAACAGTGCATTAATGTGCCTCTCTTCCCCCCAGAGCCTCTTAACACTAACTCTATGTTGTATAATCTTTGCCACTTTGATGGGTATGAGATAAAATCTCAGTTTTAAACATTTGTATTTCTTTTCTTATTAATGACTTGAAGTATTTTGCATTTTTCATGTGGTTGTTGATGGTTTCATTTCTTCTTTTAAAAACCGTTTGTTCATATCCTTTGGCAATTTATCTATTGGGCAACATCCTAGGCTTTTTGAAGCTGTATTTGGTGCAAGAAGAGCAAGGAAGGAAAATGTTCTGCTCTTGGGGTAGTTGGGATGCTTTTGGCCAATAACAAAGGAAAGCAGAACCATTCAACTCTTTTGCATGCATTTTCTCTATCAAAAAGGGTAGTCTTCAAATTGGAAACAGGGTAAAAAGGAAATTGAAACCCCATGTTAAGTAAGGATATGTGAAGAGAAAACCTGAGGTCAGGTGTCTAAGCTGGGACAAACTTTGGCTTCTCGGGGACTGAAAGCATTTGCAAAAATCATCATCCATAACCATTAAGGAATCCTGGAGAAGTAATGTGCTCAAAGACTAGAGATGAACAAATGCTATTCCAATTTGAAAAAAGGGGGAAAAGGTAGATTTCGTAACCAATAGACTAGTAAGCATGACCTTGATCCCCAGAAACATTATAGAACAGATTATTAACAAATGGTTTGTGGGCACTTAGAGAGGGAAGTGGGGATCGCTGGAAAACAGCTTGGGTTCATTACAAAAAAGTCATGTTTTTTATCCATTTCATATACTGAAATATTTGTGTTGGTTGATCATTAAGTTCACAATGAAAAATAATGTTTTTAAAAAGAATAATAAAAGAAGTGCAAAGACATAGACAAACTGGATTTTATAAGAACATGTGATTTTCGGAGGCAATTGGGGTTAAATGATTTGCCCAGGGACACACATCTAGTAAGCATCTAAGGCTGTGATTTGAACTGACTCCAGGGCTGGTGGCACTGTAACACCTAGCTACATCAGAAGAAAGAAATTTGAAAGAATTTCTTCATGCTGTTGCTATGGATGGAATGAAGACATGTGGGTTTGTTGACAGTGCAGTTAAGCAGATTTATAATTGGTTGGAAAGACAATAAATGTAGTTGATGAAAAGCTGGTCTCTAAACAAAGAAGACTTGCTCTCAAGTTCTGTCTCTAATGGATACTTTCTGTGTGGCCCTGGGCAAGTCCCTTGATGTCTCAGTGCTCTAGGCCAATTGGCATCAAACTCATATAGAGAAGAGAGACACAAGGATCATGCACAAGGATCCCTTCAGGGCCCATATTGACTCAGAAAACCACATATTAACATTATCTGTGTCCTACTGTATTTTATTTATTTTGTTAAATATTAAATATTATATTTTAATCTGGTTCAGGCCTTAATTGGGAGTGTTGCCTACAGCGTCTGAGACCTCCATTCTGGGCAGCTCTTGAAGACTCTAAGTTGTAAAGAAGGTACTGAGCTCCATCAGTAGAAGGAGATCTTCACCTATATCCATGAAATCATAGATCCGGTCCCTATCTCAATATTTGGTTGAATGTCCATAACCAATGACTGTTGGTTGACACTGTCAAGCCGGTTGGAGGTCTCTAGTGGACTTGCCCCATCCCACATTTTATCAATGGCTTAGACAAAGACATAAAAAGATCATAAGATAATAGATTTAGAGTTGGGAAAAAACCTTAGTCCAATCCATTCACTTAAAAGATGAAGAACTGACATCCAGAGAAGATAAGTTATTCACACAAGATCACACAGGGAGTCATTGGCAGAGCCAGGCTCTGAACTTGGGTTCAAATTCCACTCCCTTTCCACTTAACCACATTGCCACCCTAAGGAGGCAATAATATGATCAATAATTAATTAATAATAATAACAATAATCCCTAACATTTATGTCATGCTTACTATGTAGCGGGAACGATGCCGAACACTTTACATTTATCTCATTTAATCCACACAGCCCTGAGAGGTAGGTGCTGTTATTATGTTTATTTTACAGATGAGGAAACTGAGGCAGGCAGAGGTTAAGCAGCTTGCCCAGGATCACACAGCTAGTAAAGCCAGATCTGAACCCCTCGGGTCTTCTTGATTCCAGGCCCAGAGCTCAACCCACTGTGCCACCAGCTGCCTCAACAATAATAATAATTGTTAGGGTTGTTATTAAGGGTTTTTGATACTACATTTGGAGTCAAGGAACCTGGGTCTGAGGCCCACCTCTGACGCTTTTCAGTCATCTCCCCCGAACGTCTGGGCCTTAGTTTCTTCGTCTGTAAAAGGTAGATAATAATGCTTGTACTACTTACCACCTACAGGGTTATTTTTAGGAAAGCATTTTGCAGATTAAGACCTTACAATAAAAGTAAGAATTAAAACGCTTTCCTTAAAAGAATATGGGGGTTAGAGTCTAATATTTAATAAGTCCATGATAGTGGACATGCCATTTGACCACTCTGAGCCCAAGATTATTGTCTGTAAAATGAAGATAATAACATTTATCCTGAGAAACAGCCAGTATAGTGGACAGAGGGCTAACCTTGGAATCAGGAAGACCCAGGCTGAGCCCCACTTCTGACACGTCCTAGCTGCATGAGCACAGTCAAGTGGCCCAGGCCCAAAGACAGCTGGGTAAGACTGTACAGTGTAGACTAGTTGTTGATGCCCCTTGGCAGAGAGGGCTCCACCCTGGGCCTTCTCCATGTCGGTGGGATTATGGGTCAGGAATAAACAAGCAAATGTTATGATAAATAAATTTTATAATTTATTTAGATTTTAAGTCTAATTTAAATTTTATAATTTTAAATCTAATTTAAATTTTATAATAAATAAATATACACGATACGTATTTCAAAGAGGTGTTGTAAAGAAAGTGCGTTGGAGACTCTCAAGTATCGTATAAATAAATGTGAATTCTGATGAGGCTCAGAGAGGTTCTAAGTGGGAGAGCTGGGTATTGAACCCAGGGCCTCTCCCTCCCAATCTAACATGCTTTGAACCGCACTGCACTCCCTGGGGGCAATGGCTTGCCTCATCTTGGTGCCTCCCTACTTTTCCAGACTTATCCCGTTTTACTCCTTTCTACACAGTCTATACTCCTGCTAAGCTGGATCACCCTTTGTCTTGACACCTCCCCAGACACAAACGCCCCATCGTCTGCTTTGTACAGCAGCTCAGGCCGCTCCTTAGGTCTGGAATACCTTCCCTCCCCGTATTTACCTACTGAATGCCTACTCATTCTTTAAAGCTGAAATCAAATGCCTCCTCCTCCAGGAAACCTTCCCAGATTCCCTCCATGGGTAAATGACCTCCATTCGGCTTCATCCTTTGGGTGTGTAGGTAGTATTGTGCAAAAATGTGGCAGGAGGTTCGGCATGAAGGACAGCATGCTGGGTTTGGAGTGAGGAAGGCTTGATTGTGAGTCCTGCCTCTTATGCTTACAAGCTATGACCATGGGCAAGTTAAAACTTCTCTGAGAACCTCTCTTCGTCCCTAAGATGGAAATCACAATGCTTGTGGTACTGACCTCACAAGGCCGTCGTGAGGATCACATAAAGTAACATTCATAAACACAAATGTTAGCTGTTTATAAAATGCTTTAAGGATTACAAAGTATTTTACATATATTATCTCATTAGAGCCTCACCACAACCCTGGGAGGCAGGCCCATTATCATTATCATCCCCATTTAATAGATAGGAAAACTGAGGCTAAGAGAGTAAATAATAAATAATAATAATAACTGACATTTATATTGCACTGTGTGCCAGGCACTGTGCTAAACGTTTCGCAATTACTGTCTCACTTGATTCTCACAACAATCCTGGGAGATAGGGGCTGTTATTACCATCCCCACTTTACAAATGAGGAAACTGAAGCAAACAGAGATGAAGTGACTCACCTGTGATCATAGAATTACAGTGTCTTGAGTCAGGATTTGAATTCAGGACTTCCTAAATACAAACCCAGCGTCTTAACCATCATCCCACCCTTCCTATGTTTATACCTTATTCCTCTACTAGCTTATACGCTCTTTGAAGGCCAGAACTATCTTCTAAACTTCTATCTAAGCTATCTTCTGAACTTCGTCTTGCTCCTAGCACCCGGGACACTGTAAGTGCTTAATTAACGCATGTTGCGTGTGTGTGCGTGCGCGCATGCGTGTGCGTGTGAGTGTGTGTGTGTGTGTGTGCACGTGCACATGTATGTATTTTCTGAAATGGCCAATGTAGGAATTTGCTTTGTTTGACTGCATATTTATTACATGGGTATTTTTTTTTGTTCTTTTTTCAAAGGCAGGGTGGAACAGGGATAGGGAGAGAAAATAGAATTCTGTTCATTTTTAAAATAAAATTTAACTTTTAAAAAATGCACGTTGAATTTGTATGGAGTTTCTAGTCTAGCTGAAGAAGATAAAGCCTACACATATACCGAAGGTGAGCATGTTGTATATAAGTTAGTGCACAAGGACAGCAGAACCAAAGCTCTGGACACCCTGACAACAATGAGTTTTGCTTTTTATTTTTAAATACAAAGCCAAGGGTCTGGAACTTCAGCTACATTTAGAAAGCCCCACTAGGCCAATAAATTCATTTTCTTCTTTGTTTCATTCCTTCATTTGCCACACATTTATTAAACACTTACTGTGGACCAGGCACTGTGCTAGGCACTGAGGATATGAGACAAAAATCAAACTATACTTGCCCTCAAGGAGTTTATATTCTATTAGGGGGAAAGACAGAAGGCAACCTGCACACACAGATAAAAAAAAGTAACTATAAAGTTATTTGAGGGGACACTAATCGAGGCCATCAAGAAAGACATTTTGTGGGAGGCAGCATATGAGCTTAGCTTTAAAGGAAGCCAGGGGTTCCAAATAGGCAGAAATGAGGAAGGGGGTGCATTCCAGGCATGGAGCACAGCCTAGTCAAAGGCAAAGAGGTGGGAGATGGAATGTCCCATACTAGGAACAACTAGCAGGCCAATTTGGTGGGAATGGAGAATTCATGAAGGAGTCATGTGAGGAAACCTAGAAAGATAAGTCCCAGCCCGATTGTGAAGGACTTTAAATGCCAAACAGGAATTTGTATTTTAGCCTGGAGGCTACAAGGGAAACGCTGAAGCCTCTTCTTGAACAGGGGATCCACTATCTGTCTGTTAATTTGTTCAGTTCTCTTTTGGTAACTGCTAGGGGTTGAAGATAAGATTTAGTTCCTCATTTTGTATGTATCTTTTATTATTGGTCTTTGTTACTGGTTGATAATGCTTATGATCAAAAAAGTGTAAAAATGAAGTAAATAGATCTCCATCCTCATGGCAGAGAGATGGGAAACCACTGGACAGAATATCGTCTACATTTTTAGTCGTAGGAAGCTGGGCGGCACTGTGGGAAGAACACTTAGCTAAAAGTCAGGAAGAACTGAGTTCAAATCCTGATCAAACACTCACTGGCTATGTAACCCTGGACAACCTAACCTCTGAGCCTATTTTCTCATTGGTACAGGGGACGTAATAGTAACACCTAGCTCACAGGGTGTTGTGAGGAGCAAATAAGTTCACATATGCAAAGTACTTTATAGACCTTGAAGCACTATATGAATGCTAGCCATCATCATCATTACTGGATGGTTACTGATAGTTATTATTAGGTAGTTACCGCATCGGGTTATTTTGATCGTTTTTTCTTTGTCACAAGGAAGAGTTCAGTCTGGAGGGTGGTTGAAATGACTATAATATAAAGACAAAAAGGTATCCATAAAGGTATTTTTTAACATAAAAATGACGCAGGTGGGTAATTCCATGGCCGAGCTCCATGTTCCACTAATACTTGAGGCTCAGAGAGAACCTGGATCACTGGGAGTAAATAGATTCTCTCTGGCAATAGGATTGACTGGATGGTCCCATGTAGACTGGGACATGGAAAGATTAAGAGGCTGTTGTAAGGATTCAGATTTGGGAAGATGAGTTGTAAGCAAGTGTGAAAAGAAAGGATGGAATTGAAAAGACATTGAAAAAATGAGAGAACTTGGGAACAGGTTGGAACATAGAGAAAGAAAAATAAAATAATGTCTGAAGCTCGGAGGCTAGAAGGGTGTCTGGTGGTATCACCAACGGTCTAATTGAAAGAGGTCGACACTGGGCATTGGAGGGGAGAAGAATTCATTTTTTGATGTTTTGAATGTGAGAGGCCAATGGAATATCAAGGTGGAAATGTCTAGTAGGCAGTTTGGAGGTGAAGCTTTGGAAGTCACCCATACATGGGTGACAATGGAAGGTGTGGGAGGAGGTGAGATCACCAAAAGGATAAAGAATAGAGAATGGCAGAGGGCGAAGGCCAGGGCCTTGAGGGATGCCCACAGAGAGGATAAGGAGGTGCTAGCAGATAGGAATTGAAATAAGGACAATGCATTGTCACCCAAGCCAAGTCTTAAGAAGGAGGGAGTGGTTAAGACTAATAAAAATCATTCCTAACAAGCCTGAGAGGTAGGTAGCAAAGGTATTGTTCTCCTTTCTCACAGAGTGGATAGCTCATGCCTGGGGTCTGAGCCAGGAAACTCAAACCTAGGCCTTCTGGATGCAGACACCAGGACTCCTTCCCCACACACACTGGTGGACAGTTGGAAATGCTGTCAGAAGGTCAAGAGGAATGAGAACTTAAGAAGGTCACTGGATTTGACAGTGGAGGGTTCACTGGTACCTTTTTAAAAGAGCATCCAGCTGAGTTGTGGGAGCAGAAACCAGATTTCAGGGGACCAAAGGGGAATTGAGGAAATGTGGGTCATGTGTTCAAAGGGCTTGGCAGTAAAAAAAACAATATATCTTTTTACCTGCTGCCCACCCACTTATCTCCCATATGTCCACACCCATCCTCCCAGGTTTCCCTCCTCCCACCAAAATCAAACACTAGTGGTCAGACAGAGGTTTAGCTTTCAAATGGTTTAATAACATTAACAAATAAATATCCCAAATCGAATCAGCTACAGGGATACGGGGAAGGAAGAGAATGCTGTGGGACAGAGGGAGAGGCCTTAGGGATAAGGCAGAGGCCATGGGCTTCTGTCTGGTGTTGATGGGGAGCACTCTCTCACCCTCTCTTTCAGGATCTCTCAGAAATGGAGAGGACCTCTGCTGGACGGAGTCTCTTAATCAGAGACAGAGGGAGGGAAGCCAAAGTCCCTGGCCAGAGTGGTCAGGGATTCATTTGGGGTGGGTCAGGTAAAATAGCAAGGGGTAGAGGAAGCAGAGGTGGGCTTTAGGAAGTGCCCAGGGATGTTGGCTTCCAGATATAACAGGAGGCAGGGTAGGTCAGGGGAGCAGGGTAGAGAACTAGCTGGGCAGAGTTGGAAGGAAAGTATGGCAAGGTAAACAAAAGACTCTGAAGTTGAGTGGTTACTAGGAGGTCATGGAGCAGGAGAGAGGCAGAAGATGTAGGGGAGCCTCTCAGAACATCCCTTCAGCACTCATTCCCTGACGTAGACCCTGGTGCACACCACATCGTCAGCTGTCATGGTCTGGAAGGACAGAAACTATGGTCTAGGGGAGAGGACCAAGGCAGTCCTCCAGATGGGTGGGGGTAGGGCCTGGCTCTTCTGGCCTCTATTCCCCCTCTGGAGACTGGCAGAGGAGGCCTGCCTGGAGTCGGTGGTAGAAAGGGACATGATTTTTCTCAGCCTCCCCAGTATCAGTCCTTGTGGGAAGAGAAGGCAAAGCCAACACTCCTCCCCAATATAGACCACAAAGAGGCCTTCCCTTCTCCCCACCTTCTAGTCCTGGCTTCTTATTCACCAAGGCCTCCTTGACTTCATGAAACCCTCCCACATGAAATGGAGCCAGACTACCTCCTATCCCCCAGTTTTGCCCAGGGGTGAGCTTTCAGAGAATTGGGGTATTCGAACATGGACTAAGGTAGAGGAAGAAATCTAATGTTAGCGCTGGGATCTCCTGTTCTGTGTCTCCCTTCATCCTCATACCTAGCCATCATTCCCAATATGGTAGAGGTGGTAGAGGTGGTAGAGGTTAGGGTTAGGTTAGGCAGTTGGGGGTGGAGTAGGGTGGGGCAGGACAAAAATGAATCCCTATTCCATCCACCTGCATGGGACACTCATTAGAACCAAGCCTGAGCTAGGGGATGGGAGACAATTTGCTCTTGTGCAAGAGGAAATGCGGGTGGGGAGCACTTACCAGGATCAATTCTCCATCGTTGGTCAGCTCCCGGGACCAGGAGGTCTTGGGTCCGTCCCCTTTCAGGAGTCTCTGTTCACAGACCATCTTGTTCGGGTTTTCCCACTTCACCAGGCTCTAAGGTGAGGAGGAAGAAGTTTTTGCAATGGGGTGGGGTCAGCAGAAGGCAGAGTCCCCACTAGAACCCAGGGCAAGAACCATGGGTCATTCCCAGGTCAAGCAGCTCTAAAGAGGCTCTCATGTGACATAGCAAGGCAGCTAATGGTTGTTGCCAGAGGGAGGTGGCTGGATGGGGAGAAGTTCAGAAGGTACTCATCTGTGTTGAGCCTGTCAAGCCCTCCCAGAAGGAAGCTTCTTATTTTTAACTAATTATTCTTGCTAGCTAATTGCTAAGTTCAATTGTTCCTAACCCATTTAAACTAGCTTAAGTGTTCCTGATGCCCTCTAGGTTCGGTACTCTGGGGTGAAGTCCTAATTGCCCCACCCTAGTTATGACTTCAGTAAAAGGGCTGGAAGCCATATCACAGAAAGACATAGGTGGAGAATGAGACTCTGAAATCAGTGCAATTTAGCTGCAGACTTGGAAGACTTTTTCAGTGGAGAAGCAGGTATCAGCCTTCCTGACCAGAAAAAGGGTAAAATGAGGCAGAAAGGTAGGCTCCAAAGGGGTCAGGATGTTATCCAGGGGTGGGGAACCTGCGTGGCCTTCTAAGTCTTGGGTACAGCCTTTTGACTGAGACCAAGTTTTACAGAACAAATACTTTTATTAAGGGGATTTGTTCTGTGAAGTTTGGATTCGGTCAAAGGGCCACACTTGAGGACCTAGCACATATGGCCTCAAGGCCGCAGGTTCCCTACCCCTGTTATAGCCTATTCCAACCATTTCCCTCTCCCTTCCCTCCTCCCATAAGGAACACTGACCTTACATGGCCTCCCGTCCACTGTCTGCTCCTCAAACTCTTCCCCAATTTTGAAGTTAATCTCAGTGGTCCTCACAGTGGTAAAGGTTTTGATGTAGAAACTCTCTCCATCCTGTTTAATCTCCACTGCTGGCTTTGAGGCGGCTGCCACAGCAATCTTCCTCAGCATCACATTCACCCCTGCCAAGGGATGGAGAAGTTGTAACTTCCTGCCCATGGATGTAAGAATTCCTCCCTGTTGCAGGGTACCGCTGGAGAGGATACCCCCACTCCTCAAGGATCCCACCCTCAGCACCACCTGCAACACGGCCCCAGGACAGCTGGTACCCTACTGCAGGTCCTCTCCCTTGCTTCCCCCTCCCCTAGTCCCATCCCTGAAGATGTGGAAGAGCCCTGAATTTGGAGTCAAAAGACTTGGAAGGCAGGAGAGAGGCTTGATGTTTGTTGAATTGAAATGATAACAACAGGCTTGAAATGTGGAACTTGGTTCAGTTTGGCTCCAGAGGACAGATACAGTTGTTGTTGCTTGTTCTTTGTTCTTGAAGAAGACCATGACATCAGAAAGGTGATGCCATGACTGGCAATTGAATTGGATTTGAGTGAGGGAGGGCTGTGCAAAGTCACCAGCCTTTCTCCTCCTTGAGCCATCTGGGCCCTGTGGCCAGATGTAGATCAGGACCACTGGAGATAGCCCTCAGACAGACACAGTATGACATAGTCGAAAGAGCGCTGGATCTGAAGACAGATTTGAAAGGGGGTTCCTTTGTGCTCCCTTCGTGACTTAGAACAAGCCCCTTCTCCCCAAATCTTTTTTTTCCTCTTCTGTAAAAATGATGAACTTTAACCAGACAGTGTCTAAGGTCCCCTAGAGGGTCAAATTCCATGATCCTCCAAAGTAGTACCAACGGGCAAAGGTCATATGACAACAGATTTTAACACAACTTAAGGAAAATATATTAATAAATAGAGCTATCCAAAAGTGGGATTGGGCCTTGGGATCCTCTTCATTTTAAGTAGAGGCCAGGTGACTGTTCACTGGGGATACTGCAGAGAGGATCCATGATTTGGGTACTGGTTGGAGATGATCTCTAATGTTGAGTGTCTCTGTTCCCTCTCTCAATAAAGCGTTTATTGAACACCTGTAATATGCCAGGTCCCATGAGGAAGAATGATAGCTAGCATTGATAATAACATATGTAGTAATAGCTAGCACTTTAAAGTTTATAAAGCACTTTATACAGAATATCTCCTTTGAACCTCAGAAAAGTCCAGGAAGAAGGTGCTACTATCATCTCCATTTTATAAATAGAGAAACTGAGTCACACTGGTTAGATGAGTTGCTATGGGTCATATTGCTAGTACTTGTCTGAGACGGGATTTGAACTCAGACCTCCTTGACTCCAGCAGTCTATCTACTAGAAGTTCTGTCCCTAGGAGTTTACCATTTGAGAAATAATTCCTCTCTATTTTGATGTAGCATTTCTAAGTGCCTGATAAATACCTCACTGTATTGGGAAAAGAACTCTGGAGTCAGGTAGGTTGCGCAGTGGATAGATAACCAGCCCTGGAGTCAGGAGAACCTGAGTTCAAATCTGCCTTCAGATACTTACTAGCTATGCTACCTTGGGTAAATCACTCAACCCCCACTTCCTCTTTAAAAAAAAAAATAATCCTGGCTCTGTCAATTACCTATTATGTCAAATTGGGTTAGAACCAGGTATGAGAGCTAACTGTTAAATTTTCAGTAGGGCATTTATAGCTCAGAATCAGCAAATGCTACAAATGAGGGTTTGATTAATGTGTGTTTTTTTAATTGTCTAAACTTAAAAAAGTGATGAAGAAAATGTTACCAAGGCAGACTAAACTTAAAAGTGCATTGAATGTATGTTTTCCCCCCTCTGAGGAGCCTATTGTTAAATATTTACCAGCATGCCCCTGCTTCTGGGCTTCAGTTTAGTTTTCTGAAAATGAAGAAGTTAGTAGGATTAGTACTCAAGGTATCTGGTTTAGTTGACCTGATAGTCCCATGTATTTCTCTTGTAATGGTAGTGGTCAAGGGGACCCCCCCATTGCTATGTGACCTCTGTAGGTCAGTTCCCATTCATGCTCCATGGAATGGTCTCAGCAGATTGGGGGGAAAGAAGAGGGTTGTCCCATGACTATACATAAATGCGCCTTCTACAAAGGAAAGAGATTAGCATTTAATTAGCTTTCTAAAACTGGCATAGAGTTGGTATTTACTAAACAGGTTGTTCCTAGTGATCTGATTTTATTGGTAGCAATAAAAAAGAGATGCTATGCCTTCAAAAAAAAAAATGTGAGAGAATTGGACTAATCTCTTAGGAGCTATGCTGCCAAAAATGGTACCAGGATGGGGAGGGGAGGTTAAGGAAGGCTTTTTGAGAAGATAAGACTGGAAATAGGCCTTGAAGGAAGGGAGGCTAAGAGGATATTTTTCTCCCCTAGGTTTTGAGGTATTTATTAGTCCTATGACTAAGAATCAAGGCACCTGGGTCCCCTGCACCTCTGGGTCCAAGCCTCTATGGGAACTGTCTCTAACAACCTCTCCCTGTCTCTGTGGCTTTCCTGGGAGTGAATCAGGGCCGGTTTCTAGCAGGGAGCGCCAGTTTCTCCTCCCTTCACACCCTGGCATTTCCTGGAGGCCACCCCTAGTCACTCCTGTGTCCTCCAAGAGCCTGCCCTCTCCCGCCCATTGTTCATGGTGATATCTTGGATTCTCTGGAGCCTTTCTCCAGCAGCTTTTCCAGAACCCCTCCCCTAAGGGTGCTGCTGAATCTAGGTGTCCAGACTTCCCTCCACAGGCAGCCAAAAGGATCTGAGTTCCTATTCCCTGACTCTCAGTCCCTTGAACCCCACCTAACTCCAGTCTTCTGTCCCATCTTTTCCCTTTTTCTGCCCTGCTTGCCCCCTGTGGCCTTTGGATCCTCCCCTCAGGCTAGGTCAGCTGTTCTGGCCTTCCCCCAAACATGCCTGTAAAGGGGTATGGGTTAGAGGGGCTAATTTTTCCTAAATCTCCCTCAGAAGGAAGCTCTTACCTCCTTTGTCTGCCTACCTCCCTTTTGGTATAGGGAAGTCCTTCCTGCGATCTGGCCTCTAGATCTGAGTTTCTTAACCTGGGGTCCATGAATCTGTTTTTTATTGATAACTGTATTTTAATAGAATTAGTTTCCTTTGTAATTCTTTCTATTTTATTTTGTGTATGAAAATTTATTCTGAGAAGGGATTCATAGACTTCATCAGACTGCCATAAGAATCCATGAAAAAAAATTTAAGAGCCTAGAATTTCAGATTCTGGCATCAGGCAAAAGTCAGATCAGATGAGAAGAGGGAACAATTCAGTGGTGAAGGATTGGGGAGAACAAAAGGCCGTAGAGAGGAAAGGGAATGTTTGGGTCCTTTTGGAGAAGAGACAACTCACATTTCTATAGTTCTTTAAGGTCTACTTCCCACTTCTTTCTTTAAGCACAGTCATCGATACTACCATAGCTTCTAGAAAGTACGTATCCGAGCAAACCAAATCCCTTGCCTTAAACGTGTAGTCTTCCCCCCAATTAGAATGTTACCTCCAGGAAGGGGGGACTGCCTCATTTTTTTGGTAGCTATATTTCGGGCCCTTAGAACAGAGCCTGGAACCTAGAAGGACTTGGTAAGTGCTTTTCATTTCTTTCAGGATTTGGTGATTTAAGTGTCCGTGGGCATTCACATCCAGGAAAGTGTCAGAGCTGAGAGACAAACCCAAAAGAGACCTGTGGGCCAGGAGCTTCAAGTCCTGACCCAGAGCAGGATACCAGGCAGGAGTTCAACCCAAGCATAGAACCACTCATGATCCACAGAGAAGGGCTCGGGAATTTTGGAAAACTGACCCGGGTACCAACCCTGATGTCAATTCCACCAACCAGAAATTCCCACCTGTTCCCTGCTTCTGGGAAGACAAGGAAAAAAGATCACATTTCTATACTGCTTTAAGATTCATAAAGTACTTTGCTCCCAACAAACCCAGAGAAGTAATAGGAACAGCTTGAATTTACATCACATCTTACGGTTTGCAAAGCACTTTACAAGTTATCTCGTTTGCTGAGGTAGGTAGTTCAGACGTTAAATCCCATTTGACAGATGAAGAAATTGAAAGAGGGGGGCAGTGACATCAAGCCAGAGCTGGGGCATAGGCCTAGGTCTCCTGACACTCACTCAGCCCCCACACCACCCTCCTTCTTCCTTTAGTCCTTCATTCTAGGCATTTCCCATTTCTCTTAGACATCTGCACCAGGGACCCATCTCCTTCTCCCTCTCTGATCCCTCACCAGCCCCACTCCAGTCAACTTGATGTAGCGGAGATCCGAAATCAGAAGACACAGATTTGAATCCCGTCTCTGCTACTTATTATTTCTGTGACCTTGGGTAAGCCCCTACTTCTCTGGGTTTCAGGTTCCTTATCTGTAAAATGAAGGAATTGGACTAGTTGATCTCTAAGGCCCCACTCCTCCCTAAATCCTATAATCCTTTAAGTCAGGGCTGTCCAACCTTAGGTTATCTTAGGGCCACATTAAAATAAAATAATTATGCAAGGGCCGCACCCAGAATAAAAAATATAGTACACTAATAGAAAGTGGGGGAACACGTGTCATCAATACAACAGACGAAGTGAGAAAGCAAACACAAAACAACAAAGTGACAATACAACAGCATAAAGGTAGGTGCATACTGACTAGTCTGTACCATACAGCCGGAACGCATCCCACAGATGGATTGAAAATTCCATGCAATATGTTCCGTCCGTAATACTTCTTAAAAACATCAAAGAAAATTAACATCGAGATTATTTATTAGTGATGGAATTAAAAAATCTAATAAGTATTCTATGCAAATTACTATTTTATTTTTTTGCTCCTGAGAATTAAAACCCACAGGCAGATTGCATAAAATGGCACTACAAGCCACATGCAGCCAGCGGGCCGTATTTTGGACAGCCCTGCTTTAAGAGATAGACCCCAGTGAGGCCTCTGGAAAATCTTCCTTCTCAGTGGAAGAGGCTGTCCCTCCCCTCCATTCCCACCCCTATCACTCTGGGCCTGGCCTCCTCCGCAGGACTCTTTGTCTGTTCTCTCCTCCAACTTTTATTGGGGGGTGGAGAAGCAAAGAGAAGCAAAATGAAGGGAAGGAAGTGACGAAGCCCAAGGTGTGATCCCAAGTCTAGAAACATAGAACCCTAGTCCTACCCACTGCCTTCTTTTCTCCCCAGCTCCCGGCCCTAGGCTGGGCTAGGCTAGAATTGAACCCTGAAGGAAGACAGCGGGTGGGGGTGAGCTGGGAGATCAGGGCAGCAGGATTCTCTCCTCACCTCCAGACTCTACTGAGTCTTGGCCTGCCTCCAGCCCTGCTGTTACTATTAACAAGGAACACAAACACTTCTCTGCCCCAGGTCAGGACTCCTGGGTCCTAAGAGGGGAGATGAGCTGAGGACCTCTTGAGGAGGATCCAGTTGTCTCCTTCCAGGAAGTCCAGAGGAGAAGCTTTCTTTCTCCAGCTGTACCCTGGTACCCTGACTCCAAAGCTAAAGACAGATGATGTACTGGTATCCTTGAGATCTCAGAGCAGGGAAAAGTGGAAAATCAGACTACCCCGAAGAGAAAACAGGACTGGAAAGGGTAACCAGGCTTCCTGTTTTACTTACCTCTAGCCCATCAACAGAGAAGGGAATTAATTATGTAGTAGGACTTGGGGAAGAGAAGTAAAACACAGGTGTCCCACACCTGGCCACCAGGTAGAGTGATGCCAAAACAGGAGAATAAGATGAATGGTAATAAGCCTATTAGCTCAATCCACATAGGGCTCATAACCACGACCTCATGTTACTCTGGCAATTGCTCTCCAAGATTGGCAGTGTGACTATTATCATCTTCATGTTATAATAATAATGACCAGCAGTGATTGAGAACTGTTTTTATCTTCACCACAACCTGGAAGGTAGGTGCCATTATAATTCACATTCTACAGATGGGGACATTGAGGCAGAGTGAGTTGCTAAGAGTCATACAACTAAGAAATGTCTGAGGCCAAATTTGGACTCAGGTCTTCCTGACTCCAGGCCTGAGGTTCTATTCATTGCATCTGCTAGAAGAAACTGAGGCCCTTTAGGAACAGGCCATGTAACTAGTAAGTGGCAGAGCTGGGATGAGAGTCCAGGGTCTTCTCTATACTGTACTAAAGGTTAAGCCACCCCAGATGGACTTCCCAGGGTAGGGGTGGGAAGGGAGTGTGGTGGAGTCAGGGGTTTGTCCTCTTTCTCAGGAAGACTTAGAAAAAATTCTGTCCCCATCTTTGCCCTCCCCCTCCCCCCTGCCCCCACCCTGCTGGAGCACAATCAGGGAGAGGGTTCTGATGATTTCAGCTGACTTTGGCGATGTGTGTTTGTCTAATGGGTCTGTTTTCAATCTGTCCCCAGCATGTTCTGGGAAGGACACGTGGCTCTGAAGGGACCCTGCAGAGAGGACAAACAGAATGGAGACAGACGGACAACAAGGTCAGGTCTCAGATCTCACTTTCCAGCTGGGGCTGGGAGAACCAGAGCTCTTGCCTCATTCTCCTTTAGAGCAGGTTTCTCTGGACAGAGCTCAGGGAAGACAAAGCTAGGGGAGAGGGGGGCATGCATAAATGGTCCCAGACTCTGAAGGGGGATTCTCCAGAGATCTGCCTGGGCTCCATTCCATGGAGAGTAGAACAAGAGGAGTACAGATTAGACTTCGAGAAACTTCCAAACAGTCAGCAGTAAGATACAGGGATGACCAAGTCTCCAAACTACCTGGCCCTTAGTTTCCTTACCGGTAAAAGGCGGGGGGAGGGGGGCGGCAGAGTTTTATAGTTGCTAAGGTCCCATCCAGCTCCACTTTGCAACTCTATGACATTCTAACTCTGATCTAGAATCCTTCACAGGGTTCTAACTCATGCTATCTGTCCCTTGCCTTGTAGGGTAACCCCTGCTCAGTCCCCAAAATCTTCTATCTCCTCTCAGGAAGGACCATAGCAGCACTATTTGCCCCTTCTTGCTGTTCTGTCCTGTCTCCAGCCTTAGTCTCTCCTATTATCTAACTTCCATCCCTTTCCCACAGCAGAATTAGTCCCTGTGCCCTGTTATTTCTCTTCAAGGTCCTGGGCCCTAAAGACACTCCCCATTTCTCTGGCATTTCCTTCCCTCTAAACTAACACTGATTTAGATATTAAGAAACCTGGGCTCCAAGCCCTAGCTCTGCCCTAACCTGCTGTGAAACCTAGGGCAGATCACCTTGCCTCAGTTTCATCATCTGTAAAGTGGAGGTGGGGGGAGAGAAGCCAAACTAGATGGTGTCTCTAAGATTCCATGCAACTCTGACTATCTCCAGCCTCTGGATCTCTGAACCCTGTGCACCAGATTCCTGTCTTAAATCCTCCAAAGCATCCTCCTGGAGTCAGAGTGAGAACAATTGAAATCAGAGATAGAGGGGAGGGTCTGAAATGGAGGAAGGCTACAATTCCTAGGTGGTCCCTCACACTTCCCATGCTCCTGTAGCAGGTAAGCCCTGCCTAACCAGCATGGGAAGGGGAAGAAGGGGGAAGGGGAGAGTGCAAAGAAAGAAGGGACTCAGGAGAGGGGTGGGGTGGAGAAAGAATTGGGCTTCATGCAAAGCCATTTGATGAAACCTAAGAAAGTGATAATTATCCAGAACTATTTTCCTAGGATCCAGAAGCTGCTGGTGGAAAATATTCATCTTGCAGAAGGGGGTAGGGAAGTAGGAATAGAGCAGGAGAGAGAGAAGGCAGGATAGCTGAGGATAGAGGTATGAAGGGAGTCTGGAATGGGCGCAGGATGCCTGGGTCCCTGAAGAGAATTGGGAATCAGGGAGGTGAGATGGCTCAGTCATAGAAGGAAAGGGGACCCCAAGCTCAGTCACTCATAATTTTAATTGGATGGAAGAAGGGACCAGGGATAGCTGGGAGCCACCTACTCCCTCATCGAGAACCTCCTAGGGACTGGATTGCTATTCATTGGAGGGAAAAGACTGAGACCCATATAAAAGGGACTGGTGCCAGGCAGACCCAGGCATCTAGCTCCATGAGGAATTTTCCCAGGTATGACCTCCAGGGATGCAGACAGCCAATCAAGTCTCAGCTGACAACCTTACCAAGCTGAGATCCCCTAAGGAAGCCTATCTGCCCCCATCTCTATCCAAACCAGGAAATTAATTTCACCCTTCCCAGGGTTTTGAGTTATTGGGGTGGGGGACTGATGGGATGATTCCCAGGAAAACTTGAGCAGAATTCTGGTGTATGTCTCCTCATACCTTCTCTCCCTGGGAGGTATGAGGAGGTATCTATCATTCTCCTTTCCTCCTCTAGGGACCCATATATCGGGCACACCACAGTTTGGAGGGGAGGAACTGAGGCATCTCCCACCCCATCTCCCAAGATTTCAACAGTTTCCTCAACCCTCGCCCTCACTCGGGGTAGGGGGGACTGGCGGGAAACGACCCAGGCATCAAACATCTTCCCCTCCCCAGTCACTTACCGCCTTCTAGGGGTGTCTCTAAGTGTCTGGCATTTTCCCTCTCCCCAGGGACCCGTTCTTATTCTGACCACCCAGGGCTAATCCCAGAGCCTTTCTCACCCAACGCCTTAAGCAAGTCCTCAAAGTTTTCTGAACGGATGATCTTCCAGTTCCCCGAGAAGTTGGACATCTTGGCAGAAGTGGGTAAACTTTCCCCCAGAAATAGGGCTTGGAAGACTGGAAGCTTCGGAAGACACCTCCTTCTCCTTCCCACCGCGGGATCTCTAAGCACCACGAGCGAAGGAGACAATCACAGCGAAACCCCAAAGCCGGGAAAGTGATCCGGCTTGGGCTCCTTTTATAAGGGCCACTGGCCCCGCCCCGGCTCCTCGGCCTCCTCCCTCCGCTCCGCCCCACCCCATCCTCTCTCCACCTGGCGGGGCCCGGCTCCCCTTCGCTACTAGCGGGGACTTGGAGATGCCAACTCCCAATCCCCATCCCCAGAGATCTGGGCCGATCTTTTCCCCCTCCCCCACAATGTGCATCCCTTCTCCTCCTGTAACCTGGGTCAGGGCCGTGGAGGGAAGGGGAGAAGAGGTTCTGAACTACTTTCAGGGTTTCAGGGAAAGAGGGGGAAGGGATGCCTGGGTCCTCTTTTTTCAGTGAATGGGACAGCTAGACTGGGAGGATACATTCGGTGGGCACAGGGAAAGCCAAGAAGCCGATGGTGGAGGAGGGGGAGGGGACAGAATTGGAAAGCCAAATTCCTGGACCCCTCAGGCCCCAGTTTCCCTTTCTCCACCTCCTATCCAGGGTTACACCTCGGAACTCTACTTCTCTCCACCCCTTCCTCTCTCCACACACTCCCCACCCTCTTTCAGCCCGCGCTTCGGCCAAATCCTTCAGGTGAGCCTCGGTACTCTGATTCTGATAGCTTTCCAAGCGCTCTAAAGCTGTGGTCCGTGCCTACTGTAGTGGAGTGGTAAAGGCACTGAGGGTAAGGGCATCCATAGACCAGACTATCTTTGTACTGTAGGGGGAGAGAAAGGGAGAGCAGACGAGAGGATTAGAGTGGACTGGATGCCCAAGCACCTTCACCACATGTTAAATGGGATGGATCCAGACATTCTGCTTCTCAGCACATCACTGGGGAATCGGAAGGGGAAAGAGGCCAGTCCTTGGGTCAGGAAGGTCAGGACAACAGGTGAGGCACTGGCGCCCCCTGCTGGAAGCGATTAGGAAGTGTTGGGAACGTCCAGGGGATGAACAAGACACCTGAGTTCCCCATCCCCCCTCACCCCCCTTGGCGGCTAAGGGCTGAGCGCCTCTCCCTAGCTGTATACTTAAAAGACATCAAAGGGTTAATAAAGAATCTGAAAGGAGGTTGTGAAGGCCAGAGGTCATAGCCAATCACTTGACACAGTCCCTTTAATAAAGAACTTTTTTTTCTGCCTTGGTCTAGGAAGAGAGGGGCCCGGGGGAGGGGGGAGGAAGCGAGGAGAAGGAGAAAGGGGGGAGGGGAAAACTCTGCTGAAAAACCACCTAGGGAGAGGCAGAAGGCTGAAGCACCGGACGTCTGAGTCCCCGTGGAGGAGATTGGGCCGCGGGAGGAAGGCTACCTGGGTCTCCGCCTGAGGGGAGGTTGGGGATAGGAGGAGGTCTGGATCCCCTGGGGAACAGAGAAAGTCCCAGGGCTCCCGGAGGGAGAGGCGGATGCTAGGGTTGGATTGCAGGGGGGAGGGATCCTGTGGGGAGGGGCTCAGGTATCACTTTTCTGGGCAGTTATAGCAGCGGAAGAAGTGGGAACCGTTTTGGGAGCAGCTTTGAAGTCTGGAGATCAAAGCAGTTGGGGAGTGGGGGAGACACCCAGCAGTCTCTGGCCAGTAGTCTCAGTCCCTCCGGGGGCTGTCATGTGAAAGATTCCGACATCCACCCATTGGAAGAGAGGCACCAAGACAGAAGGAAAGATGGAGAGACAGAGGGGAGGAGGCAGAGGAGGTGGGGAGGAGGCAGAGGAGGTGGGCAGGAGGAGGACAGAAAGAAGGAAGAGAAAGAGGGAAAAGGGGAGGAGAAATGGAGAACAGCAAAAGAGACAAAGATGGGAAAAGCAAGACGGAGAGGGAGACAAAGGGAGAAAGGAGGGAGGAGAGAAAGATCGGAGTACAAAGAGAGAGGAAGAGATTCAGACTCTCTATAGCGGGGTAGAGGGGGAGAGATAAAGAGGGTGAAAGAGACAGAAAGAAACAGGGAGAGGGAAATGAGGGTGAGAGGGAGCGAAACTGGGGAAAAGAAACGGAGACAATGCACAGAACAGAGAACGAGGGCCAGAGAGAGAGAAAAAGGAAGAACAAAGAGATAGCTTCGGAGATAGGTGAGCAGAGGTAGGCACGCACTGACGCTCACCCTCCCCCCCCTCACCGCCCCTCCCTACTTCTCTGCCATCTCCCTCACTCCCTCCCTGGGATCTCAGCTGAGGGAGAGGCGGCTGGGCTGAGCGGGCCTCGCCTTGGAAAATCTTGTGCATATGTCCCCCTCGCTCCCTCCCCAACTCCCCCCTTCCCCCGGCCCCAGGTCCCCAGCTCCCGCCAGCTCAACTCATTCCAAAGGCTCTGATGGAAAACTCAGTCCGAGTCCCGCCTTCGAGCAATTGTGCACCCCCTCCCCACCACTCCCGCCCCAACGCAGTCAGTAGTGTGGAGGAAGCTGGGCTGGGGGATGGTACAGTATAGGAAACAGGTTTTCCAGATCTCCAAGCACTTAACCACATGAACAAGGACGTGGGTCCCTGGGATTAAGGGCTGCAGGAAAGGCTTCAAATGGTGGGATCAACTGAGCAGCAAGGGGGAAGGGATGGGAGTTGGGAGGAGCATAGCAGAGAAGAGAAGGCTTTGGGGGAGGAGGAAGAGGACGCTTGTGCAAAACAGCCAACGTGTCAATCCAGGAATGTGAAAGAGACCAGAAAGCAATGGAGGAGAGAGCTAGAGGTTTGGGGGAAGTTCTGCCGGTGGATTCTTTTCGAGAAAAGAACGGTAAAAGAAAGATGATGCTGAGCTGATCCTGCCACAAAGGGATGGTGGTTAGACAGAAAGGATTTCTGAATGGGGCCATTATCAACAGGATTCATTAAGTAAGAGTACAGGCAGAGTCCTGAATGCTCTTTTTAGTTGTGACCACAGGCAAGTAAGTTCCTTCCCTTGTCTGAGCCTCGGTCTCCTCCCCTGTAAAATAAAATGATGGAGTCAGAGCCTTAGTTTCCTCCTCTGTAAAAATGATAGGATCCTAAAATCCTACCATCTTTGAGAAAGCTAGGAGTGACAAAAGAAACTCGAGAGGTAGAGTACAAAACTAAAGTTAGTCCTGACTCCTAGGGCCCTAAAAATCTCCAGAAAATAATCAAGTGACCCAACATCACAAAGATACATGAAGGGCCAGTGAATTCCAGGCAAAGGATTTAAAGCTAGAAAAGATTTAGAAATGGAGTCCAAACTGCCTCCTTTTACAAGAAAGACTGAGAGGGGAAATGATTAGCCCAAGGTGAAGGAGCATAGCCAGGGACTGAACCCAGTTCTTCTGATAAAGGGATCTTTCCCCTATACTACACTCCCATCAGAAGGAGCTCTAGATCAGAAGCCAGGAGCCCCAGGCCAGCTACTGGGTCACTTTGGATAAGTCACCTTCCTTCTCTGGCCATGCTGGAGTGGCTCAGAGTCAGAAGGACCTGGATTTGAATACTAGGTATGCAACTGTGCACCTCACTTTCTTCTAACAAAAGATATAGGCTGCTTCCTATTCTTCCTGGAAACGTCCCAGCCTGTTTTGCAGTCCTTTGGTGTCTCTTCCCCAGATCCTGTCCCCTCTCTGTGTATCTCCAGTCCCTGCTGCTCTTCCCTAAATTCCTCATATCCCTTTTGAGTGGCCCCATGGCCCCTTGCCCGTCTTCCCCAGTGTCCCCAGCCCTTTTCCTTCTCACCCAGTTCCAGTCCCCTCCATTCTTCCCCAGTGTCCCTCAACTCCTGTCCCTCTTCCCCAATCTTTCCCCTAATGTCCCCTTCCAGCTCCCTTCTTTCTTTTTTGGTGTATCTCCAGTTCCCTCCCCTAGCTAGCTCAGTCATGGTAATATAGGAAAAGCCTTTATGGGTTTTCCCTAGCTTCCCCAAAGTATTGACCACCATAGCTAACTGGGGTGAGGGTAGCTCTTGAGTCACAGTGCTCTCCCAGAATGCTCCCCACTCTGAAGACCAACTCAACCTAAAATCCATTCCAGAAAGGTTAGGAGAAAATGGCCTAATAATACAATAGGAGAGATGGGAGGGGACTCTTCTTTTCAGAGACGACCCCCACCTTTCCCTGCTCCAGCCCCTCCACAGACTCCCCAGCTTGGGGAGGGGTTTTCTGGCAAGGAGACAAGGGGCAGCACAACTTGGGGCTGGGGGACAGGAAGGCTTAGACTCCCCAAATCCTGCCTCTGCCTAGCCAGGCCCAGATTTCCAAAAGAGACAGGAGTAAGACAAAGGGAAGTCAGGCTGGGAGGGGAATTCTTTCCAGATGTGAAAGTCTGCGGTTTGGCCGCTCCAGGGCCTAATCTTCTGCACAGAGGGGGCCGTTTTGCCTGCCGGGAGGGGATCCGACCAGACTGGCAGGGTCAGGAGGTGGGAAAGCCAGGACCTATTCGTTCACCCTTTCCATCCTCTCCCCTTCCTGGGGGGGGGGGTGGAGTACCCTAGGGAAAGGGATTAGGGACAGGGAGACTCTGGGGGAGAAGGGCAAGAGATTAGGGGCACTGGGGGAGAGAGGAAGGGAATGGGGGACTCTGAATGATAGGGGCAGGGCCTAGGGGACACAGAGATAGGGGAAGGAATTTGGGAAAACTGAGAGAGAGGCACAGGAGCTGGAGGACCCAAAGAAGAAGGGAAAAGGGTTGGGGAAGAGGGGGGGAGCTAGGAGGCACTGAAAAGTGAAGGAGACTAGGGGGCACTAGGGGAGAACAAAGAGACCAGAGTGAATTTAGAAAAGGGAGGAAGCCAGGGCGGGGATGGTATTCGAGGAGAGGGACAGAGGCTGAAAGACATTGGGGGGAGAAAGGAAGGGGCTGGGGTGAATTAGAAAAGAGAGATGGGGTTGGAGGATACTGATGGAGAGTGTCAGGGGCTGAAAGATACCGAGAAAAAGGGAAAAGATGGAAATAACTTTGAAGAGAGGGAAAGACACTGAAAAGGTCACTAGGGTAAGTGGAAGGGACTGGAGGGTGGAGGCTAGGGCTGAGGGAGAGAAGCAGTAGCTAGAAGAACCAAGGGAAAAGGGCTGTGGCTAGGCGACACTCAGAAGAAGGTAAGAGATTGGTGGTGGGGCACTGGAGTAGAGGGTATGACCAGGGGACAAAAGAGGCAGTGGCTAGGGACATTGAGGAAAGGATGGGGTAGGGAGGAACCCCATCCAGCATCGGTCACATTGAGTCTACAAACAACTGGCTTTAATTTCCCACTGGGATCAAAAAGGGGAAGGAATTTCCCAAAGTTGCTGGCCTTCTAATTATGACCAAATCAGCAACAGATTTGCCCCTGGCGCCCCATGCCTTGGCCCCCTCCCTCTGAAGGAAGCCTTCATCACAGGCTTCCCCAGAAGAGGAGGCAAAACTCCTAGGTTCTTAAAGAGGGAGAGGCCTAAGGAAAGAAAAAGTCTTGGGGATTTGTTCTCACTGAAGATAAATGATGTTGATATCGCAGCAGGAGGGATCAAGGTTGAATAATAGAAAGGTCTTCCTGATAATTAAGGTTAGGTGACAGTAATTGAGGGCTGAATTTTTTGGAGAAGAGTTTCCCTTCTTTTGCACCTCTTCTGCTTTGCTGGGAGATGCAGGGGTTGAGATTTAGTTGGGGGGCCTTGGGGCACTTAGCCCAATGGCCAGGGAGGGAGCTGATGACCTCTGTAGGGTGTGAGTCAAGCATCATGAGCTCTCAAGCAGGGATGGAGGCTGGTGGTGTTTGAGCCAAATTCAGCATCTTGTAGAACTGCCTCACCCTAAGCATTGTTATGACATCTGCTGGGTCAGAGGGTTTGTTTGGCTGGGCGTCACTGAGAAATGGAACCCAGGCTCAGGCCTGTTCACCTGGGTCCTCTGCCTCTCACTCATAGAGGGTTAAGAAGAACAGGGATAGGCAGGGCAGTGGATTCTAGTGGACAAGGAGAGAGGAAGGAGAAATAGAGACAGTGGGTGCGGGTGTGGGTGTGTGCGTGGGTGTGTTTCAAAGCTAGGAGGTAGGACACCTGGGTCTGAGGAGAGGGCAAAAGGAGATAGAAACAGGAAGAAAGAAGGGGAAATGTCTCCCAGCTGACTTTGTTGCCTCATCTTCCCCTGTTGAATCCATCTTTCACAATGGCTACATGAATCAATCTGCCTATGGTAGAGATTTCCCTATTCAAAACCCTCTAGTGGCTTCCCACAAACTTCTTACCCTAGTATTTAATGTCCCTCTCCAGCCTTGCTCTGTTGCACTCTCCACACTCTCCATTGTAACCCAACTGAACACACACACACACACACACACACACACACACACACACACACACACACACGCACACACACACACACACGCACACACTACTCTTTGCACTGAACATCCCTCCCACCCAGACCATGGCCCCATCTCCTGTTCATAGGAAACTAGGATTTGAAGCCAGAAGGAGCCTTTGAGATCATTTAGTTCAGCTCCTTCATTTTATAGAAAAGAAAGTTGAGCCTTGGAGAGGTCGGGAACTTTGCCCAAGGTTACTCAGCCAGTGAGGAGCAAAGCTGAAATTCAAACCCAGATCCTGACTCCAAAGCCAAAGGCTTTTTTGTTTTTAATATCCTCTTCCTTCCAGCTCACCACACCTCCTCGGGGAAGTCTTCTCTGATCCTCCCCAGCTAAAATTAACCTCCTCCCTCCTCAAATGTTCCTACAGAATGTCATCTTGGCTTCTCCTATAGGCCTGCCACACTGTCCTACATTTACACTGCTGCAGGATACTTATTTGTTTACATATTGTCATTCCCTTTAGTGGGGTGCAAGCTCTTTGAGGCCAGGTAGCCTAATTCTGTCATCTTTGGTTATGTTTTTAGTGCCTAATACAGTGCTCTGAACTCAGAGACAGGGATAGGTACTACACCTGTAATTTCAGTGCTAAGAACTCCCTGATGAGGAAATTCTACCAATGCAACTTCTGGTCTTAGAGAGTTGTCTAGAGCACTAAATAAAGTGATTGGGGGCGGGGGTGGGGTCACAGAGCCAGTGTGTCAGAGGTCAGACTAGAACTCAGGTCTTCCTGGCTGAGGCCTCTATGCCTCAGCTGTTCCTCAACAGGTAAAGGACATTAAATAAGGGCTTGGTGAATGAAAGAATGAAGTAATGAAAGGCAAGACAACTGAATCACCTTCTCTCTTTCCCAACTACAGAGAAACAGATTGGGACTTCTTGTCTGGCCCTTCTTTATCCCCAGGAACCCTAATCTAAAAGGCTTGATGAGAAGCACTGTTTCTGGAGTCCAGGACCCGGGTTCAAAACCTAACTCTGCTATTTCCTACTTTTGCCATCTCAGACAAATTACTTCAGCTTTCCAGATCTCTGTTTCCTCATCTGTAAAATGAAGGGGTTGGATTATGTGATCTCCACAGCCCCTACCTTCTCCAAATTATGACCTTGTTATCCTTGGGTTCAGTGTCTCAATCCTATTTCAAGTTAAGATAGCAGATCTTTTACTCCCCAAGGAGACTGTTGTTGTGGGAAGGGGGTGGAAGTAAGACTACAAGATCTTCCCAATGGGCATCTGGGAAAAGAGGAGAAGCCTCTAGGGATCAGAGCTGGATTAGGAGAAAGGCTACCTGGTGCTGAGGAAAAGGTCTCCTTAATGGCTTTACCAGGAAACTCTGGGATCTGAAAGATGGTTTTCCTTGAGAGATGTGGCTGAGAGGAATCAGGAGATGGAGGGCGAGAAGAGATGGGATTGAAGGTAGACAGAGAGAAAAAAGCCTGCCCCGTTCCTGGGCTGGGATCCTGCATTTGTTGTTCTTGGCCCTGCCTGCCCAGTTCCCAGCTCCAGCTGCCAACAACTCTCCCCAGGGCTGGGCTGGGCTAGGCTAACTTAAGGGAGGAGGTGGGAACTCTTGGGCTGGGAGGTCAGGATGCCTGGGTTCTTGTTCAAACTGGGAAGAAGCACCTAATCCTGACTCTGCTTTCTTGTAAATCGGGGAAGAGCAGGACGATTGAGTGCTTTGAGATTTTTGGAGGGAGGTGAGTCCTGTCCATTTATCTCCATTTTTGTCTCTTCTCCTGACACTGGTGTCTTGGTCTTTTTACCCCTGTTCAGGAACCTGTCTTCCTTAAGCACTCCGGTCTCTTCCATCCCATTCAGCACCCTCTTCTTCCACTCTAAGGAGATGCAGGTTAGACTTCTCCCAATGTTGCCCCTGCAAAAAACTCAATCCTGCAGGAGATAGTAAAGATCCCTTAAGGTAGAAGAAAAGAGGGGACCTTAGGGGTAGGTAGTAAGGCAGTCATTTGGGAACAAGGGAGGCAGCTGCCAACATCTGGTGTTGGGCAGGTCCCAACTTGGCTGTGGCCAGCTGCAGCCTCCAAAGTGACCCTCCCCCTCTTCCCCAGGGCATTAAGGGCCGGATGATGAAGTTAGTCAGTTCTGTGACCTGTAGTTAAACTCCTCTCTGCTTTTATGATTCAATTACCCAGGGGCCCCTGCACCCCTTCACAATCTTTATCCCAGTGCCTGCTCTTTTAGTTCCTATGCTGCCCCTTAACCCCAGGCAGCCTGGGTGGGAGGGGTTGGGGTACAGAGGGAGGCCAGGGGCCTGGGGCCTGGGTTAAGAAGTCTCTTTGAGGAGCATCAGAGAGGGGAAGCCCAGAGCCCTAGGAAAAGATAAACAGCCAATAGTCTAACCTCCATCCCTCCCGCTCCTTTTGGCCAGCTGTAACTTTTCCTATTTGACTAAAGGAGGCAGAGTTCCCCTGTCTGCATTCCCCATCTCCATTGGTCTCCTCCCCAACCCCCCCACCTTCCCCACCAGAAAAACCTAGGAGGCCCCTAAGGAGAGAGGGAGAAGATCAAAGTCAGATTCAGAGGAGGAGGGAAAGGGGGGAGGTCATCCCTCTCCTCCCTGGGCCATAGGAGGGCAGAGAACAAGAGCAGGCCTCCCAGGCTCAGGGGCCCAGAAAAGATCAAAGAGGACTGGGAATGAGGGGAGGGAAGAGGATGCTAAGAGGGATACAGGGCTAGTCTTGGGAGCGGGGATGGGGGAGCACAAATTGTGGAAGCTCTTAAGTTCTTTCTCCACAGGGGGTGGCAGAAGCACATAGAGCACTTGAGGGATAGAGGTCAGGTTGAAGGAAGGTCTACTAATCAATAATAACAATAGCTAGCATTTATAGGAGGCCTCAGACGCTACCTGTGTGACCCTGGACAAGTCACCGAACCCTGTTGACTTCAGTTTCCTCATGCATCAAATGACTTGGAGAAGGAAATGATGAACCACTCCAGTGTCTTCGCCCAAAAAAAACCAAACGGGGTCACAAAGAGTTGGACGTGATTGAAACAATTCAACAACCACAATGAAGCATTCATACAGCCCTTTGAGTTTGCAAAGCACCTTATGTGCTATCTCAGATCATTCTCACAAGCTCCCTGTGAGGTGGTTTTATCTGTTTCACAGCTGAGAAAACTGAGGCTGAGAGAATAAAGTGACCTGTCCAGGGTCTCACAGTTAGAGTCTGTGACAGGATTCAAACTCAGGTCTTCCTGACTCCAGGTCCAATGCTCTATCCATGGTGCTACTGCCTCTGCCTAGAAATGAGAGGAAACTAGAATGAAGTTTCCCCAAAGTCTCTGTTTCTTGTTTTCCTAGCATCTCTTCAAAACAGCTGCTTCTCCCTCATGACGATTGGACTCAGGACCCAGGTGGGAGCCTCTCTGGGATTCCTTCCATAATAGGACTGGGAAGGGGACTGATGACTGTAAGACGTGAAGATAGAGAGAAGGGAACAAAGAACCATCAGCTCTAGCCTGGCCCCAGATATAGGATCATATTGGGGTTCACAGGACTTAGGGCTGGAAGGAACTTTAGAGATCATCCAACCCTCTCATTTTATAGATGAGGAAAACGGGGCCTAGAAGAGGGAAAGTGATTTGCCTGAGGTCAAAAAATAGTAACAGGTCTTAGGAATGCAAATCTAGGGCTCTTCCCACTATATTATGCTCTCTCGTTATTACCTATGCCACATGAAAACAAAGAATTTATTTGCAGAAAATATTCATGCGGTTATAGAATTGGACACAAGTCCAGCTCAGACGCCCCCACCATCCCTAGCCTAACCCTCACTTTCACCCTATCTTGGGCATAACACAATAGAATCTAGGACCCTATCCCCATACCTGAACCTCCACCTCATTTGGCTCTGTCCTTGCAGTGACCTTTCCTCATACATTCCCATGTGTTACGCAGGGCCAGAGAGATGGGGGAGAGGGATAGGAAAAATGGGGAACTGGCCTGAACCTGACCCCAGGGCTCTAACTGGTGGCAAGATGGAAATGGGAAAAAGATGTGGGAAGCAAGAGGCTCTGATTTTCCCTCCTTAATGGGGGAATGGGGGTCTGGATATACTCAGCTGTCAAGGGAGCTGAAAAAGACAGCCACCACCTACTGTGCCTAACTGCTGCCCTGTTCCCAGCCCCCTCTCTGCTTTTCCACTGTCCCCTCAGCCCCCTTTCTCCTAGTATGTCCCTCCTAACTCCTACCCTTCTTCCTTGGTCTCCCCAAATCCTTTTCCCTCATAATTCCCTCAGCCTCTGCCCCCAACTTCCCTCCTGCCATCAAGCTCCTGGACTCTGCCCCATCCATGTCATCCCAAGCTTTTACCCTTCTCTTCCAGTATCTCTCAACCCTTTTTCCAATTTTCTGAAGGGGAGGGGGTGTGATTCTTGAATGTTACTGGGCCCATTATAGAGGGTACATGTAAATTGTCTAATCCTCTCCCCCACCTCAACAAACACCCCCCACCCAAAACACAGATCATTCTGTCTCCTTTCACCAAGGAAGAGGGAGACATTCGGACTGTAGCTTTGGGATCCACAGGGACATGTCGCTGGGGATCAAAGGAGCCAGCAGCTCCTGGATTTCACAGCTGCCAGTCTCCCAGCCATGGTCTCATGCCTCCTAAATCTTAAAGCCTTCAGATTCCAGATAATCCAAGTTTCAAGTTAGTCCTCTGAGAGCCCCAACACAAAGGGCTACGTCCTGGCCACTGGGTCCAGTGATCAATCTCCTCTGAAATCCTTATCACTTAACAACTATATCATTTATTCAGATATTTCATCATATTCCACCTCGTGTTGGCAAGTCTAGTCTCTTTAGACCAGTGGTCTAAAAGAACCTGGGATCTGCAAACTTAGTTTAAAAAAAAATGCTTAGTAATTATATTGAAATATAATTGGTTCCTTTTGCATTTTATTTGTAATTGGTTTTTGTAAACCAATTTGTAATTGGTTTCCTGTGTGTTTTATTTAATGCATTTAAAAATATAATTCTGAGAGAGGGTCCACAGGCTTAATCAGACTGCCAAAGGGGTCCATGACACAAAATGGTCAAGAGAGCCTCACTTAAGACTGTCATCCTTCTCCTTAATCTCCCACATTTTGTACAGTGATAGGTGGAGCAGGTTCTCAGTTAAACCTCTTAAAACTGACTGCTGAGGGAGGAAGCACTATCTCTGCAATGGGGAGTCCCAGGGTGAAAGTCCCACGGAGACAAAGCATTGTGTAGTAGAAAGGATGGAATAGACAGTGGGGATTGGTTTGGGGTATTCCCAATGCTTAACTAGTGCTTTGCATTTATTAGGCACTTTGTTGACTTTAATTTGGAGTCAGAAAACCTGGTTCAAATCTTAGCTTTGCCATTGTGTGACCTTGGGCACATTTCTTTTCTCTGGGTTTTAGTTTCCTCACCTTCAAAAAAAGAGGAGGGTACTAGATTAAGTGAACTCATTGCTTCCAGGCCTGACATCACGTGATCCTGTGAATACCCTACACACCAACCCCCACCAAACTACTTCAAGAGCCCATCTCCAAGAGCATGTGCTTCAGAACTCTGGCATCCCCCTTTACACATCTCCCCTCACATCCCTCCCCCCAGGTACTTCTGTCTAGGGCTGTATGGCTTATCTCGCCATTGTCTCTGCTCTGGGTGTGGGCTCCATCTTCCCCACTCCACGAGGGCTGGGACCGTCTTTCTCTTTGGAATCATTTGGCCTGTTTCATTCGGATAACTTTCCTGGAGTTCTTCTAAACAAGCAACAGAACAAGATTCCCGGCTGCGAAGGGCATTCCTTTATGAACTCTCCATCCAGCCTGGGGTGTAGGATGGGCGTCTTCAGATGAAGGGGAGGCCAGACCGACTGGATGACCATTTGTAAGGGACAGGATATTCATTCTCTGAAGCCTCTTCCAATGCCTGATCCTCAGATTCTGTGAGAAAGCATCACTGCACTCATATATAAATCTTGGACAAGTTACCTCAGATGTAGTAACTCCCATTTAAGTGTCTGAAGGTGAGTAAGAGGAGAGTGGAACCACATCTTTTTACCTGCAGTACCTAGTTCAGTGCCTCGCACCTAACAGGTGCTCAATAAACGTTGAACTGGATTGTTTAACAGCTCCGTGAGGAGGGCAATACACTTATGAGTCCCATTTTACAGATGAGGAAACTGAGCCTCGGAGAAGTTAACTTACATTTATCGCCACATGAAGTTACAAAGTATTTTATCTCATTTGATCCCTGTAACAACCCTGTGAGATAGGTGATGCAGGTGAAATAAACCCCATTTAAAAGGAAAACCAAGGCTCAGAGTTTAAGTTCGAAATCACAACTAATAGTAATGCTGGGGCTCAAAAGTGCTACTTGAATTAGTGTTGAGCCTTCCCTTCTATCTCAGTGCTCCAGCTGGACATACCATCAGAGACTGTTAAAACTGGAGACAGGGCCTTCGATATTATCTAATTCAGCCTCCTGTTCAGTTTACAGATGAGAAAAACAGGGCCAAGAGAGGTCATTGGAGCAGACTTTTGAGTGGGAAGAGCCTCTTGGGTATTACTGAAGCATGGAGGGAAGGAATGGAACTTATAAATATACTTCAGCTCAATATTTATTAAGAAAACACTGTCTACCAAGCAGTTAGATGCTAGAATGACTGGCTGTGTTGTAGTGGGGAGATGACACAAACGAACAGACCACAAGATAATACATGGGTATTTAAAGTAGACAAGTATAGATGAGGTGTGAATAAACTGTTTTGTGAAATCTAAGGGAGAGGGAGTTTTTACTTGAAGGTAGAGAGAGAAAGATGGGGAAGGCTTCCTAGAGGTGGCATTTAAATTAGGCTTCAAACAGGAATTCAACTGGGGTGTGGTGGGTGAGGACAATACAAGCAGAGGTAATATAGTGAAAAAAGGCAGTCAGAAAACTCTCCTGGGGAGGGTGAATAGTTTGGTTTGGCTGTAGACTGAAGGGGGAGGATTGGGAGGGCCTTGAAGCCTTTGAACTTTGCTCAAGCATATAAGCACTCATTACATACTATGTCTGAGGCATGTGCTGGTGCTGTGAATACAAAGAAAAAAATGAAAGGCCTTCCCTTTAAGGAACTTAAATTTCATCTTAAGAAATAACAAGGATGCAAATAAATAGATACAAGATCTATACAAAATAAAGGCAGATAAAAGATGATTTTTGGAGAGGGAGCACTAGTCGCTGGGAGGGTTAGGAAAGGTCTTGACACAGACAGTGGTGCAAAGCTGAGTTCAGAAGGAAGCTCAAGAAGAGGCTGAGACGAGGGAGGGCATCTGAGGCTCAGAACAGCCTCTGCAAACATACAGAGATGGAAGATGACAGGCATGAGGACCAGCAAGCAGTTGTCACTTCAGAAGGGCCATAGAGGATGTGATAGCAGTAACGTGCTAACAGCCTGGAAAGACACGTTGAGTCAGACAGGGAAGGGCTTTACACATCAGAGTTTATATTTGATCCTAGAAGCATTTGGGAATGATAGGACCTTCTTGAGCAAAGGAGTACCATAGTCAGACCAGAGCTTCAGGAGCGTGCTTTGGCAGCTGTGTGGAGTCAGGACTGGAGACAGGAAAGACTGCAGGCAAGGTTCAGATGAAGCAGGCTAACACAGTAGGGTGAGCTAGAGGTCCTGAGTGTCTAGGAGTCATGCTAGCTAGAGGTCATGAGTGACTAGGAAGCAGGCAACAGGGAGTCACTGATGGCCGATATGACCACTTCTATGTATAAGGAAGTTTTTATTCTGGCCCAAGTCTGAAGGATAGTTTGAGGTAGGGAAGAGAGCAGAAGTGAGATGATGTGACACAAGGCTATTAGTATGGTCTACATGGGTGGGAATGAGGGCTTTTATGGGGGAGAGGGGTTGGAGGGAGGTTGCAACAAATAGGAATCAGAGGCGGAAGTTAAGATGTGGTAATATTAAATATTGGCAAATGCTTGCTGGTTGGATTGTATGGGAAGTGAGGAAGACACAGAGCTGCCAAGCTGATTTTTTTTTTTTTTGCCCAACATATCTTCTTAAAGAAAAAGTCTGCCTATATCATTCCTTTGCTCAAGAAGTTTCTGTGGTTCCCACAATTACCTACAGCAAAAAACATCAACTTTTCCAGTTTACATTTAAAGCCCTAGTCAGTCTAATTCATTCTTTCATGTATGTCATGATTACTTGTTCCTTGCACAGACAGGACATTCTACCTCCCACTTGTGCCTCTGCAAAGACTATTATTCCTCTTTACTGTCACCTCTTGGAATCCATGATTTCCTTCAAGGCTCAGCTTAAGCTATACCACCACCACCACCCCCCATGAATGCCCTTGACCCCTGGAAATTAGTTTAGATGTATTTGACACATATTTTGTAGAGGTTTTATCTATGTCCTTCCTCCCCAATTAAATGTAAGTTCCTTGAGAACAGATATTTTATTTTTGTCTCTATCCTCAGTGCCTCAGTGTCCCGTGATGGGTCCTTTATAAATACTGAATAAATTCAATTCCATAAACATTATTTAAGTCTTTCTATGTGCAAGGTATGTTGCTGGGTGTTGATGCAAAGATGAAAAGATGACACAGTCCCTGCCCTCAAGGGGCTGAGACATGTAGACAAATGGGGAAGAAATATATACAAGTAACTGATGAGTGGGAAGGGATGCTCAGAGCCTCCTGAGAAACTCAGCAACAGAAGAATTGCTCCTGACCAGTGGGTAGCAGGAAAGGCTTCGTGGAACAGGTGACAGTGGAGCTACGCCTTGAAGGAAGAGAAAGATATTAATTCATGGCAATGGGGAGACCATGGAGGTATGGAGAAGCAGGGGATGTAACAGCTAGCCGGTAGTCCATTTTGGCTGAAGTGTCGAGCACGTGGAAGGGAACATCAAGAAATAAAGCTTCAGACTGTGAAGGGTCTTAGACTCCAGGCTAGGGAGTTTTACTTTATCCTATGAGCTAAAGCATCACTGACAAGTTTCTGGCTAGGTATAACATGGTCAGACCTGTGCCTCAGGGTAATTTTTGGTAGCCGTGTGAAGGATAGGCTGAAAAGGGAAGATACAAGAGGCTAGGAGATGATTTAACTAGGTATCTGTAGACATCTAGTCAAGAGGTTATGAGGGTCTGAACTAAGGTGGTAGTCATGTGAGCGGAGAAAAGCATCTAAATACAAGATGAGGAGAGAGAATGGGTATGTCTTGGCAACTGATTAGATAGGAGGAAGAAGAGTCACAGATGACTGAGGTTTTCAGTCTGGAAGGATGGCAAAGGAAAGCTAGGAATGCATTGATGTAGCAAGAAACAGAACATGTTTGTTATTCACAGGGAAAAAGAGGGAAGAAAAGGAGGGAAGGAGTAGAAGTAAGAGGTCAGATTAGATGCAATGGAACACCTATCCTCAACTGAGGGCTCAGCAAGATTCTAATAAAACAGGGCAGAGGAAGGGGAACAAAGACTGATGGAGCAGCATAAGGAGAATCATGCAAGGCCTCTTGTGGCTGTCCTCCTGGGGAAAGGAAGAGCAGGAGAAAAGGCCAGTCTTGCAAATAAACACTAGGCTTTGGAGTTCCCCAGGGGTTTTTGTGCCACAAACACATGGACTGTGAAATACCCTGACCCATATACCCAAACAGTGAATCCAACATGTTTTATATGGACAACAAACAACAGTTATATGGTGTTTGCAGCTCGTTTGCATTCCTAATGATTTGTGGTGTTTTGTTAAGGACACAACTTTGACTAGAAGTCAAAGACCTAGATTCTGAGTACAGCAGTGCCACTCAATACCTTAGGCAAATCACTCCATCTCAATTTTATCTGTAAAACGAGGGGGTTAAATTAGGCCTCATAGTTCAGTGGAAAGAATTCTGATGTAGATCTATGGATAGGCAAAGAGTTCATTACCAAACAAGGGAAAGGATCACAGAAGACAATTTGGACAATTTTGATTACATAAAATTAATTTTTGAACAAACAAAACCAATTAAGCTAAAATTAGAAGAGGAGCAGATAAATGGGGAAAACCTTGAAGCCAGTTTCTCTGATAAAAGTGTCTTTTCTAAGACATATAGAAAAAATGATCCAAATTTATAATAAGAGCCATTTCCCAATTTCTAAAAGGTCAAAGATAAGCAATTTTCAGGGGAAGAAATCAAAGTTATCAATAGCCATATGAAAATAAAAATGTTCTAAATAACAAGAAATGCAAATTAAAGTAACTCTTAAGGTTCAATCTATCCCTCAAATTGTCAGTTAGTCCAAAAAAGAAAAAAAAATGTGGGAAAAATGGTATATTAATCTAGAAGCTGTGAAACTGATTCCAGCCAATTCTGGAAAACAATCTGGAACTACGCTCAAGTTATTCAAATACGCCTACCCTTTAAAGACTACTACTAGATCTATACCCCCCAAAAACAAGAGGAAATGGATACGTACCAGGTTTTTTTGGGGGGGGGGGAAGGTGGCAAAGAGCCAGAATCTGAAGGGGTGTTTATTAATTAGGGAATGGCTGAACAAGTTATATGACATATGAATGTGATGGAACACACTTGTGCTATGAGAAACGAAGGGGATGGTTTCAGAGAAACCTGGGAAGATTTCGATGACCTGGGGCAAAATGAAATGAGCAGATCCTTGAGAACAACTTATACAGTAACAATATTGTAAAATTAAACGACTTTGAAAGAGTCTTTAAAAGAATTCTAATCAATTCAATGACCAACCATGCTTCCAGAAGACTCATGATGAAACATGCTGCCCTCCTCCTGAGGTGATGAACTCAGAGGACAGACTGAGTCATATATGTGTATGTATACAAATATACATACAGAGAGATAGAAAGAGGGAGAGACATGGCCACTGTGGGAATTTGTTTTGCTTGACTATACCTATTTCTTATAAGGCATTTTTCTTTCTTCTTCAATGGGGGTAGGGGTAATTAGAAGACTGGTAAATTAAGTTAATAGCTTTGATATTAATTTTAACTCTAGTTCTAACACTACATCATTTAGCCTCTGAGCTTTAATATTCTCATCAGTAAAATGGGGACAATTACACCATCTGCTTCATGGGACTGTTGCGATAGAAGTGCTGTGTATATCTTTAAATACTATAATATAAGCTAGAATTATAGCCATCCATATAACAATGGAATTGATTCTAAGTTCTGGCTAGTGTCCATCAGGGATCAATACCAAATAGTCCAACCCTTTGGAGGGCCAAATACACACAAGTATTAAGTTTTGTTGTTGAGTCATTCCAGTCCTGTTCAATTCTTCATGACTCCATTTGAGGTTTTCTTGGCAAAGCTACTGGAGTGGTTTGCCACTTCCTTATCCAACTCATTTGACAGATGAGGAAACTAAGGCAAATAGGGTTAAGTGACTTGCCCAGGCTCTGAACTCAGGTCTTCCTGATTCCAGGCCAGGTGCTCTATCCACTGCGCCACCTAGTGGCCCAAGTTTTAAGTAGCTGAGGATTTTAACCAGGTCCTGTAATTCCAAATTCCATGCTCATTCCATTGACATTACAGGCAGACCACAGATGACCAGAGGTCATCGAGACCAACTTTCTCATTTTATAGATAAGTAATCTTTAAATTCAACTTCTAAACACTGTGACCTACATCATTCAGTTGTATTTTAGCTACAACATATATTAGACAATGAGAAAAATATACGTAGCAAGCTTTGCAAACTACGAAGTGTGTTAATATTATTACTGGACACGTTATGGAAATACAGGAGTTAGACCTAAAAGGGAGATTTCAGATTATCTAGTTCAACCCTCTCATTTTACAGTTGAGGAAACTGAGATCTTGAAATGAATGACTTGCTCATGACACTACAGGTTCACCAACTTCAAATTCAGTTCTCTTTCTGCTGTGAGGATACTTGGTTGTCCTTGATGAATTCCAGTCACTTAACCAGATGCTCAAGAATCGAAAGAACTGGCAGACAGTGATCCACCATCTCATGGTCTCTGAAAGTTCTTGGGAGAACTCAGGAACAGAAGGTAGGAGAAGGGTGTTTGAATTTTCAAAAAAGGGAAGAGAATGGAAACTGCAAACATGGCCAAATAGTTTGATTTCTGTGGGGACTCTGGAACACATTAAAGAGATGGTTAGTGAATATCTGAAAAAGGACCTAAGTGATCCAGGATGACCATCAAAAACAGGATTATTTCCACTTTTTTTTTGACAGGTTGTGTACATCAGAATGATCTAGTTTACTGAGATTTTAGCAAAGGAATTCATAAGGTCTCGAATGTTAACTGTTGGGGAAATGATGCTGAAATGTGGGCTAGATGATACTACAATTAAGTAGATTCAGAAGTGATCTGCTAGGTTCAAAGTGTAATTATTAATGATCCAATGTCAACTTGGAAGGTTGCCCATGGGCTGGATTCTGAGCATCTTGATGACTCACACAGGTATGGGATGCATGCTTTTCCAATCTTCAGATATATCAGAATGTACAAAGATCTTAAGGTGAGCTAGAACACTGAGTCAAAGCAAGTATGATGAAAGTCACAGGGATAAGTGTAAAGTCATGCTTGATTTCAAAAAGTCAATATCACAAGTATAAAATGGGTGTTAGCCCAGTTAATAAGGTTAATAAGGCGTAATAAGGCAGCCAGGAAAGCTAATGTGATCTTAGGCTACACACTGAGAGGCAGTATCCAAGAACATGGTTGCTACGTAATATTCTTCACTGGTCAGACCACAGTAGGAGTACTGTGTTCAGTCCTGGACATACTTGAGTTAGGACAATGCTAAATTGGAGCATGTTCACAGGATGGTGATGGTCTTCAAGTTTCTGCCATATGAGGATGGAAGGAGCCAGACTAGCTTAGAAAAGCCACAGTGAAGCTGTATTCCAGTATTTGAAGGGCTTTGTGAAAAGTGAACTAGATTTGATCTGCCTGGCCCTGGAGGGCAGAACTTGGAACAGTGGATGGAAGTTGCAATAAGGTGGATTTGGCCTCAATTTAAGTAAAGATTTACTAATAACTTGAATTATTCACAAGTGAAGTGGGTCCTCACTTGAGGTCTTCAAACAAATGTTTAGTGACTACCTGTTATGCTGTACAGGGATCCTTTTGGTACAGGATGCACTAATCTCATTTCTAAGATTCCTTACAACTATGAAATTCTGTGACACTAACATATTAATTAGTTACGGTAGTGTTTACATTTCTATCATCAACTGTTGTCATTTGTTTGAGAAGCAGTATAACAGAGTAGATAGTTATCTTAAAGTCAAGGAAGACCTGCGTTTGAATCCAACTCTGACACATGATGACTGATTCTAGACAAGTCACAAACTCTCAGTGCTTCCAGGATTAAACTCTCTAAGACTACACATTGCAGAGTAGCTGGTGATCTGCATTGGTAACGGGAGTTTTCTCACTAAGACATCTCTAAACCAATGAAATCATAAGTTTGGATCTCACAAAACAATTCTGAGCCAGAGTCTCAGTCACTTATATTAAACTAAATGTAAGATTCACCACTAAAATGAAATCTCAAAAAGACATATAAGTACACACTGAAAATAACATTTGTTGGACACTCTCAGGCTTTACTCAAATTGGACCAATATGGTAAATACACTGTTTCTTGCCTTAGAGGAGTTTATAATCTAGTAGACACTTCCAGGTACTGCCTTCAGCGAGGCTAGATATTTGTACTCTGAATTCCACATGTATAAGATGGAGTCTGGTCTTCTTCCCATGGTGACCTTGTCATTGTTTTCATAAATAGTTCCCATAAAGGCAAAAGATTTGAATTTTAGTCAACAGTCCTGGCGAACAGGACCTGGATTCCATGAGTTTGCTGGTATCTTTTTTCTTCACTGACCGTGATGGATATTGGTAACTTAATTCTGTTTTCACCTCCAATTCTGATTCTTAATGTGGCCAACATAGGTTACCCTTGTTCAGGCTATGCAGACTCCATAGACTTCCTGGTTCTCTGTGATAATGGACCAGGCACAGTGTCACTCCTTCTATGCCAACATGGACATTAATGCCTGCTAGGCTCAACAGGAACCAACTTGCTCAGGTCTTGCTGGCTGTCTGTGCAGGTAGATCATGTTATGAAGGAGTCAATGAGCTAATACTTGGGGCCTGGCTGGGCTGAAGGAAGAGACGTTACTGTGGCGAAGCTTTTCTTTTCCAATGGCAGCCAACGAGGTAGCTCTGGTCACCAGAGGCAAGGCAGTGATTATAGAACCATGGTCCCGGGTCTTTTGTGCGGATAAAATGCCTGCACTACCCAAAGTGAGTACAAACTGCAAACCCAGATTGAAAGGGCAGAAAGAAAACCCCTTGGGCTTCCATGTTGAAAAACTAGCCTGCAGTTGCTTCAGAATATCCTTCTTCACCCATTTATCCCCTTTTCTTGCACCAAATGATCCATTTTATAGAATTATTTAACCTCAGAACTGCAAAGGATTTCAGAGGTCATCTAGTCCAACCCTCCCTGAAACATGTATCTCACCCATGTGTCCAAAGGCAGTCATTCAGCCTCTGCTCACACACACAGACTGGGGAAGACGTCCAGTTTGGAAAAAGAGACCTGAAATCAAACATCAGCTCTGCAGCTTACTTCTTATATTACCCTGGGCAGGTCAATTAACTCTGTCCTCATCTTAGAAACAAGGGAATGATCTCTAAGGTCCCTTCCAGGTCAAATTCCTCCTCATAGTAAGATGAAATCTGTTCCTGGGTAACTTCTTAGCTCTAACCAATGGAGTGAGGCAGAAAAAGACTTCATCCTTTTTCCACGTGAAAAACCTTCAAATATCTGAAGACACGTGTAAGTCTCCTCCTCCAGTCTTAACTACATCAGTTTCCACCAACCATGCCTCTAATGACATGGTTTTAAGTCCCCCCAGTACCAGCTCCAAGCTTATCAACATTCCTCCTAAAAACGGGATGTGTTCAAAATTGAACACAAAATTACAGACTTGATAGGACCATGGCAGGGTATTCAGACATACTCTTTGTCAAGATACATACCATCTAAACTTATACTTGTACTAGCTTTGAGATGCCACACTTCCAGCCATTCTGTGTATCTCACTGCATTATTATCCACAATACATCTGATTTATGAGTGGGGATCTGGAGCACAGCTGTGAACAAAAGGGCACACAATGGCCACCTGAAGATCCTTAGTAAATGTTTGTGAGGTTGAGATTGGTCTTATCCACATGCTGGCTGCTGTTCAGGGCTTTTCAAACTCACAAACCAGGAAACTCCTTTACTGAATTACTTGTAGCTAGCCCATATTATGCATTCTTTTACAAAATACACTGTCCTGAATCTGTTTAATAAGTAGCAAAAAACAATACTTCTTCCTTTATAAAAATTCCTTTGTGAGTTTACAAGGCAGTAACTTGGGCATTTAGAGGCTTCACTTAACATGAAGGAGGGAGCATTGAAAACATAAATGCTTTCTCAGCAGGCACCTGGGACTCAAATAAATACCTCTTCCCCTTAGGAAAGGGGTATTTTTAAAAAATGTAACCATGAAAAAGTTGATTTTTTTGCTTTCCACTACCCAGTGAAAAAACAGAGAATCAACTGATAATCAGAGGTGGCTCCTCCAGATATGAGGAATGGGGAGATGAGGGTCCTGGACTAAAAGTGGTATTGGCCGATGGTACTTAGGGACAAAAGTACTTAATCACAGCCATAATGACTTAAGGGAGATCTGGGGAAACTACACATCCCAGCACTGTCCTGTTAGCCAAGCTGCCTGGCTGAAGCAAGGCATACTGGGAATTCTAACCAGCCTGAAACACCAATATTAAGGGGTGGGCAGCAAGGCTGGCTTTCAACGTAGGGAGCTTCCCCTCACCCCACCCCTTCAATGGGACTGGGAGGGGAAACACTCTAGACAAGTAGGACACAACACCTGTGGTAAAAATTTCAATGGTCTATGGTCGGAGAGATTGGGTCTGGGACAGACTCACTTCCCAACAGCTCCAGCCTAAGTCTTGGGCTGGTTGGATAGTCTGTTCCCCCTTGGGTAGCTGTTTACCCTCAGTCTGATGCCTTCTCTCTGCAATGACTACCAGTCCCACAATCCCACCTCCCCTATTCCTGAGAGGGAGGAGACCGGGCCAGCTGTTGCTCCCACTCAACTTCCACCAACTTGTAGAGGTCCATGGTTGCCTTGGCATCTTCAACTGAGGAATGCCCGCTCTTCCCTACCTAAGGAAAGAAGAGATGAGAGTAGAGTGAAGCTATAAGGTACTGCTTCTCCATTTTCTCCTTACTTCCCTATGTACCAACTCCTTTCTCTCGATCTTATTTCTGCCTGGCATGACGTAGGCACTTAATAAGTACTTGGTCTAAGTTGTACCCTTTAGCTACAAGGAGACTATGTGGTATAGTAGATGTAGGGGCTAGCATCAGAATCAGGAAGAACCTGGTTCAGGTCACACCTTTGACACTTATTGGTTATGTGACTCCAGGTAGATCAATTTAATTTCTCCTATTGCCCCAAGCAGAACAGCTACTGATCTGCATTGGTAGAGGGAGTTCCATCACCAAGAGTCTCTTAAAATAATATCATAGGTCCAGATTTTTAAAAATAAACCAAAAACCCATCTGTCTCTCCTCTGACAGTCAGACCTCTCTAGAAATAGAGCCGTCATTGTGAATTTCTTCATTTCAGGGTTTCACCTTTGGGAAATCCATGCTGTCTAATCTCTGCCCCTCCTATATAATGTCTGTTAATTCCATCTTATTCTGCATTCTGTACTGATAAAACCTATCCTCCGTTTTCAGAGAACTACCCTTCAAATCAATCACTGGAGTCTAGGACACTATTAGCCCTCAATCATTTCTTCTCCGGGTTCTTGCTCTCAGTCCTTTTCCCCTTTTCTATGTGGCTCAGGAGATAGGCTGAATTCTGGGAGAGATTGGTACTTCCCTGAGGTTGGTATAGTGAAGTCATATCTTTGTCTGTACTTTTTATAACTATTCTTCAGAAGAAGGTCTACCCTTCTCCTTCTTAGCCAAACCCAATTCCAGGGCCTATCTACTCATGGTTATCATCATCATTTTATTCCCAAAAAAATCAAGCTGTGAAAAAAATGAAGAGATATATTATTATCCTCATTTTACAGATGGAAAAAGTGAGGTCAGAGAGGGCAGGTGGGTTTAGAATGGTCACATATAGCAAATTAGAAGCAGGGCTGGAGTCCAGTCGCCTTGCCTTTAAGCCCAGGGCCATCCCTATTAGACCTCCAGTCAAAGACAAGGGGGCTAACTCCAGGAAAAAGGGGGCTGAAAGGACTAACAGAACTCCAAGCTGTGGGGTAGGGATGGAGTTGGTATATGAAGGAGAAGTTTAGAGATGCTTTCTGGAGCTTAGAAAATGTTCACCCACCCCCACCCACTTACCTGAATGTCCTGGTGGAGCAGCTGCTTGGTCAAACGCTTCAAAGAGATTGACTCATTCTCAGGGAAGCCAGCCCGGGAATTAAGGATAGGGATTCTGGAAGTGTCTCGGGTAAGGTTCTTGGGGTGAAAGTAATGGAGGGCTTTGAAGTCATTGTGGATGGCGTGACCCACTACAATCTTGCCAAGGAGTATCTTCAAGATCTGAAATTCAGGAAGGACAGGTGGTTGACATCTCTCCTCCACGTACAAATGCAGCATGGCCCCGCTTAGCTGATACACCCCCTTCCATATCCTCTTTGTGCAGTGTCTCCCTCTCAAACTGCTCTCAAAAGCCACTACATCTTCACAAACAGTCAAATTGTTTCTAAATTCTCTAATTCCCCTCTGTCAAGGTACCTTGCCTAGCTTAATTAGATGACAGCAGGTGATTTCTCTTGCTCTACTCTCTGGAACTGGAAATCGAATGGTTGATTCTCCCTTCCCCCCAACTCTCCAACCCAATGATAAATCTACTCACCCTTACCCTGAATTGTAAGTTTGTCTAAGTTTCTACTGGCTTGCTAGGTTTACCTTAGAACAAAGTATTCAAGAGTACTTAATGATTTTAATGCTGTTGACCTTGATCTGTCATCCTCATTTTATACATAATGGAACTGAGGCCCCAAGAAATGATTTAACCAAGGTGACAATGCTAATCCAAGACAAAGAAGAGATTAGAATCTAGGATCTTGACTCTATATTCAATATTGTTTCCACTACACCAACTCCTATGATCCCTATCATAAATACCTCATAAGAAGATCACAGATTTAGAGCAGAAAGGGACCTAAGAAGCTATCTAATCCAACCTCTTCACGTTATAGATGAGGAAATGAAGGCTCAGGTTAAATGATTTTTCCTAGGTTACAATGTAAAAGGCCGAATTTGAACCAAGATTCTCTGAGTCCAGGGTCAGTGCTCTTTCTACTATACTGTATGAATACCGCCTACCCTTAAAAAAAAAATCAGTCTCACTATATTATAATCACAACTCTCTAAAAATTAAAAACTGTATCTTCCTAGCTTAATCACTCACTTCTATTGCCACACTTGGCTCCAAATGACTTCTGGCTGTTTCAAAAAATCAAAATCACCCTCAAAAGATGATATGCCACCACTCTGAGGGTCAAAAGAATAGGTTACAAGCTATAAAGCCAGGGTTCTTAAGCTGGAGTCCATGATTTAAAAAAAAAATACTTTGAGAACTGTATTTCAACATAATTGGCTTCCTTGGCATACAACATTTAAACACATTATTCTGGGCAGAGTCATCAGACTGCCAAGAGAGTCCATAATGAAAAATGAAGAATCTCTGCTCTAAAGGCAATTCCCCAGCTTAGTCCTAAGAATATCTCAGGCGGGGCAGTGTGACTGGAGTATGCACATGGCCTCTTGAGGGAGTCTGCTCTGCAAGGGACAGCACTCATGGCTGGATATATTCCGATGGAGGCATTAATTCCATCAGTTCGTATGCCACCCAGCATATGGCTACTGACAAAAAAGCAGGGAGCAAATGCTTTCTGAAGATAATTCAACCTAAGCCCGGCATTCACGTTCCTCCTTCCTATCAACAATTGGCCATCACTCTTACTTCTTCCCCAGATTGGGCTTGGGACTCCAATTCAGCTCAGCTACCTCAAGCTTTACAAGTCCCCACTACACTTCTTCTTTTGCATCCTTCTGCATTCTCCTTCTTCCAAACCCTTTCCAGAATTCAGGAAACCGTCTCTTAACTTAAACTCAACCATTTGTCTTTATTTGGAATTTCCCCTCCATATTTTCATTTACACCACAATGCACTGGCATGAACCAGAGAGGAAACAGAATACCAGAAAGATCCCTAGAGCAAAAGACCTGGATTTGAATTCTGACTTTGCCATTTACCATCTGTGCAACTGGAGGCAAATCATGTCCCTTCTTGGGGCTTCAATCACTAAAATAAGGTTCAACTAGACTAAGATCCCTTTCAACTCTAGCCCCTGGCTTCTAGTATTCCCCCACTGGAGAAAGAGCTTCACCAAGAGCAGGGAGATTCTCTCTCCTCTGCCTGGGTCAGTCTTGGAGATCAGAACAGGATTCTATATACTGAAAGCTTATGGGACAGGATATATGGGCACAAATAAAAAAGCACAGGATACCAAGTACCTTCAAGCAGCTCAGAGATAGAGAGCTGGCCCAAGGGCACCACCTGCAGGTTTCTGAAGAATCCTACAGCCAAAGCTGAGTTCCTCGGGGTCATTACTGTGTCAGATACAGTTGGGTATGGTAAGAGGTGTTCAATCTGAATACTCACACATTAAAGACTGCCTTGGACAATACAATGCTGATGTGATACTGAAACAGGTCCTATTTGGGAGCCAGGAAGCACAAAGCCCACACTCGGTGAAGGGATGCTAAACTAAGCGTTAGGATAAGGCAGGAAGTAAGCAGGGTGAAGTGGAATGAATGCTGGACTGTTAAGCCCTAGTTTTGTGTTGCCGCCCTAGTTTTGCCATGAATAACTGTGTGACTTTACTTTTCTGAACCTCCTTTTCTTCATCTGCAAAATAATGGTGTTGGACTAGATGTTTCCTAAGGTTTCCATCCAGTTCTAACCTTCTTGTAAGACTTCTAGCCAAGTGATGCCAGCCACAGAGCACTTGAAAAATAGACACATTCCTCCAAAGGTACACTTAGATCCCTCCTGTGTGAGACAGGGAAAAGCAGTCCAAGGCCTGAGTGCAGAGACGGGACTAAGAAGGGATCATTCAGGAGCATCTCATCACTTGATTCTGCATTCTGACTGACAGTAGTGACAGGACTGAGAAAAGAATATCTAGGAAAATTCTATCACCTACATTTTGCATTATTTCTTTTACTGCTCATCCTCTTTTCCAAGACTATTCTGCATTTTTCTCCTAGTCCAGGAGGGCTTCCCAAATCAACATCCTTCCTTCCCCCATATTTAAATATCTGTGTACAACTTGATCTTTTGTTTCAGTCTCTGTCCAAGTCTTGGTGGGAAATGTGGGAGTAGGGTTACCCTTTCTTAGGGACCTAGTTTCAGAACAAGGCTCTGTGCTCAGTATGTAATGTTAACTAAGACACTACCTCCTCTCTCACTCCCTACTAGCTTTCACCAAAGTCCAGTCCCTATCTAGAAGTCTTCCTCCTTACCTAATCTCTGTCAAGCCTTTTCCCTGATAAGTTTCCTTTTTTTTTTTTTTGAGGGGAGAAGGCAGGACAATTGGGGTTAAGTAACTTGCCCAAGGTCATACAGCTAGTAAGTGTGTCAAGAGTCTGATAATGGATTTGAACTCAGGTCTTCCTGACTCCAGGGCCAGTGCTCTATTCACTGCATCACTTAGCTGTCCCCAATTGTTTCTTTTTAAGAAAAAGACCCCAGGCATCCTAACCCCACCCTTCCTTCCCCACTCCCATCACCTCTTTCCGGGCCGCCTTGAAAGGGGTGGCATTAACCATATGCTCCTTCTTGATACCGCTCCACTTGGTCCGGTAGTCCACAATTTTGCAGGGAGGACGAATGTATTCGTCATATAGCACGTCACCACTGTAACTTACAATGCTACATCGGGCCAAAGAGCTGGTATGGCCTTTAGGCCCTGTGCCCACCATCTCACAATCAAGAGCCACCATCTTCTTGTTGTAGCCCTTCTCTGGGGCAGGCGGGAGGGTTCGGGCAGGTGGGAGGGGGCGGAGGCCACTCTGGAACTCTGACAGGAGATCTACCTTAGATGCCACCGATACTGAACTGGTCTTCCTTGAAGGAGCAGGTGTCAACCAAGACACTGTTGATACTTTCCTACTCAAGGGCTTTTCAATTCCATTTTTCTGACTGGGTGTCTCCCCTATAGGTTCAGGGCCCTGGGGATGGAGTTTCTGTTTACTATTTGTGCTAAGCGCCCCCCCTTTATTTTGGAGTTTAGAATGCCCTGATCCCGAAGGCCTGGCAGGGACCTGCATCTGTTTCTGCTTAAGGTTCCTCTGTATCCGCCGTTGTCGTTGGATGAAACGCTGGTGCTTGTGGTTCCCCTCAGTTGCCTTCTTTTGGGGAGGACAGTCCCCAAAGTCCAAGTTGAGAATCAGGGTAGACATTGTCAAGAAGGGTTGGAGAGAAGAGTGACCAGGAGGGATCTGGCTTCAGACAGTAGCTTCTAAAAACAGGGAAGCTTGGGGGCTTATTCCTGGCCAAAGGCCAGAGACCCACATCTTGAGGTGTGTAGCATACCCTATGGAAAGAAGAGTGACCAAGCTGACCCCAGAGTCTAAGGGTCCAATAGATGGATGATGACATGACTCTTTATAAGACTCAGCATAACCTTAGATATCAGGAAAAATACCAACCTGAAGGGTCTTAAGACAGGGAATAGAGAAAACACTTTAAAAGCCAGTGTTGGGGGGAGTGAGAGTGAGGGAAGACAACCTACTCAAAAGCAAAGGAATGAATGAGATGTTGAGAGGCAGCATGATACAGATGGGGAAAAAAAAAGACTGGATTTAGAAAGAACATGGAGGTTTTAATCTTGTTCAAGTTAAGTCAGCTTCCTTGGGAAACTGAGGCACTCAGGGTGAAAGGAAGTGATCCGCCTAATGTCCTGCAACTAGAAAGTGGTTAACGACCCACACTGTTAAAGATTTCGACACCTTCCGGAAAATGTGGGTCGTAATACTTGCTATCTCTATTACCACCATGGTGTCCTGGCCCACCTCATTCAGGTTTAAAGCCTAGAAAATGGATCTGCTCTCCGCCCTTGTCCCCTACCCGAATCCTCCGGGCTCTTCCTGCTCCCCCAGACTCTTCCACTTTCTCGGCACCTCAAAAGCTAATGTACCTCGAAGCTTCGGGCCCCGGTGTCCGCCTCCCCTTCTCTGGGCCTCAGTTTCCCCATTTCTAGACTCGGGAGATTGGACTAGATGCTCTCCAAGACGCCTGCGGCTTTCAATCCTGTGATTCCGAAAACTGTCCTGCCCAGCAGAAGCTCCCGACCCGTGAAGGGGATGAATGAACAAGGGGGGAAACTGAGGCTGGGGCCATGGAAGTTGCTGCAGGATGGCATCACATTCCACGGCGTCGCGGTAATCAATCGGGGGCTCGGAGAGCCTTCCGGCCCGGGGCCCCACCCCGATCTAGCCCCAACACTGCCCGAGGAAACCCCGGACGGACGCCGGGCGCACGCCCCATGGCGCTTCACTCACCTCCTCTGGCGGCCCCCGTAGAGGCCGGAAGCGACAGGAGGCGGAAGTGGAGATGGGACCGCGCCTGCGCGGCTGCGGGCGACAAACACGCGGGCGAAGGCTTGGTGGCGTGTGACGGGAACGCGCTTAAGGACCCACAGACACCACGGCGACCCCCTCCCCCACCACCTCGGGGAGGGAGGAAAGCGACTCCGACTGGGGAAAAGGGAGCGGAAGCGGAAAGGGAGGTGGCGGGGGGGTAGACGGGGGCGGGAGCGGCACGCGCTCCCCGGCCCCTCGAGCCCCGTGGAAGTACAACTGGGAGGGTAAGGTCGGGGAATGAGGGGAGAGAGGCCGGTGGACGCCGTGGGGTCGGGCCTCACTTCCGGGCGGAGGGCGGGCAGGGCGGAGCCTGGGGTGGTTGGGGTAGTCTTTTCCTTTGCCCTCATCCCTGCCGGGGCCCGGAGGCTCCACCCCACACCGGCTAGCGCGTGACGTTGCCCCGCGTTACTGCTCTGTGACGTCTTTACGTTCCCACGCTATCTCCTCCCCCTTTTCCCGGCTCTGGGCTCTGTGACTTGAGTGCGCCGCGTGGGCAAGGTGTCTCAGGAATCTGGCTCACCTCCCCGTTACATCGCGTCTGCTTTCCAAGCTGTTTTTAATCGGGCCATCAAGTGAACTAGGTGCCTACATTGTGCTAGTCACTGTGCTGAGTGCTGGGAATACAAAAAGAAGCAAAGATAGACCTTGCCCTCAAGGAGCTTAGGGAGTAATGGCCAAGACAACATGCAAACATATATTTGTGTAAGCGTATACCTACGTATATGCACACACAAAGCAAACTATATACAGGGTAAATAAGAAATAATAAGTAAACATTTATTAAGCACCTACTATGAGCCCGCCTAATCCGGTGTCTCTGAAAGAAGGCTTGAGTGGTAGAATTCTTTCGAGGCAGACACCCCGCCCCCTAGCCTTGCATTTTGGGGTCCCCAGCACCCCCAAACCACAGCAATTTCACCTATATCTGCTTGGTTTTCCTCAGTTGTAAGATGCCAGCACTTACCTCCCAAGCTTGTGAGTCTTAAATGTGATATTTGTAAAGCACCTGGTACATAGTAGGTGCTTTATAAACATGTATTTCCTTCCTTGCTTGCTTTTTTCATTCATTTTTTTTTAAATCATTTAGTTTTGTTTTTTCTCTCACCTTCTCCCCACCACTGGGAAGACAGAAAAAAAGAAAGCGCCATTGTCTCATAGAAGCATAGTCAAACGAAACAAACTGCCACATCAAAGAATTATTTTCGTGTTCTGCGTGTCACTCCATCATCTGTCAGGAGGTGCCCAGCATTCATCATTCCCCTGGAATCATGGTTGATTGTTGAGTAGAGTTATCTTAAGATTTTCAGAATTTTTTGTTTTTATAGTATTGATGTTATATCATAAAGTGTTTTGGTTCTGCTAGTTTGACTCTGTATCATTTTCTAAAATTCCTCCCAGGTCTCTGAAATCATCATTTCTTTCAGCACAATAGTATTGTTATATTTATATGCCATAACTCATACAGCCATTCCCCAAATGATGGGCACCTATGTAGTTTCCAGTTCTTTACCACTACAAAAGAAAAAAAGCAGTAACTATAAAGATGCTCTAGCCGCTCCTCCTCTTTCTTTAAAATCTAGGCAGCTAGATGGCAAAGCAGAGGGAAGGCTGGACCTGAATTCAGAAAGCCCTCAGTTCAAATCTAGGTGCAGACACTTACTAGCTATGTGGCTCTGGGCAGTGATTTAAATCTGTCTGCCTCAGCTTCCTTATTTGTAAAATGGGGATAATTTTATCTACCTCCAAGGGTTGTTGTAAGAATCAAATGAGATAGTATTTATAAAGTGCTTTGCAAATCTTAAAGTGATATATCAGTACTAGTGATTATTAATGTTATTGCTAGGACCAATCATAAGCACCTAAGAATCTGGTCTCTGGGGGATAAGGCAGAACACGAGATGGGGAGCACCAATCTGGGTGCCAGTTTCCCCAGTTTTCAAAGGAAAGGGGTGAAGTACGTAGTGTCCAAGATTCTTTCTGACATTTAATTAATTACATTTAATGATCCTGTAACTGTCTCCTCATGGTCTGGAGGCAGCAGGACTTGAAGAAATAGGATACAGATCCCTGGTGTCTCCAAGGTCCCCTTTGTCACAAGGGCCAGCAGTTAAAGCCTTGGTCATTAGGGATCACAGAAGGGACCTCAGAGGTTGTCTAGTGCATACCCAAACAGGATTCCACAGGGCTGCCTCCTGAATTAGTGTTCATCTAGCCCAGGGCTATCCAAAGTGTGGCCCGCAGGCCAAATACAGCCCATAGTGCGATTTTATGGGGCCCACCTATGTTTACTACAGGCGTGGCAATTGACATAAATGCTTTAACTAAAGCATTTGTGTTGATTTCTGTGCTTGTGGTGGACACAAGCAGGCCGCATGGGGGCGCATGGCCCATGTTTTAGACAGCCCTGATCTAGCCCATGAGGAAGACTTTTAGTGATGAGAAACCCCATTGCCTCCTGAAGGACTCCATTCCATATTTTGAAAGTTCTGTTATTAAATCTTTGTTTACATAAAGCCTCAATCTGGTTTTTTGCAGCTTTTACCCACTGCTCTGAGGTCTGCCTTTTGGAGCCAATCTCTCCTCCATGACAGCCATTCAGATAGGTGACGACAGCTGTTATATATCCTCCCAGCACTTCTCCAAGGCAAACATCCTCAAGATCCTTCACCCTCCTGGCCTGCCTCCTTTGGATACTCTCTAGTTCATCAGTTATCTTCCTAACTTCAAAACTGAACATAGTACCTAGGCATGGTCTGACTAGGACTAGGTACCTTATTCTTGGAAACATGCCTATCACTGTAGCCTAAGGCCACTGAGTCCCGCAGATCTCTTTCACATTAGGTACAGCCTCAGTTAGGGGCAGGAAGGGTCACATCTGGATTTCTTCTCTCTGCTCTCTCTGTAGGTCCGCAGGATGCCTGGCCTTGCTGCCAGAAAACTTTCTTTAGAGGGAAGGCGGCAGCTAGCTGTGGACCTGACCCGTGTTCTTCCCCTCTATGGATTCATCCTGGATGCCTACATCATTGTAAATAAGGCTGTGGGTTGGAGTAGTTTAAGGGCAGGAATGGGGGGATATGTGTATGGAAGAAGAAATGGATGGTAACACAAAGTATATATTTTTGGGACATCTATGGATTTCATTTGTCCATTATCCTTTTGCACTTCCCTCCAACTAAGGCCTAGGTAATAAAGTTGCAGGTACAAATGAGAGGCATCAGATGACATGGATTCAAATCCTGGCCCTGCCATTGCCATCTTTATGATCTCTGGGATCCAGATGGAAAAGAGCTTCAAGATCATCTAGTTCAATTTTCACTTTTCATATCAGGAAGCTCTCCAAATTTCTATTTTTCCATCTTCAGAATGAGGGAAGAAAGTAGACTAGGAGGGAAGAAGGCCTCTAACTGACCTTCCATCTTTAAGTATTATGATCCACAGTGCCTGGAAACACACATCTGCTGTCTGGGGCACAAGGGAGAAGTGGTGATAGACAGCCTAGGGGGTCCTCAGCAGTGTGCAGCTACTGACTGGTTTTCTGTTACTTCGTAGGAGTTCTTTACAGATCGCTTGTGGGAGAAGCTCCCCAGCTCATGGCAAGAAGTCCTAGATGGGCTGACCCCACCCCAGATTGCTACTATGCTACTTGAGATGCCTAGTGCTGGGGAAGAGATCAGGTATGGGAGTGGTTTCCAGGTAAACAAAAATTATCAAGAGTTAATTTCATGTAACTATCTGTAATTCATGGGCAAGGTCGTTTGGAGATAAAATTGCCCAAAGACTTCCTTATTTTGTGGTTGGGTGATCTGTTCTGGTTGTGATGGAAACATTCACAGGAGGACCTTCGCTGTCTCAGGTACAGATCAGTGTGGCCACTGACCCTTCTGGCCCTGAAGGCTACTGCCCATGCCCTGGCCTTTACCCGGACACCTGAGTCCCTGGGCCCATCCGAGTTCCAGGAGAACCCCAGCCAGAGCTCCCGGCTGGCAGCCCAATTCCGGAAACATGTCAAGCCCAAGAAACAACATGAGATAAGGCGACTGGGAGAGGTGAGGAATAGCCCTGGAATGAGAAGGGAGGACTGAGGGAAGAATGGCGGAGGTAGGGTTGGTGAGGGCAGAGGAGTTAAATGTGGAGATCTCTACCCTCCCAGGGACTCCAAGGCCATGATTCCCCCACTACCACCCCCATTTCTCCTCTTCTCTCTAGCTGCTATCTTTGTCTGAGTTTGTTTCTCTATTTTCCCTGTTCTGTCTTGGTTGGTGTCTGCCTCTCTGGAAGTGTCTGTGTAGCATTCTTTATGTTTGTCTGCAATTCTTTACTTTTGTCACATCTGTAGCCCCTAGGGCTTGTGGAATTTGTGGAGAGATGGGGGTGAGGTGGTATGGGGGTAAGCGCCTTCACCCCATAATCGGGGGAGAAAATGAACAGGTTGGGCAGGTCAAGCCAGGTTCTGTTCTCTGAGAAGACCAGGGACCTGTTTTCTACTGTTTCTCACATTCTTCCCCCATGTAACCCCCTACTCTAGGTTCTAGGTATCTTGGCTTTCTGTACTGATTCTTTCATCCAGCAGACTACCCTCAGTTACTGCCTCCTGCTGTTGTGAACAGGAGACAGTGGCTGAGAGATCTTTGTTCTACTCCAAATCCTCTCCTCCAGCTGGTGAAGAAACTGAGTGATCTTACAGGCTGCAACCAGGTGGTGGATGTGGGCTCTGGCCAGGTGAGTTCTTATCAGTCCTCCCTAGGTCTATTACCCTTATCTTTGTTGGCAAGACATTAGGTAGAATTTGGGAGGTAGTCCACCCAAGGTCCATTCTGGGTTTGAGGAAAGAGGGAGATGACGGCAAGTTATCATAGGTACAAAGTTAGGAAAAAAGGGAAAGGAAGGATTTGAACTGTGGTAGAAAAGGGCGAATGTCCAGGAGATAGGATTGAGGGGACAGGGATGCCTGAGACTTTTTCCATACCTTCTGATGTGATGTTAGGCCGCTTAGCCCCTGATGGGAAGAGTGAAAAGGACAACTGGGACATATTCTCACCCCTACCCTCGTGGCTGCAGGGTCATCTCACCCGATTCCTGGCCTTGGGGCTGGGGCTTTCTGTGACTGGCATTGAAAAGGATAGGAGACTGGTGGAGAGAGCCCAGCATCTGGACCAGGAACTCCTTAGTATCCTGAAGAAGGAAAAACAGAGGAGGCCAGAGGTAAGATTCCTTCCCCAAGAATATGGTTGAAAGAGCCATGCAGGGCTTTTCTGATCCTAAAATAACCTTCTCCCACTTGAGCTGTCTCACTTCCAAAGTCTGCGCTCCCAGCCTCAATCTCCTTCCTGTCTTTTGCATAGTTCTGCTCCCATCCCTGACCTTGGGAAGGACATAGTGGAAAGCTTCTCTTCTTGGGAGGGGATCTGGCAATACATGATAAAACTCATGATACTTCACAGCATTTATAACAGGGGTTATAACAGTTATTCCCAAGAATTTCTGAACTAGGAGGTTTCTAATTGGGGGTTCTGTCAGTTCCAAAGACTTGGGCCAGAAAGACATGTACCTATAATTCTCTTCCCTGCTGTCAGAATCAAATGATTTTAGACTTTCTCTTCAGGACAGGCCTGGCCTGCTCCAATCTGTTGCCCCCACTCTTGAGCTTGGGGGAGAAGGATCCTGACTCTACACCATCTCATCCCCAGCCTCTGATTACCACCACCCCTAAGGGGCTGTGCAGATTATGACAGCAGAGGAAAGAGACACAGACACACAGAGCGGGCTACCCACTTAACAGGTACCTAGTAATGCCAAGCACGGTGGAGGAGCAGTAATAACGTTGGATAGATAAAGCAGAGTCCTCCCAACCCTTGCGGGGCTTACAGACTAATGGGAGAAAAGAGAAACACAGAGTACTATGATACTTAACAAATGTAGCAGAAAGGTTTGAAACAGATTACTAGGTGAAGTCCAGGAGACAGAGAAGTCTTCCTACCTGAATTGGGCTTGTTGACTTAAAGGAGGAGTAGGGATTCAATAACAAGAATGAAAGAACATTCTAGGGGTGATTAGAGGCAGTTTCCCACCCCCTGGGGTTGTTAGGGGGGACCTGGAGGAGAATAGTATAAGAGAATGCTAAAAAGGTAGGATGCTATCAGATTGTGAAGGACCCTTCATACCAAGGGATTGTGAACATTTGAAAATAGGTGATAGTGAGCAGAGTACTAACCTGATTAGAGACACGTGGAAGGAAGGCAATGTGATGCATTCTTATTTCTGTCCAAGTGGAAAGAATACTGTCTGGAGTTGTAAAATCCAAGTTCCAATCTCAGCCCTGCCTCTCACTGTGATTGTGACAGTGAAGTCACTTCTCTTTTCTGGGCTGTTTTGTCACCAATATGAATTAGGGAGTTGGACTTGGTTATCTCCAGGATAACGTCCTTTCCAGCCCAAACTCCTTGACCGTTTAGAGGCTGGGTAGTACTGAATTTAGGCCCCCAGAACTCAGGTCAGCAAGTATTTATTAAGTGCCTGCTATATGCTAGGCACTGTGCTAAGTGCTGGTTCTTTCCTTTCCCTGCAGATCATCTCAGCTGTCCCACACCGCCCCCCAAATCATGTTGTTAGCTGGGTCGACCCCACTGCCTTGTCTCAGGAGCTCCTATCACCCCTGAAGTCAGAGTCAGCTCAGGCCCCTGCTCGACGCCTGCTCCTGACCGGCCTCCATGCCTGTGGTGACCTAAGTGTGACTCTATTGCAGCACTTTGCCTGCTGCCCAGAGGCAGTGGCCTTGGCATCTGTGGGCTGCTGCTACATGAAGCTCACCACCCCTGGGGGCTACCCCCTAAGCCACTGGGTTAGTGGGCTCCAGGACCACAGACTGCCCTACAAGTTCCGAGAGGGTGCCTGCCATGCTCTGGAGGAGTACGCAGAGCGGCTTCGGGGAGCAGGCCCTACCCTCCGCACCCACTGCTACCGAGCTGCACTAGAGACAGTCATCCGGGGTGCCCAACCAGGCCTCTGCAGACCTGGGGTGCAAAGCATCCCAAGGGCCCATGAGCTGCCCTTGGAAGAGTAAGGAATGGGGATGCATGGATGGGAAGGGGGAAAGGCACCTGAGTGAAGGGGTTGGGAAAGTGAAGATGTCTCCAGGCATTCAAGGTAGAGGTCTTACTCCAGACTTTGGCCTATAATCTTTTTTAAAGTAGTATCTGGAAGGAACTTAGGGTGGAGGGTTCCATCTCAGAACACTTCCAGTAGGATAAATCTCCACTACCTTAAAATGCTCTTGTTGCCACTCACTGCCCTGCAGGTATATACGGCTAGGGCTGCAACGGGTGGGACTGGACCCTGGGCTGCCCCTGGACCTGGCCTCCCTGAATGCCTGCATGGCACAGGAACATCGGGTGGTGGCGTTCTTCAGCCTGGCACTGCTGCTGGCACCACTGGTGGAGACATTAATACTACTGGATCGGCTGCTTTTCCTCCAGGAGCAAGGTGAGTCCCAGCACAAGTGGAGTGAAGGGAGAAGGTGATGCTGAAAGCTTAGTGCCCCAGCAGAGAGGGCACAGAGTCAAGAATCTCTCCACCCTTACCTTCTACTGCCTGTGAATTCCAAGGAGCCCCAGCCTCTGCAGAGAACTAAGGGGCACTTGAAAGATCTCTCCACTGGAGGGGTTTCAGAGGTGGGGACCCAATGGCAGAATTGAAGGAGGAGCAGCTTTCTAACATCTTGAGCCTCCCTCCTTTCTTCCCACCTCAGGTTGCCATGCTGAACTCCTCCCTGTCTTCAGGCCTGAACTATCTCCTCGAAATTTGGTCTTGGTGGCCACTAAGACCCCATTGGGCCCAGCACTTTCTGACCTGGAAATAGAGGAAAGCTGATAGTGTTACAGGAAGGGAGGCTTCAAGACTCTTTAAAACTTCCCAGTTCCCAAGGACATATGTGAGACCATGCTAGAGATGAGAGCCATATGGATAATCCCCTCTCACTTAGGGAACCACATCTTTTTACCTTTGGCTTATCCCTAACCATATATATGCTTCTTGGAACTCAGACTTTTTCTGTTATTTAAAAAATGAACATTCTAAAAATAATTTTTAAAAGATCAAATCCTTCCTGCCTCTTACTTCTCTGAATGCCATGTGAGCAAAGGGTAGATCTTTGTTGTTGTTGTTTTGGAGACAATTGGGGTTAAATGACTTGCCCAGGGTCACACAGCTAAGTTTCTGAGGATAGATCTGAACTCAGTCCTTCTGACCTCAGGGCCAATGCCCTATCCATTGTACCACCTAGCTTCCCCAAAGGGTAAATCCTGAGGACACCTTGCCACCCAGGTCTCCTTGGTGTATTTCACAGATGCCCCATTAGGTTAAGTCTTCTACCACTCCTGCCCCCCACGCACTGCCATCCACTGGCAAGGCTAAACCTCATTTCTGCCCTCCTTGTGCAGTCACAAGGGAGTCCTCAAATTACGTAATTTAGAACTGTAAGGTACCTGAGTGACCATTCAGTCTAACCCCCTTACTTAAAGGATGGTTAAAGAGGCCCGTTGAGGTGAAGGGCCTTGTCCAATCATCTCCCCTTTCTGGTCTTCTGTTTCATCACCTATGAAATAAACCAGGTTGGCCTAATATTCTGACCTTCCTTGCCACCATGCCAAGTGGCCCAGTGGGTCCCCGGGGAAAAAAAAAAGAGAAACCTCTGACTATTCCAGTACAGCAGCATTGTATCACTGGTGCAATGGAGCTCAGCCACATCCCTTTATTCTTCCTACAAGGCAGAGAGCTACGCACTCATCACAAAATCCTTATCTTTATTAGACAGCAGTAAATTTTAGAGCAATTCCTCAGACGCCCAGGGTCATGATCTTGGGGAGAGGCAGTGCTGCCAAGAAGACAGTCCCCTCCATAGCTTTAATACCAGTAGACTTTCCTGTGCCTCCGAGTCTCCACGATCCCCATTGCCTCCATCACCTCTTCTCCCAACGTCTTCAAACAGGGGACATAAGTTCTCTCCAGAGCATCTTCCACGGATGTATCTTTGGGGCCATCTGTAGAGCCAGCATAGTTACATTAGGGATACACGAATTGCAGAATCTCAGAGTTGGAAGCTTAGAAGCTGTCTAGTCCAGTCTAACTTAACCTGTACGTGGGCAGAAATCCTATCAACCACATACTTTAAAGTGCTCAACTGCCTCACTGCCCACAGTGGCGAGCCATCCTGCTTTTGAAGACTGCTCATTGCTGGGAAGTTTTCTTCCTATTGAACCAAAATCTGCCTCTGGAAATGCCCACCACTGCTCCTGGTTCTGCTCTCTGAGACCAAGCAGAACAAGACATTCCTCCACCAGCCCACCTAGAGATGCTGTCCCAGCCCCTCTATTCCATCCTCACTGATTTTCCCCTAACTCTGCATGTTTCTTCGGATCCTAAAGAGAGAGAAGCAAGAGAAGGAAAGGGGAAGAGGATAAGCATTTATTAAGTGCCTACTATGTACCAGGTATTATGCTAAAAGCTTTACACACATCTCATCTGAGACAACTCTAGGAGGTAGGTGTTATTATCATCCCCATTTTAGAGTTGAGAAAAAAGGCTGAAAGGGGGTTAAGAGATGCTGAGGATCACACAGCTAGACTGGATTTGAGTTCAGGTCTTTCTAACTTCAGGCCCAGTGTACCACCTGCTACCACCTAACGGGAAGGAGATTCCCAGTCTTCCAAGGTGATACATGTCATCAGCCTCTCCAAATTCCACTTACTCCTATTCTTTCTTTCACATTAATAGCTTTTAGATAACTAAAGACCTGTAGTACCAGCCCCATGTTTGTACCAGTGATGCCTCAAGCCCTACCCCAAGAGACTCCTCACATGAAAAGCTACCTATCCCTCTTAAGTTCTGTCTTCTATATAATCTGACTCACCAATCCACTGCTCAGGGATGATGCCATCGGGTCTGGGGAACTCAGGCTTTGGGATGATCCTTCCTGTCCTCAGGGAGACTCGTACACGCTCGCCTTCCTCTGTAAACCTCCATTCCACTTCAGTTGGCTTCCTGCAGGGAAGGAGAGTGAACCAAGTTTATATGGCCCCGCATTCTTTCTCCAACCACAAAGAATCAACTTGGCAGAATGTAAAAAACTGAATTCTTCAGACTCCTGAGAAATCCTGTGTGATGTCTAAACATTCTCCTGCTATAAAGCTAACACTTCTCCTCTTGTTCTCCAAAATGGTACCCCTGTTCTTTGCCCCAGGCAGCATTTCCTGAGGTTCTGTTTCAATCCAACCCCACAATGATCATTCTGATTAAGATGTGAGAATTGGCCATAAAGGCTCCTCATTTTAGAGATGAAGCTGAGGCACAGAGATGATGAAGGGCTTGCTTAGGGTCACACAGCAAGCAAGTGCCTGGAGCAGGATTCAAAAACCAGGTCTTCCTGACTTCTTAAGTCCAGTATTCCATCCCTTTCACCACCTAGAAATGCCAGACTCTTGCCCTCATGCTCCTCCAAAAGGTCAATGTCCTGCCCTCTTGCCTGTCAGCGGGATCCACAAGCTTGACCTGGCGGAAAAGCAGGGGGGCTTCACTGGGGATCATGGTTCCCCTGTAATCCTTGCTCCTGCCAATGTATCGGAAATGCTGTGGGGAGAGAGGTGGGAGAAGTCAGAAACCGATATGAGGAAGCCCCTCCCACCTCTCCCAAGGACCATCCCAGGAGCTGAGAGACAGGGCCCAGCCCTCAAACCCTCCCTTTGCTGTTATCAGTGATTGATTTTTGGTAAAGAAAGGGGCAAAAAAGTGAAGCTAACAGAACTCAATGCAGAAGGTCCCAATCCCCACTACTTACCGTGTTCAGTCCTTCTAAGACAACCCAGTTCCTCTCCCTGATGATCTGAACCACTTTGCCCTGCTTTCCAGCATCTTTGCCTTCCAGAATCTCAACCTGTAGGTACACAGTGTCAGGGGAGGAAGAACCTCAGGCCCATTCTCTCCTTTGCTCCAACATCCATATCTGTCAGCCCTGCATTTCTCACCGTGTCCCCACAAAACACATTCCAGGAGTCCTCAGGTATAGGCTCCACAAGGACTGGACGTTGCCTTCTCCAGGGAGGGTTTCTCCTCTTGTCAGCCATCGATCCAGGTCGGCTCATTCCATAGCGGTAGTTACGAGGCAAGCTGGCCTTGGCTGCCAAGGCTAGCAAGGCTGACAGACGCATATCTGGAGGTTGGAAAGACAGTATGTAGGTGAAAGGAGATGAGAACTGAACACTAATATCAATTAATTGTCCAGACCAGAAATGGCATCAGTCAACCCAAGGAGCAGAAGCCATGAGGTAGAGGGAACCAAAAGGGAGGGTGAAAGCTGATGAGACAAAAAGTTGTCTCTAGCCCAAAAGAAACCTCAGGATCTCAGCTAGAATGGATCTAAGAGATCATCTAATCTCCTATTCCATGTAAGATACCTTGCTCCTCAAAAGCTTCCGACAAATGATCAACTGGCCTCTGCCAAACATGGGAAATTCACTACATCTCATGAGACATCTGCCATTTCCAAACAGCTCTAGTTAGTGGTGGTTTTTTTAATGAGCTCAACTATGTCTAGTAACTTACCCAGTGCTTCTAGTCTGTCATCTGAACCTAACCCCTTTGTACAGAACAACTCTTCAAATACCTGAAGAAACCTGTCATAGACTCAGTCAATCATTTATTAAGCATTGTACTGTGTGGTAGGCCCTGTACTAAGTGCTGGAGACACAAAAGAAAGGCAAAGCCTTCAGACAGCTCCCAGTCTAGGGCAAGAGAACATGTAAGCAACTATGTGCAAACAAGGAAAAACAGAAAATAATCCACAGAGGGAAGGCACTAGAATTAAGAGGGACTGAGGAAGGCTTCCTGTAGGTGAAATTTTAGCTTTTCAAGGAATTTAAGAGGCTCAAATTAGGGGGGGAGAGCATGGAAGGCAGAGAACAGGCAGAGAAAATGTCTGGAGCTAAGAGTTGGGTGTCTTGTTTAAGGAATGGCAAAGAGGTCAGCATCACTGATCAAAGAGTACATGGGGGGAAGGGCTCGGTTATGATAGGCTTTGAATGACAGATATAATTTTGTATCTGATCCTTGCTATTGTTTGTCCTTCTTTCTAGAAGAGGACCATGACATCAGGGAGGCGATGCTGACATGCAGGAAAACTGGATTTAAGTGAGGGAGGGCTGTACAAAGTCACCAGCCTCACTTTCTCCTCCTGAGGCATCGGGGCTCAGTGGCAAGATATAGATCAAGTTGACTGGAGATGGCAGTGGGAGACCTTGGCCTTTTTAAGCTAAAGTCTTTAACATGTCTCAGTTTGACTGAGGCAACACCCATCCAGTGATTAAGGCTAGGTAAGAAATGAGGCAGAGTCAAAAAGAAAAAAAAATCAATCTGGGAGGAGCCAAAATAAACAGTTGCTATTTACATTCACTCTGAGCCAAACAATGACCAAGTGGAGCTTGGCCTGGGACCTACTGTTGGGCCATCAGCACGAGCCAGGGTCTCCTACTGCATCCAGGGCCATCTCCAGTGGGCCTGATCTATATCTTGCCACTGGATCCAGATGGCTCTGGAGAAAAAAGTGAGGCTGATGACTTAGCACAGCCCTCCCTCAGTTAAATCCAATTCACTTGTATGTCATGGCATCACCTCCCTGATGTCAATGAGGGACAAATAACTTCTGTGAGTAGTAGTAGGAACCACCCCACTGGAGACCCAACTGGAACTGGCCAGTTGGACAACACAGCTTTTTTTTTCTTTCCTTCCTTCCTTCTTCCCGCTCTCCCTTTCCCTACCCTCTGTCCACATAGGGTATCATATCCTTACCTGCAAGTGCTCTGCCAAAGGAGTGTAAATTTTGATCCCTGAAACCTCAATAGATACCTTGGAGTTTACTGGCTAGATGTCTTTCTTAAGGACCATACCTTAAACCCAAGTTACTCTGGCCCTCATTGATTGGCCAACAATAGATCCCAGGCCAAGCCCCACTTGGTCATCGTTTGGGCCCTGATTGGCTCAGAGTGAATGTAAATGGCAATTGTTTCTATTTTGGCCAGAAACCTTGAGGGTCTTCTCTTCCCAGAAGTAATAGGGAGCCACTGGAGTTTATTAAAGGAGGGAAGAGGTTGATGGTCAGACCTATGCTTTAAGAAAATTGCTTTGGTGACTGAATGGAGGATGGACTAGAGTGAGGAAAGAATTGTGGGAGGCAGATCAACCTGTAGACTATCTCTTGTCTAGGCCCTGAATATGAGAGCTGGAAAGAACCTCAGAGGTAATCTAGTCCAGAAGCATCAAACTCTAATAGGAAGCGAGGCCACTAAACCATACAGAAGGATCTCTGTAGGCCACATGTTGACTTGGTTTTAAAATATACTATTATCTGTTTTATTTAGTTAACTATTTCCCAGTTACTTTTTACTCTGGTTCAGGCTGAACTTGGGAGTGTTGTTGACCCCTCTGAACTACTACATCCTACAACAGAAGAGGAATCTGGTAGTATGTGGGAGTACTGGACCTATAATCAAAGGGGCGGTGGTAGTAGTAGTAGTAGTAGTAGTAGCAGCAGCAGCAGCTGTTGTTTAGTCTTTTCAGTCATGTTCAACTCTTTATGACCCATTTGGAGTTTTCTTGGCAGAGATACTGGAGTGATTTGTCATTTCCTTCTCCAGTTCATTTTACAGATAAGGCAAATAGGGTTAAGTGACTTGCTCAGGGTCACATAGCTAGTAAGTGTCTGAGGCCAGATTTGAACTCAGGAAAATGAGTCTTGCTGACTTCAGGCCCAGCACTCTCTCCATTGTGCCACCATTCAAATCTTATCTCTGATATGACCTTGGGCAAGTCCCTTAACCTCTGGGTTTCCATTCCCTGTGAAACAGAGGAGTTACACAAGATGATCTCTACAAGTCCCTTCTAGCCCTTAAGTTGATGATACTACCATACATCCTAAGCATCCACATCTTTACTTCAAGACATCAAGTGAGGGGTAACCCACTGCCACAAATAGCACCCAGTCCACTTCTGGATAGCTCTATTAGGAGGGTGCTTTTTTGGACTACCTTAAGCCTAAGTGTGTTTATTTGCAACTTCCACCCATAGCTTCTGTTTCTGTCTCTAGGGCCAAACAGAACAAGTGTAATCCCACCTTTTAGCCTTTCAAGTACTTGAAGAGAGCTACCATATGTTCCTTCTGAGCTTCCTCTTCTCTGAGCTAAATCCCCAACTCCTCCAATCAATTCCCCAGTGGAATCATTTTAGTGGCCCTCCTCTGAGGGACCTTTGGCTTATTAAAGTCCTCACAATATGTCTGCCCAGAACTAAACACAATACTTCAGATATGGTGTGACAAGGATAGAATATGTTTCGGGGTAGATGGGTTGAGTTCTCTTACAGGCATAGAGCCATGGGCCTGGAATCTGGAAGACCCAAGTTCAAATCCAACCTCAGATGTGGGGCAAATCTCCTAATCTCTGTGCCACGTAAAATGGGGTTAATAACAGCACCTACCTCCCAGGGTTGTTGTGAGGATCAAATGAGATACCTGTAAATCGCTTAACCCGCTGCCTGCCACATAGCAGGTGTTTAATAAATACTTGTTTCCTTTAATTCCTTTCCAATTCTCAAATTCTGTGATTCTGATGACTTTATTCCTATAAGACACCGCAGCCCCTGGCTTCAGACTAATGTAAGTGCTGGAGGAGATGGCCTCTAAGTTCCTTTTCAGCTCTATAGCTACCACCCCATCGCCTGAATACCCACAATTTCGTTGGCAAGAGCCATCCAGCCTCCATGGGAGAACGATCTATTTCTGGGGCAGCCCCCTCCTCCCAAAAAACCCGCGCGAGGAGGGGAGGCTTTCCCTTAGGCCATCGAGTCCCTCCCCCGGCCTCCGTCCAGATAAGCGGTAGGTATGGGGAAGGGTAGGAAAGAAAGACCTTGTCCCCTTCCCTCCATCCTGCTGTCAGATGTCTGTAAAGGTCTGGCTGACCCTTCCCCATCTTGGCACGCTCAGGATCTCCAAGCACCTTACCCTGATATCCCGGGGGCAAGGACCCTTCTCCCAAAGGTAAATCAAGTTCCTACAGAAGATAAAAAGGAACAAGTACCGCCTCCAGCCCAAATATCAGGTCGCCTCAACTCCAAACGCTAGGGTACATTCAGTTCCGACTCCGCCTCTCACCTTCGCACGTGGGATGACAAAACTGAGACGCTTGGCTTTCTGGGCAATGTTGGGCGGCGAGGCAAAGGAAGCTGAGTGGAAGATCGGGTCTCTAGGCTTGCTGGTAATTGTAGTCCACCGCTACTGAGCATGTCGGGAGCAGTAGTTGAGGAAGACGTGGTGAGATCGGAACACCGAGGTGCACCTTGGGCGTTGGAGTCTCGGCCTAGGCGGAACGGGCTTCCTGGTCCGACGAATTTCTGCGCATGGCCTAAGTTGAGGTGCCTGGGGATTGTAGTTCTACGCGGAGCAAAAAAAGCTGCTCCATTTTCTAGGTGGTGATGGCTGGGTAATTAGGGCACATGGCGAACCAACTTCTGCATCCTCCCTCCTCCATCGTCCCGCGCCTCCCAGACTCCTCAGTTCTGGGATGAGCCTTCCCATAAAGGGGAGGAGGGAGGCCAGGACAGAACTGGATTCATAAGGGAGGTACAGTGAATTCAAAAAGCACTGGAACTGGAACCCTAGAACCTGTACCAGTGTGGCCTTGGGCAAATCACTGAATTTAACCGGGTTGTAGTTCCCTCCTCTCTTAAGTGAGGACGTACATGTCTTCTCAGGCCTCTTCTCACTCTGTGATCCGATGGGAGAAAGCGGAGCTAGTGCTCTCTCTCTCTGTCTGTCTCTGTCTCTCTCTCTCTCTCTCTCTCTCTCACCTGTAGGCTTACAGAAAGGAAGATACTGGTTCACACATGGCAGTTCACACTGGTCACCAACGTTACCAACCAGGCACTCCAGTGTTAACCAGTAAACAGGCTTATTAACCTCTGAAATCCTCTCAGCTTCTCAGATGCTGTTGTATTTCATTCTTCCTTCTCCATCCTTTCCCTTTACCTAGTTACCAAGTTCATCTCAGGTCCAACCCACCCTCTGTTCCCACTGCTGTCATCACCTAGCCTACAAGGTGGTCTTCCCGATCTCTTCCTCTCTTCCAATCCTTCTTTCATACTACCACCACAATAGATTGTGTTTTGTTGGGGTTTATAGATCTATTCACATTACTACTGTCTCAAAAATCTCTAATGACTCTTGATTGGCTACCCAGTAAAAGTTCAAACTCCTTAACCAGCATTTAAGACCCTCCTGCCTCCCCCTCCTCCCTAAGCTTTGTATCACACCCCTCTACTTACTCTGCACTGCAGCCAAACTGGACTTTTCAAATGTCCAACAAACTAACACATCCACTACCTCTTTACTGCTCCCCTGTGTACAGACCCAACCCAAACCACATCCCCAACCCCATGCCAGTTCACTGAATAAAGACAGCTTAGTTCAAATGCTGCCTCTTCCAGAAAGCTTTCCCTGATCATCTCTCAAGATCTCACATAACACTTTAGCCGCACTTCTCTTGCTATAGTAACAATAACTCATTTCTATAACCCTTTCATGTTTACAGTGAAGGACCCCTACAACAATCAGGGAATTACTTAATGCAAGAATTATTACCCCTGCTTTATAGAGGAGGAAACTGAAGCTAATCCTAGTGTCAGAGATGGGCTTCTAACCCAGATCTTTCCTGACTCCAAATCCAGCCCTCTTATGCTGAATTTTGCTATTAGGCATTGTTTTGTTTAGTTGTTTCTGTGTGTGTCATTTCTTCTACTATATTGTGTATTCTGTTATTTGGAGTTAAAAACCAAACAGAAAGCCAATCTGAGCTCTGATTGTGGCTCTGCTCTTTATCAACTGTGAACTTGGAGGAATTAAACTTCTCTGAGCTTGTTTCCTCATCTGAAAAATGAGAATAATGTTCTACCTGGATCACAGGATTGCTGTGAAGATCAAATTAAATAACTGAAAACAAGTGCTTCTTAGTCATAAAGTACGATGCACTATTTACGAGAGCAGGGATCATCTTCGTATTTCCCTTAGTGCTCTCCTTAGTTAGTCTGTCTCCAAAACAGAGCATCCCTTAAGGTAGAGGCAGGGCTATTGTCCTGGTATCAGCGTATGATCTGTGCTACGGCAAGGTATGACAAGGACTTAGGAAGTAGTGGGCAGGCGAGAAGTAGATCTGAGGTTCTTCCTCAGTAGAAGCATACCTGGAACCTTAAAGGATATGGAGTGACTATCTGGCAGAGGCCTCAGTGGAGAAAACGTGATTCTCCAGAGATAGTCTTCAAGAGGAAGGGGAGTGATAAGACCCATGGCTGTTGATATTTTTATACAAATGGATAAAATATGAATAATCAAGGTGAATTAGTGGTCAAAGAATCATGGAACTAGGATCTAGTCCAACCCCTTTGTTTGACAAATGAGGGAACTGAGTCCTAGGGAAGTTAAGTGACTGTCCCAAGGACACAGAGGTAGTAAATGGGAGAGTTAAGATTCAAACCCAGGTTCTGACTCCAAATCATTATTCTTTCCACTGTATGACTCTTCCTCCTCTTCTTCCCAGGGTCACACTGTTAGTAAGTGTCTGAGGCTGGATTTGAAGGCAGGTCTTCCTGACTCCAGGCCAGGTGCTCTATCCACTGTGCCACCTAGTGAGGTCCAAATCTCAGTCACATCCCCCCATAAGCCTGTTTCCTCACCTATAAAACAAAGGTGTTAGATTAGCAGGACCCTAAAATTCCAGGGATCCTTCCAGACCTAAGTCCTCTAATCTTATGACTCATTAATGAAATACAGCTATGAAGAATTTAAAAAAATGTTGGTGATCTGGACCTGTGATTTCACCAGTACAATGGATTATCAGTGTGGGGACTTGCCAAGTAGACAGGCAACTCTTTTATTTGTCATCTTAGCTAGTTGCCTAGGCACCGAGAGGGTGGGTGACATGCCAGTCATGATACAACAAGCAGATCGCCTCTATTGGAAGCTGGACTTGAACCCAGGGGATTTCTCTGACTCCTGGTCCGGCACGCTCTCCATTACATCATGCTTCCTCTCACCCAGAAAGATATACTTCATTCAAAAAGAATAGACAAAAGAGATGATTAAACAGTACTATTATTAGAATAGACTTATGCATATCTACATTCCAGACAAACTGGATTATGAGCTATTCCCTGATTTCTGTGTTCTATCTCAAACCTCCGTATATCTTTCTTCAAGATCAGCTAAGGTGCTATCACCTCAGGGAACACACGTGTGCATGGGCACACGCGCGCGCGCGCGCACGCACACACACACACACACATTATTAGGGTTCTTTTTCCTCAAATTATTTTGTATACATGTTGTATCTCCCCGAATTTAACCTAGAGGAGAAAGACTGTTTTGTTTTTATCTTTGTATGGCAAACCTAGCACAAGACCTCCCTGTAGTAGGTACTTCCCCCATGGTTTGTTTTGCATTTTGTTTTGTTTGTTTATCTTTTATTTCATTGGTTTAGGGAACCCTCACTATCAATGCAGAGCAGCAAGTGTTCTGCGGCTTACTGTCTCACCAGGTATTCCTGACCCTAAGACTGCTGTTCCACCGTCTTCAGTATAAAGATCTGAGTCTGACCAAAAAGGAGGGACTCGTTGCCAAAATAGAATTGATTTTAAATTTCATGATGGCTTAGGAAATCTTTCTCTAAGGCACACTTTAGATTTTGGGACTGTAGCTGAAAGGGATCTTATAGGTCATGTGGTTTGCATTATTTTACAGAGGAAGAAACTTTAAAAGGGTTAAGAGAAAAAATAGATAGGATCCCAAGACCTAAAATTCTATATGGAATGTAAACACCACAAGACTGGAATGGTTTAAAAAAATTCTAAAAACACAAAAGCAAATCTTTCTAATTAAACACAGAAGGATTGGTTTAAATAGACCTGTGTGGATGCTCAGGAAACTGACAAAATTAAGTAGAGTCTTAAGGATCATAGTTTTTGAGCTGGAAGAGACCTCAGAAGCCATCGAGTTCAACTCCTCTCATTTTATAGATGAGGAAACTGGGGCACAAAGGAGGTTAAGTGACTTGTCCAGAGTCACACGGCTAGTAAGTATCTGAGGTAGATTCCTGATTCCAAGCCCAGTATCCATTATACCACATTGACTAGCTTAAAGGAAAGGGTTGAGACCACTTAAGATCAGAAGGTAGTAAGATCAGTGATGAATCCTAAGTAGCAGGATTCAACAACAAATCCAACAAACATAAAGGATAATGGAAAAATAGAGACAAGAGAGAACTACTCAACTCTCAATTTTTCTTCTAATTTCTTTACTAAAACAGAAAGACATCATGGTGTAGCAAAAAGATCGCTAGCCTTGGATAGAATCCAGGAAGACCTGGATTCCAATCCTGCCCTCTGAAATCTACTAGTTGAAATGACTTGGGCAATTCACTTAACTTGAGATGCAGGCAACTAAGACTTATCTCCTAAGTTATAGCCAAGTTGTGACCTGCCTTAGTTAAGGAGATTCCCAAACCTGTAAAATCCAAGGTTTTTGAAGTATTAATATTTCTCTACTAAAAATGATCATCAGACTGGGAAGACTAAAACAAAAATGGTCAATAAGGAAAAGATAAGTTAGGAGATGGTAATAACAACTCACTCATATAACACTTTTAAGGTCTGTGAAGCCCTTTCCTCACAATAACCTTGTGAGGTAAGTCACACAACTGTCATTATCCAGATTTTACAGATGAACGAAGACATGGAAGTGGAAAGAGATTAAGTCATTTGCCCAAGATCATATAAATTTCAGAAGCAGGATTAGAACTCAAGTCTGACTCCAAGGCCTACAACTATGTTTTAATTTAGCATATGAACCTAGTTTGACTGATTCCAAACCTGACACTATTTCTATTGATTACAGAATGAACCTAGGGGCTCTCAATGAGTAACCGAACAGGGATCAATGGATTTAGAGCTGCCCAGAGCCTTAGAAGTCACCCACTCCAACACTCCCCTTTTACATCTGAGTTAATGAAGCAACAAGAAAGGAGCAGAGGCGAAACTGGAACCCGGGTTCACAGCACCATTCAAAGGTACAGAAAGAATTAATGGATAGAAGTGTTGAGCTGCTATTGAAAATTTATGAAAAGGTCATGGTACAATGGAAAGACCACTGGCTTGCTCTGGAATCATCAGAATTAGCTTCAGATTCTACCTATCAAGTTTACTGTATGTCTTGAGCAACTTCACAGCCTCCTTCGGTCTGAGTTTCCTCACCCATTAAATGAGGGAGTTGGATAAGATAAAAATAATAATAATAAATAGTTAACATTTATATTACACTTATTATGTGCCAGGCACTGTGCTAAATGCTTTACAATTATCACCTCATTGGATCCTCACAACAATTCTGTAAGTGCTACTATTATCTGTGTTTTACAGATGAGGAAACTGAGGCACGCAGAGGTTACATGACTTGTCAGGGTCACACAGCTAGTAAGTGTCTGAGGCCAGATTTGAGCTCAGATTCCTTTCACTTCTAAAGCTATGATTCTCTGAACCTACCCTTGGGGTTCAAAAAATCAATTGTACAAGCATAGGACAATGAAGATATGACAATCTATGTGGGAAGAAAAAAATCCAGAGACTCTGAGTCAGTGTATTTTGAGTCAACAATGCGACAAGGTGGCCAAAAAAGTTAATGTGATCTTTCCCAGAATATTACAAGTCTTCCTCAATAAGATCTGAGGCCACTCAAAAGAGACTGACTTAACAATTGGCACGGGAAAAACAAAATAGATGTTCAAGAATGCGTATTGTCTAAGCCAGAGGTGTCACACTCCCAGCCAGCAAAATTCCAAGTGCAGGGAGAGCCATATTAAAATATAATTGGATGCAATGATCTAAGACAATTCCAAAAGACTAAAGATGGAAAATGCTATCTACATCCAGAGAGAGAACTATGGAGTCTGAATGCAGATCAAAGCATACTATTTTCTCTCTTTTTTTCCTTTCTTGTGGTTTTTTCCTTTGGTTCTGATTCTTCTTTATGATATGACTAATGTGGAAATATGTTTAACATGATTATACATGCATAGCCTATATCAGATTACATGCCATCTTAGGGAGGAGGGAGAGAGGGGGCAAAATTTAGAACTCAAAATCTTATAAAAGCAAATGTTGAAAACTAAAAATAAATAAATAAAAAACAAAATAAAATGTAATTGGAAAAATGTTTAACAAAATAAAACAAAAATACAATAGAATATAGATAATGTTAATTTGTGGTTTTCTAAGTCAGAATGTGCTGCAGGAATCTATTTGAGTTTGATACCATTGGTCTAGGCTATGAATGCAGTTGGATGGCCAATCTAGTGCACAAATGCACATGTATATATGCACACACACATGCATTTTACATGTGTACATACATGTATTGTGCATGTATATACATATGGAGGAAGACAGTGGGCCTAGGCCAGAATTGAATAAAAGAGAATGGCAGATTACATTTGGAAAATTGTGCATTTCTTTCGATAGTTCTAAATTGCTCCTCTCCACAAAGACCCTTAAAACCCAACAATCACATTTACTGGGGACTGACAGGGCCATTGATAGTTGGGTTGCACCCACCACATGGTGCAGCAAGGAGGCTCTAACAAAGGATATCTTCATTATCAGACCTCAAACTATGTTCCAGTGCAGAAGTCTCAAAACTATGTGATACTGGTTAAGCAACAGAAAAGCAGACAAGTGGAACAGACCAGATAACCAAAAAACTGAAAAAAGTGAAAACAGTGGCCCAGGGTTTGATAAATAAATTATTGGGCAAAGGATGTCCTTTTTGACAAGAACTTCTGGGAAAACTGTAAAGTAGTTTGGCTAAAGTTAAGCTTAGACCAAGATTTTACACCATGTAGCACAATAAGGCCCAAATAGATATGAGACTTGAACATAAAAGCCCACACCATTAAAAAAAAATGAAAGAACAAGATTAGGTACCTGTTACAACTATGCCTGGGGGAGAATTCTTAACTAAATAAGCAACAGAAATCATAAAAAATAAAACAGAAAACGTTTACTACATAAAATTAAAAAGCTTTTGGCCAGTAAGATCAATGAAGACAGAATTGGAGAAACAGTAAAGAGGAAAATTATTTGCAATATATGTAGAAATATGATAACCAAAGCGTGTAAAGAATTGGCAACAAATACAAAATATAAGATACCAAGTACAATCCCCCTTAAGATATGTGGTCAAAGGATATGAACTGTTTTCAAAAGAATTGTAAACCATAAGTGATCACAAGAAAAATACTACAAATGACTAACAGAGAAATATAAGTTAAAAGACCTCTGAGGTTTCATCTCACACTCTCCAAATTGGCAAAGATGGCAAAAGATGGCAGAGAAAGAGCACTAGAAAATGGGCATACAGATACCCTGTTGGTGGAGTTGTAGAGGGGTCCAGTTGCTTTGGATTTGTTTCCATATCCTTTGACCCAGTGATCCAACTACTGGGCACATATCTCCAAGAAAGTCAAAGACAGAACCCACAGGCATATATATAGCAAAATATTCACGGAAGCAGTCTTTGGCAGCAAAGAAAGTAGATGCCCATCAACTGAAGGATGGCTGAAAAAACTAAGGTAAAAATATAGTAAAATATCATTATGCAGTAAGATGCAACAAATATCAACATTTAGAGAAATTTGTGTGAATGGATGCAGAGCCAAGAGATAAATAATAATAATTAGAAACAATAACAATGTTAATGAAAAGATTGCAAAAAGGAAGTTGAATTCTGAGTAATGGAAAAAAACCAGTGTAAGTCCTGGAGATGAGATAAAGTACACCTCCTCCCTTACTACAGAAAGGTGGGGGACAACTATGACAGATTACTGTATGCATTATCAGATGTCACTTTGGCTTGTTTTTGACACAAGGGAGGCTTTGAGGGGCAAGACTGTGATGAAAAAGATAATAGCATCGGTCGAACATACAAAACTGGCTATCTTCAAAGACATGTAAGTTTAGGAGAGGAGGTGAGCTGGTCACATAGAGAGAACAAAAGATAACAGAAGACTACTGGTATGTACAAAGTGTAGATATTTAAAGGTAGGTTGGGGCAGCTAGGTGGCACAGTGGATAGAGTACTGGGCCTAGAATCAGGAAGACTCATCTTCCTGAGTTCAAATCCAGCCTCAGACACTCACTGTGTAACCCTGGGCAAGTCACTTAACCCTGCTTGCCTCAGTTTCCTCATCTGTAAAATAAACTGAAGAAGGAAATGGCAAACCACTCCAGTATCTTTGGCAAGAAAACCCCAAAGGGGGTTATGCAAAATTGAACACAATTGAAAAATGACTGAATGGCAAAAAAGAAGGTGGTTACCCCAAGTTATCCCTGTAACATGGACAAGAACCATCCAAGTTGAGGTGGATTCTGATCTGTATCTATGGAAATTACCTAAGTTGGTGGGATCACAGATCCATGGACATTTTGAAGAGGTAAGGTATAATCTTTGGCTACACAGAAGTGCCCAGAGTGAGGAAGACAGTAATCCTGTTCTATATGGTTGGCCCTGGTCAGACCACATCTTAACACATTCGGGTTCACATGCCACATTTTAAGGACAATGGCAAATTCCTATTTGTTGAGGTTCGGGGTGGGTGCAAATCAGGGTGGTGAGACTACAGACCTTGCCAAATCAGAGTTGTACCCAGGTGAGATGGGCAGCTTTTGCAGTGGGTTACGCATCACCAGAAGCCTTCAAATATATGCTAGAATGAGCCCTTGCTGAAGTTATAGACAGAATTTATTTCAGTTATAATAGGTCTGCTAGATGACCTCTGAGGTTCATTCCAACACCCACGATTCCAAGAGTCCTCCCCACACACCACCTTATACATACCCACCCCTCCACTGGCAGGCCGTACTCTTGTTCTTCCCCATTCAAGGCTCCCTTTAGTGTTCATTGTAGCCTATACTGATACTTTGAAAATGAGTTTAATAACATTAATAGTGAACATTTATATAATTTACATATTATCTGATTTGATCCTCACAAAAACCCTGGGACACAGGTGCTATTATTACCCCATTTTAAAAAAGAGGAAACTGAGGCAGACAGCAGTTAAGTGACTTGCTACTGGGTCACACAGCTAGTGCTGGAGACAGGATTTGAACTCATCTTCCTCACTCTGTCCTACACTCTTTTCACTGGGCCAGCTAGCTCTCCTAATATAGATGCCCCTTCCCACTGATGCAAATGAAAACCCTTCTAAACCTTAGCAGTTTCACATTATCACTGTGGCCAAAAAAAGACTCATCCCCGGATGGCCAATGTTCTGAAGATGAGACTCTCTCTCTTAGACAGGTTGGTCCTTGGATGATAGACAGCAGGGCAGATGAGAAAAACATATGAATTGGGAGTTGGGTATATGTCTTTTCTCTCCCACAAACTCCCCCATGTGACTTTAGATGAAGTATTTTCCCTCCTCTGGGCCTCCATTTCTTCCGCTGCAAAATGAAAGAGTTGGGTTATATAGAAGATCCTTCTAGTTCTGACATGGTATGGTTCCATTGCCATGCTCAAAGCCATGCCAGCTCAGTGGGACTTGGAGGAATTTGTGCTCCATTGGCACAGCCTTGAGACCTCAGGGTCTCATCCATGCCATGCTGAGGCATCTGAGGACAAAGTTAGTAGAGAATCCTTATGTCACCTGGATAAAAAGGCAGCTAGGTGGTAGAATGAATAGAGGGCTAGTCCTGGAGTCATGAAGACTGCAGTTTGAACACTTATGAGCTGTATCACCCTGGGCAACTTGCTTAACTTACCTGGCTTTGGTTTCTTCATCTGTAAGATGGGGATAATAATTGCACCTCCCTCACAGGGTTGTTGTGAGGATCAATGAGATCACATATGTAAAGGAATTCGCAAATCTTAAAATGTTATATAAATGCTCACTGTTATTATGAAAGGACATAAGATTTGTTATTTTTTTAAAAGTTTAGGGCAGTAAAATCTACACTTACTAAACTGCACCCAGTATTCAAATTCTGTAAGATGGCCCTGTCTCTAAGCTCCAACCAAGCTGTTACACATGTGGTCCTAGTTCCAAATAGTCTGAGCCAGGGGGCAGGGAAGGGGAGGGGGAAAACCCATACCCAGTCTCCTCCCCAATGCTCCCCACCAAAAAAACAGAACCAGCCAGGGCCCCAAATAATAATCAACAGGTTTATTGTCCTAGAACTGAAATTGTCTACCGGTTCTTAGAGCTAAACTTCCAAAGCTACAGTCGGCAACTTTTCATCAGAGCCCAGGGAGAGGGGAGAGAGGAGGTTGTTGGGAAGGGGAGCAGATGTAAAAGAGAGAAAGAGAGAGAGAGAGAATTGGGGAAGGGTAGGGGACTTTTTTCCCTCTTTTTGTTCTCTCTGTAGGTCACAAATTGAATCTGGTGGTAATAGCAAGAGGAATGGGTTTATTTCTTGGGGGTAGGTGAGGAGACACAAGGGAAGAGGAAGAAACACAAGAGAGACACAAGGAGGAAAAAACCAAAGCCCAGCTACAAAAAAGAAAGTCATTAAACCCCAAATAAGACATCTACATTTCCAGCAAATCAGAAAATCCAGGTGCAGCAGTAGGCGGTGAGGAAGTAAGGGTCAGGAAAGACAAGAGGATGGGGAGGAGGAAGTGGGCAGACAGGGGTAGGGGGGAGAGAGGAGAAGAGGGGCATGGAGGATTAGGGAATATTTTAAAATTTTTTTTGTAATTTTTTTTTATTAAAAATGTTTCCTAAAAAATGCCACTTTACTTTTTCTTTGCCTTGGTGATAAATATTCCTTTAGGGAGGGCCTGAAGCACCAGGGGGTGGGGATTAGAAGGAGTGAAGGGGAGGGATCTAATGCCCAGCTTCCCTACCTCATTTCACTGGGGCAACTTCTTCCCAGATGTTGGACCCTGGGAGGGAGACTTTTGATGCCAAGGGCAGGAAGATAGCAATATGAAGAACAATCTCTCACCCCTCACTGGAGACAGTCTTTCAAATACAATCACACCCTCCCCGGGGCCACCTTCTCTGTGAACCTACTAAAGGACTAGCCTAACCCCTTGCTAGACCCTCAATGCCCCAATGTAGTAACCTTAGAAACAATGAATGAAACAACTGTCACTCCCAGAATGCTCTAAGGTACCAGAGGCAGGAATGGGGACCAATCATCAAGCATTTATTCCCCTACCTAACCCCACTTCAGTTGTCAGACTTTCCCTGAATCAGCAGATCATCCCAAGTCATGGGGATGATAGATCAGGGGTAGAGGGCAGAGATTATTCCCTCAAGAGACAACCCCTTTCCTCATGTAATGCTGCACCCTCCTCCAATACTTTGGCCAGCCCCCTTCCTATAGCCCACCTTCCATCCTTTCTGTCCCAAAACCCACATCCTAACTCACCAGTCTTTCCAGGGATGAGGGTGGAGGTGGGGAAAGGCTGAGGGAAAGGTCAGGAAGTTAGCCAGTTCAGGAAAGCCCCTGTCAACTCCCCACTGAAAAAACAGCCCTAGGAAGCTAGCACCCTGCCCAAAACTGAGTCCTCCCAAAATTAGAGTTGGGGGCAAGGGGTCGAGAGTGGGGAAGGGATTGAGACTCAGGAGAGGAGAGAGGCATTCCACTGCCAAGTAGAAGAGGGTCAGAGAGAGTGGTGAGAGACAGTGGTGCCAGGCCCTGATCCCTTCCTTCCTTACCCAGTGTGGGCTGGGCCCAAGGGAGAGTGGGGAGGGGGTGCTCAAAGAGAGAGAAAGAGAGAGCTGCCGATGTCAGGGTATCAGGGACAAGGGGCAGGAGAAGGGGGGTTCCCAGTTTGCAGGCAATGACCAGTTTCCCCGATAGCACCCAGACAGCAGCAGGAACAGGGTGGGGGCTCCTCTGGAAACATTGTCGGCTACAGGCTGAAGAAGACAAGAAGACAAACAAGAGAGAAGAGTTACTTTGGGTCCATTCTCTTTACAGCTCACTAGAGACTTCTTCCCTCATATTTTATACAAGCTGCTTCCAGAACAGGATACATCCTCCTCCCCACCTCCACATTCATACAGACATCAGGAGGCAGACCACAGGAAATTCCTTCCTGGCCCAAGGGTAGAGACAATCTCCCCTCTCCTCCAAATCCCCACATCCTAATGTATACTATCCCAGGCCTTGGAAAGTCTTTCCTGTAGACTGTCCTCCATCCTTTCCTTTCTCCTATGCCAGAACAGTACCTGGCGCATACTAATTGTACAATAAATATTTGTGATTAATTCCAAAACCCACACCCTAATTAACACTGTGCTAAGTCTCACCCCTTAGATAAAACAGTCCCTGTTGTCAGTTTGTAGGGTCAGTGTGCAAATGAATCTCTGGCAAGGATCCTAAGAGGGCTCTTACACCAGGGTGGGTCCTTTCTTCTTTCTCACTCATTTACCTCTCCTTGTGATCTCTGACACCCTGGGTAGGGCCTTCCTCCTTGGCAGCCTCTTCTTCTTCTTCCTCTTCTTCTTCTTCCTCCTCCTCCTCTTCCTCTTCAACCAAACCCCGGCCAGGGCCTGGCTCCGAGGGGGCACTGTTCTTCTCCCCCTCGGTGGGGAGGGCTCTTTCTCCCTCTAGGGCCAGCTCCTCTTTCTCATCCCCCTCCCCCTCCGGGTCCTGGGATTCCTTAAGTCTTTTGGGGGAATCCTAAATTCAACAGGAGAGGGCAGAGGGGAGAGTTGGAAAGGGAGTGATCAGGTGAAAGGGATCTTTACATAGGCCTCCTTCCCCCTCAGTTCATCCCCAGACTAACCTCACTCATAACCACTCCCGTCTCACCCTCTTCTTCTTAGTTATAATGATTTTCAATAATAATATACTTCTACAAAGCTTTTCCTCTTATATAGAGTGCTTGCAGATACATTGTTTCATTTAATCTTCCTAACAACACCATGAGGCAAATTATTATAATTTTACAGATGAAGAAACTGAAGCTCAGAGAAGGTGACTTGCTAGGAGCTTGTAGAGCTGGGATCCAATACAAGTCTCCTGGCTCAGGGTCTCCTGAGCTCCCACATGGGCTCCTTCCCTTCCACTCCCTTCTCCAGTTTCTTCTACCTCTCAGTTCAGGTCCATTACCCAACCTCCCAGAATCTTAGAGGTAGAAGAACCCCAAGAGGCAGCATGGTGTCATGGTAATTTAATCTCCCTCAGCCTCAGTTTCCCCATCTGCAAAGTGGGGATACAAACAGCATCTACCTCACAAGGTTGTTGTGAGGATCAAGTTTTATACACACACACACACATATTTATAGACATCCACATATGTATGTATGCATATATACGTGCACACACACTTACCTAAGGTTTATATCAATCTGCAAAACTCAAAGTGCTACATCAGTGCTAGCTACAACATAACATATATATCATAATATAACTTAACCTCTGCCTGAGCAAGAATCCCCTCTATAGCCATCTCCGATAAGCAAGTGTGCATCTGAAAAACTCCCATGAAGGGGAGCCCACTGGCTCTCAAGACAACCCATCCTTTAGAAGAGTGCTAACTGTTTGGAAGCTTCTCCTTATACTGGGCTGAAATTTGCCTCTCTTTGTCGCTTTGGGGAAGAGATGGAGTATTCCCCATCCCAGGTAGCTGGTCCTAAGGATTGTGTTACCTCCAGTGAGTCCCCTGCTCGCCTCTTCAGTGCTCCTTTCTCGTTCTTTTCCTTTGAAGGTTCATCGATCACCAGTTTTCCTTCCTCATCGCTACTGCCATCTGTGTTCCCCTTCTTCTCGCCATCCCCCTCCGACACCTCTCGATCCGGCTCGGCATCTTCTGGACACCCCTTTTTCTGGGATGGCTGGTGGCGGGCGGAGGGGGGGCAACAACAACAATAAGTAGGTCCCAGGAAATGGTTTAGGCCCCCTTATTTGTGCCTCTTTCCCTAGTGCTTCCTTTTCTCTTTTCCCTCTTCCACCCTGTCTGAGGGGATCATGGTTCTAAGTCCTCGAAAAAACCATCACACAGGATGGTTTAATAGGGAAGGGAGTCGCATATCCCTCTCTATGATGAACTTTTCCTTTCCCTCCAGTCCAAGGGATACCTCCCAGGAAGTCTCTTTGATGAGAGTTATTTCCTCAAATCTCTATTTTTATCTTGGACAGATTAATTGGATTCACTTAAAACAATCTCCATTCATTTCAACATTGTTACCTTTTATTTACTAATCACTCTACACGTTATATGTTTGGGACCCCCTCAGTAGAATGTAAGCCTCTAATGGGAAGGAACTTAGACTCCATCACAAAGTAGGTGCTTAATTAATTCTTGTTGATGTGAGTTTACCTTCATTAAATGCCTACTGAGATTAGAGCACAGAGAGAGAAACAAAGTTAAAGATCCCTGGGCTCTAGAACTCACATTCTAGTAGGTGGATAAGACCCAAAGACTAGGTGCTGTAACACAGAATATAACATGATAAATGCACCAGATAAATGCCACCACAAAAGTGCTCAGTGAAGTCTGAGAGAGAAGGTAAGACCTAGAAAGGAATTAGGGAAAACTTCTGGAAAAGGGATAGCTTTTAAGCTGGGCTTTAGAAGGAAGGAGTAGGCTTTTAGCAGGTAGAGGACTGAGACATTACAGGTTTAGGAATACTTTAGATAAACAAAGGTAGGAAAGCTCAGTGTGTCCAAAGGGAAGGGAGCAATCTAGTTTGATAACAGTGAAGAGAAGATATAAGAGTACGAGATGAAGCACAAAGGTAATCCTCCTTCCCCACCCTTGACACCTGCCCTGCCCTGTTTGGAGAAGGTGGAGGGTGGACACTGGAAAATTCCTCCAGAATTATCCATTTAAGGAGGTGACCAGGGTAGCCATCTGTTGTTTTCCCCTATTAGACTGTAAGCTCCTTGAGGGCAGGGGCTGTCTTTTGCCTTTCTTTGTGTACCCGGTGCTTATAGTCGATGCCATATGGAAGATGCTTTAAAAATGTTTATTAATTATATAGAGATGGTGACCCAAAAAATACTGAAGAAAAAAATTATACGGCGATGATGGATGACTTCAAATGCCAGGTCAGACTGAACTTTAGTCTGCTAGCAAGAAGGGGCCAGTGAAAGTTTGTGAATAAGAGTAACAAGATTACATGTATGAATTAAAAAAAAAAAAGCAAAATATTTTCAGTAATAAGGAGGTTGTAATGGAAGGAAGAGTGGAGGAAGGTCTGTTAGGAGGCTAATAATGTCATTTCAGATGGATGATGATGAAGGCCTGGGGTAGCAGTGGGGATAGGCCAGAATGACCAGATGCCAGAGATATTTTATTGTGATTTTGGACTTGGTAACTGCTTGGATATAAGAGGTGAAAATAAAGAAAGAGTTGAATATAAATTCTGCTTCACTGCCACCGTAACACCCTTCCTCACCAAGACAGAAATGCCCCTCTGCCGAATCCCAACTCCCCAGCTTTCTTCTCTCCCCACCTCTTGTCCCTCCTTTCCTCAAGCTTCAGAGTCCTAGACTCCTTAGAGTTCTGATTCTGTACTCCAGTGGATGAAGCCCCAGACTTGCCCGGGTGCCTCACCCTCCATCATGTGAGCTTCTAAATAAGCTGTTTCACCCCCATGTTCTCGTTATCTCCTCCTCAACTCTTCTGCTAACACTTCCCCCACCCAATACCACTGCCAGAAGTCCTCAAGTCTGTCCCTCAAGTGTTTATCAGTAGGTTTTTTTTTTTTCTTCCCCATGGCAACAACTTGAGAAAAGTGAGTATTTCCTCTCCTTGGAGGTTCCCGAGTGTGTGGGAGTGGGCCTTACCTGGTAGCCAGAGGCCTTCACAGTAGGATTGTTTTCGATCTCCCATAGACCCTCACTGAAACCTTTCCTCTTGTTGGGTTTGCCAAACTTCTCCTTGGATTCCTCATATGGGAAGAGGTCTTTGGGACCCAAGAATGCTCTGAGAGATGGAGGAAATGCAAGGTCATTCTATTGGCTGCCTCCATGCAGAGGGGAAAGCAGATACCACTCCTTCCTCTTCTCTTCACAGTTTCTCCCTACCCCCTCATCCTTCTGTCCCTTTTAACCACCCTACCACCCTTTGTCTTTTCACCTCTCCAGTCCCTCCTTCCCCTCTTGCCTCCCCCTCTTTTCCCCTCCCCTCCCCAAACCTCACTCACGTCTCATGGGTCCCGAAAAAAAAAACTTGGTACTTGTTGGCTGTTGACTTCACTGCAGCTTCCGGCATTTCATCAATCTAGGTAGGAGTGGGGGAGGCGGGGGTGGGGGGGGAAATAGGAGAAGGGAACATGAACCTGATGGCTCAGCCTCTCATCTGAGTCTTAGGGACATCTGCTTGAGGGAGAGGAGGTCACTTCTGAGGTAATTACAAAGCACATCATTTGAGCCATGGAAGAGCCTTAGCTAGCTAGAGATCATCTGGACTAATCCCCTGATTTTATAAATGAGGACACTGAGGCTCAAAATCACACAGCTAATATATACCGTTGGCACCCAGACCAAAACCCATATCTCCTGACTTCCACATCAGGCCTCCTTCCACCTCCTTGGGGCAGTGGAAACAACCATCTGCGCCAGGTCCCTCTGCAAAGAACAAAGCTTAGCTATAGCCGTGGAAACAATACCTCTTTCCCCTCCCCACTCTCAACCTCCAAGGTCTGGAAGGTTGTTATTGAAAGGTGTGAGACGATTAATATGTGGACAAACGGGAGAGGAGAAAGGGGAGGGCTCTAGAGGGGTGGCAGGAGCTGGAGGCCCCATAGCAGAGGGAGCATGAAGCCCTGCAAGGGCTCCCAGGATCCTGGGCTAGGCCATCTAGAGCAGACTACAAAGCTCAGGAAACTACACCTCCCAGCAGCCCCTGCAGCACCACAAGCAGCTTGGCTTCCCGCCGGACAGAGGCTGGGTAGCCATGTTGGTTGAGGACCCAGAGGTTGATTCAGGGTGGAGGAGACAGGACTGATGGCTGACCTAGGGTGTGATTAACACAGACAAGACATACAGACAGATAGACAGACAGACAAAGGCAGCAAAAAGAGAGAGATATATGGCAAAAAAAAAACCCAACCCAAACCTACAAAGAACCTCCCGAGAGATGGGAGACATCCCTCAGGAAGGCAAACAGAGCGCCCCTCAAAAAATAGAATACTTTAAACTCAAAGAAAGAGGTTTTTTGTGTTTTTTTTTTTAATTTGAGCTCAGTTTTGTCCCCACCCCCACCCTGCTAGCTTCCTTAAACCACAACCTCCCCCCCATGTGGCTCATCCAGAGCTCCTCCCCAGGGCAGAAGTCCTGGTCCCCAGCTGCCTCCTCCCCCCAGGGGCAAAGAAGCAGCCCAGCCCTGAACCCGAGAACGTGGTCTTCTCCACAAGCACGTGTGCTCAGGGTGGGGGTGGGGGGTGGAAAGGCAGGTTCTCCCCTCCCCAACACACAATCCCTGTCGCCATGACAACCCGGCCCCGGCCCCGCCCCCGGGCCACTCAGCAACCAGGAATGTGGCCACCCCTCCCCCACTGGCCCTTCAGGATAAGCGGGGGGAGGGGAACCTGGGCCACTTTACACAAAACTCTCGCCCCACTCCCCTGGTCTTGGGCCTGGAGTCGTACACCTGAGTTCTCTCCATCAAACCACAGCAGGGAGACTGGAGCACCAAGGTTCCCAACATGGAGAACAGCACGAGACCAATGCCTGGAACCCTCAGACCTGGCTAGGGGCGGGAGGGAGAGTTCCCCTGCCAGGACACCTGGGCCCTATTACCAGCAAGCCTTCCCACCCCGCCTCCCCAAGCTCCCTAAGGGCCAACAAGAAGCAAAATCTGAAACACCAATGCTTAGAGATCCCAGGAGGGAGACAAATAATAATAGCAAAAGCCCCGGGTCCCAGCCCTTCCTTCTTGGTAGAGCTTCAGGAACTATAAACCAGGGCTGGGGGTGGGGATGAAGATTAAGGCAGGCCTCACTTAGGCCAAAAGAAAGGAAACGAGGAACATGGAGGGTCTCCCAAGGAAGCAGGCACCCACGCAGCGGCTCGTTACTCCCACGATATGACTCCAGCCACTTATGGGTCAGAGCCAGGGAAAGGCCTGAGACTTCCATTACACCAGATTCCAGAGATCTCAAAGAACTTACACCTCCCTCATAAGTCTCCACCGGAGCCCACGCACAAGCACACACCCCCACCGGAAAACTGGCTTAGAAAGGGTCAGCCACTCCCCTCCCCAAAGCCACACAGCATGGCAAAGAACCCAGGCATCTAGTTGCCCAGGCCTGGGGGTGGAGAAAGAGGGAAAACAAAGGATGGAAATTAAAAATAGAAAGGATTCAAGACACTAAACTTATAATCCCAAATTCCATCCAAAGAAAGGACAGGACCAGAGGGTGAGAGAGCACCCAGGGCCCTCCTAATATGTCTAGGCATGATTAGAACACACACGGCCAAAGGGACCATTCTGTCCTCTCACCTGCCCCCCCATAGAGAATGGGCTTTCTTGGTGTATGTGTGTTGGGGTGGAGGAGGACTCTCTTTCCCACTTCTGGATCTCCCAAAAGACTAACATCTCCATCTCTCACCCTGGTCCATGGAGGGTAGGGAGGTAAGCAGTGTGGCAGTCAATAAGAATTTATTAAGGGCTCACTATGTGTCAGTCACTGTGTTGAAGGTGCTAGGGATTCAAAGAAAGGAAAGAGAACAAGATTGAAAGTCCAAAGGAACTGATCTAGTAGCTTGGTTCTGCCAGTAACCACGTGACTTTGAGAAAGTTGTTTAACCCCTCTGTTGTGCTCAGTTTCCTTATCTGTAAAATGAGAGTTGGACTCCATCTCTAAGGTCCCTTTCTACCTCTAACTTCTAGGATCCTACAAGTCTTCCTTGCCACTCAAAAGGGGAAAAAGTCCTCTCTGCAGTCTGATCTCTGTTCTTCATGCTGCAAAAGAATATTTCCTCTCATTCAGAATCAAGGGTGCTCTTCCAATGAGTGGGAGATCTGGAGTCCAGGGTCTCTCTCCCCTAAAATACACACATATGCTTGTGAACATGCGCATGCAGGCACACACATATATATTCCTCCTCCCAAAGGACCTGAATCTCAAGCACTGACTTCAACCCCAGGGGGTGACTCAGAGTAGATGAGTCAGAGCTAAATGGGTCAGGGTGGAGCCCAAGCAAATAGCAAGGGACCCTGTCTCCTGTCCCCCATATTCTCCTAGCTACTTCCAACACCCCCCCCAACACATACACACTGGGGTTGTGCGGGTGGGAAGGTAAGAGGCCACTGAGTTATTTATAGCTGGCCATATCAGGTACTTACTTAAGATATTCCCAAGCCCTGTTTGAATTTAAGGTTGATATAATAAGATATAGGGTTCAAAGAATCCTGGTTCTTCCACTTTCTCTCCCTTCCCTCTCTGGGCCTGTTTCTTCATCTGTACAATGATTACAGTGTACTAAATGATTTTTAAAGACTCTTCCAGCTGTAACATTCTGTGATTTTTATGAAGTCCTATCCCTGCCTTATTTATTTGGCTCCCAGGTCCAGGCTCAGGGAGGCCTCCAAGATGAATTTATAAGTGCTCAGAAATTTTGAATGGTTTGGGGGGCTAGGCATGAAAGGACCTCCAAATAATTCTTCCCTGGCCTGGAGACCAACTTGAGCCTACAAAATCTCCCCTTGGGAATCTCTAAAATCTTAAAACTAATCATGCCCCTGAGAGAGCCCAGACTGGGGCAAGGCTGAGCCAGGGACACAGAGCCCAAATAGGTACTGGCTCACTGCCAGTCTGACTGACACACCCAATAGCCTAGGTTCAATTTGACCCAGGAACCGGAAAATCTGGGGCAGGAGACAGTTGGGACTAGAGAAGGTGAGGAAAGACAGAAGGAAACCATGGATGTAGATATGGGAGGGTGGGTGAGAACTTGGAAGGGGACAGAGAAAGGATGTTATGTTTGGGTGTGTGTGATCATACCGAGAATTTAGGTTTCACACACAAACGCCCCACTCACTGAGTTTCCATGCTGGAGACTGTGAGTGTAAAGGTAAAGAGGAGGGCAGCTATTAAGTGATTGGAGATCCCAGAGGAGGTTAATGATGATAATGATTATTAACTGGTAAATAGTACTAATCTCCTCTAAGTAGTATAGTTAACCACTCACCCACCACCATTTCTTTCTCTGGGGATCTTTGTTGTTCAGTCATTTCATTTAAGTCTGACACTTTGTAACCCTGTTTGGGGTTTTCTTGGCAAAGATACTGGAGTGGTTTGTCATTTCCTTCTCCAGCTGATTTCTACCAATGAGAAAACTGAGGCAAAAGGGGTCAAGTGACTTTCCCAGGGTCACACTCCTAGTAAGTGTCTGAGGGGATCTATGGGATTTCCACAGATTAGAGAAGACTCAAGATCTGGAACTATCTGGACTCCTAGGCCACAGCCCTGCCCTATCCCACTACACCTGGAGCTATTTTGAGTCAAAGCATGCTTTGCTGGGGATTGAGAAAATTGTACTCCCTTTCTCATAACTAAGTGGATTCCAGGCAACCCCAGTGAAGGTGTTTTACATAAAAGGAGGTACTTTGGCTCTGCCCTCTCACTTCTCATCTGCCAAATAAGGGGTTAGAGTCAATTAGATCTCTGAGGTACCTTCGGCTCTTCTTATTAGCAGTAATGACACCAACAACAGTGCTTGAAGGTCTGCAAAGTACTTTCCCTACAATTATCCTGTGAGGTAAATGATATATTATCTACCCATTTTAGGGATAGGAATTGGATCTATGATTTTATTGGAAAAGGGAATTCCCTCTTGGATGAGGAAAATCCTTCTACCAATGTAGGTCAGTCAGTCAATCAATCAACATTTATTAAGCAACTATGTTGTGCCGGCCACTGTGCTGAGCACCAGGGATGCAAAAAGAGGCAAAAGACAGTTCCTGCACAAAGGAGAGGTTGACTTGTCCAGGGTCACACAGCCAATATGTGTTAGAGGCAGTACTTGATTCCAGGCCTTCCTGATCCGAGGCAATCTCTCCTCCATCTGTTATACTCTGGTGCCTGGTCTCATTTTATGGATAAAGAAACTGAGACACTGAGAAGTAAAAAGACTGATCATAGAGCAATGGTGTGTCAGACCTAGGAGCCAATCCCAGGTCTCCTGAGTCCAGCTTCTATATTATATGAGTCTAAAAGTCTATGACTCTATGATGTCCCTGGGGTAATGAACTACTCCTCTAGGAAAAGGCAAGGGAATCAGCTTTAGTCCCAGTTTTGCTCCTGACTTGCTGTGTGAGCTGGCACAAGTCACTTCATTTGTTTGGGATGTTTCAGCATCTGTCAAATGATAGGGTTGGATTAGATGATCCTTGAAGTCCTTCTAAGCTCTAAATCTCTCTGGTTCTGTGCTTTAGCTTCATGAGAGGAAAAAGAAGAATGACCAATCTCTCTTCCCATCAGAGCTGATTTCCCTTGGGGTTCTAGTCTTATGACAAACCTATAATACTAACGACTCACATTTTTATAATCTTTTAAGGATTACAAATCTACTTCCTCTCAACCACCTTGTGAGGTAGGGAGTGCAAGTATTAGCTCCCCCATTTTACAGATGAGGAAACTGAGACTTGAAGAAGGGAAGTGACAGGTTCAGGGTCACACGTTTAGTGTTAGAAACAGGATTTGGATCCAGGCCAAAGTCCAGTATTCTTCCCACTATATCATGATGCCTCTCCTTGAGGCATCTCCCCATGATATTCCCACATCACATACCTATGACTGAATCAATGGATTTAGAGCTAGATTTAGTGCGTTATGATCACCCAGTCTAAACTTCATCTTACAGGTAAAAATAACAGGATTCAGTGTATTCATATTCATTCATTCAACAAGCATCTGTTGAGGACCTACTATATTCCAGATACCATGTACTAGGCCTTCTCCAACATTCTTATTATCTAGAAATCAGAAGACTGGGGAAGGATAGTTGGGTGTGGAAAGGGAGCAGGGTCAGAAAAGGGTGTGATTCTGGACACTAAGGGTTACTGGTAGAACAGGCTCCCATGGGGGAGGAGAGAGGGAGAGTCTGGGTTCCTATCTGCCAACAGTGGCCCTGCCTGGTCTCCTTGCTCCCACATAACCCTATCTGGAAGATCCAGGCTTAAGGCCTGAGTAGGATTAGATTATGGAACCCTGTAATCGTTTTGGCCCATCCCCTCCCCAGAACTGGGCCTAAGGTGAACAGAAGCAAGGAAAAATTGAACCCCAGTTTCCCCATTCTTTAATCCTAAGATCTAGTCTTATGTCAAAAGGAATCAGATATTAGCCTCTCCCCAAAGTATGCCAATAGGAACAGATGTTTGGGGTTTCAGCCCTCTTCGATTTCCCCTCTAATCCAGAAGGGGACCCAGGCAAGCATCTCTTCCAGCCTAGGCCACTTCCTTCATGGTGCCCCCAGCCTAACCTCTGGACTTTGTCCCCTAGTAGGAGTTGGAGCAGGGAGTCCTGCATTTGGTGCTTGTGGTGACCCACTGCAGCTCTGGCACCAGGACCAAGATACCAGCTGGGTCAAAAGGATAGGTTAAAGTCCAAGTGTGAACATTATCCACACACATGTGCTCATATGTGTCAATGATTCTGGTGCCTCGGATCTTCCTTTCTCCACATGGAGAGATGGGCAGGATGGAGAAGAGCATGAAAGAGTGATAAAGTAAGTGTGTGTGTGTGTGTGTGTGTGCACGCGCGCGCGAGCGCAGCATTCGAAACACATCTTCAGCCTCTGAGGAGACGGCTTGGAGTTGAGGCCTCCTGGACTTTTCTAGGGAGATCAAAGGCCTGGTGGATAGTCCTCCAAAAGGCCAAAAGGAGGGTGTGGCTCAGGTTTATAAAAAGGGCCCGGAAGTTCAGGGCCTAGAGTCTCTCCATCTCCCCACCCCCATATGAGCAAAGATTCCTCCCCTTCTACACAAGAAATACTCCCTCCCCCTCCCAGCAATCAGACAGACAGACAGACAGAGACACACACACACACACACACACACACACACACACACACGCCATAAGGACACTGGCCTCCCACTGAACACACAAGATCCCCTTTCCCGTAGACATCCACATCAAAAGAAGAGATTACCACCCCACCCCCCCCAGCAGATAGCACACACATTAAATAAAACTCCCCCCAGCAGACACACAAAAGATTTCCACATACCCCCTCCCAGAAGATACACACACACACACACACACACACAGATTCCCCCCAGCAGATACAAAAAACAAGATTTCCACTCCCCCCCCAAGCAGATACCAACCAGAAGGAGACACCACCTACATATACAAAAAGTATACCCCTTTCCAGAACATACAGCAAGGAGATTCCCTGTCTAGACACTCAAGAAGATTTCTCCCGACCTCCCCCACACACAAATCAAGGACACCCCCCAAGACCCACACATAAGGTGACTCCCCCACCCCCAGCAGACATATACACAACAAGACTCTTCTCCTTGGAAGCACCCATAAGAGGACTCCCTCAGACCCCTACTAGACAGACAGACACACAAACAGAAGAGATTTCCTCCTTTCCCAGTAGACATACCAAGAAGTAGGATCCTCCCCCAAAGTAGAAACATATAAGAAGCACTCCCCCCCACCACCAAGCAGGTACACACATAATCTCTCTCCCCTCAGCAGATATATATTGTAGACTTCCTCCCACCAGACACACACAGAGACATAACAACAGATACAGACAATAATTCTGCCCCCCCCTTCCAGTAGATATACACAGGGAGACTTTACTAGCAGACACAGATGCCCTACCTCTACACACACACACACACACACACACACACACACACACACACGCTCTGCTCCCCTCTCTAACAGACACACTCATGGAAACTCCCCACCTCCATCCCAGCAGCAGACAAACACATGAAACTACCTGGACACCACCAGACACACTCAGGGAGGGTTCCCCCCCTTACCAGTAGACACACAAGAAGGACACTTCCCCCACCCCCAGCAGATACACCAAAACACAAGAAGACTCCCTCTTTACATGAAGAGACTCGACTACCACTACAGAACACGAATAGACTCCCTCCCCTCAGGAGACATAAGGAGATTCTCCCTCCCCACATACATACACACACAAGGAGAGTTCCCCTCCCCCCATTTTAACCTCCCCCACAAGGTGGAACAAGTGATGGAGTGGAATGATCTCTAGACTTAGAGTCAAGAGACCTATGTTCAAATCCAGCCTATAATACCTACAGGCTGTGTGACCATGGGCATGTCACTTAACCTCTCATCTGCAATTTCCTTATTTGTAAAACGAGAACCACAGGACCTACCTCCAACGGTTGTTATGGCACATGAGTAAACCAAATGAGACACGTATATAAAATACTTTACAAATCTTAAACAAAAATTAGCTATTATGATTGTTGTTATTGAGACTCCCCACACCCAAAGAAGACACCCCCCAAACATACACACATAGAAACTCCCCCCACATACACCCAGAGAAAGGGAAGGCAGCCCTCCCCAGACCCAAAACACATGAAGTAGATTCCCTTAACAGACGTCTCTCCTACACACACACACCTCTCTCTCTCCCCCCGCCCCCCACTTTTGGACATTCAGACACCCCTACACACAAGAAGAGATTTTCCCCCCGCAGGTACAGTCACTGGCACAAATGGCACCCTCCAGACTTAACAAACATACAATAAAACTCCCTTTACTCCAAACATCTTAGGATTTAGGGCTTAGCCACATAACACCCAGGGACACAAATAGAAGAACCCCTCCCCTTTGCACTTTTTCAATAAACTGGCATTTGCCCCCTAATTGGACCTTCTCCCATAGGGTTCTTCCCCACTGTCCCCCTTCCCAATTTCATGTGGTCCCTCATTCTGATAGTTATTCTAAAGGAAACCTTGTAAGTTAAATACCGTCCAGGCTCCCCTCCCTTACTATCTCTAAGTGACTAATAACCCAAACCTTTAAAAAAAAATCAGGAGTAGGGGGTCCTCACTCCCTCAACTCTGTCCTTCCTCTTCCTTCCTGTATCGACCACCTCCCCTTCTCTCCTTAATCTGAGTTCCTACTCTTCCTCCCAACCCCCAACTTCCACTACAGTTCTAAGGGTACAACTTGAAGAAACAGAGTTAGCTATTGGTTTGATTTTCCCTCTTCCTCCTTACCCCCCTAGCACCTGGACAGGTACTGCGGGCAGGGAAGGCCCAAGGCAGAATTGACAGAGCAACCCAGCCTTTCCCCCAGGGGCCTACTACAGGCAGAGGGACACTGTGGCGATCAACCACATGGCCGAGACTAGGACGGTTGTGGCGGGAGATGCACACACCTGGGAGGGAGGAGCAACCACCCCCTCCCTCCTCAACGACAAAGAAGCTCCCTTCTCCCATGAACCCCCAGTCCCAAGAGCAGCCCAGATCCTTCCATTGGCTCCTAAATTAGGGTTTGGTTCATTAGAAGAATTTTCTTATGGTGGGGAAGGGGTGCTTTTCTCTCCAATTACCTCCCTAGCCAGGTAGACACCCCACACTCCCAAGCCCAAAGTTTTTCAGGATTTAGGAGCAAACTCTTTTCCCACTGCCCAACACGCAAACGTACACGCTGGTCTAGGCACTTTTCCCTCCCCGTCACCGTCGTGGTGGTGCTGTTAGTGAAACAGAAAGAGCGAAACAGGGAACTGGGGAGGGGAACCCCAGAACTGAGATATTATAGGGAGCAGGGATATAGGGGAGGTTACATCTCTCATCCCCGGGGGTGGGAGGAGTTTCTGGAGAGGGACTGAGACAGCCCCTCAAGTGAAGCAGACAAGCTGGCGAGACTGCCCCAAGGGAGAATTGACCAGGATGGGGCCTGGGGAGTGGGACACTGGCTATTTGCGGAAGGGTAATAAAATTGACCAGCATGTCGTCCCCCTCCCTTACATACATATACTTTAAATCGGGCCCTCACCCTTTCCGATCCAGGTGCTCGCCTCCTCCTCTGCCCTCCCCTCTCCTCTCCGCCAAGTCCTACCCGGTCCCTGAGCAGAGAGGCCTGGCTGCCCCGATCCACGAGCTGCCCGGACCATTATATAACACGGAGGTGGAGAGACCGAAAACCCGGCTGTGATGGGGGCGGGGAGGGGGCAAAATCGGGGACCCAGGCGTCCCCTGCCCCCACCCCCTCCGGGTGCAATGTGCTAGTGCCCGCGTTATGCAACCCGGGCGGCTGGGGCATAAGCGTGGCCTATCCCTCCCTCCCCGCCTCCCCCCCGCCCCAACCACGCACTCCCCTCCCGGACCCATCTGCTCCCCCAGCTCGGCTCGGCTCGGCTCGGCTCGGCCCGGCCCGGCCCGGCCCCAGCCCCGGCCCCGGCCCCGGCCCCAGCGGCTCCGCACATCCCTTTCCTTCCTTACCCGGGCCGGCCAGTGAGGGTATCCCTTCATTTTGGCGAATACCAGGTCTCCGCATTTGTATTCCTTCTGCCTGTTGGAGCGGGACATCTTGGGGGTTCCGGTGGCTCCCCCAAACTCAATTCTGGAGCGGGAGGGGGGCCCGGGAAAGGAGAGAGCTGAAGTTTGACTCTGCTACCGCGAATGGGGGACAGGAGGAGGCGCCTCTCGGGCCCCCCCTCTTCCTCGTGCAATCCCCCCTGCCCTGAAACAGGCGCCCACCCCCCGGCCCCGGGTCCCGAGGCTCAGCTCCCCGCGCCTTCTCCTCCTTCTCCGCCTCCAGCAAAGGGGTGCGGGCCGCCGATTGGGGGTCCTTAGCTCCCGGGAGGTGGGAGAGCGCTCATGCAGTTGTTTGTGTTTGAAATTCAATTGCTCCCTCCTCGGAGCGAGGCCTCTTCCCCCCACTCCCTCCAGTCCCTACTCCGCCTCCTCCTCCTCCCTCCCCTTACCTCCTCCCCCCTCCTCCCTCCCTTTTCCACTTCTCCCTTCCTCTCCTGCCCTCGGCCTCCGGCTCCGGTTCGATGAGACCGGCCACTCGATGCCTAGAGCCTGTCCCTCCCCGCCTTCCCAACCCCAGGCTTCTGGGGACCCCGGGGGGCCAGACAGGAGGAGTGAAGTGCCGAGCGCAGCGATTGGGCTTTGTGTGCAGCAGCCTAGTTGGGTGGCAAAGGGAAGGTGGACAGATGCTCTCCTGGATAGCCAGGGGAGGGAATCCAGGGCTCAAAGGGCCTGCTTCGTAGGCTCCCCGACCTGGCTTGCATTGTGGTTACAGAGATCTAAGGGCAGAAAAGCATCCCATCTGTATTCGTGCCGACACGGAGTTTCCAAATACTATTGCTTTTAAGTGTCCTGCCTTCTCCCTGTGTGTTTCATGTCAGCAGATGTTTCCTCAGAATCAGCTTGGTGCCCAGCACTCTGCAACCCCAAGAAGGGGAGGAGGGAGGGACACAAAGGTAGAAGATTGTGACTGCCTGCCCTCGAGGAGCATATAGTCTAGTGAGGTTATTATGGAAAAGTGGAGCTGTGACAGTAATAGACCATGGAGAGGTGGAACAAGGGAAAGAGTGCCAGACCTTGAATCTAGAGGCCTCTTTGAGGACCATCCCGAAATGGAATGGTCTTGTCTCCTGGGAAGCAGGTTCTCCCTTTCTACTGGATGTCTAGATGACCATTTTTCTTGTTGGTTTTAACTCAGATTCTGAAAGACCTGGGTTCAAATTCTAGGTCCTACCCTGAATTAGGGCAGTTAGGTGGTGAAGTGGATAGAGGGCCAGGCCTGGAATCGGGAGGATTCATCTTCCTGAGTTCAAATGTGGCCTCAGATATTTACTAGCTGTTTGACTCTGGGCAAGACACTTAACCCTATTTGCCTCATCTGTAAAACGAGCTGGAGAAGCAAATGGTAAACACTCCAGTATCTTTCCCAAGAAAACCCCAAATGGAGTCACAAAGAGTCAGACATGACTGAGCAAGAACACCCTGAATTATCTGGATAACAGAGAAAGCCATTTTATTTTTCCAAGCCTTCATTTCATAATATGCAAAATGGGGGTGGTAATCCTGACATCCCCTATCTCATAAGGAATGAGCTGAAAACTACCAATTCATATTCTATCACTTATAGTTTGAGTTGCTTGAGGTGCAAAAAGGATCTTGCCCATGGTCACCCAAAGGTAGGGTTTGAACCTAGAAATAATTTTTTGTGTGTGTATGTGTCAATTTCCCCTACCTTACTGTAATGTACTTGAGGGAAGGGACTGTATCTTATCTAAACTTTGTATGTCCCCCAGCAGCGAAGGGGAAAAGAGAATAAGTATTTATGTGGTATCTACTACAGGCTAGCCCTTGTGCTGTTTTATACAAATGTTCTGTTTATAATAAGCACCTACAATGTCTTAATAAATGAATAGAAAAATGGGTTTTGGTCATATTAAGGTACTCTTTGCAATTAAGTTTTTTTGGGGGAAGGGGATGGAAGTAGAATAGCAGAGACAGCACTGGACAGGGTCCTGGTTTTTCCACTTGCTTTCTATGTAGCCTTGGTCAAGTCTATTTCATCTTTTCAGGCCTCAGTTTCCTCATCTCTAAAATAAAGGGTTTGGATTAGATAATCTTTGAGATTCCTTCCAGGCTAACCTGTAATTCTTCACAACATGTTTCCTAAGCTTTACTGGAAATCCAGGGTGGGGTGGGAACCCAGGGCTTAGCAAGGCCTAGCTGTAGCCTCTAGAAAAAGAAAGGGCTTGCTTTATGAGCTTAAAGACCTGGTTTTCAGAGTGGTTTGATTTGTTTACTTTCCAAGCTTTGGCCAAAATGAAATAATATTTACATGGTACTTTTAAACTTTTGAGACCTATAACAAGGGTACAGAGGTGAGCAACAAGTATGATGAAGGGCCTTGAGTCCATGTCATATGGGAATCAGGAAAAGGAACTGGGGGTGTTTAGCCTGGCAAAGAAAAGGGGAAGAGATAATAAAAGGAAGGAGGGGAAGAAGAGAGAAGAAGAGTGATGGAGGAAAAGGTAGGAATAAGAAAGGAGGGAGGGACAGTTCTTTTCAATCAGCCAAGGACTGTCATATGAAGGAGGGATTAGATTTATTCTGTTTGGCTCTAGAGGACACAACCAGGAGCAAGGGGAGAAACTGCAAAGAACCAGATTTAGATTTGATGTTAAGAAAAAGCTTCCTAACAATGAAAACTACTCCAAAAGTGGACTAGGTTTCCTGGGAGGTGATGGGTTTTCCTTCCTTGAAGCCCTTGAAACAGAGGCTAATCAAATGCTTGCTAATACTAAGGATGTATGGGTTGGACTAGATGGTTCACAAAATCCTTTCCAACTCTCAAATTCTGTCTTTTTTTTTTTTTTAGCCACATAATAACCCTGTGAGGTCAACAAGGCAAATATTTTTAATCCTTATCTAAAAAGGGAGGAAACTGAAGACAGATGAAATGATTTGCTCAAGGTAACAAAACTAGAGAGTAGCAGATCCAGGTTCCTGACTCCTGCATGGCTCTTTTCACCTTGCCCTTGACCCCCTCCTTCCAAAGAATATCCAGTATCTCTGTTGCAGCAGGGTTCCAGGCCTTTGTCCAAGTGGCATAATCAAAAGTTTTGTTACAATAAAGAGTAAAAAGACATGACCAATATAATTCAGTGTCAGTGTTGGCATACACTTCCTTATGATTTTTGGAAAGAAAGATCTTTGGGGAGAACTGATTGATAATAAAACATACTTCTCTCCTTTCAACAGAGAGGTAGGGAAATATGGGTGAGGAATATTAGACACAAGGTTACTTTGGTGAGTAAATTTTGCTTAATTTTTTCTTACAAGAGAGGGTTAAATAGGAGAGGGTTATATAGAGAAATGACTATGATTTTAAAAACCAAAGGCATCAGACTTTTTCTCCCCAAAGGTTATCTTATTGCAAAAATGTATCCATGTCATGAAGTCACTAAGTTCATACCCCTTGAAAAAAAACCCAACCATATATGTAGTCCAAAGAGGCTGAAACACAAATTTATAGCAATACTTTTGGGAGTATTAAAAATGTGGAAACAAAGTAGGTGCCCAGTGATGGGAGAATAACTGAGTAAACTGTTAAATGAACAACGGGATATTATTGCATTCTAAGATGTTAAAAAAAATACAAAAGAATTGAGAGAAGCATGGGACGAATTATATGAACTGAGGCAGAATGAAGTAAGTAGAGCCAGGAGAATGATATACACATTGATATACACTATTAATTAATCTTGGCCCCTGAAAAAAAGATAAGGGAACACCTTTCTTTGTTAAGTAGAGAGGTGGGGGAGAAGAGTTAAGTGGGAGTTTGTGGAATATTACACATACCTTTAGAGCATTTTGTTGGTTTTGCTTAAGTTTTTTTTTTGTTGAAAGAAGGGCTTATTTAGCAATGAGGGAGGATATCAGGAAACGCCAATGATGTAAAAACAAAAGACATCAATAAAACTTATTAAAAGTAACAACAATGTATCCTTGTCTTCTATGTAATAAAAGTCCAAGTTAACAATGAAGTTGCCGTCTAATTGTAGAACAACCTCAGGCTTTGAGTACCACAAAGTATCCAATTTTTTTCTTGTCACAAGTTTCTTGATTTCTTTTTCAACAGGATGATACAGAGTGTCCATGCAAAGGTGTCTAGGTTCATTTTGCAAGACGGAGCCAGGTTTGCTTTGTAACAAGTTCCTTTGCCTTTGTTACAGTAGCACAGGCCAGCCTGATGAAGGGCCTCCTTTCCTGTGGCCATAAGTGTTTTTGGCTTTTCTCCCCACTCAATTATAAAGCCTTTGTTATAATGTGACATGTGTCCAGGTTTAGTTGCAACAAAGTATCTGATTTCTTGCTTGCCATAAGGTTCTGTATCTCTGTTTCAATAGCAAATCCTGCCTGTTGCTGCAACAGTGTCAGGGTTTTTCATTACAACAAGGCAATCCACTTTTCACTGCAATCAGTATAAAATTCCAAATTCAGGGAGCCAAGATGGTGGAGAGAGGCCAAGGAAGTTGCCTGAGCTCTCCCCAGTTTCCCTCGGAAACAATGTTAAATCAAGCCTCTAAAAGAATTCTAGAGTGACAGAATCCATAAAAAGAGGGAGTGAAACAATTTTCCAGCCCTAGATAACCTAAAAGGATTTTAGGAAACGTCTGCCTCACTTGGGTAAAAGGGGAGCACAGCCCAGTACAGGCAGTGTCCAGGAAAGCCATCAAGAGGCTCTTAGTCACAGCACAGATAAGCAACCAAGGCCTTACTGTCCAGGCTCAGCAGGCCATCTGTGAGGGCTCCAGCCCCAGCACAGCAGGCAAACTGCCAGCCCTGGGAACCCAGGGCACAACAGGCACAACTAGATCAGGCCACCCTACCACAGTGGGCAAGCCCCAAAGGCCCTGGTGCAGAAGCTTGGCACAGTGACCCTCTACCCCAGGGGTAGAGCTCAACTTTGAAAAATAAGCAAAAAACAAAAAAGAGCCCTGACCACAGAAGGCTGCTATGGCATCAGGGAAGATCGAAATGCAAACTCAGAAGAGGAAAACAATGTCAAAATGCCTAAATGTGAAACCTAAATGTGAATATGAATTGGTCTCAAGCCCCAAAAGTCCTCTTGGAGGAGCTCAAAAAGGATTTTAAGAATCAAATAAGAGAGGTAGAAGAAAAATTGGGAAAAGAAATGAGAGTTGTGCAGAAGAACTATGAAAAAAGAGTCAACAGCTCGGAAAAGGAAGCACAAAAATTGACTGAAGAAAAGAACCCCTTAAAAAATTGAATTGGCTAAATGGGAAAAAAAATCCATTGAAGAAAATAACTCCTTTAAGAGTAGAATTGGCCAAATGGAAAAGGAGGTACAAAAGCTAACTGAAGAAAATAATTACTTAAAAATTAGGATTGGGCAACTGGAAGCTAATGACTATGCGACATCGAGAATCCATCGAACAAAATTGAAAGAATGAAAAAATAGAAGAAAATGTAAAATATCTCATTGGAAAAACAATTGACCTAGAAAATAGATCCAGGGGAGATAATTTAAGAATTATTGGGCTACCTGAAAGCCATAATAAAAAAAAAATAGCCTGGATAGCATTTTTCAAGAAATTATCAAGGAACACTTCTCTGATATCCTAGAACCAGAAGGGAAAATAGTCATTGAAAGAATCTACTGATCACCTCCTGAAAGAGATCCCAAAATGAAAACTCCAAGGAATATTGTAGTCAAATTCCACAACTATCATGTCAAGGAGAAAATACTGCAAGTAACCAGAAGGAAAAAAATTAAACATCAAGGAGCCACAGTCAGGATTACACAGGATTTGGCAGCTTCTACATTAAAGGACTGGAGGGCTTGGAATGTGATATTCAGGAAGGCGAAGGAGCTTATTTACAACCAAGAATCAACTACCCAGTAAAGCTGAGCATAATCTTTCAGGGAAAAGATGGACATTCAATGAATAGGGGACTTTCAAAATTTCTTAATTAAAAGACCAGAGCTGAACAGAAAATTCCATCTTCAAATACAAGACTCAAGAGAAGCATAAAGGTAAACAGGAAAGAAAAAAAACCATGGCATTCCATAAGGTTAAACTGTTTACATCCCTACATGGGGGAACTGTATCTCTACTAGGGCAGTTAGAAGGAGTATACTTAGATAGAGGGTATAGGTATAAGTTGACTTTGATGTGATAATCAAAAAAATTAATTAAGGGGTGAGAAAAAAAAGACTGTATGGGAGAAGAGGTAAGGGGGAAACAGAATGGGATAAATTATATCACATGAAGAGGCATGAAAGACCTATTACAGTAGAGGGAAAGATAGGAGTAGGTGAGCATTGCTTTAGCCTTACTCTCATTGGATTTGGCTCAAAGATAGAATAACAGAAACACTTAGTTGGGTAAAGAAATCTATCTTACCATATAGGGAAGTAGGAGGGAGGGGGAAAAGAAAGCAGGGAAGGCAGTGCTGATAGAAGGGCAGGCAGATTAAGGGAGGCAGTAGTCAAAAGCAAAACACTGGTGAGGAGGAACAGGGTGAAAGGAGAGAGAGAGAGGGAGAGAGAGAGAGAGAGAGAGGGAGAGAGAGAGAGAGAGAGAGAGAGAGAGAGAGAGAGGGAGGGAGGGAGGTAGGGAGGGAGGGAGAGAAGTATAAACAGAGGGAAAATAGGATGGAGAGAAGTACACAGTAATCATAACTATGAATGTGAATGGGATGAACTCTCCCATAAAATGCAAGCAGATAGCAGAGTGGATTAAAAACCAGAATCCAAAAATATGTTGTTTACAAGAAACACATTTGAAGCAGAGACACACACAGAAAAGGTAAAAGGTTGGAGCAGAATACATTATTATTCAGCTGAAGCAAAAAAAAAAAAAAAAAAGAGCCAGGGCAGCAATCCTGATCTCAGACAAAATAAAAGCAAAAATAGATTCAATTAAAAGAGACAAGGAAGGAAACAACATCTTGCTAAAAGGTACCATAGACAATGAAGTAATATCAATGTTAAATATATATGCAACAAGTGATATAGCATCCAAATTCTTAGAGAAGTTAGGTGAGTTACAGGAAGAAATAGACAGCAAAATTATACTAGTGGGGGACCTCAACCTCTGCCTCTCAGAACTAGATAAATCTAACCACAAAATAAACATGAAAGAAGTTAAGGATGTGAATAGAATTTTAGAAAAGTTAGATATGATAGACCTCTGGAGAAAAATGAATGGGGATAGAACTGAATACATCTTTTTCTCAGTGGCACATGGCACCTACACAAAAATTGACCATGTGTTAGGGCATAAAAACCTCACAATCAAATGCAGAAAGGCAAAAACATTATATGCATCCTTTTCAGATAATGATGCAATAAAAATTATATGTAATAAAGGGCCATGGAATAATATATTAAAAATGATTGGAAACTAAAGAATCTAAGCCTAAAGAATGAGTGGGTTAAATAACAAATCATAGAAACAATCAATAATTTCACCAAAGAGAATGACAGCAATGAGACAACATACCAAAATTTATGGGATGCAGCCAAAGCAGTACTTAGGGGAAATTTTATATCTCTAAATGCTGACATGAATAAAATAGAGAAAAAGCAGATCAATGAATTAGGCATGCAATTTAAAAAGCTAGAAAAAGAACAAATTAAAAATCCCCAACTATATACCAAATTAGAAATTCTGAAAATCAAAGGAGAGATTAAAAAAAATTGAAAGTGAGAAAACTATTGAACCAATAAATAAAACTAAGACCTGGTTTTATGAAAAAAAAAAAACAAACCAAAATAGATAAACCTTTGGTTAATTTGATTCAAAAAAAGAAAGAAGAAAACCAAATTACCAGCATCAAAAATGAAAAGGGTGAATTCACCACCAATGAAGAGGAAATTAAAGCAATAATTAGGAGCTTTTTGCCCAACTGTATGCCAATAAATCTGACAGTCTAAGTGAAATGGATGACTATTTACAAAAATACAAATTGCCCAAATTAACAGAAGAGGAAATAAAATAATTAACCCCTTTTTAGAAAAAGAAAGTAAACAAGCCATCAATGAATTCCCTAAAAAAAAATTTCCAGTGCCAGATGGATTTATAAGTGAATTCTGCTAAACATTTAAAGAACAATTAATTCCAATGCTATATTAACTATTTGGAAAAATTGGCAAAGGAGTCCTACCAAATTCCTTTTATGACTCAAATATGATGCTGATACCTAAACCAGGAAGAGCAAAAACAGAGAAAGAAAATTATAGACCAATTTCCCTAGTGAATATAGATGCAAAAAATTTTAATGAAATCTTAGCAAAGAGACTACAGCAATTTATGACCAGGAGAATACACTATGAATGGGTGGGATTTATATCAGGAATGCAGGGCTGGTTCACTATCAGGAAAATTATTAGCATAATTTATCATATCAATAACAAAACTAACAGAAATCATATGACTATCTCAATAGATGCAGAAAAAGCTTTTGACAATTTATCATATCAATAACAAAACTAACAGAAATCATATGACTATCTCAATAGATGCAGAAAAAGCTTTTGACAAAATACAGCACTGTTCCTATTAAAAGAAGTAGAGAGTGATAAGTAGTATTTATCTAAAACCATCTGCAAGCATTATCTGTAATGGGGATAAGCTAGAAGTTTTCTCAATAAGAGCAGGGGTGAAATGAGAATGCTCATTGTCACCACTATTATTCAGTATTGTACTAGAAGGGTTACCTTTAGCAGTAAGAGAAGAAAAAGAAATTGAAGGAATTAGAATAGGCAATGAGGAGACAAAACCATCACTCTGTGCCAATGATATGATGGTATACTTAGAAAATCCTAGAGAATCAACTAAAAAACTATTTGAAATTATTAACAACTTTAGCAAAGTCAAAGGATACAAAATAAACCCACATAAATCATCAGCATTTCCATATATTACCAACAAAGCTCAGTAGCAAGAGATAGAAAGAGAAATTCCATTTAAAATAATTGTAGACAATATAAAATATTAGGGAGTCTACTTGCCAAGACAAACCCAGGAACCACATGAACACAATTACAAAACACTTTTCACACAAATAAAGTCAGACCTAAACAATTGGAAAAATATCGATTGCTCATAGGTAGGCTGAGCTAATGCAAATCTGTCTAAATTAATTTACTTATCAGTGCCATGTCAATCAAACTGCCAAAAATTATTTCATAGAGCTAGAAAAAATAACAAAAGTCATCTGGAAGAACAAATGGGCAAAAATTTCAAGGGGATTAATGAAAAAAAAATTGCAAAGGATGGCAGCCTAGCTGTACAAGATGTCAAACTGTATTACAAAGCAGCAATCACCAAAACTATTTGGTGCTGGCTAAAAAAAAATAGAGTGATGAATCAGTGAAACAGATTAGGTACACAAGACACAGTAGTCAATGACTATAAATAATCTACTGTTTGGAAAATTCAAAGACTCTAGCTTCTGGGATAAGAACTCACTATCTGACAAAAACTGCTGGAAAAACTGGAAAATGGTATGGCAGAAACTAGGCAAAGATGAACATTTCACACTGTATACCAAGATAAGGTCAAAATGGGTATACAATTTAGATATAAAAGGTGATACCATAAGCAAATTAGGAGAGCAAAGAATAGTTTACCTGTCAGATCTATGGAGAAGGGAAGAATTTATCACCAAACAAGAGATAGAGAACATTATGAAATGCAAAATGGATAATTTGGGTTACATTAAATTCAAAAGTTTTTGCACAAAGAAAACCAATGCAGCTAAGATTAGAAGGAAAGCAGAAAGGTGAGAAACAATTTTTACAGCAAGTGTTTCTGATAAAGGCCTCATTTCTCAAATATACAGAGGACTCAGTCAAATTTCTAAAAATACAAGTCATTCCCCAATCCATAAATGGTCAAAGGATATGAACAGGCAGTTTTCAAATGAAAAAATTAAAGCTATATATAGTCATATGAAAAAATGCTCTAAATCACTATTGATTAAAGAAGTACAAATTAAAACAACTCTGAGGAATCATCTTACACCTATCATATTGGTTAATATGACAGAAAAGGAAAATGATAAGTGTTGGAGAAGATATGGGAAAATTGGGACACTAACGCATTGTTGGTGGAGTTGTGAACTGATCCAAACATTCTGGAGAACAATTTGGAACTATGCCCAAAGGACAATCAAACTATGCTTCTTTCAGACTAGAGACAGACTGACCCACCAAGTTACATGATGGTCACAATAGTGACTAGTGGAAGGTGGGTTAAATGGGCCATGGACAATGTACTAGTTACATTTTACTTTCTTTTATATCCTCCATGTTTTCAAGGGCTGACCAAAATTCTTTGGCAGGCCCCAACCGGCCGATGTGACCATCATGTAACTTGGTGGGTCAGTCTGTCTCTAGTCTGAAAGAAGTGAGAGTTGTATCTTTTCTTTTCTTTTCTTTTTTTAGAGGGAGGGAAAGGCAAGGCAATTGGGGTTAACTTGCCCAAGGTCACACAGATAGTAAGTGTGTCAAGTGTCTGAGGTCACATTTAAACTCAGGTCCTCCTGACTCTAGGGCTGGTGCTCTACTCACTGCACCACCTAGCTGCCTCAGTTGTATCTTTTCACAGTCATTACTGGCACTGAACAGGGACAAAGTCAGGGCAACCATTTGCCAATGCAGTTGATGTCTGCTATGCAATGAGTGGCAACAATGTGAGGGCTTCTTCCCCACCCTTGCTGTGCAGATGCCCTCCAAGTTACATGAGTGTCTGGCGCTCTCTCCAAGGTCAGACAGTTAGTTCTATATTTCTTTGTATATGAGCAGCTGCTTTGAATTTTTTGGTTCCAACATTAAAGTTTTGGGGGGAACTTTGTAAAATAGGTGAGAAGAAACGGAAGATCAAACCAGCATATAGAGTGTTTAATCCAGAGTGGACAGATAGATACTTGTTTACCTCCAGAAGAGACAAAATATCATGCCTCGTTTGATGAGAATAGCTGTTTTTGAAGGAATATAATCTTTGTCGCCATTTTGAATCAAAACAAATTGTTGAAAGATCTCAGTGGAGAATGATGGTTTTTCAAGAAAGTAAACTCAGAAAATGAGGTGGCTACTACGGTTAGTTTTCAGATTTCTAAAGAAATCAATTTCAAACATGATTCTAGAGTATGATAAACTGATTTCTGACAAGAAGTGTAATATGTCCCATTAATTAAATGTAAACAGTAACAAAACCTGAAAAATGTATTAAAACTTGCACCATTTAGCAAAGTAATTTCCTTTAACATTAGTGTGCTTTCATGATAAAAAATCTTAAGTAATAAGCGTAATTAATTGATATTGATTGAAATTTCCCCTTTTAAAATATGGTTTATTTGCAAAATAGTGTAATCATTAATCATACCTTTACTTGGAAAGTGAGTCACTGAATACCCATCTGTGGCCCAAAGAAGTTTAGCCTATTTTAATTTTGGCCCTTATCTATTGCCAAGTTGTGCAGGTCTGATCTAAGACGATTCCAAAGACTCGTGACAGAAAATGCTATCCACATTCTGAGAAGGAATCATGGAATCTGAATGCAGATCGAAGCATATTTCACTTTTTGGGGTTTTTTTTGTGGCTTTTCCCTTTTGTTCTGTTTCTTCTTTCACAACATGACTAATGTGGAAATATGTTTCCATGATTATACATGTATAACCTATATCAGATTGCTTGCCATCTTGGGAATGAAGGAGAGAAGGGAAGAAGAGAGAAATTTTGGAACTCAAAAATATGAAAAAATGAATGTTGAAAACTATCTTTACATGTAATTGGAAAATATAAAATACAATTTACAAAAAAAGCCCAAATTTGGTTGGAATGAGGCATTATGGTCACCTAGCTCTTAGCTTTTGTTTCAGCTGGAGCATTACAGCCTTTGCTGCAACATACCATGTGCAAGCTTTGCTTCAAAGTGGCCAGGATCTCATTGCAGTAAAACACACAGTCTTGTTGCAACAAGTTTTGTTGATCTTTGTCTCACGAGACTATTCGGATACTCAGGACTTGGTTGCAACAAGGTGTCCCTGTTACTGTTGCAATCCTTTCCTGAACTTTCTTGCAACACAACACAGGGCTGGTGGCAACAGGACGTCCCAGTTCTGGTGGCAACAAGCTTCTCTCTTTGCTCCTACTTACTTCTTAAAGAGAAGCTATAAAACAACAACAAAGATTCTCATTGGGATAAAATGTTAAGCTTCTTGTTGCAATAATCTTCTTGACCCTAGCTGCAATCTAAGATGCGAGTTCTTGTTACAAGAGCATCATCATAACATAGCTTCTCTTATTAATGACTGAACTGAGTATGTACAGGCCCAGCTGCAGTCACAGTAAGTAGCTCCCTGATTCCTGGGTGCTCTCAGTTAAGACAGATGGACAATGGGCCCACAGGGCCAAGCCATGGGTGGGGAACCTGTGGCCTCGAGGTCACATGTGGACTTTGAAGTTCTTGTGTGTAGCCTTTTGGCTGAGTCCAAGTTTTACAGAACAAATCCTTTTATTAAAGGGATTTGTTCTGCAAAGGTTGGATTCAGTCAAAGGGCCCCACTTGAAGACCTAGAGGGCCACCCTAGAGGGCTGCAGGTTCCCCACCCCTGGGTCACTATCTTGGAACCAACTATCACAAAGAAATGACTCAATTCATTCTGTCCCTAAAACTACTATTTAGATGCTGAGAACAAAAGGGCCAAGGGTCTGGGGAATCTAGAAAAGAAGAAGCTTTGGAAGTAAGAACAAAATTGTAGGTGAGAAAGCAATGTAGAGAGATCTTCTGTTGGAGGATATATGAAAAAATTCTACCAGGTTCCTTTCAGGAGAGGAATGAAGGAGAAAATGTCAGTGGTAGATGGATGATGGTGGCTAATAGGCACAAAGGACTTTTAGATAGCCAAGAGTAGAAGGTATGATGTCGTAGAAAAGATACTGGATGAAAAGTTAGGAGGCCTGGTTCTCATCTTGGCTTTAAATACTGTGTGAAGTTAAATAAGTCATTTTCCTTCTTTGGCAGAGCTATAAGGATGAGATGCTTGTCTCAGTCATGAAATCCGAAGAGGCACAGAAAATTATATAAAATAGGTATCTACGATACCATGCACAGCATAGCATTAGGATAAGGGTACAGTTTTACATTCTTGTTACAGACACAAAATTAGCTAGTTACCATGCTACTCTCTGGACCTTTGTTTCCTAATGGTGATCTGGGAGTGGGAGGGCAAGAGGAGGAAGAGGGTTGGCTTAAATTAGCTCTCACTTACTTTTCATGTCATGAAAGGAGAGATTAATAAAATTGAAAGTAAGAAAATTATTGAACTAATAAATAAAACTAAGTGCTAGTTTTATGGAAAAAAAACCCACAATGAAATAGGTAAACCTCTGGTTAATTTGATTTTAAAAAAGAAAGAAGAAAAGCAAATTACCAGTATCAAAAATGAAAAGGGTGAATTCACCACCAACGAAGAGAAATTAAAGCAATAATTAGGAGGGTTTTTTTTTGCCCAACTGTATGCCAATAAATCTAACAATCTAAGTGAAAAGGATGAATATTTGCAAAAATATAAATTGCCCAGATTAACAGAAGAGGAAATAAAAAACTTAAATAACCCTATTCTATGACATTGGGTAAGTCCTTGGGGGAGGGGGAGTATTGCATAAGATGCTATAATTAGAATATCTACATTCATTCACTCAACAAATATTTATTGAAACTTATTATGTGCATGGTACTATGGGAAATACAGAAATGGATAAAATGAAGTCCCATCGTCATCCCCTTGAGGAACTTACAATCTAGCAGGAGAGATGAGACACGTATACAGATCATGACAACACACATTAGAACTATGTAAGCAGCTCAAAATACACTAAGAATTAAGAGGAAGGAAAGAGATCTTTCATCCATGATCATCAGAGAAGGCTTCACAAAGGAAATAAAAGTTGAGCTGGACCTGGAAGTATAGAGAGAGGCAGAATTTTTGATAGAGATGTAGTAGTGATCAGTCAGTCAGTCAACAAGCATTTATTAAGGGTCTACTATAAGCTAGCCACTGTGCAAAGTATTGGGATACAGAGAAAAGCAAATGACATTTTTACTTTCAAGGAAGTTGCAGTCTAATGGGGGAGACAATATGTGAACAACTATGTGTAAACAAGATAGATATGGGATAAATTAGGTATAATCGATAGAGGGAAGACACTAGCATTAAGGGGGATTAAGAAAGGCTTCTTGCAGAAGGTAGAATTTCAGCTGAGATTTGAAGGAAGTTAGGAAAGCTAGGTGGTAGAGATGAGGAGAGAGAGGATTCCAGGCATGGGATGGGGGGAGAAGGGAGGATGACATTCTAGGAAGAGGGAATTTTTTTTAAAAAGGCATAGAACATGGAAAGTGATTATGGAGAAATGTTTTAAAAGTCTGGGTTTTATGTGGTAGGCAATGGAGTGAAATTGATGGTTTTTGATGGGGAGAGAGATGTTTGACATGCTGAAAGTCATTTTATTATAATGTGTAAGATAGATTGAATGAAGGAGAGAATAGAGGCAGGGAGAGCAACTGATAAGTTATCGAAAAGATAACATAAATATAAATCTAATAAAGCTGCAAATGAACATTTGAGTCAAGAACATTGAAATCTTTTTTTTTAATAGCTCTTTTTCTTGCAGGACAATGTCTATCACATTTATATTGAAAATATATGTTTTGCTACTAGGTCTATAACACACAAAAAAAATCAAAGAAAGAAAAAAAAAGGACCCATACCTAAAAATATATATATATATATATATATATATATATATATATATATATATATATGTGTGTGTGTGTGTGTGTATACACAGAGAGAGAGAGAGAGAGCAGCGATTTCTGTGTTGGCAAAGAACTGGAAATAAGTAGGATACCCATCAGTTGGGGACTGGCTGAGCACCTCATGGCTTAGGAATATAATGGAATTACTAACATGTTGTAAGAAATGATAAAGGGGACAGTTTCAGAGAAAGCTGAAAAGACTTGTATGAAATGATGCAAAGTGAAGTGAGCGGAACCAGGAGAACAATTTTAACAATACTATAAGACGAACAACTTTGAAAGACTGAGGAACCAACTATAATCCCAGAGGACTCATGATGAAACATGAAACACCTCCTGACAGAGAGAGGTGATGGACTGGGGCTGCAGATTGAGGCACATATATCAGACATAGCCAATGAGGGATTTTTTTTTGTGTGACTATATATATTTGTTACAATGGTTTTTTTTTCCAAATTGGTGTGTGTGTGTGTGTGTGTGTGTGTGTGTGTAGAGGTGGGAAGGAGAGTAGGTTTTTGTTAATTAAAAAAAAAATTAAATTTGGTGATGACTGAAGGCTCCAGGGGTGCAAGATTCCAGGATCATAGGACCATAGAAGTAAATCTAGGAGAGATCTTGGAGATCATCTTGTCCAGGAATTCTTAACCTAGGGTCCATGAACTTGTTTTTAAAAAACATTTTAATAACTATATTTCAATATAATTTGTTTCCTTTGTTATCTTGTGTATCTTATTTTGTACATTTAAAAACCTTATTCTGAGAAGAAGTCCGTTGCTTCGCCAGAATGTCAAAGGTATCCATGACACAAAAAAATGTTAAGAGCCCTTCATCTAGTCAAACTACCTCCTTTTACCAAGGCTCAGAGAGGTTAAGGGTCAGGTCTGAGATCTCATAGGTAGTAAGTGGCAAAGCTAAGATTCAAATTCAGTTCATGTGGCTCCATTGAGTTCATTGTTCTTCCCAATACCAACCACCTGGATTCCCTTTTCAGTTTTGCCCAGGTGACACTAGACTTTCCCATTCCTGAGGCTCTAATTGACCTTTAGAGAAGCCTCAGCTCAGAAAAGGGAAGTAAAAAGTACTGGTACAAATCTGAAGGAAGACAGTAAAATCTATGAATACTTGATAGGGAACTTTCCAATTCCCTCACCCTTAGTCCAGGCTCTGGGACCTTAAAAGAAATGTTGCTCCCAGATGAAGGAATGAGGATCTGGACAAGGGGAAATGCAACACTCTCCCTACCCCTTTCCCAGCCTTACTGTTGTCTCTGTTCTAAGAGACTTTTCAGGTCCCTCCAATTACAGGCAGGGTGCTATAGTTGAAAGGGGACTGGATTTGGTGCCAGGTGACTAGGGCTTGAATCTTGCCTGAGAAACTCAATAGCTGTGCCTCAGTTCCCTCATCTGTGAAATGGGGATAATAAGACACTACCTCACTCGCAGACTCTTTGTAAACCTTAAAACCCTAGGGAAATATTTATTTGCATTATCTCTCAAACACTTGGGAGGAGACATAGTTTTCTGGGAGGGCTCTGTTGGAAAGGGGCAACATGTTTCTGGCCTGATAAGATTGTCCACAGAACTGGTTAGTAAGATAAGCCCCTGCAGGTTAGGAAGACAGACAGACAGCTCAAAAAATGTTAGAAGAAGTTAATTCTGTTAGCAGGGAGATGGGGGGGGGGGGCAGGTTGGAGGTAGGGGTCAGGAGGCTCTTGTCTTAAGCCAATCATTTGGTGATTCAAACTTAGGGCTTATCTGGCCCTACACCATCATCATTTTGGTGCCTAGAATATAGTACGCATTTAATAAATGTTTGTTGAATTGTTTATGGAGCTGAATATTCCTCTAGGAGCCTCAATTTGGGGGATGGGCCAAGCAGTCCATGTTTCCTTCCCCTTCCGGCTCTGCTTTTCATGCTCAGGACTTTGCCACCATGTCTCAGCTTGGAACTTCCCTAAGTGCCTAGGGCCTTCCACCCTGCAACACTTTTGTTCCCTTCTGCCACATGTGAGCTTCTCTAGGGGGTCCTCAGTTTGGAGGACAGAGCCATGGTGTCTTCCTCCATTAAAATCTAGTTCCTTAATGGCTGGGACTGTCTTCTTGTATTTGTATTTCCACTGCTTAGCCCACTGTCTGGCACATGAATATTGTTGCCTTGCCTTCTCTAACACACGAAGGTTTACGTGAAGCTTTCCCCTAAATACCCCAGAGGGGTTAAATAATTTGCCCAACATAACAGTCTATAAGTTGTCAAATTTAGGTCTTCTGACTGGGAATGGAGGCTTCTTTCCAATACACCACCGATGCCTGGAAGCATCACCATTTCTACCATCATCACTGCAGCAATAAACACACTACTAGTACTAGTACTACTACTACTGAGCCTGTGTCTCCCCAGCTGGCCTAGGTGCTAAGCACAATGGCCACTCATGGACTGATCCCAGAGGAGCTTTGGCCTGCTCCATGTCTGACCTTGGCTGATTTGCCCACCTTAGGGATGAGAAAAATTGAGAGAGTTCTGGCGGAGAGGAGTAATGTATTTCTGGCCTGATAAGATTGTCCACAGAACTGGTTAGTGAGATAAGTACCTGCAGGTTAGGAAGACAGGCAAGTCAAAAAGTGTTGGAAGAAGTTGATTAGAAGCCTAGTAGCCCCCCTGTCTCCAGAGCTCACCATGCTGGTGCTCGACTTAGTGCAGATACCCCAGCCCCCAATCCCCCCTCCCACCAAAGGCTTTAGCTATGTTGCAGCTAGCTCAGAGCTCCCCAACTCAAGCAACCCACCAGTCTCAGACTCCCCCAGCTGCAGCAATTATAGGCCTACACCACTACACCCAGTCACCAAGGCCAACACACATTTATTAAGAGCCTGGTCATACCTATAAAATTCTTTAGGGTTATGAAGAATTTTACCTCAGTCAGTCCTCATAACAACCCTAAGAGAGGGATCCTGGTATAGAAAATATTATATTAAATTGTTGCTGTTGTTCAGTGGTGTCTGACTTTTCATGACCCCATTTGGGGTTTTCTTGGCAAAAATATTGGACTGGTTTGCCATTTTCTTTTCTGGCTCATTTTACAGATGAAGAAACTGAGGCAAAAAGGATTAAGTGACTTGCGTCAGGTCACACTGCTAGTAAGTGTCTGAGGCCAGATTTTAACTCAGGAAGATGAGTCTTCCTGACTTGAGGCCTGGCACTCTGTTCACTTCTCCAAGTAGCTGCCCTGTTAGTGTATTAAATAGAGAGTTAGTAGTTAGGAAGATCTAGATTCAAGTCCCACTATGGATACAAATGGGTTTTGTGATTCTGGGCAGACCTCTTAAACCCCCCAGTGCTTCAGGCACTAACATAATATTTGGTACAGAAGGTACCTATGGAATACCATTAGTAGCGGAAGTTACTCACTAAGAACTCCCAACTGATAGCATCACAAGTCCTGTAAGAAAAAAACAACACACAATCCTACGAAGTAGGTGGTAGGAATCTTGGTAACCCTGTTTTACAGAGGAGAGTGCAGGGTCAGAGAATTGACTCACCCAAGATCACTGGGACAGAGGTGGGGCTAGATCCCAGGTCTTCTGACTCAGATCTAGTACTCTTCTCACCACAATATCCTGCCGCTTCTTCCCTAGCACAAAACCTTATTCAGCATCCCTCCCTGGGCTAAGGAATATCGTCCTTGCCTTCTGGGACCTAGCCTCAAAGACATATAGAGCACAGATGTTATAGCACACCACTGATAACAATGGAGGGAAACCCAACCAACTTTCTCTTGTATTTCTCTAATAATACCTCACATTTTAAAAGCTTTTTAAGATTTGCAAAATATTTTCCCAGAAAAAGTCCTGTGACATAGTCATTGTTAGCTCCAGTACTGTAAGCTCCATTTTACAGATGAGAAAACAGAGGCCTCGAGAGATTAAATGATTTGTCCACAGTGACACATTAAGTGACGGATGCCAGATGTGACCTCTTCAAATTCTAACCCTAAATTCATTGGTTTTTTCCACTAGGTCACATTACCTCCCTACGGCTCTTATGGTTTTCAAGTTTCTCAGAAGGAAGAAAGAGCCTATTTTAAAGATTGAGAAAAAGAAAGCTCAAAAAGATTTACTGACTTGCCCGGTCACAGAATGAGTAAATTCCAGAGGCAAGTATCTTCAATTCAACTTGTTTAAGTGCCTAATAAGCACTGAGCTAGAACCTTCCTTGGAGAGAACCTTGAGACTTATAGAGGTCTGAGCAATGGGTAGAAGTTTCAGAGGTGGATTCAGGTTCCATGTAAGGAAAAATCATTTAAAAAAAATAAATATAACTATATCTACCAGATTGGCTAAAATGATTGAAGGGAAAATCAGCAAATGTTGGAGGGGATGTGGAAAAATTGGGACACTAATTCATTGTTGGTGGAATTGTGAACTGATCCAACCATTTTGGAGAGCAATCTGGAATTATGCCCAAAGAGTTATTAAACTGCCAATACCCTTTCACCCAGCAATACCACTACTAGGTCTGTTTCCAAAGATGATTAGGGAAAAGGGAAAAGGACCTATATTTTCCAAAATATTTATAGCAGCCCTCCTTGTGGTAGCAAAGAACTGGAAATTTTGGGGATATCTGTCAGTTGGGGAATGGCTGAACAAGTTGTGGTGTATGATTGTGATGGAACACCATTGTGCTATAAGAAGACCAAAATGAGCAAAACCAAGAGAAAACATTTTGTATACAGTGACAGAAACACTGCTTTAAGAACAACTTTGAATGACTAAATCATTTTGATTATCATAAATAGCCAAATTAACTACAAGGGATGCCTGAAGAAAGATGCTATCTGCATTTAGAGAAAGAGAAATAGAAGGATGTATAGAATGATTTTGCTTATTTGTGTCTAATGGTAGCCATCTTGGGTGGGGAAATGAGGAAGAAAGAAAGGGGGAAAAAGAAATTTACATAACAACTTTGTTGTATATTTGAAAGGAATAGCAAATTGTGCATAACAGATTTGCAGTTTCATGTACAATCATCTTTTTTATTGTACTATGTTTTTGAAATGCTTGTTTTATTTCATAAATTAAAAATAAAATACATTTTAAAAATGATTTTAAAATAACTTTCAATTAAATTATTTGATATCTTTTGCTTTAATATCACCTAGATTTTCCCAACTATCCCTTTCCTTTCCCTCTCCTTTCCCAAATGTCGACCCCCTTCATAATGAAGAATTTTTTGGAAAAAAATAAAAAGGAAAAGGAAGAAATTTCAGCAAAACTGATCAATATGTTGTCTGACATTTGTAGGTGCCAGCATTCTCCCAGTTACTCAGGTTTGAAACCTAGGTATCATCCTCAATTATTAACTCTCCCCACCCCCACCCCCATCTCCAATCTATTGACAAGGCTTGTCGATTTTGCCTTAATAAAATCTTTTGAATATGCTCCCTTCTTTTCTGTGACACTATCACCACTCTGGTATAGGCTTTCATCACCTCATGCTTGGACTGCTGCAATAGCCTGCTGATGGGTGTCCTCTAAACTCCAGTCCATCCCCTACTCAGCAGTCAAAGTGATCTTCCTGAAGTGTAGGTCTGATTGTGTCACCCTCACCCCGACTCCATTCAGTAAGCTCCAGGGTCTCCCTATCAGCTCCAGGATCAAATATAATGTTTGGTATTCAAAGCTTTTCACAACCCCACCTCTCCCCTCCCATTCTTCTTATACCTTACTCCCTGCCCCACCTTGTGCTCTAGTGACACAGGCCACCTTACTGTTCCTTGCACAAGAGAATCTTCCTACTCCAGGCATTCTCACTGGCCATTCTCTCTGCCTCTTGTCATTTCCACCTCCTGGCTTCTTTGGCCTCCTTCAAGATGAAATCCTACCAGCCACAAGAAGCCTTTAATAATGCCCCTTAACGTTAATGCCTTCCCTCTGTCAATTTTCTCCATTCTACTTGGATATATCTTGTTTGTACATAGTTTGCATGTTGGAGTGTGAGCTCCTTAAGAATAGGGACTCTTTTGCCTTTCTTCGTACCCCCAACTCACAACTTGATATACGGGCAAATACTTAATAAATAAACATTTGACTATTGATTTCAATGTTCCATACTTGTGGTTCCCCTACCTCTACAAAGGAGTTCATGGAACTCCCATATCTTCCCATATTTCTCCCATATCTTCTTTGAGGCCAAACTTGGGTCATTAAATTTAATAGCTAAGAAGTAGCTGTAGTGGATAGAACATGAGATATAGAGTCAGGAAGACCTGAATTTAAATCTGACGTAAGACATTTATTACAGATGAATGACCCTGGACAAATCACTTAACTTCTGGATTTTTTTTTTTTGGAGGGGGGAAGGCAGGGCAATTGGGGTTAAGTGACTTGCCCAAGGTCACACAGCTAGTGTGTCAAGTGTCTGAGGCTGGATTTGAACTCAAATCCTCCTGACTCCAGGGCCGGTGCTCTACTCACTGCGCCACATAGCTGCCCCCCAAATCACTTAACTTCTGTCTGCCTCAGTTTCCACATCTGTAAAATGGTGGTTAATAATAGCACCTAACTCACAGATTTGTTGTGAGAATCATCTAATATATTTTAAGGGTTGTTATGAGGATAAAATGAGAAAATTTTTGCAAAGTACTTTGCAAGGTAGCTAGATGTTATTAATAATTTTGTAGCACTTTCGATTGTTTTAATGTTCTTTCCATTTACATTGCTGTAGTTATTGGGTATATTATTTTCCAGGCTCTGCTTCACTTTACATCATTTCATGTAAGTCTTTTTGGGGTTCTCTGTATTCATCGCAGTGGGCACGGTAATATTCCATCACATTTATGTACCACGATTTGTTTGGCCATTCCCCAGTCAATGGGCATCTACTTTGATTTCAGTTCTTTACTATCACAAGAAGTACTGCTAGAAACATTTTGGTGTTTATGGGGCCTTTCTTTTCAGCAATGACTTCCCCAAAGTGTATACCGAGCAGCAGAATCTCTGGATCAGAGGCTATGGATGTTTTAGCCATTTTAATCCTGAATTGCTTTTTCAGAATGGCTGTACTAATTTGTGGCTCCACCAACAATGCATTAGGATGACTGTCTTTCCACAACCCCTCTTGGACTATTCCAGTTTTTTGTTAGCTTTGCCAATTTGCTAGGTATGAGGTGAAACCTCAGTATTGTTTTTGTATTTCTTCTATTAATCATTTGGATCATTCTTTTATATGACCGTTAATAGTTTACAATTCTCCTGAGAATTGTTTATATCATTTGATCACTTATCTATTGGAAAATAGCTTGTGGTCATAGGTTTGTTAGTTGTTTATGATGTATATCTTGATGCCAAAATATTATCTATGACATTTGATAATATTTTTTACCCTAGTCACTGGCTTTCCATATCCCAGATGCATTAATTTTGTTTTCTGCTGGTAGCTAGATAGCTTAAGTTGGAGGGATAAGTCTGAATCACGCCTCTGACACTTACTAGCTATATGACCATGGATAGGTCACTTACCCTCTGTCAGTCCCTATTTCCTCATCTGTAAAATGAGGATAATAATAGCACCTAACTCACAGATTTGTTGTGAGAATCATCTAATATATTTTAAGTGCTATATAAATCCTAGTTATAGCAGCTAGGTGGTGCAGGGTATAGAGAGCTGAGCCGGGAGTCAGGAAGACTCACCTTCTTGAGCTCAAACGTGACCTCAAGACATTTACTAATTGTGACCCTGGGCAAGTCACCCAACCTTTGCTACCACTCTGGTGTGTTTGCTGAGAAAACCCCAAACAGGGTCAGGAAGAGTAGAACAAGACTGAATGGCAACAATAAATGCTAGTTATTTGCAAAGGTTTTCCAATTTTATACAATCAAAATGATCTCTTTCTAAATTTTGCAATATTGTTCTGTTCAGGATTCATTTCCTACCTAGTTGTGAAAAGTATATGATCAACTTCTCTTCAAATTCTTTTATGGCATGATCAGGTCTTGTATCCATTTTGAATTTATTTTGGAATACATTGTAGTAGGTTGGTCCAAGCTCAGTTTCTGCCATATTGCTTTCCAGTTTTCCCACCATTTCTTACTATATATGGAGTTTCTTTCCGAGTAATTTGTATTTTCAGAGGAAAAACTTCTTAGCTATTCGGACCTGTTCCAAAGTTCTATTTTATTAGACGTTTTCAAGCAGAAGCTGGATAAGCATTGTCAGAAATGTTATACAGGAAAGTCTTGCTCAGAAATTAGTTGAATTAAATGACCTTTTCCAACCGTGGCATTCCATCATCAAACTATGTTCTATTTGAAGGGAGCACTGCTCTGGGAAGCCGTCGAGTTGAGATCAAGCTGGAGAAGAGACTTAGTTTCCCGGCACAGTAGCAGAGACAGGGAGGGAGAAGAGGTGTTTGCAGGCAAACTTGAATTTTTGGCCCCTTTCCAAGGAACCCCTGGAAACTTCCCCATAGCCTGGCATGGGGAGCCTGAATCATGGTTTAAAGTCGGAGTGGGGCGGGTGAAGAACGGGCTGGGGGATGGGGCAAGGGAGGGAAAGAGCAGACATTGATCATGTTTTCCATCTTATTTCAGATTCATAAAGGAATAGTTTGTAGCGTGTCTCCCTTTTGGAGAACAGTGTGACTTCTTTCGGGCCAACAGTGAGATTTCATTCAAGCCTCCAAGCCAGCACTCAATCCTGGTACTTTCGGGGAACTCTAACAGACGCGGGCAGTATAGACCAAAAAGAGAAAGAAAGCTCTAGCATTTAACTAAGGGTGGTCACTCTCCCTTTAAATAACCTTCCTGAGTCCTCCAAATACCCATGCACCCCTCTCCTTCCGAGCACCACTGCACAATTACCCAGAGTTAATCAAATTTCCCACAAGTCTAAGCTGCAGAATCCGCAATTTCCCCAAACTGGGTACTACAGTTCCCGAGATGCTCCCGTACACAACACTGATCACTGCGATGTTCTTTGGGAATTGTAGTTCTGTCGGAGGCTCCAAGGCACAGGAAACTACTCACCCCAGATTCCCCCGCGCTGGAGGCGGGTTTTGCTTTCCGCCTGACCTTCGCCTCTAGACTCCACCTCCCGCCGTGCCCCGCGCGAAATCGCAGGAGGCGACGAAGGGGACTTTCGCCAAGGTGGCCGCTGGGAACTGTAGTATTAGAGCGGCGAGGCTAGGGGGAGGCGGAGTGACTCGGCGGCCATTACCTGTGTGGAGCTGCTGGGACCGGGAGCCCAAGCTAAGAGGGAGGCCTTGGTCGGGTGGGGACGCAACCGCGGTCATGGGCTCCCGCCGAGGCTAGGCCTCGGAGAGCGGAGCAGGCGGGTCCTCCCGCCTCCTGTCCAGCCCCGCCTCGCGGTGGGGCCCGCTAGGCCTCTTTGCGTCCCCGGCCTCGATTAGGCCGCTCCTTCCGGCAAGGGCGCCCCGGAGGCGGGCGGGCAGAGCCATGTCTCTAGTTGCCTATGCCAGCAGCGAAGAGAGCGAGCCGGACGAAGCAGAGCCCGAGGAGGAGGCGGCCACCTCGGCCCCGGCCGCTGGACCTAGCCTGGGGGGCCTCTTCGCCTCCCTCCCCCCGCCCAAGGGTCCTGCCCTGCTGCCCCCACCTCCCCAGCTGCTGCCCCCGGCCTTTCCCCCGCCGCTGCTGCTGCCCCCGCCGCCGGCCGGAGACCCCCGGCTGCAACCCCCACCCCCGCTGCCCTTCGGCCTGGGTGGCTTCCCCCCGCCCCCGGGCCTCAGTTTGGCCGAAGCAGCGGGGGTGGGAGAGGGGCTGGGGCTGGGGCTGCCCCTGCCGCGGGCTCCAGGCCTCAACCTGCCCCCTCCGATCGGCGGTGCCGGGCCCCCTCTGGGGCTCCCCAAGCCAAAGAAGAGGACTACGGAGCCGGTGCGGATCGCGGCCCCCGAGCTGCACCAGGGAGATGTGAGTAGCCGCAGCGCGCTCCCGCCCCGCCCCCAGAGCTGCCCACCCCGCGGGGCTCCACCACCGGGCTGCAAGTGGGGGCCACGTCCGCTGGCCGGAGCCCCCTCCAGTCCACTGAGTCCGAGCTCTCCTGGTCGTGCTCCGGGGTTGTGAAAGTTAGGGCTACTTGCACATTGCACTTTTTCTTAAATTGGGCCACTCTTCTAAGGATCCGGCTGATCCTGGTCCCACGACGGACATCAGGACCCCGCATCTCGGACGCTTCTCTGTTGCAGTCCGTGGCTCTTCTTTCCTTCACCCCCCTCACCCCTGGGCCTGTGCTCCTCATAACAGACAGAACTAGAGGCCGAGATAGATACCAGACTCTCGAGTTCTATTCCTTGATGAATGTCATGGCATCATAAATTTATCCATTCTTTCCCAGACTGTGAGCTTCAGTTAGGAGCACTTCTGTCCATCTCCCTCCTCGCCTCCCCTTCTTACAGAAAGATGTGTCAACTAAAAACCATCAATGTCTTTGGAAAAGGTGTACTTAAGGAACACTTGTGAAGCTGGACTACTTTCCCCTTTGCTCTTCTTCCATTTATACCCAGGGGAGGCAGGGACATTGAGGCTGTCTGTCATTGGAGGTTCTATATCTCTTGGCCTCAGTGGTTTCTTTTTTATTGGAACAGCGTAACAGAGGTAGGATTACCTGCTCTTTAAAAGGGAGTTGGGGATGCCCCAGAAATTCTTTCTTTGACTTTCCCACCTGATTTCACATTTCCCTAAATAGTCAGTACTGACCACTGCCTCTTCTGAGTTGTTGGCTGGTCCCCGGGCTGACATATTATGAGTCTTGGGGCTGCTAATTCTTTTCCTTAAAGATTTTCATCACTTTCCCTATCTTACTGGAGATCACTAACACAACCTAGGTGTCCTTCCTGTCTCTGGGTGCTCTTCAGGACAGTATTATAGACTCTTAACCAGTGTGGTATTTTGAGTTGAAAGCAGGCAGAAATGGTTGATTTACTTTCCCTGTGATACCTCTTAAGGAGCTTGCCCCATCCTACAAAGGGGAGGGACGTGTATGAGGCAGAGGAAAATAGATTCTCCATTTTTTTGCTCATTGTCTACTATTGTCATAGTCTTTGATCTCAGACTAAATTAAGGGACATGTGGGTGATGAATGGGTGAAGCAATTAGACTTCTATAGTGATAACTAGAAAAAGCAATTGTAATTCTGGTAGGAAGTATAAAGCTGATGAGCTCAGATGAAGAGGTAGAGATTCTGTGGATTCTTTTTTTTTTATTTTTTTTTATTTTCACTTAACCAAAATCCTCCTCTCCTTCCCATATTCTCCCCCCTTGAAAAAGAAAGAAAAAAAACTAAAGGTCTTGTACAAAGCAAGTATATAGCCAAGCAAAACAAATTCCCACATTGGCCATGTCCTTAAAAAAAAAAGCCTCAATCTGCACTCAAGTACATCAACTCTGTCAGGAGGGGATAGCATGTTTTATCATGAGACCTCTGGAATCATGTTGGGTTATGTTTGATAGATTTTTTTTGTCTTTTTAAACTTTTTAATTTAAATTACATTTTTAAAATTAACAAAAAATCTTTTTCTCTCCCACTCATCCTCTTCTCTCCTTCTTTGTTGAGAAAGAAAGAAAAACAAAACCCCTCTTACAAACATTCTTCGTCAAGCAGAATGAACTCCACTGTTGGCCTTCTCCAAAAGCATAAGTTCTCAATCTGCACTCTGAATGCATGACCACTCTGACAGGAGGCTGGTAGCATATTCCATCATGAGTTCTCTGGATTTGTGTTGATCAGAATTTCTAAGACTTTAAAAACTGATTATCTTTATAATATTGTTGTTTTTGTATAAATTGTTCTCCTGGTTCTGCTCACTTCACACAAGTCTTCCCAGATTTCTCAGAAACCATATGCTTCATCATGTTTTACTGCGCAATTAATTCCCTTATGGGAATTACTTGTTCACCCATTCTCCAAAATTGATGGACACCCCTTCATTTTCCAGTTCTTTGCCATTACAAAAAGAGCAGCTATAAATATATACATATAGGACCTTTCCCTCCTTCTTTGTGGCATGGGCCCAGTGACTTTTGGAGCACAATTCCAAATTGCTATAAATATTTTTGGTATACATGGGTCCTTTTCTTCTTTCTTTGACCTCTTTGGGATATAGACCTGGTAACTGTATTATGGGGTCAAAGGGTTTACACAATTTTATCATTCGGGAGGCAGAATTCCAAATTGCTTTCCAGAATGACTGGACCAATTCACAGCTTCACCAACAGTGCATTAGTGTACTTTTTTCCCCACAGCCCCTGCAGGATTTGTTATTTTCCTTGGTAATGTTACTAATCCTGATGGTTATGAGATAGAACAACCTCCCTTTGTGGACTTTCAGTTCAGTAATCTTTTTTTCCATTTTATTTTCCAAACAACAAACATTTATTTTCCTTCTCATTTACCTCCCCCATTTAAAAGAAAAAAAAACAAAACCTATATAAAAAATTTGCATCATCAAGCAAAACCAATTCCTACTTTATCCATGTCCAGAAAGCCTGTCTCACTCTGAATCTTGACTCTGTCTGTAAGAAGGTGGGTAAGATAGATCATCAGTCCTCTGGAATCATGGTTGGTCATTGCATTGACCATAATTCTTAAGTCTTCCAAAGTTGTTTGTCTTCCGCACCGAGGGTTATTGTATACGTTGTTCCGGTTCTGCTTGTTTCACTCTGCATCAGTCTGTAAGTCTTTCCAGGTTTCTCTGAACCTCTTTTGTCATTTCTTACAATACAATAGTATACATTACATTCACATGCCATATTTTTAGTTCAATTTAACAAACATTTACTAAACATTTACTGTGTTGGGAACTGTTCTAGGAGCAAGAGAAGGTACACAAATTTAGTTACTATATGGTCCTATTGTGTAATTTACATTCGTATAGGGCATAGGATACACAGATAGTTATCTGTGTACCGGGGATGTAAAACAGAAGCATGTGTGAAAGGAGGTCTTTATTGATGGGAAGGAATATGGGCAAGCTTCAGGAAGGCAGTGGTATTTCAGTTTTTAGCAAAGTATATTATACTATGCTTGTGGAAAAGATGGAGAAATGTCAACTAGATGATATTATAATTAGATGGATTTGGAACTCTTTGAATGACTGAACTCTGTCAGTAATGGTTCCTTCTCAGCTTGTCAGGAGTTCTCTAGTGGAGTTCCCCTGGGATCTGTGCTTTGTCCTGTTTAACATTTTTATCTTTGACTTCGAGAAAGATGTAGATAGATAGATAGCCTGCTCATCCATATTTGCAGTTGACACAAGCTAACATGCTGCATGATAGTCAGGATTCACCATTAACTTGATAGGCTGGAACATTTGGCTGAATTTAATCAAATGAAATTAAATACTGATAAGTATAAAATTTTACATCTGCCTTAAAAAAAAAAAACAAACTTCACAAGCACAACATGAGGGAGACCTCAGCACTTTGTCTGAAAAAGATCAGAGGGTTTTAGTGGACTGTTATCTCTCTGAGTCAAGCCTATGAGTCAGTTATTTGGCAGCCAAAAAATATAATTTGCTCTAGCTGCTAGCCCTGCTGGACTGTTCTCTAGTCAAACCACTTCTGTATGATTTTGTTTAGTTCTGTCGACCACATAGTAAAGACATTGATAAGTTGGAGGAGAAGCTTCAGGGTGGTAAAGGACTTTGAGTCCATGTCATATGAAAATTGGATGAAGGAACTCGGGGATATTTAACTTAGAAAAGAGACTACTCTGGGAGAAGCTGTGAAAGCTTTTGAAACATTTGAAGGGATGGTGTATCAAGAGGCATTAGATTGTTCTCTTTGGCTCCAGAGAGCAAAAGCGGGAACAGTGAATGGATAAAAGTTACAAAGAAGCCAATTTAGGCTTGACAATAGGGAAAACTTCCCAGTGATTAGAGTGTCCAAAAATGGGATGATCGGCCTTGAGAAGTGATTATTTTCCCCTTGAAGAAGGGAATTTCCCCCTTTGGAGCTCTTTAAGCAGAAGCTGGATGGCCGCTTGTTGGGTACATGTTAGTTACTGCATAGCTACTGAGGTCCTTAGAATCTAGAAAACAGACCAGTGTGGCTGTCAGCTTTTGAGTTGGATAGTGGTATGGGCAATGATAATAGTACCATCCAGGAATAATCCAAAGATTATATCTGTTTTGCTTTGATTCTTCCGCTTGTCCGCTGAATAGGAGTTGAGCTTCCTATTTTTCATTTGTTCAGTTTCCAAATAATAATTGTTCTCTGAGTGCACCTTGATGGTAACTCATACCAGATCAATGATTTTTTACCTTCATTTTAAAGGTAAGAGTTCTGACATCGGAATATATATATATCCCCTTAAACATTTCCCCTTTTGAGGCTTTTCTGGCTTAGGCATAGAAACTTCTGTTCAGGAGCCAATTAGAAAGAGGCTTCCTTGCTCTGCCTGTAGCTTCATTTCTTTCCAGTAGCATGTACTTGCCTGTTTGAAGCTCCACCAGAGGGTGTTCAGGGGGCAGGAAATAGGAAGGAAAGCTCACGCTGTTCACTCTAGTTCTTTAGGGGGACTTAAAGAGTTAGTGGAATATATAGTGGATAGCACTGGACCCAGAGTAGGGAGATTGTGGCTTAAGCCTCCTCCAATCAATTACAAGTATTTGTGAAGGGCCTACGATGTGTTAGGCACAGAGGATACCAGGACAGACGTGAAACAGCCTCTACTGTCAAGCTACTCAGTCATGGGGGTAATAATTACAGTAGCAGCTTCCTAGAGGTATGGTGAGAAAAGTATTTTAAGCTATGTGAAGGTGAGTTGTTATTACTATAGTAAAATCTCAGCTGTTTACTTTGCAAATTTTATGAGTCTCCTTTGTCCCCATTCCTTAGCCAGGTAGCCTGGTCTCTAGGTGCAGGTTGTAGATAGGAGGAAGCAAGATCCAGGTAGAGGGTGTTTTGAGTTTGTCTCCAGTTGCATAGTAAAGCTAAATACTTCCAGTGACAGGGGCCTCGGTGGTCATTCAAACAGTTCACCTAAACAAAGGAATTTTTACTGAAAGGTACCTGATAAGCAGTTGTCCAGCCTCTATTCGAAGACCTCCAAGGTTGGTGAACCCATCCTCTCTCAAGGCAGCCCTTTCCACTTTTGGATTGTTGTTGTTTGTCCTTGGTTCTCAAAGAGGACCATGATATCAGGGAGGTGATGCCTTGACATGCAGGTGAATTGGATTTAAGTGAGGGAGGGCTGTGCAGTCAGCAGCCTCATTCTCCTCTGGAGCCATCTGGGTCCAGTGGCAAGATATAGATCTGGACAAATGGACATAACCCTAGATGCAGTGGGAGACCTTGACCTTTTTAAGCTAAGGTCTTTAACAGATCTCAGTTTGACTGAGGCAATACCCATTCAGTGATTAAAGCTAGGTAAGTAATGAGGCCAAGAATGGCCTCTTTTACCTAGTCAAAAAAAGAAAATCAATCTGGAAGGGGAAGACTCTCAGGGTTTCTGGCCAAAACAGAAACAGTTGCTATTTACTTTCACTCTGAGCCAATCAGAGCCCAAATAATACTAAATGGGGCTTGGCCTGGGACCTATTGTTGGCCCCTCAAAGAGAGCCAAAATGATTTGGGTTTAAGGCTTGGTCCTTAAGAAAGAAGTCTAGCTGGTAGACCCCAAGGTATCTTGTGACGTTTCAGGGATTACTTCTTTGGGCAGAGCATCCCCAGGAAAGGAAGGGAGGGAAGACTGTGTTGCCCAGCTGGCCAGTTGCAGTTGAGTCCCCAGTGGGGCCACCCCTACTAATTGTAGAGGTTGTCCTTCATTCTCAAAGAAGACCATGACTTCAGGGAGGTGATGCCATGATATGCAAGTGAGTTGGATTTAAGTGAGGGAGGGCTCTGCAAAGGTGGGGAACCCACTCTCTCTCCAGGCAGTCTTTTCCACTTTTAGATAGCTCTAATTGTTAGGAAAAACGGCTAGTGGATGAAATACTGGGCTTCAGATCTGGAAGACTTATTTTTCTGAGTTCACATCCAGCCTCCCACACTTCTTAGCTGTGTGACCCCAGGTAAGTCACTTAACCTGTTTGCTTTAGTTCCTCATTTGCAAAATGAGCTAGAGAAAGAAATGGCAAACCACTCCAGTATCTTTGCCAAGAAAACACCAAATGGGGTCACAGAGAGTCGGATGTTACTGAAATTGATGAGGGTACAGTCTCTGGGAACCCCCTTGAACCTGGAATACAGTCTCTGGGAGAGCCCCCTTGAACTCTTCTTGAATCTTCCAACTAGATCTGGCCTTCTCCTAAGGCCATAAGCCTTACAATTATCTTTAGGCCCAAATATCCACCCTAGCCTAGCCCACCCTTAATCCTGATCAAAATATCTACCCTAGCCCAGTTGCCCTAATTTTCTTATTGTCTGTCATCTCCAGGTAGCCTTCAGCTATTTCCCCACCTTGGAGTCTGACCTCATCTAAGTCCTCCATAGACTCCTCCTCAAGACCTTCCCTAAACCCCTCCTCTAGTCACCCCAGACCACCCCTCAATCCACCCTACAATCTGTGTGTATATAATCTCCACCTTGCCTCCATGAAGGTGCTCAGATTCAATCTAGCTCAGTGGATTGAATCTGGCCCACTTGTCACAAAGTGTCACAAAGGGTGGGATTTCTTAAGACAACCCAATATAGCTAATCCTTAATACACTTTGTCTTTTCCCTTGGCTGAGAAGGCTCGAGTGGAATTCTTTCGGCAGGACCCGGCATGTAGGTATTTTGGGGTGTCAAGCACTCCTAGCAACCTATGGTTCCATACCTGTCATTCATTTTTCTTTAACCTCTTCAAAATAAACAACAAAATTGTTAGTAAGTTTTTTGAGATATCAAGCCTAAATTTTCCTCTTTGCAACTTTTATTCCTTATTCTTGGTTCTGTACTCTAAAGTCAAACAGGACAAATTTAATCACTTCTCCATATGCCAGCCCTTCAAATACTTAGGTATCATGCTGTCTTCTGGTCTTCTCCTCTCCAGGTTAAACATGTTCAGTTCCTGTAATAATATCTTATTATCCATGTGTGGATTTGCCGTGGCTTCATTTTCTCCACCTCATAGTGCTGCTTTTGGTTTAATTCTCTTTGACTCTGATTTTGGGGTGCTTAGAGAATACAAATTTATTTTGATATTAGTATTAAAATATTTTTATGTATTTTGTTTATATATAAATAATTTATGGTGTATGTTCCTGCATGCATTATATCTATCTAGTGCTCTATGTGTGTATGCATAGATATTTATATCTGTCTCTTTGTGTTTGTCATACATACTGATTCTAAAGGCAAATAAGAGTTTTGGGATTATCTGGATTTAGATCCTCTGCTTCTTCCTTAGTGCAAATAACCAAACTGTAATGATTTGAATGAGGGTTTGGGTTTATTTGTAGACTTCAGTTATCTAGGTCAAGCCTTTAATGAACTGAAATAATTAAAAGTTATCCGTAGTTTGGGATTCTGTAAGCTTCTGTACCAGAAAATGGAATGACAGGCAAGTGGGAAGATTAGAAAGCGAAAGGGCAAGCCCAGACATAGAAAATAAAAGATGAGTTTTAGAGAGATAGAAAAGAAACCCTGAATTGAGGTAAGAAGACTGGGGTACAGATTCAGGAGATGCCTGAAACCAAATGGCAAAAAAAAATAAAATATAGGGTGAATCCAGGAATTGAGATAACAGCTCAGAAGAGTATAGTTGGGAGCCCTGAGGGTCTTTTCTTGGACCCTTATTTCCACTCTGGCTCTTGGCCTTGTCTGTGGTGATGGTGATTGCTTTTTGGAAAGTATGGCTTAAAGAGCCAGACCTGCAGAGATAAGAGAGGCTGGTCATGGGGAATGAGGCTCTCATAGATCTATTTAGCCCACTGGACCCAGCTTAATGGAAAATGTCTGTTTCCGCTCCTGCTGTACAATCTGGGCTGTGTGTCTCTTGTCACTCTTGGCAGCTGGATCTAAAGTCAGGATTGAGGTTGACTAGGAACGCTGTCCACGAGGACGCCATACTTTCTCCCGGCTCTATGGCCTTTGTTAGTTTCCAGTATCTTTTACCTTTCTGGTTCTGACTGACACGTATTACTGTCATGTACATTACTGGCAGCAGTTTTAAGAATCCCTCTTCCACAGCTTCCCATTAAATAGATTTCAGCACCTCGCAACTCCTATGAGGTCATTGGGTTTTAAATTATATTCTGATGTGCTTCAGGACGTTTCTTTTAGCCCTGTTCTTAGTGGGTCCAGGATGAACACTTATATACTGTCATACTTCTGCCTTTTCTCTTCTATCCCAAACCTCAGCATTTTAATCTTCAGTATTTTATTGAGATAACTGAATAACTTGTTGCTTAGCCTTACCTCTGCTTCCTATTAGTTTTAAGTCATGTCTCCTCCACATGACTAGAAATACTCAGAGAACATTTCTTTCTTTTTGATCTGGGGGGAAGGTGGAGGACAGGAAGGCAACAGCTGCTGTCAGTGATAGTGACCAAGGTCCTAGCCTTTTCTTTACCTCCGAGGTATCCCATTGTTGTTCAGTCGTTTCGGTCATGTCTGACTCTTCATGACCCTATTTTGGGTTTTTTTTTTGGCAGAGATACTTGGAATGGTTTGCCATTTCTTTCTCCAGCTCATTTTACAGATGAGGAAACTGAGGCAAATAGGATTAAGTGTCTTGCCCAGCTAAGAAGTGTCTTGAGGTCAAATATGAACTCAGCTCTTTCTGACTCCAGGCCTACACCCCATCCACTGAACCACCTAGCCTCACCGGTCCCTTCCCATTGTTAGCCAGAGCTTTGTTTTCTGTAAGTCACAAAGACTGATTCAAAATCTAACCTTGGCCACTTCATTAAGCCTGGTGACCCTGGATTTAACCTTTCCGATCCTTAGTTTCCTCATCTGTAAATAAGAATAACAATACTTGTAGCCTACCTTGCTGAGTGGTTGTGAGGAAAGCACTTTGTAAGCCTTAAAGCAGTATGTAAATAGGAGTTATAGAGAGTCTCTGGTTTTTCTCAGGTTTGCTTTGTGACCTTTTCACCTCTGTGCATTTCAACATCTATAAAAGTGACCTTCCTTACCCTTTTGTTAAAAAAGGGAGGAATATCCATGCGAGTACAAGGTGGTTTTCCATGGTAAAATATTTATCACTGTGATGCTGAGGTAAAGGCAAACACATACTTTAGGAGCTATGATTTTATTATGTGGTATGTGGAAACAGTTGATTTACACTATATTTCTAATAATGAAATTTAGTAGGAGATTGGTATAAGACATTCAGAAAAGGTTTGCTATCATGAAGACCTCTAGGAGTCATCCTCCCAAATACAAAATACAATAGATCTTTATAAAGTCCTTTTTATAAAAGAATTATTGGCCTGCTTATCAAATTTGAATATGTTATAAAGCCAGGAGAGAGAACTAACAGGTTGAATGATAGGATTCAAAGATGTTAGGTTAGAACTTCGGGCTGAATCTAAGAAGATGGAATTTAATGAGGATAAAGTCATTTGGGTTCAAAAAATCAGCATCATAAGTACAAGGTGGGGCAGGCGTGGCTAGACAGGAGTTCATAATGGAACATTCCATAGCTTTGAAATTTGTAGATGTGGGTTCAAATCCTGCATCTTCCTGCATTTTGCACTTTACTTGTGTGCCCTTGGATGAATTAGTCTTTCTGAGACTCAGATTCCTCATCTTTAAAATGAGGGAATTGTTCTAGATGAGGTCTAAGGTCCCTTCCAGCTTTCAATCTATAATCTTATAATCTAGGAATTTTAGTGGACGGCAAGAATCCGGTGAACCATTGTGACGTATAGACCAGGTAAGCCAATGCCAACTTAAGCTGTATTAAGAGGATTTAGCATATAGCACTAAGTTGCAGAATTTCCAGAATAGAGCCACCAGATTGCCAAAGATCCCCTAGTTTATCCTATATGAAGATCTTTGAAGGTACTAAGGTTGTTTAGCTTGAAGAAAAGTAGACTTAAGGGTGTAGGATAACAGTCTTTTAACTACTTTGAAGGCTTGTCATAGAAGAAGGATTAGATTAGATAGATTGGGTTCAGTCCTGGGTGGGTGGGAAGTGGGGCAGAACTAGGAGCAAAGGATAAAAGTTGGAGAGACAAATTTTAGCTTGATCTAATGAAAAACTTCCTAATAATTAAGAGCTATTCAAAGGTGGGTATGTGTGGGCAACCTTGGAGGTAGTAGGTCATTCATCACTAGCAATCTTAAAACAGAGGCTGGATGACCACTTGCCAGGTATGAGTTTGTTTTTTGTTTTTTGGTAAATTTTAAAACTTATTTTAAACTTTAATACAAAATGAGAAAAGAAAAAAAAACATTGCCACGTACACAGCAGAACACAAGAGAGGACTCCATATAAAATAATAAATTTCCATTTCAGGAAAACCTATGTAATAAATACTACACGTTGTTTTCAAAGCTGCCCACTTTTCTTTGCTTCCTTGTTGGTTTTCTTTTATTCTCTGCTGTGCGTTTTCTACTTTATTCCCCCCCCCACCCTAAAGAAGGCTACAATTAAATACAGATATATATGTATGTTTATACACACATATAGATAGCTATAAACATATACACGTACACATATACACTCATACATGTAAGACCACACTCTGCTTATTTCCACTTGTCATCTGTTTCTCTGAAGGTGAATAGCATCTTTCTTCATAAAGTCCAAGTCTTTCCATGTTTTTCTAAATCAACCAGGTGATCATTTCCTACACCACAGCAATATTCCAACCCAATCACATCCTGAGAGATTGTCTATGAGAATTTTTCCCTGATTTTCTGCATTCCTTCTATTCCTGGCTGCACAGGAAAATTTTAATTTAATTTAAAATAATTGAAATTATCCATTTTATACTTTGACAATGCTCTTTCACCTTATAATGTAGTTTAGGGTCTGATACTGCAGAATCTGCTTCCTTTTTACATCTTTTTTCCCTGTTTTTTTTTTTTTTTAAAGTTCTCAACCTTTTGTTTTTCCAGATAAATCTTGTCATTATTTTTTTTAACTTAGGTAATTTTTTAGTCAGGGATGGGATTGAATAAAGAGATTAGTTAGGTAAAATTGTCTTTTTGTTTTTTACTCTATTGGCTTTACCTACATAGTTCCTGTGTCTGTTTTGGCAGGTATAGTCTGAGGTATTTTATACTGTCTAGTTATTTTAAATAGGCTAAACAATATTGAATAATATTGCTAACAAATAGTGTAGTTTCCCTATTTTAATCTTTTAAATCTATTTTAGCTTTAACTTTGCCTGAGATCGACTACCCCTGCTTTTTTTACATAATAAATTCTACTCCAGCCCTTTATTTTATCTTTGTATCTCTCATTTTTATAGCATTTCCTGAAAGCAACGTACTGTTGAATTCAAATTTTTAATCTACCATTAGTTTCCGTTTTATGTCTAAATTCATCTCATTCACATTCTAAGCTATAATTACTTATTTTTCTTCACTATCCTTTTCACCTTATTGCTATCCCTCCTCGGCTTTAATTGTGTCTAGTACCTGCACTCCTATTCCTTAATCTGCAACCGCTTCCTTATCCTCTCCCTTCACCCTATCCCCTTGCTCTCTTATTTATTTCTGAATTTAAAAGACTTTTATACCCTTCTAGCTATATGTTTTTTCCTCTTTAACCCACTCCCCATGAGAGTAAAGTTGGAGCACTACCCACTCTCTCCCCTACTAGCTTCTTCTGTATCAGTTTTTCCTTTTATGCCTCATTTGTATGAAATAATTAGTCCTTTTTATCTCTTCCTACACATTTTTACTTTTTAGAATCACTCCATCATATATAGCTCAGCCCAAGCCTTTCTTTCAAACTACCCAAATAATGGTGACAGTCATGAGAGTACTGATAATATTTTCACATAAAAGAAGTAAATAATTTGACCTTACTGAGTCCCCTATAATTGGTCTTGTAACCTTATATTTCCCCTGAATGTTATATGGCACATTTTCCCTTAAGTTCTGCTGTTTTTACTACAAATATCTGAAAGTCTTTTCAGTTCGTTAAATGTCCATTTTTTTTTTTGCATTCAGAATTATACTTTGTGGGTAAGTTACTCCAGGTCTTTTGCTCTACAAAATATAATATTCCAAGACCTACAACATAGCAGCTGCTAGGTCTTGTGTAATCTTTATTGTAGCTCCATGATATTTAAATTGATTTTTTTCTTATTACTCCCAATATTTTCTCTTTAATTTGGGAGCTTTGAAACTTGGCTATGATATTCCTGTAAGTTTTCCTACTGGGATCTCTTTCAGGTGGTGGTAGTTAATTTTTTTTCTATTTCTATTTTGCTTTCTTGTTCTAGAACTTCAGGGAAACTTTCCTTGATAATTTCTTATAATTTGTTTCAAGATTCTTTTTTTTAATCATAACTTTCTGGTAGTCTGATTATTTTTTTATTATATCTCCTCATATTATTTCTCCTCGATCTGTTCTACAGATCAGTTGTTTTTCTGATGAGATCAGATATGTTATAAAGGGGAATTTTGCTCAGATTAGAGTTGGACTACATGGCCTTTAATGTATTTTCCAACTGTGGGTCTGTGACTTTTAAACTTTTATAAATTATGTAATAGGTATTATAATAGTATTTAAAGACAAATGGACGTAGATGTTTGGATGTCATTTTCCCCTAGACTGTAAGCTCTTCAAGAGCAGAGACTATCTTTTACTTTTCTTTGTATTCTCAGTGCTTAGCATAATGCCTAGCATATAGTAGGCTCTTAATAAATGATTATTGACCAACTGACTTTACTGCCTGCCAAATCTGCCTAAGCACAGGTGACTGTGTCATTTCCCTGCTCAAAAAAGTCACTGCCTCCCTGGTGCTGATAATCTAAAATTACAGATTCCTTGCTTGGCATTTAAGGCCTACTATAATTTTTCTCCAGTTTATTTTTCCAGGCTTATTTCGTATTATTTCCCATAGTTGACATGTATTTTACTTCTTTTAGCCACAGGGAACAGTTTGTGATAACCATTTTTGTTATAAGAATTGGAAAAAAGAATATATTACCTATAGTTATATAATATCCTAAACTTTAATAAATTTACCTTTGAATATCACTTAAAGCTTGTTTGGATAGCCTGTGTTCAGCCTAAGCTATTAACAGTGAATGAAAATTCTGTATTAATCCGTTGGGGGAGGGGTAGAGTAGCTCTCTTCTCATCACACTAGAGAGCAATGAGGCTAGCCAGAAACCAGTTAGAATGGGGCAGAGAGAGAAAATGTACAAAAGATTGAGGATCTGAAGTTTGATTACTTGCCTGTGAAGCAGTCCAAAAGAAAGTACTTCTCTTAGTCTGGTATAAAGGAAACTTTGAAAATATGAAAATGTGTTTGTTAACTGAAGGGCTGGGACTGGTTGAGGATGTAATTAGCTCAGCAAAGCAGATCTCAGTTGTTGGTTACTTTTACAGTCAGTTACTGGCATTTGTTGAGTACCTACTGTGTACTGATTACTGTTGTGAGGAAATATTAAACTGAGACGGAATCCCTGCTGTCAAAGCAAAGGGGTAGGGTCTAAGAATGCCTATGTGCATAAAGAATAGGAAGTTTCCCTATTGGAGAGGCCTATGGTAGAACCACCTCTTTTTTAGGCCTGGGGATTGTGGGGATGACTTTGTGACTTACTCCAAACCTTCAAACTAGTTTTTCTCCAGGCCCTCTGGGAATCTTTAACATCTCTTTGTAACTGAGGCTATAGATCAAATCTGGAAGGGAAATAGATTTCTCCAATGGCTTTGACCTTTAATACCCTGTAGAAAAGTAGTTAACACACCACTTATCCCCATGGATCCCTCCTGCTCTGTGGTTGTATATATTCTTTCTTTGTAAGTGGTTTCAGTTGCTTGGGTGAGGTTGTGGGCCAGTCCCTATTGATCTTTCTGGGGGCAGATTTATTGGAGCTAGGATAGAGATTAGCTGTTAATCTCTATCAAGGACAAGATTTAAACAATAAGAAGACTTTAGCAACTCTTAAGTTTAGTGGGAGGTGTGGGGAATAGCCAATCGTCTTAACCTACGTCTTGCCGCTGGACTCTGATGACGCTGGAGGAGAGAGTGAGGTTCGTGACTTTTCACAGCTCTGGCTCACCTAAATCCATTTCACTTACAAGTCAAGACATCACTCTCCTAATGTCACCGGTCCTCTTCGAGAATGACAGCAACAAAGGTTACTGGGATAAGCTACCAACAAAGGTTGATGCATTGGCACCCCTGGCTATTGCTTCCTGGGTACTTTTTTCTCCTTTTTCATTTTCCTCCCTGTTAGCCCACTCCTCAGTCATTCATCTCCTAAATGTGGGTGTAGATTAGGTTTTACTTGGCCCTTTTCTCTTTCTCTGTACTTTAATATTTTTTGGGGGGTGAGCCTATCTGTTCCCTTGGGTTCAGTCATTATTTCTGTGCAGATTATTCCAAAGTTGGTGTATCTATCCCTAGTCTCTTCATTATCTCCAGCTACATGCTGACATTCTTTATCTGGATGTTCTTCTCCTAGGAGAACTGAATTTACTATCACCTCCTCTTCAATTTCCCTATTTTTGCTGTTGATAGTCATCATCTTCCCTGTCACTCACACTTGAAACCTATGAGGTATCTGTGACTCTTCTCTCTCTTGTATGCCTTGCATCTATTCAGTTATGAAAGTCCTTTTCATTCTACCACTACATTTCCTCTCCTCTCATGTTGCCAACACCCCAGTTCAGACCATGACCATTTCTCACTCATACTATGTAATAGCCTTATAGTGGATCTTCCTGCTTCTAGCCTTAAGTTCAGGGATTTTTAACCTCTTGCATCATTTCACCCCATTTGGCAGACTGGTGAAGTCTATGGACTCCTCAGAGTGTTTTTAAATGCATAAAATAAAATACATAGAATTGTAAAGAAATCAATCATATTGAAATACAGTTGTAAAATTTTAAGAGTTCACAAACTCCAGGTTTCTTAAGAACCCCTCCTCTAGTCTCTCCAATCTGTCTTTCACTTAGCTCTCTCTAAAGTAGCCAGTAATCTCTCATTACTAAATCTAATGACCTTTTCTTAATCCTTATCCTCCTTGTACCTGTCTATACCCTTTGACACTGTCAGCCACCCTCTTCTCCTTGGTACTATGTTATCTCTAGGTTTCTTGGTTCTCCTCCTACCTATCTGACCACTCCTCAGTCTCCTTTGCTGGATTTTTATCAAGGTCAGCTCCCACTTGATCTTATCAGCTCCCATAGATTCAATTATCTCACCACTGATGATTCTCATATCTACTTATCCATCCCTATCCTCTCTGCTATCCTTCAGTATTACATCTTTAGTTGCTTGTTGGACATCTTAAACACAATGTGTCCAAAACTGCATTTATATTCCCCCTCCCCCAAATGTTCCCCTCTTCCTAACCTATTACTGTCAAGGGGACCACCATCCTCCCAACTGCTTGGCTCTCAACCTAGATGTCATCCTTGACTTCTCATTCTTTCTCACCCCTCATAGCCAATCTGTCTCCAGATCATATTGATTTTACCTTTGCAACATCTCTGTTTTTGTCCTCTGGTGCAGCCACTACCTTAGTGCAGGCCCTCATCCCCTGTTGCCCAAACTATTGCAGTAGCTTGCTGGTTGGTCTCCCTTCCTCCCCACTCAGTCTCTTTTCCACGTAGCTATCACATTGCCTTCCTAAAGCATGGGCTTGTCCATGTTACCTTCACACACTCCTTCCCCTCCGATTTAATAAACTCCACTGGTCGCCCCCTCTTACTCCAGGATCCAGATGTAAATCCTCTGACATTCAAAACCCTTAACAACCTGGCCCGCTCCTACCTCTTCAGTCTTCCAGCCCACTTTATTCATCCCCAAGTACCCTTCCATACAATGACATCAACTTCTTTGCTATTCCCTACACAAGACCCTGCATCACCCAACTCCAAATGTTTTCACTGTCTTTCTCCTATGTCTGGAATTCTCTCCCTCCCCATCTTTCCCTACTGATTTCTTTGGCCTCCTTCAAGTCCCATCTAACTGCACCTACAAGAAGCCTTTACCAGTTCTCCTTAATCTAGTGTCTTCTCTCCGTTGATTATCTCCCTTTTTCTCTTGTCTGTATCTTGTTTGTACATAGATGTTTGGATGTCATTTTCCCCTAGACTGTAAGCTCTTTGAGAGCAGAGACTATCTTTCACTTTTCTTTGTATTCTCAGTGCTTAGCATAATGCCTAGCATATAGTAGGCTCTTAATAAATGATTATTGACCAACTGACTTTACTGCCTGCCAAATCTGCCTAAGCACAGGTGACTGTGTCATTTCCCTGCTCAAAAAAGTCACTGCCTCCCTGGTGCTGATAATCTAAAATTACAGATTCCTTGCTTGGCATTTAAGGCCTACTATAATTTTTCTCCAGTTTATTTTTCCAGGCTTATTTCATATTATTCCCCTATGTGAACTCTTTATGTTCCAGCCCAGTTGGGATATTAGCTTCTTCCCAGTCTTTAAATCCTTTCTGCATTCATGTCCCTTTCTTCCCCCAATCTCTGGACACACTCTTTCCTCGTGTTTATCTGTTAACATCTTCTCTTTCAAGGCTCAGGTTAGATACCATTTATTTCCAGATTCTCTTCTCCTTTCCCCCTCCCTGAAAATATTCTTATCCTTAAGATTTTCTTAGAGAACTTTGGATCTCTCCTTTTTCCCTATCACACTTTACCATATATTTTTCTTGTTTGTGTACTTATTATATTTTATTTTTCTCCCCCAAGTAGAATGTAAGCTCCTTCAAGTCATGAACCGTCTTTTTTCAGTGTATCTATAGTGTCTAGCACTTTTTACATAAGTACTTAATTAATATAAATTGAATTGAGTGAAAAAGATTCATTTTTGTATTCCCAGTGTCTGACAGAGTTTTCATACAAAATAGGTACCTAGCAAATGTTTGCCAAGTTGAATTTTAACTCCTTTCACAGGAGAGAAGGCCCTTCTGTCTCTTGTTTACAGGTGGGGGTGGGGGTGGGGGTGAGGAAGGGGGAGCAGGGAAGAGGACTCTTTTAATCTATGATTTGTGTTTTTTTCCTTATGTAAGCATCTCCCCTGTTGGTCCAGTAACTGGAACTTAATTCCATTTCTTTTTTTCTCAGTCAGATTCAGAGGAAGATGAACCTACGAAGAAGAAAACTGTTCTTCAGGTAATTGATCAATATGAAATGATTTTAGTGTTCTTCCTCACTTTCATGTTCTGTACTAGAAGTTCAGATTCTAGACCTAATGACATTTCACATGTTTGGCAGTTTCCAAATTAGGCTCCAGGTAAGTCTCAGTTTGGGGCAGGACTGATTTGTATGGATTATTTAGGTCTCTTGCTGCTGTCCTTCCTCTTCTGTATTATTTCTTGAATTTGGCACTTTCCCAATTCCTTATTGCCTCTACGAAAGGATAAATAGGGGTAGAGAAAGGAGACAAAACTCAAAGAAATCTATTTTTGTACTTTTATAGCTCAAGTCCAAGGATTTGGTGGAAAAAGACAGAATCTAGTCTTTTTTCGGTCCTTTGGGCCTATAAAATAAAACATATACATACACACATACACACACACATATGTATACACACACACACATACACACACACATATATATATATATTTTTTTTTTTTGGAGGAGGGAGGTTTGGCAATTGAGGTTAAGTGACTTGCCCAAGGTCACACAACCAATAAGTGTCAAGTGTCTGAGGCCGCTTTTGAACTCGGGTCCTCTTGACTCCAGACTCAAGGGCTGGTGCTCTATTCACTGTGCCACCTAGCTGCCCCTAAAATAAACATATTTGTTTGTGTTCTCAAAGACTAGCAAGTTGAGAGCTGATATAAAGTGAACTTGTTCTCCCCTATGAGGTTAGAACAGAAGATCTAATGAGTGGCATAGAAGAGTTTTAGAATTGGAAAGGACCTTATAAGGACTTGCTTAGTCTAACCTTTCTATTTTATAAATGAATTAACTCAGATTGGGAGAGGTGGATCAGCTAAGGTCACATAGTAACTTAGCTCAGACTAAAACCAAGGCTGGGTAATAGGAAAGAGGAAGAGAGAAACAGTAAACTCTCTATTGCCTTCTAGGGAAATCTGCTGTCAATTGATTCTTGATTCCTCTCCTCCAGACTTTAGTTTCAAGTGTTTAATTAAATCACCTACTGTGCTCAATATTTGTTGATACCAGCAGTCTGTTTCCTCCTGCCTAGTAAAAAAAACCTTTTAAGTCAAAATGTGCTCAGTCATACACTCCATTAAAGGAATGTGTGAGCCAGACAGCTGGTTTACAAAAGGCTTGGTGTACTTCTGAGAGGTGATGCTGTTGAGAACAAGAACGGAATGGTTGAGTGGGGAGGAAATTTAAGCCAGGAGTGTTTGGGGGACTGGAAAGTTGAACAGCTTTTTATTTCCTCTGGAGTTAAGTCTTTATTATGGGACTTCATTATTTGATGTGAGGCGTTCTTTGATGACGTATATACCTGTGTTTTTATGGAAAGAACAGTGGGCTTGGAGTTGGAAGATCTGAGCTCAGGTTCTAGTTCTTCAGCTTACTATCGTGAAACTATATAGGCAAGTCACTTAACTTCTCAGTCTCAGTTTCCATATGTGAAATGAAAATAATGCTATTTCTACTATCCACCCCAAAGAGATCAAGGGAGAATAACTTTAAAGCACTTTATCTGTAAAACACTACATGAATGTCAGCTGCTGATATTATTGAAATGTAAGTATAAGAACATAGCAAATTGAAATGAATTTTGGATTATTCATTCCACTACTGTCTTTCAGAGTGTGGATAATAAGGAATTGACTGTAGTTCTCTTCGTATGATGCTTGGCAGTATTAGACATTTCGATAATGGCTTTTTTTGTGATGATGTTCCACAGACTCCCAAATGGCAAGGGCTCTGCTCAGCTAATTGAATTCCTGATCTCAAGGCTTGAGGGAAGATGGGGAAATCTTTATCCTGAGGGTTTTCATCCTTTGGCAGAATGAATTTTTCTATATGTAGGGTAGACTAGGCTCTTGGAAACAGGTAGGAATGGGTTTGTGCTGTTTGTTGCTCACAGATTAGGAATATCAGACTGAAGAAGGGGAGGCCCAGGCTGTTGAACTGACATCAGCAGAACTAGAAGTGGTTTTATGCTGTCATGGACAGTATTGGCATAGGTTCTTATCCCTGTTTTGCAAATAAGGAATCTGAGACCCAGAGAAGTAAAATAGTTTGTTCACAGTCATACAGCCATCAAATGTCAGAGCTGAAGGCCCTTATTCCAAGGTTACTGCTTTTTCCACTGTATCCAGCTGCCTCCCATAAACCAACATGGGTTCATGGAAATCTTAGAGAGAATATCAGTAAGGTCACAAGTATCAGCTAAGAAGGGAGATGAGCCTACAGAGATGGCAGCCTCTGGTGGCTCTGGTATGTAACCTTGGGGCTGGAGGCTCAGAATCCTCAAGTGCTCTTTTAAAGATTGCTGTTTGTTTCAGACTTCTGGTGTTTAGCTGAGCAGGCCAGGTATAGCATAGCCTGCCAAACTTTATATCCTGAAGCTCTGATCCTTGAGGCAGGTTACTATGAAAAGAATCCTTTTGCCTGACTAATTAATAGTTTTTGTAGGATCCAAAACTGTAATTTTTGCCCACCCAGACTGTGTGAGCAAATGGAGTTGTTGAGGGAATGAAAATAACTATGAGGAGAATGTAAACAAGGAAAGAAGCCTTCATATGGAGCCAAAGCCAGGGGGCTCAAACCAATCACAATCTACTGATCTCTTTCAACATCACCTGAATGATTTCTAAGCTGATTACCTCCTGGCATGTTTCTCACCCGTGAGGTGGAAAGGCCCACTCCTGACACCCAAGAATTTTTCTTTCCCTTCTCCATGGTCAGCAATGAGCATTCTCACCCCCTCCCTTTATTGATCATAACATTTTGAGGAGATAAAAATAATTAGTTCAATCAGTCAGTAAGCATCTATTAAACACTTACTATGTGCCTGGCACTGTGCTCCAAAAAAGGTGGGGACTTATCTTCTAGGCAGTAGTATTGAAACTACCTCATTTCCTCTGAAATTCTCACCATCATCATACTTAAACCTTTCTTAAAGTGCTTTTCTCTGTATTATGCTGTCCTGGTAATTTCAGATTGAATCTATTCTTCTATCTAAAGCAGTTTGACATAGTGGAAAGAACCCTGGATTCAGAGCCAGCAGACTTTGGTTCAAGTCAGAGTTCTTAAATGTACTGCTTGTGTGACCATGGGCAAATCACTTTATTTCATTGAGCCTTACTTATTAATGCCTGTGTGAAAAGGAGAGCAGGGTCATCCCTTAACACTGCCTGCTTTAGAAGGTTGTCATGAGCAAAGTGTTTTGTAAACCTTAAAAGTATCATACAAATATGTGAACTGTTGGATTTTTAGATCACTCGGCAAAATGACTTCTTTGCTTACAGTATGTAAAACACGTGAAATAGTTATGTTTTTGTGGAAGAGAAGCCTAGATTTTTTAAAAATAATTTTATTTATTTGGTTTTTTTCCCCTGGAGTGGGGAAGGCAGGGCAATTAGGGTTAAGTGACTTGCCCAAGGTCACACAGCTAGTAAGTATGTCAAGTGTCTGAGGCTGGATTTGAACCCAGGTCCTCCTGACTCCAGGGCCAGTGCTCTACTCACTGCATCACCTAGCTGCCCCCCTGAAGCCTAGATTTAAGGTGAGAAGTTGAGGGTGGGGAGGAATGGTTTATGACTCATTCTAGTTTAAAAAAAATTAATCAAGCTGAATTTTGAAATTCTGAACTTAGCAAATGTCAAATAAGATGATTATTTCTGTGTACAAAGCACAAAAGGAAAATAGGTTTGCAGAAGCAGCTGTGAATGTGTACTACATACAGCTTGCTTCTTCCTTCAAATACATACAAATACAACATATTATTTTCAGAGCTGTTTTACTTATTTGTGTTTCTTACCGACCTTCCTTCTGTTCTCTTCTTTGCATTTTAAAAATGTTTTAATGACTTTTTTCTTTTTTTTTTTTAAATTCACTTTGATAACAAAGTCTCTAGTAATGCTTCCCTCTCCCTTGCAAAAAAAGACAAAACCTTTGTATCGATATGCATATATTCATACTCAAGAGAAACATATCTCCACACTGGTAATGTCCAAAAATATATGTCTCATTTTGTACCTTGAATTTATCACTTCACTTTCAGGAGGCAGGTAGTATATTTTATCACTATTCCACTGTAATCATGGTTGATTGTTGGCATTATTCAGAGTTCTTAAGTAAGTCTTCCATAGGTGTTCGTTTTTTTTTTTAAACAATGTTGCTATTGTATAAACTGATGCCCAGATTTTGCTCATTCTGCTTACAGATCTCTCTGTTTGTCTAAAACTATATCTTTTGTCATTTCTTAAGGCACAACAGTATTCCATTACATTAATATACCACAAATTTATTTGGCTATTCCCCAATTGACAGTCACCCCTTAATTTCCAGTTCCTTGCCACTACAAGAAGGAACTGCTATAGATATTTTTGCACATCCAAGTCTTTTTGTTCTTCGTAAGAAGAGTCACCCTTCATAAATAGTTGCTAAAAAAAAACTTTTCTAGCAAAGGTTATACCCCCTTCTCAAGAATCATCATTGGCTTCTTATTTATTGCCTTTAAGATAAAATATAGACTCCTCAGTTTGGCATGTAAAGCCCTTCACTATCAAATATCTCTGATAAAAATCTGACATTCAAGAAATGTATCGGGACCTAACACAAGTGTGTGTGTGTGTGTGTGTGAGCGTGTGTATGTGTGTATGTGTGTGTACATATGTGTGTCCCCACTAAATAGGTAGTCAAAGAATATAAACAACAATAATTTCAAACTGTTAACCATATGAAAGATTGTTTCAGATCAGTAAAAATAAGAGAAATATAAATCAAAGCAACTCTTATTCAGCAAATTTACAAAGGTGAAAAAAGATAGGAATAGGTTCGAAGGACTGTGGAAGGGCAGACACACAAATACACTGTTGATAGAGCTCTGAATTGGTCTAATGTTTCTGGAAAATATGTTGTAATTATGCTAGGAAAGTGACTCAAGTGGCTATATCCTTTGAGCCAGCAATCCCATTGGTAGGCGTGTATACCAAAGTCAAAGACAGAAAGATCCCAAACTAATATGTTTGTAATAGCAAAGAACTGGAAACAAAATAGATGCCCATTCATCAGGGGAATGGCTAAACAAATTTTGGCATGTGAATGTGATAAAATCAGGCTTAGATTAATCTATTACAGATTCTGCATTATAAGAAACTGTGACTATGAAGAAAATAGAGAAGTGTGGTAAAACATGACCTAACACAAAGTGAGATAAGCAGAATCAGGTAAACAACATATAGAGACTACAACAGTGGAAGATGGAAAGGACCACCACCACAAAAATCAGAACCCAATGCTGATGAGCCCCAAAGAAGAGATGAGAATGTGTCTTTCTCCTTTGCAAAGGTGGGGGACTATCAGTGTAGTGCACTGCTTATCATATTGGACCCTAACTGTTTTGGGTATATCCAGAGGCTCTTTCCTCGAACTTCTTTTCTCTTTTTAACTCTTTATTTGTTGACCTCATCAACTCCTATGGGTTAAATTATCATTTCTGTGTAAGACTTCTCCCCATTTTATATATCCAGTTCCAGAATCTCTCCTGGGCTCCGGTCCCACAGATGCCTTGTGGATATTTTATTTTATTGGTTGATTGGCAAATGATAATGACAAGGAAAAAAGGAGCTGCAGCCTGTAGTGATTGATCCCTGTGATGCCAATAGGTGATTACAGATCTTTCCCACCAATAGGTCTCAGATGGGGCTAATTAAGGGAAGCTTGATTAGAGGTTTGTTTGTAGGCAGGTCTACTCCCTTTACTTACTAAGTACTAAGCCCCAGGCCTACATCCTTTCACTTATTGGGCATGAAGCCCTTGGGCCCTAGAGAGAGAGAGAGAGAGAGAGAGAGAGAGAGAGAGAGAGAGAGAGAGAGAGAGAGAGAGAGAAAGTGTGTAGTGTGTGTGTGAGAGTGAGTGAGTGTGTGTCTATGTGTCTATATATATTCAGAAGGTAGCCATTAGGGTTAGAATTCAGAATTCAGCCCAAGGAGAGGGAGTAAGAACTCCAGAGCGGAAAACTGAGGGGGTGAGAAGTCAGGCAAGCAGACAGTTAGGATTCATGAGTGTTTATGGGGAGGCCCCAGCAGGGGGAAAGATTATAGGATGACTTGGTTCCTTGCTATAATACTGTGTCATAATTTCCTTGTTGTTACATTTACTGGTTTTGGAATACAATTACTGCTATATTGAATTGGGGCTATTGGTTTTGGGATTTAATTCTCTAGTGTCTAAATAAATGTGATACTTTCCCTGCCTTCTACCTAGAGAATCTATTGTACTTTGTGATTCTAAACTATACAGGCATGTTCATGGTCATCTTTGAGGTCATGAATCTAGCCTTACTGATACAATCCCAAGAATTCCTGAACCCCAAGTTTAGTTTGGCATGCTGCAGCATATTAGCTTCAGAAATAGAGAAGTGAAATTCCCTGCAGGAGTGTTCCTTTGGGTGGCTGGTAGATTTTATAGAAGGACCTGGTGAGAGTCACTGGCTGCTGCCCAGATGGAATGGCCTCTAATGATAGCAACTACTGTTGATAAAAATGATCAAAGAATTGTCATCAGTATGGACTTCAGTAATAAGTCCTTGAAGTCTAGAGAACCAGTAGGCTCACTTTCTATCCTCAATCCTCTGTTCTAAATTGTTGCGGAAAACTGGGCAACCATAGCTGCCAAAGTCTCAACAGGCGTCAGTCCAGGGTGAGGAAGTCAGCAGTAACCTCTTGACTTGAGTTGCGTGTAATCCAAACTCTGTTGTCTTTTAGTCTTCTTTCATTTGTTATTGTGGTAATTATTCATAATTTTCTTTTGGTTTCACCTTGCTTCCTATCAGTTCATAAGAGATTTCCCATGTTTCTGAATTCCTCATTTTTTACAGTACAATATTATTCAGGTACCACATTCATATACTATTCATGTTCCAACCATAATATTCATATACTACAATTTTTTCAGTGTTTCCCAGTATATAGGCACCCACTTAGTTGGCACTTTATTGCTACAGCAAAGAATTCCAGACTATCTTTCCAAACTTACTTTATATTTCTCCTTCCTATACTCTATATTTCAGCCAGTTAAACTTGCTGTTTCCTGAAATCTGCATTCCAATTCTCACCTGTGTGCCTTTGCATGGGCTGTCTCACCTTTCTGGAGTATATTCCCTCCTCATCTGCACCTTTTAGAATCCTTACCTTCCTTTAAGGTTCAACTTGGGTTGGTAACTCCTTGGTGAAGTACTCTTTCCCTCTTCAAATTATCTTATGTTTATTTAGCTGTATAAATGTTGTAAAATCCCTCTACTAGTAGAGTATAATTTTATGTGAGGTCAGGGACTATATTTCGTTTTACTGTATTTCCAGCATTTAGCATAGTACCTTGAAATAATTGGTGCTTAATAAATGGCTTGGCAAATTATGTTGAATACTAATGGTTGGGGGCTGTGGAGAGATCATTCTTGGTAACATGGGTTAGAAGTTAATCTGAACATCATTTGAGGCAGAATTTCTGTGAGTGGTCCTAGAATGAACTCATGGATGATGTGGGAATGGCTGGTATCACCACCTTTCATTGTTTTGTACTGTTAAAGAATCTTGAACTAGGAGCTCAGGGGATTTGGGGTCTATTCCTACCTTGATTAGTCTTGGGATCTTGGACAAGTTCTTCATCTGTAAAATGGGAATAATAGGACGTGCAATGTCTCCTTCAGAGAGTTATGACAAAAGTGCTGTAAAACCTTAGAGAAATGAATTGTGATAATAAGGTTGGGGCTGTTGTTGACCATACCATCTGCTCATGTGGGAAATGACATAGGCATAAATAGCAAGCAATGAAAACTACTTTTCTGTTGAACAGCTATTTGCTTCTTCCTTCTGTTAATCTTGACCTAAGAGTCATTCACCACTTGGTGGGGCATTTCTTTTATCTGTGAGGAGGTGGAAGAGAGGGAAGAAGGGAGTGACCTTATTTTAATGCCCTTTCTGACATCACAACCTTTAGGTCTTGGGCCAGTAAGAACACTCAGGAAGTAGATTCCAAGAGATTCCATAGATAATGGGAGACTGGCTGGAATGGTGTATTTGCAAACTGACAAGTTAATTGCTTACTTGCTTAATATAACCAAGCTGTTTATAAGCTTCTGAGCACACAGTGGAGTTTGAAAAAATTTATTTTTGCTATCAACATATATATTGAGCATCTCTTTTATATTTAGCCCCTTGCCTAAGGAAATTTCTTTAGGGAAAAAGGGTGTTCCCAAGTTAATAGGAAAGAAAAGAAATGTACCCCTAGCATACAGACAAGACAGTTGATTCCTTCTAGTCATCTCATCCTGTCTTGACTGGATGAGGGATTAAGGAGCATATAATTCAGGCACAAAAATATTTGTCTAGAACATCTTCTAGTGGGAGGGGATTGTGGATCTGGATCAGAAAAAAAGGGAACAGGGGTATGTATGGTTGAGGGGAGCAGAGAGGGAAAATCAGTCCTGTTTATAGGATGTACCAAAATCTTGTAGAAAAACTTGACAGTTGGAAGAAGCAGGTTATAGATATTGGAACATAATGTTGTTGGGGCAACAAAAAATGAGGATTGCTTGATTTTGTAATGTTGGACTTCTTATTGTTGATAATAGTAATTATGAACTGAAAATACAAAGTCTCACTTGTCCTATTTCTCTCCTGCCTCACTAGGGATCTGGTGAAGGGACAGGTTTATCAGCTTTGCTTCCCCAACCCAAAAACCTGGCCACAAAAGAGACTAACCGATTGCTCCTGCCCTACGCTTTCTCTCGAAAACCCACCGATGTCTCTGCCGACACCAAGCTCTCCAAACCAGCCCCCAAGACCAAATCTGCTTCTTCTACTTCCTCCTCTGCCCCTGTTGTGGGTGCCACCACTACTACCCCATCACCCTCAGCCATCAAAGCAGCTGCCAAGAGTGCTGCCCTACAAGTGACAAAGCAGATCACACAAGAGGAGGATGACAGTGATGAGGAAGTAGCCCCTGAGAACTTCTTCTCCCTTCCAGACAAGGCTGAGCCTCCTGGAGCTGAGCCATACCCTTACCCTGTCCCTGCTGCTTCTGAAGAGCCACCCCCAGGCACAGAGCCAGATCCCACTTTTCAGGACGATGCGGCCAATGCTCCCCTTGAATTCAAGATGGTGGCTGGCTCAAGTGGGGCTCCCTGGGTGCCTAAGCCTGGGGAGGACTACAGCAGTCAGCCCTACAACCAGTTCCCTACATATGGTGACGCTAATGCCACTGGCGTTTACTATCAGGTAGGTGAAAAGTGTAAAGGAATGACCTGGGACAGTTATATAGAATGTTAGAGATTTGAGGCTGTATTCCAGTTCCTGCTTTGATGTTTTATGTTACTTCGACTAAATTAAACCTTTCTGGGATCTGTTTTACTGTATTTATCAGACCATAATAAGTACGATAAAAAAAAATTCAGGGTAACATTGGCTAAAATTTGCTCTGTGTCTTGAATCTCATAACTACTAAGTACCATATACTGGGCATTTCCAGTACTTTAGAAACAGAGCTCAATACTAACATCTTGGGTTAGATCTAGAGCCAGACAAGATAGATTCCTTGCTTTTTTATAGTTCCCAGACAAATAACAGAGATGGATATACTTCTAAAATGTGGACAAATAAGGGTAAATAGGCAGAACTCCAGTCATTATACAGGAGCGGAAGTCAAAGCCTTTTTGGGGGCCATGGGAAGTTAGTGCATAAAAGTGGGGTTGGAGAGGATGGCAGGCAGCATGGTATGCTGAGATTTAGGATGGCCTGCGTTAATTGTGCCTGATTTCTGGATAGATTCTGAGAAGAATAATGCTCTGATACTGGGGGAAATCAGGAATTATTTTTCAGGATACACCAAAGTTTTGAAAAGATGTTTCCATTTCAGTTAAATTTTGATTTTTAAATCTTGGGTGCAGCATATATCCTGATGAGTACAATGGTCATACCATTCGCTCTTTCTTCAAGAATGTTAAGAAAAATGAGGTTATAGATATAAAAATGTTTTTATCTCTTTAGCAAAAAAAGTATCCAAGTCCAAAATAGTAGAGGGTTATGCCAAGCTTTGTGCAAAGGGTTAGAATTATAAAAAACAGTAAAGATAGTCCTCAAGGGGCTTACATACTAATAGGAAGAGACTCTCTATATAGGGGAGTGCTCATAAAGTAGAATTTTGTATTCAAAATGTGTCTTCTTTAGAATAGGGATAGGAACCTAGACTTGTGTTTTATTGGTATAGGTGACTTACAAATGAGGAAACTCTTATAGAGAGCTGCTAGTACCGTATTTCCCCATGTATAAGATGCACCTTAATTTTGGGGCCTGAAATTTGAAAAAAATATGTATTACATAAAGTTACTGAATGCAGGTTTTATTCACGTGCTCATAGCTTTCAGGCATCTTTTGGGCAAGTCTGGTGTGTGTACGCATGCTTAGTTTCATGACCCTGAAGCACCAATTGTATCCTCCTTTGAAATCAGTAACTTCTTTTTCATCAGCAATTCTTCTTGCGTCATGCTGAACCATCTTTGTGGACACAGTAATTCCAATTGCCCTTTGCTCTTCAATCCGTATCTTCAATTCCCTTTCTAAATCAGGCCATTTTGCTGATTTGCCTCATGCCTTCTGCTGCCCTCATGGCTTTCTTCTGCCGTAGTGTTTTCAGTAGGGTTTCTTCTTGCCATAGCCAGTCTCGGACTTTTTTCTCAGTTGGAGGAGGACCAAACTTACGTTCAGCAGCATGATTTCCATTCACTTTTGCAGACTGGATCACTTTTAACTTGAATTCAGCACTGTATGAAAATCTTTTCTGAGCCATTTCTGGGCAGAATGTGGCAAAATGTAACCTAATATACTGTAACAAATGCAAAACAAAGACAAGAAGCACGAAAAAGCAGGAAATGCAAGTAAAAAAAATCTACAACCACTGTATAAGACGCACCCAGTTTTTAGACCCCAAATTTTTCAAAAAGGGGCGTGTCTTACACATGGGGAAATACGGTAGATGTTGGAGGTGGACCTTAAACCCAGCTATCCCTGGCATAGAGGAGGGCTCTTTATTTATTATGCCAATAAGCCTTTCATTGGTGGATTTTTTTTTAATGTACTAGGAAAACCTACTATTGAAAGTCACAATATTGTAGGTGCTTTTGTAAAGTGAAGAATCATCTACCAGTTTTGTCTCTTGTATGTATCTTTATTTTCATGTTTTTTGTTTGCCTATAATGAAGTATACCTCTACGTTACTGACCTTTGTTTTCTATTCAACTGTTGGTTTAAAATGGACCATTTGTCCAGGAAACATGTAGGCTAGGAATAGAGTAGGAGTTAAGGAGCTTCAGGGCCAGGAGAGAGAGCAGCTCGTGAGGACTGTGCCTCTCCAGCTTGGCCAGACCAGAAAGGTTCCTTTCTCCTTTCTTTTTTCCCCGGTATACATTCCTTGAAGGGGGACCACTGAATTACCTAACTCTGTGACTCGTGGGAATGGGCAGAATTCAAAATGTCCCTGTAACACTTCATAGAGTAGCTGTGTGGTACAGTGGGATAGAGCATTGGGGCTGCAGTCAGGAGGATTCATCTTCTTGAGTTTAAATCCAGCCGCAGACACTGAGTAACTGTGACCTTGGGCGAGTCACTTAACCTTGTGTGCCTCAGGTTCTTCATCTGTAAAATGAGGTGGAGAAGGAAATGGCAAACCACTCTAGTATCTCTGCTAAGAAAACACCAAATGGAGTCATAAAGAGTCAGACAGAACTGAAATGATGGAACAACAAAAACACCTAATAACTGGTTAGTCATAGGCAAGTCATTTAACCTCTCCAAGACTTAGGCAACTCTAAGACTAATCTGCTAAAATATAAACTGTTTTGATTTGTGGTGGTGGAAGGAATTTTCCTGCCTAAATCACAGATTCTTGACTTATCAATTCTGGTTTGCTTTCTAAACATTGGTTTGCTTTATGTCTGAGGCACGCTTTCCTATGATTCTTTTGTCACAAGACAACACAGAGAGAAGAAAAAGGATGAGTATTGAATCACTGTGTGCTTTTTAGAATGAAAGGTTTTCTGGGCATGTCTTTCAACTCTTGATCTTCAACTTTTGCAGTCTAGTGAGTCATTTCATAAGGAACTGAGGAAACAGTAATCTAGAGGGCCAGGAAGAACCTAAGTCCTATTGTAACTGTTGAACTACTCTGAGTAATATTTGAAAGATGGTGAGAACAGGAAAGCTACTGCAGGTCTAGAGAAAGGCAAGTGTCCCAGTTTAAGAAAAAGGAAGAGAGTCTGCAAACTGGGCCAGTGAACTTAACTTCAGTTTCCTTTTTTTTTTCTTTGCCAGGGAGAAGGCAGGGCACTTGGGGTTAAGTGACTTGCCCAAGGTTACACAGCTAGTAAATGTGTCAAGTGTCTGAGGCTGGATTTGAACTCAGGTCCTCCTGACTCCAAGGCCTGTGCTCTACTCACTGCACCACCTAGCTGCCCTTTAACTTCAGTTTCTTATAAAATTCAAGAATGAATTATTAAAGATATGGTTAGAGTACATCTAGAAAAGGAATTACAAAAGCCACTGTGATTTCATCAAGAATAGGTCATGCTAGACTAGCCTTAGTTCTTTTTTTGATAGGGTTACTAAATGGAGAATGTGTAGAGTTACTTAGATTTTTAACAAAGCACTTCTTAAAGCATCTTGTGCTATTCTTATGTAAAAGATAGAGAGGTGAAAGCTAGATGAAAGTATAATTTGGTAGATTTGGAACTTATTGAATGGCTGTATTCAAAAGACTAGTCATTAATGATTTCATGTCAGCTTGGCAAGTGGTCTTCTGCAGTGGAAGATCCTAGGGATCTTAAGCCTGTGCTATTAACATTTGTGTCAGAGTTGGAGAAAGGCATAGATTAATCAGTCAGTAAGCATGTAGTAAATATCTACTATGTGATGGGCACTGTTCTAGGTATTAGGGATGCAAATACAGAAGGGAGATGTTAGGCTTATCAGATTTTCAGATGACACAGTGCTGGGATAGGTAATACCCTGGATGACAGGATCCAAAAGATCTTCTTAGGCTAGAAATTTTGGCTGAATTAAATAAGATGACATTCAGTATGGATAAATGTAAAGTCTTATATTTGGGTTCAAGAATTAAATCCATAAATACTAGATATCAAAGGCACGGTTAACAGTTTGTCATGAAAAAAGATTTGGGGGTTTAAATAAGTTTCAAACTCAGTATGAGTTGACAGCATGCTACAGCAACCAGAAAAGCAGATGCGATCTTGAGCTATGTTAGTAAAGGCATAGTGTCCAGGACTAGGGAGGGGATAGATAGTCCCGCTATACGCTACCCTGGTCGGGCCACAACTATAGTTCATTTCTGGGGGCCACAGTTTAGGAAGGATGTTGAAAATCAGAAAATATCCAGGGAGGGCAACAAAGATTTGAGTCCATTACACATGAGAATTAAAGGAATTGTAGGTGTTTAGTTTGAAGAAGAGAGGGCTCAGGAAGAACATGATAGCTGTCTTTAGGTATTTGAAGGACTGCCATGTAGAAGAGGGATTAAAATGGTTTGGTTTGGATTCAGAGGACAGAACTAGGAACAATGGGTGGAAGCTATAAAGATGAAGATTTAGGTTTGATGTAAAGAAACACTTGCTAACTTTAGAGCTTTCAGTAAGTGGAAGGGGCTACTTCAGGAGGTAGTGAGTTCCCTGTTCTTTTTGGATGTCTTCCAGTAGAGACTAGGTGATCACTTGTCAGGTGTTGCATAGTAGGTGTTGCATACCTGGGCATAGGTTGAATTAGAGAGCCTCTGAAGTCCCTTCCAGTTCTAAAAATCCTTGATACTTATTTGATGACAGTCTGATAAAGGTATATTTCTCAGGACCTTAGTGTTAGTGGGTACTTCTGCAAGGAATGTCAGGATGGTATGGTGGGTAAAGCACAGGATTTGGATTTAGAAGATCTCTCTTCAAATCCTTGCTTTGTTACATGGAATAAAACATTTGACCATGCTATAACTCTATTTTTTCACTTGTAAAATGATGAGGTTGGCTGTTTATCAGGTGTCAGACATGCCACCTACAACACTGAGTGCAGCCAAAAATACAATAAAACATAAATAATGTTAATATGTGGTTTTCTGAATCAGTTTGTGGCCAGCGGGGATCTTTATATACAGTTTAGTCATACCCCTCACCCCCATTTTCTAGTTGAGTTTAACATCATTGGTCTTAATAACCTCTTGAGTTCCTATCAGCTTGACATCCTATGAAAATATAGTAAAAATAAGATAATCTAATCTTTAATTCCCTATTGAAATTTATTGGCTCCTTTGTATGGAGATCTAAAGGAATATAGTGAATTTGTAATAAAACAAGTTGTTTCCAAGGTGTTGGTATTTAGTGCCTTTATGTTTTCTCTTTTCTCCTTGAAATGCCTTATAGATCCTCCCTTTGTAAATACCTTTTTATTTTTTCTCTCTTTGGCTTTCCCATGGTACTTTGCTGAGGTCTCTCCTTCCCATGTATCATTTTCTGCCTTGCATTATAGTCATTTGTATGTATGTTTTATCTCTCCTCACCCAATTAGATTGTAAGGTCTTTGTAAAAGCAAAGGTTGATGTCTTATTTCATCTTTTTATCCAACTGTTTGGTACAGTGCTTTTCACATAATAGGTACTTAGTAAGTGTTTAAATTAAATTGCATTTATTCTGGCTTTAGGATTATTACAGTAGTGGCTACTACCCTGAGTCTGATCCAGCCTTAGCTCCCCCCCAGGAGATTACCCCAGACGCCTCTTTCATTGATGATGAAGCGGTAAGTTAACATAGTAATTTTATTAATTTTGGTTCAAGAACCCCATCCTTAAGGTCAGAAAACAGATGCTAAAAGAGATTTGGGTTTCTTTGCTAATTTGTTTTACAGAAGCATGTTCTCCCAAGCTGTGTTTTTTAGGCCATTTGAAGTGCTACTTCCTTTAGGAAGCCTTCCTTAATTCATGTGAAGGAAGCTAAGCTATATACCTCATGGTCTTCAAGTCCATATCCGGGGTATTTAGCATGGAGGCCTTCATAGCCCTAGCATTTAATATTTTCATTAAAAAGACCCATAAATTTAGTGATATTTATCCTCTCTCCACCAATAACATATAACAGCTCCTCTAGGCTTTTATAGTGGACCTTCAGAAGTTACTATAGCTAAAAAAATTTTCCGTTAGTGACCAACCACTAGTGATGAGTATCTAAGCACTTTGCCAAACTGTTACTTGAGTTAAGGCACAGAGTCTATCCTGAGGTGCTTAGTTCAGGGTTTCTTAAACAAGGAAATTGTGACCCTCTGGGGATAGTTGTGAAATTTCTGGGACTGTGAAAACTAAAGTTACTTCTTTGCACAGAAGTTGTTTTAAAATTCTCTTCTCTCCCTTTTATCTTTTCATATCCAAAGTTTCTCTAGTTACTCTGAATTATGTGTTCACCCTTTCCAATGTTACCATCCTCATGATTATGTTTATGATTATATCCAAATAATTCCCTTCTCAAAAGCAGGTAGAGGGTATGGTCTCATTGGTGATTGGACTACATATTTGGATCCAGCTCAGGGTTTTGGTAATTTGGGTTGTCTGCCCTCATGCCCTAAAACTCCCCTTGATGCCCTAAGTGGGTAATTTGTATTTATATAACTGGTATTTTTCTGGAAAGAAGACAAATAGCAGTTATTAGTCAAGTTTCCCGAGATCCTTTGCTTAGTCTCTTTTGCAGAGGTCTTCTCTCACAACCCTTACTCAACTCAGTATCTCTTCCCTATACTTTTGGTGTGTGGTAACCTGGCTTAGTAAGACTAAATGAGTACAAAAAAAAAAACTAGACAAAATTGTGGGGAAACAACTTTCATTGGAGAAATCCTGAAAATGTTCTGCAATGTGTTTTTAGATTAAATATAAATTAGATGTAACTGACCCTGTGCAGACTTCCACATATTTGCGTCTAACTCTTAGCTGTCCTTGCACTGGATCTAGGAGGATTTCCTGAAATAGGTAGCACTTCAGATGAAAAAGAAAGGAGGAGAGGTAGCTTAGCAGGTGACAGAGGGTATATTATGTAGAGGCAGCATTTAAGGTAAAACTCACTAAGAATCCAAGTGGCCCAGATTATCTTGCATCCCACCCTTTGTTTCACCTTCCTTTACAGGCTACTTGTAACTTTTCTAATTTATATCCTTTCCTAGTTCAAACGGCTTCAGGGCAAGAGGAACCGAGGAAGGGAGGAGATTAACTTTGTGGAGATCAAAGGGGATGACCAGCTCAGTGGGGCCCAGCAGTGGATGACCAAGTCCTTGACAGAAGAAAAAACCATGAAGTCATTCAGCAAGGTAGAATGAGAGGGGTTGGTGGGCAGCATTAGGAGCTGTTGGAAACAGCTAGTCCTTCTCTCCTTCCCTCCAACACCCATGGAATAAAAAAAGGAAAAGCAAACTCATGTAACAAGTATGCATAGTTAATTAGAGCACATTGGCTAAGTCCAAAAATGTGTCTCATTCTACCTCTTGTTTGTGTTGATCACCTTTCTGTCAGGAGATAGGTAGCATGTTTCATCTTGGGTATTCAGAAATCTTAGCTGGTGATCACATTGACCAGAGTTCTCAAGTTCTTCAAGGTTGTTTTTCTTTATATCGTTGTATAAGTTGTTCTCCCTCTGCTTATTTCACTATGCATCAGTTTTTAAATAGAAATTGTCCCAGGTTTCTCTGAAAATACCCTTTTTATAACTTTGTATGGCATGGTACTATTCCATTGCATTCACATACCACAATTTTTTCAGCCCTTCTCCAATTTATGGACATTCCCATAGCTTCTAGTTCTTTGCTACTACAAAATGAACCCTTTTTTTGTACATGTGGGTCATTTCCCTCTTTCTTTGATGTCTTTGAGGTGCTGGAAACAGTTCTAGAAATGTTTCGTTTTCCCAGTTCCCTTGTTGTTTTCACAGAAATTTTAGCAGGCAACTATTTACCTTTAGTACTAGAGAAAGAACTGTGAAAAAAAACTATAATAGTGATAGTGCATATTAAATATTTGAATTCATATTCAAATGCAGTCTGCTGTTGATAGAGAGCAATATTCCCCAATCTAGGTCATGGCTGTAGGAAGGGGTTACAGATTTTCTGTTCCTCCCCAAATATCCCTCAGCCCACTTTGACATCCTTCTTTCTACCCTGTTGAATCAGAATCTATGCAGAGCTCACTTTAGATGTGGTCACAGTTGCTAAGTTCTATATACATGTGCCTTTTCCTACTGTCCTTATCTTCCTCTTTCCTGCATTACTAGAGCACGCTTTGTGTTGTCCTCCTCTCCACCCCACCCCCCAACACAGCCCTGTCTGTGCCAATTTTCATCACTGGGAGTAGGAGAGATCTCTGTACCCCATAATGTGCAGCATCAGATTTAGATATTATGATCTAACATGGAAAGAGAAAAATATTGGAAGCACTGCATTAGCACAGCAGTGATGACATCAAGGCCATAAGCTTTATTTCCCTCTGGTTTGTGTTGACTCCATTCCATGGGCACAGTTATTGAATAAACATTTATTAAGTATCTACCACATCCCAGGCTCTGTGCTAAGTCTGGGGATACAAAGAAAGGCAAAAGACAGCCCTGTTTTCAAGGATCCTACAATGCAATGGAGGGGACAATATGCAAACAACTGTGAATAAGCAAGCTATATACACAGGATAAATTGGAGACAACCCAGGGAAGGTACAGATGGGCACATTAGCCTTAGCTGTTTGTTTTGCATCTGAATGCCGCAGGTCATATTAAGCAAGAGGGTGTAGTTAGATCAGCATAAATCCATCATTTACTGAAAATAAAACAAAAGACACATCCACTGATGGTAGGTCCGTAGCATCATTTTTATCTACAAAGAAGAACATTATTATTTACAACATCCAAAAGAAATAGCCAGCAGTCCCTGCCCTCAGTGAGTTTATTGCTAAAACTGATTTTATTACTGTTGCGTGAAGCTTCATTAGTAACTAGGAAGAACCCCCAAGTTCTCTGGGTGGACCCCTGTGGAAGATTTATAGGAGAACATGGAGGTGGGGGGATGGTGAGATAGATAGAGCAGCTATAGTTGTGGGAGTTGAAAATTCAGAGAGATGGTTGGCTTTCACATGATGGAATTGGAGAGACTTCCCAAAAGAAGGGCAATTCTGGGGGCAGATTGAATAATGAGAACCTGGTGAGCCAGAGGACAAGAGAATCCTCCACATATGTGGTCCAGGAGGGTAGCAGAGGAGAAAAGATCAATTGAAGGAGCTTTGGGTTGGAAATGAGAGCCGGGCAGGTTGGAGTTGGGTGAGGAAGCCTGGCCAAGATGATTTTAGTGCTGATTGCAGTTTAAGAAAGAGGAGGCCACCATGCAGAACCATTACTTTTGGAGCCAAAGGCTTGTCCTTTCTTGCAGGTTCTCTCCCCTCAGCTCCTTCTGAGGACTCTGGACCAGGCTTCTGGCCACAGTACCTTTTCCAAAAAAAGCTCTTCAGTTAAAATAAAAAGAAAGAGGAGGCCACTGTTTGTCTTCAAGAAATCTAACATAATAGCAGTACAACCCAGACATCTTCAGCAAGTGTGCTTAGTGAGCCTGAACTTTCTGCCAAGGGTTCTAACTCTTTTTTTCTTTTTTTAAATAAACAGCTTTAGACCTGGGTTTTCAGCTGATCTTCTTCCCAAGAGCTACAACCAAATAATTTCTCAAATGTCGATTCTGAATTTTTTCTTGTTCTTACCACCAGCCCTGAATATCAGGGAACCTTTGGACAGGTCTGCCTTCCCAGACTGATGTTTCTTTCTTTAACTTACAGAAGAAGGGTGAGCAGCCAACAGGCCAGCAGAGGCGAAAACACCAAATCACATATCTGATTCACCAGGTGAGCCAGGGCAAGGACCTCAGCCTATCCACTCATGTAGCTTTTGGATGCTATTTGCAGCCTGAGATCGGGTTCTGCAGAGGGAAAGTGCCTGAAATGTGGCCATCATTAAATACTGAATTGATTTCCAGGCATGCCACTAGATGGCGATAGTTTCCTTTGGCATTGTCACCCCATTTTTAACCTCCAGAAGAGATCCTGTATATGTACATGCTTTGTTTTAAGCAAGCCATTTTCTAAAAGGTTCCATCATAGGATTCCTTAAACTAATTGACTCCTCATAATTGATTTCCCAAAATTCAGTTTCTATCCAAATTTTCAGAAGCATATTTAGTGCATAAAAAGTGAATTATGCTTATATAATCAACACTCTAGTTGCCTCAGGACCAGAGTAAAGCAGTAGCAGAGGTAAAGCTGATAAAGCAGATAACCTTAAATTTCTCTATGGTTTTGGGATGTCTTTGTTTTTGTTTTGAATGTGACTTTATAGCAACTCTTTAACATTTGAATACCTAGGAGTAGCTTATTTACATATTACTTTTTCTGAAAATATCCCTTAGAGAGTAGTATAAGTATTTTCTCCATTTTATACAAAAAAATGAGGCATGTTAAGGCTAGATGACTTTTCTAGAATTTGGTCAGACTTTAGATTTGAACTTAGGTCTTTCCTAACTCCTCCAACTCTCAATTTGAGATCACAAATGAGATAATATATACATAAATCGCTTTGTGAATCTTGAACCTGTGAACCAGCCATTAATATTACACTAGGCTCCTTAGAGCATATCTGGCTTTATGGTAGGCACTGTATGGGAGGCAGAGATGTTAGTTATGATCTCAAGTAAAATATCCATAGCAAATATTTTTCATTTTTCTTGTGGCATTTTCACCTTCCCCAGTTCAGTGATGCTTTGTTGTAATCCTTGTCTGTAGTTTTATCCCTGCAACTATTAGGGAAGATAAGCTATTACAGAATTTCAGTGGCTACATGATTCATAACTGAGTGAGAATCCTATCTCTTAAAAAAGAAAAATTCTGTCACTTCCAGGAAAAGTAAGAGTCAGACCTTTTCTTCTTCTTTTTTTTTTGGAGGGAGGGGAGGGTCTTCTTAGATGGGTGAGTGATGCTATTCATTTCTAGAAGGAAGCAGGGAGCAGTTGAGCCAGGGGAGAAGTGGGGAAAGTAAATAGCTGCTCAGTATTGTTATGATTAGTCATAATTCACTTTTAGATAGCATTTTAAGGTTTATATGCCCCCCAGTAAATCATTTCAGCACCCCCATCCAAAAACATGGTGTGACTTTCCCATCTACTTGGGCATGTAGAGATCTGGGCTTTGGATTGTTATCACAGTGGGAAGATTTGGGATCAGATATCTCCCAGGGGCAAGAGGAAGAACTTTTAGTACAATAAATCTTTTCTTAAAATTTTTTCCCTGTTTAGGCTAAGGAGCGAGAGTTGGAGCTGAAGAATACCTGGTCAGAGAACAAGCTTAGCCGTCGGCAGACCCAAGCCAAATATGGATTCTAGGCTTCTGGAACTGATTCCTCAAGGATCCCATCTTCCCCTTTACCCAGTACCAGGTGGCCTGGCCTTGCCCTTCCCAGCTAACACCTTTGGGAGCCCCAGCAGCTCCAAGTCCAGGACCTTTTTCCCTAGGGTCCCAGCCATCACCTCCTTGAGAAGGAACACATTGGATTTCATTTTCTTAATAAAACTTAGAAAATGCAGCTTCCATATCTCTTGGGGCCAACAAAGACTCCCAAGTGACTTCCAGAAACAACTGTTGAATTCTAGGTTGGGAACTTGGCTCCCTAACAGGGTGAAATGACTGGTTGAATTCTGGATTTTGTTTTTGTTTTTGTTTTTTTTTTTTGTTTTTGTTTTTTAAACAAAAACAAAGATGTCTGTTGAAATAAAACATCCATCCTGACAGAAGCTGCTTACCCTGCACCTTTCCTCCTCTGGTGTGGTTTCCTTTCTCTGAACCACACCTCTTTATTTGTTGTTTTTCGCCCCTAATTTGTTTGTACCTTGTGTAAAATACTCTGTGATTACTTCCTGGGTTTCCTCCTTATTGATTGCTTCTCTTTTGACCCTGCCACCTAAAGGGAATTTTTGGTGGCTGAGACAAGGTTCAAATTGGAGTCATGGAGCATAGCTTCCTGCTTGCCATTCCAAACCCCTCAAACTGAGAGGTTAAATATAAAGGAAAGAACTATCTGACTTTTAAGGGTTTGAATCCTGGGAGTGGGTGAGATGCTGGACTCTCTAATGATTAAAATGAGCTTTAGTGGTTTTTAGTCTGGGGCCAATTTGAAAACTGCTTGGAGGCAGGGGGCTGGACCAAATGACCTTGGAGGTCCTTTCATACTTGTAACTTATAATTTCCCAACCCTGAAAGGAATACAGTAGGTCCCTGGACTCCAGCTTGCTCCATGCTAGAGCAGTAAGTTGTGGGGCTATTAGCAGTGCCTTAGGTACCAGCTATGTTAGGAGCTCTGTCCTTGGTACTGTGAAGTAGATATTGTGCAACCTCAGGTGTTTAAAGTTCAGTTAGGAGGATAGCACAACATTCAAGCCTATATAGTGTAGGCTATGTGTATACATAAATACTTGAGGGGACTTGTCTACAGAAATATGGACTAGTACAGAAAGATGTTGTGTATGAAGGGAATTGGAATCCCATTTTGAAGGAAGGGGTGGGGGAAGGGTCAGGCACAGTACAGGATTTTTCCCAGTGAGCTATAAGGAGTAACTATTTCTTGAGCAAGCAGGGGTAGGACTGAATGATTCTTGGGTTAACCTCAGAGAGTTGGGGAGAGGTCAAGAGAGTGGTTAAGAGAGGTGTGATGACCAGGATGGAATCTGAAAATGGAAAGGTCAGGACTCAGGCAAATGGCTTTGTGATATCCCTGGCTTTATGTCCCTGGGTAAGTTAGGAGTCTGTTTCTCATTAAGTATAGAGGAGAGTTTCATCATTTACAGGAAAACCATGGGCTTATCTGAAATCTGACCTACTTCAGGTTGGAGCCAGACAGGTTCATGTGGTCCACAAGGGGCACTCAGGCTCTATCTACCTGACAGTCAGGCTATTCATTGGCAGCGTAGAGTATACAGTCCCTATGCATGAAGGCAGTGGTGGCCGGGCAGCAAGGACTGATGTACTGGGTCTGTAGAACATCTAGCAGATACACAGGCCTGAAGAGTACAAGATGACCCAATTTATCTATAGAAGCCTCCAGAATTAGATGGTACTGCCCACCTCCAATTCTTTTTTGTACCTAGTACTTTATAGATTTAACCAGATGCAGTCCTTAATTCATGAGTTGTCAGTCCAGGGCAGCAGCTTGGAGTAGTGGAAGGAACCCTGGATAGGTGGTCATGGACCTGGGTTTAAGTCTTGGCTCTGTCACTTAATACAATCTCACATTTCTGTAGCATTTTACATATGGTTTCTCATTTTCATTTCACAGATGAACAAATAGACTGAAAGGTGAAGAGGCTTGCCTTGAGAAGTAAAGGCTATTGATGCCATTGTGACTTGGTCAGGTCACTTCACCTCTGCCTCAGTTTCTTCATCTTTGAAAGTGTGGTAGACTAAGTGTCTTCCAAGGTTCCTTCCAGCTCTAAATTTAAGATCACAATAAGTGAGTCTTCATTTTACTTGAATTCCCAATATGTTGACAATAGTTTTTGTGCTGATACTTAATAGTTGAGTCTTTGAGTCTCGTGACTCAAGACAATGTGATAGCAATTTGGGTTGCAGAATAAAATTAATTCAGACTTCAGGGAACATGGGGGGAAATATAAAAGAAAAACCATCTTGTTGGCTGAAAGGTGGGAACATTGAACTTAAATGTGGAAATATTAATCCTGGCAAATTGGGCTTGAAAGTGGGCAGAATTTTTTGGGAAGGTTTCTTGAAACTATCATGAAAATGTGGGGAGAAAGGCTGTGGTGATGGTGATTTTTTTCTCTCAGTATAGGGGCTGGCATAGAGCAGGGATCATAGAGGAGGCAATTGGTTCGTTGGGGAAAGAGCTTGGGTAAGATAGAGCTTGGGGCAGTTGATGGCAAGGACTGGTGGAAGGCCTTTGAAGGCCTGTCAGAAGTTTGTAATTGGTCCTGAAAGTAGGGGGGACATTTTGGAATTGCAAGAGCCAAAATGGCTACTAAGGAGATAGTGAAGGAGAAGTGAAGAAATGGCTGAGCAAAGACCAGACAGTGGTTTAGACTGCAGTCTCGCTTGGAAAATAGTCTCTTGGTGGAGCTAAGCAGAGATGGCAAAGATCTCTTCCTCTCCCATTCAAAGACATTTTGCCTGGGGAGAAGGGCCCAAGTTTGGTACTCAATCTGGGTAATTGGAAATTTGGTAAAAACAATCCTCAGGAAAAAAAAAAGCATCCCCAGGAGGGGGGCCCATTAGCTATAGTCCTAGTGTGGGTTGTTTAGGTTGAAGGCTGGGGCTGAGAATAGCGGTGGTGGTGATGCTGATGAATTCAGTGATGACATAACCTTTGTGTGGTTTCACTTGTTGTGACTGCTCTCTTTCTTTAAACTCCTCTGTGTTTCCTTTTTTGTCTTTTCACTTCTTTGCCCCGTTCCCAGCCCTTCCCATCTGCACTCAAATGTACCATCTTGAAACCATTCTGAACTCCTCTCTTGGGTCAGGTTCCCCTGAGGTGAGGTGAGTGGAGATATGTAGGGGTGGAAGGCCATGTTCACAGGAGTGAGGAGGAGCCATAGTGCTTTGTGAAAGTTTCTCATACACTTGGATTGTAGGACAGGATGGGACCTTAGAGATCATGTGGTCTCTCACACATCTCCCTACCTGTCCCATTTTACAGATGAGGACTGGATTTGCTTTTATGTTGGGATAGATGTTGAGAAAGGGCTTGTGGATGGGGAGAATATAAGATAACTGGAATCAAGTCAACATGTATTTATTAAGGGCCTACTGTGTGCTAAGAGCTGGGTGCTTGAGACAAATTTCCCCAAATCCTTAGGTCTGCCTAAGGATGATTTGATAGAGCTGTCTTCAAAATGCCTCTGCTTTGTTGGCTAAAGGGGTAGGTGGGATGAAAGAATGAGCCTGTGGAGGGGTGTATTTGGGATCTTGGAAGAGCAGAATAGGAAGAAGCTGGAGAGAGATGGGAAAGGCAGCCATAGCTAATGAGAGCTGGAGCTTAGGGCACATTGGAGATTCAGTCATTGGGGTAACATCTGGGGTAGTGAGGAGAATAAGAGGGGCTAGTTTGTTACCAAAGTAGGTGGGATAGATTAGACCAGAGGAAGTCCTTCCCTATTCTTAGCAGGTTGCAAATAGGCCTAGAGGTTGAGGGCCTGAGCCAGGAGAGGTGCTCACCTGAGCAGAAGGAGGGATAGGATTGGATTCAACTCAACTTAGATTTTTATAGTACTTTAAGATTTAACAAGATCACCTTGCAAAGTCAGAATCAGCTGTGATGTGTCAGACAGCTCCCCCACGTCTGATAACCTTGCTGAGCAGAGAAGATGCCAGCTCAGCGGATTTGCCTGTGCCCTCTTTTCTTTATAAGCTATTTAGCATTTTTCATGTCCCACAGCTGGACTCCTTAGCACAGCTGCAGTTCCCGGGGACCCCAATCACATCCCTGCAGTTGTGTCCCACAACCCTGTAAAGAATGCTAGTCCTGCTTGGGGTGGAAATTGGTTGAGGGGAGGTCTACAAGGCCAGTGTCGCAACTGAATCCAAATGGAGTAATTGTTATATATATAGCACTTTTTATGAGGAGGCATTAAGTTGGAGAGCCTGGGATTCAAAGTCAAGAGACCTGGGTTGTGGTCCCAGCCTTACCACTTAGTAGCTGAAAACCCTCAATCTTTCCTACTATCAGCTTCCTCATCATTACACCCATATTGGTGCAAGTATGGCAGCACACCCTGGATAAGATCTCTGAAAGGGCCAGGGTGGGAGCAGGGGCAGGAGTGGGGGAGCATACAGATATTTGCTGGAAAACAAAGTGCTTTATGTCAGTCAACAACCTTGTGAGGTAAATAAGGCACATGTAATCTTTTATAAATGAGGCAATTCAACATAGTTTATTAAATATTTGAATATGCAAGACTATGTTAGGTAATTAGGATATCATGATGGGGCAGGGAAAATCTTAACATACAGCATTTAACAGCCCTGTTCAACAATCCTGTATGCTGAAGATATTGTCCTCATTTTTCAGATGAAGAAATTCAGAAGGAGAGATGACTTACTCAGGGTTACATAACTAGCGAGAATGCTTGAGGCCTTATATTGAACCATGGAGTCTTTCTGACTCCAAGCCCAGGGCTCTATGCACCGTACTACACTGCTTCTTAAAAAAAAAAATACAGCCCCAGCCCTTTAGGGGACAAAGGAAAGATGGAGACAAGGTGCTGTAAGAAGTTTGAGGAGGGAGAAGTCAGCTTCAGCTGAGGGCAAAGGAGAATCAGAGGAGGCTTCATGAAAGGAAGGAAATAAGCATTTTATTAAGCATCTGCTGTGACGGTCACTGTGCCCAGTGCTTTACAAATATCTCATTCGATCCCCACAACCACCCTGGGAAGTAGGTGCCATTATTATCCTCATTTTACAGATGAGGAAATAGCCCGAGAGGTTAAGTGACTGGCCCAGGGTCATGAAGCTAGTCTGAAGCTGGATTCAAACTCGGGTTTCCCTGACTCCAAGTTCAACACTATCCACTGTACTACCTAGCTGCCTCAGACTTAGAAGAAGGATATCAATAGGGTAAGACATGATTTCTAGACGAGGAAATTTACAAAGTTGAGAGATGGGGAAACAACCAGTAGTCTTCTGGGTGAGCTTGGATGAGAGTGTAATGCCAAGCAAAGTGAAACAAGGCTGGAAAGGTAGATTGGAGCCAGATTGTGGAGAATCTTGTCAAGTTAAGGAGTTTGTCTCTTATCCTATAGGCAATAGGGAGGCACCGACAGTCTTTACACAGGGGCTTGACATGGTCAAAGCTATGCATCTTAGAGATTTTGGAAGCTGCATGAAAGATGAACTTGGACCATTTAAGCAGCCATCACAGTATTCCAAGTGAGAGGTGATGAAGGTGGTGGTGGCATTAGGATGGGATAAGAGGAAAAAATGGATGTAGGATACAGCAACAGGACTTGGTAATTGGTTAGGTGGGAGTGAAGGAGAAGGGGAAAAGTCAAAGATTAATCCCGGGGTTCTGAATAATTAGGAGGATGGGGGTGTCATTAATAGAAAAAAGATTAGGGGGATGGGCAAGGTGGAATAGTTTTTTTGGTAGGGGGAGTGGGGTGGGGGGAATGTGGAGATAACTAGCAGGCATCTGAAAACGGGACTAGAGCTCAGCAATAATAGCTAACATGTATCTCTTTAAAATTTCAATATACTTTTCATATATCATCTCATGATAAAACAACCTTATGAGGTAGGTGCCATTAAAATCCCCTTTCTACCAATGGGGAAACTTGGGCTGATAAAAGTTGGGTTACTTGCCCAGGGTCACACAGCCAGTACATATTTGAGGCCAGATTTGAACTGGCAATTCCAAGTTCATTATACCACCTAGCTGCCTAGGTAGAGATTAGGGCTAGATGTAGAGATTTGGGAGCCATCTGCAAAGAGGTAATAATTGAACAAGATTATGATTTACCCAAGGACACCACTGCTAAGTGGCAAACTGAGGCAAACAGAATACAAATTTCCTAATTCCAAACTCCATCTTCTCGTTGTCCATTTACTTCCATTATTTGTGCTCTCACTTTTCATGTTGCATTTTTCCCCCCGTTCAGTAGTGCTCCTTTCCCCTACCTGTGTGTACAGGCTAATCCAGGGAGGAATAGGATCATTTTAGGTCTGTTTTGCTCCTTTACACATTGTGACTTGCTAACTGAAAATCGAGAAGCCCCTTCTGCTCTCCTGGGGTCCCAACACTAATGCGTTGCATGTGATAGGAGCTTAATATATTTGCTGAATTGCATCTCCGTGAATTAACTCCTATTATAGTAACCCATTTTCTCCTGTGATAGCTGCTCACCTCCAGTCCATGTTTTCTTTCAATTCTTTTGCTCAACCCCACCCTGATCAAAAGGGAGGTATGTGGGGATTGTAGGCTTGCTAAGCTGGAAGGGAAAGTCAAAGGTCCCTGCTGCTGGTAGTCATGTCAGAAGGGAAAGGGCAGGCCAAACCTAGCCGTAGAGAATAAGGGACACTGAAAGGATTGTGTGATGGGGAGAGGGAGAAGTCTGAGTTCAGATTCATAGACTGCTGGGCTCATCATATAATGTCAGAGCTAGAGGGGACCTTTGACATCATTGAGTCCAACCTCTTTATTTTACAGTTGAGGAAACTGAATCCCATAGAAGCGATGACTTATTCAAAGCTATTCAATAAGTTCATGGTAGAGCTGCGACTCTAACCCAAGTCTTTGGACTCAAAGTCCTATATTCTTTCTGCTGCACTATCTTGTATCTCCGGTTCCTGCTCTAGACTCTGATAGGAATGGGTCCCCAGGGGTGGGCAACTTGCACCCTTGAGGCCACATGTGGCCCTCTAGGTCCTTAAGTGTGCCCCTTTGACAGAATCCAAACCTCACAGAACATTAGTTCTGGCTCCAGATAATTGGTTTTCCTTCAGGAGATTTCAAGGAGAGGAAAGAGACCCCATGTAGTGGTTACAGTTTGCACCTTGTACAGAATGCAGGGTGAAGCAAGGAGGGGACATGGCCACTGTCCTGAGTGAGCACCTGTTTCAGTGGGGAAGATAGAACCCAGAGAAAGGTTAACACAAGAACTACAAAAGTATCTGGTTAGAGCTCTAGGCATCAGTGTTGGGCTGCTGGGGAATATGAGTGGGGGAAGCGGAGCTGGTAGGCTAATGATGATATCAGTATTGGAGGACTTCCTAGAGAAGTTAAATTATTAGAGTATCTTCACAGCATCACTGGTCACAGAAGGTTAGAGCTAAAAGGTCTAGATTAGACGTCATCTAATAAAATTCCTTCATGTTACAGGGTGAGGAAACAGGAACAAAAGGGGAAGTAGCTTGACCAAAGTCTCATGAACAGTAAGTGACAGAATTTAAAACCAGGCCAGACTCAGCATCTGTAGAACAGGGTTGGAAGAGGGAGGGATGAAGCTAGGCAGAAAAGGAAAGGCTCAAAGGAGGTCATGGAATATCAGGGAGTTTGGAGGGGTGGCAGGTATGCAAAGTGTTCATTAAAGTATAAATTTGACCCAGGAAGACTGAGGCATTGAAGTAGGGAAAGAAACAGAAATATAGGATAGGGAACTGGGATTGAGGAGCAGAAGTTCCTAGGGTTACTTTGGGTTTTGAGGCAATGGAGAGGAGGGTACAAGGAATCTCACACAGAACCATTTGGTTTACTCCCTTCTGTGGACTCCTAGGGACACAAATAATCCACTTCTCTCACTGGTTGCCTCACCAGAAGATCTCCAGGGACCTTCTTTTTGTCCTTAGGATGGAGAAAGTTTAAAGAGTTGGTAGGGCAAAGCAGAAAAGGGGTTGGACCAGGTCATAATTACTCCCATCCACTGGCACCTTCCTTGTCCCTGTTTCTCCACTGGATTTTTCCCAAATTCTTCCTGCTCTTACTTAGAGTGCATATGGTTATCAGAATGGAGTCACAGGTTAAGAGTGTTCCTGTGACAGAGGGTGAGTGCTTCTATGTCTCTCTTCTCCCCTGACACAAACCTGACCCTCCATCCAGTCTGAGAGAAGGTTATTCTCTCTGGGAAGATAATACTGCTCCATCTAATTTGATTTTAGACTGAATTAATAGAAGCACAGTGTAGATGAAACAAGACTGTGATAGTCTTGCTTTAGCATCGTATGGGGCTAGATACCTTGTTTTGGAAAGGACGTTGCTCAGAGGAGAGTGACCAGGTAGTGAGGGACCATAGTATACAAGGATCTATTGGAGGAACTGGGGGTGTTTAGCCTGGAGGAGACAAGACTTACTGGGGAACATGTTAGTTCTCTTCATATACTTGATTAGACCTGGTTGGCCCTAGGAAGCAGAATTGGGGTCAGTGGCTGCCCAGAACCAACTTTTGGCTTAATGTCAAGAAAAACTTCCTAAAAAAGGAACTATCCAGGTGTGGAATGGACTACATCTCTTCACCAAAGGTCTTTATACATATATATGTGTGTGTGTATGTATGTATGTATATGTGTATATATATATATATATATATATATATATATATATATATATATATATATATATATATATAGGTCAGATATTTGTCAGGGATGTTGTAGTGGGAGATACCTATCCCTTCTACAAATAGGGGGACTAGATGGCCCCTGAAGTGGGGAGAGGGGGAAGGAACAAGCACTTATTAAGCACCTACTGTATACCAGGCACTGAGTTAAGCACTTTATAATTATCATCTTGTTTGATCCTCACAACAACCCTATTTGCTGAGGTAGATGCTATTATTACTCTCATTTTAAGAAACTGAGGAAACAGGTTAAGTGACTTGTCCAGGGTCACACAGCTAGAAAGTGTCTTTGATTTGAACTTAGGTTTCCCTGACTCCAGACCAAGTGCTCTAGCCACTTTGCCACCCAGCCGCCTGAGGTCCTTCCCAACTCTGGGATTCTGGCATCTCTCCCCATATGCTAGTATCTCTTGGCTTGTATTATATTTTCCACCTCCATCCATCCTCAAGGCCTGGATAGTAGCTTGCTTTTACGTTGAGCTTTGGGGAATATATTCATGTGCACATGAAAGGGCAGGGTGGTCATGGGAGGGGCTTGGAGAACTTGAATTTCTGAGAGGGGAAGTGTTCGGTGATGATTTATTAGCCAGACAACAACCAACAAACAACACCTCAGCATCTGTTCCCATCAAACCATTCCTTTGGAAAGCAGCAGCATTGGACTGAGGCCCAGACACAAAGGCTTTGGAGCCAAGGAAGCTGGGCTTCAGGAAGAAAAACCAAGACACCTCAGAGGATTTCAAAGCACTTGTACATATGGCTTTGGCTCTTGTCATCCTCTTGAGAGCCGGTGGAAGTATTTTAGGGGGCAGAGGGTGGCAGAGGGAACCTAGGTACTGACCTCTGAGTCCTCTGGCCCATCTCTTACCCTGGGGGGGGAGGGGGAGGCTCTGTATATAGATTTGTTTTTTAAGGCTTGGAATCCAGGGTGGAGATGTTGAAGACACATTAAGAGAAACCTGCCCAGGGGGTGGGTTGGAGGGAGTAGTTATGGTCCTGTGGTACAGCAGAGGATTGAGGCTGCACTCAGATGGGGTCTCCAGTCCAAAAAGCTTGACATTCTATGGAGAGAAGCCAGTGAAGTATAGTGTAGCAGAAGTCAGGTCTCCTGATTCCCAGGCCCACCCTCTCTCTGACACACTCGACCCTACCACCCCATTAAGCTATCATCCGATATTTCTCCTCCTTTTTCCAGATCAACTCCTTAGAAAAAGCTGTCTATAGTAGTTGCTTCCACTTCCTCACCGTCTACTCCCTTTTCCTCATATTGCAATCTGACTTCTGTCTTCACCACTCCGTAGAAACTGCATCTTGGAAGGCCAGCAATGATCCCTTTATTGCTAAATCCAATGGCCTTTTCTCAGTCTTTGTCCTCCTAGACCAGTGTTTGACACTTCTGGCCACCCACTCTTTCTAGATAATCTATGCTCCCTGGGTTTTCTTGGCATTACTCTGTCATGGTTCTCTTCCAACCTGTCGAGCCCATCCTTGTCAAGCCAAGACCTTTGCAGGTCTCACCCCTCTTCAGAGGTCTATCCTAAGGATTATGTTCTAGGTCCTCTCTTCTCTACATTTCTCTTCGTAATTTCATCAGCTCCCACTGATTCAGCTACCATCTTTATGCAGATGACTCCTAAATCAACATATTCCACCCATATCTTTCTCCAGGCCAGAAGACCAGAGGACCTCCATCAGGTCCACCTGGATATCCTGTAGGCATTTCCAACTCAACATGTCCAAAACATAACTCATCTTTTCCCCTAAATACATTTTCCTCTTAATTTCCCTATTTCTGTTGAGGGCATCACCATTTTTCTGGTCACTCATCCTCAACTCCTCATTCTCACTCACCCTCCTATATCTAATCAGCTGCTAAGTCTTGTCAATTCCATCTCTCACATCCATTCCCTTCTCTCTACTCCCAATCCCAACCATTCTAATCCAAACCCTCCTCACATCCCATCTATGCTAACATAATAGCCTCAACTGCTTTCCCTGCACGCCTCTCTCTAATCTGTCCTCCCCCACCCTCCAGCCTGGGTCTGACCTTGCCACTCCCTCACTCAGGAAGTCTTAGTGGTTCCCCTTTGCTTTCATATTAAAATGCTAATTCCCCCATGGCATTTAAAGGCCTTCACAATTTGGCTCCACTCTATCTTTCCAGGCTGATTATACATAAATCCCTCTTAGGAATTCTACACTCTGGTCTAGGCCTGCATCTAGGCCCCCTCTCTGTGTGCCTTTGCACTGGCTACCCCTCCCACCCTGGCCCGGAATGCTCCCCTTCCTCACCTTGGCCTCTCAGGACCCCTAGTTCCCTTCAAGGTTCAGCTCTAACCTTAGTTTTTCATACCCCACTTCCTCTCCCAAACCACTAAGCATTTGTTTTGTGTTTATTCTACGTTGACTTATCTGTGAAAGTGTATCTCTCTAATAGAATGAATGAAACTTCCTTAAGGGGAGGGACTGTCTCACTTTTGTACTTGTATCTCCAGAGTCTAGCACACATTTATTAATTTGATAAATAAATTTAATTTAAAAAATAATACTCCCTAGTATTTAATAAATGCTTATTGACTGATTCTTTAATTCTACGATTCTACCCCACTTGGATCCCATTCTCATTCTGGAAGAAAGAAGCCACTGTGTACATATATATACACCCACGTGTGCAGACATGTACTTGTGTGTGCACCCACATACATGTGCCAAGTACTTCTCTCTTATCCTCTGTCATCCACAGAGAGGACTGACCTAATCAGGCAAATACATGCACCCCTAATCCCAGTCATCCACACTTGGACTCACCTCATCAATGCTTACTGGATCCTAGGAACTGCACCTGTCCCCGGTCTGGGGGGAGTTGTCGAGAAAAGTTACTTGGGAGAGTATGTCCCTGGGGAGGCTGGTGTCGGAGGGAGGAGGTAGTGCCCTGATCTAGGGTCTGTGAAGAAAAATGAAAATATCAGGGTTGTGTCACCCATCTCCTTTTGCTTTTATTGTCCCTCATTAGGCCAAGTTAACAGAGGTTCCTTTCCTGAACTATCTCTGGGTCTCAGAGACACCTGCAGTGTCTTCCCCCTTCCCTGGGAAATAGTGGCCTCAGAATCATTGGACATAAGCTGTGACTTTGGGTAAGTCATTTAACCCTGATGAGACTCAATTTCCTCATTTACAAAATAAGAGGAAATGCTTTTCTTCCTTAGCTCACAGGTTTGCTATGAGAAAAGCTTTTGGTAAATCTTAAAAGTGCCATCCTATTATTCTCTGGGTCCTAGATGCCTAGCTCTTCCTTTCTCCTCTATCTCAAGTCCTTCTTTCCTTCCCATCTCTCTCCAGTCCTCAGACTTCATTTTTTTGCCCACTTCTCTCTGTCCCACTTACCTGGGTTACTACGACAGGACGAGACTGGCACTTCCGGAGGAAATGGTGCCCAAGGGGTAGTGGAGCAACCTCTGAATAGACATTGACAAGGCCATCCTTCTTACTTCCTCTGCCCATGGCATAGAAGGCGATGGGCTCCTCTGGCTCGTGGTAGATGGGATGAGGGGGCACAGGGCGTGGAGCAGGGTGGGATGCCTTTGGGGCTGGAATGGAGTAGAGCTCTGGGAGTATCTGGGGCTTGGCTGGGACAGGGGGCTTGGGCCTGGGTAGCTGGGGAAGGAAAAGGAGGCAGTAAGTCCAACCCTGCCCATCCCAACATCTAGAGCTTAAAGAGATAAGTGAGATCTGGGGAGACCAAGACAGAATGAGTCAAAAGTCAGAGCTGCCCCCTTCTTCTAGCCTGGAGCTCAAGTTTATCTTCTATTCTGTCTCTCTTCACCTCCTTCCTCCTACCCAAGAACTATCTCCCCTTCAAATACCCCCCACACTCAGATCCTCCTTTCCCTCTAGATTTCCTCCTTCCTCTGAGTCTCTCCTTCTGGGCCTCTTTTCCTTCTGGGACCTCTCCACCAAGGTCATTCCTTTCCCAGGCTCCATCCCTACTCTTCTTCCTTTAAGCTCCTTGGCTCCTTGCTCTGGTCCTTTCTTTCCACTCCATCTACTTCCCTAAACCTATCTCAGCATGTCCTCCTCATCCCAATCTGCTTCTTGGGAGTGTTCTTCCCTCTTGCTTCCTCTGTTACGTCTTCCCTTTCCCTAGGTTGTTGGTAGGGTTTGGAGGGGGAGGCAGGAATAGATTCATTTGATGGCCCCACCCACTTCTAATACCTCCTCTGGCTCCCTAGGTCCAGGATTGTCCTTGTTCACAGGACCCAGGGTTTGTTCCTGTTTGTGGACTGGGCTGTACTGGGCAGCTCCATTTCTGCCCTCACTCCTGGATTCTGAGTGTTCTGTTTGCATGGAGATACCAGCTGGAGCAGGGGTCTGTGGGAAAAGGAGAGAAAGCTCAGTGTCAGATGGGTCCAATCACCAGCTGCCCACAGGATCAAGCAGATCAGGAAAGGAGAGAATCTGGGACAGTTGGATAGATGGGGAGGAAGGAGGAAGGCAATAACTCATCAGAGCAGACTCTCTAGACTTGTTAGGTCCTCAGGGAAGGCCTTTGGCTTAATACCAGGGCTGAAGAATAGAATGTGTATGTGTATATGTGTCTCTGTTTCCTTCTGTCTCATCTTCAGTGTTTGTCCCTATCTAGGTTCTGTCAAGTCAAGTCAAGATAACAAACATTTATTAAGTACCTACTATATGCCAGGCAAAAATAGTATCTGTCCTCAAGGAGCTCACAATGGGGAAGACAACATGCAAATAACTATATACGAACAAAAATATATACAGGATAAACTGGACATAATCTCAGAAGGAAGGCACTGAATTCAGGGGGACCAGGAAGGGTATATGGATGCCTCCAGGTGTATCTTACTCTCCACCTCTTTGTCCCCTACCCCTTGCTCCTCCTCTTTTCTTCCCCTTCCCCCTTCATTCCACTTTAGCTGGCCACAATACAGAACTAAGGTGTATTTTTAATATTTATGATATTTGTAGAATAGAATTCTATTCCTTGTCCTTAGCTGAAAAGAGAGACAAATGGAACATCTTGTTTTCCTCTTAAAAAACACCCTAAGTCAAAATGCTTTTAACTTGTATCATCTTTGATTGATTTTTTTTCTTCAGTCAAGAGGAGATCCTCACTAGAACAAAGCCTCCAACAGCCTCAGACTCTACCACCTAGAGCAGATAAATATTTACTCTCCTTTGGAATCTCTCCAGATATAGACACTCCACACCTTCCCACGGCCATCCAGTTCTTTTTCTTTTTTTAATGCCTCTGACAGCAAGTTTCCTGGTGTATAGTAGCTCACCCCTATTGCTCTATCCTCTGAAAAGCCAAAGACCTGTCCAGAACCCTCTTCCAGAAATCCTTTCATGTTTATGAGGATGATAAACGAGTCTTCCCTCAAACTTCCTTTCTAGTGACTCGAGCAACCCCAGATCCTTGCTTCTGAGTCCTGGCCTCTCAGCACTCTCCTCAGTCTTTCTCCCTGTGTCTCCTCTTTGTCTCTCTCTTTTTTCTCTCTCTGTCTCTTTTTCTCTATGTGTGTCTCTTTCTCCTCTCTCTGTCTCTCCAGTCTCTCTCAATGTCTCTCTTTTATACTTCCCCAGTCTCTCTGTCTCTCTCAATCTCTCTCTCGATCTCTTTTTTATCCTTCCCTCTCTCTCTTTCTTCAGTCTCTCTCTTTTTAAAATAAATGTTTATTGCTATCTGTTTTTGATATCCCGACAAGGAGACTCAGCCCCTGTAACCAGGGAGAACTATCAAAAGGAATGCCCTCTATTCTTTCACCTTCACTTTTGGTCAGAAAGAGCCAGAGACCCTTTAGCCTAGACTAGAAGAAATCTCTCCAGTTCTGTTCCCCCAGGACCTCAGCTCTGCTCTCCAGTGTCTCTACCTCAGACTTGTGTGAAATTCGGTGACCTAGCTGTGTGACCCTGGTCAAGTCACTTTGCCTCTCTGCCTCAGTTTCCTCTTCTATAAAATGTAGATAATAATAGCACCTCCCAGGGTTGCTGTGAGGATAAAAAATGAGATTATATTTGTAAGGAGCTTTGCAAATCTTATAGTGCTATGTAAATGCTAGGCATTACTATTATTAACCATTATTAGTCTGCTCCCAGAGTAGAGACAGCTACGCAGTGAAGACAGCACTGGATTCAGACTGGGGCTCTAGTCCTGGCTATGCCTTGTTGTGTGATCTTGAGTGAGCACCATCATCTCTCTCTGGGCATCAGTTTCTTGGTCCATTAAATGAGGGGGCTGGATGAAAGAGCCACGGAATGTCTCTGGGATGGGAGGGACTTCAGAGGTCACCTAGGTCTCCTCTACAGCCTCCCTCATAAGTGGTCATCCAGCCACTGGATGAAGATTTTCAATGATGGAAAGCTGACGATGTCCTGAGTCAGCCCATTCCATTTTTGAATGGCTCTAATGGTTAGGAAGTTTTTCCTTGCATCAAATCTAAATCTGCCTCTGCAATTTCCACCTGTTATTCCAGACTCTGTCCTCTGGGGCCAAGCAGAACAAGCCTCCCCACTCTTTGTTAAGACAGCCCTTCAGATTCTTGAAGGCTGCAGTCTTGCCCCATCCTTCCCTGCCCAAATCTCTTGATTCCAAGCCAGCACTACCCACTGTGCCATTAAACTGCCTCTTGTAAACCCATTAATGTCTCTTTTTTTCGGTCATCCAACCAATTCCAAATCCCCCTAACTGGGCTATAATATAGATCATGCCTCTCCATTTTGTCTGCATGGATAGATTGAGAGGCTTTGTCATATGCTTTCCTGAAATTTGAGCACACCATACCATACTCAGACAATACAGCTATTGGGTAGGGGATTAGTCTAGCCTGAGCTGTTCTTGAAGTCCCTGCCAGCTCAAACATTCCATAAACAGCTAACTGGCACAGAGGATAGACTTAGAGTTAGGAAGACCTGAATTCAAATTCAGCCTCAGACTCTCACTAGCTGTGGGACATCAAGCATTCATGTCACTTAACCTTCCTCAGATTTCTCATCTCATAATGGGGATAAAAATAGCCTCTACCTCCTAGAGTTGTTATGAAAATAAAATAAGACGATATTTGTAAAGTGCTTTGCAAACCTTAAAGCTCTACATTCTAGCTGTCATTATTAGGAAGGAGTACCAAGTGCCAGGAATCAGGCTCAAAGCTTTTTTTTTTTTTACAAATATTATCTCTTGAGCCTCACAACACTCTTGAGAGAAAGATGGTATTTCTATTCCCATTTTACAATTGAGTGTAAGTGACTTGCCTAGGGTCATACAGCTAGTAAGTGCTGAGGTCATATTAGAACTCAGGTTTTCCTGACTCCAGGCTCGGTTTTCTATCTCCTGTATCACCCGCTGACTCTGTGTTGGGTCTAGAAGTCTAGCGAAGGCACCCCAAATGTGAGCCCTTCAGCTTAGGAAAACCCAGGTCCCAGGTCCCGGGTTCCCAGTCTGGCCTGGGTTGGGAAGGTACCTGACGGATACAGGGCTGCGTGAGGTGCTCCCCGTAAGGGCTGAGCGGACACAGGGTATAGTGCCGCAGCAGGTCCGGGAGCCGCTCGTGAGCACTGTCCTCGCCCAGCACCACGTGGCGCCCATCTTCCAGCTGGGCCAGGAGGAAGTGGCGGTAGCAGCCGCGGCTCCTGCGGGAGAGAGCAGGGCCTAGTCATGGGGGCAGGTCTCGCCACCCCATAGCTTCAGCCTCCCAGCCCTGCCCGGCTCCCTGCCGGCTTCCCTCTTCGCTTTGCCCTCTTTCCGTTCTCCTCCTTTTCCCTTCTTCCTTCATCACTTTGCCTTTTCCTAGATTTACTCCCTCAAGGAAATATTGTTTTCCCCTTGTCCCCAGAGCAACTCATTCATCTGTCAATCAGCATGAAGCCCCACCCCCACCTGACAATCTATATGAGCCCACTCGTCTGTCAATTAATACGAAACCCCGACCTCTTCGCTCATCTGCAAAAAACAAAAACAAAAAACCCTACCCCTCACCTGTAAGTTAGCACAAAGGCCACTGTGCTCTCGCTAAACCGCACCAAGTAGCAGCCTGGGGGTTTGTTTTTCAGCAATCTCTCGGCCTCCCTGAAAGTTTGAAGGAAGGGAGAATGCTTGGATCCCCCAAGAGATCGTCCCACTAGACTTCTGGTCTCCTCCTCCCTACACCACCCTCTTGATCTGGTGTCTCCCTAACCAATTGGTGGTGCAGGAGGTAGGAGGCAGGAGGCAGGTCCCCTCCCTAGCAAGATGCTGAAACGGCAGAAAACCCCGGAGAGCAGGGAGAAAGGAGGCATCAGTTAAATGACTGGAATAAATGAATAAATGACTCTCTTGCTAATTTCCTGGAGGGGTCAGGGTCATTGGTCCTTCCCAAGGTAGAGGGGTAGCTATTTGGGTTGGTGTGTGGGGAGTATGACATATAAAGGAAGAGAAAACTGAACTTTTCTTCTTTCCATCAGCTAAGAGAGATAGGCAAGAGGATTGAGGGCTGGGATTTTAGAGATAGGTTTGGTTGAAAAGCAAATTAGGTCTGTCACATTGGAGGGATACACTCACAGAGAAAAAAGTAGAGAAAGAGAGAGAGAAACACAGTTGTAGAAAAGAAGGAGTGACAAAGATATAGTAGAGAATTGGAGACAACCAAAGATACAGAAATAAATTAAAGAAATGGAAATAGAAGACACAGGTACATTGGGGAGAGGAAGGAGACACAGAGAGAAATGGTTACACAGTGTGGAATCTTGAGGGCAGGGGGATGACTGAGAAAGGGGAAACTGAGATCTAGACTGGATTTTATCCATCTGACCCTCCTCACCGTCGAGTGATAAAGCCATGGAACCAGACTGGGGCTTCCCCATCATGAAAGAACCAGGGTGCGTGAGTCTTCTGAAACCAGGCCCTGGTTTCAGCCTGGAGGGAGGGTCCCCCTAGCCCGGGTACTTCCTCAGCCTTCCTTATGTTGCCCGGAATAGGCATAGTCCCTTGGCCTTGGAGAGAAACCTGGTTGGGAGAAAATTTGGATGGTGAGCAAATGCTACAACCAGATGTATCCCATCTCCCGAGCACATTCTGGTCCTATGTTACAGTTTCCCCTGCTAACCGCTCTCAGCTTTCTAAATTGAAATCACTTCTGATACAGCTTTCCTAGAAACTGATCAGAATCACTTTCCATCTTCCTCTGAGCCTCATGGCTCTGCTAGCTTAGAGAGGGTGGAGGTTAGAGAACAAGAAGGCTTTTGGGTGGGGCTAACCCCATAGACCAAGAGAATAAAGGAGATGATAAGTAAGAGGATCCAACGGGTTTCCATTTCCCCAGAGGCCAGAGAAAGAGAGGTCCTAGTAAAATAGTGGAGGGGATTGAGGTTAGATGGCAGGAAAGAGAATCATCTCTGGGAGCATCAGAAAAATCATGGCGGACTGGACTGGACTAGGGAAGGATCATGGGAGCTGGGTTGGGAAGCCCAATCCAGATAGTATGGTGTTGGAGAAAGAGCACAGAATTGGAGTGGAAAGACCTGGGTCTGGATGGCTTCACGATCTTGTGTCAATTAAAATCTCTCTGAGCCTCAGTCTCTGCCTCAGCAAGCTGAATAGATCACACCAGATGATCTCTAAGGTGCTTTCCAACTCTGAATCCTGTGAAGCTATAATTAAGAGTTGCAGAGGGACAGGGATGATGAAAGGGGCTAGTTGACTTACTTTCTGTCCTCCCTTGGGTCTCTTAGTCCCAGTTCACGTGCCCACTTCTCCTGCTCTCCTTTTCACCCTCTCTGATCTATTTCCTCTAGGAAGTCTCATTAAAGCTCCTTACAGACTTGGCATCCACAGGGTGGGGTGGGGTGAGAGGTGAGGGATGTAGATTCAGATGTTCCTAGCTTCTCTTCACTCACCTTGGTGTGGTTGGGTGGGACACCCTCATCTTCCAATGCCTGAGGTAAATTAGGCAGTGTCATGCTTCTTCTGCTCTTCCGGGTTGGATGTTTTGGGCGGAAAGTACTGAAAGTTGGGGCAGGTTCTCTCCATTCCCCTACATGTACAAACAGAACTGTGGGCTCTCCTCCAAGGGGACTGGACGCATTAGGAATCCCATTTTACTTTCCCATTGCTCCTAGCCCTTCTCCTCAAATCACCCGGGAACAGAGAAAGGCCACAGCATTTCTTTGAGGAGAGAAATAGACTGATATTGCAAAAGGAGTGATGGAGGATATTGATGGCGGGCAGGGGCAGAAATGATGCTAATAGGAAGTACTTCCCGGGGGTAAGAATGAAAGGGAGAAATGAGAAAATGAGGGATAAGGCATAGAAGGTATAGTGTGAGAGGGAGTTCATGTATGAAGAGGGACGGTTAAACAGCAAGCAAGACTTCTGAGTGATTGGGAGAGTTTGGGGAGAAAAGGCAGAGAGATTCCAGAGCAGAGGTATCTCTTTTAATCTAGCTTGGTGAAGGATGGTGGGAAAAGCATCATGACTTTTCTATAAAGGATTCTATCAGCTTGAGGGTTCTGGGGTTCAGCTATCTGAGAGGCAGGACACTTGGATTCAATTCATTTCTTATGGATCATTTTTACATGTCTTTCACAACTTAAGAACACTTTCTCCCCACCTCCGTCTTCAACCTTTTGTCCAATTCCTTTCCTATGACTTATAACCCAGCTCCATACTTAATCTGACCATGGGGAAGTTACTTCCAGGGTCTGCTGGAACCAGCTCACATGGAATCTCTGAGCACTGATTGTTAAATTTTAAGTTTGAGCATTTACACATAAGAAATCTGCAAGTGCTACAAATTAGGGGTTGATGTTTTGTTGATTATCTAGATTTAAGGAATGGAAAAAGATGTCAAGAAGGCAGATTAAACTTAAAAGTGTGTCTTTCCTACATTTCTTTCCCCCATCCTGTCTACCTCTTCCCCCGAAAGCTGATTATTAAACATTTACCAGCATATCCTTGGCTTCCCAGTATATAGTTATCATTTTTAGGCTTATACTAGATGACCCCTAAAGTTCTTTTCAGCTCTAAATCCTATGATTCCCTAGGAGTTTATGTTTCCTGCCTAATCTCTCTTCTTTAAGGATTTCAAAGGACTTTATAGATCTAATTATTCCTCTGTTGAAGAATAGAAATAGAAGGAACAATGGAAGACCAGAGAGAAAGAGGGCTCCTAAGGGAAGGGACCCAGGTATTCTACCATCTAGCCCACACTTTTTCCTTTCCGATTCCTGTTCAGAGAAAGGGGACCCCTTAACCTCATATCCAGAGTGATCAGGGGGCTGTTGTAGATGAAGTCAGAGGATGAAGACATTTCAGGTGAAGGAAAGAGGAGGGATGATAGGCAGGGAAACTCCAAACCTGGAACTTACCTTGAGGAGGCATCTGATCTATGGGTATCGCCATGAAAGGGGTTTTGTGAGACTGAGCCCCCTCCCCCCCCCACCTAGAGGAGGTGTATGGTTGTGTGTGCTTCTTAGCTCCCCTGCTTCCCCCACCCCCCTCCCAGGGGCAGGAAATGGTGCCTCACCCACAGCCCAGGCCCTGGGACCCACGTCATGGAAAACAATGTTCCTCCCCCCGGAAGCCTCATAGGCTGAAGCCAGTGAGAAAGAGTGTGTGTGTGTGTGTGTGTGTGTGTGTGTGTGTGTGTGTGTGTGTGTGTGTGTGTATGTGTGTGTTGGTGAGGGGTAGGAGTGTGGGAGGAGAGGGGTGGGGCAGGGTATGTTTCTCTTTTGGTTCTTGGAAAATCCTTCCTATTGTTTGACCACAATCCCTCCCAGTGTGGAGGGCTCTCTTTTTATCTTTACTCTTACCTCATCGAAGGTTTTTTCCCCTACTGTCTTCCTAATACAATCTGTTCACTCCGGACAGGATATGACTATTAAGATCAATAAGCTTAGGTCTGTACAGTGCTTTGAGATCCTTGGGAGGGATCTTTGGGGGTCAACGCTCAGGATCATTCCAGACCCATTAAAGACATGTGGAAAGGGAGGAGAGGCAATGGTGCAGGAGGGAAGGTGCAGGAGAGGCTGAATGCATGGAGCCCTGGGGGACTGGGTAGGGTAAAGAACAGGGAACTGGAATGCTGACTTCAGGTACTAGACGCCAGGTGTTGGATCAGGATGTTAAAGTATGTTCTGATCTATCTCCTCTAAGCTCTTGCCTCCTTGGAGGTGTGCTGGAAAGAGTACTGAACTGGAAGTCAGAAAACCTGGGTTCAAGCCCCCTAAATTTACTAGGTGTGTCACCTCGAGCTTTCCCCTTCACTTCTGAGCCTGTTTGCTCATCTAATAAATGAGATCTGGTGTTGTGGGAAGAACATCATTTTAAGTCAGAGGACCTAGCTATGCTACATATTATATGTATGACCATGGGTGAGTCACTTAGCTCTCTGGCTTCAAGTTTTTCATCTGTAAAAAGACTGTATGACGATTTAGGAAGTTACCTTCCATTTCTAAGTTGATAATGCTATGATCCTGCTTCAGAGGGCTGCTTGTGTGACAATGACATAGTCTGTTTGTGTCCTTGGGAGGGGTCTCAAGTGAGACTTCAGGGGCTGTAGTAGTAGTGGGAGTTCATACCCGGTTCATGTCCTGCCTTTTCTAGGCTTACAGAAAGATAGTGTCTGTCACTTTACCATTTACTAATGGAGTGTCTCTCTTACTATAGACATATACATTAACAAATAGAAAAAGAGAGGATTAATGAACTAAATGTGTATTTTTTAAAAATTAGAAAGCCAACAAATAATAAGCAAAACTAAGATAAGCATAAAAGAGATTTTTAAAATTAAAGGAGAAATAAACAATTGGGAAACCAAAAAGACTATAGAAATGATAAAGAATTGGAAACAAAGTGAATGCCTTTCAATTTTGGAATGGCTAGACAAATAGTGGCACGTGAATGTAATGGAATATTAATGTTTTATAATAATGAATACAATGAATACAGAAATTATGGAAAGATTTACATGATCAAATACAGAATAAAGTCAAGGAAACTATATACACAATAAAGAACAAATGTATAAAACAAAGGTAAATGTTGGGGAATTACAGAATTAATGAGTATAGCCCCAAAGAAGAGATATGAGAAGATATCCCCACTCCACTCCTTTACAGAGGTGGGAGGTCCACAGCCGTGGTACATTTCATATGGTTACCCACTGCATCCTGTCTTGACTTTTGTCTTGCCACTGGACTTCGATGACTCGAGGAGAGAATGAGTCTGGTGACTTTGTGCAGTTCTGCCTCATTTAAATCTAATTCACACACAAATCAAGACTTTTCAAGAACGAAGGACAAACAACAATAATGGAGTGTCTACAGAAAGGTAGGGTATCTGTCACTTTACCATTTACTAATGGAGTGTATCTTATAATTTCTAACCAGCAGGTGGCACTATATTAAAGACAATGGCCAGAAAGTCTGTGTATGCACCATTCACCTTTCTCCTACCGGTACCCTCACCTCAGCCCCCAATTACCTCTATTTCGGATGGCTAGACAAGAAGAAAATCCTAACTGGTCATGATGCAAAGTGACCCTGGCATAATGTTAATGAAATATGACTCAAGATTATTAAAATATGGAAATGTATATGTCTTGCTGCACCCTAACCCTGGATCTGGGAAATGTTCTGTTCTTGGTTGACTAGCCACTGCATCCATACAACTTAAGCAAGACAGTGTTTAATGCAGCCACATAGTTTATTAAACATAGTAAAATTGCATAGAAACTGTCCAGAGCTCCTCTCTCATGGAAAGCCTTGCCCAACCATCTCCCAAACTGAAACCTCTTCTCAATGATCCTTCCATGCTTTTGAGGGGAAGGAGTTGGGTGTTTAAATAGAAAGTCTAAGGTGGTACAACAAAGTAAGCTTAATCCCCCAACCCTTGCTGGTTATTCCTCCATGCTCTGTAATAGTTGGCTTTCCCCGGCACTCTGGAATTTACCTGGGTCTTGAAGGTCCCCTTCCTTAATCTCATCTGGGAGCTTCCATCTCCACACTGTGTTGGGTTCTCAGCAGCTATCTGCCTTTTTCCCTCTGGCACCCAAGCTGAACAAGTAGGATAGAAATCTCTTTTGGGCTACAGCTTCAGTACCTGCCGTGCTCCAACAGTCTGGATTCCCCAAAGTCCATTGGTGCCAGCCAGCCTGGCAATAATCACGTACCTCCATTCCCCTGCATAACAAGAAAGCTCCTCCCCAAATCTCCAGGACAAACAGGGGTAGGATGGGGAAGGGGAAGGAAGAGAGAGGCATTCAGTTTGAGGCATATTGGTTTTATCCCTGCCCTGTCCTCTTATATGACCTTCTGTTTGTCATGATCATAAACTTCCTGGCTCCTGAGAAGAACAAGATAGCAGGCTCCTACGGGAGGAGGAATAAAGAAAATGTGATAATCACCAGAAATGTTGCACTCTCCTCCTCTGTATTCCCAAACCTTCATTACTTCAGCTCTGAAGCACACAATAGCTCCAAACAAATAAAGGGCCATTCTATGGGGCATTCTGACATAAGTTATATGAGGAAAGTGCTTTCTGAACCCTAAAATGTAAAATAAATGTGAGATCCTCAGATCAGGCTCCTCGTGTCCTTCCTTTTCCACCTGGAGGTTAGGTGGGGTGTAGGAGTAAGATGGAAGAGAAAGGAGCCTATCACCCCTCACTTCCACAATAACAACGGCTAGCATTTATATGGCATTTTAAGGGTTGCAGATGCTTTACGTACGTTATCTCATTTGATGGTTCAACAGCCCTGTGAAGTACTTGTTATCATCGTTGCCATTTTACAGATGAGGGAATTAAGGCTGACTGACAGAAGTTAAGGGCCTTGCCCAGGGTCACACAGCAGGTGAGTGTCTGAAGTCAAATTTGAACTTGGATCTTACTTCAAAATCCAATACTATTCACTTGCACAATTTGGTCGCCTCCACAAGGGAGGAATAGAAACCAAACACCTCCCCTTGTGGGAGGGATGGGAGAAGAAACCAGAGGGTTGAAATGGACAGAAATTTCTAGGAGAAAATGACTCTCAGAGAGAACAGTCTGACCCCTCGAAACCAAAAGTCCACAGGACTCCAGGATCTGAAGTCACAAATTGGAAATGAAAGCTTGAAGACAATGGATTACGAGATCATCAGATACAGAGAGGTGGCTCCAAGGCAAGACTCCAACATCTTTCTTAAGAACTAGAGCTAGGGGAATGGGGTAGGAGAGGGAAATTCAGGTAGCAAGAGCCAAGTTGCCTAGCTGGGCCGGAGACAATGTTTACGAGCAGGCTACCATATGACTCTGGGGGACACCCCTTTCCTGCTATTTCCCTCTTTGAGGTTTGGTATCAGCAGGTATTCAAACTTCTGCTTGGAGCATCCATCCAAATATATTCTCTGGTACTCCAATCCAGATTTGACACCTGAACCTTCAGTAATAGGTGTTCAGTGAAAAGAGAGAAGCAAGTGTAATTGAGGGTAAACAGCTGGGCCTTTGATCTGCTCTGGCTAGAGCACACTTCGAGGAGGACTGAACCTGCACTGTAGCTACTCCTATAGGGAAACATGTGGCTCAGAACTGAAGGACTTGTCACTTTGGGATGACATAGCAGATCATGGGCGGTCACTTGGTCTTGCGCACTTGAAGGGGGTGGAAGATTATCCAAGTTGTGTCAGAGGACTAGCCACTAAGCCAGGAAGACTGGCCTACTCAATAGATCTTAAAGGAAGTAACTCCATTCTCTCTCCTTCAGCTGATTGTCAGAACTGAACCTCTCCCTGGAGGTGGCAGGGGAAGGGCCACCCTCCTCCCACTCATGAAGCATGGTTTCTTGCAAACACATGGCAGAGGGCACTTAGCTTGCCTGGGTGAGCCTGAGCCTTCATCTTGGGCTATGTATTGGGAATCAAGATGGGCTCTTAGCACTTATTCAACCAAGTGCCCTTGAAGAGTTTTGCCTTTGTTTCCTTAATTAAATCAGGAGTGCTTGATGAACTCCGTGCCTCAAGGGAAGGCCTAGTTTACATAGGTTTGAGTGACATGTTTGTAACATCAGAGGGTTTTTGACTGTGTGGGTTTAAGTTGCATTTTTGTGATGATTTTAGGTCACGTGGGTGAGTCGCATGTGTGACTCACCTTTGACCCTGAACAAGATATATAAAAATGCAGAGGTTGGCTTTCTCTTTTGGAGCTCTGAGCCACAGAAGGAGTGGTGCGTGATTCTAGGCCAGCTGTTGTTATTAGCTCCCCGGCTTTGATGTTGATGCTTCTCTGGTAACTGTATATTGTGATGTCCGACAGAAATCTGTCTGTTGATTCGTGTTTATTTGCTCTGTTTGTATTTACTCTGAAGCTCAGGGTGCTGGTTTTTCCCCCTGAGCTGAGGGAATGATATTTGTATGTTGGATTAAAGTAAGATTGTTCACCCCTTAACATTGCTTTCCTTAATAAAGCAGATCAAAAGAACCTGGACTTGCAGCATTCTCGTTGTTGGGCTTGTGTTGGTTTTTCACCCCCGTAACAGCTGCTAGCCAGAATGTTGAAACAGGCTGCTTCTTCAGTTTTGTTTCTTTCCTGGGTATAGGTGACTGACTAGCAATCTTGAGATGGCCATTTCTAGCCTTGGAAGCAACCTTGTAAATTAGAGACATTGGAAGCTTCTGGGTCTTCAGTTGATTCTGACTATAGTTTCACTAATCAGAGTAAACCAGAGGGCTTGCTGGTTACCCCTCATTAGAAAAGACAGATATAAGTCATTAAGGTAAGCAGTCACATTTTTGGCATGATGCCACCTGACTGCTCCTACTACATGCCTTTTCAAGTGCTCTGGAATTCAGGCTTTTGCTTGAAACTCACTGAGGAAGTCTTAATCTACAAAATGATTCAGAGTGAAGAGAGAACTAGAACAACTGACAGAATTATGACAGCATTCTAGAGAAAAACAGCTTAGAAAGACTCTAAAAGTCTGATCAATGCAATGAGAAGTCATGAGTCCAAAAGAATGTGGATGAAATATGCCACTCACCACCTGACGGAGAGCTGATGAAGCTAAAATGCAGAAAGACACACATTCTTGGACATGGCTAATGTGGGAATTTGTTTTGCCAGACCATACAACTACGTATTGAGAACTTTATTATATTTTAAAATATTTCCTCAGTGGGTGGAAAGGAATAGTGAGATAGACAGATTAATTTTAAATGCATGTTAATTGAAAAAAATAAAGATTCATAGTTAAGCAATGGCCACATTAGCCATATATGGCTCAAGCCATCACTTCTTGGGAGGATGAGATTGAGGGATATAAGTACAAAGAGATCTTATGTCATGCTGTCTTATATACCATCATCTCTGCACGCAGATCTACACATGTGCACGTGGGGATGCAAAGGCAGCCTAGAATATAGTGTCCTCTTGGCTCTACATTTCCCAGAATGTGCTCCCTAGAATGAGATTGTATCCTTCCATGAGAATCGATGCACGGCAAGAATATTTTGCTGCTAGTTTTATTTTCCTCTTCAAGAAAAGACTGGCTGATCACTTGTCTAGGATGCTGAGGAGATATTCTTGCAGGCATGGGTTGGACTAGCTGACCTCCAAGATTCAGCAAAATTGAATATAAAATCATTTGTAAGGGGCCCCTAGGGAACACAGGCTTTCTGGACTACATCCCCGACAAAGCTTTGGGGCAGAGAGCTATACTCATTTGGAAACAGTCCTGAATGCTATTGGGGGTGTGTGCCTGCCTTAAAAAAAAGTCCATGATTTTAATTGTTTATTCCAATTATTTACTTAGCAATTCCCTCTAGTGACGCAAATTGGTAATTCTCTCTGCATGGTATTTAGAGAGTTTCTTGAGGCACAGAGGTTGGGGAAGTGACCAAGGTCACAGAGCAGAACATAAGCCAGGAGCAGAACATAAGCCCAGGTTTTCCTGACTCAAAGACTACCACTCTAACCATTACATACCCCAAATACTTATTACACGTAACTGTTTTCCACCTCAATAAACACTGTAATTCCAAAGGGTACTACGTTTATGGGGGACAGCAATATACATGAAGTATTAATGTCTTCTTTGTCCAAATTGGCTTGGCAAATGCTGGTATAGATTTTTTTCTATTTACAAGCTACTTGAACATATTGTCCTATATTTGCTCTCTTCTACATATATACATATGCTTTAATATATATAAAATATATATCTCATATATAACATATACATATAATATATATCTCATATATATACATGCAACTACAGAGAATCATAGATATTAGGACTGGAAGAAACCCAGAGGGCATCTACTTTAACCTCATCGTTTTAGTCAGTGAGTTAATAAACATTTATTAAACACCTGCTATGGGCCAGGCATTGTGTTCAGTGCTAGGGGTACAGAAAAAAAAGAAAAAGAAAAAGTCCCTGTCCACAAGAAGCTCATAATCTAGTGGACGAGATGACAGGCAAATAGCTATATAAGAACAAGCTGTGGGAAGGGTAAACAGGAAACAATCAAGAGAGGGAAGGCACTAGAAATAAGGTGGATTTGGAGGGGCTTCCTGTAGAAGATGAGGTTTTACCTGAAGGAGGAGATGGGGAAGAAGAGCATTTGATTAATAATAATTCCTATTTCTGTGATGCCTTAAGGCTGACAAAACACTTTCCTCAAAATTGAACAAGGCGCATTGCTATGAGATCAAAGACCTGTAATTTCTAGTGGGTGGGGGTATTCCCTCTACCCAACACAGATCAAAATTCATCTATAACTTTTAGAGAGTTCCTCTAGACTTAGGGAGGTTGGATAACTTATCCATAGTCTCAAGGCTAGTTAAGTGCCAGAGGTGAAATTTGAACCTAGCATCTTAGAGATCTAGTCCAACCCCTTCATTTTACTAATGAGGGGGACTAAAGCCCAGGGAGAGGAAGGGATTCCCCTGAATGGGAGGGCCACTTTTTAAGGAAAACCAAAACGTGACTTTATAGAGCTGGGGAGAGAAAGGACTGGAAGGGAAGGGCTCAGAGAGAGAATAGCACTGATCTCAAGGGTTCTCCTCTTTTGTTCTAAGCCCTGAGCTTCTGATCCTCTGATTCCCATACTTGAGAACCCAGGTATCTTGGTGGCATTAATAATGACCTATTAGTATAAATGACATATCTGAGCTATTATTCTTTCTTTTTTTGGAGGGCGGAAGGCAGGGCAATTGGGGTTAAGTGACTTACACAAGGTCACACGGCTAGTGTGTCAAGTGTCTGAGGCCTGATTTGAACTCAGGTCCTCCTGACTCCAGGGCTGGTGCTCTACTCACTGCGCCACCTAGCTGTCCCATATATGAGCTATTATTTTTTTTTTAATTTAATTTAATTTTATTTATTTATTTATTTTTTTTGCTTTTTGGGAGGGCAATTGGGGTTAAGTGACTTGCCCAAGGTCACACAGCTAGTACATGTGTCAAGTGTCTGAGGCTAGATTTGAACTCATGTCCTCCTGACTCCAGGGCTGGTGCTTTACTCACTGCACCACCTAGCTGCCCCATATATGAGCTATTATTAATAAAATGAGGTCAGACTAGACGGTTTCTAGGGTCTCTTCCAATCCTAACATTCTATGATCAAATGAGATCATCACGCCTCCTCCCCTTCTGGATCAAATACAAAATGTTCCGTTTACCATTCAAAATCTTTCATAATCTAGTTCCTTACCTCCTCCCCCTTCCCTTCCCAGCTCCTACCCCAGTCTTCTTATCCTTACCATATACTCTTCAATCCAGCAACGCTGGCATCCTGGGGTTCCATCTCTCAGCTCTGGGCATTTTTGCTGGCTGTCTCCCCATGCCTGCAATGCTTTTCCTCCTCCCATTGGCTTCCTTGGCTTTCTTCACATTCCAAGAAAAAGGTCATCTACAGGAAGCCTGTGAGAATCCCTCTTTATTCTAGTGCCTTCTCTCTGTTGATTGTGTCTTATTTGTCCTGTCCATAGCTCGTTCATACATAGTATTTTGCCTGCCATCTCCCCCATCAGATTATGAGCTCCTCGTGGGCAGGGACCATCTTTTGCCTCTTTCTGTATCCCTAGATCCTAGCACAGTGTCTGGCATGTAGTAAGCACTTAATGTTTATTGACTGACTATTTGTAAAGGAATTAGCATAGTGACCAACACATAGTAGGCACTTAATAAGTGAGTATTTCCTACCCTTGTTTCCCTGTTCCTACTCCACCTCAGCAAGAGCCCATGTCATTGCTCTTCTTTACCCTGCCTGGGCTCACAGTCAGGTGGCATCACACTCCTAGTATCCCCAGAATAATTCTCAGCCCTTCGTTTTGTGGGGGCTGATGCCGCTGCTCAATCTCTTCCTCCAGCCTTGAGGCAAGAGGGATCTAATTCAGTTCAACAAACATTTATTAAGTATCTACTCAATACAAAAGCACTAGAACACAAGGATAGTATAAAATTTACATAAGAAATGGATCCTGCTTTCATGTAGTTTATAGTCTAGTAGGAGCATAAGAAGCAAAGACTGGTAACTAGAATACACAATATTTTATGATAAGTATATAAAGAAGGCAAAATAAAGTGTCGTGTGAGGTCTAAGTTTTGGAAGTGCTGGCATAGATTTTTCTACACACCTATATTTATAGGTATGGGGAAGCTAGGTGGTGCAGTGGATAGAGTGCCAGGCTTGGAGTCAGGAAGACCAGCTGTGTGACCCTGGGCAAGTCACTTAACCTGTGTTTGCCTTAATCCACTGGAGAAAGAAATGGCAAACCACTCCAGCATCTTTGCCAAGAAAACCCCATACAGAGTCACAGAGTTAGACGTGACTAAACAACTGAACAACAATTTATAGATATGGGTGTATATCTACATACATACACATGTGTATATATCTATATCCATACCCATATACACCTATATTGCTGTATCTATCTATGAATCATCAGCCAAGAGATGATAGTCATACCCATGGGAACTGATGCGGTGACTGAGAGACCCGAAGGAGAAGAGAAGGCTTAGGATAAACCTTGGGGAATAGCCACTATTAGGGGGCGTGATATGAACAATGAACCAGCAAAGAAGACACAAAGAGAGTTGTCAGAGAAGTAGGAGAACCAGGAGGTAGCAGTGTTACCTGAGGCTCAAAGTCATTTGCATATTTTCCTCATTGGTGGAGACTGATTATTCCATGTTCCACGCCTGTGTGAGGAGGGGAGCTGGTGAGAGCTTGAGAGAAGAGAGATCCTGGTTTTCTTTTTTCTGTCTTTGAGAAAGAAGACGCATGATTCCAGATTCTCATTAGGTCCCTGAAGATACAGGAAGATTCTGGGGAAAAGCCAGTATGTATGTGCAAATATCTATGTATCTATAAATATAGACATTCAAATAGATATATAGAAAAAAGTCTGTGCCAGCACTTCCAAAATTCAGATCTCACATGATACTTTATTTTGCTTTTCTTTCAGGTACTTCTATAATATTTTGTACTATAGTTACTTGTATTTGCCCCTTACATTCCTATAGTATACTCCTATGTTCCTACTTACATTCCACCTTGATCATGTGCCTCTCCCCAGCTTACTACAGTAGACACTTTGGAGAATTCTCTGATTTCTGTTGCTGTTGTCTTGTATTTATTTGCTATTCACTATGTATGGTTTTTTAATTGGCATTTGGTGGGAAGGGAATCAAGCTTTGGATATATAGCTTGGGGCACTCCTCCATTAAGGGATAGTGATCAGGAGCTCAGCTTGAACCAAAAAATTATTTCCTCTAGACTAACAACATTTATGGGGAGGAGATAGTTATAATTATAGCCTGATACCCTTTCTCTGAGAAAAAGAATGGTCAGCCTCTGGCCCTAATCTCCTGTTTCCCCTCCTGGCAGGAAAATTTCACTTGGAGAAGAGTGGGTGGAGGAGACTCTAGAGATATCTATTCACGTTTCCCTGTGAGCCACATCTAGACAGGCTCATGTGGACTCATATAACCAATTTAGGTACACAACCCATATTACCCTTTATAGCTGCAACATGTAAACCTAGAGAACAGAGAATATCCAGGAGGAAACAGTGGTCAACAGTGTCAAATGCAACAGGTCAAATAGGATGAGGACTGAGAAAAGACTATTAGATTTGGCAAGTAAGAGATTGTTGGTAACTTTGGAGAGAACAGCTTTAGTTGAGTGATCAGGTTGGAAGCCACAACACAAAAGGGTGAGGGGAATGAGTGGGAGGAGAGGAAGTAGAGACCGCAAATGTAGACAACTTTTTGAGGGAGGCTGAATCTCCCAATCTTGCCCGAATTGGGAGTGGAGCAGCCACTCACAGACCTCATCCTTTTCAGACCCAGATTGGTTCACCTTTCCTTAAATAGCCCCATTCCCAGGGGTTCACTATACTGGGGCACAAACCTAGTGAGGACACTCAATAGACTTTAGCCCTTTTGCAGAACAGAACTTTGAGGTTCAATTAACCTATGAGCCTCAGCCTCCCCCAAAAGCAGGGATTATAGCTGTGTGCTACCACATTTGGCTAGACAACATTTTCAAGGAGCTTGACCAAGAAAGAGAGCAGTGTTATTGGACAATGGCTTGATGGGGATTGTAGAGTGTAACAAAATTCTTGGTTTTTTGTTTTAAGATGGGAGAAGGTGGGATATTTTTTGGTTTGTTTGTTTTTTAGTATGGGTCTACTTTGAAGACAATTAAGGGGTTGGCTTTGGAAAGAAGAGCCACTTCATTTTCAGAGACTGAGGGAATGGAGTGAGGGATGATGTCAAGAGGTTTTGAGATGAAGAAAAAGGGAGAAAAGGGAGCTCACAATGAATAGCCTCAATTTCTTAGTAAAGTGGAGAGTGAGGTTCTCACCTGGGTTAGGGAAAGGAAGGTATGGAAACCTTGAAAAGGGAAGTGAAGGTTTGGAATAGCTTGTGAGGTATTGTTGTGGTTTCATGATGTGTTATGGTGGAACTGTCTCAAAGAGTTCAGTCAGACCATTTCTAATCCTTATTGAGATCAATGCCTCTCATGAAGTGGGCTTAGTTCCAAGAGGAACCAGCAACTTCAGAAAAAGCATGGTGGATTTTTATAGGGTAAATTACATTGCACAACAGAAATTATAAATATTAAGAAGGCAGGAAGTGTTTTTTAAGGGATTAGGTAATAGGGGAGGGGTCCCAGTCATAGTGGAACTGTTCATGCAATTACCCACAATGCATACAGAAAAAACCGTTGCAGGGGTATGTATGTATGTATGATATTATGATAAGCCTCTCTACATCATAAGTTCACCTAAAGGACAGCTTTTGCTATTACTGTGCAGGTGCCTACTTAGGGTAAGTCCCTTCTGTTGTTTTGGGGTCCACATCCTACTTGGGCATCCTGGTGGTGCTGCTTTCTGATTGGCTGAGTATTGTGGTCCTGTCTGAGACTAGATAGATATGGTTGTGGTTGAGTGCATGGACACACCTGCTGTTTCTGTGGAAAGTATGATGAATGGGTCTGGGGGCAATGGCTAGCTAGAGGCAGTGGCTGGGATCCCATCACATGGACACGCCTGCTATTTCTGTGAGAAATATGAGTTCACGGACATCCCTGTTGTTCTCGTGAGCAGTGAGGCATATATGAGGAAGTTAGGATATTGAGGGGGTGGGGAGTGAGTGGCTAGGTAGGGGCAGTGGGCCTGCTCTTCAGTGAGGCCTATAAAGAAGTTAGAATATTGGGGCTGGGGGCAGCTTTATTAGGATTTCATCAGCATGACATAGGGAATCAATTAGGGAAGAATTAGAGGACTGCCTTGCAGCAGTGAATGCCCAGTTGAAGTTGAATAATATGAATTTCTAATGTTCCTAGTCAGCATAGTTGTGAGATGTCCTCCAGCTCCATTCAATAGCCTGTGAATGGGAGTGGAGAAAGTAGATGGTGGGAATAATACAAGCCTGAGCTTTGGCAAGAGCTGAGCAGTGATAAGACAAGGGAGGGTTGGTATTAGAAAGAAAAGTACAGTTTAGAGTTGAAATAGCTAACTACAGTATCAAGACTGGAAAGGAAGGTAAGCAAAGTCAGAGTTGAGGTAATGGCCTGAGATAAGGCATAGATGAACTAGAGGTCTCAGTAAAGGTGAAGATTAGATTTAGGGAGGATAAGGCATGGGGAAAGTTGGAATGATTGGAGGTTATGGTCAGATAACGAAGGTATAAGTATCTAAGTAAGGATTTAGAACATTTGCTAGGTAAGGGTCAGATCTGAGTGTGACCATCCTTATGTATGGCTGAGGTTGGGGTGAAAGAATAGGTCATGGGGTTTAAGAGAGCTGATAAATTGGGGCAGCTAGGTGGTGCAGTGGATAGAGCACTGGCCCTGGAGTCAGGAAGACCTGAGTTCAAATCTGGCCTCAGACACTTGACACTAGCTGTGTAACCCTTGGGTGAGTCACTTAACTCCAATTGCCTTGCCTTCACTCCTCCAAAAAAAGCTGATAAACTGAGAGATTAGGGAGTTAGAAAGAATAGCAACATGAACATCAAATCCTTTATGATAAGGGCTGGAGCTGGGGAGGAAAGAAAGGTAGCAATCCAGGTGCTGAGCTCCTTGAGAAAGGAGAGAGAATCTCCTGGGGACTAGAATTCCAGAACCACTATGATTTAGATTAAGCAGAAATTTTTGATTTAATAGACTTCAGAAGAGGAGAAGCTGCTGAGTAATGGAGGTCAAGGGAGAATCTGGAAGTAGCATGGAAAGCAAACGGTATTCTGACTTTTCCCTCCAAGGCTCATTCTTCTAGGACAAGTGTGACCAGGGGCTGTGAAAGAAGGTAAAACCTCTGGGGAGGATGGCTAGGGATACAGTATTGTCAGGGGGTGCTGGGGCTCAGTGAGGGCTAGCACATGGAAGGATTTGAAAGCAAGAAATCCAAGGTGAAGGGAACTTTGTTTATTATGGCATGGGAATTCCAAAAGACATAGCAGAAAGAGGTGGGCAGGGTTGGAATGAAACTTGGTGGGTTAAGGTTGAGGATAATGTGAAGGAGAGAATGGCAGGAGGGGCAAATATGGCAAATAACTGATTAATACAGGTAGAGAGAAACAGAAGATTGTTAGTCATAGAATAGTAGTGGGTGGCAGATAGTGAAGCTCACAGTCTCCCAGGGGTGTTGCAGAGATCAGTGGTCCCCCCTTTTGGCAGAGGGTACTGGTAATTCAGGTCTACATATCTATTTGGCTCTGGCCTGCTACTACAGCTGTTTCCTCTGTCCTACACACATATTCACATGCCTCCTACATGTAACTCCATAGAATCTTAGTGGAAATAGAGTTTGAGTTGGTCTTTAAAGATAGGTAGGAGTTCAAAGGGACAGCTAGGTGGGGAAGTGGATAGAGCACCAGGCTTAGAGTCAGGAAGACCTAAGTTCAAATTTGGCCTCAGACACTTACTAGCTGTGTGACCATGGGCAAGTCACTTAACCCTTTTTGCCTCAGTTTCCTCATCTGTAAAATGAGCTGGAAAAGGAAATGACAAACCATTCCAGTATCTTTACCAAGAAAATTCCAAATGGCGTTACAAAGAATCAAACAGGACTGAAACAACTGAACAACAGGCATCCTTTTAAAAGGCAATGAGAGATGATTGGGGATGGAGCTGTTTGTGGATTTAATTTCAGAAATGTAAACAAAAATGCATATTCTGACACAGAGAGACACATATGAATCACAGAATTATAAAATTAACTGTAGGGTGGTATGATGGCAAGTATTCCAGGTCTGGAATTGGAGGACCTGAGTTCAAATTTCACCTCTGACTCTTACTACTTCTGTGATTTTGGGCAAGTCACTTTACATCCTCAGTTTCCTCCTCTGAAAAATGAGGAGACTGGACTGCATGACCTCTGAGGTTACTTCCATCCTATGAACTTCTCATACTCTTAAGAGTTGGTAGGGATCTCACAGATCATTTAGTTTAACTTGTACCTAACAAAGAATTCCTTCTATGGCATCTTCAACAAGCGGTTATCCTGACAGCACCTTGAAGACCAAATTCCAAGGCAGCCCATTTCACTTTGGATAACTCTAAGGAAGATTTTCCTTATGTTGAGCAATTTTCACCCACATCCACACCTTTCCTAGAGATATTTGCCAGAGATATTCTCCTAGAGATATTCTGCTAGAGATATTTGCTAGAGATACTCTCCAGCTCTACTCTGCTTTAACTTTTGAACCCATTATCTTCTTAATAGGGGACCATCTTCCCTGACATTATTCCCCTAAGTCCTTGTGGCCTTGTCACTAATCCATTACTTTCCCTGCATAAGTATTATCTGGCCTCTCCATCTGCCATGGACTAAACAGGATATGAACATACCTTTGTGTTGTTTCCCCAGGAGTATAATGTGAGCTCTTTGAGCACTGAGACCATTGAAATTTTTTATTTTTATCCCCAGTGATTAGTAGTGTTACATCTATAGCAATTGCTTAATAAATTCTAGAACAAACTCCTCTTCTACATGACAATCTTTCGAAGTCAGGAGCCAGAAAGATTAGGACTTCAGGCAAAGGCCTAGTGCAGGCCTGCCCAGGGTCCAGACTGAACACCAAAAGGACCAGGGTAGAGACATCAGGACTGACACAGAGCTGAACACCTGGAGCAGATGTGGGATAACTTCTGCATGTGGCACATCCCCCTGCCTTGGGATGTAATTATTGACACTGTTCTATGTGTAAGCTTTGTCCAGTTCCTGGGAACTCACACCTTTCCTCAGAACTCCCAATCACAGTCAATACCACCCTCCATCATCATGGGGACAGCTACGCATCTAAGTGGATAGTGCAGTGGGTCTGGGGTCAGGAAGTCCTGAGTTTAAACCTGACCTCTGAAAATTGCTAGCTGTGTGACCCTGGTCGAGACAATCTCTTTTTTGCCTCAGTTCCTCATCTGTAAAGTGGGGATAATAATAGCACCTACTTCTCAGGGATAAATTCTCACCAGGATAAAAATAAGATAATATTCGTAAAGTGCTTTGCAAAGCTTAGACGTAGTATATAAATGCTAGCTACCATTATTGCATTAAGCTGCCTGCCCCTATCCACTAGAGTCTTGGTAATTTTAAAAAATTTTAATTTTATGATTTTAATGAACGAAAATCTATTTTCTCTCCCTCCTGCCTCGCCTCATTTAAAAAAGAAAAATGAAACCCTTATATCAAACACTAGTCAAGCAAAATAGGTTCTCAAATTGGTCACGTCCGAAAAGTGTACTTGTATTTTTTTATGGGTAATCCACGACTTCCTTGGTTTACGGACCCACTCTCCCCCCACCCTCCGAGAGACAATTTCCCTCCGCCAAAGCAAAGCGTATCAGCACCTGCCCAGCCACCACATTCGGTGATTCCCCGCCCCTCCCCCCGCCCAGGTATGAAGCTGCTCTCTGACTCCAGTACGCTAACCTCCAACCTACACCTTTTTGTTGGGGGGGGGGGGGTCCTACACGACTGATTTTTCGTCAGTGTAGGGAACTCCCACAGAGGAAATCCCCCGCCCACCGCTACTAGTGCAGGGCTGCACCCCATCCCCCCCATCCCCAGAGACACGTAGAATCTCGGAGCATTGCTTGGGTACTGAGAAGTTGAGTGACTTGAATAGAATCAGAGCCCTTGGGTGTGAGGGGCGGGACTTCCACCCAGGTCTGGCCAGTTCTCTGTCCACTACACTACTCCACGCTGTCCCTCGTAGGGAGGAGAGCAGCTGCTTAAGGGACGCCGGTTGAGTCCGATTCAGTAGTCAGTGAGGCTGCCCCAAGGTGAAGTGGAGGCTTGCGGCCCAATAAAAAATCCTGGCGAAGGGCCACAGGGGCCGGCGGGAGTTGGGGGGGTGGGAAAGCAAAGAACAGCAGCTTTGGAGGGACAGGGAGAGAAACTCTTTGGAACCGCGGTACTCGGACCCCAACCTCTAGCCACGCCTCTTACCCCCCTTCCCTCGGTCAACTCCCTAGAAGCCCAGCTCCTCGCCTTTGATTGGCTTACTTTTTCCAATCCTGGTCTCCGCGTCCGTTGGGGACTCCGCCCCTCATCCTAATTGGTTTTCAATCCTTCGTCCTGTCTGGGCCCAGAGGTTGGCTGGCCCGCCCCCTCCGCGGGCCCCCGCTCCTCCCACCTCAACCTGCGCCGTGGCACGCGCGGGCCGTTGGAGGGGGCGGGGCCGTTAGGCCTGTTTGCAAACCGGTGGCTGCTACGTTGGAGGCGGAGCCGGACCTGAGCCTGGGCCAGGAGTTCAGTGAGGGGGCGGGGTCTCTATGGAAGGAGGGGGAGCGACATAAATATGGGTGGGGGAGGGGCTGAGGGAGAGAAGAGCTGGAAAGGGCTGGAGGGCGGAGGGGAGAAGAGGGAGCGTCTGGGGGAGGCTTCGAAGCGCAGTAAGAAAAGGGGGCTGAGGGGCAGCTCTTTTGGGGAGGGGTTGATGGAGAGGTGGGGGAGGTGCAGCTGGGGAGGGGGCCGTGTGTGTGGAGGGGCGGTGTGGCGAGGAGGGCATCCTAGCATCATAGATTTAGAACAGACAGGACTAGCGGAGGTCAGATGTGGTGAGGACAGGGCAGTTTGGAGAGCGGGTCCACGAGAAAGGCCTGAGCCTTTGCCCGCCGGTGTGGGCAGTGCCAGCCAGTCTGGTGCCAGTCAGAGGGTTTTTCCTCTGGAGTTCGGCCATCCCGGGCCCAATGGTGATGCTTTCCAGTCCCCAGGATCCCAAATGAATTAGAGTTGAAAGCCCATCAGCGTGTCTTTATTATTTCCCTGTCTTTGTTTCTTGTGTTTGTCTGCACTTGCCCATTCGTGTTTGGGAGATGTTTGGGACTGTGGGCAAGCTGTGCCCTTTCTCCCCAGGCTGATCTGGGTAGTCCGAAGGATGCTGGAGTATCTGTGACAGAAGCAGACGGTGTGCTTGTGGACTGGAACCCCCGGTACCATGGCCCTAACCCATCCAACCAATGTGGAGGAGCTGTATGAGCTGCAGGATAAACTGGGCAGGTGAAATGGGCTTTGAGGCTGGTGCCCTGTCCCTGGGCCAAGCTGGGAAAGAGGATGTCTGGCTTCCTGGCTGGAAACCCAGCTTCTTGGGTTCTGTCATGGGTGACCCTTGTCTTGCTGTTGTTTCTCTGTTCTTCCAGCCTTAATTGTTCCCCTACTCTCCACCCCACTCAGTGAACTACTCACTGGACCCTGCAAATAGGCTGTGCTTATTTTCTACTTGGTGTTTGTACTTCTGCTGGAGTGGATGAATATATGAATGTCCTCCCTTATCCCTAACCCCCTCTACTTATCTAAGATATTAGTTTGAACTACTTCAGGCTCCAACACCTTTTTCTTTACCACCTTGTCCTGAAGTTAACTTCTCACTTCTTTTGCTCTCCTAGAAAACTTACCTTCTACAATGCTCATTTGGTACTAAGCACATTTACTGCCCTATATTAGTTATATTTTTGTATGTAAAAAGGTTATTCGAAAACACTAAGGTAGTTTCAAGAAGTGAACTTTATAACAAGTCAGGTAATTGTTCCAAATATTGCAACAAATGATTATTTTTCTACATAATCTTATAAATTCAAACACTTGCTATAACATAGTATGATAGTTCCCCAACAGACTGAACGAATCTTGAGGACAGGATAATGCCTCATATGTCTTTATCCCTTACAGACTCTAGCCTAGCATAGGACTATGTACAATCAATTGTTGAATGAATTATGAGTGATTGTTGGAAGATGAAGGATCGGACCTCAGAATTTTTCCTCTGATTGGGACTCCTGGTCTTCTAGGTCTTCTGCTTGAACCCAGCTTCTGATCTATAGCAGGTTCTCTGCACAGGGTAACTCTGCACAGACACGAACTAAATACTTGTTAGTTGATTGGTCTGGCTCTATTGCCACCAGATCCCTGACTTCCTCCTCTTTCTCTGGCCCCCAACTTGGATAGTCAGATATTTAAATCTTCCCCCCCTCCAAAAAATAGGTGCTTTGGAGTGATTAGACTTGGCACTTGGACCCCAGATTGTCTCCTTTCATCTTCTCTGCTGCATTCTGTGGTGACCTTTAGGAGGTCACGTGGTGCTACATTGCCCTTTGGACGTTGCATTTATTTATTCAATAAGTAAACCAATGTCTAGGTATAGAACTTTGACTATAGTAAGTGCTTAAAGGTTGTTGAATTGATTACTGAGTGCACTATACTCTGTGGACACAAGTTTATAAAATTATAGCACATCAAAACTGAAGCTGAGAGACCCAAAGGGTTTAAGTGACTGCCCCAAGGTCATACAGCTAGTTAGCGGCAAAACAAGCTATAGAAATCTGACCTCTTTGATTGACTTCTAGTTCATTATCAGAGGCATAAAACATGATACCTGCCCTCAAGGAACCTGCAAGCTGGTAGGTACTATAAGATGTGCACAAATAACTATAGTACAAGGCAGTATACAAGTGCCTTGTGAGTGTTACAACAAAAGGAATTGAGTGGAAGGAGGGCAAGTTTCTTGCTAGGAAAAGTAGAGATGTCTGAATGAAGGAAGTAACATCTAAGTTGGACCTTGAAAGATGGCTAGAATTTTTTTTTTGGATAGTTATAAAAAGGAAGGAAGGGCATTCCAGGTAGATGGAACTGCTCGAGCAAAGGCAAGAAAGCCCAAGAGTACATTTGAGAAACATTGATTAGACCACTTTGGTGCCTCTTGCCCCACCCTTTCTTACCCCTTCAGTGGGCACTTTGCGACCGTTTGGCGATGCCGGGAGCGTTCCTCAGGAAGGTCTTATGCAGCCAAATTCATCAAGATGCGTAGGAGGAAAGGGAGCCGACTGGGGATAGAACGTGAAGTGGTAAATCGAGAGGTGGAAATCCTGCAGCAGCTGCAACACCCTCACATCATGAAGCTGCATGACATCTTCATCTGCCAGGTCCAGATGGTGCTGGTGTTGGAGTTGTGAGTGTCCTGGGGGTGGGAGGCATACTTCTCCAAATGGGGGGAAGCCTGAGGGATCTTAAAGAGGACTCAGGGATCTTAAGGGCCTGAGGAGATAATAAGATCCTTGAGAAGTTTATGAAGAGGCTTTTGGGGATCAGAGAAGGAATTAGAATCCTGGTAGATTTTGAAGGGAGAACCAGGTTTTGTAGGTATAAGATAGAGGTTCCCAAACTTATTTGGCCCACTGCCCCCTTTTAAATGATGCATCTTAAATTTAATAATTTATTGTAAATCTGTGGGGTTTTTCCTGCATTGAAATTTTGATGATGGAACATTGTGTCATGTAACTGTATAGTATCATATTGTAAACAAGTAATTACAGGCACATATTCCTGCCAACTCATGCTGAACCTCCTGACAACTCTTCACCAGCTTGCTTGCCAACACTTGCTCGTTAAGACCTGTTGGTGGACTTGACCACTGATAGGTTATAACTTGCATTTGTTTATTTGGAAAATAATGTAATCACTATGACTTTAACTCTGTTATACAACAGATGCAACATGTACAGTTTTTCAAAATTTTCTTCTCTTCTTTCATTATACTTTCACTGCCCCTTTATTTTTATTCAATGACCCCCAATTACACCCAAGGCTACTACCCCTCCATCTTTTCAGTGCCCTCCAGGGGGTGATACTGCCTACTTTGGGAACCTCTGGATAAGGAGAGAATGAGGAGGGAAGGGATAAAAGGAGAGTAAAGAGAGATCTTGGAGGGAGGTTCTAGTAGTTTGAGGAGGAGAAGTGAGGAATTTGGATCCAGGAATATTCCAAGGAAGAATAAAGGATCCTTGAAGTCAAGGGTATTAAAGGAACCGAGGGGATCTTAAAAAAAATTAGAAATGGCTAGGTCTTAGAAGGAATTTGGAATCCTGGTTTTCAAAGGAAACTTATAGAATACTGGGGGCATGAGGAGGTCTTGTGAAGTCTAGTTTAATCCCTGCTTGTATTCTTTCTTCCTGCAGGATACAGGGAGGGGAATTTTTCGACTTTGTGGCTGAGAAGGAGTCATTGTCAGAGCCTGAAGCTTCAGACTTCTTGTTACAACTTCTGGATGGATTGGTTTATATGCATTCCTTGAACATCTGCCACTTTGACCTCAAGGTAGTGACCCCTGGTGGCCTTATGTAACCCTACAGGCGTCTTGGATTAGAGGCCATTTTCTCCAAGTTAAAAAGTTTATTCAGCATTCATTCATTTATGTCACTTTCTTGTTCAAAAATGTTCTGTGGCTTTCTGTTGAGCTCCTAGGATCATATATTTAGAGTTGGGAGGGACCTTGGAGGTTATCTGTGTATTGTTTATATGATTAGATGCAAATTCTTCATACTAACATTGAAGATTCTCCACAATCTACATGCAACCACTTTTTCAAATACTATTTTACATACTCTTGTTCGCACACTCTTAAGTTCTGGTCACATTGACCCACTATTGATTCCTTGATGTCAGTTCCCTGATCTTGTTCTTCCATCTGCTTTCTTTGTTCATTGGTTCAGATCATACTGCAACTGAAAGGAACTCTTCTCATCTCTGCCTGTCCCACTTTTCTTTGTACCACCTCTTCTGTGATACCTTCCCCTATCCTTCCAGTGAAAAGTAGTGTCTTTTCCCCAATTTTTTTAGATCACTCTGTCCAGATTTCTCTTTTGCCCTATCATACCCTAATGAATTATAAATTCTTTGAAGGAAGGAACTACTCACTTAGTACAATACTTTGCACATAGTAGGAGCTGCTTAAGAAATGGTATTCATTTGAATTGGATTCAACAAAATTTTTGAATGCCTGCTATATTCAAGGGAAAATGATAGGTGCCATGCTGTTCAGGATATAATCCTTATCTTGAGTTGTTTTATAATTTGGCTGCATTAGAACAAGAATTCTTAACATTTTTTATGTCATAGTCCCTTGCAGTCTGGTTAAACCTATGGATCCCTTCCCAAAATGATGTTTTTAAGTATTTGAAGAAAATGCTAAATTTCAATTTGGAGACTAGTAGAAATAGAAATATGATTTCTTTCCTATCCAAGTTCATGGAACCCTTTAAGTCTGTGCACAGACCCCAGGTTAAGAACTTCTGGGCTAAAAAATCTCTAAGATTCCTGACAACTTAACCTTCTGTCACATTGCCTTGTACATATTGGGTGCTTAATAATTGTTAACTTGAGTTATGATTTGTGATCTAGGCAGTGAAGACATATCTACATTACTAGACTTTGTGTGTTAAGTATAATAATATAAGTGACTGTTAAGGTGAATGCTATTGAAATACAAAGGAGGGAAGCCTTATTTTGCTGAAGGTTATTAAGGAAGGCTTCATGGAAGAGCATTTGAACTCGATGTAAGTTGCTAAGAGACAGATTTAGGCTTAATAAAGGGAAAAACTTCCTCAAGAACTAGAGCCCTCTGAATGTGAAATAGGCTACCTTGGAAGGTAATAGTTTTCTTCTCTTTAAAAGAAGGTTGTATGATTACATATTGGGCATGTTGTAGAAGTGATTCCTGCTCAGGTATGGGTTGGACAACATGTCCTCTGAGGTCCTTTTCTACTCTGAGGTTATGTTATTCTGAGTCTTGGCAGATAGTTAGGAATTTGGTAGATAAAAATCACAGGAAGAGCACTCCAGGTAGAGGAAGCAACATGAGCAAAGATGTAGGAATGGCAAATCTAGAGACTTTAGAAGATGAAGGAGATTTATCTATGATATCTAAGATACTACATGAGATGATATATAAAATGAGATTTATGGACTGTGCTTTAAAATAAAGGAATAATATACTCTTAGTATGGGATATTGTATACTTAATGAGTGCTGGTAAAATATATATTGCCTAGATTTCAGATCTGATCAAGAATGCTTTTAAACTGAAAAGGGTGAGAGAAAACTGCCTACAGTATAAACCAGCTATGACAGAGAATAAATAGCAGCCGCAACATAGGAGATAATCAAGCAAACATTGTCTACATTTTAGTACAGAGTTCCAGTAACTCAAAGGAGAGAAAATCTAAGAAAGGTTCCAGCAGTAAAATCCATGGCATCGGAAATCTGAGCACAAATATATAAAATATGGGCAAAAATAAGGGAAGCTAGACGTACTAATGTGAGGAAGCCTATTTGATCTCATAAGTCATATCACCAAGCTTGTTGGGATAGGACTAATGGCTGTAATAGGGGGCTATGGAAGGGAATATATTTCTGATACTTCAATCAATTATGAGTTCATTAATATGGGTACTTCTTCCAGTGTGCAGATTGTACAACATTCATACCTTCCTGTCATATGTAACTCTTGTCCATTTTGTTCCATAAATCCTTCGTGGGAGGTCTGCTCTAAATGTTAGAGGTCTTCTAGCTCTTTTGACACTATGAGAGTACCAGTGTGGCACTTAAGAAATCCACCTTTTAAAAGAAAGTTTTATCAATGCCTTTTGTTTTTAAAATCAATCTCATTTCCAGACATATGTACCCCTGAATACCCAGTGAAGCTATCCTTGTAACAGAAAAAAGGAACTGAACAAAATGAATGATACAGTGACTATGTCTGATAGTGTATGCAGTATTCTGCACCCATAGTCCTCTGACCTCTATAAAGAAGTGGGGGAGGTACATTTCTTCATCTCTTTTCCAGGGCCAAGATTAATCATACTAAAAAGACTTCAGCTTTAAACTGTTCATCTATTACCTTTTGCTTCTGATGTATGACTAGCCCACCTATTTCTGAACATATATCTCCTAAATCATATATTTTATGCCATTTATTTCATTAAACTAATCACTGATAATATATTGCAATTTAGTAGTCCATGATTCTCAATCATAGAGCATCATTGAAAGAATATTGGTGTTTTAAAATGGATTTTTATTTCAGGGAACAACTTGGAATCATAGGAATGTTGCAGTTTCCCAAAAGCAATCTAGCTTATAGTCTTCCTGCAGTTCGGTTTTGGGCTTAGCTCATGGTTTGTTTGTAGTGTTTGCCCAAGATATAGGTACTGATGAATCAAATCAGTAAGCTCTGTTCAACTCACTGTTTTTATCCACTTGGCTTTTCCTATGTGGATTGTTAGTTTAAACCTTTGAGTAGTTGTAGATCTCACTTAGGAGGCTCTGTGGTATTGTAAGGCTGGATAAAATCAACACAATAATTTGAGTAGGTTGGACTAGATGACCTCTAATGTCCCTTCCAGTTCTAAATCTATGATCCTGTAATCCACCAACAGGAGCATCTGGAGGACGTAACAATCTGTAGGGAATACCTTTTCCATTTGGATTCTGCACTAGACATCTTCCATGACAGTCGCAAACACCTTTGGTGAGCATATGTCTCCCTTTTTTATGTCTTGCTCGATATTGATAATCAGCATCATCAAACAAAATTCTCTATTTTTGCACCTATCAAGGAATCAACATGGTGCGGAATAGAGCCTCTTAAGACTGCATTTTGATCTACTAAGTCAAATGCTTTTATTTAAAACACTCCACAAACAATAAGCACAGTGGGAGCTTGTTTTTTCTACACTTTTTAGTCAATTGCATCACTTTGAAGAATGTGCTTTGTGGTAGTGTTGTTTGCAATAATCTACCTGTTCTCTTCTCATATTTTCATCAAGGAAACTTTTGATACATATGTAGATCATTCTCCTAAAATTTTATAGAGATAATAAACTGGGTATTTAGGTATAATAGTTACTGCTGTCCTCTCAGTCACCATTTTGGGGTAGTAATACTGTCTGTGATTCCACCCCCCCCAGTTGTTTGCTATCTTCCCTTCTTGACAATATCTTCAGATAGCTTGAGAATCGATACCTCAATGCCCTCAAAACTGTATCTCCTCCAGCACAAATTTCCTCTATCTATACTTGGTCTAGTCCATGTTATTCTTTCCTGTCTTTGTCCTAGTTTAGTGTCATTCCCATTTCCTTTTTTTTTTTTAGTACACCAGAGGTTGAAATATTAGAGTCTAAAGATTTAGGTGATCTTGGCATAGTGCGTAGAGAGGAAGACTTCCCTTCAAGTCCTACTTCTTACGTATAATGGTTGTGTGACCCTGGGTATGTCCACTTAAACTCTTAGTGCCTCAGACAACTCTCTTAAGATGTTTGGTTTAAGGAAGCAGCATGGTGCAGTGGAATGAACACTGATCCATGGCCTGGGTTCAAATCCTGACCCTGATGGTAAGGTGCTTAATCTCCCCATGTTTTAGTTTCCTTATCTGTAAAATGAGAGGGCTGAACTAAATGCCAGTGAAGTCTGTTCCAGCTTTATACTTATGATGTCACTGTCATTGATGAAGAAAATTGTCAGCTACAGAAATCTGACAGATTTGATTTATTTTTCATCTGTTGTCCTTCCATTTTCATCTTTAAAAAACTAGTTGACCTGGTATAGTCTTCTTAATTGGGTCTCACATCCAGCTTTCTGCAATGGAAAAGTATACCATACTCATTTGTTCATTCAGTAAACATTTATTAAGTGCCTACTATGAACCAGATATTGTGCTAAGTACTGGATAAGAGTGCGTAAGTGAAAGAACAGTGGCATTATATAATAAGAAGGTATACTTATGTGATGAAATCATGGAAGAGGATGGGCACACATGTTGGAGAGTATTTAGGTAAAGATAAACAGAGGGAGGAACAGAAGTGATATTGTCTTGCTGGTATTTCATAGACCAAATATATAGGAGGAAATAGATGAGGAATTTAAGAACCAAATCATAAACTTACCCTGGAGGCATGACATAGTAGTGATAGTAGACTTCAGTTATTCATATATGTTCCAAGAATAGAGCAGCTGATAAATTCTTGGATTGTCTAAATGATAATTTTAATCTACAAAATGTAGAGAAAGCAATACAGAGGGCTCATGTTTGCTACCTGATTCTGACCAACAAGGAAGAATTGGTTACTGAAATAAAAATTATGGGATCCTGGGGGATGTATGACCACTGTATCTGAGACTTTATGGTAGGGAAGGAGAGGAAAGTTGGGTACATTCTAAAGCTGAGTACAGCTGGGTACCCTAGATTTGGGGCAAACATTTCAAACGTTCAGAGAAAGTATTGGTAGGAATTATAACTTAAAATTCTACTGGAAAAGTAAGTCCAAGAAGGATAGGATGCTTTCAAGAATGAAATTCTTAAGATAGAAACTATTCTGATAAGGAAGAAAAGGGGAACTGCCTAAAGGCTCCAATTTGTTTACAGACAGAACTCATAAACCAACTTAGATTTTAAAAAGAAATATATAGATAACAGAGTAAAAGGAAGCATCGTAGCTCAACTCTCCTCCCCACTGCCTGGCCCAATCCTTAGCACCATATGACTTAAAACCCTTGGTGCCATTACTCAGAGCTGGATCCTAGAGAAGGAGAGACATTGGACTTAGCCACCAGGCTAAAGAGAAGAGCTTTAGCACAGCTCCAAAGAAAAAAGCCTCAGTATGTGTTGCCAGGAAGAAAAGGGCCTCATTTTTGGATGAGGGTTGACCTTGGACTATGGGTTAAAGGAAGAGGCTTCAACTCAGTTTTATCTCCAAAGGAGGGGAGACCTCAAAACTCAAAATGAGTAACCAAAAAAAAAAAAGACAAAGAGCTATTATGATGCTGGAAATGCCCAACACACAACTCTAGAAGAAGAAAATAACTTCAAAATACCTAGAAGCAGACCTCAAAGGGAAACACAGTTTGCCCACAAGATTAGTTAGAAATAAAATGAAAGCAATAAAAGAATTAGAAAAGAAAAGATAACTATGGAAAAGAGTGTAAAGAGAAGCAATAGCTTAATACTAGAGGTACAAAACCTTACCCAGGTAACGGATTCCTTAAAAGTTAGAACAGACCAAATAGAAGTTAATGACTCTAGGATACAACAAGAAATGTTAAAACGAAAAGATTTTTAAAAAGAAAATATAAGGTATCTCATAGAAAAAAACAACTGACCTGGAAAACAGATCAAGGAGAGATAGCTTAAGAGTCACTGGACTATGGGAGCAGCTAGGTAGTTCAATGGCTAGAGAACTGGCCCTGGAGTCCAGAGGATCTGAGTTCAAATCTGGCCTCAGACGCTAGCTATGTGACCCTGGGAAAGTCACTTAACCCTGATTGCTTCCCACCCAAAAAAAGAAGAATCACTGGACTACTTGAAGGCCACCAACAAAAAATTAGCCTGGATATGATATTTCAATAAATCATGGAATAAAATTGCCTAGAGATATTCAAACAAGAAGGGAAGGTGAAGACAGAAAGAATCCATAAATCACTTCCTGAAAGAAATCCCAAAATGAAAACTTCCAGGAATATCATTGCCAAAATGCCAAGCATCCAAATCAAAGAAAAAAATACTGGAAGCAACCAGAAAGAAAGAATTAAATTACCAAGGAACTACAGTCAGGATCACACAAGATTTAGCAGCTACCACTATAAAGGAGTAGGAAGTGTGATATTCCAAAAGTCAAAAGACAATGATCTACAACCAAGAATAACATACTCAGCAAAAACAAACAAACAAAAAACCTGTCAAAACCCCATAATTCTACAAAGGAAAAAAATTTCCTGCAATGAAGTATAGGAATTCCAAGAAATCCTGAGGGAAAGACCAGGATGGAACAGAAACTTTAAAATAAGAACATGGGAACCAAGAGAAATCTTAAGGTCCTTTCTGATCACTTTTATTTGCCTTCTTAAGTTTTTGTTTTAGGATTTCTTAAACTATTTGCATTTTAATGGGAGCAAGGAATGATAGGAGAATCCTTTCAGAACCCTAATGTTGTCAGGGGTCATAGAAGGAGTCAAATGAGATAGAGGGACTGGTTTTTATCATGTTTTGATGATTTGGAAGAATGGAGAGAAAGAAAAAAGGAGAAGAAAGATAGGTGAACTTATTTCACCCAATCAAGGTGTGCAAGTAGAAGTCTATACAAAAATAGAAGAGTGAAGGTGGGAATGGGTGATGCTTGAACCTCATTTTCATCTGAACTAGTCAAAAGAGAGTAGAACACACATAAGAGTTTGCTGTAGAAATGCATTCAACTCAACAGGAAACAGGAGAGAAGAGGAAGAGGAGAAAGGGGAATATAAGAAGGATGGTAGATGCAGGAAGGGGTTAGTCATAAGCAAAACAAACCCTAAACTTGGAAGGGGGGTGAAGGATCATGAAGAGCAGTTAGAAAGAAATAAAGAGGATGTGAAATGAAGGAATGAGAGTGGGGAGCAACAAGAGGGAAAAATCGAATAGCATGGAGGGAAATAAACAATTAACAATCATAACTGTGAATGTGAATGGGATGAACTCACCCATAAAATGGAAAAGGATTAGAAAGCAGAATCTAACACGTTGTTTACAAGATGCACACTTGAAACATAAAGAGAGAGTTAAAAAAAGTGCTTAGGGCAAAGATATATTATGCCTCAGCTGAATTATAGAAAGCAAGGATAGCAGTCCTGATTTCAGTCAATGCACAAAAAAGTAGATAAAAGAGATAATTTATTTTATAATTTATTATAAAAGAGACAATTCATTATGTAACATGTGTACACCAAATGGCATATCATCTTAATACTTAAAGGAAAAGCTAAATGAGCTAGAGGAAGAAACAGATAGTAAAACGATAATAATGGTGAACCTTGGTATGCCCTTCATGGACTTAGACAATTCTAACAACAAAAAAAACGAGAAAGAAATTAAGAGCTTGAATAGAATTTTAGAAAGGTTGGATATGATATATGTCTGGTCATTACTGAATGGGAATAGAAAGGACTATACACATTTCTTTTTGTTGTTGTTGAGGGGGGAAGGCAGGGCAATTGGTGTTAAGTGACTTGCCCAAGGTCACACAGCTAGGAAGCGTGTCAAGTGTCCGAGGCCGGATTTGAACTCAGGTCCTCCTGACTCCAGGGCCGATGCTCTATTCACTGCATCACCTAGCTGCCCCAGCTATACATGTTTCTCAGCTGTTTATAACAGTTCTACAAAAAATACCCAGTAGGGCAAATCACAAATGCAGAAAAACAGTAATATCAAGAACACATCTTAATGATGGCATAATAAAAATCATGTTAGATAAAGAACCATTGAAGAAAAGTAAATGTCAATGAGAGACTAAATAACAATCTTAAAGAATTGGTGGGCTAAAGAACAAATTATAGAAATGATAATTTCATTAAAGATAATAACAACATTACCAACATTTTTGAGATACAGCCAAAGCAATTTTAGGGAAATTTTAGGGAAATTTAAGGGAAATTTTACAATCTAAACACTTTCACCAATAAAAGAAAGAGTAAATCAATGAATTGAGCGTACAACTAGAAAAAAAATCTAGCAAACCAGTAAATTAACCCCACCTGATTAAAAACCAAAATAGAAGTAGAAAAAAAGATTAACAAAATTGAAAGAAAAATTACATTAATAAAACTAGGAGATATTTTAAAAAGGCAAATAGATGAGCCATTAGCTAATTTGATTTAAATAAAGCCAGACTAATCAGTATCAAAAATGAAAAAGGTGGCAAAAGGGGGGGGTGGAGCCAAGATGGCAGCTGGAAAGCAGGGACTTGCCTAGGGCTGTCCCCCAGGACCCTCCAAACACCAATAAAAAATGGCTGTGAACAAATTATAGACCTGCAGAACCCACAAAATAACAGAGGGAAGCAGGTCTCCAGCCCAGGACAGCCTGGATGGTTGTTGGGTAAGGTCTATCATGCATAGAGCTGGGAGCGGAGCAGAACCCAGAGTGGGCTGTACCCAGACCAACCAGACTGGGAGCCAGGCAGAACAGACCCTAGTGCCCTGAATCAGTGAGCTGTGGCAGTTACCAGACTTTTCAACCCACAAACACCAAAGACAACAGAGAAGGTTAGTGGGAAAAGCTATGGGGACAGAGTGAAAGGAGTTTGTGGTTCAGTCACTGCCCAGAGGCAGCAGGGGTGGTGTAGCTACAGAACCCTGTGTTCTGGTGGGAGGAATTAAGTGGCAGATAAGAGTGGGAGTGTAGAGCCTGCTTAAGATCTGAGTCTGGTCTGGGTTGGTGTTTCTTGGGGGAGGAGGGGCACTGGTGTGGCAGAGCTTGCTGTATAGAAATAGCTCTGAAAACAACAGTGCATATCCTCAAGCTTGGAACAAAGTACTTTCTACAAGCAGTCATACCCTGGCGAAAAACTCAAGGGTCAAGTAGTTGGCTGGGAACATGGCCAGGCAGCGAAAATGGACTGAGATTCAGATTCAGACTTTGGAATCTTTCTTTGGTGACAAAGAAGACCAAAACATACATCCAGAAGAAGTCAACAAATTCAAAGAGCCTGCATCAAAAGCCTCCAAGAAAGACATGGACTGGTCTCAGGCCATGGAAGAGCTCAAAAAGGATTTGGCAAAGCAAGTTAGAGAAGTAGAGGAAAAATTGGGAAGAGAAATGAGAATGATGCAAGAAAACCATGAAAAACAAGTCAATGACTTGCTAAAGGAGACCCAAAAAAATACTGAAGAAAACACCTTTAAAAAATAGACTTAACTCAAATGGCAAAGGAGCTCCAAAAAGCCAATGAGAAGAATGCCTTGAAAGGCAGAATTAGCCAAATGGAAAAGGAGGTCCAAAAGACCACTGAAGAAAATACTACCTTAAAAATTAGATTGGAGCAAGTGGAAGCTAGTGACTTTATGAGAAATCAAGATATAAAACAGAACCAAAGGAATGAAAAAATGGAAGACGATGTGAAATATCTCATTGGAAAAACCACTGACCTGGAAAATAGATCCAGGAGAGATAATTTAAAAATAAGGCCTACCTGAAAGCAATGATCAAAAAAAGAGCCTAGATATCTTTCAAGAAATTATCAAGGAGAACTGCCCTGATATTCTAAAGCCAGAGGGTAAAATAGAAATTGAAAGAATCCACTGATTGCCTCCTGAAAAAGATCCCCAAAAGAAAACTCCTAGGAATATTGTGGCCAGATTCCAGAGATCAAGGAGAAAATACTGCAAGCAGCCAGAAAGAAACAATTTGAGTATTGTGGAAACATAATCAGAATAACCCAAGATCCAGCAGCTTCTACATTAAGGGATGGAAGGGCTTGGAATATGATATTCTGGAGGTCAATGGAGCTAGGATTAAAACCAAGAATCACCTACCCAGCAAAACTGAGTATCATGCTGCAAGGCAAAATATGGATTTTCAATAAAATAGAGGACTTTCAAGCTTTCTCAGTGAAAAGACCAGAGCTGAATAGAAAATTTGACTTTCAAAAACAAGAATCAAGAGAAGCATGAAAAGGTAAACAAGAAAGAGAAATTGCAAGGGACTTACTAAAGTTGAACTGTTTTGTTCACATTCCTACATGGAAAGATGATGTGTATAATTCATGAGACCTCAATATTAGAATAGCTGAAGGGAATATATATATATATATATATATATATATATATATATATATACACACACACACACACACACACACACACACACATATATATATATACATACATACACATATACATGCGTGCACACACACACATATATATATATACAGAGGGCACAGGATGAGTTGAATATGAAGGGATGATATCTAAAAAAATAAAATCAAATTAAGGGATGAGAGAGGAATATATTGAGAGAGGGAGAAAGGGAGAGATAGAATGGGGTAAATTATCTCGCATAAAAGTGGCAAGAAAAATCAGTTCTCTTGGGAGGGAAGAGGGGGCAGGTGAGGGGGAATGAGTGAATCTTGCTCTCATTGGATTTGACCTGAGAAGGGAATAACATACACATTCAATTGGGTATCTTACCCCACAGGAAAGAAGGAGGAAGGAGATAAAAAGGGGGGGATGATAGAAAGGAGGGCAGATGGGGGAGGAGGTAATCAAAAGCAAACACTTTTGAAAAGGGACAGGGTCAAGGGAGAAAATTGGATAAAGTGGGACAGGATAGGAGGGAGCAAAATGCAGTTAGTCTTTCCCAACATGAGTGTTGCGGAAGGGTTTTGCATAATGATATACAGGTGGCCTATGTTGAATTGCTTGCCTTCTTAGGGAGGGTGGGTAGGGAGGGAAGAGGGGAGAGAAGTTGGAACTCAAAGTTTTAAAAGAAGATATTAAAAAAAAGTTTTTGCATGCAAGTAGGAAACAAGATATACAGGCAATGGGGCATAGAAATCTATCTTGCCCTACAAGAAAGTAAGGGAAAAGGGAATGGTGGGGAGTGGGGTGACAGAAGGGAGGGCTGACTGGGGAATGGGGCAATCAGAATATATGCCATCTGGGAGTGGGGGGGAGGGTAGAAATGAGGAGTAAATTTGTAATTCAAACTCTTGTGAAAATTAATGCTGAAAACTAAAAATATTAAATAAATAAATAATGATTTAAAAGCAAACAAACAAACAAAAAAACAAAAATGAAAAGGTGCATTCCCAACCAATGAAGAAGTGAAAATTTTTTTTAGAAACTTTCTATCAATTTTATGCCAATAAGACTATCTAAATAAAATGGATGAATTCAGTATTTACAAAAATATAAAATGCCCAGATTAATAAAACAGGAAATAGAGGACATAAATAACTGAATCTTAGAAAAAGAAATTGAAGAAGCTATAAATGAACTCCCCAAAAGGTGGAAAAAATACCCTAGGACCAGATGGATTTACAGGTGAATTCCAGCAAACATTCAAGAAAGAGCAATTCTGGTATTACACAAACTGTTTGAAAAAAAGAGAAAGAAAGAAAAAAGAAAAATAAAGAGTCCTATAAAACTCGTTCTATGACACAAGTAGGATCTTCATTTCTAAACTGGGGGAGTCAAAACAAGGAAAACTATAGACCGATATCCCTATTGAACACTAAAGCAAAAATTTTTTATAAAATCTTAGCAAAGAGGCTACCATGTTATATCACAAAGATGATACACAGTAATCAGATTGGCTTTATACTAGGAATGCAGGATTGGTTTTATATTAGGAAAATCGTAAGCATAATTGGCCATATTGATAATAAAACAAAATAATTTGATTGTCAATGGAATGTCAGCTTTCTGTTGTATTTTTGGCAAAGTATAACACTCATTTCTGTTAAAAAGCACTAGAAGCCGAAAGAATAATTGGACCTTTCCTTAACATGGTATATATTATATATAGCATTATTTGTATTGAAGATAAAGTAGAGTTGTTTCCTGTAAGATTAGGCATGAAGGAATGATGTTCCTGATCAACCACTTCTATTTGGCACAATGCTGTATCAATAGGACAATGAGAACTTGAAGGCATAAGCATAGGCATTGAAGAAAAAATATGATTTTGCAGGAGATATGATACTGTACTTAGAGAACCCTAGAGAGTCAACTGAAAATTAATTGAAACAGTTTCAGCAAAGTTCCAGGTTAAAAAATAATCTTTACGAATCACCAGCATTTCTGTATAATACAATAAAACCTAGCAGGAAAATAGAGAAAAATAAATTCCATTTAAAACAACTGCAGAATGTATAAAATACTTGAGAGTTTCACTACCAACATATAGGAATCATATGACTCAACTAAAAAACACTATTTGCAAAAATACAGATGTAAATAATTAGAGAAATATTAATTGTTTCAGGGATAAGCTGAAGCACTATAAAAATGATACTAAATTTACTCATCCGGTGCCATAACAATCAAACTATCATTACTTTATAGGAATTGTGTTACTTTAATAAAATTAGAAAAAATAACAAAATTAGTCTGAAGGAACAAAAGGTTGAGAATCTCAAAGGAAATAATGAGGAAAAGTGTGAAGGAAGGGGACCTAGTAGCACCAGATCTCAAATTATGCTATAAAGTAGTAATAATCAAAACAAGTCGTTATGATGAAAATAAAAAATAGATAACTCAATAAAAAAGATTAGTGTTCAATAAACCCAAAGACCTTTTCTACTGGGGTAAGGACTCATTATTTGACAACTACTGCTAGGAAAACTGGACAGCAGTCTGGCAGAAATTCTATTAAGACTATACCTCACATCATATGCCAAGATAAATTCCCAATGTACATGTGACCTAGTTGTAAAAAATTAAATGACAAATTAGAGGAACAAGGAAGAAATTACTTTTCAGATCTATGGATAGGGGAAGACTTTGTGACTAAAGAATAGAGAGGATCTCAAAAGATAAAGTGGACAATTTTCATTACATAAAATTAAAAAAGATTTGCATAAACAAATCCAATATAGCTAAGACTAAAAGGAAAAGAGATAATTGGAGGGAAAAAACCTTTGCAGTAAATTGTTAAAAGTCTCATTTCCAAGATAAATAAGAAACTGATTTCAAATTTTTACTGGAGTCCCCAGTTGATAAATGGTCAAAGGACATGAACAGGCAGTTCTCAAGGAAAGAATACCATGCTATTTATAGGTATATGAAAACATGCTCTAAATTGCCAATAATTAGAGAAATGTAAATTAAAATCTGAGGGTATACTCCACATCCATTAGATTGACAAAGCTAACAAATGTTGGAAGGTTATTGGTAATACAGGAGCTGAGAGCTGGCCAAGAATTTCTTTTTCCCTCTCCCTAGCCTGAGAACATCATGCTACAGCAGAAAGATGTTATTAAACCTAAGATCAAGATAATTGGCTTCGGGATGGCCCAGAAAATTGAGAAAAACATGTACCTCAACAGTCGGTGTGGGCTTCCAGAGTATGTTGGTAGGTAAAGAGACTGGGTTCTAGGATCTCAGAATCTCCATTTTAGCTCTCCCTTCAAATTCCCAGAGCCTATTTGTCTGCAACTTACCAAGTTTTGGCTAGTTAGACCTTCCTGAGGTCATCTCAGCCATTTCCTTGCCTTTCATCAAGGTGTCCTCTCCCTTAGCCCCTTGTCTTATTGCAGTGATTTTTGGTTTTGTTTTTTAGGAAAAGTTCACCTTCCTCAATCTTTAGTCTTCTACTTCTTCTACATTACTAGGAGCTCATTTCCACTGAGTGATGAATGCCAGTGGGGCTTCTTCCTTTAACAGTTTTCTTATTCCACCATTCATGTCTTCCCCAGCTTTATAGCCACCATCTCTGCTTACTGCAGTTCCAGCCCTTCTGTATCTTCCCTCCACCAGATATTTTTACTCCACTTCCCTAAAGAAACATCTTAACCCTCTTGACCCTATACGGCCCCCTCCCCCATTCCCTCCCAGTCGCTGCTCCTTCCTCCTTCCCACAAATCTTCCTCTGCGTAGGAATTCCAGACTGGGACTTGCCAGGGCTTCATAGCCTAGGTACTCAGGAGCCCAGCTGCAGGGCGGAGTGGGAACCAGGCGTGGAGGACACCACCCTGGGTTCCCTCAGGATGAGCGTTTTCCCCTTTCAGCTCCAGAGGTGATCAAGTTGGAACCTCTCACTGTTGTTGCAGATATGTGGTGAGGATTGTGGGGTAGGAGGAAAGGGGTTGAGGAAGGAGCTGGGGAGGATGAAGGGAGGGTACTGGGATCTCTTCTGCTTGGAAGGCTCCTCTCTCACTGGCTGTTTTTCTGAACTTTTTCTTTAGTCCTTTTTTTCTCCCTCTCTCTTTTCCTAGATCTGATTCTTTGTCACACCCTTCCCCTCCTCACCCCAGTTCTCTCCTCCCAGTTTTTCTCTTTCTCTTCCAACTTTGGTTTCATTTCCTGTTCTTCTCCCCTCTCTCCCTTTTCTCTCTCTCCTTTCCCCTCCTTTCCCCTTCCCGCTCTCTACCTATGTCTCCATGTTTCTTTGCTCTGTCTTTCCAGCCTTTCCATGTTGTGTCTTTCTCCCCAGTATTTGAAATTGGGATCTGTGGCATGAGGAGGTAGGGAGAATAAATTAGATCTTAAGTAGTCACCTCTCACTGAACCAGCCCCCCCCCCTTTTATTCTAGGAGTGTTGGTGTCATTACCTATATCCTGTGAGTACCTCCTCCCCACTGCCCCACTACCACTACCACACACCAGAGGGCTGCCTTCCCTCCAACCCCTTCTCCCATGGAGCTGAGAGTAAAGGGGCTGGGGAACCTGGGGTGTCTTTCCAACAGTCAGCATGGTCAAGAGAAACCCTGATTCCCTGGAGGGAGATTGGGATGGCACTGGAGGGAGGATATACTATTAGACTGGGAATGGGCAAAGGAAGAGGTGATGGGGGAGGGGCTTTAGCATCTCCATAGGCAGTATTACAAGCCTGAGGTGAATTGGTTTGGGTCCTAGATTGGACTAGATGGCCTTTGAGCCCTGTCTAACTCTGAGATTCTATGAATTGGACCCAGCTTTCTGGGCTCCTGGGGGAAGGTTTGATCATTCCCTTTCCCCTGATGTACCCACTCTGAATGCCCACTCTGTGGACCCCACAGGCTCAGCGGCATATCCCCTTTCCAGGGCGAAACAGAAAACGATGTTGCCAACAACATTATCAAAGGCACTATTGAATATGAGGACACATGCTTCAGTTCCACATCAGCCATAGCCAAGGACTTCATCGGCCAGCTGCTGGTTATTAACCCCAAGTATCCAATGAGCACCTACCCTTGAAATTCTCCTCCACCCCTCCATTCTTTCTACCAATTGTATGTCTCAATCCTTTTGCTCTAATCTCAGCCACTGCCTTATTTCCTTTGCCTGTTCCCACCTCCAAAGCCTGAGTGATCTACAGTCTCTAGAATAGATAAAAGGGTACTATGGAAAAAACACTGGATTTGGAATCAGGATCTGGGTTCAAATCCTGACTTTTACCAGTTACAAATTATCAACTTGGATGACTTTGAGCAAGTCACTTAATCTTTAACTAGTTCTTTAACTGGAAAATGAGGAAATTGGATTAGATGATATATAAAGTCTGTTCCTGCTCTAAATCCTATAGTCCTTTCACAGAGGGGAGGGAATAAGGCTGGGTGGAGAGAAATTAAGGCCATTCCTTCAGGGAGTGACCTGAGAATAGACTTGGAGATGAGGGTAGGCATAGAGGATAATGAGGATAGGGAGAGGAAAGGGGCAGGTTTGCTTGACAGGAATGGAGAGTACTAAGAAATGATGGGGGCAGGGACCTACCGGGGCTGTGCCAACCTTATCTGTCTGCTTGGCAGGGAACGGATGACATCATCTCAAGCTCTCCTTCACCCATGGATTAAGGTATTGCACATGAGATTGTGGGTTCATTATTTACCCTGAAAACCCAGGGCCATGCCGTGCCAACCTAAAGAGGCATGTGGGGTGAGACTCCTCAGTCTCCAGGCTGGAGCACTGAAGATCTGGATCAGCGGGCAAGAGAGGTGAACACATGTTAGGCTAGGCTGCCTTCTGGTTAGAAGGACAGCTAGATGAGATATCACCCATTGTGTTCTTAGCCTCTGACCATCAAACAGGAGAGGAATCGAGACTGCTCGTTTAGCAACATCACTAACTTCCGCAAGTTCAATTCTCAGCGTAAGTGGAAGGTGAGCTATACAGATACCTGGTTTCCCTTTGTGAGCTTAGCCTCTGGGACTTTGGGATTTCAGCTCAGGTCCCAGATTCATGAAATTCCAGTCTCATGGTTGGAAAGATCATACATAGGACCATAGGAATTAGAGCTGGAAGGACTTGAGATCATCTAGGCCACTGCTTTCATTTTTACAGATGAAAAACAAAGGACCAGAGAAGTTAAGTGACTTGCCCAAAGTTGCACAGTCAGCTAGCAAAGCCAGTTTGAGTCCTCTACCTCTAAATCCAGTGCTTTTCCCATTAACCAGCTACCTCTAACATGAGACCTCAAAGGTCATTTTGTATCTGATGAGGAATTTGTCCAGGGTGGCAAAGAATTATCCTCTCTAGAGGTGGGCATGGGAATAATGCTAATATATCACATTAAGGTTTACAAAACACTTCTATAACAACCCTGTGAGGCAGTGCAAGTATTAGCCACTCTTTACAGACAAGCAAATGGACTCAGAGAGGTTGTGACTTGCCTATGGCCACACAGTTAAATGTTGCATCTGAGCTCTGAACCCAGGTTTCCTGGCTCAAAATCCAGTACTGCACTATATGATAATAGTGGAGTGGAGTTGGTAGAGGCCCTGACCTCCCTCTTTTTACCCACTCTAGCTGTCCTGCCACATGATCACCCCCTGCAGTCACTTCTGTGGAATGAATATGCTCTATCACCAAACCAAGGAGAATGAGGAACTGGTGAGATATGCCGCCCCCCCAACCTCTCTACATGTTTTCCTACCACTCCCCTCTAGCCTTCTTGTTTTCTGTGAGCTGTCTGACCCCTGAGCTTGCCTGTGTATCCACATCTATGTACACTTGAACCACATGGACTTGGCCCCAGTTGAACCCTATACTAGAGTGGTCCAACATGGCAGGGATAGAGCCTTCCTGAGCACTAGGGAGGGGGAGCTCTGGCATGACCCCACAGTCAGGTCATCTTTGCCTCTCTTACTCCAGAGAGCCTGTGAGAGTGACCAAGAGGAATCCACAATGCCCTCTGCCTCCCTTCTTCGCCGAAGACACAGCAGCTACTCCTGAGCCTGGAAAGCAGGGATGGGTGGAGGAGAGCACTCCAGCTGGCTAATATGCTCTTTGCCTGGTTGGAGGGAGTAAAGGGCTGTGCCGGGGTAATGGGAAGGGACATGCTGTTACTCTTTGCTTCTATACCCCATGCCTCTTCCTTTCCATACTCCACCCCTCCTCTCCAGCTTCAGTTTTTTTTCACTCAACATGAAGCTAATATTCTCCCAGTGACTCTGTATTCTCTTTGAATCTTGGGGGTGAGGGTGGGGAGAAGTGGGAAGGAAGTTGAAGGATGGGTCTTTCTCCTTCTCCCCTGAGGTGGTTGTACTGTTAGGTGGGGAAGCAGCATGTGGCTTGGATCTGGAGTTAAAGGACCTGGGTTTCAATCCCAAATTCATGGCATGTGAATGTTCGGCAAATGTTTGCCATTTAGAAACTTTGGGACCTGGGGAAAATCAATGAACCTCTCTGGTCCTCAATTTCCCTATCTAAAAGGAAAGGAATTAGATTAAATGACCTCTGAGATCCCTTCCAGCTCTAAATCTGTTATCCTGACTCTTCCAGGCCAAACTATAAAGTATTTCCATACCATAGTGCCATTCAAGCTCTCAACTTGGTGAGGTAGGCAGGACAGGTATTATCACTGCCATTTCACAGATGAGTGGACCAAGGCTTTAAGAGGAGAAATGGCCCAGTGCCTCACAGCTAGTAGGCAGCAGAGATAGAACTAGAAACCCAGGCTTTCTAATGGCTCCACCTTACCCACCACCCTCCCCCTTAAGGAGCTTATATGAGCAAGTGTGTGCGTATGTAGTAGAGTACTTTGCCCACTGAACAGTTGTATGTGTCTCAGGGATAGCCTGGAATATCCTCTGTTTACTTTTTGTGTTGTGTTTCATAATCAATAATAATTAGGAGACATAGGAAAAGGCAACTATTAACTTGCTTTATGAACTAAGAAAATTAAGTCATCCGGTCAACTAGCATTTATTGAGCACCTACTATGTGTTTGGTTCTTTGTAAGCTTCCTCATTTGTGAAATGAGGAGATGGTATCCAGTTCTGCTACTTATTACCTTTTGATTCTGGGCAAGCCTCTCTCTTATCTTTAAAATTGAATTTAACTCTCAGCTCTGAAACCTAGGATTCTGTCGTCTCTTAGTTTGCTTCTAGCTCATCCGTCGCTCTATGGAATCCTTCCCACTTATTGGAACTGCAGTTTCCAGACTGGCCATTAAGGGTCACTGTTGCTTCAGCAACTGGAGGCAGTCAGCGGGTGGTCAGGGAGTCATACTTCTCTTAAGGCCTAGTACCATCCTACAAATCAGTTCAACTCAGCAAGCACTTAATAAATGTCTGCTATGTGCCAGGCACTGTGCTGAGCACTGGGGCAAAACACAGACAAAATGAAAAACAATACCTGCCCTGACAGAGCTTACCCTCTACAGTGTGGCAGCACAGCGCCTGGTGCATCAGTGCTTAGGGGCTGCTGGTTGTTTGGTTGAATCAATGGAATATTATATGAATAAACAAAAGATGTCTGATTTCCCCTGGAAGACGCTCCAACACTAACAAAGATTGCAGCAGTCTATAAACTAGTAGCTAAGTCCTAGGCAACTGCCTGAAGCACATAGAGGGTAGTGACTAGCCTAGGGTCACATAGCTAGTGTCAAAGGCAAGGAAGGTTTTCTTGACTATAACCCTAGCACATTTTCCACTATGCCATGCTGCCTCTATAATTTTTACATAGATAAGTAAATACAAGTTAACCAGGAGACTTCCCATAGGAGGTGGCACTCAAATTGAACCTTGAAGGAAGTTAGAGATTTCAGTTGGCAGCTGGGTGGCGCAGTGGAAAGATTGTTGGACCTGGGGTCAGGAAGACCTGAGTTCAAATGTGTATTAGCTGTGTGACCGTAGGCAGGTCACTTAATTCCATTTGCCTCAGTTTCATATAAAATGAGCTGGAGAAGGAAATGGCAAACACTCCAGTGTCTTTGCTGAGAAAACCCCAAATGGGGTAACGAAGAGTTGGATACAACTGAACAACAACAAAGGATTCTAAGAAGCAGCAGATGAAAAGAAAGCGTATTTCAGGCATAAGAGGAAGTTTACACAAATGTGAAGAGGTAGGAAATAAAATACCAAGTTCAGGAAAGTCCAGGTTGGGTGGAATGTAGAGTACATGAAAGAGTAAAGTATCTTGAAAGGTAGGCTAGAGCTAAATTAAATGCAAAATTGAGAATTTTTGTATTTTATGTTAAGGGCAGTGGTAAACCACTGAGATTCTTGAGCAGTTGTGTTGCTGTGTCTACGCTTTAGGGAGATTATTTTGGATGCTGTGTAGAGGATGGTTTGCAAAGCTGAGAAACCAGAAGCAGGGAGACTAGGAGGCCTTTGCAGTAGTCCAAGTAAGGGATGATAAGGGCCTAACCTATGATGGTGTTTATGTGAATGACAAGAAGGAGGAGGATGGGTGAGATGCTGTGGAAGTAGAAGTGAGAAGACTTGGTAACTGATTGGATACGGGATGAGGAGTGAGAGGGGTGAAGAGCCAAAATGACTTCAAGGTGGTCAACCTGATTGATTAGAAGGATGGTAGTATCCTCAATAGAAATAGGGAAATTTGGAGAAGGACAGCTTAGAGGGGGGAATGTATGAATGAAGAAGAGCACCTACTATGTGCTAATCACTGTGGTAGGTGCTGGTGCTACAAAGACAAAAATCAGTACCTTCCCTAAAGGAACTTATATTCTAAGGAAGAGACAGCATATGTGGTAGCCAGTGAAGGGAGCTTTTATTTGAGGAAATGCAGGAACAGTGAGTAAAGCCATCTGCTAATTCATTTCCATGCCTTTTCCAGAAGCAGTGATAGGTAATATTCACTGGGTCACCGTACTAAGAGCAAGAGGTAGAAAGTATATATATAAGATGAGGTGGGTATTTGTGGCAGCAGGGTATATGCCAAGATATGTACCAAGATCTTTCGGGTATGTGGTTTCGAAGCATGATCTAGGGCCAGCTAGATGTAGCTCTTTGGGAAAATTTCCACTTACTGGACAAGCCCAGCTCCAGGGCAGGGTTCCACACTAAATGTATTAGTCCACCCAGGAAGGGAGTCGTGGTCTCTGGTTCAGATGGGTCTGTTCCAGATGAGGAGTAAGGACCATGGCAGGGCAGAGGGCAAGATAATGAGTTCTGGTTTGGTTCTGTGGAGTTTTTAAAGATACCTTTGGAACATCCAGGAGGATGTAAGTGATGCAAGGCTTGAACTCAGGAGAGAGATGTGGGCTGGGTATGTAGATCTGGGAGTCATTTGCATAGAAATTATAGTTGAATCAATGGGAGCTGGTGAGATCACCAATAAAGGGTATAGAAAAAGAAAAGGGGACCCAAGACACATCCTTAGGGGACATTTATTATGGGGGGACATGGATGATGATCTAGCAAAAGAGATTTAGGAGCAGCCAAACAGGCAGGAAAGGAGCAGGCTTTGTGCCCAGGGAGGAAAGGATTTCCAGAATGAAGGTTGGGCAACAGTGTCAAATGATGCACAGAGATGTTTTTTTAATAGTTGAGGAAAGACCATGAGATTTAGCAACAGAATCAGAGTTAGAGACCAATGGTAACTTGGAGATCACAGGTGGTAAGGTTAGATAGCAAGGGACTTAAAAGTGAGGAAGTCAAGGCTATGACAGGAATCCAAAGGATTTGTTCTGTGAAGTTTGGATTTAGTCAAAGGGCCACACCTGAGGACCTAGAGGGCCATATGTGGCCTTGAGGCTGAAGGTCCCCCACCCCTGGCTATGAGCATTTGGTGACTTTTTCTGGAGGTTTGACTGTGTAAGATGAAATCTAAACCCTAAGGTAATAGTAGAGGGGATGACAGGGTTAGGTTAAGGTTTTTGAAGAATGAGGAAGAAGTGAGCAGCAGGAAAGAAGACAGTAGATATGGGGAGACTGAAGATGTGAGATTGAAAGATGAGTGGGAGTCAAACCGAATGCCCTTTGGAGTTATGTATTGAAGATAATTAAGATGCCCCCTAACAGTAGGACATACACGATAAATTCTATTTCCAGTAGTGGGAATGGATTACAGTTATCCCTTCCATGCTGTGGCGGGGAAGGGTGGGGCAGGGCAGGAGAGAGAAGAAGGGGGCGGGAGTTGGTGCCCTCTTGATCTGGAAAATTTGAGTAAAATTTTTTTGACTCTCCCTTTGTCCCAGAGAAGTCTGATTTTTTTCTTTTTCTTTTATGGGTTGTTTACAGTATTAAGAGATAAAGTATGTTGATACTGTATAATACTATATTTATATTTCATGCATTGCTGAGTTTCTAAACTTTTTCTGTGTTGTCTGCTGGCCTCTTTCACGTGTTGTCTGTGGCTTCTGCAAAACTCCCCCCAATGTCCTATTTAATTTCTTATGCTGTTATATATCAAAACCATAGTGGGGAAAGTCAAGATGTGGAAGGGTCTGCATTGAACCTATTACTGGTCCGCCCAGGTAGGTAACAGAAATTTTTGAGATAGCTATTTGGGGTTAGAAATATGTGGGCTTTTGACATGAACACGGAAGGGTTTTACACCTTATCCTTAGGGCATGTTGAATCCAGGCCATTTCCTGTGGGCTCCACCTTGCAGGAGATTGAACCAGGAGGGGAGAAATGGGGAAGAGTAGAATATAGGGGTTAGCTTTCCCCAGTTGGTGCTAAACAAAGCTTTAAGGCTTTTTACACATATTCAATCCCTCCCCCTCCACACGATAAGGAAAAGAATGGGACTGCCTTCTTTCATAGGCTCCCTATCCCTTTGTGCCATATTGCCCTTTTGTGACTTCTTTTCCCCTTCAAGTCTAACCTGGGTATTAATTTGAACTTGTTCTCACCTAAAGATATTGGGGGAGGATAGTAACTATGATTTGCTCCAAGCCCTGCAGCCCCTAAAGAGGCCTGGCGTAGGCCAGAACTATACACACCTTGGCCTTAGATCAAGCCTCTAATACGAAATAACTCAAACAATGCACATTTTTATAGCGGTTTTAAGGTTTATGAGGAGCTTTCCTCTCAGTGACCCTGAGGTCATTGGCAAGGTGTGTAAAACATTGTCATCCCTATTAAGAGATGAGGGGACTGTGACTCAAAAAATGGCCCAGGGCCACACAGTAAGTGCAGGTCTCTTGATGCCAAGACTGGGGGGTGCCTTCCACTGTCAGGTTTCCTTTAACCAGTAAGCAAATTGTTGGTGCCAGCACGAGTAGTTGACCCTATTCCCCGTTCCCTTTTCTCACTCGGGACATGCTGCCTCCTTGAAGCCTGAAGGAGGGCTGCGGTCTGGGGGGGGCCCTCGGGTGATGGGTGGGTGGCAGGATCTGTGTCAGGGGGTGCCAAGGAGCCCCTGCCCCCTCGGCTTTCAGGGCTGTGGTAGAGAGGAGACAAAAGGAAGGGCACAGCTCATCCTTGACTCCATCCAGAATCTGAACGTGCTGGCAGCGACTCATCGGCTCCCGTCTGCAGGAGACTGAGAGTCCAAGAAATGCCTTCTTTCCCAGCTAGGGGAAGGTAGACATGAGCCAGGCCACTTCTTGGGAAACTTTGAGATGAGGCTGGTTTGTGTTTTAGGGGCTGGGATATGCTGAAGATGGTGAAGGAGGAGGTTGAGTACAGGTTTGAGAGGCAGGATCATAGGTTTGATGGACTTGGTGATCACTTAGTATAATACCTTCATGTTCACATAGGAAACTGAGGCCCAAGAGTGGGACTTTGCAAGATCACATGGGTAGCAAGTAGATGCAAAAGTTACTTGGCTGTGCTTTGCTAGCATCTGAAAGCCCAGTTAGTATCACGATTATCATTTATCTGTCACAGGGCAACCCTAATTGCCTGTGGGAGGCTAGATGGTAGTAAAGCTTATTCTGTACTACTGCCAAAGCAGCGTCAGTTTAGGGTCCAGTGGAGGAGGATAGATAGCAAATTTATAGCATCATTAATGTATAAAGTGAACAACATGATAACCAAGACCCCCAGTACAAACAGATAGGAATTTTATTGCATCTCCAGCATCCACACTTAAGGTGGAGTGGGTAAAGAATGAAGGTGATACTTTAAAATCTTTAAGAAATAAACCCAGGGACTTGAAAAGGGGGTGAGAAGAAAATGGAAGTGAGGAGAAGAAAGTCAGCACCAAGGAATGCCCCCCAGGGGAATTAGGGAACAGCACCAAGCTGAGGGATCCTGGGGTAGGGCTAGATCAAATAAGAGAGGTGGCTGAGTCCAAAGTGGAGGTAAGCCTATTGAAAATCATCCCACAGAAAGGCAGAGATAAAGAAGGCATCTTAACACCTCCCCAGAAATGTACTGGACATTTTTTGTGGATAAGAGGGTGGGGAAGGGGAGAGGAAGAGATAGGGAACTGGGGATGACAGTTGGGAGCAAATACGCGTCCCAATGCTTTCTTTCCCCCATTGTTCAAAATGAAGCCCTGTCCAGGGGTAGGGAACCTGCAGCCTCAAGGCCACATGTGTCTTCTAGCTCCATGGGGGTGGCCTTTTGACTGAGTCTCAAGTTTTACAGATCTTTTAAGGGGATTAGTTCTGTGAAGTTTGGATTCAAAGGGCCACACTTGAAGACCTAGAGGGCCACATGTGGCCTCGAGGCTGTAGGTTCCCCACCCCTGCATCCTTTGCCAGGGTAGGCCAGAGAGAAAGGCCTTCTGAAGGGTGTCATCCTGAGGAAGATGAGCCAGAGAAGGGCAAGATTTGGGGTTTCTGATTCCTTATATTTTGGGGACCTCCTCCCCCAACCCAAGTTTATGCAAAGTGCTTTAAAATGCTTAGGTATCAGAAAATGGTGTTGAGAGGTGTGTGTGGTTGCTGCTCTTTTCTCAAAAGACCCCATGTGTAGACCCCTTTAGCATATATATCACAACAAAGGTTAGATCCCCATGCTGTCTGAATCTGGAATGCCTGATGGGTATATTTTCCATTTCTCCCTCCCTGTGCTCGTGAAAGTCTTGTACCTCACCAGTTGTCAGGGCTACCTCCATCCTTCCATTGTATAGGCCCCCTTTCTCAGTTTCCCATGGAGTCTCAGGTCAGGGGCACCTTATCTGGCCCCAGTCCATGGGTCCCAGAAGGACAGGAGAGAACCCATCCCATCTCACCATCTTCCCCCACCACCTTGTGAATCAGTGTGTATGTGTGTTGGGGTGGGCATGTAGTCAACATCAGATATGCCCTCATCTAGGGACCTTGTGTTTTCTCTCTCAGTGCCTTGTGATGTCAACAGTGTCCCGCTATCCAGGGATCCCACATGCTCCAGGGGAAAGGGAACTCCTCAGTGTCCTAGGCTTCCATTAGGAGGGCTGCAGTCTGGGGGGATCTCAGGTGATGGGTGGGTGTCAGGATCTGTGTCAGGGGGTGCCAAGGAGCCCCTGCCCCCTCGGCTTTCAGGGCTATAGTAGAAAGAGAGGAGACGAAAGGATGGGCGCAGCTCATCCTTGATGCTGTCCAGAATCTGGATGAAGGTCGGGCGCTGGCGGGGGTTCTGTTGCCAGCAGCGACTCATCAGCTCCTGTCTGCATGAGGGGAAGAGAGCAGTGGGGTCATCAGATGGAGTGATTAAAATCTTACCACCCTGATCCCACGAATAAAGGAAATGGTGAGAAGTGGATACCATTAAGGTCATAGCTGGGCAATAGGGGTCAGGACTGTAAGGTAACTGGAGGAGCCGAGATGAGGAGATAGGCGTACATTGTGTGGGGAGAGGGGAGGGAAGTGACTCACAGCTGGGGAGGGCAGCCCTCAGGCTCATCCAGGATGCCGTTGTCCATGACAAACCTGAGTACCTGCTCGTTGGACAGGCCCTGGTAAGGCTGCTCTGCCAGTGTCACAATCTCCCATAACACCACACCAAATGACCTGAGGAGACAAAAGAAGAGACAAGATCAGGAACCTTTAACATTCCCCAGTGACTGCTCCCCTCCTACAACCTCATTCCGGGGAAAAGGCGCACATCCAACCAGGATTCTCGAAAATGTAAGGGGGAGGAAGCTCCTGGTTCCTTTCTCCAGACTCTCAGTCAGGGTCCCAGTTCCCTCCCCAGGAGACCCAGGCCCAGCCCACCCACCCCATAGCCAGGCCCCACCAGACATCCGAGTGAGTGCTGAAGATTCCATCTTTTAAGGATTCAGGAGCCATCCAACGAACAGGTAGCAGCCCCTTTCCTCCTTTGCGGTAATAATCTGTCTCATACACATCCCGAGTCATCCCAAAGTCTGAAGGTGGCGGAGGACATGGGGAAGGGCAGGTCACACACACTGCTTTAGCTAGTCAGCCCCAATCCCCAACAAACCCTGCCCCAAGTTAGTATCCAATTTCAGACTAGCCACCTTCACTTTTCCCATTCTTTCGTCTCCCACCCTCCCCTTTCCTGAATTCCAGATCTCCTACTTCCCCATGCTATTCATTTCCCATTCTCTTTCCCCATTTCCTCTCCCAGTCTCAAAGTTTGCTGCCTGCCTAGAATAAAATAGAATATTCGAAACTGGAAGAGGCACATCTCATCCTTTGTACCCCCAATCTTGACTGTGAAGTCTTGGGACACCATGCAGTTTCGGGCAGCCAGGTCTCGGTGCACAAACTTGTTGGCAGTGAGGTAGGCCATGCCATCAGCGATCTCACCTGCCATCTGGATCATGTCACCCAGCTCTGGTCTAGGGAGTCCTGGGTTGTTCTGGAGTCAGGGTAAGGAGGGAGATCTGTGAGGAAAAGACTCTAAATATTCCCTACCCACATCCCCTGAGAGATCCAATAGCATCCCAAGTACCGTGGCATTCCATTCCTCCCTTATTCCCATTTAGGCCCCTACCTCAGCCTCAGGCCTCAGGGACCGGAGATGGCTTTTGAGGTCCCCTCGGGTCATGAGCTCCATGATGACTAGAACTGGTTGTCCTTGTGACACTACCCCCAGAAGCCGCACCTACAGATGGGCAGTGGAGTCTGACTGTGATCCAAATCCAACTGGACTTCCACCTGGCCTTAACTCTGGCCTGCTCCAGTCATGACCTCACACCTGATCCTGACCCCCACCATTGCTGCGAATTTAACCCCAACCATGATCCTGATTCCCAGATGCCATAAAGCCAATCCCATTCCCTCCCAGTTACCACATGATGACATTTGAAAGCTTTCATGACAGAGGCCTCCTTGAGGAATTCAATCCGCTCCCGAAGACTGGCCAGCTCATTCACGGTCTTTAGAGCCACCGATGTGGGGGCCTCCCCTGCCTCAAGCCCCTGTGCCAGCCCCTCGTACACCATCCCAAAAGAGCCCTGGCCCAGCTCCCGGATCACGGAAATCTGTTCTCGAGGCACTTCCCATTCATCTGGAATATACACTAATTGTGGTAGAGAAAACAAGGAGGATGTGAGAGGGGAACCAGGGTCTTCTCTACCCCTATCCTCCTCTGCTGTGGTCCCCACTCCCCTCTGTAATGACTTGGTTCTAAATGCCGTTTCCCAATCTAAGCCTATCTGGAACCACACTCCTTGGACCTGCTAAGCCTCACCCCTTGATTCTAAAGTTTTCACTACCTACCCCCCACCCCCACCCTCTGCCCCTCTCCCCAGGCCCACTGGAGCGCCTACTGTCTGAAGTGCTGAAGTATTCAGGGTTGACAGAAGCATAGAGGGTCCCATTGGGGTAACCGCCACTGTTCCTGTAATAGGGGAAAGGAAAAGGGGCAAGGCAAGCTGATGGGGTAGAAACCAGGGCTGAAGATGGAGGCCAGATAAGGCAGGGTATGGGATAGGCGTAGAGGTCAGGGACCTTGGGAGGAGTCTAGGTATGAAGTTATAAGGCAGGTTGGAGTTTAGAGCCTGAGGGACAGGAAAGGCAGAACTGAGAACAAAGTATGGGTCACTGCTCTTATCCTCTTCAGCCCCATTCAGATCTATTGGATCTCTAAGCACTTTTTAGAGTTGGTCTTTTTCCTGGGCCCAGGCTCTAGCCAAGGATGGAGGGAACTTTGCATATGTAGAAGGTTACAGGGAGAGGGATTCCGTAGTCAATCCTTAGAAATTCCTAGGACCCAGCAGCTCAGTCAGCCTCCTGCTGCCCCACCCAGTGAGAATCCAAGTACCCTGAATAGTTGGACTTTCAAGAGCCTCAAAAGGTCAGTTGGCAGGACTCTCCTTACCCTCATCAAAGGTGTATTGCATCTTTTTCTTAAAAAGGATATTTCATGACTTCCTAGGGTGGGAGTAGGAGGCAACAGGCTTCAGTGTCAGAAAGGCCTTGATGCTACAGCCCCTCTCTCCATCTTATCCAGACTTGCTTCTCACATAGGGAGGAGAGGGTGGGGATTAGGATGAAGGGGAGGGGAGAAGAAAAACTGAGGCTGGCTGTGGAGTGTGGAGATACTCTACCTCTTCCTGCTGTAGAAGAAGCCAAGGGCAGCCAGAACAATGAGCAACAGGAGCCCCACAGGGGTGACAGTGAGGAGAACATGCAACCCTCCTGACTCCTCCTCCTCTGGGAAGAGAGGAGAAGGTCAGAGGGGAGAGGTCAGAGGTCAAAGGGCAGGGCTCAGAATGTGAGGACCATGTGTAGTGGTTAGAGTCAGCAGTCAAGGGGCAAGGTCAGAGGGCCAGAGACCAGGAGACAGAACCAGAGATCACAATGAGACTGAAGGCTGATGGGGTGCCTTTCCATGATAGATTTGGAGTTGAGGTGAGGGGACCTAAGGTACCGGTTAGGTGGGGTTTGAGAGCCAGGCACTGATCTGTGTCTATCTTACCAGGGCCAGGGATGTAGAATGCCAGGCCATCGGTCCAGGAGCCATTTCCAGCCAGTGAGGTGGCTCGGACTCGGGCTGTGTAGTTGCCTGGGGGAAGCAGGGCCAGGTGGACTCCCCCAAACTTGGCATAACGGAGGCGGGACACACACAGCACAGTGGCCTCCTGGGGTGGGGGGTGGGGCAGGGAGAGGAAGGGGAAAACTCAGCTTCCAATGCTCAAACAGAAGTCTCTATGGAGTTGGATAGCAGGGGAGAGGGTTACCTAGGCCTGGGTAATGGAGAGGGAATTATGGCACTTGGAAGGGAAGGGGTTCCCCAGGGTGGGTGGTAGGGGAGAGGAGCCCAGCACTTGAGAAGGGAGGGAGCTCAGCAGAGAGGGGTGGCACAAGCAGAGATGGTGAGGAGCAGGCAGGGTGGTGCTGGGAGCCCAGATTCTAGGGTCCCTACCTCACCTAGGCGCTTGTACTTGATTTCATACTTGAGAATGAGCCCATTAGGGTCTGGGGGCTCAGGCCAGTGCAAGAGGACACTGCTTTTACTGGATGGCTTCCAAGCCACCTTCCCAGGAATGCTGTCTGCCTCACCTGGGGGGATGGCAAGGGACACAGCTGTAAAGGGCTTTCTACCTCTGAGATTCTGTCAGTACCTAAATATCCCTTCCCCCTCACACTCCACCCCAGGGGGGTGGGATGGGGGGAAAGGGAGAAACTGAGGCAAAAGAAGCAAAAGTGAGTCTGAGGGATGGGAGAGAGTTAATTACAGGTCAGGGGTGTCAAGTTCAATATGTGTAAGGTGCTATTCAAGGGGCTGTGGTTTAGAGGTCCGGGGTGAGGGGTTAGAGGTCACCTACGATGGGGCATGGTGCGGGCAAAGACGAAGGTGGCAGCACTGCAGCCCACTGTGTGGGCTGCATGGTTGCAGGCGTGGATGTCGATGCGGTACTCAGTGAAATGGCGCAGGCCGCTCAGCACCACCCGCTCTCGAGGTACCTTGTCCTGGATCCCAATGTCTGAGCTATTTCCCCCTCCCCCAGGGGCCCTTGCAGCCCGCCGGTAGCGGCCTGGGTCCCTGGGGAAGTAGAGGATATCAAATCATATGTAGGTTTCATAGATTTCTGAGCTGGAAGACACCTTAGAAATCAGCTAAGTGCTCATTCATTTTGGCTTCTTACTTAATCCTGAGGAAACGGAACCATTGTGAGGTTAAGTGATTTGCCTAAGGTGGCAGAGCTGAGATGTGAACCCAAGTCTTGCCTCCAAATCCTCTTTCTATTTACTACTGACCCCCTAATCTCTCTGCTGCTTTCTTCCCTCCTGGCTTTCCAGTTCCTCTGTACCTCTCCTCACTTACCTCTGGGGGTTCTTGTTGATAGAAGTTACCTTCCAGGGGGATCTGGGGAGAAAGAGGAGAGGGTTCCCAATGCACTTTTTTCACTAGATCCTGCAGCTCCCACAACTCAAAGGGCACTGGCTTTTAGCTCTGCCCACACTCACCCCCCCCCCCAGCCTTTCTCTCCTCCCTCCCGGGGTCTCTAACCCCAACCTGGCCCAGCTGACCTGGGAAGCGTGATAGCATTGTGCAGAAAGTTCTCAAACTTCTTCTGGAAGGAGGCCTCATGGGTCTCCAGGGCCGGCTGCTGGGACTGCTCGGGGGATGGACTCTGGCAGGGGCAACAGCCCGGCTCGGCCTCCGCGAGGGGCTCTCCTTCCTCCTGGTCGAAGCGGGCGTCAGTGCTGCTGCTGGGTAGTCGCAGGCCTGGGCGTGGAGCGGGGAGCAGGGCCAAGGTCCGGGTCAGTGCGCCCCAAAGAAGAGAAGGGGATCATGAAAGGGACTTTTGAAAGCTTGCAACCCGTCTTCCCCTTTATAGTCAAGAGGAGATCGAGGTTTGGCAGTAGTAGGGATAGGATTGGAACCCGGTTCGTCTCGATTCCAAATTCGCCTGACTGCCCCACCAAGTCTGTTCATCCCTTCCAGCTCCCGGTGGAGCCCCACCCTGCTCTCCCATCCGCCTCCCACTCCGCCCTAGCCCATCTGCCCTGGCCAGTCCTTCACCCTTCAGCCAGCCCCAAGCCTCACCACGCTGGCAGTAATCATTGAGGTACAGATCTGCGTCCTCCGCCAGCCGCTGCCACAGCACCAGATAGTAAGTGAGATTCCCGTTCCGCTGCGTGGGCGGCTTCCAGCGCACCAACAGGTGGGAGGAAGAGTTGGACTTAGAGATGACGTCCAGGGGCACTGTTGGGGCTGGGCACAAGGGTCAGTCAAGCCTCGCTTTGTTCCCTTTCCAAAAAGAACCCTGGTAATCTGCCCCACCACTCCGTGCCCCAGATGTTCCCTTCCCTGTCCAAGGATTTAAACCAGGGGTGGGTTGACTTAAACAGTCTCTCACTGTTACCTTATTTTCCCAGGTACCTAGGGGACAGGGGTGTGTGTGTGTGTGTGTGTGTGTGCGCGCGCGCGAGCGTGTGTGTGTGTGCTTGAGCACACTTGGCCACTCAGACCCAAAAGTCCAACCTCCTATAACCTTAGAGAATCTAAGTCCTGGCACTTTTGAGTGTATTCCATCTCCCTTCTCCAGTGGCCTAAGTGATAGGATCTAAGCTGGCAAGAACCCTTAAAGCCCACCAAGTCCATTTTGTAGATGAAGAAAGAAGGCCTGGAAAGGGGTAGTGACTTCCTTAAGCTTACACAAGTAGCCAGACAGAGATACAAACCCACATCCTCTGACCACAAATCCAGGCTTCTTTCCACTGCTCTATGCTGCCCCTGCCTCCTTGGACACAGGCTTTCTCCCCACCCGCTTAATCAGCACCAAAAAATCCAGGCATCCTGCCTCCACCCCTGGCATTCACTGGGATATCTGGATATCCTCTCATCTCTCTCTAGGATTCTTCAGAGGACCCATCTTCAATAAGGGGCAGAAAGAAAGAAGTGGAGGGGTACCTGCAGGCAGGGTTCGGAGGTAGATGATAGGGCTCTGGGCACCCTGATGAGGGCTGTCCTCCGCCATGCTCAGGGTGATAGCCCTTACAAAGACAGCATACTGGGTCCAGGGCTTGAGGGGGGCAAGGGTCACTCCTGGTTCCTGGGTTCTGCTCAGGGGCAGTTCCACATCCAGCAGGTTCCAGTTGGGGGCCCCACAAGCATCTGGCCCCATGTGCTCCGTGGCATTCTGGAATGGGCTGTACACCCCCCACCAGGAGATGGGGGATATCCACAGACTCCTTGGAGTCTGAAGATTCCTCCCCTCCATGCTGCCATCTTCCCCAAGCCTGGAATCCTTAAGCTCATGACAATCTGGGGTCAGTCAGTCAACAAGCATTCATTAAGCACTTACCTTGTGTCAAATACTACTCTAAGTGCTGGAGATACAAAGAGAGGCAAAATAAAAACAAAACAAAACAATACAAAAAACCCCCAAAACCAGCCCATGCTTGCAAAATTATGAAGGACAAGCTTGGCTCCAAAGAAGAGAAATGAGGAGATATCTCCTCAAACTACTTTGCAATGATCAATCAATAAACATTAATGTGCCAGGCATGTGAGGGGAATGCAAAAAGAGGCAAAAGACAGCCCCTGCTCTCAAGAAGTTTCCAATCTGATGGGAGAGACAACATGCAAACAAATATACACAAAGCAAGCTACATATAACATAAATAGGAAATTATTAAAAGAGGGAAAGCCCTAGAATTAAGAAGGGTTAGGAAAGGCTTCTTGTGGAAGGTGGAATTTTAGCTGGGAGGAATGGGGGTCCATGAGAACCTTGCATATATTGTCACATTTGTATTGACCAATTTTGCAGATTTTTTTCTCTTTTAAAACAATTTTTGTTATATATTAAAGCTACCTGGAAGTGGAGAGGAGGAGAAAAATAGGTAAAATTAGGCTATGTAAAAATAGGGATATTAATACAATATTATTTCAAGTAAACAGTTCCAGCCCTTGAGGAACATACATTCTAATGGGGGAGACAACATGTTAATAACTAGATACATACAAGATACATACAGAGGAGATGGAAAGCAATCTAAAAGGGAGGGCCTTAGCAGCTGAGGGGACTTAGACGGGCCTCCTGCAGAAGATGAGATTTGAGTTGAGTCTTGAAGGAATTCAGGGAAGCCAGCCAGCAGGTGGATGTAGGGTAGAGACATGGTTCCTGGGGGTCAGCTTTTCTCTCTCATATTTCCCTCAGGGACCCTGTAGTACAGGGCAAAGAGACCAAATCTCCCTTGTTCCCACCAGTCCCAAGGTAGGTGCCCCCAAGGCCAAAGATTCTGCCATCCATCTCTTGGTGGGGGTTTCTAGTATTTAAATCTCAATGTTGTGTAGAGAAAAATCTGAAAAGTTCCCCTTCCATGGTGTCCGCTCAGCTAACAGCTCTGCTTCTTTACAAATCTGTGCCTACAACGGATAACAGCTAATAACAACAGGCCTTTCTATAACACCTTGACAAAGCACCTTCTCACAACCAGCCTGTGAGGCAGAGGGCCTGAATATTATTATCTCTGTTTTACAGATAATGAAATAGACTCAGAGGAGTCCAGTAATTTGTCCAGGGTCACACAGCTGACTTGACACAGGGTAACATATCAGGAAGCCTGGTTGATATCGATTGGATGAGGATCAATGGAGGGAAGAGTGGAAGTGATATTGTAAGGGGAATGTACTAGGGACTGCCTGCCAAGAAGGAGGAAATGGATGATATTTTCAGGAAACAAATCACAAACTTGGCATGGAATCATGATATATTAATGGGGATGGGGAGATTTTTAACTATCTGGGCATCTGCTGGAGCTCTATTTAAAAAATGGGGCAGTTATTAAATGTTGAACTTGGGATTTCAGCCCAAACCTTTTGCCAAAATTCTTGCCACTACATCAATCTATCATTCTAGTTTTGTGCCTTTTGGTCCTTAGATAACCAAGGAAGCACCCAACTCAGCCTCCTCAGGACCATTGTGTCTGGGAATGAGGAGGGATGGAGTCAGTGCTCACCAGGAGGGTGTCCAGGGAGGTGGTGATGCTCTTGGCATTCTGGTGAAGGCTGTGCTTAGGATGACAGTCAGTATAAATGCAAACTGGGTCTAAGGCTTGTTGGGGATTCAAGAGAAGATCTATGTACCTTGGACATTTCTTTACAAGTATTGGCAATGGGTAGAAGGATTATGGAAGGGGCTGTATCCCAGTGATTTTGGCAGAGGAGATACTGGTGAGTACAGGGGGAGTACTGTATTGTAGAAGAGTAGCAGAAAAGAAGAAATGGATTAAAACCGGAGATTTTAACCTAATTAGATAAATTTGCCTTCCTAAGCATACTAAGACTGATGGGATATGACTTGGTAGGGGAGTATGGCAATAAAAGGCTTTACCTTATTCAAAAGGGGGAAAATTAGGTAAGGGGGGGTTTTGGAATAGCATTATATACCGTAAAGATAGACTCATGTGAGAGAATTCTTCAAGTGGGCAATGTGATTCCAGGGAAGCCTGGTCAATATTAGCTGGATGAGAATCAGTAGAAGGAGGAACAGAAGTGAAATTGTAGGGGAATGTACTAAGGACCACCTGCCAGGAAGGAGGAAATGGATGATGTGTTTAGGAAATGAATCACAAACTTGGCATGGAAACATGATATAGTAAAGGGGGTGGGAGGGTTTTAACTATCTGGGCATCTGCTGGAGCTCTATCTCTATTTAAAAAAATGGGGCAGCCAGTAAATTATTTACTTATCTTGATAACCTAACTCTTCATGACGTAGGGGAAGTAGAAAGAGGAACTGCTATGATGCTAAGTCTCATTCTGTCCATTAAGAAGGAACTAGTTGCAGAAATGGAAATGATGGGAACCTTGGGAGGAAGTGATTCCTCCTTCTAAAAGTTCATAGCAGATTAGGAAGGAAAAGCCAGATATTTGAGGCATACTCTAGATTTGGGGGGAGTGAATTTCCTAGATTTCAGAGAAAGGATAATTGGGATCTTGTGGTCTAATTCTACAAGGGCACCCCTGATAACTATCTTTACACATTTGGAGGATAGTACCTCACATCATAGTAGATACTTAATCTTTGTTGATTGAACTGAATTGAATTAACTTTCAGAAGAGAAATTAGATTTGTTTTGCTGTCCTCCAAGGCAGAACTAGGAACACTGGATGGAAACTACAAGATCTGTTTCAATCTGCTCAATCTAACAGAAACCTAATTAGCATTTAGAGCCATCCAAAACTGAAATGAGCTGTCACCCTCAAAAAAAAAGGGTGAGATTTACAGTAGGCCAGTTTCCTTTACCAGTCTTTTTCTACCAGAGACCCCTTTCTCTACAAGGAGCTTATTGTAGTGGATAAAGCCTGGTGTGATGGATCAGGACACCTGGGATTTAGTCCCGACTCTGGCACTAACTTTAGGAGTAGCTTTGAATAAATCATCACCCCTTTGTCAGGCTTCAGTTTCTTCATCATTTTATAGATGAAGGGGACTCATTAATCTCTACTGGTGACACAGTGGATAGAACACTTGGCCTGCAAAATTAGAATTTACTCCAAAATATAGTCTTTTCAGGAGATTTATAAAGTGTAGATTGAAAGAGGAATTTGTGTAGAAACCTGTGCCCAAAATGACACGGAATGATAATTGTCATTCTTAACTTACCTAAATAGATATTTATCTCCAGCATTGCATTTAGAGATCAACTATGACACAATAAAGACATTTTCTGATTGAATTGTAAATAACTAACATTTGAAAGTTCTTGGTTATTTAAAGAATTTGTTGGGTGGTTGGATTTCAGCTTTGGGCTTTATTTTCTTTAATTCTTTCATCTTGGTGTTGAGAATTCAAGAACTGCCCATAATTCATCCTAAAAACTATGGCAACCTCGCTGAGAAATTCTTGTCATTTCTATGCATTTTAAAAAATTCAGCTTGGTGTTTAAGTTATTTATTTACATTAGTGCATGTATACATTGATAATGTAACCCCTTTTTCCTGAAGGAATTTCTTACATCCTGTGCTTTATTAAATTTCATTAACTTATTTTGGCTTTATGAATCCAGAAAACAGTTACTACAATGATTACAATTATATTTTGAAATGTAAATGTAGTTTGAAACCTTTTATCCAGTAAATCAAAGTGTATTTTTTTAAACTTTTGTACTTAGAGATTATATAATTTTGAAATTACAGGCACATAAAGCTTGAATTTCCAGTGACTCTTCAAAGCCTTATGACCATTCAGAAATTCTCTATATTTTCTACATTGAAATAAGTGGTCACATGTTCTTATGAGATGTACCTTGGCAATCATAAACCTTGCTTCTCATTTGAGAATCATAGAGTTTTTAATATCAGACAAACTGGACTATTTTTGTAACCAAGTCATCATTTTTAACACATTGTCAAGAAATTCCTGATTGTATTGTCTGCATATATTAAATAAACATTCAAGGAAACATTCTAAAAAAAAAAAAAAAGAACACTTGGCCTGGGAGGAGGAAGACCTGAATTCAAATCTGGCCTCAGACACTTCCTATCTGAGTGACCTTGGGCAACCTACTGTCAAATTGGGACAATAATAGCACCTACCTCCCAGAGTTGTTGTGAGGATTGAATGAGATGATAATTGCAAAGCACTTAGCACTGTGCCTGGCACATAGTAGGTGCTCTATAAATGTTAGCTATTATTATTAATAATAATAATAATTCTCTAGTGTCCCTTCCAATGCTGACTGAACATCTTTAAGTGGAGGCTGGATAACTATTTGTCAGGGGTTTTACAGAGGCCGTTTCTGCTCAGGTACAGATGATCTCTGAGGTTCTTTCCAACTCTGAAATTCTCTGATCTTGTCACCCCAGTGGGTGACAGCCCATCTCTGCTTTGGACAACTCTAATTGTTAGTAAGGTTTTTTGTCCAATCAAAGATTTGAGGAAAAGAAAGGTTGTGTGGAGGAGAAGACTGGGGGAGAACATGGCTGGAGACAGATGGACCCCTTAGAAAACAAATTTACATCGCACTCAAGCTTATTTTCCAGGGAGCAGCCCTTGGAGATGTTGTGACCAAAACATGGTACTAGGAAGGCTTCTCCCCTCTCGTGCCTTTTAGAGATGATAGAGGATTCCTAGAGAGTTTGGAGGAAATAATCCCTGTAAGAAGCCAGACAGATAAAGATTCTGAGGCAACGAAAAGAAAAAGTCTGAAACCAGGGACGGCACAGGAGGCAGAGGAGAAAAAAAGGGGGAGGTTGCTAATGTTCAGGAAAAAAAAACCAAAACCGAGGAATCATCTGAGAAGAGTCGATAAGCTGTCAATACTCTAGCCCAGGAGTCCCACTACTGGGCATGTAGCCCAAGGGAGCCAATTGAAGAGAGAAAGGCCCCATGTACCAAAATGTTAGCAACAGCACTTTTTGTGTTAATGAAAAACAGGAAACAAAGCTGGTGCCCATTGATTAGGAAACACATAGCTGAACATTTTGCGGTATAGGCGTGTCATGAAGTGTTATTGTCTATAAGAAAAATTCTAAGAAATGCAGAAAGACTTGTATGAATTGATGAAGAGGGAAGAATAGAGAACCAGGAGTGCATAACGGAAAGGAAGACAACCCTAAAAGGCAGCCAGACTCCAGTTAATTGCAGTGATCAGTTTTGTTCCTAGAAAACGGATAATGAATCATACTTCCTTGTCTTGGTAGACCAGAATCAGGAAGACCTGAGTTAAATTTAGCCTCAGACACTTAATAGAAGTGTGACCTTCTTTTAACCTCTGTCTGCCTCAGTTTTCTCATCTGTAAAGTGGGGATAATAAGAGCACCTACCTCCCAGGGTCGTTAAACTCAAGTGAGATAGCGTTTCTAAAGTGCTTTGCAAACCTTAAAGTGCTGTATAAACGCTGCCTATGATTCAGCAATCTTGCATATGGTTGGGCTTCGATGTTGATTTGCTTGAATGATAAAGAGATGGGGGGCTCATTTGAAGCACCTTATTCCATTGTCAGACAGCTTGGAACATTCCCCTCCATCCCCTGTCTCTTGCTCTCCCTCCTGTGGTCAAGGAAGATGAGCTCCTTCACAAGTCTGTCAAATACTTGGACAGTTATCATGCCGTCCCCCCCCTTCCCAAGTGTTCTTTTCTAGGCTGTTGTTGTGGTTGAGTCTAGATACTGTAGTGGTTTTCCATTTCCTTCTCCAGCTCATTTGACAGATGAGAAAACTGAGACAAACGGGGTTAAGTGACTTGCCCAATCAGTATCTGAGGCCACATTTGAACTCAGGAAGATGAGTCTGGTGCTCTGTGCCCTATGGCGTCACCTAGCTGCCAATTTCTCTACATCAAAAGGGATCAATTCCTTCAACTGAACCTCACACGATACGATTTCCAGACCCTTTACTATACGGTGCAGAGACAGAAGAAGGTAGGTAGAGAGCTGTGGGAAACAGGCTCACCTATGCTGAAAGAATGAGTTTTAGGTGTTCTGGGTAGACTGGCTTAATAAAAGGAGGGATGAACAATCAGAGCTGTCCATCAATAGAATGGCAGTCTAAACTCCTGGTTACTGGAAATATTCAAGGATGGGCTAAATCATTAGCGTCTGTCCAGGGACACTGCCGAGAGGCTTCTTGCATTGGATTGGAAGAGATGGTTTCCAAAGTCCCTTCCAGCTCTGTGGTTCTGTACATTTTCTTCTCTCATAGATCATTTTACAGATCAGAAAACCAACGCCCAGAGAATTTGAAGACTATTTCCAAGGTCACAGAAGGGCAGAGTCAGGATTCAAACTGATGTCCTCTGGCTTCAAAGTCATTGCTCTCTGCTATGTCATGCTTCCTCTACTCCCAACCCCGCCCCCCCCCACCCCATCTCCTTTGCCCAGTCCTACGGGGTGCTTTTCTTTTCTCCTGGATCATTGTTTTTCACATCTCTCATCCCTGACAAGGAAGTCCTTCCTGTCGCCTGACCTCCTGTCTTTGGGTCAACTCATGTGCTCCATGGAAAGAAGAACAGCTGTTCCTTGACCCCTCCCCCATCCCCAGCCTTCCTGTCTCGAGTCTAATGAACTGCTGGCAGAGATGCTAATAAAACTAGCCAAATTAGTGGTCGGTCTCCAGACCACAGCTGGGGGCAGGAGGTGTTTGGTCATTAAGAGTCATTAACAAAAGTGAATGGAGACTTAATCAATCTCCATGACTTCCCAGCCCAGGGTGCTGCCCCTTCCTCCCTCGACTGACCATAAACTCCTACCATAAACCTGCCTTGGAATGGCAAACTGATCCTAGAATCTCAGAGGTGGAGGCTACCATGAAGGTTATCTTTGTGGTCCTCTACTCCCTCTCAAAGAAGAAATTCCTTCTACAAAATCCCTGGTAACAACTACACCGAGTACAGTGAGTGGAGAATGGGATTTGAGATCATGAGACCTGGCTTGGAATCTCAGTTCTTCTATTTACTTTGTGACCCTGGGCAAATGCATCATGCAACTTTCTTGGGCCTTAGCCTCCTGATCTGTAAATGGACTAGAGATCTCTAAGGTTCCTTCCTTCTGGCTCAAAACCTACAATCTTATGAAGTGAACATCCAGCCTCCCCTCAAAGACTTCTGTTGACAAGGAACTCATTCCTATTGGCAGCTCTGCCTATCTGGAAGCATCCCTTAGGCTGTGTCTGTTCTGAGACACAGAGACACAGGGAGAGGGATGGGGAAAATCAGAAGGAAGAACCTGCCCAAAGAGAGGGAGTTGAGACCCTCTTGATTCAGAGACCTCCCCTTCTCTGATGTTCACACCATGTAGTTATAGCACCATGTCCAGAGTGTTGTAGTCATATACAAACTTCTGGGTCACCCTGGCTCCTTGCTCCTCCCTGTTCAGTTCTGTGCCTGACTTAGACTTCTTCATCCAAACTCCTACCATCCTCCTTAGCAGCTTCAACATTCCCACTAACGGGACTTTTTGAACTCAGCCTTCCAGTTCATCCAACCACTCCTCCACTTCTAAGACCCTTTCACCCCACTTTGGCCCCTCATGGGGTGGAGTAATGGTCGCTCTTTGGATTTCACCATAACCAGACATTTCTACCTCTGGGAGATACTGGCTTCTGAAATTCTCCTTTTTTGGTCATAGTCTCCTGAACTTCTATCTCTCCCATTGTCTCATTCTTCCCCCAACTGTTCTCTGTCCTTCATCTCAACTCTAGTCTACTAGTTCTCCCCTGATTTCCCAGTCCTCTTCTGGGGACTTCTTGCTTCACTTCCTTCCTGTCACAATCTTAACCTCATAGTTAACCAGTTCAACAAAATGCTGTTCACCCGTAGGTCCCTTGCCTCTTGTCCTTCCGTTGTTCCTGATTTGTTACTCTTCAACATCCTAGTCCTCACATCAGCAAATAACCTTATCTCCTACTTCACTGAGAAAATTGAGGCCATCGGTCTTGAACTCTGCCATTTCTCATCTAGATTTTCACCCATCCTCCCTTTATTCTCAGAAGACGTGATGGTCCTCCTCCTCCTCCTCCAGTGATCCCTCTACTTGTCCCTTTCATTCTCTCCCTTCTCATCTCATTTGGAATTGGCTCATTCAATTATTCCCTTTCTCATTCCTCTTCAGTCTCTCTTCAAGCTTTTCTCCCACTACTTAAAAACATATTCAGGTCTTCTCTGGACTATAAAAGGCCTTCCTTGACTTTGCCATCGCCTCAAGCTATTAGTCTATATATCTGTTACTTTTCATTGTCAAACTCCCGGAAAGATACACCATATGAGGAACAGTTGAAGGAACCAGGGATCAAGCTTACTTTGGAGAACAGACTTGCTGGGCTTTGGGGAGAATGAGGACTGTCTTTGAAGAGGAACAGACATTTATTAAGCACCTACTGTGTGCCAGGCACCGTGCTAAGTGCTTTACGAGTAGGATCTCATTTGATCTTTGTAAGTATTTGAAGGGCTGCTATGTAGAAGGATGAAATTTGTCCTGCTAGATTCCACAGAACAAAATTAGAAGCAATGGGGAGAAGGTGCAAAGAGAGAGGTTCAACATAGATGTAAGGAGAACCTTCCTAACAATGAATGCCATCTACAGGTGAAATGGACTGCCCCAGGAGGCAAAGGAGGTCCTCCCTTACCAGGGTGGCTCATTGTCCAGCTAATGGTTAGACTAGAAGGCTTCAAGTTTGAGAATCCATTAAATGATGAGTTCCTCCATTAGACTGTGAACTCTCAAAGGCAAATATGATGTTTTGCTTTCCTTTGTCTTCCCCAAAACTTAGCACAGTGCCTGACACACAGTAGGTGTTTAATAAATGCTCGTTGACTTGATTTCATTAGTACTCTACACTCGCTGCCTCTGCTTCCCCACCACCCACTCACTTCTCAACACTTGTGATCTGACGCTCAACCCCAGTTCTGTCCTGAAACTTTCCCCACAAAGGTTATTAGTCATCTCTCAACTGTTAAGCCCAACAGCATTTTGAAAAGTTCTCATCCTTTCGGATACCTCTGCAGCATCTGATACTGTTGACCAATTCTTTCCTCCTCCTGGACTTCTGTGTTACTTCTCCCTCCAGGTTCTCCTTCTACCCATTTCACTGACTCTTCTCAGACTCCTCCAGCTGTCCATTATCCTCTTTCTATCTAAATTTGGCTATACTCCCAGGCTCGGTTCTGGGGCTACTCTATTCTCTACACTTTCTTCCTTGGTGATTTAATCTACTTCCTTGGCTTTGATTATCATTTCTATGTAGCTATCTCTCAAATCTACATTTTGTGGTGGTTGTTCAGTCATTTCAGTCATGTCCGACTCTCTGTGACCCTATTTGGGGTATTCTTGGCAAAGGCACTGGAGTGGCTTGCCATTTCCTTCTCCAGCTCATTTTATAGATGAAGAAATGGAGGCAAATAGGGTCAAGTGACTTGCCTAGGGTCACACAGCTAGGAAGTGTCTGAGGTCAGATTTGAACTCAGGAAGATGACTGACTCTTCTGACTCCAGGCCTGGTGCTCTGTGTACTATGGCACCACCTAGCTGCCCAAATCTACATGCTCAGCCCTAATGTCTCCCAGGAACTCTAGTCTCGCATCACTGACTATTGGGCATCTCCATGGGCATCCCACAATGACCTTAAACTCTAGACGTCCCCATCCACTTTCCTTTTACATCACCCCTCTTCCAAACTTTTCTATTGATAATAATGACAACCATTGTCCTCCCAGTCACCCAGGCTTGAAAACTTGGACTTTCTCTTTTTGTACCCCTAGCACTTAGTACATCATGGGGCGCATAGTAGGTGCTTAGTAAAAGTTGATTGATTGATTCTCTCTCTCCCTCACTCCACATGCCTAGTGTGTTGCTAAGTTCTATTATTCTTACCTCCATGCTCTGTCTGGCATGCATGGCTCACTTATACTGTCGCCTGTGTAGTTTAGGACCCTATCCCATTTTGTAATATTCCCTATTGTAAGAGTACCTTGGACAGCAAGGAGGTCAAATTAATTACTACTTAAAGAAATTAATTTGGGTCATTCACTAGGAGGTTAAATACTGAAGCTGAAGCTTTGGCCACATAGTGAGAAGATGAGATACATTGAAAAAGACTCTGATATTGGGAAAGATTGAAGACAAAAGGAAAAGGGGATGGATCGATAGTGTCATGTCAATAGTGAACATGAACTTGGACAGACTTGGAGAGATAGTGGAGGATAGAAGGCCTGGTGTGCTATGGTCCATGGGGTCACGGCACAAATGGACACAACCGAACAACAAAAAAATAGCCTCTTAATTGATCTCCCTGCCTACATCTACCCTCCCTCAAACAGCTGTCAGAATAATCTTCCTAAAATTCACTTCTGTGCTCAAGAATCTCCAGTGGCTCCCCATTGACTAAAGACTAAAGTACAATGAATGGGAGTGGGGTGGGGTAGCATTAGGAATGAAAGAGAAGGGAACTGGGATGTTCTAGAGTCATAGAGTTGAGCTGCAAGAGAGATCATCTACTCCAACCCTTCCATTTTACAGACGAGGAAGGTGACGCCCAGAGAAGTTAAGGGATTTGTCCAAAGTCCCACATATAGTTAAGGGCAGAGCTAGAATTTGACCTGGAGTCCTGCGATGCCAAGTTTAGTGCTCTTTCCACTATGCCACACTGCCTTCTTACTCTCTGCTCACCTCTGCTGGCTGAAACTTTTCCTTACAGCCCCACCTCAGGTATCACCTCCTCCCTGTTTCTGCCCCATCTCCCAGCTAAAAATAAGCTCTTCAAATTTTCCTAGAGTATTCTGTCTGGATCTTCCCTTTGAACATTCTACTTTATACTATACTTATGTATCCCACCCTTCTCTAGACTGTAAGCTCTTTGAGGGCAGGAATTGTATCTTATTTCACTTTTGTATCCCTGAAACATAGCACAGTACCTAGCATATGAATACATAAATTTAATCAATAAATTAATAGATTTGCTTAATACTAACCCAATATAATAAATCAGTAAACTGGACTGATATTAATAAATGATATAATTAGTAAAAATGAGCAAATGTGCTTAACAAATGCTTGTTGAATTGAATGAAACCAACATATTCTGCTGCTAGGGAGGGAGATCTAGGTGTTCTGGAATTTCTATCCATGATGTTGAGCTAGAAGGGACCCTAGAGCTAAATGGTCTCTCCTTTTCCTCCCGGGCCCCCTCCTTTCTCTTTTATGGACTCTTATGGTGCCCTAAATAACTGAAAAAAAATCTGTTTTCCTCACCACTGTTGTATTCCCTCAAGAACTGGATTCTCTCCCCAGACTCTTCCCTCTTCTTCTCACTTTACCCTTCCCTCTCTCAGCCAAAATACTGGCCACTATTAGGAATGCAATCCCAGGATGATTCAAATTTATAAGAAGAGTTATTCCCCAATTGATAAATGGACAAATGATATAAGTAGGCTGTTTTCAGAGGAAATAGCCATATTAAAAAATGTTC